>NC_140030.1:105648737-106848737 GCF_963513975.1 Fringilla coelebs | reverse complement strand
CTATTGGGAGCTAATCCTAATTATGCCAGTCATCTGGAAGCTGAGCTACAGCCTGAAATTAAAAAGGAGCATATCATGAATGTCATCATATAAGAAACAGATGAAATCAGCCCATAGCAGAAACAGACTATTTATTAGGAGAGGAAAGGGTGATACCATGCAGGTTGTCTTTGGGGGTAATGTCCAGATGCAGACAGGAAACAAAAATAGAAAGGAATGATTTCTTATCAGTCAGTCAGATTCTGTGAGCACACCACTCCAGCACATCCAACATTATAGAAAGCACATGATGCCTGGCTTGCAAGGAATGCAGCCTGCCATTTGGGAAACTGAGAAGGCTGAAGAGACACAGGAAAGTAAAGGAGTATTTCTTCATAATTGCTGAAAGAGGCAAAGGATGCCTCCCCCTCCCCATCTATCTTGGAGTTTTTTTGAGATTTTTATTGGTTGGTTGGTTTGGGAAGGGGTGGGTGTGTTTGTTGGGGTTTTTTTCCAAAGACCATGCTGAATTTCCCAGTATCTTTTTCACATCTCCTAATACTAGAAAATTCTGAAGTACATCCAGCTGTTTTATTAACTTTCAATACAGACATTTTTGAGAGAACAGACTCAATTTCTATCACACTTTCCATGGCATTCTAACAATTCTAAAAGTGCTCAATACTGGGATGCTCTTTAGGGCTCCTGGAGAAGAGAGAATACTGAGATCATGTCTCTCATGCACAAATGAGGAAATAGGTTCTTAATTTTAAAAATGCACATGTTCTAACCCCATCACCTATTCAACAGCTAGATGAGAATGGGATTAAAACCTTTAATTAAACCACCCTTTTTCTAGTTCAATTTAGAGATATTAAAGTAAAAATATACATAACTATAAAATGCTTCTTTTCTAAGCATAGTCTATAGCTTAGACTGGAAGGAGCACACCCAAAACAGGAAGACTAAATGCAAAAAACCAAATTTTGGTACAGCTTTTAGGCATTTTGCAGTCCCATTAAATATATACCACAGTGAAATACAGTTCACTCACATCAGAGGAGGACAGTGCAAGAACCTACTGGATTTCTTTATTTTTAGATATTTTTGGCACACATCTTAAAGTTCAAACCTAGAAACATTCTGTACTGTTCACAAAGTACATGACAAACAGTAGTGGTTTTTCTAAAATGCCTGACAGTAAACTTGGAAAACTTCTGAAGCCATAATAAATTTTTGCTATATTTCAATTTGGATCAATCACAGGCATGATAAACTATAGGTGACAGGCTATAGATGCTGATTTGGAAGCAGAGCCATGTGGTTTGCAGAGTTCTTGCCAAAAAAGCAACTTCCACTCAGTCATGTGCCAGACAGATTAAAAAAAAAAAATCTATTAAAAATTGAGATTATAATTCTAAACTAATATGTTCCAATTACAACAGAGGTAGAAGCAGAGAGGGACTGAGTAATGGTGCAGTGAACAGGAGACTTAACAGGACAGACCATCAAATTTCAGGTGCTCTCATTCAGCCTAAATTTCTAAAACTTTTGACATTATTTTATTTAACATACCAAAAAAAAATAAAGAAACAAAGAAGAAAAACCTATTCATTTTAGAACTATTCAGTATTCAAGTGGCACTCTTCACAAGTGCAAATAAGATGACCTTGAATTGAATTTCTGGCTTTTCTGTAACAACTGCTAAACTATTTTTAGTTCCACTTCTCAGGCCATGTCTTATAACTGGAAGTATCAACCAAGTCTAGATCTCAACTACTCCATGTTACATTTAAAATAAAACAATTTTCATTAAAGGGAATTAGTCTTATTCATATAAAAATATGAGATTATTCACAAACTTTTTAAAATGACAACTACAAACAATTTCCAGCAGACCTTTTCAATCACTACATAATAAACCTTCTGCCTTGGCTTCATACAAATCCTGTAACTAAAATTTCAGTGTTCCAAGTGTGTAATTTTCATATCCAGGTATCAATTTGCAGGTGACATGCTCCCCTCCTGCCAACAGTTCCCACCACACAGCACTTTGTTTATCAGACTGCAAGAATAAGATGGAAAAATGAAAGAAAAGATCCCTATCAGCAAGAAATTAACCCATCACAGGATGCTAGCCTATTTCCAGGGTTCAATAATTATCAGGTGAAAGGGTGATTTATTCAATTACTCTTAGTAATAAGTTCTCTAAAATGAAGAAAAAAAGAAAAGCATGGAGGCATGAGTTTTATTGAAAAGAATCTTTAGTTCTGCTCTTCCATGGCAATTTGATAGTTTAGCATCTAAATACAGTACATTGTACATTATAATTAGACACCATAAAGTATTTAAAAATGAAAAAGAAAAAAAAAGCATACTAGAAATCCATTCACTTTAAAGGGTTACACCAAATCAAAAATCCACACTGTTAGCTCATGACTATCTTTGACAGGTCTAATGAAAAATACAGTTTAGGGTTTTTTTCTGAAGATCCACCTTTTTCTAGGAAAATTCTGACTCTAGCAGACACACTGAGAGTAGAAGCTGAACCAGCCTCTTGTATCCTACAAATATAGATCAACTTCAGTGCAAAAGGACAAGAGCCAAGTGAATAAGAATGGTATCATTTATAGTATTTCTTGCCTTTCATGCTTATGACACTTCCCTGCTGTACTTGTATTAGGGAACAGGTCTTCACCCATCTCAGGATTTATACATAAGCTCCTCACAGTCCCCAGGGTTTGCTGTGACACCTGTGTCACTCCCATCACCTGTGCTAGGATGGCTTCCTTCATTCACTGCACCAGAATCACTCTGGTCTGATAACAAATGCAGATTTTTTATGTATTACCTTACACTGGTGGCAAATAAATTGTCTCCAGCTATGTTGCAAAAGCAAAATGCCATGTCATTGGGCCTTCAAAAGCATCCTACTGGGTTTACTTGCCTATCTACAAATTTTCCTCTTCCTGGTGGGGTGTAATAGTTCCAGAAACCATTAGACTTGGATTAGCCTGTACCTTTTCAATATGTGAGTTGATTAAGGGATGTGGGAGATTGAGCATCTCCAGCTTCACATGCTCCTGCCAAAATGCACAGCTGCTCCAAGAACTGATTGCTAGATTATTAGGGCAGTGTGCTGGGGAACTACAGTGAAATATTAACAAAGAAAAACTGAGAATTCAGTATGTTCCCAAGTAAAATTACTAAACAAAGTAAATGAAATTATTTGCAGAAAACAGAAAATTCTTACGAGGGAACATTCATGCGAAAAAAGTGCTTACCAAACCTTAGGAGACAAAGTGTACAAAGCTCTCCTCCCCAAATGTAAAGCTTGACAAATAGCTGGATAAATATATGTTAGGAGGAGTTATTCTCCAGACAAAGATGTAAGGCTCTGATTGTTAAAGCCAGCCATTATTCTGGGTAAGTCCACCTACAGCAATACCATATAAAGCCAACGACAGGGTGGCTGGTTTTTATTTGGGGTGGAAGAGTGGGGGGAGGTCTGGCACTCAAAAGGCTCACACAAAAAACCACAGTAGTAATGAATCATAAGTATAAGATTATTCTTATGGGAGAATATACTTTCCTCCTCCAGTGATGAGATCATACAAAAAGCTCAAAAACCATAGCAAACTGAACCCTAGCAGACATCATTCTTTTGCCCAGATGGAATGTGTTCATTCTTTCACATCCCAAGTTCTTAAGCTCAATGCACAGTGACACCAATCCAGTCTGCTGACCTAAGCCTTATTTTTTTTTTCTCCCTCTCCACAAGAAGTGGATGCTCGGTTTTCCTCCCTCAAGAAGTAAAAAGGATAAACATACTTCAAAGATCAAACTCATATGAAACACAGCACAATTGCAGCCACAGAAAAGGTCACTTAAATATTCTAATAAAAGCAAGGAAAAGCTGTGACAGCTCTGATGCTCAACCTAGGCTATTTTTGTCAGTAATGTAACAATGAAGTTTTGAAAAATTATATCCCATTACCACTGCCTCTGGTGATTCAGGTTGGGTTTTTTTCCTGCTATGTTCTCAATTTACAGAGACATAACAACATGTTCTTAAAATGTGCAGTCTTTGCGGGGCAGAAGGAATGGGAAGAGACACTGATTCATCAAACGCCTGTTTAGGATTTTCAAACCATGTGGCACAAAGCTAGAAAGAAACTCTAAACATTTCCAATTCTAACATCTTAAAAATACACATTTTTGAAAAGCAGTTAAATGCTGGTCGAGATATAAAGTTCTCAAGCTTAGTGGTGGTGTTTTGCAAGGTAATTTTTCCTGCTTGTTCCTAAACCCCAAGTGACACATCACAGTGAAAATGTGTGCTCTCTGTTTTGCTATTAAAAAAGTTAAAATCCAAAACCAAAACAAAATCCCACATATACTGTACCACTACTTTCTATTACCTAAATCAGACACTGTAGACAAAGTTGCCATGTATCCTAAATTGCCCATCTGGCTTAACAGTTAGGCCAGTTTTTAGCATCTTGAAGTTAACACAGAAATATTTCCTATGCCCTCAAATATGCTCCAGACTGAACTCAATTACACAGCTTCATGTTTATTTTTTGGGAGTAGGGGAAAGGGCTTGGCTTTGTTGATAGGGGTGATGTGAGTGAGGAGAGGGGAAGAACTTTGGATTACTTGAGGTTTTTAACTCCTAATCAGCTGCTTTAATTTTATTCATTTCTTGAACTTTAGCACTTCAGCCAGAAGAACATCTCAGAGGAGGCTGAGTATAACAATTCTTCTCCTCCTCCTGCCAACAAGACATCCACACCATCAACAGGATATCATGGAAAAACAGAAACCTTTATGGCTCTGCAGAGGTGAACACAGCAGTTCAGTAAGTTAAGTTTCTCTAACTCATCCTCAGCTGGAAAGGAAGAATCTCAATTTTCCCTGCATTACTAAAAGCCAGTTAAACATGGGGCTGGCAAGGGAACATCACATGCTTGGTACAGCAGAAGGAACAAAGCTGTGCTGTGCACTTGCACCCAGCTTCAAATGATGCAGCTTGCCCACTCCAACACTTCAGCCAGGATTGAATTTACTTGCTATTTAGGTTTTAAAAGAAGACTCAGGAGCAGCTGATTCATCTGACCTGTTTCCATGCAGATTCTTCTTCAGACACTACAACCCCCCACAGGACAGGAGTCCTTGCTGATTCCTTCCAGCAGATCCAACTCAAATGATAAAGCCTGCTGGAACAGGAGGTGAATGCAGAGGGAAAAATCCCAGACTGCTTCACTAGCAGCTCTCCTGCACTTGCCTGTGCCTAGGAAACTTTTGATTGATAACCGAGAGATTCATTCATCTCTCCCACTTTTCCGTCTCTGATAACCGAGAGATTCATTCATCTCTTCCCACTTTTTCTTCTCATGAATTACTCAGAATACAGATTAGCTGCAACATCAGAAACCAGCAGAAAATCCTGCATGGAAAGTCCCAACTAGAAATAAAACTAGTACTGCTGAGAAGCAGGGGAAACTGAATCATTGGGATTAACAGTTGGCAAAGGAAAGGTGCTTTGCTCTTGGCACAGGGTTCTGTAACACTCCAGAGTTTTAGTTGGTACACAATTTGCTGAGGACAAACTTTCTTTGCTCAATGAGTATCTCCCACTGAAAGAAAATTGGTTTTCATCTTGTGCATAAAAGCATTTAACATTAATTTAGGAGCAGTCTGCTCTCAGAGCCAGAAAAGTCTCATAAATTTCTCTTGTTGCTATAAATCTGTTCCTTGATGATTTTGCATTTGTAGCTTGTTCCACAGCAGCAGGTGAATATCAAACAGCTGAAAGAAATCATTGCAGGACATTCAGGCAGAAAGAGAAATATTATTTAGAACAGCAGGCTGATGTCAAGTGAAAGCCTACTTTTCACACAGAATTCCCAAATTAAAACCTAAAGAAATTTTCTTTACCCAAACGTTTCACATATTCATGTATTTCATGTTTTTATATAATGGACAAAGCAATTTTGTCTTGGCAATTCAATATTGTCTCCAGATTTGTCATATGCTGGTTCACATAAAAATTCACTTATTTCCTCAAAGGAAATCAGAAATATATAGAAGAGAACACAAGTCAAACCAATAAACACTGACTCTACAGAGACAAACCATAAAAAAACACAGAAGTATTTATAGGAATTAAGAACAACAGACTGAAAAACATGGATTTTGAGTAGCATGAAACTAGTTGTATTAACAATGGCTAACTGTATATGCAATAATGTAGTGTAGTATTAAAAAAATTTATATATGTGACTAATTTTAGCTACCTTTACATTCAAAAATTCTCTCTGAAGTCCAACCAAAGACGATATTAAGATACTTCACTTCTCCACTCTCAATGTAAACAGACCGTGTAGTTACCCAAAACCAGATACCAGTTTTTTAAGAGAGAGACTAAAATCCTTTCATACACAAAGGTAAGGGTGTTTTTTAAACAATTCCATCAACAGAGAGAAGGAATAACCATTTGCTGTCTTCTTCCTTTAAAAAGTATAGAATCCTGAACTTTCACCATCCATCATTCCAAGCTTGAGACAGAAAAATATATGCTAGAATTCTATATATACTAGAATTTTGTACACAGATTTGGTCTTTGCCTTGTATGCAAACTCAGTGGTAACTCCATGGAAATACTTTATTAGAAGCCTTCATTATTTTAGCTTGGAGGTAAGATTTTCAATGAAACAACCTGCAAGAGACAAGAGCAGCATTTTCCCACTTTCTTCCACTATTTTCTCTATCTTTTCATCCTACAGAGAATCATGAAGATATTTTTTTCCAATAAATATTTCCAACAGATGTTTTGAAAAAAACCATCAGGACTATCCAGAGGCCAGGGTTTTCATTATAACACATTTACACTGACAGGGGAAATCTTTCTAGCTATTATTTTTATACTGGTAAAATAAAGTCCTGCATTTAGACTCCACAGAACCATGAAATAAGATAATTCAGTTTATGCTTGCTCCATGCACTCATCCATATCCTTGTTTTCTTTTATCCTCTTACACAGGGGTGTTCCCTTAGACATGGCATTTTTGGTAATTTATCCTGATTTTTTTCCTGAAAAATATTACATTGTTATAATCAAATCCATTTTTCCACTGATTTTTCAAACATATTTCTTCAGGGCATTTACCACTAAAAGGCTGTGCAGAATCCATGCAGTAACTGAAGCAGATTCAATCCTGTGGCATCACAAGCCAAAGGTTTTGCCACAGTAAAGGCTAATTTTGTCTGGGTAGTGATTTTACTCAACACTACAACAGGAGCAGAAGATTCCTACCATGATCTTTCACCTATCTCAAGACAGATTTTTATCAAAAATCAATTTCTTGGTTTGTCTCTGTTGTCAAAGCTAATGGAAAAAAATCTCTAGAGCAAAATTTGGGAATGAACCAACCTGCAAGCACCAGGGTACCCTGTAATTGAACTAAGCTATCAACCATAAAATCAGTGTCTTTACTGAACAGGAACCATCAGGATGGATTGTAAAGTTCAAAGCTTTTAACCTGAAGGCCTTAAAAGGTCAGGACCAAAAGCTAGCCAGACATATTAGTTCTTCCCTACAAACAGTCTATTTTTCAAGGGTTTGCTGCCTTCTTTGCTGCAATTCCATGAATCTGAGCCCAACATACTGTGAAAAACCTTTTTAAGCAGGCATGAAAAACAACATCTCCAACAACTAGACTGACAGCTGATGACTTCCTGTGAAAAACCACTTAACATCCATACATTTCCTATGTTCTATACATATTTTAACAAAAAAGTGACCTTTTTCTGTTATTGCCTAAGCTTTTGACACATGGTACAAATCACAGCTCTCAGAGCCCAGATTCCCCAGGCAATCCCAGTTCCTAAAGGTGCTGCAACAGAATCCATCATTACATTACCAGCACCACAGATCATGTAACTCATTTTACTTTCAGATAAACAATGCCCAGCTCCTCTTGAACAGCAAGAGAGCAGCGTTTTTACATCACCTGTTTAATACAAGGGCAGCCTCTGATGTAGAGAGCTGTGTAAAGGGAAGGTGGCTAATCTCTGAGTGACACATTCTAACCTCAGTGTTAATAGATGAATATGCAATTCATGGTTCATTACAAGAAGGAATTGTCTTCCTAAAATTTAATTTCAGCTAGAAAGAAAAGCAAGCCACCAGCATATTTTGTTAATTTGTTTTTAAACACCAGGTTGACACTGACATGAGTGTAGGGCAGGTTGGATTGGATCTAGTGGAAAGTGTCTGTGCCCATGGCACAGAGGTTGGACCTGGGTGATCTTTAAGGTCTCTTCCAACCCAAACCTTCTATGGTTTTATGGGTTAATCATGAAAATGTGAGCAGCAAAGTACAAGAAAAGTACTACATACAATTGCCTTGGTCTCAAAACCAAGTTTGGTCCCAGAGTTTCCAGGTCTGCATGAATATTGCATCAGAGGGAAATAAAGTTAGGGGCTCCAGTGTGATGAACTGGATACAGAGTCCATCCAACTGAACAGCATGAGGCCACTCCAACAGCTCCAAAGGGTAATCAAGAAAAGTTCCTGCCAGCCTGAAGAAGACAAATGTTATGACCACCCTCCAGCAGAACAAGAACCAAGGCTTGGGGAGCCAGAGGAGGCTCAGAGGGCTGCAGGGAGCAGTTTGACACCTCCCTGGTAAGTTGTCACTAGAGCATTGCTCAGGGGCATCAATATCACTCCAATGCTGTTTAATGCAGTTATCACCAGGAAAATGGGATGTAATGAAACTTCAGCAAGTCTGTGGATGTATTTCTGTAAATTGTGATAGCAGCTCTGCTGTCCAGCATACCAGTGTGTTTCTATTTTTTCAGAGGTTTTTCTTTTTCTGATTTTTCAGAGGTTTCTCAGCAGGTTGGAAAAATCAGGTGACAGAAACCTCAAGAAATCTGGAGGCAAGGGCTAAAACTTGCACCTAGGACAAAATAACCTCAATGATGTAAAAAGTGATTGCTCCCCTCTATTCAGACTGCATCCAGCACATTGTGCCCAATTTTGGGCTCCCCAGTGGAAGAAACAACTTGGATAAATTGGAGCAAATTAAAAAGAAAACCATTATAATGGGGCTGGAGGAAAAGATGCACTGGGAGTGGCTTCACAGCTGTGCTTGTTCAGTCTCCAGCTAAGGCAGCAACATAATGGCCACTCTCAACTACTCAACAGGGAATTACAGGGAACAAGAGTCACAATCTTCTCAGAAGTGCACTACAGAAAGGTGGAGATAATCAAAAACTACAGAAAAGGAGCTTTTAACCAGGCACAGAGAAGCTGCACCAAGAAATCAGTGAAATACTGGGAGAGGCTACCCAGGGGAGCTGTGGAATCTCCATCCTTTGAGACTTCAAAATTTAACCCAGCCAAGGTGATGAGAGCAGATGAACCCCAAGAACTTGACTAAGACAGTGTGTGGCTCAAGAAGAAAATAAAACTCTTTGAGAACACCCCACTGAACTGCAGACATATAAGTACTTTATTTATGACAATTTCTGCCTTAGCACCTCATTTTATTGGAATGCTCTTCCCAAAAATAACAACATGCATTTCACACTTGAAGTTTCAAGCAGCCTCTCCTTCTGTAGCCTTTAAATTAAGATCTTAAGAGACTGCTGGTGGTTCTAATATTCAAAGCCTAAAAGTAAGAGGTTTAAATAAACAACATAGTATTTATAACACTGATGTGTACTACCAAATAAATGTCTGAATATTTAATAATAAGCCTTACTTCTTTTACACTCTCCTTCCAACAAAACACATAAGATTGATTCATGAATTTCTGACATCTCTTAACAAGTCTGTACTACAAAATAGTTCAACTATAAACAGAGCTCTTGACAATCCTGTCCTCATTTCCGAGGGCACCAGGATAAGGCAAAGTTCTGGGTCTTATTCAAGCAGCTCGAAACAAAGGAATCCTTAAGCAACCCAAGACCTGTCACAGTGTAGTAAGCAAACACTGATGTGTAAAAATTACCCCAGTTACAACAGCTTCCTCGTACAGGAACAGCTAATGAGCATTCTTATGTTGTGCATTCAGCAGAGACATTTATGATAATGTGTAAAACAAAGGAATACTCAATTTCCACTTAAATGCCTCTCTACAGTAGAGGTCTGCTTTCCTCTTTGAGCACAGGTTTCCACATACAAATTTCACAAATCAAGGAGAGCTTATCATCATCAAGTTGACACAATCTGGAAGCATTCTGCTTTTACTTCAATTATGGGTTATTTACATTTGCCACTGAATGTAGTCAAAGTTACCACCTATATCGAAATATGAATTCAATTTTCCTGCCAAACTACTGCATTTACTCATGGAACAGCACATTTTTCTTGTACTCTCCTCTTCTTTGATCCAAATTACTTTTTGGCAAGGCTAAGTCAGTCTTATTTGAATAACTCTGATTTCTTTCCCACATCATCTTATCTCTCAATATCACTTTTTAAACTACTATTTTTTCACTCCTCCTATACCCTACATATTAGTAATGTCCTTCCTGAAGAGGCTGCTCACACAGCCCTACTTCAGAAGCTCTTCTTCCAAGACTGACTGCAAGTCAGTCAAGATTTTAACTTGAAGAAATTCCTGATTCCAGCTCACACACCACCCCCCAACTTCCTCCCTTCTTCCAGCAAGGCTTGCTAACACATTTCCCTCAAGGTACAGAGGCTTGCCATTAAAACCTAGTCCTTGAGGTATAATCTCAATTGCATACATTCCCTTATTAAATGCAGCTTAAATGAAGCTATAATCATTCAAACCTGTGATCAGTTTTTTCCTCTAAATATCCTTCATACAGTGCTGTTTCACAACTAACAATAAAAAATTCTGCACTTCCTAAAGTCTGAATCTTGATTTCATCAGTTAATGACTTTGATAACAACAAAGTGGTAAAGGTAATATGATCTAAAGATTCTATCACTATTCATACATTTACTTACAAATTAAATGCTTTTTCTGGAGGTGGCAGAAGGATTCAGAGGAAGCTGTCCTGTCATGTAGGTACTGCTGTAATTCTAGCAGAAGGGACAGGTTACTTGTGCACTAATTGTTACTTGTGCAAGCAACAGGCTCCAAGTGCTCTACTCTTCCTCTCCAGACTAGCAGGCAAAAAGCAGCACAAGAAGAAATAGGCAAATCAATGTTAGAATTCATTGCAAAAGTATTTTGAGACTCAGTGACCCACTTTTAACTTTGAACACCAACAGATGACTGCAGTAACTAATTCAATCTAGTTAATAATTAACATTTACATTTGTGCATTCATTACATCTAACGTTCTGTCCCAGAAAATTGGATGATCTAGATGCACCATGAAACACTGAGTAGAAGCTGTTTGATTTTCCCACAATGTCAGCTATTTCAAGTATCTCTTGCAATAAAAATTAAGCAGAGAGAGTGCAGTGGCAATAAGCACACAGCCCTTGAACAGAAGTGTATCAACACAGATGTGTGCTTCAAACACTTGTTTGGAGGGGTAAGCCAGCACAAATGGACATTTTGCACCATCATCTCCATGAGTAAAAACAATTTTTCAACATCTCTCACCTCTCTCATATAGGTCTGTATCAAAATTCTAGCAAAATGGTTACACAATTTAAAAATAAAAAAAAAGAAACAGCAGTCTCACTCCAGAACAGACAACACCCACACAGAAAAAGAATTACTAAATCATTATGCAAGGTCATAAAAGTTACTATATTGATCAACATCTTTCTCATGAGTTACACACTGGTTTTTCTTCTAGAGAGCATCTCTTCTAGTATTTCAAACCTCTTGGCAAAGTAATTATTGCTTCAGACTGCAATACTTTGTTTCCCCCATTTTAGGATGCTTTGCTTGTTAGCTTCTTAAATGTTGTCACTGAGATCTGCCTTCACACCAGAAAAACAGTTACCAAGTGAAACAGTGAGAAACTGTGTTTGCCTTGCTTTCCTGCTCCCAATTCCCAAGCAGTTCAGCTGTCTCTCCAGTTGTTCCCTTTGCTTTGCAAATGCTCATGTTTAGAGACAAAACCTCAATTTTAAGACTCGAAAGGCAACTCTCTTTCACGTTTACTTTAATCTTAAATGTGTGTCCTAGCTGGAAACAGGACAAAATGCTAATTTGTTAAACAGTAGGATCTACAGTAACAGGCACATATCCATGTTCTGTTCCATTAAAATACCACCTACCTCTACCCCCAAGTTTTAGAACAAATTGCATCACATCTACTGGTGATAGCAAAAGGAGATTGTATTTCCCAAGAGTCCTTTCATTTTAAACTTTCCCAGACATGACAAATCACACTTTTAAGTATATCTGCATGAACAAATACAAATAATTATTCAACAAATCCAAAACCTCTGCATGTGAATTTCTATCTGTACTTGGGCACAAGACTTGACTCCAGAACAGCCAAAATTTAATTAAAAACATCACTCAGAAGAAAAAGTCTACAGATTTTTATGCTTTCATATATTATGTTGTACATATAAGACATTATTTTACAAAAAATTCCACTTAGTCCTTTATACCCAATGGTATTGCCAGGTCAGGAAGTCCCTTAAAGTTCTGATAATTTTTTTTTTTTTTAATTCAGGGCAAGGACAAAAGTAGTTACTGGCTTCCTTTACTAGAAAAACAGGAAAATGAAGTTTTCAAAATAGCAATTAGATCCAAAACCCCCCTGATTTAGCAAGGGTACATTTATTACATTACTATCAAAACTGGAAGATATGTTTAGACATTTTCTTCTAATATTAGTTAGAACTGGATGTCAGCTATTCTATTTCCTCTTTTTCAAGGAGCATAACTGACTACACCTTATCTCACCCTGAGAGCCCAGTATTTAAACTGAAAATACTATTACTTTGTACTTAATTTTACTGCTTATCTTTTCTTACCCAAGTTTATTCAGTGAATCATTACATACAAGGAAGTAATTCTCATTAAACTGAAATTAGAAATTCCATCTAGAAAGTAAGAATACAAACAGCCTAAACAGAACAGCAGCTCTAGCCAGTTAAGGCTTTTATTCTGTGGTTTTAAGTATGAAAAATACATCAGAGGAATAAAATGGTAGAGACCAACACTAACCACTATACATTCCAAATGAAAAAAAAAAAAAAACAACTTGCAAACTGCAACTGGGAAAAGAGTATTTAAAAGCAGAGTTATATATTCATTGATTATTTCCATTGATAAATAATTTAGAGGAGAAACTAGAACGCAAAGGTGAGCTGAAGAACAATTTTGCTCACACTAGAAAATCAAGACTCCTTATCAGCATATCCATTGTTTAGGGTTGTGCTAGCTGCAAGTGCCAGAAAGCTTTATCTGAGCAGGGATTTTCACTGGTTCAGCTAATCCAGCAGTAATTATCAGAAAATGCTCTTTTAACACATAAAGGCAGCAGCACAATCCAGCTGGCATCCAGGGGCCTCTCCCATTGTACAAGACCGGGCTCCAAATGGAACGCGCCTTTCACTGCTCTAGATCAACACTCCAACCATTGTATTCTCTTCCCTCTTCTCCAGCTTTTGGAAACCACCTTTTCCAGGCAACCCTGCCTCGTTTGAAACCAGCATTTTAGGATGTTGCTGTCTCTCATACTCATTTCAGTGCTAAGATAACTTAAGATTTATAGCAGAGAACATTTGACTGCTATTTCCCACCCTTACTCCTAGGCTGGGTTTTTCCAGTGTCACGATGCTCTTTCAACAGCTACACTCAGAGGTTTAATCTTTAAACCACACAGGGAGTGTTCTGCAGCTTCCCTCTTCACACAAACTCTGGGAATCCTGCTCTCCAACCAGGGCCTTCAGCTCTGCTTGCAAATTTGGACTTTTTTAGGCAGTTTGGGTGGTGTTTTTCTGGTTTGGTTTGGGTTTTCCTGGTGCGTTGATGGGCGGTTTTTTGTTCTTTAACTCAAGAATATCTCCATGCTGTAGCACACACATCAGTTTGATAACACCAGCTAGACACTTTACAAGATTTAGTTCTCTTCAGTTGTTACCTGCTTCACAAAAGCCTTTTTTAGGGAAATGAAACACGAGACAAGGGCTTTAACACCAAACAGCATTTTCAGACTAGTTATGCATTCATATTCCAGAATGCATTATGTGATCAGCTGCTAAGCTAAGCTAAGCAAACAGACTGCACTACCAACCCCAAATAGGTATTTTGCAAGGAGACAGAGGGAAAAGAGAAGTTTTATTACCAGCTTTATGCCATGTGTGGCTATATGGTAAAACCACAATTCAATTAGCTGGTCCCTGATACAGTCTAATTCAGTTTCCATTTCTGCATATCCAATTGTCCAAATTAATTTCTTAAAAAGAAGGTGATGAAATGTAACGATAAAATTTGGTAAATGTAATGTGACACAAAGTCAACAGAACTCAGTTTACACATCTCTGTGCATAAAATGAACAGGTAACGTTCCAGAAAACACTAGCAACCTTTAAATAGGCTGCAAAAAATTACATACTTTCAACTTTTTTTCCACTGTGACCTTTTTCCCCCCCCCTACATCAGCATATTACTTGTGGGGGTTGTTTTGTTTATAGAGTTTATCTTAAAAAGCAAAAAGGTAAACTGCTTGTTCTCCCTCCTCCCATGCACAAAGAACAGCATTCACTGCCTCTATGAAGGACCTAAGGGCTGTGAGTCATTTGTTTTGGAAAAAAGCTCCCAAAGGCTATCAAGCAAGACTGTTGAGATAAAGCCTTTCAAGACTTACATCAGGGTTTCCCAGACACTACGTGTACCAGTAAGTGCAGACTAATCACATTTTGTCAGACTGCACAGCACTCCTGAACCCATCCAGCAGCATGCCACTGAGGCTCATGTAACCATGAGCTATTAGAAGCACATGCTACTCCATGGAAGAGTTCTTCTGCTTCTGCATCCTCCTGCAAGTTGCTTCAGAAGCAAAAGCTAATCTTTGAGTGACACATTCTAGCCCCTTGAATATGCAATTCATGGTTCATTATAAGAAAGATTCATTACAAGAAGGAATTTCTTCCTAAAATTTAATTTCACCTGCATGTTTTGTTAATTTGTTTTTAAACACCAGGTTGACACTGACATGAGTGTAGGGCAGTGGGATGGGGCTCTGAGCAATCAGAGCAATCCAGTGGGAAGTGTTTGTGCCCATGGCACAGGGGTTGGAACTGGGTGATCTTTTTCACAAAACTGAGACAAATAGGAAGCAAAACCAAGCAGGGGGAACTTGGGGTTCCTACTGCCAGCAAGAGTGAACAAAGCAGAAAGCTGCAGAAAGGCTGCTCCAGGCTGAAGGAGAAAAGAAACCCCAGCAAACTGGTGAGCCACCCCAGCAGCACAATGCTCTCAATTAGCCAAAGTTCTGGTTTGGTTTAGGAACTTTTATTCCAGGCATCTAAGGCTGCCAGCAACCTAGGCAGCCTAATCAAAGCCAGGCCTTGTTAGAAGCAGGAGTTTGGATGTCAGTAGCTGCTTTCCTTATGGTTCTGTGTCAGACCTACAGCAGCATCTGCACTCAAAGCAGGACAGAGGTTATTTAAATCCAGCTATGGCAACACATCTCCCTCCACCAGCTGGGACATCAGGCGGTGTTTTTTAACAGCTAATATCTGCTAAATTAAATGGACACACAGAGAAGTCCACAGGAGCAAGACTTGTCAAAAAAGTAACCCAAAACCAACACAAAAGCACAGGCATTTTGAAGAAAATATTCAAATGAAAAATACAATAACAAGCAGCAGCATGCAGTCTTACCTCTTCCTGCCTAACAATGGTCAGAAAAGTAGCCAACACATTATAAGGGAGCATTCAAAGCAAATTGGAAAGTCTGGGAACAGACCAAACACTATTCATAATTCCTCACAAAACACAGCATACAGTGGGAGCCACCATGAGCACCTGTGTTTGCTTCACCTCAACAGCTAAAGAAAATTAGAAAAGCCTTCAAAGAGGTAAAGCAGCATCCTGAAACATCTAAAAATACTGTTGCATCACATAAAGAAATTCAGTTTGTGGAACAGCTTCATAAAAAAACAGTCATGTCTTTTATAGTGCAGTGTAAGCCCATAAGGAACACTTTTATACTATTTTTTAAAAAGATAAATAATTGTACTAAGTACAGATGTATCAAACAATTTCTTCACCTCCAATAAGTAACCAACATTCACACTGCGAGATCTAGTGATATTAACAATGGCTTGGCCAAAACAATCCAAATAGTATTATTACTGCCAAGAGCAGAGGCTTCCTGTTGAGAGGCAAATCCACCTCCAAGTATGAAAAACATGCTCATAAAAATTAAGATTCCCAGCTACCTGTGAATGTGAGATTTACCACTTTATAACCTTTTCTGTGACAAATCCACTGATGAGTGTATTGTCATGAAATAGTATATGGGGGGAGGGGGGGAATAAAAGCTGTAGCTACCAGTGGTCATTTGGGAATTGTTTGTAACAATCTGGCTCAGGTAATGTGGGCACAAACAAGACTACAGGGGAAGCACCACTTTCCTGCCAGGAAGGACAAAAGATCACACAGAAGTGAGAGGCACTGCCTTCCATCATCAACCAGCTTATTTAGGGCAGGGGGGAAGGACTGCATGCTAAGTGTATGGTATGGACATCTAGCCATATAATGTAAAATCTAAAGCATAAAGAAAAAGTAACTTCAGTTTGCTTTCTAGAAACATGAGCACAAAGAAGCACACTTTGGACTAGAGCAGACATACAAAGTGGGAAAACACTTGGCAAGGCAGAAGTGCATCAAAAACGATATGGGGAGTTAAAAGGTTACAAAATAAAAGAGTAAAGCATTCCACACAGAGGAAAAAAACCTGAGGATGTATTAAAACATCCCCTATAAACAAGAATAACAGGAAAATTCCTCTAACAGTAACAGCAGTGAAACACTAGAACAGACCATGAAGAAAGATTGTGAAATCTCACGGAAGAGTCTGAAAAAGTTATACATGTCCAGACAGAATCCAATAAACCCATCTTTTCAGGCTGCTATTTTTGGAGCATCCCTGTGCACAGGCAGCCCTTGACCTAAGAGCCAGCAGAGCCCACCTGCAGGCAGAAGGTGCCAGCCCCCCTTTCTGACCCCACCGTGGGAAGGGACAGAGCCCATCACATGAACCCCTGCGGGCAGTGATGCAATTCCACAGGTATCCATCCCGGGTGAACCCTGGCACAGCAGAGACCAGCACTGGCAGAACAAGGTCAGGATCCAGCAGCAGAGTTACAAAATGTATTGCAGCACTTAGGTGCTGGTTTTATGGCTCCCAGAGCAGCAGGAGGCTGTCTCAGAAGGCACAGAGTAAGAATCAATCAAGCAAATGTATCTGGCTCAGATGTTCCCTGGCCATGGCTCTGCTCCCATGTCTGAGAAACACCCAAGGAGCATGCATAACTTCATTAGGATCCAAAGCTACAGCTCAACTAATTTGCAATTATGGCACCAGCTGGTGGCCCAAAGCACCGTGCTGTGTTATTTGAGCCTCTCAATGTCTGTGGCAGTAAAAAAAAACCCGATGCTTACAGGATCCCAACTTCCTTTAACATGCCAGAGACAAAGATGCACGCAGGAAATCAACTGAGCAAGGATCTAAACACTCACTTATCATAGTTTAGGAAATGAGAAATCTTCCCTGAATTCAGAATGTCTCATCAACATAAGTGAGACACAGCTCAGCAGTGTTCTTACTGTTTTTTCTCACACTTCCCCAAGTGATTTTTATTTTGACTTATCTGCCCAGGATAAACAGTCCCTCAAATGCAGCACTGTCTAGAAATGATCCTGGTAAATTATGAGCAGGCATCTGATTAATTCAGAGTCCCAGGATAACAGATTACAGAACAAGTTCTTCATGGTTAGAGCAGAACGTTCTGCCTCCTTACACGTGCAACTTCACAACGCACAAAGACTCTCAGGTTGCTGACAAAGGAACAAACAACCCCTTCCCACCAAAAAAAAAAGAGGGCAGTGCTTGCATAATAATATTCTCAGTGTTTCCCCTCCACTGGCAGAGACACTAAATTGTCTGTTTTCAAGCTCAAAAAGCACCATTTTTCCTAAATATTTCAGACAAGGTATAAGACAAATATTCCAAGTTTCAAATATTACACACAGCAGGACAGGCAGAGAGAATTTTTTGGGCAGGGGGGAAGAAACAAAACAGAAGTTCTTCCTTTACCATCATAGGGGGCATTTACTATTCTGAGAACCAGATACCTGGTCCTCATAAATGATGAGGGACTGTGAAAAGTAAGGCTGAATAATCAACATTAAGTGTTATCTGTTTTTATCATTTCTGGAACCCATTAACCTTTAGCAATAATATTCCTTAAAATGAAACAAAATGAAACCAATGAATCCCTAAATGAAATCAAATTAATCCCTAAGCAGTCTAAAAACAGACTCCTGGTTACAGTTCCCAACAATTTTTAATACAGTAAAATAATAATTTTGTTTTTAGTATTATTGTATTTAAGTTTCAGTGGTTTCAATTATTAAGGTGCCTGGTGAAACTCATTCCACTGTGGTTACTCAAATGGTATTTGTTCCAGCTGATAAGAATATGCAAATTTTCTGGTCAAACAGTCTGGATCTTTATCTGCTTCTTTTAAAAATCCTGGATTACAGATGGTTTTCCCCAAGTCCTGAGCATGTACAGCATCTCTTCATGCACTGTACACGAAGAGCTCTGCACAGCTCACGTACAGCTTTGTCTGGAGCATCTCCCTTCTGAGGAAAGGCAGAGGGAGCTGGGCCTGCTCAGCCCTGAGAAGGGACAACACAGAGGGGATGTCAATGTCATCAGTGTCTCTCAGTACCTGAGGGAGGGTGCCAGGAGGAAGGATCCAGGCTCTTCTCAGTGATGCCAGGCAACAGGACAAGAGGGAATGGGCAGAAACCCATGCACAGGAAGTTTCACCTGAATGTGAGAAAACACTTTTCCCGTGCAGTGCCTGGAGACTGGAACAGGTTGTCCAGAGAGGCTGTGAAGTCTCCCTGAGTAGGGACATACAAGAACCATGTGGACACAATCCTGGGCCATGTGTGCTCTGGGGTGACCCTGCTTGAGCAGGAAGGTTGGACCAAGTGACCCAGTGCTGTCCCTTCTGACCTGACCCATGCTGTGAAAACATTCTGTGGCACTGAGGTTGTTCTAGAAACCCAAGGATGACAGGCACCACAAACATCTGCAAGTGCCTGGTAATTCCAACTATGGCAATTTGTGGCTCTTCACCACCTCCAGACATGCATTAGCTTCTCACATGCTGCAGTCCACGTTTAAGTCTAATTTAACTTCCATTATCAACCACTTCAGATGTTTATCCTCCAGCTGCTACTACTTCTGCCAGAGCATTAAGTGACAACAAATGGCCAAGCTGTCAATCTCACCAATGTCCCTGAGAAACTTGGTATCAGTTGTCCTGTGTAATTCTAGCGTCTGGATAAATTCTAACACCTTGGGACAACTCTGATAATTAGATTCAAACAACCTGACCACTGAAAGCTGAACAACTATTAAAACATTCTTCCTAAAAAAGAGAGCTTGAGAATTCTGGGCTTGTAGTAATTGGTGTTGGTTTTGAAATCAGCTTTTGCTCTCTAAAGGTCCAGTCCCCATGAGTGGTTTTTCATGCCAGGTGCATAAATACATATAAAGGGTGAAGAGGAGATGTTGAACCTTCTCTCCTCCTTTTTGTAACAGATTGGTCTGAATCTGTCTGCAAAAAACCAAAGAAGAAAATTGTGTAGGAAAGTTTGCATGGATATTCTCTGTGCTGGAATTAGGTTGGTGCTATCCATGCTCCCCTTTCATATACAAAGTGACATTTTTAGAAATACTGGCTAAAGGAAGCTTGGAATTAAAACTTGCACATATGAGCAAATTTGTATTTTTGAAAGTCTTGACTTCAGCATATACAGAGAGGTTATATTTTTAACAAACTGCATTAAAAAAAAAACCTGTCAGACAGTACACAAGGTCTGTTTGCAGAATGACTGCACAAATTCCTGCTCTGTGCATGCCATTTGACTCAAAGTGCAATCCCAAAGCCAACAGGTCTCTGTTTTTCACATCCCAATTGTTGGCTTGAATCAGTGAATTCATTGTCTGAGCCTGCATGACCACAACCATAATGTAATTTAAATAAAGTTCTTGTTCCCCAAACTTTCACAAGTACTTTGAATACTTTTTGGTATCATAACATCACTGCATACTCTAAAGCAGCCTCCAGACTTGAAAACTATATAACTTGGTGAGGAAACAAAAACCACCCTACAAAGCCTCACATGATGAATTCTGAAGCTGTTTAAAAGAGCTTTTCCATCAAGTACTACACCTTAAGAGACCTGCACTTGGTTTCTGAAGGTTCTTTAGGACTAGAAGGCAAAGCACTGACTTCTCCCACTGCCCCACATTTCAGGGGGTGCCTGAAGCACCTGCAGGGCCTCTCCTGGCAGCCAGGTAAGCAGCAGGGTGTGGCACAGCAGCCAGGACAAAAAGCTGCCTCCAGAACCTTCTCCAGCTGATAACAAGCCTGCAGGATGCTTACAAAGGAGAACTGCAATACACCAGCCCTTCCTCTGGAGAGAAAGCCACAGCATTATTGCATTATTGAATTATTATTGAATTAACACATCCTGTAGTATTAAGTGCTGTATTCTAAGTTGAATTTATTTGATGCACTCCAAATCTCTATGCTTACCTTCAGCTAACAATCCCATGTCATCATTTCCATTTTCATTGGAAAAATCTTTATTCCTGCTTAACATTTTTTGTTCAGTTCCTTTGCTGTACACAGGGTGTAGAATCCTAACAGCCAAAATTGCTGTTCTTTGCAAAATTTATGCTGCAACAACAGCCAGAATCATGTCTAGCCTTCATCAATATTCAGTTCTGGGTACTCCAGTGATAAACCAAGTGATTCAGTGGTAACAGCAAATACCTCTCGACAACATTTCATTATTTCAATTTGCTGTCACTACAATTTGAGTAGGAATCCAAATTTATTGCAGTATTTTTGGATTTTAATCTAGGTTCTGGTATTATTTACCTATGAAAGCAATTAGCAGAAAAAAATATTCATTTATTAAATGGTCCTAAACGAACAGTGAACACCTTTTCAGAGTTCCATTTTCTAGGACCAAAAAAATAAAAGGCATGTGAAAAAAAAGCTATGTTTAAAACACCTAAGTACACTCTGATTTTTGCAGCTAGCCATCAGCAACAATACTGCAGAGAAACAAAACAGCTAAATACAAAGTTGGGTCTCTTAATTGGATCAGAGAGGTAATGAATTAAATTCAGAACTGCTTTTAAAGGAAATACAAGGTAGAGGTTTTCTGTATCAAAAAGAGTTATCCACCTTAAAATGGGAGTTCAGTTTAAGTTATTTGTAAAGGCAACTCACTGTGGTCAGCAAATATCCTCACTAGGTGTTACCCCTCTGTGATTCCAAGAGACAGGACAAGGAAGGTCTTTCCTGCATCATTCACTGTTCCATTTTACAATCCAAAAGAACCTAATTTGGCCTAAATTTAAATTACATAACCTCAGCTCCTTTCAATGGGAGCTTTACAACTGTAAATAAAGACAGCTTTTGGTCCTGACACAGAAACAACATTGAATTTTGAATTAACTAGAATACAAGCACATTTTCTTATACACAGCTACATTCTCTCTTTACAGCCAGCATCTAACAGACAAAAAAATAACAATTCTGATGTAACTACTTGCACCTTCTGCATTTCAGATTCCCCAGAACAAATCAGGAACTCATCAGTTTCTTGCCTGTACTTCAACACTAGATTGTTATCCTCTTCAATACCTAAAGCCCACAAAAATTTCCACCTTCCATCACTGAAAAATTACTCCTACTCCTGTTTATGACAACCAAGGATGTAAGAGAGATCAAGCCAAAAACCTTCATTAGTGTCAGATTAAGACTTGAAATATCCAGAATTGCTGTGAGAAAAATTCCTGGAGTAATTCACAATACACAGACTATGCCAATCCACAAATATAAGCAGTATGGATGCAATGGCCAGCACACAACTTAAAAGAGGAGTAAATTCAAGCATTTCATTAGACTTTAACCATACCATAGGTGCTGGGGGTTTTTTTTTCAGTAAATACTTTTCTTACACTGAAAAACTTCTATCAAAGTCACTGAAAAACTTCTAACTAAGTCCCAAAACCTTCATTAGTGTCAGATTAAGACTTGAAACATCCAGAAATGCTGTGAGAAAAATTCCTGGAGTAATCCTAAACATTCACAATACACAGACTATGCCAATCCACAAATATAAGCAGTATGGATGCAATGGCCAGCATACAACTTAAAAGAGGAGTAAATTCAAGCATTTCACTAGACTTTAACCATACCATAGGTGCTGGGGTTTTATTCAGTCAATTTATCTCTTAGACTGAAAAACTTCCATCAGAGTCACAGTATATAGAGTGATGCCACCATAACTATCTTCTGAGGTCACCATGCTTCAGTTTTACAACTCTCATATCAAGGAGATAAAGGGAAGGCAGGTTAAAGAGCCAGCCACTATTACTACACCATAAAAATCTACTGATTTTTCTCCTGACATACAAGGGTCCAGTGAATTTAAAGTTTAAGGTCTTAGAACTCACATTCCTGCATTACAGGTTCTCAGCTTAAAATTTTAATATTCCTCTTTGTCACAGGATTTCTATTCATTTTCTGTGCTTTGCTCTAAACTCAGCTACCTAGGGACAGCTAAAAAAAGAAAAAGGGGGGGAAGGAAACAGAAAAACAAGCAAAACTGACCTGTAATCTGAGTAATGAACCAGGTACAGCAGCAGGACAGTGACCTGATGCAAGAAGTGCAAGGAAGAGCAGCAGGAAAGCCCTGTTCTTGCTCAGTGTAAAGCATGCACAGGAGCTGTGCAAGTTTCAGGCTCTTCCCTCCAGCCACAGAAATTACGCAACACGCGCTGCCTGTGTGCTAGACACACAAAGAACACTTTTATAGAAACGGTGCCATGAAAATATTACAGACTGCTAGAGCAATCACCAAAGGAACCTGTCAAAAAATTGTCAAAATGTTTAGAAAGATCTTCCCTTACTAGTGCAGACCTTTATTTGCTAAAAGGAATAAATTGGAAGGTGCTGTTTGGATACTCTAAACTCCTTCATCTGCATATCCACTTAATCCACACTGAGGAAAATTAACAATGCCCTTTTGGAACGTGATTGCTCCTCCTTTTCATTTTACTTGCAAAGAAATATATTCACTGTACTGTATTGCATACCATAAACCAGGCTGCTTAAAAGAAGCAGACCTCACAATGACAGGGCAAAGGGAAGGAGTTGCAAATTTGAACTCCTGATTTGACTTCACCTAAATAAATCCCTACCACCCTAAAGGTTAAATAGTTACATACAAAGATAGTGAATTTCTGGACTTTGTTGCTACAGGAAGTTATGGAGAGAGATAAGATCAGCAAGCTACAAAGGATTTTAGAGCAATTCATGGGTAACAGGTTCTTAAAAAAAAATAATAAAAGGAATCCATAGGCATGTTCCAAAACACCTCAAAACAGACAATGGATTCTAGGGTGCTAGCAGAGGGAGAGGAAAAGAGATCCCCACGGGGCTGCTGGCAATTTCTGCCAAGCAGCTTCTCCTATTCCTGTGTTCCAGGATGGTGTATGGGACTACACTGAGCAGTGCTCTGCCCCAGCAAGGCACTTCTCCAATTTCAATGCTACTCTAATATTAAAATCTCTGCAGTTCACACAAAGCCTAACTCCTTCCATAGGCAGGGAATCACAGAATGCTGGTATCTGTCTTGTTTAAATTGCACATCCTGTTTTCTTTGTCTCGTTATCAAGGCAGTTAAATCTAAGATAGGAAGCAAAGTCTTTGAGATAAAAAGTCATTTGCTATTGTTTTAAGTAGTCAGAAGGAAGTCCCAGTTTAAATAAACAGCCACTCTGCTCAGGGATCACAACTGGGGAAATACTGGCAAGCTTTCTTTTTAAATCTGACATTAATTTTAGATGTAACAGCTTTCAAACCTATTTGCATTATTTCTTAAGTAATCTACTGCTACACTACTTTTGATATATTTTTATCTAATATTTCATAACAAACCAATCAACCTAAATCCAGTCCCTACAAGCCCTGTTCTCTGGTTATCAGGTAACTCCAAAAAAGCATTGCTCCATGTCCCTGTAAGAGCAGGCTGTCAGATGGAAGGAATTCAGAAAGCACAATGCAGAATAAGACTGAATTTGAGACAACTAACAGATCTGTGAGCTCTGTGAAGAAACTGTGAGGAGTTCAACATCCAAATTTTATGCTGAAGAGAAAATAAAAGAAAAAAAAGAGATGATGATCTCAGCAGCAGAGGAGCACGTGTATGTGTGCTAGTGGGGCTGGTGTGTTTACAGACAAGATGTGCCAATGTTGCCCTCATTACTATCACACACACAGTGTTTAATCTCTGTGGTAAGGAATTATCCAGGAAAAGAGCTTAGACTTCCAAGAGACACTAAACCCAACAGGAAAGCTGAGCACAGTGAACTTTACAGGCTTGCAGGGAGACACTGCCTGCAGTCCTCTGAAGAATTTTAAACCAATCCCAACTACATAAGTTATGATCTCCCACATCTCAGCTACTAAAAGGATGGGAAGTGGGCCAATCCTTTCACCTTTAACAACTCAAGACTGATACAGCAGCACTGTCTGGCCAGACCTACTGCAGTGTCAAAAGAGAAAAACAACTCCAGCTCTTGCTTCAGCTGGAGAGCTAACAATAGATGCAGTGCATTCCACGGATCAAACAGAGCTGCAAATAATCCCAGCATTTTTTGCCATGGCCACACGGAGTACACAGGCTGTCAATGAAGTTCTCCCCAAACTGGGGAAATACTGGGGGAAGTCTTGAGAATTCTGTAGCCTGCAGCCACTTTTTAAAATGGCTTTTTATACTATTATCTCTGAAGATGAGCAAATAGATTCTAAAGTGGTTTGAGCTGACCAAGCCTTGCCTAAACCATTGAGCAAGACATTCTAAAGCTAGGAAACAAAAGTTCTCATTTTTAGACAATGACCTGTTTTGCAAACAAGGCACATAAAAGATCTTCAAAAATGCAAAGTAAATTTAGGATTGATATTTCACTTGCACTTTGTCCAGTCAGTCCAAATCACAGAAAGAGAACCCCTAAAGATCTCTAGAGGAATAAAATGTTTAAAAAAATCATTTTAATTAACATTAGAAAAATTGTTCCATTCACTTCAAAATTTTTAGGAGAAGAATGGCAAAAAAGCAGATAACTGTTTCAGACAAAAATTCTGCTTCTAATTTGTACAGAGCTTGCAATGAAATACAATTTTAGCAAGTGCTAGACATCACTCATCAGCAATTAGTGAAGCTCAGACAAAGCAGTGATCAGGTAAGCCTTCATAACAACATTTATTTTCACCAAGCATAATTAAATTCCAAACCTTGAGCTAAGTTATTTGTAAAACACAAAAAACAAGGAGGATGGCTACATGCATTACACAAGCTTGTAAAACACCCCTACCAGTCAAGTCCTCTTCACCCTATTACATTTTTTGGTAGCAGCTCCACAAGTGCTGGGCTATAAAGATGCTCTCCTGCTCATCCCATCAACAGGTATCTGTAACCCTACAGTAATCACCTGGAAAGCATCCTTGGCAGAAAGCTGACAGAAAGGCACTCGCTGCCAAATGAACATTTGTTTCATTAAGAATACCACTGAGAGAGGTTTAAAATGCAAATTCTATTTCAGGTTTTCACTTATGCCTTTGCTGGCCCTACTGGTTAAGATGGGAGAAAAGGCAGTGCCTGTTTTTGAAAGGCATGTGATGCTCCTGATGAGCCACTTACCTCACACCTCTGGATTTTACTTAGAACAGTGAGTTAAGCTCTCTCTGTACATGGAATGTGCTGGATAAAAAGCTGGGCATTCTCCCCACTCCCACTCCTCTTCTGATCTCTTCTGCCATACTGTCTATGAAGCTTTTTAAACTTAACATCCAATGGGGAGACAATCAGCCTGAAGTTACTCACTTAAACCTGAAGATACTCAGCAGTGTACAGGGGATGAAAGGAATTCCATGGAATGACCATAACTACAAATAGCAGCTTGTTGCAACACAAAAGGAAAGCAAAATGCAAAGGTTCTCACATTTTCAAGCAGTTTTGCAGACACAAGTGGTGAAACTGTCTGTTTTTAATAAAAATTCAAATACTTTCAAATAGAAGTAAATAATCCATGATTACCAGTTTAAAAGCTTATCCCCTAAGTGTACCAAGTAGCTACACAGAAAATTAGTATTTTATAACCCAGTCTAGCACTATTTCCAACACTTCCAGACAATTATGAAACACAAATAAGCTGTGTCCAAAGGAGACAAACCACCTGTCTCTTCAACTAGTATTTTTGCTGGGTGCAGAAGCCAGGAGCACTGCTAATTACATCTCAGCAAAACTATCTCTCATGGTACAAAGCTTCTTCAAGCAGAGATTTACTTTCAAGTAAAACATTTTGGTTTTTAAAATGATTATACTTATAAATTTTATACTGTAGAAGAACATACTATAAATCACAAAACACTCTCCAATGCATCAAATATCCTTAAAGGTTTCCAAACTATGCAGATCCCTTTTATGATAACATACCTCATTCTGATGAAAACATGGAATTTCTGCTCAAAGTCAGAGCAAATTTAAGATTCAATAGAGAGCAAATTTAAGATTCTGCTACAATCTACTGCAGCAAACAACAGCCTGAGCCAGACTGAAAGGGTTTTCATCAGGTGCCTGCAACACACCGGTACCGTGGTAAGGGAACAAAATTGGAAGCACGGTGCAGTTGTGTAAGTGCAAGAAGAGTTTATGGTAAAAACAGGGTTATTCCTGCAAATCCAACCTCCTGCTCTCTTTCAGGCTTATCATCAGGAGGTTGTAGCCCAACATTTTACCCCAAAGACCAGACCACTCTGCTTGGATCCCAAGAGGGTAATCCTTCACAAAGGAGCATTACCAGGGGAGCTCACACCACTCTCACTCTATGCTTCAGCCTTTTCCCTGCAGTACTATCAGTGATACCAGCAACAGATTGCTCTACACTGCTTTTTACAAAGCTCATCTTCTCAACTGTGCAAAAATTTGCAAGCTACAACCATGACTGATGACTTTTTTTTTTTAATATATTTTGTGTCTGCATTTACTCTGTACCTTCTCCCCGTGAGAAAAACCTGAATGTCACAGCTCCGAGCTTCAGTTTTCAGGAGACTGCAGTTGTTTGGCTTACACTGAACAGACACAGCTCCAAGCTGTGAAACTCAGCAACATTTTCCATAAAACTACTATATTTCAGCTGGTGCTCAGAAGCTCAGCCCATGGAGGGATGTCAATCATGTTTGCAGAAGCCCATGGAGCAGATGTGAGGTTTGGAATGGGGAAGGACACAGGCTGTCATGTCCATAAAGAGCCTATATTTAATTTCAATCACAACAAAAACACCAGCACAAATTATTAGTAAAAACCTGTTAAAGGGTAACAATTGTATCTTCAATGCCACTTATGAACTAATGATGCTAAATAGTTTAATTTCCTCCAGTTCTTCTGGAGTTCTACACTAATTACCACAGAGGGCAGATGCTGTCGAATGACTTTGTTCTTGACAGCATTCACAGGGCATTTTTGTAAGAGATGTATACAGAAAATTACTGTAAGGAGAGCAGAAAGGAGCTCTGAAAACCTTATTCAGACACCAGATGTTACACTCAGAGAAAATATATCAAGTGCAGCTTTGCAATGCCTGTGCTGCAGCAGAACCATGAAGAGATGAGTATTCTCGCTATCAGAGAGGACAGGAGCCCAGAAGAAGATGCAAGCAGGGTAAGAATTCTGACTAATATTGGCATACTGGAAGAGTGACAGAAAAAACAAGTTCAGGTCTATGTTTAGATTCATGCCAGTGAACAGATGCAAATCAGGATATGACAGACTGGACAACAATCAGCCTTAACTTCCAAATCAGGGGGAACAAGTGGAGAGTAACAACTGGCAAGAGGTCTTAAAAACAGACCACAATGAGAAATTAATGAAATTGGTGAGCTCAATGTTCAAAAGACTCAGGAGAAACACAAAGCCTCACATACACTAAAGCAGCTTCAGAGAGAATAAGCTGGTCTGTATTATCCATGGTTAGTAAGTATGGAAGCCTTAATATACAGAAGGAAGATTTAAATAATGTAGCGAGACAAAACCTCCAAGGATAATTGAGAATGGGAAAAAGTTTCACAACAGGTGATACCATCTCAGGTTAAAGATATATTTAAATGAGGTGCCCAAACTGCAACCTACAAACCAGAGCCTGCAGGAAAAATCTCTCTGCCTGGATGGTCTCTGGCATCATTTTTCTCAGGAGCCTCCAAAGATTTAGGCAGAGAACGTGTACAGTTATTTTGCTGCTCAGAGGGTACCACAACACCTCCTTCCTTAACAACCAGGCCTACATCTGCCAGGTAGCCAAAACTCCCAAAAGTGACCCATTTCATCATCTACTGCAGACCAGGTGCACTTCCAGTTATCTAAAGGAGTCACTGAAGTGGTGCCCCAGTCAGGTGAACATCACCCATCTTTTATCTGTATGGCAAAGGGGACATCAATGCAAATTAGTCCAATGCAAAGCACCTCCAAAGAAAGCCACCAGGTCTAACCTACACAAAGCACTAGGACAGTGAACAAAGTGTTCCAGTCTTGCCTTAAAAGCTGCTGGATAACTATTGATGGATGTTAATTGGCTGAAGTTAGCAATTCTGATTAAGCACAGTACAAGGAGGTCAGAGATCCCTGGAGTTTGGGTTCCTGGCAAGAACACCTTGCTGTGATCACACTTTGTTTCCTTCATGTGCACGTTCTACTAACAGGACAAGAACTCCCAAGAGTCACAGTGATTTTAGGGAGCACTGACAATCTGTTCCACATCTACATGCCTTTCAAATATCACCCCACGTCATATTTGGCCTATTATTTCCATTTTTAAAAGAACATGAAAGATTACACTGGATTCTGGTTTAAAAATAAACTCCAAAGTTAAAAAAAAAGTACATGAGTTAAGAGCACTGCAAAGTTCTGGTTGCTTATAGATGAAGGAAGGAGAGGCTTGCAGTTGTAAAACCATTAAAAAGTCTTAGTTACATACTTACTCCTCTCACCCCTCCCACCTTTTTTCTCAGACTGCCTCTGACTTTGGATAGATGAACTGAGGAGTAAACGAACAGCTAGTAGGTTTCTTCATTATTCAATGTGTAGTGACGTTTTTTGCACATTAATCAAAACTTGTTCTGAATACCAAATTCAGAAATTATTCACAGTTTAAGCACAGTGTCATAAAATATAGCATTTGAGTGCTTCAAACTTGAGCACAGCTTCTTTTTAAGAAATTAGCAAAAGTTGGAAAGTAAAGGAGAAACAGACAAGAAGTTGTTTCCTCCATGGGAGAGCTGAAGCACAACAGCTGGTGCACCAGTCTTCTGATGTTGCTCATTTAATCCAAGATGATCTAGGAGCCTTTGTCTTCAGTGGCCATCTAAGATTCTCTCTGCTTTGAAGGACTAAGGTAGATGCTGAATAATTTAATGTTTTGACAGATCAGGCCCACAGTCTTAAGTTAGTAAGAAAACAAGCTGGGACACAGCTAATGAACACCCCTGACAACTCTCAAGCAGCACCAAAGGACAGAAATTCTTTGAAAAATAAGAAGCAGTCAGTGCTTCTTGTAGAAAACAGAAAGCACTGAGTCCATGAAATCATATTACCTTCAAGCAATTCCCTATCTCATTCATTAGAGACTTTCCAACCTCTGCAACAGAGAAAGACAAACTAAAAAACAAACAAACAAAACAAAGCAGGCTTCAAACCATCATCTATTTCTATCTGCAATCCAGGCTCTATTGTAGGGCAGGAAAAAACAGCATAAACTCATCCACATGCTCCAATATCCTTGTTGAGATAATTCTGCATCTGGTGGATGCATACAGGTATTAATTAATGACCAAGGACTAGCAGGGCAGTGTCACTGCTCACACACACACAAAGATTGTATTGATTTCTTTTCAACAGCCAAACAGAACTTTGGACCACTGGTATCAAAGCTACAAGATTTCCCCCAACTTAATTTCAATTTGGGGGGGAAAGATGATGGATAGGAAAAGCTGACTGTGTTGTCATAGCCCTATTTATAGCAGCATAGCACCTGAACCTAACCTTTAAATGCCCTTTGTTCTACAATCAGAGTGTTTCCAGAACATCCACTTTCTACCCTGAGTTTCTTTAAGATTTACCTAAGCAGCCTACCAGCACACTACTTAAAACTTACAGCTCAAATTTCCCACCTTACTGGGTATATTCTACAACTTCTCCATCTACACACTAAAATAAGTTCATTTCATTAAAATTACAGATTAAAATATTATTTCCACAATTCAATTTCCTTCTACCTCCCTTCTCAAGAAGTAGAGACATTTTTACAAATTCCTCCTGTTTCCTGTGCCAAAAGATAGAACTAATACAAACCATCAGAGCATTCAAAGTCACAAGCAGTTTTCTTATTCTCATCAAACAGTTGTGCAACAGAAGCAAAGATCTCTCCTCCCAAAACAGAAAGCAAAAAGGCCCCAAGCATCCCTGTCCATGTATTTAAATCATTTCTGAGACAGAGCTCAGGTTTGATCTCACCAAATGCCCTAAGAATTTTTTTAGGTTGCATCAAGTTCTCTTTGTGTACACAACTGTTTTTTTATGGGGCCTGCTTGAGAACAGGCACAGACTCCCTGGCATTGAGGTCTGAATTAAGCATCAGACTACCAGAAAGGCATTTGTGTTACTAAAGGCTGCTTGCTCAATGATGCTTTAGAGATTAGAGACACCCCCTTGGCAAAACAAGCAAGAGAACAGTACTGAGAGGTGTTTTGAATATTTTCCTAGCTTTACTTCAACTCTTCCTTTTGGTTTCTGCTTTATTAAGAACCTACACATAAGTACATTTCCTATAGTATTTTTTTTAAGAAAAGCTACTTTCAAATCTGTTTCAGATTTAAAGAGATGTTAGACAGTTCTAAGAGCAAGAAAGAGACAGTATTTGACCTGCTAATTTAAATATCTCTCTCAATTTCAGCTTAGATTTTGTGAATTGTCCTTCAAAACCCACATGAAAATTCAGAAAACTGACTAAAAGAAGATGGTTACATAGTATAAACATCGTGCCTGAGACACAATGCATATGTTACAAAACCACAGTATAACAAATCCTCAGCTTTCCAGTTTCTGTATTTCAGACATCTATACTGCTTGAGAGATTTTGAAGCAAAGATCAAATTAACATCCTCCTAGATTTCAAATATTACTTTTGCCTTGTTTTCCACTCCAGAAGACTAACTAGATTATAAAATAATGCCTTACCAGATGTTGTCATTTGTCCATTACTTAATTACTGGTTCCAGAGCCACAGAGGGTAATTTTCCCAAACACGCTCTAAACATTTATTCCAGAATCCACTGAAAGCAAATGTGCAGAATTCAGATGCTGAGACTGGTTGGGTTTAGCACTGGAGGGAATGGGGAGATAGGCAGAAGAGGTATGAACATATTCAAATATTAACAGAAAATCTAATCATTAAAAATTAACCAGATATTTTGGCTGAAAGATTCAGATAACGCCATCTGCATCACACGGAAAGGTTTTCACAATTCACAGCCCAATCATCTTTTTCCCATATAACAAATTTCTCCCTTTTGAAGTGTTAACATGTTGCTTGGCAATGCCATCCCACCTCAGGGAAGATAACCACCAGCCCTTTTTTGTCTGCTTGGAAGCCTGATTGTGTTGCACAGGTGTCCCATCCATGCAAACAAAGAGAGGCTCTGCGAGTGCACTGACGTCACCACAGCCCCAGAATAGCAGCTCCAATACACATTTCATACTCCACTGCTACAGGAAACCAGAACCATCCCCTCCTGCTAAAGTATAAAATGAACAGGCACAGATATGTGCTGGGAATACCAATTTAATATATCCTGTACTAAGTGACATTCTGTTTGTTGCATAGCAACAGGAATCTACTGCAGAAAAACAATATGGAACTTTTTTTTTCCTCCCCCCCACTTGCCAAGCTACAATTAACCCCAGTCTTCCTGAGAAACAGAACATCTACAGCATAAACATTACCTTTGTCACCAGTCCACCAAAGATGCTATCTCCAGCATTTACTCTGTTCTACATGAAAATGATTCTGTGCATTTAAGTGGCTGGAGGGTAGGGTGCTGCCAAGAGAAAATTCCCTGCTGCAGTGCATATGGCCAGCAACATTTTAATTCTTTAGTAATGACAGAGAAAAAGTTCTCAGATGCACAAAACTTCCATTCTTAAGCATGAAATGCTTTTGTCATTTCACAATATTTCTGTCATGCTATGTAAAAAAATTTAAAGCACTCAAATTCTGAAAGAAAAGCCTATAGCTTTATTTCCAAATGGTTTTGCTATGTTTTGTTTGGGGTATTGGTTTTGTCTTACAAAATAATAAAAATGAGCACCTACCCAAACTACTTTGAATTTAAAATGAGGTTTATCTTCAGATTTCATAATAATGTATGTACACTTAAACTCTGTGCCTCTTCATGGGAAAGTTTTTTGTAAGACAGTATAAACTGCACAAGATTTCCCCATGTTCCCAAAAGAACAAGAAAATTACAATCACTCAATTGGCTGGGAAATCGATACATTGATACATCATAAATTATATAAAAATATGCACCAGCAAATTGGAGAGAATCCCCTCTCAGGTTTTTGTTTCTTTGCTAGTTCTTTCTTAAACACCCTCCCCATTCCAAGGCTAAGCTCACTGAGAGTTACAACCAAAACACCTGATAAGTGGGCTTTGGGGTGAGCCTAGCCCCTAGAGCCACCCCAGCACAGACACACTCAAGGACCACCAGGAGGTTAGCTCAATTAAAGATGAAAAAAATGTGAGATTTCAAATACATGGATTCAAAATCTGAGACTGGTGCTACACAAATCACCAAGGCTGCAAGCATTCCTCACATGAACAGTCTTCATATCAAGGTTTTCTTTTGATTGTTGGGGCAGGGAGCACTACAAGAGGAGAGGTCTCTTGCTTTGCATCCATCTGCCCTAAAAAAAGGAGGCATGGAAATTCAAGGCAAGATATCCTGGGTACTCAGAATTAACATTACACTCCTCTGTCCTGTGGTAACTGGGGATTTCAACAGGGAAAATAAAATCCTACTATTAAGTATTATTAAGCATTAGTCATGTCTAAAGATGCAAGCCTTGCAATGCAATCCACTTCTATCTGCATCTTACAGATTTACTACTCTAAAGTCACACTAGTGACCAGGACCACGTCTTCACAAAAATAACAGACATGTGCTCTTTAAAAAAGGCATTCCAAGCATCCTTTTCCCCCAATGGTTTCCAGTAGTCAGATGCTTCAAAGGAAAATATATCTTGATGCTTTACATGGAAACAGTGACATTTGAAAAGTATTTTCACAGGTTTACTTTCTGACATTGCTCTCTGCAATGCAATCTCCACTTCCTTTATGCAGACACATCTTTGTAGAGTAATACAAAAACAAATTGCAATTCAAATAGATCCTACAGCTGCTAACCTGTTTTCAAGCACCTAATTCCTTAATCTCTGAAATAAAAATTACACCAAATATTGCTATGAGGTTAGACATCAAAACTATGAGCTACCTATGAAAAAATAAACCACACAGTAACACTTACCTGTATCTGCAATGTGCCTGCAACAATCCACACAGTACAAAATCTCCACGTGGTGTCTCCAAATAATTGAGCAACTTTCTGAGGAACTCAGCCCTTGGATGTGTGAAATTGCCCAAGTCCTGCTCCCCACCACTGCAGCAGGTGATCTAATAAAATATATTGCCTCTCCTTATAAAACCTTTGTCATCTTCATAAAGTTAGAGCAACACAGCCACAGCAACAGCATTCATAACCTGCAAGGCAACCTTTGTGCTTGTCACATTGCCATCTATTTGTGGATTTAGCTATTGTTGGAAGCTATGCTCCTGTGACAATTACAGGAGCACAGACCTGTTCTATCAGTGACTAAGAAAGGTACACAAAATAAAAGGAATACCCTTTGCTTTCAAAGTCACCTTTACAGTATGCCAAAGAAGAAGCCTGGAGCCATGCTATTCCCCCAAACTTTGTGAACAGACTACTCAAAGATACTGCCAGAATACAAAATCAAGTCCCTGAGTGCAGCAGTCCAGATTTCTTCATGTCACAATTAGATGCAAGGTCAGATGCAAAGTGCAGCAGAAATCATTCTGAGGACAATCCATGTATGATGCAGTTAACACAGCTGATCACCAAAGGCTACCAGACTCCTCACACCACAGTGAAACCAGAACAGTGGTTCCACCACAATCCTTCAGATTGCAGCATAAAGATCTTGAAGATGCAAAATCTATTTGACTGACTTCTCTTATGTGTTCACTGCTTTGGTCTTCTTCCTCAATCCCAAAGTAAGAATTTTTATCCAAAAGCCACTACTGCATTTCCACTCAGTAGCTAAAAACCCAAGGAAACCACTGCAATGGTACAAAACCTCACTGTCAATTACTCTCCAAAACACGTAACACTAAAGAAGCAGCTGAACAACTTGTGCTTCAGTTCAAACACTTACTACTCAAGTGCTCTAATCATTCATCTCCTCATCATCCTACTCATGATTAGACACAGATTCCCTGCTAGCTTTCCAAAATGGACTTCTCTCCTCAGCCTTCTCTTGCTGAGAACAACACTGAACTGGAAAGTTCAGTTTTCCCTCAGCCCACAAACAGCAGGCTCTAACCAAGGGGGAAAAAGAGACTAGAGACAGAACTACCGGCTCCAGACAGCTTCAGATTAGATGGTTCATATCTGACTGGAAAGAAGTCCTGTGTTCCAAACATGTTTATTTCATATCCATACATCAGACACCTCCTGTCCTACTCACACCAACATAATTCAACTAAGTAGATCAGTGTACAACAATAAATTGAAATATAATACAATCTCTGACCATATTCAGAGATTTCTATCAAAGCAGAAGTATTCTCAAGTAGGAAAAAAAAGTACCTCTAAACATAATTTAAAAAAAAAGTCAGTATTACTGCTAGAGTAGTACATATTGAAAACCAAACCATACCTGTTCTTAAGTAGCATGTTCAGTGATTAAACTTACATATACAAATGGTAAACTTTAATACTGTTCATTTTCCTAGTGCTGTCATTCACCATCTCTGCCAAAATTAGGCTCATTTGGATCAGGTTTCACTGTTTGATCAGTCTGGCCACACCATCTATTTCAGACAATAGGTAACTATGTTTATTCTGAAGTTGTAAAGCTCATTTACCATCATCCACAGTAGACAACTGCAAATTTCTAAAAACAGGCTTTGCAAATGCATTCAAGAGCACAATACAAATTTTCTAGGAAAGCTTCACTGTGTACAGTTTTAAATACAAATCCAACAAGATTTTTTTTTTAAAAAAAATCAGTTTTATTAAACTTAGGCTGGGTATTCTTAAAGAAGAGCCAGCATTGTTTAATGGACTCAGGCTTGCCAAATGGATCATACATTTTCCTCAAATACCAGCAAGAGTTCAACACAGGAGATATAATAAAAGGTGTACACATCACTATGTGCTGTTTATAGAAGACTTTTTCATAGAAGCTTTTAAAAGAATGCAAAGGGCAATGGGATTTTTATAGAACAGGAAAATACAGGGAGAAAACAAGTTTTCAAATGAGCAGCAGTGTATAGTGTTCATTGTAATGCATTACTGACATGAGAAACATACACTAGCTAGAAAAGGAAAAATCTTGCTCATCTGGAGCTGGAAGCTTGGAGCCTGAAAAAAGCCACATATTCAACATAAGTTTTGGAAGAACTAGTGATTTTAGGCAGCAATACCACCAGGTTCAATGCCCAGATTTACTCAGAGCATATGCTTAAGTCACATTTGCAAAGCCAACCAGAAAGCTGAAAGGAACCTAAAACTACCAACCACCTCTTTCCACCAGTGCCAGTAAAAATACCACTAATGCAACAGTATTGAAAGTTTTGTTGGAAATACATGAACTATGACAAGAGTCTTAAATCATCTTTCCATTTAGTGCTTCCATTTTCAATCCCATACAACAGAAAAAAAATGCAACTTAATGGAAATCTCCACAAAATATTAAGTTCTAGCAGACATGACCACTTACAAAGACATATTGGTCTCTACAACTGAAATAGAAAAGTGTTCACCAGGAGCCAGATAGGACCACAATAAAACTCTACCTTAACTACATGCCCTTCAAAGCATTTCAGTTTAAAAGCTGCTTCCACTGTATGGTAACCAGCAATAAACTGACAGCAGCCAGTTAAACTACATTTTAGGAAGCTGCTTTAAGGACATACATAGAAATTTATTTCCTCTAAAAAGAAAATTTAAATATTTCTTTATTTAAGCAACTAATAATAATAAATAATAATAAAAGCAACTAATGCATAATATAGATCTTGGCTATACCAATGATTATTCTTGCTCTTTTACCATTCTGCTTAATTCCAGGTTTTAAAAGTTCTTCTGTTCTGAACTAGGTAGTGAGTATACTACAGCAATCAACAACCTTGCCTTACCTTCTGTATGGAATTTGCAGTAAATTTAGATTACTTTGTAATCCAGTTCAAGAAACAAATTTTAAATTTGTGAAGAAAAGACAATGAAAGAACAATTTCATACAAAACCCTTCCAATTGCATTTGTGCGGCACACTAGAAGTTTAGAGTTATTTCTGGCAGCACACCAGTCCAGCAAAGTAACATTTTTGTATCACCCTCTGGAGTGCAATCAGTTTCCACTTCTTTCTCCCATACTTCACCTGGTGTCAGCACCTTTCTTTACCATAATTTTTTAAAAAAAGAAAAAACACACAACACCAACTCACACACTCAGCAAAGAAGCAGACCAGTTTTGGACTAAACTGAAATTGGTTTTACTATTCTTCTTTTACATAAAACAGCTTTGCCTGGAGAATGTTCAATGTGTGAAACTAAGAGCAGATTATTTCTTTTGCCTGAATATTGACGGTGTTTTCTTTTAATGAGCCTTGCCTAAAGGTTACTCACAGAGACAAGAGAGTTGTACTTCAATTCCTCACATTAACTTGTGCACTGATTCCCAAAACATGCGCTTATTACAAGCAGTTCAGCTGGAAAGACTAATCCGAAGCAGACTGACACATCATCTCACATCCCACTGAACAGCCCCGTGTTCTCCACTAGGCTGTCACCAGAATTTGGGCAGGAGACCCAGAAAGATGTCACATCACCTCCCCAGCAGCAGTTCCATAAGCTCCCATAAGTGCCTACAGAGCCAGAACATCAGGAGCAGCACATAACACCATCACAGGCTGGTAAGCACAACATCCCCATCCTCTTCTGGATCGCTTTTAACATTAGTCATGAAACAGCTACAGTGAAGCAGACTTGTAATACATGATAGCAGGGAAGAGGTTTGGCAATTAGAAGGACAATTTATTTGGAGTATTTGAAGTAAAATGCAACATTTTCCTCTGTAAGCAGTATTGCTACAGAGCATTTTCAAATCAGACTCAATTACTTAGATATATGCTTTTATTTCTCATGTTAGAAAACTTGAAAGGTAAAATAAGGTGGTGCATGTATTTCTAAAAGGGGAAAAAGCTTCTGTCTATTATTTAACCAAAAAAAACCTCCATACAAACTATGTTCTTCTCCAAGTTTGTGAGAAGCCATGGGAAGTTCAGGCAGGAGAGACACAGCAGGGACACAACAGTGGCTCCTCACCTGCAGGTTTAAATACAGGTAGGTACAAAAGCAGCTTCACTCCCACAATAATCCCAAGGGAGATTCTAACAGCCCAAGAACACAAAGTGGTTGGATTGAATTCCCAAGGACTGGCAGGGCAAGGTGGGCTGGGAGAGAGAGGTACCAACAAATAACACAGCTGACAATTCAGCAAGGCTGATGTGACTTCAGTCTCTGCCATGTTTAATTTGAGCTATGACTAAAAGTCAAATTTTTTGAATTGAACACAAAAAGCAGGTATCTTCTGCTCTCTCTCACCACTACAGCACTCTTAAAACCTAAACATGCCTGAATGTTTAAAGAGCTGGCACATGGATTTCTCCACTGCTGAGTGGAAGCAGGCTTGAACTGTCAAAAGCAATTCTAGACGAAAGGTCAAAGCAAAGAAGGGAATAATATCTGTTTCACAAAATACATTTGCTCTCTCTAGTAATGAAAGCAAATGACTCTATCCAGTGGTTCAATAACCTACTTCTAGAATAGTTCCACATGAGCTGCCCTGGCATGGCAAGGAGCAGCCCTCATTACAAAGTATTTCCAATCACATGCCTACGGCAGCGCCGAGAGACGTCACTTAGGGCAAAGCATCCACTGAAACAGGTGCTGGGAGAAAAATGTTTCTGCTTTTTATGGAAGTGGAGAAAAAAGGCTTTTAGGCTAGAGTGGCCTGAAGCAGGATGCCAACTAACTCGGTCTTGTTTTCTGACCTCCAACAGCAAACATGAAACCCTGAACCAGAGTCAAGAAAAAACTTGTACATGCCCTTCCAAAGAGCATTCCTGAATTATACACACTCCCAGACTGTTTCTAATTTTTAGAGGCTGACAGCATAATTGCTAAGATGGTCATAAATAGCTTTGTCTAAAAAAATTGGATTCTCATTCCTTCACTCTCCATTCACGGGGCAAATTTTCCAAGCTTTATACTTTTACTATCAAAATAATTCACTAAACTATCCGGAGGCCTTGGGGGCAAAACAGCTGTCAGATCCCATATCAGGTGGGCAGAAACAGCCTGTCCAAAAATTACTTGCAACTGTCACAAATAAAGTGCAAGCTAAAGACCACACTTCTATCAGACAGATGACTCAGTCCATCTGTTAGTATACCTAAGAACAAGGAAAGTAACCTGAATTTTTGTATCCACCTGAAAAAAAAAACAACCTGCCCACACCACCAATTTTTCTCTTGAGATACAAGCAATTTTAGGAACTGTATTGCTTGCAGTTTTGCATATCCAGTCTAATTTAACTGCCTGCTTGCACTTCCAACATTTTGTCAAATATTTCTCAACTAAATTAAGCTTCCTATTTCAAATACACCATTCGGGCAAGTATTAAAACTAAAGGCAAAATCCCAAAGAGTTACCTTACATATCCAAGAATAACTTAATGTCACCATCAAATTGATGGCCTTGCTGCTGTGCTGTTTCACCACTTTAAATAACTGCAGTTATTGCAGCAGACTGAGCTGTACTATTGTCTCTAATAATGCTCTTGTGTACCCACTTTCCTGGAAACCCCAGGAAATGTGTGTGGGTTCCTTCAAGCATTCCTAGTCCTAATGGAGGACATGTTTTGTTACTTGTGCTGTGGGCTTTCACTCAGTAAACAGTGAGTATGGTGTTAGTTTTCTTAGCACAACACTTAAAATACAATGAAGGCTTACCAACCCAGGCATAAAATATGCTGACTTTGAAATAATAATGTGAACTGCATTCTGTAGCAATATATTTGAGCAGAAAAGCTTCTGATTGTAAGTAAATAGAAATTTCAGTGTGGCTTAGAGACCACAAATTTAGCTACCTTTTCAGCTTGAAAACAAAAGCTAGAATACGACATGACTTTTCAGAAAAGGCAAAATCTATAGTAATTTAGCCCTATTTAAACATGGAATTAAATTCACATATATATGATATGCATAGTAGCCCATCATAAACGCCAAGTATTATACTAGGCTCTGGAAAGACTTGAATTTAAAATTTTTTTTAAATACTGTTTCTTTCCCAGCTCTTGGGAACTTGAGTAATGAAACCCAACTAAGCAGTCTGCTTTCTGACCAGCACACTAATGAAAAACAATTCTTTCCCACACAAAGAAATGGATGTAGTAATCCCAAGAGAAGGCTGTACAGTATGATTTTTAAAAAGTCAGTATCTTGTAAAGCTCGTTTATTTTTATTGGAGTTAACACTCAAAATGAGCTTGATATGCAAAAAAAAAAAAAAAGAAAAAAGGTAATTCAGTTAACCTTCACTGTAGAATCTCAGCTCTAGCAGCAGAGTTGTGTTTACCAACTTCAACATATGCTACAATAAGTCTGTTCACACACGTTCTTCTTGTACAAATACGACGGCAAGTCGTGCTTTTACTAGAACAGGGGCACCAAACTCTGCTGTTACCTGCATCTCCACCACGCTGCAGTCAGCTGGTGAATGGAAACTTCACTGAATCTGCCCATTCCTGGATACCTATTGTATTATAAGTGCTCTCAGGAAACTGGATTAGGGGCAGCTAAGCAGAGTACAAAGAGAGCAACAGGTGTCCGTGGGAATCAGCTGTTTACCTAGGGCAGGAGACACAGATACACACAGCCCTATTCAAGCTGGCTCCTGAACCAAGTAACTTCATACTCAGGCTAGACCATTTCACTGGGATATTTAATATTCAGGGTTTCTCTGCAACCTAAAACCCCTAACAGATGTTATTCAAATAGCATATCATTTCAATTTGAATACAAAGCAGACTTCTGCAAGAATTAATTCTTGTGTAGTGTCGGTGTTTGTGTCTTACAGAACTGCTGATTGTTTGAACATTCAAAGATGCTCTTCACAACAATGTTTAGTATTATCTGACAGAAGGAAAATCAGTTTGCTCTTTGGTAACTGACCAGCTAATCACCCAGACAAGGCACAAGATCTTAACACAAAATCATCAGAATTAGTTCAGGCTCATGATGGCTGAAGAAAAGCCAAACCACAGGAGAGAAAGTGAGGGTACTTCTCCCCCCCACCACACCCCAGTTCATCTATTCATGTTTTTTATTCTTTGGAGCACCAACTACATACTTACCTGCCCAAGAGCAATGACAGACTCACTCCACAAGACGATCAATATTGTGCCAAAAGTATATTTTTAGTATGAACTGCTAAGAATTAACAGCACCTGCAAACACAGGAGCTGCATATGAAATGCTGCTTGCTTGTCCCATCTACCCTGTCACTCCTCACCCATCAGACCTCGCCTTGACCAGCAAATGCACATTAAAAGGCATTGCCTGAACAATACAGAGCATGAAGATATTGTTTAAACATGTTTCAGAAATATACCATCAACCATAGTCTAAACAAGCCCAAAGAGAGAGCAGTGCAGTGAAAGCTTGCCATTGTACTGGAGTCGGACCAATTAAACAAAACTGAGTGAGTTTAATAGTGCCTCTATAGAGAGAAAATACTTCTTTAACCACATCATTTTTTCAGCCTGTGTACTTTAATTGGTACAGCTTGTTTCTTTTTTTCCAGAGGGCCGGAACCAAGCGTTCTGCAAGTCAGTTTCCTTTGAAACACCCCACGACCACTGATCAGAGCAAACCTCCAAATCACAACTGCATCTCCCCCTTAGCAGCCTGATGCTCCACAGGCAGGAGCAGACAGAGAGCTCCAAGGGCAGTAATATATTCATTTACCTACATTTCCTCACTGCTGCAAGTCAGCCATTCAAACACCTAAATAAGCAACCTTAGGGTAGGTTCAACCTAGACACTTTCCTGTTGTGCTGGTTGAGAGAAATACTTGTGCTCCCTCCAAGCTGGCACAAGTCCTAGCACACATACAGTTACACAGTGAACAGGGAGCAGCCTGGCTGCTCCAGCTCTCTCCACTCAGCATCACCGGCACAATTCAAGCACTTTTTGCCAGCACGAAACCCAAACTTCCATGGGGCTTCCCGAGGTATTTATGCCAAGCCTTGCTCGATTAGCAGCATTCATTGTGATAAAGGCTGTCAAGATAATTAAAAAGAACACCTCTGCTTAAAGGATCTGGATACAAACTTGTAGGTTGTCCAAGCTGTAACTTTTCATTTGCAGGGTATCTGACTTCAATGTGAGCAACACGAATAACTGAAAATAAATTATCACAAGACAAAGCAAAGCCTAAAATAACGTAGAACATAAATACCTACAGTTAACAAAGAAAGCTAGAGGGAAATACAGGAACACAATTCTAAACAAAACAGCGGGGAGATTGTTCCCATGCTTCCCGCTGCAACGCTACCCTTTCCACTGAAGGTGCACTGAAAGAGGGAATCCTCATAGTACAAAAAATTTTATTGGGATTTTCCTGTAATTGACAAGGAATTCTAATGGCTCGTCAGTTTCACGCAGCAGAGGGAATTTGCCGACTTTGATCGCGCAAATCTTGCCGGACCTCTACTCCAAAGGACCTCACGACTTACAGTCGTGTCTTTAAGACAAAGAACGTTCATATCCAACTGCAAGGCAGACAATAACTTCCAGGCGAGGGGAAAAAAAAAAAAAAGAAAAAAAAAAGGGAAGGCATGAGTAACTCGTTTCCCCAGCTGTCTGAGACAGGGGCAGGCCTACAGGGAGCACGGCGTCCCCGGGCAGCCAGACCAGCGCTCGGCCACCGAGCCGCATTTCTCACCGGGTCCTGCACCAATCCAGAAAGGAGATTATGGAAACAGAACAGGCGCTAAAAGCGAGCTGGGGGGAGGATGGCGGGGGGAAGGGGGAAGGCAGAAAATCGCCTTCAAATGAATGAGCCGGCGGGGAGCGGGAGTTCCCGGCGGGAAGGCGGCAGGCACCCACCTCCCTCCCTGCCGCCCCCAGCCGCGGCCACCTCTGTGTTTACATCGCGAACCTCCAAACGCGACACTTCCCCGGCTGCCGAGAGGGGGATCCCCCCTCCCTGCTTCCCCCCCGGCGCCTCTTTATTGATTACCGAGGGAAAAGCCCAGCTGCTGCTGCAATGCAACACGCGCCGGCTAAGGCGGAGGGAAAGGGGGGAGAAAAAAAAACCTCCACCGGCAGAGAAAGAAAGGAGCCGGGCGCCCGGGGCTCACGCCGTGCCCGGCCCGGGGAGGCGCCGCAGCGGGGCCGCCCGCCGCCCCCCGCCCCGGACTCGGGCCCCGCCGCCGCCCCCCGACCGCAACTTCGCCGCCGCCGCGGGGGGACGGGGACGGCGGGCCGCCCTTCCCCCGCCGCCACTAACAATGGGCCCTTCCCCCACCGCGGGGCTCCCCTCGGCCCGGCCCCCTCCCCCGCCGCCGGCCGATCCCCCCGGCTCCCGCTGCCGTTCCCGTTCCCGGCCGTGCGCCGTCCGAGCCGGGGGGCGCGGGGCATCGCCCCCCACCCCGCGCCCGCCGCCCGCTCCGGAGCCGGCCGCTCACCTCATGGTGCTGCCCGCGGTCGGGGAGCCGCTCCCGCTGCCTCGCTCGCTGCGCTGTCTCCCCCGCCCCGCTCCGCCGCTCGCCGCGTCCCCGCAGAGCGAGACCCCCGCAGAGCGAGACCCCCGCCCGGCAGCGCCGCCCGCCCGCTCCGCCGCTCCCTCCGCCGCCGGGCCGGGCCAGACCACCGCGGGGAGCCGGGGGTGGGAGGGGACGGGAGAGGTGGGGGAAAGGGGCGGGGAGGAGCGAACCACCGCGCGGGAAGGGCGGGGGGAAAGGAGGAGGAGGAGAAGGAGGAGAACGGTGAACGGGCGGGCGGGGGGAGCGCGGGGGCGGCCGGAGATACCGGCGGGGCCGCGGGAGCGGCGGCGGCCGGGGGTGCGGGAGCGACGGCAGGCGGGAGGGAAGAGAGAGGGAGGGAGGAAGGGGCGGGCGGCGGAGGAGGAGGCCGCGCCCACCGCCGCGCTTGTGCCCGGGCGGCCCGGCGGGGCGGCGGGGGTGGAGGGACGGGGTGGCCGCAGGTGAGGCGGCGGCGGCTCCTCGGGAGAACCGCCTGCCCGCGGCAGCGTCTTCCCCGGCGGCCTCGGGAGTCGCCCCGGAGTGAAGGGGCGGGATGGGCTCCCGGAGAGCCGCGTCCCGGCCGGCGGAGCCTCCCGGCGTGTGAACAGCTCCGCCCGTCCGGTGAGCCTGCCCCGCTCGGCCCCACGCTGCCCGCACCGCGCTCTGCCCGGCCCGCAGTCCTCGCCCGGTGCGGCGGTGCCGGGGCGGGAGGAACACGGAGCCCCCCTGCCCGAGTTCGGCAGGTACCGGCAAGCGACAGCGCTGCGGGAAGCTCGGTGCCCCGGGAAGCCGGTGGCCTAAGCCTTTCTCAGGAATTCCGCAGGAATGTTCTTTCTGCGTCTTTCGCTAGCCCCGAAAGGCGGCTGCCCCAAATGCGGATTTACGTTCTGCTGTCGGTACCCGCAGCGGACCCAGCGCACTGTACGAGTAACTTTAACCCAGCTCGTGTTCGGCTCCTTGCTGACAGCCCGCGAGTGAATGCCCGTTCTCTTTCGTCTCGGTTAAAAGAAGTGATGAGCAAAGTGTCTTTGCAGTTCCCAATGCCGTTAAGCCATCTTGGTGCTTTTGCACCTCCAATTTCATTTTTCCCTAATGAATACCAGTGCTTTCCAGGGTCTAGTAGTAAAAATATACATGAGAAACAAACGTTTTCTTTATAAGTGTCTAGACTTCTAGATATAAAAAATGAAGAATTTAAAATATATATATGTATTTCTGATGTAGGTTCCACACATTAAGGGGATTTTACCATGAATCTCAGCTATTTGACACCACCTCTTCCCTGATCACTGAGGCAGAGTCACTCCCTGTCAATTAATGGTGTCAGTAGCACAGTAAGAGATGAACTAATCAATGAGAAAAAAAATGGCCAGTTGTTAGAAAACACTAACTTGGGAACAAGGACAGGCTCTAAAACTGAAGCTAATGAAGTATAGTTTAGTAAGAAAACATGTTTTTACTGGCAAAGGGATGATGTCAATGAAAATGTTGCTGTAGAGGTGAATCACAAAATGCAGATGAGTAATCAGAAGAAAAGCGACATCGTGATCTTAAGAATTGTGTACCTCTGTCAACAATGTAGAGACAGTCTGAAAAGGGACACAATTGAATCTGATAAATAAAATTACCTTAATTGCTTTCAACAAATGCTGAGGACTCTAATGACTGGCAGTGGACCTCAGTTCTTAAGGCATAATGAATTTTCTAAGATCTGGGCTTCCTATCACCAGAACATCCTCCAAATAAAAGGTTTGGAAAGAAAGCCATTCTGGCAGTGAAAAGTCTCTTGAAGGCAGCCAAGCAGAAATGTTAAAATCTCTATCTATATAGATACATCTAAGATGTATGTCTAATGGGCTTCAGCAGGTACATCAGTAGAAGGAATGGCAGAGACAGTCAGAAGAAGGAAGATTTTGTTCAAAGACACCAGTTGTTCTACAACAGAAAAAAATCAGCATCATAATGTGTCTGTCCTGATGCAACTGTCTGGTTTTATTAGTCAAACCTAAAAGAATTTTGACTGTGACAGGTATATAAAAAACACTGAAAGTATGCCTGGGCTCCAGGTCTGCCTGAGAGGGAATGAAAATAGCCAGAAGCTTTTACTCCTGCAAAATAACTATTATCGCTATTTGTGTTATATTACTAGGTGTTCTTAGCCAAATCAGATATGGTCATAGCTGGATTTCTCAAGACCTACTCAGTGGTACAATAGAATTTGTAAAAATGCCAGAAGAATCATTTTGCATGCTGGCATCGCAGATGTCACCAAGTGCAAAGTCATTTTGGACGCTAGCTTAGTCAAAAATCCCATTGAATTAATCTGTAACAAAATACTAAATCTGCAGTAACTCATATTAGCAGCTACATGAGAAGGAGAGGAGCCAAAATTATATAGGGCAGAAATCAAATTATAAACGTTGAATGCCTCTTTCTTTCCAGGTCAATTTAGTGAGGTTATTGTCAAGGAATGAAAGTAGTCTAGCAGAAGAAGGAGTTAGTGTCATGTACATGTTTATGGTACTGAATTATGCATTGAGAAATCTGCCTGCTCTGGCAGCAGACGCTCCCAAGCCGTAATAGCTCGGTGTGTCCTGTGTCCGAGTCACTTGGTGCCACCCTGCTGTCACCTCTCTCGCTGACAGGACCCTCCAGCAGCACAGCATGGGTGTCAATGCCCTCTGCATCCTCTCCCACTGCTCTCCTTTCTTCTGGCAATGACCAAACCCATGTGGCAGAAAGCCTTCTTAGCTGGTGGTGTCAGGCTAATAACCCCAGGTCTGTGACAGCCCACGAGGCAGAGCCACGTAAAGGTTCAGTGTCCAAGGATTGTGTTCATGCCCTTCCTCCTCTGGATCCAAGCATACCCCAAAAACCATTTTGCATACTTCCCTCCTGCATTTTCTGCTGTTCAGCTGCAAGTTAGGACTGGAATTCAGGGGCTTTGAAAAGCTCAGCCAGCTCAGGTTGAGCAGTATGGTGTGCCTGCTCTCCAAACAAGCTGGCTAATGAAGGCTTTCTGAATGCTACAGAAATGGCTCACCCGGGCATAAACCAGGAGAGGATGTACTCCTGTTTCCCATCAGCCAAATGCAAGAGGCTTGGCAGGCTACTCCTGAGTAAACCCAGCAGATCCCATCACATCTCATCAGCATGGATCACTCTTGATACAGGGTCAGGAGGAGGATGCATGGTGTTCTAATGTTCTGGAGACATTCAGGGAACCCAAAAGCTTCAAAAAGCAGAGTAATCCTTTCTCTCACAGTGAGGTTTTCCCTGGCTTCTCTGAAACAATCTCCCACTTTCCAGTTTCTTCAGAAAGGAAAAAGTAGCTGAGATCTTCATATGTCTTACAAAAGTCAGTGTCCTAGGACAGCAGCTCATGTGCAAGGTTACTTTGGCCTTCTTCAATGACTGTAAATAACATAATTCAGGATACAGTCAAAGAAGTTTCTGGAATAGGGGAAAGTGGTTTTTTTCTGGTGGTTTTGGCTTTTTGAGGGTTATTGTTCTTTTCACTTAATACATCCAGAGTTTGGGTTTTGACTACATAAGAAAAGATACTTTATTTCACTTGTTTGGATTATTTTCTATAGAACTAGTACAGAAAGAAAACACAGTTTGCTATATAATAGAAGTGAGAGAGTTGCAACAACAAAGCATGAGCTTTCTTTCCAGAGATTGTGAAGGTCTTTCCAAAAATGGTGGACTAAAAGAAAATAGCTCTGACAGTGTGCTTCTGGTAGCATTGAAGATTATCAAAACAAAAGTGAATTAAGTAATTGAATATATTTTTCTCATCAGTGATTATGTTAATCTAATTTATAAATACATCTTTTCCTCTGGACCAGACAGAGCTGATGCCTGAACCGATTCTGAGAGGTCATGGTTAGCTGAACCATGAAGATCCAACTATTATACAGATAGTTAAAGTATACTGGCCAGTATAATTCTTCCTGTCCTCTTCTTGCTTTCCCTCAACCCCAAGTCATTTTCAATTTCAGGTTGCCATGAGTCAGCCGACTGCTGAACTGTTGCATAGCAGACCATTAAAGGAAATGCTTTCAACTAAAAACTCCTTAGTTTCATTTTATTTATGAAGTTGCACAGTTTTTCCTAACTGCCTTCTGGTGAAGGGGAAGTAAACTATCTCTAAAATTCTCTAGGAATGCTAAAATAAACAATTATTGGCATGACTCAGCAGATAACAACAACAACAGCCAAGAAGGTCTTTTCTTAAAGGAATAATATTTTTATTCTGTTGTAAAAAAGGCAAAACCAACATCACCAGCAAAGGAAGCAAATCTTTTGCCATCAAACACAGTCCTTTGGCTCCCAAAGGTGAAACTTGGTCTTCCTACCAGCATACCCTGCTCCTTGTTGTGCAAGTAAACAACTCCTAGATCTTCCATCAGACACCTCCAAAGAGGAATGAAAACAGCAGCTGAAGCTTTCTGCTGTGCTTCTTCCCACCAAAGGTTCCTAAAAGTGTCCCCCACACTATCAAACAGCATCAGCACATCAAACCACAAGCCTCTGGAGATGTGAGTGGGGAGTATGGCATGTGTCTTTCAGGCTGTTCCCAGTAGACTCAAATACTTAAGTGAAAATTCCTTGTATAAAAAGGGATTGTTTTTCCCCCCCAGGTTTACCATGAAAAGAATTTGTACTGTGCTGCAGGCTATTCAGGGAGGGTTGAAGTCTCTTTTTGTGTAAGTACTGTCTATCAAGTGTAAATCGATGTGTTGTGTACTTAGTGTAAAAATGCTTTTCTGACACTCAGATAAATTATGATTGTTGTTTTGACCCTAGTCTTTCATTCGCCTCCACTCAGCTGCTGACTTTTGTGGTTTCTGAGATGAAATGTTGATTTAGGACCAGTGGAATTGACCAATCTCATCTCTTCCTTTCCATCTAATTTTATCCTCTTATCCCCTAATAGTCTTGTTTGCCACCACTCTGCATTCTTCTTGTGCATTACCAATAAAATGTATTCATTATGTCCTTCTCTCTCCCTTGCTAATGTCTTAGAACAAATTGTACTCTGCTGCTTTATCTTTTGCTGGAGCAAAGTCAAGGCACAAAGCTGGCCCAGGATTTGGTTAAGATTGTTTAGAGCCATCTTTTCTTACAACTCTATATGAGTTATTCTCTGAGGTCCTCAGTCACAGCCAAGGATTTGGACCATTATTAATTAGTTATTATTAATAATTGTTAAGTGCCTACAGTGCTCTTGTAGCATAAAAAGGGGCAGGCTTCTTGCCTAGAAGGGCTATGTATGGGATGTCTACACTGCAGTCTCCCATGTCCAAGCCAGCTTTAAAATACTCAGGTATTACTTCTCTTACTTGCCCTACCTTAAAGTGCACTGAGCTCTGCAAGCAGCTTCTACAACCCCAGCTGAGCTCTGCCTTCACCAGAGCACATTCACTGCACTGTGCCTCTTCATCCTGAGATTAGGCAGGCAGATGCCAAAAGAAATGGTGTAGCCTTTCAGGTGGAAGCCTGAATTTCACCAACTTAACCTTACCTTGCACTACCCTGGGGTTATTTTACTCAGACTCCTTTGCAAATGTGTTCTGCATTTTGTCCATCTTTCTCCTTTCTCCTCCCTTCTATTTTAGATGAATGACAACACACTTGCTATTGCTGGTAAGTTTTCATTCACTACAAAGTTGGAATAACTTACCATGGAAGTACTGTCCCAGTTATAGATGAATGACAACACTTTTACTATAGCTGGTTAGTTTCCATTGACTGCAAAGTCAGAATAACTTGCAGTAAAAATAATGTCCTGATTATAGATGAATTACAACACTTTTGCTATTGTGAGGGAGCACCTGTGGATTGCAAAGCTGTTAGTAACCTACAATACAAATATTGTTCCAAGAAAGGTTGCAGCTTAGTCAGATGATAACCTTTTTAGTCCTTTTCCAGCACTGCAGATTCTGCTTTCTGGCAATAGCTATAGCCAGTTCCATAATTTGGATTTCAAATTTAGTAAGTGATAAATCATGCATGAGACCCAAAATATACAAAGCAGCAGTTGCAAAAATATTCTTCCTCAGTATTTTAGAAAGAACATCACAAATTTTTTTTGCCAAAAGAATTAATGTTTCTATAAAAAGACATGTGAAGAAATGAGCTCTTAAGAGATTACAACATTAACACATGCCATTATTATTACTATAACTAGCTAGGAACTACTTCAGAATGTAGATATACTCTATAAAATCAATGAGAAGGAATTCCTTGCAGCTGGCCCTAAGTCACGCTTACAGGACTAGGGATTCTTAACCAGAATCACTCTCTGCTGAGTATTTATTTATTCTCCACTTCCTCTGTTAGTTCATCTTCCATGTGTCACAAATACAACCACATAAACAGTGATGGATTTTCTCCAGCTCCTTCCACCCTCAGACAGCACAGAACCACCTCGTAGCCTATTTCCTGTGTCACAGGTTTATTTCTAAACAACTCATCCTGAGTGTTTGACACTGACTGGAGTGCTGCAGTCAGGAATTCAGCTACTACGGTCAACTGAGTGCTTTCCAAGAATACCACTCATTAAAGAGTACTGCTGGAGACTCTACATTCAAATCCTTGCTGAATGCTGGCCTTTCTTACTGGTTAATAAGGAAGGATTCATCTTCTGGAGTGTGTAATTAAGTAGAGGTAGGAAAAGACCAATAAAAATTCTCCACCAGGCTTTTTTCAGAGTTTTCAAAAAACAACCTTCTGCTATCTGGAATACATTTTACTGACAGAAGTTGTTCTTTGTAAAATTTCCCTTGTTTCTCTTAGGCTTACTGTGTCTAGATAAATTCTATCTTCCCTGATTTTTTTCTCTTCTAAATAGCTGTAAATTTTATCAGAGACTTCTTCAGACATCAACTATCCCAAAAATACCAACTGCTCTCTGTCACCAAACCAAATGTTTCATTGTTCCCATAGCTCACTTTCTCAAAAGCTTCCACTGACACTTTGTGGTTTTGTTCTAAGCTCCTTCCCATGTCCCTAGTCCTGGGGACAAGGGCACAAAACTATTCTTTATTCAAGGTACAAACAACTGCTCTTTGCTTCTGAACATGGAAACAGAAATCATATTTCAAGAGACTGTTTCCACTAGAGTTGTTGTCAGTCTTAAAAATTCTGTGGATTTATAATAAAGGACAGGTAGCACCAGCTGGTGACAGAATGATTTGTAACCCTAACAGATGCTCAGACAATAATTTTATTTAATTGTCACGACTGGTTGAACATTTCTAAACTTCCAATTGTGAATAGAGGTTGCTTTGTGCAGGGAAATGGCTCTTCTAACAATGATCCATTCATTCTGCTGTGACTACACCAGTGGGTGAAGGGGAAATGCCAGCTTTGCAATGTTTTAAATTATTATTATTATTAAAACAACTGTACTAGGGTATTGGCACATCTACAAAGAAATAAAACCCTTCCATTGCTTACCTGTTCTTGGTTTTGAATCATCCTAAACTGGTAGCAGCCATAACCATTAGCATCTGACAGGGTTGGTATATTCATAAAATGATCAGTAAAATCCTCCAAGAGCTCCTGGACAAAATCAAACAGAAAAAGGAAGCCTACAGAGGGTGGAAATAGGAACAGGTAGCCTGGGAGGAATACAGACAGAACTGTAGCCAGGGATCAGATTATGCAAAACAAAACCCTGATGGAATTAAACCTGGCCAGGGACATCAAGGAGAACAAAAAAGGCTTCTACAGGTACACTGATGATAAAAGAAAAACCAAGGAAAATGTGGGCCATCTTCAGAAGGAAATGGAAGAGCTGGTTACCCAGGTGGGACATGGAGAAGGGTGAGGTCTCAATGATGGTTTTGCCTCCATTTTCACCAGCAGGGGCTCCAGCCACACCAGCCAAGTCACAGAATGCAAAGGCGGTGACTGGGGGAATGAAGAACCACACAGTGCAAGGGAAGAACAGGCACCAGAGCATCTAAGGAGTGTGAAGGTGTAAAATCCATGGAACCTGAGGAGATGCATGAGATGCATGGGATGCATGGGTCCTGCCTGAGGGCACCAGGGGATGAAGTGGCTGAGCCACTGTCCATCACATTTGAAAAATGGTGGCAGTCTGGTGAAGCTGGCAGTTGGTGGATCAGGAATTGGCTGGATGGTCACTCTGCAAGAGCTGTGGTCAGCAGCTCAGTGTCCAGGTGCAAACCAGCATGGAGTGGTGCTCCTCAGGGGTCACTGTGGGGACTGCTGCTGTCTAACACCTCCATCAGGGACAGGGGCTGGGGATGGAGTGCACCCTCAGCACGTTTGCTGGGGACATGAGCTGAGTGGTGCTGGAGGGAGGGGACACCACAGGGACTTTGACAGGGCTGGGCCCACGTGAACCTTATGAAGCTCAACAAGGCCAAGTGGAAGGTCCTGCACCTGGGTCTTGGCATCCATCCCTGGAAGTGTTCAGGGCCAGTTTAGGTACGCCTTGGAACAACCTGCTGCAGTGGAAGGTGTCCCTGCCTAAGGCAGGGGGTTGGAACTAGATGGGCTTCAAGGGCTCTTCCAACCCAAGCCATCCTTGGATTCTGTGATTCTACAAATATGAGCTGATGTGTTGGTTAAAACATGTTCAGATAAAAATGCTAGGAGGATAAGACACCCATCTCTTTCCACAAGAAGTGATGAATAAGGTGAAAAATACACAACTGGATGGGAATTTATGCAAGGTTGCCAGCCTGTTCCTAGAACCCAGCAGCAAGGGCAATCCTTGTGCGCTCCTTTGGAGCAATGGCTGAGAACAAGAGCAGGAAATGAAATGGGGCTTCAGCAAGAAGGTGGTGAGGTTACAATGCTAAAAAATTGATAAACCCCTGCATGAATCCATCAGCATTTGTCCTGAGAAAAGAACAAGTCATTGATGTACAAAGGCAGGGAATGAATTTTTTTTAAAGGAATTACCATATAATCATGTCTCATAGACATTACTCTGAACATAACAACATAACTTTAAACCAAATCCAGAGAAAATATAATACCTAAGTCAGTCTGCCTTTGTAGAGGTGGGCTTTGCATTTATCAGTTTAATTATGGCTTTAAAACCAAAGGAGGCCAGTTACTTACTCTGATAAAGCTGCTGTGCATTGCCCTTCCATCTCTTAACTTCATCATGAAAACTCAAAAGGAATTTTAAAACAGACACATTACAAGATTCATTTGACAATAACCATCATAAGCTTCACATTCTTCTCCATAATCTGGAACAGATGGAGTGTCCAGAGGACAGCTGAAAGCAGATATGTGCCTCCTGTCCCACCAAAGCACAGGGATTCCTGCCTCACAATGGTCCTTTCAGGTTGAGCACACTTGTGGTACTCAGAGCAGGCTGGAAGCTGCTGCAGGATTTGCTTGGGAAAGGAGAGGAGTTAGGTAAAGCTCAGAAGATGAACTAGCCCAGGGAATCACAGGGAGATTTCATGCATGGATCAGATCATGTTAGGTCAAAGCACACCACAAGAAGTGAGGCCTTTGAACCTGAACAAAATGGGACTAAAAGCATTGCTTTGGAATCCTGGACTGTGACTTCTACAGAGATGGAGGAAATTTCACCCTAATAAACAAATTCTGGTGGCATTCATATTAATTAAATAAGAAAGAGGTGCTCTTGCCTCCACTTACATTCAGATCACTGAGGAAAGCCCAAAGCTGTTGATTTTTTCAGGAAGATCAGCCTGGTGCAGGCTGCAGGAAGGTCTTGGACACAGGAGTCCTTCTTGAGCACAGCTAAATTCACAAGCTTTCTCTATGAACCTCTTCATTTGTAGCATTTTCAGGCAATTTTTGGAATGGATCTTTTAAGTCCCAGAAATAAGCAAGTTACCCTCATTATCACTGCATTACAGCCTCACCCAGGACAGCAGTGCTGGTTCACGTGCTACACAAGTACCTGAGCATGTTCTCTCTGTGTGAGTTAACCTTTAACATAAATCAGCTGAGACTCCAACCCACATAAACTGTGACCTTACAACAGGGCATTTCTTCTTCCCTTCTGTTTCAAACACAGCAGCTCTTCTTTTCATTTACATGAAGATCTTTTACATCAATTACAGCTGAATTTTATGCTATAATTAAGATCCTTTTGCACCAAAAAAAAGTGGTTCAAAATGCATTAATTAATTACATTAAATAAGCACACAAGAGACTGCCTTGCATTTTTTGTTCCTCATCTAAGAATTCTGTGAAGCCAGCCGCAATTCACAAAATTGCTCAGCTTCACAAGCACTTCTCCCTCAAATTCTTAGACCTTTTGGACATCTTACTGGTTTCTCTGAGTGCTCTCAAGCAGCCAAAAATGTGTTTCTCTTCCTGCATCCTGCTGTGTGTACCTTTGCTAAATCCTTCACAACAGGTTTTCCTCAAAAGCTGAGAATTTTCCATAGCTGAGGTTTTACCTACAAAGTTCTGCAGACAGACTCTCCTGAGATGCTGACCTCACTTGTTAAATGATTCCTCTCCAGCTACTGCATTCTTACAGCAACTGTACCAAGGAGTTCTGGCTGGTTGTAAGAACCAGGGGAAGGCTTGTCCAAGTGTATTCAGGGGACTTAAATGTAACAGCAGAGACAATGCTGTTAATCCACAAGGCAATTTAAAAAGTTCCTCCTAAGCACCCAAGATTTTATCTTCATTGTCTCTTCTCCATTATTCTGTAAAAAAAAATTTGTTTAATGTTAAATTCATTATTATGGTTGTGACAGATGGGTATAGAAGCTATGGAGTAATTGCAGAAGGGTGGTCATTAGTAGGGAAAGACAGAAATGCTTAGTTGGAAACAGTAATCTTCCATAATCCATCAAAATGCCAAGATTGCTGAATATTCACTTCAAAAGACAGATTCTTTACAATGGGCTTGTCCAAATGGGACTATTGTGCAGAATTCTGGTTTCTGCTGTCTTTAGCACAGTGGAAATAAATGCTGAAGAATCCCCATGCTTTTGCAAAGCTTTCTGGGAATCTTTGTGCAAGAAAAGGGAAGGGTTGGAAGCTATGACCACGTGAGACACAAATCCTAGTCTCCATTCAGAATACCTGGCTGGCAGCACCCAAAAGGCTGGAGGGTGGATCTGCTAATGCCATGTAGCATGTTCTCCCTCTGCACTGCCTGCTTAGCTCCTCTGGGATGGAAGGAAAGATAAGGGCAGCCTTTGGCTCCGTGCCTGTCATTGCCATGACACTTCCATACGTTCCCTTCAGCACTGTGCATGTCTCCCTTTACCTCCAGCAGCAGCAGCAGCATTTACTCCACAGGAAACATCTCGAAATAAGCCTTTCATTTGAGGAGTCTGCCAAAATGAAAACACTTTTAGAAAGAGAAAACTGATCTGCTAAACAGAAATAAATCTGAAATTAACTGAAACCAAAATCACATGTTTCCCCCCTACGCCCCCACCCAGGTCTCTGGATGTTGGGAACCTTAAGCTCCACTCTGAAACTAAATTAGACTTGCAGTCTGAAAACTGACCTCAGAGTCAAACTTTGGTGGCTTGGGATGATATGTTCTCTACTTAGATATAAATGCACAACTTTAGATCCCCTGTACTTACAAGTTGTTTCCTAGAAACAAAATCTTATGATTTTCTGTTCAATTAGATTGTGTATTTTAATTAATTCTCTAGTCTTTCTCTGGAAGCAAATCATCAAATAGAAGAGACATCTGCACTGTTGTAATTGACTTAAATAGAAATAATGAATGTACAACCTTTGGGTTGATTGGACACCTGGATTATTTCTCACTGAGAAAAATAATACATCTATCCACAAGCAAATTTTCAGAAGAGAGAGTGTGATAATTTCATCAAAAAAGCACTCAGATAAAAAAGTGGGCTAGAATTACACATATTTACTGAGTAGAGCCTCTACTCCATCCCCTGTTAGGGCTTCACTTTGAAGACTGAAGTTAAACAGCAACAGTTTATTTCTTTCTGAGATTTCCATAATAGAGAAGAAAGGAGGATCTGATCCATGTATTTAGCTATAGACTACCTAGGAATTCTTTTGAGTAAAATACACCAGGATTTGCAGTTGCCACCTTTATTCCCCCTGGCAGAAATAATTCCACTGATTTTTTTTTTTCCAGAGACATTGGGTTTACATTCTACTAAAAAGGATAAAGCCTTTCCAAAATAGGAGTACCTTGAACCAATTTTTGCAGAATACAGACCACTTACTTCACAAAATTAAACTCCTGTATTTGGAATTTCATGTACAAAACACAAACCTTGGGAACAATTCCCATAAGGATTCATTTAACAAGCTTCATTATGTGGAAAGGGTATAAAGCAACCAAAAACCTAAAATGGCTGCTCTGCATTATATTGTTCTGTGGCTGCAAGCATGATTTACAACAATGCATTTTCTGCCCTTGTTTCTTTAGTTTAGTGCTGAATTATAAATGAACAACTGGATCCTGGCATTCTTCTAGCTCGAAAATAAAATTAACCTATTTGAGGGACACTTTTTAAATGCATTCAGTCAATGAATTCTTTACAAGGAAATGTTTTATTTGAAGAAAAAAGACCCCAACTCATCTCAGACCTTACTGTTTTGCTCTTAAACAAAGAGTTAAGATAGCTACATGTAAAACCAGGCCAAACAGTTCCATGTCAGCTTGTTTGATGCAGTTTAAGTAACTGTGGATAATCAAATCACAGAAAAGGCAACTGGTTTGCTTTGGCTTGATTTGAATTTAGACATGCAGTAAGTTTGTCCACTGATGTAGGTATTTCACAACTTGTGAAGTCTTCAAAATCACGTTCAGTCTGCCTGACAACAGGAATCTTTTTGTCTGCTCAACACTTGTGGTCCATATCTGTTATTAAATAATGTACACAAATGCTGCAACAAACGAATCATAAATAATTACTGAGTGTTTTTTTAAATAGATGACGCAAGTCCCCGCCTCAGGGGTTTGCTGTCTACCTCCAAAATGGGCTAAAAAGATGGAAAATTATACACAACACCAGAAATTAGCAGGGGTCTGGCACTGCTCAGTACTAAAAGCTTGAGAGAAGACATTGGTATGAAGGAAGAGGAGGCAGAAGTGTGAAGTTCAAAGCCAAGAGCACAGTAACACCAAAAACCATCCAAGTTTTACTTTCACGCTGGGTGTGATCTCAAGACCTCACCAGGCAGCCAGTCCTTGCTGTACTTCAAGCTCTGTCCCAGCTAGACCTGAATATTTCTCATTAAACAGATGCATATCTAGGAAGGTGTGACCAGTATGAGAGATGCTGTTGTGCTTTGTGTTTGCAGGCCCCCAGCTGGGCACGGAGCTTGTCCCTGTGCCTTTCCAAAAGCCTCAGCACGGGGCTGTGAGTGGCTCTGTGGGGCATTCCCAGGGGTTAAGGCAGACTGCTGGACAGGACTGTCCCAGCACTTTGCATCCTCTGACCACAGCCACCAAAATAGCTCTGGAGCTGTCAACCACAGCCCTGGGGAACAGGGAAGGTTCTTCAGCTCTCTCCTTGTATTACAGGCCTGGATTGGGCTGATTTAGCCTTTTTTTTTTTTTTTTTTTTTGTAAATAAGGCATCAGGATCTGCCAACAACATTCCTCTCATTTTATCTGATCTCATAAGAATTATTTTTAGTAAGAACTGGTTTGCCCTGAAAGAAAGCTATTCTCTAAAAAAAGCTTTGTACACTTAAGACATATGGGACAGAAGGAAGCCTGCATCTAGCATTGCTTTTTTCTTTCAGTCACCAGAAAAACCCTGAAATTGCCCTTTTTAGCAAAGAGAAGAGATAAATGGGTTCCTTCTGAATCAAAAATAATAGATATGTCTTGTGCCATTCTTGACAACCTTTTCTGAAGTCTCATTAGTTCACAGAACATGTGCACAACTCCTACCTCTAAGAAATCTACACAGGTGTAATTCCACCGAAAGAAGAGTTGAATAGCTGTAGTAAAATGAGAGCTATTTTTGTCACTTCTCTCACCAAAATTAATTGAAATAGATATTTTACAGAGGTAGCAGCAGCCAGTCCTCCTTTCTGACAAGCTTACAAGCACTGGAGATGTTGCTTGGGGTCATCATACTCTGTATTTTGGTGCACAGACTTAGTGAATGGCATGCATGTTATGCTTACTAAGCTACTTTGGATAAACATGGAAAAAATCTAGTGGTGTAGCTGTCACAGACCAAAATGGTTTCATGTGCTATGTGATTTGAAGGGAGATTCCTTTGCTGTGTGTCATTTACCTTTTATACATTGCTGCTGAGCAGTATTTCATAACCATTCATTCTTTGGATGCCCACACTGACATTGTTATATACATACAGGCAGGAAAAAATGGGAACTGTGTGTTCTTACTCCACGTCACATTATTGTCCACAAACAGCTTTATTGCTCTTTACCATGTTTGGGAACAAAGGCAAAGGGATGACCTATGTCTCACAGCAGAACAATTTCCTTCTCACACTTGGAAAACAGAGCTCCTCTCTTTTACATATGGTTTATGTACACATGCATAGCCTTGGGACATCAGGAGCTGAGGGGAAAAACCTCTCATGTTTCATATGTAAATCAGTGACAGCCATGATCATGTGCTAAATGATAAATAAGCTGGCATGGTGGAGTCAGCAAAAAACTTTCATGCTTTAATTTTGAACATCCTCTCTCAAGCCATGATCCTGCAAGTCATAAGGATTTTTGAGTAGTTTGGGCCCTGTCAGGAATTAACTGTTGGCATAACTGATACAACAGCAAACAGCTTTGGGAAAAAAACTGCTTGTGTCTCTCAGGCATAGAGCACAAGACCATCTCACTGATTCCTGCCTTTCCTGGCACACCTGGAGTGCACTCACTGTGCCTCAGTCACTGGGAATTCCCTGAATCCATTGACACCATGGGGAGAGAATGATGATATTTAGGATATAATAGGAATTAAAGTTCATGTGGGATCTGTTTTTCCCTCCTGTCCCCTGTGGCACTCTGAAACCACCCTGTGATGCCTCTGTGTCTCCATTTCTGCCTTCATGGTGATAATTTCCCCATCCCAGGAAGTCTGAGAGCCTGCAAATGTGTTTAATGTGAACTGAGGTCTTTGGTTGCAATTTTCAAAGCAGATGTAGCTATTTCATCCAGGAGGCTGTGACATTATGGATAATAAAGATAAGGTTTCCTGTAGCTGAGGTTTTTACACTCTCCATTTAATTCACTGTTTTCTTGCTGAATTACAGTATTCCAACATTAGCAAGTACTAATGATGACAGCTGAAAGTTACACTGCTGGGTATCCAACTCATCTCAATACTTTGGAATCAATCTAACCCAAGTAACCCCAGCAAAAATGAAGGACACTGTATCACCTTAAAAACATTCACATCCTTTCCTGTAGTGATCCTAGGCCATCCTTACCCTGAAGGAGGGAAGGATCACAAATGCTGAGATCAAGGAGGCAACTTTTACTGCTCCTTTCAGAAGCCTCTCAGTTAGAGCAAACCTCTGCCAATTGCTTTTCAGTCATTCAGTAAAGAATGGGCAGGCTTGGATTAAATTGTGTGCTGTGACAGAGAGCAGTGGGGAAATGCAGGGGGAGCAGCCCTGTGACAAGATATTTGGGGTACCTGGAGTACCACAGAGCTGGGAAGCAAGGGAGACTAGGATGAGGTCTAGAAAAAGACCTCTCCACTCTCTCTTCTGAAAATTTGCTTGTGGATAGGTGTACTATTTTTCTCAGTGAGAAATAATCCAGGTGTCCAATCAACCCAAAGGTTGTACATTCATTATTTCTATTTAAGTTCTAGAATTCCTGGCAGGTGGAATATGGCAGTGGTGAGGACTAAAACTTGGAGCTGAAAGGAGACTGAAAAACAGGGATGGAGATCAAGGAGATGTAAGGCTAAAAGGGCTAAATTGGGAGTGTAAGAAGGAAAAGCTAGAGTAAGTAGGAGTTGAACACTTGAGAGTTGTGTTAAGAGCTGACACTGTGCCTAGAAGGGTTCCTCCCAGAATCTGGAATAGAACCCAAAATTTCTGACTTGTATATTTTTCTATTTTTCCTACTGAGATCTACTAAAAAAAAAAAAAAAAAAGATGCCTTTTCTCCTTGCAGCCTGCACAGGGATGATACACTACTGCACAGTGAGAGTTGTCCATGAACCTCTGCTTCAATCTGTGGATCTGGAATTCCTTCCAATGAAACAAATGGAACTGAATGTAGTAACATGTGAAAGGAAACCAACTTCCCTTCCTTAAAAAGCTAAGAAATTTTTTGATATGCCTGTGTTTGTGTATATATATGCACATAAAGACACATAAAGTAGTGTGAAGGAAACTAGTGATGCCTTCAGAAAGCAGGAAGTACAGGAATACAACAATTGGAGCTCAACCATTGCTCATCTGCTCTGAGCACTTCCATTTTTATCCAGTCTATTTCTTGCACCTCGTGCAGAGGTTCCTCCAAGTCCTCTGGTGCTCCTGCGTTACTTCAGCCTTTTATTCTTGGGAAGTGTTGGGGTAGTGGTAGTCCCTAAGTCAGAGATCCAGTCTGTTCATGGACTACTTCACCATCTAAAGAATCTGGACTGTAATTCCACAGCTGGAACTTTTCACTGCATGGCTCAAATAGAAATCAACCAACCCCCAGCTCATCTCGCTGTTCTTTCTACTCTTCTTCCTTTTATTTTTTCTTTGCTTCTTGGTTTTTGTGGGTTTTTTCCACACTTTTTCAACAAAAAATGAAAGCATTCTATATTTCTTCATTGCTCTTTTCCTTTCCACCTCTTCTGTTTCTGTGCTTCTGTGCTTCTTTTCCACAATTAGCTCTTTTTTTTTTTCCTTCTTCATTTTTGTTTCCCTCTACTGTCCCAAAGAATGAAGCTTGAGCCTGGATTTTGCAATATCTTAATAATTATTTGAACCTATATTACATCTTCAGACCACCACTATAGTCACAAGAGTTAAAACACATATATATATTTAATATTTTTTTTAATAAAAACTGATCCTAGGCAGCCTTCCAATTATGATATCAGCCTTGTAAAGTCTGTCTGAATTTGCTGACATCCTGAAGGAATGATCTCAAGAGGTGTATTCTCCTGGCTGAAAGGGCCAGCAATGACACATCAGTCAGTGTTAGCCTGCCCACAGCTGATTATTTTGGGGGTTGGAATGGTGCAAGTGGAGAGAATGGAGCCCCCCAAGAGGCAAGATCTGGAAACAGCTGGAATAAAGATGTGCAGGAAGGATGAGAGGTTAGGAAAAGAAAATCTAAGAAGAAAAAGGAGGAGCTTAAGAGAGCCCAGAGGCAGAAGCAGCAGTAGCCTGGAGCAGAGATTTTCTGAGTGTGATGGAGAACAGAAAAATAAGAACTGATTGACTTTTAGTTACAAAGTAATTTAAATCCATGAAAAAGCCTCCTGGTGGTATCAGTATGAGAGCCAGTGATAACTGGGGAGATTATGATGAAACACCATAGCCTCCTTTTTTTCCTCCTCAGCTCTGCTCTATCATCTTCCTTATCCATCCCTATTTTCCCTGCCTAGACCTGTCCAGCTCCTACAGGAGTTAACAAAGAGCTTTGCCACCAACTCCAGGAGGAGCACAGTTGTGAATTATTGTAAATTGAGGCCAGCCTTGGCAACAGGCTCACAGAAGGACCAGTTCCACATCAGGAAGCAGAGGATGTTTCACTGACAGTGTTAATGCACTGTTGAGCAATAAAACTTCTGGTTTATCTGGCATATTTTGGAGCAACATGACAAAAAATTGCAGAATCCACAATATTATCCTACCCACAGTTTTCTACTGACCCTAATTACAGTTCTGTTGCTCAAGCTATATAATTTGATTTTCAACAGCACACCAAAAAGGCAGGAACTCAGCAGTTCCCAGAGTGATTGCACATTTTGCTGGACAAATGTGTTTTTGCTTCTGGTAAGGACTTAGGTGAATAATTAATTAGGAAGTTAGATGTCCAAACACGTCTCCAGTAGGTCTAGAGAGCAAGAACAGTTAGGGCTGGCATGCCTGGATCCCACTCCAAATGTTGAAAGTTGCTGGTAGCTCTTTTCTCTAATGGCAGGTGGTAGATCCAGAGGAGGCCACAGTGTTCTTGCACTTTCATTCCACGTGTAATTTTCATGTCTTCAGAGATAACCAAAGGACGAAGCACCACTGGTGTGGTGGCACTTGGCCCTCGTGCATATGACAACAAAAATAATGCTGGAAAAAGAGATACACATTTTACTCACCATGTGTACCTTGTTTGGACCTTAAAGCATTTTTCCTTTCTCTTATTTCCATTCAGGTACATTTTTGTTTATTTTGCCATTGAAGCCCTTAATCTGTTTTTTGTCTAATTGTTGTTGACACAGAGCTGTCATACACCACTCTGCCAGACTCAAGAGCTGCCCCCCTCAGCTAACCTGTCCTTCTGAAGAAGGCTTTTCCACCTGATGCTGCAGAAGTCTTTGCTTCCACCCCTGCAGAGAGATCAGTGCAAACCCAGTCAGAAATCCAGCTGAGGTGAATGGAAGCAGACAATCCTTGAGGAGACTGAGGTGTGACAGCTCTTTCCAGCCAAGGTTGCCTGGGTGGCAGTGACCTCCAGCCAAGCAGCAGGGGGGAAGCCAAGGCAGAAACTTCTGTAGCTGCTGCAGCAAAATTCACCAGAGCTCATCTCTCAACATGGAGTCATGCTCTTGGCATCAGTGGGAATCTTCCTCTGACTGAAGGGAGAAGTAGCAAGGGACATGATTTTAGATTGTTGCTGATTTTGTTTCGCTTTCAAAGGCAGCAAGATTAAAATTTGAATTCTAATTATGTGCCTTTTTTTTTTAAGGCACAGCAGCTAACTAATTCCCATCAGTGCTTTCCTTGAGATCAGAAGCAAAGTTGTCACTAAAATATATTTTTTCAATTCCAAGCCAGTCATATAAGTACAGTGCCTAAGATGAATCAGTTCAATGGTGCTCTCATTCCATGTTTAATAATAAAATAAAACCAAAAATTACTAATGAAATCCCAAATCCTGCAGAGTATTGAAAATTTCAGACTATTGTCTGAGCTTGCACTCTGACCCCAGCTTATGTTTGTCTGCTGAAGCATAGTAAGCACATATGATATTATAAAGCAAATAAAACACACAATTAAGCCAACACATTCAGGCAGATAAAACTAATGAAAGGTTTAGCTCTTCTCACAAATAATGTGCTCAGTAGAAGACAATCTCTTGAAGCACGTGGAATGTCTTAACATAATACATTTCCATGTTTAGATTTTCAAAACTGCAAAATACAGACATTTATAGATACGTGTCTCAAATGTAAAATAATCTTTTTGGAAGGAGTAGACAGTATCTTTTTCTGACACACTGAAGGGGAATAATGTTCATTGTTTATGCATTTGCTCAAGCAGTGGAATTTTGCATGGCTAAACCTCACTTCATCAGATGTATATCAGTTTAAATTAGCTCAAAATTCAACTCAACATTCATTTTTAGATCACAGTCTTCAGAGGAACTGATTTATCAGGATGCCTAAATCCAGATGCACTACAAATAAGTCAGGAAAGACAAATAAGCCTCTTGGCATAAAATGAGACAGGGGGAAAAAGAAATGTGAAAAAAGGAACAGCTTAGGGAAAGTAAGAAAAAAACCTGCCAGTGGGAAGAATGCAGAGTTTCAGATTCCAGATACTACCCCACTTGGATTTCCTCATGTTCTACCTTCCCTCCAGCCCTACCTTTTTTATTTTTATTCTTTTTCCCTTTTTTTACCATTGCCTTCTGGACCACCTTCCCTGCTTGCATCCATCAGCTCTCCAGTTTTGTGTCTGCGTTCTGTTTTAAACCACATCTCTTTAACAAACCTTATAAACCATTTGGGGTGCCTGAATGAGAACAGTTTGGAAGGACCAAAAAAGCTTTGGGCGTGCTCTGAGCAATGGTAGCTGCCTGGGTATGCTTTGAGCTCCCAACAAATACAAAACAAATCACCCCAAGCACATGATCTTAAATGAAAGGCAGATAATAGCCTTATCATCCTCCTGTCAGGTATATTGGCTTGCTGATAGTAGAGCTGTGAAGACTTTGTAGAAGAGGAAAGTTTATGTCAGAGGAAAAAGTGAAGGAAAATTGAAAAGTTTCTATGATACCAGTCCTGTCAAGAAGCATTGGCCAAGTGTTAGAATAACTAACCTTTGAGAAATTGGGGATTAAAGTACTTCTGGTCAGAGAACAGACTTCCTTAGCTGGGGAGCAGCCCAACAGAGAGAAGTCCTTCTTCCTGCATAAACTTTCCACTGATGGTGGCTAATTAACCTGGTATTTGGTTAAAAATTTAACATATTTGTCAGATCTGACTCAGTTCTTATTCATCACTATTTAAGAACACAACAGTGTCTCATTTCCATCCATGTTCATGTAGTCTGGCTTGTACAGAGAGGTAGATGAACTCAGAGAAGTCAGATCACAGATCATGCAGAAGAAAGAGTTTTATCAGGTAGCCCTGAGTGTAAGACAGTCAGTGCCACATATATTACCATTAAACACTGTACTTCATTTTGCTCCTTTTGTTTCCTATCAGACTCCCTAGAGGCCTTTGTTTGCATTCATTCACTCTCTCAAACGTCTTCCCAGATGCTCAAATCCCACTTCTGTTATTGCAGTTTCTTTTAAATTTGTCTGGATCCCTTGTGCAGAGTCAGGACTTTACTGTTCCTTAGCTCAGCATTCTCCTGGCTGGACTCCAGCTCAGGTAATTATATCCAGAGCTCTCTCTGACTTCTCTCTCTAGCTGCCTTTGGAGAAGTTATTCTTCCTTTTCTTTTGCAAGCTGCTTTATAACACTGCAGGTCCTGGGAACTGATGGGATGTGTATTTTGGAGAGGCTGTGCATTATGCATTAGGGGTGAACCAACACCTTCCTCAGTGGGACTGAAAGTACTGACACAGCTTCCTTTCTTTTTCATTTCAATGCTATTTTAAGGGGGCAGTTGTCACACCAAGCAGAAGCTGAAGGACAAAAATTTGGTCCAGATGAATCTGTTGTTGCTATTTGCATGTGGAGACTTCACCCTCTAACTTCCTGTTCTGAATCTAGCCTGGATTTGTTCAATAGCTGTTCAGTGGCTTATGTCACTTGAGCTGGTTGTCACAAGATGCTCACAAAAATAGATTCCTCACTTATTGGGAGAAATATCAATACAGAGGCTAAAGAGAGAGCAAGTACTGCTAGAGGTGATGCTGCTACATCAACCAGCAGGCAAATTGCAAAGCAAAAGCAGTAGAAAACTTAATCTTGCAATGCCTCTGTTCAATCCAGCAGTTGTCTCTTTCTTATATTTATCCAGTGCTAGGGCAAAGACAATTCAGGGTATCCTTTCCAATGAAAAGGATAGAATCACCAGGAGTCTAAAACATTAAGAAAGAAAAAATATTTTCCTTCTTAACTCAGAAGCGTGAACCATAAAGTTATGCAAATTTCAGAAAGGAAAGAGACATATAGTAAAAAAAAACCAAAATAAACAATTGTAATTGATCTCCTTACTAGACACTGCTCATTTCCTGCAGGATGTGGGCATGAGAACTGGCTGCAAGTACTTATGCAAGCTCATGTAACTGCTCACTGCAGTGCAGTTCTTCCAAGGCAAAGAAAAGGATCTTCACACATCAAACAAGTAAAGTCTGATCAATTCTTACTCCCTCACCTTGGAGGAATTTGGGTTGTTGCTATCAGCAGAATTTTAAGCTGTTCCCTAGTCTGGGCAGAACTGCTGCACTCAGAAAAATCTTGGGAAGACAAATGATTCAGGAGAGGTCAATCTGTGCTCAGGAGAAGCTTAAGAAATGCTTTCCTAATCTAAACTTGAAGGTTTTACCTTCACCATGGGCCATCTCTCAGGGGAGGATCATCAGAGAGCAGCCCCATCTTGGAGTGGCCTCTCTTGGAATGGAGATTGGATCAAATTAGCTCCAGAGGACCCTTCATGCCTGCTCTGCACCCACAGGGAAATCCTTCACACCACAGAAATTCCTACCAAGGAAATACAATAAAAGAAGCATTCATCAGATGAAAAAGTAATAGAGACTATATTCAATATGTTTTTGTTTTCTTTTCCTCCCAAATCTACAAGTTTTAAAAGCTGTCAGGTCCAGCTCAGCTTTCCTGTTAAAAAATACCATTCATACCCAGTGAGGCCATGACTGAACTGGGATCACTTGCTGAATTAGGTTCTCCAGAGAAGTCACAACCACCACAGCCTTCATGTGACAATGTCCAGCCAGCTGAGATGGTCCCTGTGCTTGTCCCAGAAGTGAACAGAGGGAAGGGAAGGAGCAGGGGTCTGTAGAAGTGCACATCTGGAAGTTTAACTTGACCCTGCTGCAGAGTTAAGTTAGCACAGCCTCTGTGCAGTTTTGATGGCAGGACTTGGCCAGTGCAAAACCAGCTGGCACCAGGTTCATCTTCCTCCCCCTCTGCTGAACAGCCCTTTCATGCAAAAAGAAATTGACCCCACTGTACTCAGTAACATTTTTATCCTCCCTCCCCTGCAGTTCAGGGGTACGTGAGCAGTCATAAATCCATATTTAAAGTGCTGCTGACTGCTTTAGAACTTGGGCAGTAAAGGAAATAAAGTAAGCACATAAGCATGTAGCCCTTGCACTCTTAAACATGGCATCCAGTGCTGGGGATAACTAAAAGCATGGTTGACTAAGGAACTAAATAAAACTGGAAGGCACTACAGTATGATTTATATCACATGGGTTTTCCTGTAATTTTTGTAAGTGGAAACCAGGAATAGGTGCAGGAAAACAAGAACAAACATATTTTAAGATTCTTACTGCAATCAAAGCACTGGGGACAAGGAAAGAGTGAAAGTATACAAACACACTTGTGCACTGGAATTTTTTTGAAGGAGAAATATTCACTCTATAATGGTGTCCATGTAGAATGGATGCTGTTGGCTTACATTATACCAGATGATTGATGATGGTGCAACATAAATAGCTAATGAGCAATGTAATCTGTATTATTTCATGCTTATTTTCAAGAGGTGATACAAGAATAAAGTAAATTCTACAGCTTCATAAACTTCAGCATCTGTTTCTTTTTTCTGTTTGAAAACTTTAAACATCAAGCAGGTTTTGGGACCTGCAAGCAAGCAAGTAAAAATTGCTTCCTCATGTCCAACCCAGGATTTTCTTATTAGCCATTATGAGTAAAGATGTCTAATGTAAGAATAGCAACAGTTTAATCCTCCACAGAACCCAAATATTTCAAGTCCATTGCTAATATTACCATTGAACAGTGATATGGATTTTATCAAAGGGAAGCAAAGGCACTGCTTCTCTTCATGGAAGCTATGGAACAAATTTTCAAGACTGCTGCAGGGTCTTTACACACAGGGCATGCTCACCATGGTATAATCCTCACCTCATTTTAGTCCTTTAGTAAAAGGGCCTCAGACTGCTCCTGTACATTTCTGCAAATACAGTGACAATCTCCTGTTCCCAAAATTCTTTAGGGCAGCTATGTATTTTCCCAAAGAAAATGCTGTCAGAGAAACTAAAGGAATGCTTGAACTACGACTTTACCAGAAAGCCCTTTTTGGCTGTATGATTGCAAACGTTTGTAGATGAGTGAAACTGTTTTGAGTCAAACTTAAAAAAGAATGTGGAAATAACCATTAGCAAGCCAGAGGTGTCTGTGAAGATCATAGAGGATATATTGAGGGATATTAAGAGAGTGCTGCGATTCAGCTGGGAAAGATCAAAGAGAGCCAGATAACAGCCAGGGGACATCAGAGTACCATGAAAGTTGCTGAGGATGTAGGAAAAGCCTGTGTAGTGCTGTGGGACATAAGGGAAGCTGAATAAGATATGAATGTCAAGAAACATCCCAGGGTGATACAGAAAAGCAGAGGACACGTCCTCATGGCACAGTTGTCTGAGAAGGCCTGGGGGTGGTGTGAGATGCAAGCCTCAGGATGATGGGAAAAACCAGAGAAGGTTGAGAATTGCTGGGGACACAAGACAGTCAGCTAACAGGAAGGAATGTTACTGAATGCAATCGCATCTAGAAGGGCTTCAGCTGCTGGGTAGAGCTACAAGGATGTTTGAAATAACCCAGTCAGAGTGTCCCTATTTTATGGTGAATAACACATGATGCTGTACATCAGTGACCAATAAAGTCAAATGAAGAACAATTGGAAATATGCCAAGGAGAACACATCATATCACAAAATAGAAAAAAAAAAATAATTAATTGCTAGAGAGCATAAGGGAAAATCTGGAAAATGCTTTCAGCAAAAAGCTCCTCAGCCTTAGGAACTTTCTTGGAGCAGCTGCTAAGCCTGAAGAAGGCTATAGCATGTTAGGGAATGAGAGAGCAACTGTAAGGTGCCAGAAACAGTGAAGCAGATTGTGAGCTGAATGACAAATGTGTAAGTTGCTGGTTGCTATAAGGGGCCACAGTGTCAGGAAATGCTAGAGCCTGCTGTGCTGCTTCTGGAGGCATCCAGGAACGATGCAAGTTGAAGGAACACTGTGTAGGTTAAATAGCATCAAGAAATGTCAGAGAAGACCATGAACATCTTTAAGCCTGTTCAGCAGAGGGATCCAGACTAAGGCAGTGAATTATTGGAGTGGCCACATAGAAACCAAGGCAAGGCTGTGATCTCCCAAGGGCCCAGATACCAGGAGAAAGAATGCAGATTGCCAGGGGGACTGAAGAATCCTGCATATGAACTAGGGACAACTGAAAGCTGTGAGATTGTCAGGAACCACAGGGTAAGGTCAGACTGAACTCAGATGTCTGGTTTCACCGTTTGACTAATAGAAGAAAGATGTGACCCAAGATAATCCTGCCTGCCTCTCTTTCAGAGACCAGAACAGAACCCCTTTCAGTACTGTCTTAAAGCAATGAAGGCTTCCTGCTGAACAACCATACAAGGCCATGTATGGAAAATAGCTATCTATCCTATGTCATTGTATGTGTTTAAACTGGGCCTTGGAAACCACACGAGACCAGGAGAGGAAAATAATCTCTTTGGGACAAGGGAAAATCTTAAAGGACTAAGTTGTGTTAGGTCTGCGTGCTCGTGCAAGGAGCCCTTCTGCCCTCCTCAGCACAGTTATAAGCAGGTAAATATCCCCAGTCTTTATCATGGATTTATAAAATACTGTGAGAGAGAAAAGCAGCATGGAAAATATTCATGCATTCATCTAACTCCAGAGCACTGGTCCTAAATAGAGTAACGTGGCCAATGTATTTATAATTCACAGTGCCAACTGGCTCTGGAGCAATGCCTTGCTGGAGCCTGGGCAGAGCGAGGCCCTCAGCCCCCATCTGGCAACCCAGTTTTACAGAGGAGACACTCTGTTTGAAACCTGCTCCTTGCTGCACATCTTCCCTGGGGAGTGCCAGGCACCAGGACTTGAGCAGCACAGCTCCTCCCTCCCTCTAGCACAGCTCAGCCCCACTAGAGCCACTCTGCAGCCTGAGTTTGGATGGGGAGGTGCAAAGAGGAAGAAGACAAAGGGTTATTTTTTGTCAGATCTGCTGTGGAAGGTTGAAAACAGCCAGGTTTCCAACCTCTTTCCTTTGTTTGCCTTAGGTCTCTCTGTTTCTATATCAGGCTCTGGTTCAGCTTCCATTAGCGTTTCCTCATCAACATCACTAACAATGGTTTCTTCACTGAGGGTATCACTAGGATTAGACTCACTGCCAGAATCCTCTGGCACAAAATCACTGTCTGAGTCAGAGCAGAGAAATAATTAACCCTCATGATACTTCTCTGAAGAATGAACAGAATACCTAATAAGATTTATGGGACATCAAACTGATGCTGCTCCTAAGGAGAAAAGCATCCTCTCACTGAACTTGTCATTGCCACCAAGGAGTGAGGAGGTTCCTGAGTGGACACAGGAGACATCCTCACCTCACCTTAAGGCAACCTGCATCCCCTTAATTGAGTTAGTTACCTTACATGTCCAAACAGCAAACCACTTGTTTACTGCTCTGGCCCTGGATTAGATCACGGTTTCATTTCCTTAAAAAAAAAATAAATCTATCAGAGTCAATGGATTCTCAGCTTCTGTGAAACTGGCCAGGCTGGAGGAAAGTAGGACAAGACTATCTTACCTGAAATTACCAGCATTTGATTTGCAAATGGCCTTCAAATACTCCTGATCGTATTCTTGTTATGCAATTAGATTAGATTTATCAGTTAACTTACAATTCCAGAACTAAAACAGAAAAAACTGTTGAAAAATTTTCCCCACATATGGAGAAGACTATGCCCCACAGAAGAGAAATAAGCACCAAAATATATACAAATTTGCAGGCTTTTGCTGTTTTCAACTCTAGAGACAAGAGTTTTTCTTCCCTCCAAAAAGTAATCAGTCACTTCAGTGGCAGACATTTGCAACCAAAACTAATTAACTTTCTAGGTCCAGAAGGATCCCCTCCCAAAAGCTGGTAATGTGTCTCAGTGGGGTAGAAAAAGGATAGTACAGTCCTAGCTGGCTGGGAGGGATCTCTGGAGAAGTACATATGATACAGATTTCTGTCTGCAAAAAACCAGTAGTCTGCTAAGATCTGGAAGCCTCAAAATCCTTTCACTTCTGCTGGGAATTTAGTTCAAAGCAGCTGCATGTAAATGTTGCATAGCAAATGCTACACTGGCAAATCCTTCTCATGATTCTTGCTTTTAAATCAACAAGAATAATAAACTATATGGAAGAGGAGCTTGCTTTAGGACAGCCAGTTTTACCCTGTTTTAAACTAAAAGTGAAAACAACCCTAAGGAAAAAAAAAAGGAAAATATTTGAAATATGTATGAGCAACTGCACTGCCCTGCCTCATCTCTTTGTGCTGCATAAAGGGGACACAGATTGGCTGAATCTTTTATACAGAAAGATCTGGCCACAGATTCATCAGAAAGCATGCAGCTACCATTCCCAGTTCCTGCCCCTCCCAGCCAGGAGTGGGTCAGAGGCAGGGAGACAAAGCAGGAGGATCAGGAGCAGGCTGGGAATTGCCTGAAGGCTGATCATCTTTCTCCAGGCCCTAAAAGAGTGAGAGCAGTGGGTATTTCCTCCTCATTCACATGCCTTGCATAAGTGTTTGGTATCTGTGCAACCTCTATACTTATGCCCCATCTAAAAGAAAGGGGAACTCTGTAATTCCTGAAGGAGGAAGATCACTTCAACCTTTGACTTACTCACTACTCATTAGAAAAAATGAGATCAGTAAAAATTGCTAATGGAAAGAGAAAAACACCTCAGCACGAATGCAATGGTTAGGGCACATTGTAAATCTTGTTAGGAGTTATCCCTTCAACATGAAATTACAGCCATGGCATGGAATTTATGAAGATATTCTCCCTGCCCCCACACCTAGGTCTCCTTTCATATTTTTAATCTAATCCAAATCTTTTGAAAACAATAACCTTAGAGATTTTGAGGTTAAAATTCCCCTGCAGACCCAAGCCAACTAAGGAGCCAGGTAAATCCTTGCAACCTCCATGACAAGGGTCTTAACAGCAGCAGTATGTTGGAAGTAAGGAAGCCCTTCCCAGCACTGATCCCAGTTCTTGTGTATGCTTTATGTGGGTCTGTGAGCCCAGTACTACATAAACTCAGGCTCAAACACCTCTTAGAAGAAGCTGCCATGCTGCAGACATCCAAGGAATGTGTGTGCTTGCAGCTGTTCCAGGAACCGGTAACACAAATGTCAAGCATCCATTTTGATGCTAATTTGACCATAATTTGGATCTCCACCCTCACCAGCCCTTGACCAAGGACAAAGACTCGAACAGGGGAGCTTGAGGAGCTTGCAGGGTCTTTATTCTGCTGTGCATTCTTGGCCACAGCTGCTTGGCACAAAATTCTGCTGCTGCTCTAAGTCTGGGAAGGGGTAAATGGGGAAACTGCTCCTGTGCTGCAGCTTCCCAAGCTGTACCAGCCAGGCTGCCCAGCAGGCCCACGTGCTGGAGTCCTCTTCTGCCTGCAGCCCAGGGGATGGGAGAAGCTGCTGATTCAGATCCACTCCCCTGCTCAGCCCGTCCTACTTCTTGTGGAAATTCCCACCTCTTGAGATCTGCCTGCAGAGTAGGCTCCTGTGGACACCCCCTCAGCTACCTCGGTCAACCTGGGCCAGACTTAAATGGATTAAGTAGGAGGTTTTTGCTAGCCCAGTTTGATTGAAGTGGGTTGAGGGGTACTTACACATGCATTTCTGCAAACACATCCTGAGAGGACATTAATTCCCGGGAAAAGGCAACGAGCAAGTAGCAGGGACTACATAGCTCTTGTACTGCCACAGCTAAATCAAGAGTCCACTCAAATGAGGCTCTGTGGATTCAGGCATGAATTTCCTCTGCAAACAGTGAAAGCTAATATTTCCCACCAGCTGCAGGTTGCTGCTCTCACAGCAGCACAGGGGGAAGGGGAAGCCTGTTACTCTCACTTGAGCAAGAAGTTGGCAGGGTTCACCTGCCAGGAAAGTTCAGGCCTGAGCATTACAGCTGCTCTGTCTCCCTTTCTGTAGGCTGAACTGAGGAGGAGGCAATTTCCATCTGATCCAGGCTCAGACATGTAGCTCAGAATTAGAAGTCAACTTAAGTTAAAAAATTCGGAAAGCCCTTCCACCCCAGCTGCAGTTACACGGCTCCAGAGGATTTGGGAAGGTATCACTGTAAGCATCTAATCTCTCTTGCCTCTTCTGGTGCTTTGTACTCAATTACGTCAGCCAGGCAGCATGAACAGCACAGGTAAACCAGCCTTAAGTCATGCCTATCAAATAAAAAGCTTTGCTGCTTAAAGATTAATGTAAGAAATCAATGTGCTTGCAGCTTGTGCCAGCAGATGATCTAAGCCCATCTTAAGCGGGCTCAGAAACTTCACGTAATGGTGATACAAAATCTATGAGCAGTTAATGCTGAGACTGTCTGTCTGCTTCCAGAGTGCTTCAAACGCTGCTTCATGAGCTGGCTACCAGATGTGCTCCTCTTTTCCCCAAAGGCCATCACGAGGGCTGCTATTTCATTCTCAAATCTCAACAGCCAGCGCGGTGACAGCAGAGAGGCTGCTCTCTAACATATGTCTCCTGCATGACAGCACATCCATTTGAATACCTTGTTATGCCGAAGGAACTGAAGTGACCACTTAACAGGAAGGGATGAATCTTTCCAGCTATCAAAACTGAGCGGCTTAACAAGAACACTGTCAGTACAGCATCCAAAAATGAAAGGGCAGTTTCTGCTCAGGACAGAACACGGCCATAGGAAGGGATGACTCTCCTGCCACAGTAATGGCTGTTGCCATCCACATCCATACGTTCCCTAACAAAGTGAGATTAGACCATATTAAGTGACATTGTCTTTTCTGATGTTAAAGCAAATTAGGGAACAATGCTGCCTTGGGCAAGTGTGGATGACGGTGTGCCCTGATCAGGGTCACCTTTGGAGTGTGCTCCTTTCACAGGAGCAGGGGCACTGGGGAAAAGGAATGAGGATAGTGACAGCTGTTAAAAATAGCTTAGAAACTGTTGTAAAATAGTTGATAGATCGTTAAGCATGTACTGTTAGTTCGGTTATTATATTGTAAAAGGGATTAAAGGGTAGTTATAAGAAATAAGGTACTCAATGTACCATAATACACCTAAGTAAAGAACTGTAATGGGCCAATCCAGCGCCTTAAACCTTCATGCAAATGAAAGATCCAAAAAGAAACCAATCCTAAGGGACAAAGAACAGGATAAAAAGGGGCTTCTGTCCCACTGAATCGCGCCGCTCCATCTGGGACACCGGGGCCATCGCTGCTGAAAAGAAGCCCCAGCGCCGGCGCTGCAGCATCCTGGTCGGGAACGCTCCTGCCCGGCCCGCGGGCCCCTCGCTTTGGGCCTTTCGTTTTCATAATAAATGCTGAAATCACTTTGCTACCGGGAGCCTGCTCTCGTTTTTATCAACAAGTTTTACCCTGCCCTGAAGCTGTGACTCGGCTTTGACAGGCACAGGACAGGGCCCTGGAGTCCCGCTGCTCACATACAGCCTCACCTGCCATGAATTCTCTTTTAACCACCGAGTGTCACCAACATTTAATTATCCTGCTAAGACAATATGAGCCTGAATCACTCTGTAAGATGCTTGTGTCCAAAAGAATAGAAAACTGGCATTGATGTAATTAACCGTGTATGGCTCAACCTGGCAAAACCTGCAGCCAAGCTGCGTAAAACATCAAACCCCTAAAAAGGAGCCGCGTGCTTTGTGCTCCTTCAGGAGCTGTGGAGTGAAACCTGTGGCTCAGACTGGCGTGTTAGAACCCATCCAGGAGCACAAACTGCTTCCCACTGCAGCCTCCGTTCTCATGGGCACCGAGACTCGGGAGCCAGGGAGAAGTGAAAGACCTCGAATCTCAGCGCATTCAAGATTTATCTGCATCCCCATGCACATAAATGCCCTTTCAAAGGAAAAAAATCAGCCCCGTGCGATTAAAGTCTGCATCAGTGCAAATCCCAGGCTGGTTTAGACCGTACACACACAAGAATGGAATGTATAATCACAATGCCTGGGATTCTCCTTAACTTTGCTAAGGGCTGGGTTGAAGCTATTTTGAAAGAAGCAACTGTATCTCCTCTAAGCATTAAGCACTCTTGGCAGTAATAATTGCCTTGTAACTAACTCCTCATTAGCACTCTCTCAGACCTGAATTACTGCGCTGACTTTCTGCTGCTCCCGGTCCAAGAACAGGATTATCATCCCGGCACCAAAGTCTGCTCTTAATTATACTGTTACAGATACCAAAAAAAAAATTCCAATTAAATAAATGGAATTACTCTGGATTTAGAGGAGCATCACTGAGATCAGTTTGTCCCATTGTTTCCCATCTAATCCACGATTTAGCATGATAAAGCACAGCGTTCTACACAAAGCTTCCTTCACCTGGGAAGACCAGCTTGTTTTACCCACCAGTAGTATGTCATGGTGACAGATAACTATTTTAAAGAATTTAATACTCTTATCTGAATTCCTTATCCAGGAGAGAAAAAAAGTTAAAAAAAAAAAACAACCAAAAAACATGGCACCTGCTTTAGATAGAATAAAAGCATTAATATGAAGAACAGGAAACCAAATGTCTGACCCTGAGTGATGCTAAGCAGCTGCAGCTTCCATGAACTTTGCAGGAGTTGTAAGATCTCTGTGGATGATATTTTAAGATCTAATGCAATGCTTTCTCTACTGTTTTATTTCAGTTTGTCATTAATGCAAAGGAAGACACGAGATAAAACACCTGAAGAGATCACCAAGTACAATCCAGATGCCTGAACACAACTTTACGAAGCAGAACTTGCAGTAGTAATGCATGTAGGAGCTTGATCAAAGAGAGATAATTAATCATGTACATACAGGTTGGATGAGGGGAAAAGGCCTGAGGAAAACCCACATGAAAAGTCTTCATCACACAAGTACTTACCTTATTGCTTCATAGCTTTTTATGGCCTTAAATCCAAGCAGAAAAAAAGACATTATCTAAGGTGGTCTAGGGAATACAGCAAGGACAGACTGAGGAAAGGGTAAATGAGGTTTTACAGCATTCCACATTTCATTTGCAAGTGATGGAATGGGCCGTTAAGACCGTTGGAATGATTTCTTGCATGGCAGAAAGCAGAAACTCAAGAAAAGAAAGCAAGATAAGTATGTATGTTTTAGCAGAATTCTTACTAACTACTAAATTATTATTGGCTGCATACCAAACACTCCACACAGTGATAAACAACTGTTCATTTTATTTCACCAAACAAAAAGCCCATTGAAGGATTTCTACTATTACTGCACTCACTGGAACTCACTTGAAAAATACAGTTTTGGACATACATCAAATACAACTTACAGCTGAATAGCTGCAGTGGTCTGACTTACTTTCCAAACATGTCAAGAAAATGTTCTGTTCTCCAGGCAAAAGGAGAACAACAGAGCACAGCAGTTCACTAACTACAGGTATCAGACATTCCCTGAGGCTCAGAAATAGCTTCTCTTCTTAATTGTGGAGAGTTCAGCCACTGGCCCTGCTTTCAGGGCAACTGGGGTGGGGGTGCTTTCATATCCAGCCCCTCATTTTTGGTGCAAATTCAGCAAAAACAGTAGGAATTCCCATATTCTGTCTTGCCATCAAAAAAGGCACATTTTCAACAGCTGTGGTAGCACAACAGCACATAAGGCCATACATTAAACTAGAAAACCCAACTCATCTCAGGAAAAAAAAAAAGTGTTGCTAAAAATGGTGTTGCTTTCAATCCCAGCATTGGTTCCATCCCCAGTGCAGAGCCACAAACAGCTGTGGCAGCACAGCGTGGGGCCATAGGTGATGGTGGCAGTGGCAGGGATGACAAAATCCTGAAGATCTGCAGCCAGGAACAGGTTATGCAGAGCTGTGTACCAGGCTGTATAGAACTGTCATTGTGACACATCCCATTTCCCTCAGAGGCAAGGCCAGTTATGAAATCCCTCTCTGCCCTGGCTGCTGCAGTTTGTCACCTCCAAAATTGTGCCTATAGAACAGTTTTAGGAGCTGCATCCTAAAATGGATTGTGGAAATCATCTAGGTTATGGGGAAAAAAAAATATTACAATGGGGTTTTTTTCTGATCTTGCTCTGTTAACTGCAGGGCTAATGACTGGGCACTGGCAAGCTCCTGAACCACTTCTGTGCCAAAGAACACACAAAAAGCCCTGAACATTTGAGTCAAAACTAAAATCCTCTCTAAAGTGCTCATGACTGGACAGCCCAAAACTGAGGCTCCTTCAGAAGGTGCGCCTGTGTCCCACTTGAAGACCTGGACCCAAATTTGGTGAATGATGGTTGTGTAAAATGTGTGTTACAGGGGTTGTGCTCCCCACACCTTTCCTTTCCATGTGTTTGCATCCCCTACATGTCTGTACAACACTACCAAATGCAATTCCTATTATAAATAGCCACCCAAACTTAAGGAGAGTAGAGAACCATTCTGTCCAGGTTAGGTTCTGTCTGGGATGATTGCTTTGGGCTCTGTCCATATACCTATCACCTGACAATCTGTTGATTCTCAGCATCTCTGAAAGGCAGCTCTTGTAGATCTGAAGATGGGTTCTGTGACACATCCGTGCCTAAACCCTGCGAACAGTTTTGGAAAGAAAGAAAAGAACATCCTTAAATCTTTCTAGCCTTCATAGTCCCCACTCATTGGTGCAAAGCCCTTTAGCAGAAATTGTTTAGACCACATAACACCCACAAGTCACAGTTTATGAAGTTTGTCAGCCTAATCACTGTAGACTTTTTCAGAGTAGATCCCCACAGTAACAATTATTTTCTGCTTTACTGACTCAGGGAATTTCATTCTAGTTTTTCTTCCCTTACCTCCCATCCACCCTTTTATTTCTAGGCCACATTTCTTCATTCTCTCTTGCATGTATTGTGCCTTTTGTGGCCAAAAAAAAGCCTGCAGCTATAGTATTTCCCCATGTTGCTAGTGGAGACTGCAACAGCCTGCATAATTTGTCCCCTCAAATGCAGATCTGCCCTAAACCTTCCGGTTTATTTGTTTGGCCACACTGGTGAGTTTGGAGTTGTTCAGTAAAACTTGGAGCTTTTGGGTTTTCAGTGAATTATCAGGAATTATCTGAATTACCTGAATTATCAGGAGCTTTTGGGTTTTCAGTGTATCCCTGTGAAATAGAGAATAGAGACTGCAAGTTTTACGTGTTTATTGTCACTGCAGCAGCAGCAGCACAAGCCGTGCGACAGGAGCACAGCTCAGCTCTGTCTCTGGCTACAGGCTTTGTTCTATGAAGGCAAAAAAATCATTGCAGGCAATGAGATTTTTAAACATAACAGGAGAAATCTCAGATCTTTTTTTTTTCCCCTCCCTCATTTCCTTTTTAATGGGGATTTTTAAGTCAGCTTTATGTTAAAGCTTTACACACACACAGAGGTCTGAAGAGTGAGCAGACTTCCCCAACATTTCATCATTTTATCCCATGCCATTCAGCTTTAGTTTAGGGATGCCTCAGCACCCCTCAGCAAGGCAGACCAGGGAAGGCAGCAAGGGGCTCCCACACGTCCTTTTTGTCCCACACGAAGCCAACTTCCAGCTTCACGCAGCTTTTCCAGCCTGGCAGAACCTGGGAATTGCTGCAGCGGGGAGGCCCGGCCGCGCACACACACCACCTCAGCGGCACGGCCCTCACCTCCCGCCGGACCCCCGCCTCCCCAGCGTCCCCCGTGCCCTCAGAGCGTGAAATTATCGCGGAGACAGCCCGTACCTGGCCTGGCAGAGCCCCGCAGGTGCCGGCCCCGGGCGGGTGGGCGCACCGCCGGTGGCGGGGTTCGAACCCGGGGTTCGAACTCTCAGTCCGGGCCGCCACCGGGCGCCTCTCCCTGCGCGGCGGGCGGGGCGCGCCTGCCGTCACCCCGCCGCGCCTGCAGGGGTCGCTGTGGCGGGAGCGCCGTGCCGCGATTGGGCGGCGCTGTGCCGCGGGCCAATGGCGAGCGGCGTCTCAGCCGTGCGCCCGCCCACCCGCCCGCCTCCGGTGCCATCTTGCCGCGGCCGCGGGGAGCGAGCGGGCCCGGCCATGCCGCACTTCCAGGCCTGGGAGGAGTTCACCCGCGCCGCCGAGAAGCTCTACCTCGCCGACCCCATGAAGGTGGGACAGCCCGGGAGGGGAGGGTGCGGGGCCCGGCCGCGGGAGCGGCGATCTGGAGGTGGCTCCAGCTGCGCGCAGCCCGGCGGGGGCGGCGGGCGGTGTCGGGCCGGGGGGGGGTTCGCTGGTGGCTGCACGGGAGAGGCAAGAATCGCAGAATCGATTAGGTTGGAAAAGACCTCTGAGATCGTCGAGTCCGACATATGGCCGAATCAGCCGTATTGAGTAGACCAGAGATAACTCTTAAGTGCCACGTCTGCTTATTTTTTGAGCGCTTCCGGGGATGGTGACTCCACCGCCTCTCTGGGCAGCCCTTTGCCATGTTTAATCACCCTTCTTATGAAGATATTTCTTCTGATGTCCGCCCTAAAGCCCCTTAGCACACTGCCTAGGGAGGTGTAGGGAGTGATAAGGTCGCTCCTGAGCCTCCTTTTCTCCAGGCTGAGCAAGCCCAGCCCCATGGCCCTGCTCTGGGCTCCCTCCAGCACCTCCGTGTCCTTCCCGAAGTGACAGGCCCGGAACTGGACACAGCGCTTCAAGTGTGACCTCAGCAGTGTCGAGTGCAGGGAAAAGCACCTGCGGGGCAGGGGATTACTCGTTGGTGTTGCAGCGGAGCATCCTTTTCTGTGGAGCGGGAGGAATCTCTCGTTTACAGCCCCAAGAGCATCCCTAGGGAACGGTGTTTTGGGTGGTGGTGTTGGCAGCTGGGATGAACCTCAAGGGCTGAACTTCAGAAACATTGAGCTGATTAACGGTGTACCTGTGTGTTGGAAACCGAGGTTAAGAGTTCTGCTGGTATCAATAATTAGTTTATGAGTTTGTAGCATTTAAGGCCTGCGTTATTTGAATTTGTCCTTTCATTAGCTCAATACGTTGCTTTGTTGCCTGCAGTGGTGTTTCAGACTGGAAGGTTTCTTCATCCTAAAGAATAATTCTACAAGGACTTAAGTTCTTGGTTTATGACTGTTTCTTGTTCCTGGTCACTTTTTTTGGAGTGTGGTTTATGCAAATAGTAAGATTAACCTCATTCTTCAGAAAAAGCATCATAGTTCACTTAAAAAGCAGCACAAAAATGTGATGTGAAACTCACACCTGAGAAGACTTCAGTAGAAAGGCCTAGTGTTCTTCACCAAAAATAGGGGAACTAGAGACACCTTCAGAAGATTAAATTAATATCTGATTATTTAAAGCAGATTAGCTCTGCCTTTTAATTAGCACAGAGACACCATATGTGATTGTTGCTGATAATAAAATTGCCTAGTTTGGCCTTCCTAGGCTGTGTGACATTCAGTTAAATGAAAGAAGGGATGTCACTGCAGCCAGGAGTTGTTCTTCCCCTTTCCCCAAAGGAAATCTCTTCCCATCCATAGCATTAAATTTGTCTGGTTACAGAGGGGTTTATATAGGCCCTGTTGTCATAACACAAGTACCCTCCTGTTAATTTGGCAGAGAATTAGCCCCAGCAATTTTGAAATTGGGCTTGCTGGGAAGCTGGGGGAAGAAGAGCTCTGGGAGATGGGTGTGTGTTCTGCAGCCTGGTACTGAGCGGTCTTGCCTTGGCAGGAGCAGGTTATTGATACATTGAGTGTTCCTGCTGCCTGTAGCAGCCTCTCTTGTGCTTTTGGGGCTGCTCAGCAGGGAGCTGTGCTGTTACACCGCTGCTGCACTCAGGAGGTGGCAGTTTGTTGAACAAAAAGGGTCAATCTGTGATGAGATCCACTCTGGAATGGGAATTTCAAAATGTATTTGTAGTGAAGGAGGTTGGTGACCATTAGCACAAGTTACTGTACAATAAAAACCGTTTGCAGTGTGAGTTCAGAATGCTCTCAAAGACGACCTTGCTTTGTTTCTGATGTTAGCTGAGGCTGCAACCTGTGCTCAGGAGGAGCCACTTAATGCTCAGCCTCTGAGGATGTGGATTTTTATCAGTGTGGCTTTGAGAACTTTGGTGATTTGAGGGTCCAGAGGGGCTAGGTGGGTTAGACCTCAGGGCAGGTGACTGCAGGAGTAGCTGTGATAATTACCATAGAAGAAAAAGTGGTGATGTTGAGCCTACCCCACTCAGCTGATCCCTTTCAAGTCTTCATGTAGAGCTGCACTTTTTTGAAGTGTTTCAAGCCTACAAACACAGGCTTCCAGTTGATTTTTCTGGGGGTGTGGCACACAGCCAGGGGGTGTCTCCTGTCGACGTGACTCTCATGGTTTGTCCTGCCTGTCTCCAAGGTCTCTGCAGCTGTTGTTGCTGTATTTGCAGGGTTTTTGGACATGCCAGTGTTAACCTTGCTGATGCTGCTAGAAAACCAGCCTAGATTGTAAGGCAGGGAAATGTGGTGGGTCAACTTCCACACCACCTTGGCTGTGGGATTATATGCAGCTCCCACAGCCCCAGAGCTGAGGGCTGCCACAGAGGTGCTGAAAACATGGAGCAGAACATAATTATGGTTAAGGGTATGAATGTGGGCAGATTCCCTTCAATACATGCTGATAATTGTTAGCTGTCAGTGCTAATTCCTAAAATATTTTTCATTTCAGGTCCGTGTTGTCCTCAAATATCGACACTGCGATGGGAACCTCTGTATCAAAGTAACAGATGATGTGGCTGTAAGTACAGAGCACCTTCCCCCTTCAGAGCTTCTTGTACCTCTCACAGACTTGTGTTTTGCTGTCAGTCAGCTTGGGGGCTCTTGGACACTGCCTTGAGAGTGCCTGACAGTTTTCTAAAAACTTGTACTCAGCCTTCCCTCGTTGCTGAGTCTGTAATTGACACTGACCAGTTCAGGAGCATTTTCAAAATACTGGTGTGAGTGGGGTCCTTTTTATCTGCTCAGGGTGGTGAAAACTTCCAGCCATAGGTGAAGTTCACTTTTTGTGATAATGAGACTGAGTGACAGCAGTGTTACAGCTAAGGAGTTGTTTTTCTTCACTCCAGGGTGTTCTGGTATTCTGCTCTTCTCTTGCCTTCAGACTTGGAAAAGAGTCAAATCTCTTCTTTCCAGGAAAAGTAGTCTGGCATTGGAATTTCAAGTGCCTGGAATGGATGTGAAACTCCAGTAAAGGCACTTCTTGATAGGACAGTAGGGCTTAGTGGGTGAGCTGTTGAGTGTGGGGCACTGATAATGGGGAATTTAAGGGTGATTCTGTTGAAATCTCCTGTAGGGCAAGTTGGAGTCAGGTGATTGACAGACATAAGCTCTTCTGGGGCATAGCCACCTTACCTGCTTTCACTCAGAGAAGGATGTTACATAAGGTGGGGGAAAATGGGAACTGGTTTCAGGATTTTGGTTGGGTTCTTTTAGTGTTTGGGTTTTTTGTTTGTTTGGGTGGGTTTTTTTATTTTAATCATATTCTGTGTTCCCTCTTTAGGGCTGTCTTAGAAAAAGAGGTTTTGCTTGGGGTAGGGTATCCCCTTCAATGGGAAATAGTGAATTTTATGTCCCTGGCAGTGTAACATTAAGGACTGTAAAAGGCAAAATAAGCTTGCTTTCAGAATATAAAGAATTGGCAAGTAACTTCAGGTTTAAAATCTGTTTCTATGTTTAGACAACACAAAAAAAGGGCAGCTTTAAAACCCAAGTTTTAACAGCTTTCTGGAGCTAGAAGAAACTAGGATAAATTCTGAGTTTCACTGTTTTTTTAATATGGGAGGCATGAGCATTAAGGAGAAGCTTAAAAGCAAACACAGATATGTTTGTGCTCTGAAACGGGGTAGATGTGTTGGTGCTGCCTTCTGGTAACTGCTGAACATTTCAATGCTCTCCTTGTTTTGTGTGCTCCAAGCACAAATGAATACATAGCAGCTACAAACAAGATAAAAGCAGTAGAAGTGAGATCTGATATCAGGAACTTTGTCTTGCAGTGTTTGCTGTACAGAACAGACCAGGCACAAGACGTGAAGAAGATTGAGAAATTCCACAGTCAGCTCATGCGACTCATGGTGGCCAAGGAGTCCCGCAGTGCTGCCATGGAAACAGACTGAAGGGCTGCCAAGAAAATCACTGCTCTGCTCCTGTTTCACTGGAAGCAAATCTTTGGGATTTCAACAAAAAAACTGGGGCAGGAGATGCTTTTATGTACTGAAGTGGACTGATGACAAGTCTGAAGCATTTTCACCCCTCAGACTCCACTTTGGAAATCTAGGAAAATAAGTGCTTTCAATTGAAAGCTTATATTTATTTTTGGGTATTAAGCAACTATTCTTACACGTTAGGTATGCTAAGAAGACAAGTAAATATTTTAAATCTACAGTATGTTAATGCAAATTTGTTAGGCCACAGGCATACTTCTGGAAAGTTACTGTAAAATTTCATATAGATTTCATTGTGTTCATACCTTATGCTGGTGTATTCTCAAAATGAGAGGGTTTATTAATCTAATACTGTAGCATGGTGACTGGGTTTAATAAATATTTACATACATTATATAAATCTGTTGGGTTTAGAATAACAGATGTTTTCTGAACTGAAATGTTGAAATTGCCAATTTGTATTACCACTGTTGCTGGCAGCACTCTAGCTTTTGGTATTGCACTCAGTCATAAGATGTGCAGCATTATCCATAATGCAGTTTGTACAACTCTTATATTGGCTAAGTGATTAAACTTCTGTATCTTAAAAATTAAAACAGAACTTCACTTGAATATTCCTAGAGATCTGTGAGAAACTGGGAGGGTTTTTTTCTGCTTGTGCAAATACTGTTACTCAAAAACAGTCAGTGGCTTTTTTACATACTTGAACTATTTTGTACTAGCAGGGGTTTGTTTTCCCATCCTTGCTTCAGGCAGAGTTGAAGTATATCAGCAAAACAAATTCTAGAAGCTCTTGCCTATTATGCTAATAGAAAATATCCAACTGAACAGTACCCAGATTCCTTACTCCAGCAGCTTGTTAACTGCAATTTCAAATGTTACATGTGGCAGGTGGATGGCAGCCAAATGAATAAATGGATGCAAACACCTTAATAAATACTTAAATACCACTGTCAGAAATAGACCAATGCTCCTGTAGCTTAGTTGTGTTTCTCTCAGTAACCTCTGGTAGGCTGATGGAAGCTTTAATTGTCTCTTGTAAAAAAGCTTTTTGTTTGAAAACCCAGTAGCTAAAATTGATACTTGCTTTGGCTAGGTCTTGCATACTTGAAAGCAGAGGAGCATTTTCATGTAATTAGGCTATTGGTATAACTAGGTGCTTTCAGAACTGATTTTTTTGGGGTTAAACCAAGCCACAAAAGTAAAACAGGACCATACTTGTAGTAGCATTTTTATATAACAAAACAATCTATTTAGGTAGCTACCTGCTGTCACTTACATAAAAATAATGGAGCTACTGGGAAGCAGTGGACTTTGCACATTTGCCAAAAGCTTGGAAAAAACCCACCAGGCTTGAATATTGCATTAGAGTACCCTTTCAGCTGAACATAGAATGTTGCAGTTGTTGGAAAATACTGCAGCACTGAATTCCTGGTGACTGCTCAAAATTCTGGTCTGCAACAGTGACTGGTATGTGTTTAACATTTTTCTATTGGCTTTTCAAATATAAATAAAGCCAGAGAGAAGGCTGGACTCAATTCATTGTTAAACATTCATGAGTTACTGTAATACTGAAATTGGTGCTCCAAATAACATTTGCAATAAAGTAGTAGAGAGACTAGGTGTACCAAGGGGCTGAAAGGCTTCAGCTTTATACCCCAGCAGGTTTTAGAGGAGGAGCAATTACAGCACTGTATATTAGAGCAGCAATTTTGAGGCAAAACAGGCAAGGGAATGCATTTCTACTTTTCTAAATTCAGAAATTATTTCCCTAAAACCCTGGGGAAATACTATTGCCACTTTTGTAAGAGTGATGTGTTGTTAAGCCTGTTCTCCATATACTCAGAAAAAAAACTAGAGTTGTTCTATGCAGTCAGAATGCAAAAGAAAATATTACAAAGCTGCTGCTTAAGAAAATGAAATGCTATGGAAACTTGTTCAGAAAAACACAGGTGCTTCATGTCTTTGTCCTGGAATTTTCAGCCATTTCCATACTATGTCCATGGGACACTAGAGAAGCTCTGAATTCTAAGCTCTTTTGCTTTCATGCCTGTACTCTTGCTGAGAGTATGTGTGCTTATGTACCCTGATCACTTCCCTAATAAACATCCCCTGAGCTGGTCCATCATGTTGCCAGCTACTTGAGTGTGTCCTCTGGTTTGTGATTTTAAAAAATCAGTTTATTGTGGCTGCTGCAGCAAAGGGGTGCTCACAGTACCTGAATCTCTGGCTGGGCAGCCCAACTTGCCAGAGACTGCTGCTCTCCAGCCAGGAGCTGGTACCAATTACAGGCTGCAGTCAGGCAGGAGCACATGGGCAGCCTGTGCAGTGACAGACAGGGGACCTTTGCAAAAATGGAATGATTGAAAAAAATAGGATGCTTTTCCCTGCTACAGCTAATTTTGTTGCTGCCTGTTAGTTATCTTCAGTAATTGTTGTGTTTGGTGAGAGTAGTTTAAGAGAAAGATTGGGGCCTTGTTATTGCTCCCAGAACTTGGGTTAGTTTACCCATGGAATTTGTTCTGTTTCTCTGGGGTTCTCACCTGCTGGGTTCCCTCAGTGTCTTGATTTCAATTCTTTGTGCAAAGCACTTCATATCTGAGCTGTCTCTTATGTGCAACTACTTACATGCAACCACTTCTGTTTCCAATTTTAGGGGTTTGAACCTGAGCTGCTCCATATGTAACCCATTGTGGAAATGTGTTCTGGAGTGCAGGAAGATTTTTAAATTATCTGTAGAAGTGAGAAGTTTGGTCACAGGTCTTTGTTTTAGAGAGCCTTTTGAAAGAGGCCTTCCTATTAAAGTCCTGACCTAACTTCTAGGAATGACAGGTTTATTCTGGAAAACTGGATGCTTTGGTGCTGGAGTCTGTCAAAATGAGAAATGGAGCCAAAGCCAAGCAGGTGCTTTCAAAAATGTTTTAACCTGTCAAAAGAATTATGTTTCATCTCAGTAAGTTTCTTCACACAGTGTAAAAGTGGATAATACTCAGCATTTTGCTGGAACAAATGAGAGGAAACTGTTTTCTGTCAGTAGGACTGGGATGATCACTTGTTACTATAGGCTGATCTTAAAGGATTGAGTCATTTTAGATGTTCTTATGTGGCATTTGCTGGGTCTCCAGGATGAAAGAGGAATTGAGAATCTGACTCCATGTTCTTAGAAGGCTAATATATTATAATATTATATTAAAGAATACTGTATTAAAATTATACTAATAAATAGAGAAAGGATACTTACAGAAGGCTTAACAAGATACTAATTAAAACTTGTGACTGCTTCCAGAGTTTCAACACAGCTGGACCTTGATTGGTCATTAAGTAAAAACAATTCACATGTTGGATAAACAATCTCCAAACTACATTCCAAAACAGCAAAACAGGGGGAGGTAAATGAGATAATATTTTTTTTCCTTTTTCTCTGAGGCTTCTCAGCTTCCCAGGAGAAGAAATCCTGGCAAAGGGTTTTTTCAGAAAATATAACAGTGACATTCTTAGGTGTCCATCCTGCTCTAGGGAGGATGAATCCCCTCACTTTGATCACCTGGAAGAAGGATAGAAACACGGTTACCTTACTCACCTGTGCTTTCTCACTGCTGGCCTGGGGGAGCACAAACCTCTCACAGGAATTACACTGTAACCACCTCTTCCAGGAAGTTTGGACCTGAAGTGGAAGTACAGAGAGCATAAGTGTTTTTTGTTTTTTTTCTGTAAACTTACCTAGGCTGCAGATTATGCACAAGTCCAGATCCTTGAAGATTCTGTGAGCAGTAGTGGGTTTCCTTAGGGAATAGGAGCCTAGCTGGAAACTGGTGTTCTTTGTACAGTGCTGTGTGCTGAGGGACCTTCCAATTGACTGAAGCAAAGCTGTTTTGATCAAATAAATCCAAGGAGTCCTTTTGTTAGATACCTGTCTTAAAGGAGCTTCACTTATTTTTTTTTAGGAGAAACTAGTCTATGAAGAGCTACATCTAATTCCTCGCTTATGTTAATAGTGATTTGCTTTTCAAGACATGGGGGTGTCTCACTTTAAGGGTAGATGCTGTGTGACTCAGCACAACTTTTGTTTATAAAGATATTATCTGTTAAAAAAAGCTTTGAGAATTCAAGGACTGGTATTTAAATACAAGCAAGGGTTGAATTGTCTTTGTTGCTGGGGATGACATAAAAACATGCCTTTCATCTCTTATTACTTTCACATAAGCAGATCTTTAGTCTAAGTAGACTCTTCAGGCTGGCTTTCAGATAAACCTCCCCACCCTGATGCTGGGCTGAAGTGTTTGAGTCACTCCAGACTGGAGACAGATGTGGGCTTTTTAGTCTGTAGAAATGTTATTTTTGAGATGAGAACGATGCTTAAATTAAATGTATTTTAGCAGCAGATTAGTTGCTCAGCAGAATACAAAGTGTGGTACTTTGTTAACCCCTGCTTGTTATGCAAGACTCTGTGTGTGCCCCCTACCAGCTCCAGCAGAATAAATGCTCCTGGGAGAAAGTGGGCTTAAACTGGACCATGGAAAACTGAGGTCTGTGGGAGCTGAGCAAACAAAAACATGGTCATGGCATGATGGCAAAATTAACTGCCTTCCTGCAAGTCCAGGCCCATGCTGTTGAACATGATCTCTGTTTCTGGTGCCAGGCTGGTTGTAGGGGTGTGTTCTTGGGGTCCTGTGATGGGAAAGCAATTACTCTCTGCCATTCTAAAAGCTTCTTAAGCCCTGGGTGCCACCTCTGAGTGCTCTGGTGTGGAAGTGCTTGGTCTTCCAGCAGGAGCCATAATGACTCCTCAAGCAGACAGTTCCTGGGTGTTGGGAATGTTTGGATTACAAAGCCAAGAGTATAGAGCTTCTCTGAAACTGTAATGCTGGTATTTATGAAAGTGTTTTCCATTTAAATCAAGACCAGCTCTGAAGATATTTTGCTTTGTTTAGCAAGTTTGGTTTTGTGCTCACATTTTTTTGCTGCCTTTTTGGTGGTCAATTCTTGGTAAATTTTTTTTAGAACTTAAAATATCAGTCATTCCGTGAGGTCTGGGATAGATTTTTTTTTTTTAATTTATTATTTCTTTTGAAGCTGTGTGTGCATGTTGGGGTTCTTTTTCTGTCTAGAAGAAGACATGTTCTGTTCATGAAAGGACTGGTCTGCATCGCCCTGTGTCCTGCCTTTACTGAGAACCTTCCTGAGCTACAGGCTGTGCTTACACCAAGATTCCAAAGCCTGGCTCCTTGGAGAGGGGCTTGAGTTTTTTCTGGACACCTCCTGAATGGCTGTGCTGGCTGGTAGTGAGCAAACCGAGAGCTCAGGCAGCTGAAATATGCATTTTAACTGGCTTGCTCATGCATGTAAATCCAGCCACCTCCACTGCAGCCCTGCTAGCATTGTGTGCCTGGGAGATGAAAGGCTCGCCTCGGGGCGCTGACAAATGAGCTCTGGCAAACCCAGTGCGGCTCCTAACGCTACTTTGCAAAGGCATCTGCTCGGTAAGGAGTCAGCAAGGCAGGGGATGAACTAATGCCTCAGACACGTCCAGTGAAATTCGGTGTCTTGCTTTAAGTTGCCTTAAAAGATTGCTTTTTAAATTTGGGGGCAGGAGGCAAACTGACCTTTCAGGGATGGACAGTTTGGGGGTGGGTGTGGCATTCACATTCTCTGAACAGAGAGAGTGACATAATTATCTCTCTCAGAAAAGTCTGCATTGTGGGCTCTTTGGGATCAGCTATTGGATTAAAAAGGAAAATAATCTGGGTGTCAGTTCTTTTTTTCCTGGAGAAGCACAGAGAGAAGACGAGAAAAACAATTCTTATCTCTCCTTGCTGCTCCTGTTGTTTTGCACGTGTGGAATGTGTTAGGAAGATTGTTTACCTGAAATGATTGGTCAATTGGATTCTGCTGAGGATTGTTTTGTTTCCTTGGCCGATTGGAAAAAGCTGTGTCCTGGCTGTCTCAGACAGTCACGAGTTTTCTTTAGTATTCTTTATAGTATAGCATCTCTTTATTAGAGTATAGTATAATGTCATATAATATAGTTTAATAAAGCAATTATTCAACATTCTGAATCAATGGAGTCAGATACCAATCATTCCCTACATCAGGGGTGCCCTACATTGCTATAGGTGGGTTTTTTAAAAACATATTTTCTGTGGTAGTGCTCCCATAAAGCTGAGGTCAGGAACCAAAGGAATAAACAAATTTCATCAGGGATTGTTGGTTTGTGCCCAGAGGCAAACCTTCTGTGCTTGCTCACACAGCAGGGCCGGGTGAGCTGTGAGTGAAACCCGGCAAATAAGGCGCTGTGGTTTTAGCAGAGCAAACAGCTGCTCTGCAAAGAGCTCCTGACCCTCCACAGATGTTGATGGTGCCATGAATGTGCAGGCTGGGATTCCAGAGCAGCCTTGGTCCATAGAGCAGCTGGCTGCTGGTCCCCCTTGCCTCTAGGACCACTTCCAGCCAGTCTGAGCCTCAGCCGAGCTGTTCCCATTCACCAGAGCATCAGAAAACCCCTTGATGTTCTGGAGAGCTGCTGGTGTGGTGTTCCACCTGGTTGGTGTGCTGGGATGGTCACAAAAGGTCAGCTGAGGGTTATTGGTTTCTCTGGGTCTGCATTGAAGGCACTTGAGAAGGTAGTTTCATGTTTGGACTCAAGTGTTTATTATTTCTTATCAGAAATAGGCGACAGAAAAAATTGCAAATTTTCTTTAGTTAAAATAGCCAAATAGAGAATTGTGCTGGCTTGGCTAGGGTAATTTTCTTTACAGTGCCTGGTGTGGGGCTGTGGTTTGGGTTTGTGCTGAAAGCAGTGCTGATAACAGAGGGATGATTTTGTTGTTGTTTGGCAGCGCTTGCACACATCAGGGCCTTTCCTGCTCCTCTCCCACCCAGCAGGGAGGGAGCTGGGGGGCACAAGGAGCTGGGAGGGGTCAGAGCCAGCCCAGCTGACCTCACTGACCCCAGGGACATCCCACACCAGGGCCATCCTGGTCAGAGGTACAGCTGGGGAAGGAGGAGGAAGGGGGGATGTTGGAGTCACTGATTTGCCCAGGAGCTGCTCTGTGGGATGGAGCCTCTCCTTCCAGGAGGTGGCTGAGCACCTGCCTGCCCATGGGGAGCAGGGAATTCATTCCTTGCTTTGCTTTTCTTGCATGTGCATCATTTGCTTTACCTCTTAAAGTGTCTTTATTTCTATCCTTGAGTTCTCTGACTTCTACTCTGATTCTCACCCTGATCCTGCTGGTGGGGGAGTGAGTGACTGTGTGGTGCTTGGCTGCCAGCTGGGGTTAAACAGTGCCAAGTGTCTGTGTGGTAGCTGCAATAAAGGGCTGTGACCCTGGCACACAACACAGTTGCATTTTTAACTTTCATCCCATGGAAGTTATGTTTACTATGAAATTCAGCACAGTCTTATTTGTATGTAAGTGAAATCTATGTAGTCCTACAGGAGAAAGATGGACTGCTACTAATGTTTTTGGTGTCTCAAGAAAAATAGTACAGAGCAGTTTGTGAAGATAGATGCCCCCTAAGGGGTAGAACTCAGCCAGCAGATTTGGTGTGAAAGAAGAAAACTACAAAAAAAGGACAAAACTTACTTACAGAACAGTTTAGGGACATGTTGCTTTAGGGAAGATTAGGTTTTAATTTAGGTACTATTGCTGCTAATAACAAAAGAGAGTGAGAGCTACACCAAAGGCTCAAAGGATTGCTTGAGCAGACTGTGATGGTTGGGCTGAAGAGGTTGAAAGATGTGAAAGGAACTGTTATCTGTGATCACAAGTCTGTCTGTCGAGAGCCCAACAATCCAAACAGGAGCTGAGATGGTGTAGAGGTGATGAAAAAAGAAAATTGGATCTTAGGAGTGAAGTAATAGCTGAAAACTGAGACTGAATGGTAAAACCTCAGAGATGATGATGAGTTTAATGTCTGCTTGTTTCGTTTTTCCTGGTGGGATGAGTTGCTGCAGCTTGACCTAAACAAGCCTACAGAGAGGCTAGTTTAGCTCTCTCTGCCCAAGTTTGCAAGACAGGCCTTGGAGAACACGGGTTCGGAGAACAAGAGCACACGAAAATGCAAGCTAGATGCATTCTCAGCGTTTTTCCTCTGTCGGGCACAGCCTGTGTTTCTCTCGAGCCCTACCACGGCGCAGCGAGCGCTGCTGAGCCCGGCTGGAAGCCGCAGGGCAGCGGCTCCCGGGCGGCGCCACCAGCGGCTCCCGGCCGTGTCCTGACCCCGCGGGGACAAACCTGCGGGGACAAACCTCTGTCCCCGGGCAGAACGACACCTCCCGGCGGGCTGCGGAGCGGGGCACGGCCCGGGAGGCTCGGGGAGCGCGGTGCCCGCCCCGGCCCGGCAGGTGAGAGCGAGCGGCGGGCGCGGTCCCGGGATGGGTTTGGGAAGTTCCCCGGAGGGATGCGAGCGATGCTCCGGCGAGGAGAGGAGCTCTGGCTCCCCGTGCACTAAAGGAAAGCGCCTTTTCCAAGCTGTTCAGTGTGTCCAAGCCCGCTTCGGGCGCTGCTCCCAAGGTCCGTAAGTGCCAGGGAGTGAAAGAGTGCGCGGGGCTCCGCGGGTGCTGCTGCTGCTCCAGGGATTGCTGGCAATGGGAATTGCTCGAGCTGGGACCGCCGGGGGCTTTGTGCTGATTTCGGGAACAGCAAGGGCCTCATCTGCATTCCTGGTAGGGGAGCGTGTGTGGCATCCCCAGAGATGCTTTTCCAGGGCAAGGTTCCTGCTAAACGGGACTTACCAGTGCTTATGGAATAAAAACATCCAAAAAAAAAGTTTCATTTTTTATGAATAAAAGCATAACATATGTGTGTGTGTATATATATATATATAAAATATTTATTTTAATATATAGATTATATATTCTTTATATATATATATAACATTATATACGCATACATATATACACATACATATATACACATACACATATATATACATTTTTGTGTTTTCCATAAAACATAAAAATCATTCTATGGAAACAATTTTATTTTCATTAAAATTGTCACGGAAGTAACAATTTTATTTAGCGTTCCTTGGGAATGTGGCCGGGTTTCCCTGTTTAGTTAAAGTAAGTGGCTTTAACTATTGGCATGTAAATGGTTTTGGTTTGGTTTATTTGCTTATTTCTAAATGGGGATGTGAAATCAAAGTTTAATTTATTTATGGATAATTTTGCCAGACCTGAGGATGATTTGATTGAGTACTTTATGCATAATTCCCTTTGCTGAACAAGCGTTTTAGGCATGAGAAGAAAACCTTGCAAGTTTAATGCCCATAGTTTGTTGCATAACTGAGCAATCTGCAAAGACTAAGCAAATTATGTACTCTGCTCAAGCTGGGTTTAGTTTGTCAGAATTCAGTTGGGATTTTGATTGCCCAGGAGTTAAAACATACCATTTTCAAATGCATTTCTTGATTTTCCAACCCTATTGAATTAGACTGCTTTCTCTTCCCTTCTTTTCCTAGCCTAGCTTCACCTTAAATAAGAGAAATTGCCTGGTAATTGTAGGCAAGCCTACAAGATAGGATCAGTCTTAGAAGCCAATGTCTCAGAGTCACTCAGAGAGCCACAAAAGCAGGGTTCATATGTGGATTGGCATTACTCTTTGGGGATGCTGTGCTTCTCCCCTGAAGCAGATATTGCTCCTGTTTGAAGTAAGCTAAAGCTGAGGCTTGAGTGCACAGATTGCTAATGCTTACTGAAAATCGATGGAAGATAGCCCCCAAAAGCAATTAAGCAGCTTTGAAAATCAATCCACAGTTGAAGTTGTCCAAGGACAGGGATTAGATCTTTGTCAGAGCTGAAGTCTTTGTGGGGAAGGTCCTGGCACAGTGTCAAGTTCATGGCTCTTTGTTCTACATCTTTTCCTGTCTGAATGCATTTCCAGTCAAAAAATTAAAAAAAAAAAATCATTCAAACTTGTGTGTGATTTGCTAAACTCTACTGGCTTGTTGTTTTTCCCAGAGTTGTTTTATTTTGTGTGATCATAGCATTGAAGTAAATAATTTGAAATAGAGCACGGTGGGTAATAACCAGTGCAGCCAGAATCCACAAGCAATTTGTCTGTATGAATTGCCCAAAATAGGCTTTGGATTACTGGGTGTTCTAAAAGGCTTTTTTGCCCCCTGTTGATTTACTGTACTTTAAGTATTTGATCATTCTGTAGGGTAACACCGTTCCTTTCAGCCTGTTTGTTTATCCAGGGTTTCAACAAAGCTTTCAGACCTACCCAGGATTTTTAGGCATCAAATGGCAATGTTTTAATCTTGTAAGCACTGTGAAACAAGCTCAGGCTCCTTAGTGGAAGGACCAATTTGTTCTGAGTAATTACAACAGGTAAATGGAAGTGTTAGGGGTAATAATTCTGGAATGGTAATACTCCCAGAAATCCTTGTTGCTTCAGTCATAGTTTGTCAAGTCATTTGTCGGTGGAGAAGTGGCAAAGCAGAGCTGGGGGTGGTAGGTGAAGCACAGTTTATAGCTCTGGGCAAAGCAAATCGATTATCTTACATGTTCCTATGCACATTTCTTGTTGTTGGAGTATTCAAATTCTGTGGCCAGATGAGCAGAGGTAAAGCTTTGCCTTTGTGGTAGAGTGTGCACTATTTCATTGAGCCTGCAAGAGTATTTTCTTCATGCCACTCACAATCCCAGAACCAGGGCAGGCTTCTGCAAAGTGCAAGTTCCAAATGTGGCAAATAGATCTCTAATTACTGTCCAAGTCCCTGAAGAAAAGTCACTTGGAAAGTAGAGCATCTTGCTTCTCTCTGAAGAGCTTTGGTCTGCTTGTAATTAATGTTGAAAATACTTTTTTCCCTTCTGAGTACCACTGCTGAAAAAGTCCTGGGTTCTTCCCCTGCACACATTATTTTTAATTAAAAGCATCATTGTGTGTGCAAATGGGTATTTACATAAATGGTAAAGCACAAAACATCATCTTCTAAAGTGGCATTTGCTGTAATATCTTGGTCATGCTAGACATGGCAGGATGGCTGGCAGTGATTTGAATATACCCTGGGGTTTATGGCTGGTTCTTTTAAGCAGCATTCTGAGTTTTTTATATCTATTTAAGCATGCTGTGGTTGATGAAATGCTTTCTGATTGGCAGGGCTGGGAATGTTTTTGTGGGAATTGTGGTAGCCATGCTTTGTTTGTTGTTCTCCCTGATAGTGCATTTGACAGAGAGGAGAAATGACCTGTGATGGTGTTTATGGAGGGATCCTGCTGCATTAAAAAACAGGAGCTCTTTGCCAGGTTTCCTCCCTGAAAATCGAGCTGTCACCTAACATTCCTCCAGCTTTTTTTTTTTTTTTTTTTTTAGACATCTCTGCAGGAGATTATTAGGTGGAATCCATGGGACAAGAAAGGGCTCAGCAAACTTTTGGGTTTTGTCGTTTCTTTCTGTCTTAAGCAATTCTCCTCACATTTATTGCACCCAGCAGTCAGATTTTGTTCATCTTGTGAATTCTGTAGTTAGGACACACAGCTCTTGCTCTCCCTGTGCTGTATCTGCAGCCTGGGTGGGCTTTGCTGTCTGACAGAAAACAAATCTTCCTCTCAGGTAAAACACCCATGTATGATGAATCCAAACCCAAGCTCTGCTGGAGGACCAAGCCCTCTTGGGTGCTTCATCAAGAGTGTTAATTGCTCTCATCTGGTGGGTACAGGTAGTGCATTTTTCTAGATGAAGGCCATGAATCCAAACAGAACTTAAATATTGTTATTAAGGGAGAGATGAAGTAGCAAGAATTGTTCTTGTTACATGTTTACTCTGGCACATCCTTTTGGTGTTGCAGTTATTTGACAGAAAATGATGGCTACCATCTGTTCCCCTCCTCTGGCATCATTCAAAGTTCCTTTCCTCATTGGGAATGAAGTTTTTGTACAGAGACAACAAGTTTTGATCTCTTCCTGTTTCCATAGCCACATTTAATATCCTTTATTCCTTTCACATTTACAGCTCTAGGCAAAATGAATCGATCATCTTATATATTATTTTGCACATTTCTTGCATTATACTCCGAGTAGGCAGGTTTTGTGGCCAGGGAGTCTGGTGTCCCAGAAAAAGAAGGAAATCTGAAATAATAGATGAAGTGAGTAGTCTCTCATGGAGGAAAAAGGGAGTCAGACATCATAGAGGAAGGAGGAAACGTGGAAAAGTTGGACATCACAGAGGATTGAGGTCATCTCACACCGAGGAAGGAGAAAGTCTCACACATGGGGAAGAGGGAGTCAGGCACCATGAAGGAAGAGGAGAGTCTGGCATCAATGAGGAAGGAAGGAGTCTGCATCACAGAGGTATGATGGATTTGGACATCTCAGAGGTGAGAGGGAGTGTGGATCACACATGGAAATGGGAAGGAAGGAAAGATTCCAGGAAGGAATCATAGAGGTGAGAGGGAATCTGCTGTCATAGAGGAGGGAGAGAGTGTTGCACAGAGGGAAGAGTGAGTCTGGCATCAGGAAGGAAGAAGAGAGTGTCATCATTGAGGAAGGAAGAGAGGGGTCTGACATCACAGGGCTGGAGATCATAGAGGTAAGAGGGAATGTGGTGTCCTGAAGGAAGGAGGGGATCCGGCATCACTGAGAAAGGAAGAAATCGTCACAGAGATAAGAGAGAGTCTGACATCACAGAGGAAAGAAATAATGTGATGTCACAGAAAAAAAGCAGGAAATCTTCACTACTGGAGGATGGAGTCTCATCCTAGAGGTAAGAGGGGGACTGGTGTGACAGAGGTGAGAGGAAGTCTGGCATCACAGAAGATGGAGGTCATCTTGCTTCACAGAGGAAGGGGGGAGTTTGGCATCACAGAGGTTAGAGGGAGTCTCACATCATGGGGCAAGGAGCACGTTCTCATGCTACCTTACTACTTGGAGTCATGATCCTAATTTAAATTCACAATGTGCACCTCATCTGTCTTGCAGCTTGCCAGAAAATTCCTCTGGCAGTCTTTATATTCATCATTTTTATCTCCACACCTTCTTTTAACTGAAGGGTTGTCATGTACTTTGTTCTTATGTACCTCAAACTGCTTGCACTCTTTTTTTTCCTCCTCTAAAGCATCACATATACATCGATTCTGCAGGTTTTAATAATTAAAGGTTTCAGTAACACAGTTTTCTAACAGTGCTAATACAAAAAGCTTGTAAATCTGCTAGCTGGAAATCTCCCTGATTCCATGGAAGAATCTTAAGAGACTCAGACTGATGGAAGATCCTGCAGTAAACAGCAGGGGACACGCTGTGCTGTACCACCAAGCAGTTTGGGATGAAAACAAGTCTTATCTGGAGATCAGGGCAGGCAAAACATTGGCAATAACACCATGGCAGGGAAGGAGGGCAACCTTTTACTCTTCACTGCTGGAGGATTTGGTGAAGCTAAATTAGAGCACAAATTTGCCCTAAGGCCTGAGGAACAATTACCTCGATCTCATTTCCTTATCTGTAATATCTCACTCTTTTGGTTCATTTCCACCTCCTCTGTAAAATGCAGATGCTGGCACAGGATGAGGAGGTGAACCTCATTACTGCTAGAAACTCTAGTGGAAGGCAAAACAGAACCATGTGCTGCTCATGATTTTTTTTCAGGTGCTAGGAATGAGATGTTGAAATAAAGCTCAAGATGTGTGGCTAAGGACTGTTTTAAAAACTTGTTCCTGGCATGGAATCCTTCCCTCTTTTAACTGGAAGATGGGATTTGAGAGAGCTTTCAGCTGTGTTCACCCTCCATTGTATGCCAGGCTGTTGTCACTTCTCTGCACCTATGCAAAAAACCTGTTCTTGCTGGGATTTGAGGTCACTAAATAGAGTAAAGGCTGGCTAGGATAAATAAGAGAAAATCTTTGCATAATCTCACCTTAATGCGTTATTATGGTAGTTTGAACAGCTCTTTCACCCTTAATTATCATGAACAGTGCTGATTTGAGAGTTCTTTCTTGGCTTTTCTGTCTGCAGAGTCTGAAACAGAAATTATTGCAGATGGAGAGTGCATCTCCTTTCCCCTGAATCATACACACAATCATTAGACCACATTAATGGGCATCACACAGATCCCAAGCTGGATTCTGTCAGTTTGTGTTTGTGTAGCCCAAAGGCTTTTTTTAGACTCTTGAAAGAGAGTGGGTTTGTTCAAACATAATAGAAGCAAAATAAGGAAAATTGAGATGAACAAATCATGTTTTTAAGCAGCACAGAATAATGTGTAGGGCACAGCTTTGAAAAAACAAGTAATGCTGCTTAGATATTTGTTCTTGTAAATTGAGTTTCTTCCTCTTAAGAAAGCAGTGTGCAGTATTTTAAATAATGATTGTGGTCTGAGCTTTGGCTGGCCAGTGGTTACAGACATTCTGCCCTGGGTGAGGCAAAGTACATAACAGTGAACTTAGTCCCATATCACTTTTCTTTTCTGCTTAGTTAGACTGGGTCTCAGTGCCTGTGGACTTCCAGTGCAGTACTGGAGAGTTAACAACAGATGGTAACTGTAGGAAAAACGAGGTGGGAATGTGTTGTGTAAGGTGCCCAACCACTCCTCTGGAATAACGTGCCTCGAAGGACAAGTGCTGTAAGTGCAAGCTCTGGGTGATGCAGAGGTGTTGTGAGGGCCCCCAGGATGAGGTGAGAGATGAGAATTGACTCCAAGTTCTCAGAAGGCTGATAATATATAACATAACATACTATACTACAATATACTACAATATACTACACTATAGTATAGAATATATAGTATAAGTATAGTATTATATAATATAAGTATAGTATAATATAGTATATATTATACTATACTGTATTATGCTATATACTATACTATATATTATACTATGCTATTATATTATATTAATTTTAAAAAGAAAAAGAAAGGAGACATCAGAAAGCTAGAAAGGAATGATAAAAACCCGTAACTGACCAGAGAGCCTGACACAGCTGGACTGGGATTGGCCATTTAGTTAAAACAATTCACATGCTGGGTAAACAATTCTCCAAATCACATTCCAGAGGAGCACAGCATGGAGAAGCTGAGGCTTCTCATCTTCCCAGGAGAAGAAATCCTGGCAAAGGGATTTTTCAGAAAGTGACACAGAGAGGCACCCCCAGAGCCTAAACTGGCCCTGGAGACAGTGTGGTTTCACTGCTTTGGGGACGTGACCTCACTCCTTGCTCACAGCCTTCTAATTAAGTTCCCTCTGTACTGGTTAATTTCTGATTGTGAACAGTCTAGGGGAAAAAAAAAAGTAAAGTAGGATGATATCATCTCTTCCTGCTGTTTTGGAGATAGCATTGTGTGCCACCTCCCCGTGGCAATAAAAAATGTAAATGCTAAATTTCTTATCGAGACAAGGCAGAAACTCTGTTGGATTTGTATTTCCTGTCTTTGATTTGCTTTGCTTTATTTCATGCCATGCCTGCCTCTCCTCCTCCCCTAAAATGTTCATGCAGCATTCCATGCTCACCTGGGAGATGTTATCACTTGTAGGCAAAGCCATTTCTGCGTTGCTAAGCTATTTTCAAGCTTGTCATGATGCTCCATAAACGGCAGAAATAGGAAGATTTTCTTCTAAGAGTGACTTGATGGTTTTCTGTCTGTTTCTGGTGTAACATGATGGCAAAAATGTGGTGCCTGGAGAGGGTAGGGTGAAGCTGTAGGGACTGTGCCATGTCTTAGTTCCTTTTAGGCAGTGCTCAGGGACTGTTCCAGGTGCCGTGAGTTTTTGAAGTCATTCAGTGGGGTTGGTTTTCCTTCAGGTCTCTTGGGAAGAGTAACCTGCAATTGCTGCTCTTTGGGCAGAGCAGCGTGTAAACAAAGGTGCTGCAGCTTTCTTGGTAAAGCTTGATGTGGGACTTTATGTAAAGGAACAAAAAAACCCAGAAAAATCACTTGAAAATTGAGCTGTTATTTCTCCTGTAGGATAATTATTAATCAATAAACCTTGTGTCTCTCAGAGTGTGCCAAGTGCCCTGAGCTGCCTCACAGTGTGCTGGTAAACCAGTCCTGGAGAGAAAATGTTATTAACCCTAAACCATGATTAGCTCTGAAAGAAGCAGAGTCTCACAACTCCTGCCTCAGCCATGCAGCAGCAGTTTTGCCCTGGCAGGGTTTGGTAGCACCCTCAGAGCTGTGGGTCTTGTGCATCATTTGTTGCAGCTGGGTGGTGTTTGGGCCAGAAGGCATTTCCAGCATTAAGCTGAAGGTCTGCACAGTTGCTTATTTCTCCAGAAACATGTTTCAGATGGATTCTAATGCTGCAAGGCTAAGATGGATGGTTACTCATAGAAGTAGAGGGGGATTTTACCCCTGAGCTGTTTCATAGATGACATCTCTGAAAATGAAGAGCTCTGTTCTCTGGGGCATCTCTTCCTGGGTATTGATGAAGACAAAGCAAGAGACAGGACATTTGATGTAAATAATAATTGCTCTGTTCCTGTGGACCCCTTAGCTCTGATGTGAATGCTCACATGGGGGAGAACTCAAAATGCAGAAAGGTGCTGAAAACCAGGAGTGTTTCCAATAGGGAGCTGTAAGATACTGTAAGGAAGTTCTGGGGTTTTCTTGCAAAAGTATTTCATGACATGTGCTTGGCCTTGTTCAAGAGGAGCTTGGTTTTGGATTATTTACTGGGCCCATTGCATTTCAACGTTTTTCTTTGAAAACATGTTTTTAAAGCAGCAAACCAAACGCATTCCTTCTTGAACTCTTTAGGCTAAAAGTACTGTCTAAGGTATTTAAGTGTTGTCTGCAAACAATATCCACCCTGGGGTACAGCAAAGTCTCAGAGCCTAAGGACCATGGAATAAATGGAAATATTTCCTTCTAAGGTCTTGCCTTTGGTCACATAAAAGGAGGAAAAAGCCAAACCAAAACATGAACTCTCTTTGAAGCACTCGTTTTTAAAGGCATTGTGCCAGTGTGGTTGCATCAAGAGACTTCAGACAATAAAACCACCAGCGCTTTGTTGTTGACATCTCTGAAAATTGAGGGTAGAAAAGTGTTCTTGTACCTATTTGTCCTTCCACGTTCATGGTGCTGTATTGCTGCATGGTGGAACAAGTGTTAAGGAGCTGATAACTTCCACTTCACCACAGACCCCAGCCGTGATTAGCGGAGGAAATTCTGGAGCAGGTGCCTCGCAACTGAGGCTGCCTCCTGCTGCACAAACAACACACAAGAGCTCCAGAGAAGCAGATTGAATAGTAAACTTGGGAAATCACTGCTCTGAGCAGCCTCCTCTGGGCCCAGGCTGGAGCTGCTGGCAGGAACAGGCTGCATCCCAGCAGCTCTTCCCTCCCAAAGCAATCCCCTTGGGTGAGCTGGTGGAGCTCAAACGCTGCTGACGCACTTGGTCCTTCCCTTCCCGGGCACTCACAGAAAAATGTGACACTCTTGGAGCTCTGGGGCTCGTGCTTATTATCATCAGGAATTTTACAGGCACTTTCAAGGCAACTGGGAGAGATTGAATACAGAAAGTCTCTCTGTTAGCAAAAAATAACCCAACCAATATCAGAGGTGGCTTCTTCCAAGTCAGGATGACATCTCGTGCAAATCAATTTGTCACCAGCCCCAGCTATCTGCAATGGAAGTCAGGATGCTTGTGAGACCTGAAGTTGGTTTTGGCACTTGCTACTGGATGGTAAGCAAGCTCATCCTACAGTCTGTTTGGAATTCACTGCAAAAAATGGGTGTCTGTTCACACAGCCAGTTCTTTCCACACGTGGTCCAGGGTGAATGCAAAATGCACAATTTGCACACAATCCCTCCCCAGGTCTTCTGCTGCAAAAATTTTGCTGTCTCAAGTGTCCTTGAGAGGAGATGGCAGGGAGCAGAAATGGTTCTGTAGCTCTGGGTGTGGACATGAGGGGTTCTGGCTCATGAAGTTCAGTTCCTGGGCAGAGCAGTTCTTGTTGGGAGCTGTGCCCTTGTCTCTGTGCTGGCAGGTATTGTACTTGGCAGGAAGGAATGATGAATCTGATTCCATGTTCTCAGAAGGCTAATTCATTATTTTATGATAATATATTATATTAAAGAATACTATACTAAACTATACTAAAGGATACAGAAAGGATACTTACAGAAGGCTAAAAAGATAATAATGAAAACTCCTGACTCTTTCCAGAGTCCCAACACAGCTTGGCCCCAATTGGCCAAAGAGCCAAAACAACTCACAGCAGAATGCAATGGAACAATCACCTGTGGGTGAACAATCTCCAAACACATTCCACATGAGCACAACACTGGAGAAGCAAATGAGATAAGAATTGTTTTCCTTTTTCTCTGAGATGTCTCAGCTTCCCAGGAGAGCATCCTGGGCGAAGGGATTTTTCAGAGAATGGGAATGCCACAGGCAGAGGGCCCATGGTGCTGAGGCAGCAGGAGCCAGGACAAAGAGAACTCTGGTTTTGGAGGTAGCTCAGCCTGAATGACAGGGCTGGCACTGAGAGCAGCTCTTCTGTTTGCTGGGGAGCTCTGGACTTGGCCAGATTTGGATTTTCTGTGTGATGCTCACACAGTTATGGTGGTGAACCTTTCTAGTCCAGATATGGCCCCAGCTGTGTCGTGATTTTGGGCAAGCTGCTGTTTTTCTCCATGAAGGCTTAGGAGTGGAAATGTTATAAAATGCTGTGGTAGGTATCATTTCTATGTAAAGTGCTCTGAGGTTTCTAGAAGCCCCTCCAGTTGTGCTTTGCAGTAAAATTTAATTGTGCTCAGGATGCTCCTAAACTGCATTGGCTTGTGTGCTGAGGCAAGCTGAAATTGGATAAACTTTTTCATTCTGGGGAGAGTTATGGGCTGGGTGTTGTAAGGGGGGAAAAAAGTGTTGTCTTGTGCTCCAGGTAAGATTGTGAAGAAAAACAAGTGGCAGAAATTATGAAAGCACCGGTGAAACAAAGAAACAAATCAAGTGTTTTCAGTGCCTATCATCCAATAGCTCCAGCCTCTAAGGGTTCAGGCACTTTCAAAGTTGTAGCACTTGCATGTGTAAAAAATACTTTTTTTTTTTTTTTTTTTTTTAGCTTGTTCAATCTGCACAGTGCCTGGACACATGTTCAATCTGCACAGATGTTTTATGGGTGCTTATCTTGACTTGTGTATTTATTTATTTATTTATTTATTTATTTATTTATTTATTGTCAGCCAGTAGAAAATTTTACTCAAGAAGTTGACAAAAATAGGTCCTGTCACATAAAGGCACTTAAACTATTCCATTCAGTTTCATTCCTGCTCTAATCCTGTGAATTCCTGCTAACTTGTGCTAAAATTCCTGTTTTGATCCAGGAGTAAATTTGGTGCATTCTGAGGACTCTTTGAGCCATTCCAGAGCATCAAATTACTCTGCAGCAGCAAAACCAACAAAACCTTCTGGCTCTAGAGAGAATGAAGATGTTCTGGGTCATAAACAACCCTTGCCCTACAGAAGTTTTGAAATATTTGATGTCTTAGTAATTCCCCAGCAAATGAGTGTTTGAAGCATGACATTCTTTAAAATTATGCATTAAAATGATGACAGTACTGTTCCCCAAACCACCTTACTAAGGTTTCTTACACTTAAAGGCATGCTTGAAAACATTAATTATTAAAGACAAGTCCAAGTGTTTTTTCTACTTGCAGCACGAAACAGTCCAAATATATTCAAGATGATTTTCTTTTTTTTTTTTTTAATGTTGGGGTGTTTTGTTTGAAGCACAGCAGCCCTACAGCTGGGTTATGCAGATGTGCTGTGAAATCAGGTTGCTCTGCACCTTGACAGAATTTTGTCACTTTTTCTGGCAATGGTCTCACATTTTAGAGCACGGCCTTTTGTTTTCTCTCTGAAACAGTTCACAGGGAGAAGGAAAGGGAAGGTCTGACTGCCCTTTACACTGCTGTTCAAGGGTTGTGCAAATATATCCCTGCTTCACTTCCTGGCTGACTGGGAGGTACAAGGTGGCTGCCCTCACACTGTTGGCTTTTTATTCTGTATGTATAATCTGTCTTGCTTCTCTTTCCTGCTGAATCTGCAGCAGTGGACATGTAAGCCTTGCTGAAGAGAGGCTCTGCCCTGGGATTTGTGGGGAATCTAGAACTTTAGAGGAAGAGAAGGCATTAAATGTGACTTGTATAATTGTAATTATTAAGTTATATTTATGTCATATTTACATTACAATGACTATTTAATTGCCACATTATCCCTTTAACTTACTTTAAATTCTGTTTTTATATGTGTCTTTTATTTAAAACAATTCTTCCTCGTTTGGGCAGGTTGAAACATTCTGTTTCAGAAATTTCACAGAAGTATTGAGTGCCTGTGAGTGCCAGAACATCCTGCAGTTGGAATCCTGTCTGAAAAGGGAAAAGTCTTCACAAAGAATGCGTGTCTCTCTGAGCTGACTGGGCTCAGCAGAGTTCTGTTCTTCTCTTGCAGGCATTATGCTGCTCGAGGTGTTCCTGGTCCTGGGGACACTCCTCATCTACTTCTTGTTTTCCAAGAAGAATGAAGAGACACTGCCCTTCAAAGATGGGTGGTGGGGCAGGGGACAAAAGCCTGTGACCAAAGAAGACTCCAGTATTAGGCCATTTAAGGTGGAGACTGCAGAGGAAGAGCTGAGTGTAAGCAAACCTTTGTGCTGGGGGAAGGGAAGGAAGAAATGGCCAAATGATGTAGAATGTTTGGAAGTAATTTTTAAATTGAACCAACAGAGTGCCAGTGATGTCCAGGTCTTGGGGGAAGGGATTTTTCAGTACTTCAGAAGATAGGTATGAATAGGCAGATCTCACTGTATAATTTTGTTCTCAGCTGGCTCTTGCATGATTGCTGGTAAATAAACCTACTCTGCAAAGCCTAATAAACATAAAAATCATATTACAGATTACTCAACTCTGTTTTTCTGTTTGTGCATTTTCCTCAGTTTGTGTAGACCAGAATAAGAACAATGTCCTGTTTTTTCCCCCTTTCTTTCCAAAGCAATTACAAATACCTCATTTTCTTGACTGCTTTATGTTTGCAGCTGTGTTGGATGCTGATTCTTCTGTAATTAATAGTCTACTTTGGTCAACACTAAATTACTGTGGTAATTACAGTAAACACATACGTTGCAGAATTTGTTGCATAGAAGGATTTTGATTGTGTGTGTTTAAGGCAGGGATTGAACAATTTCATAGATCTTTGTGGAGTCATGGTTCAAACAATACTCATGGGATTGCTCACATTATTAATTTATGATAGATTCCTAATTTCTCAGCAAGGCCTGGGTTCTTTAACACTTTGCTTACCCGTCTTAGTAATATCAAAAGACATTGCTGTCCATTCTGCTTTCCCCTTACATTGCAGACACTAAGATGGATAATTTCTAACTTTAAAATGATTGTGCAGGATTAGATTTCCAGACCTGCCTTTCAGCTGCTCTGTGGAGCCAAGAGGAAGGAGCTCTTGCCTGTCCTTCCTTGCTGAGTGATTTTGGAGTGATCCTGCAGGGTCACCAGCATCCCCTGAAGTGGGAAGGTGACTGATTGGCAAACTTAATTTTAAGTCTGGTTTCACCAAGCTTCTGTCTATGCAAAATCCTTCTGAATGTTTCCTGTTGAAAGACCTCCCACCCCTGAGTTTGGGAAGGAAAGCAAAAGGTTTGGGCCAGATCCATGCAGTGACTGTGAGGAAAGTACCAGGAAAGGCAGCAAGAGTTACCCCTTGCAGCCTCAGCGGTGCCAGCAGAGCAGCTTGCCCTCTGTGGTTCTCAGCCTGGCAGCCAGGTTGGGCAGCCCTGCAGAACAAAGGCTGAGAACAGCTGGGAATGGAAGGGGAAGGAGGCCACCTGCAGGAGGAAAAATACTGGAACAGCTGATGGAGCATCAGCAAAAGGCACAGGTGTCTAATTAGAGATGTTATTTCCATTGTTCTCGTTTCACGTGGGGATAACTAGAACCCACACACAGCCCAAGACAGCAGACACAAGGGCTTTTAATGTCTCTTCTCTCTCTCTCTTTCCCTGTAGGATTTATTTAGGAGACTGGACCAGGCTCGATTCACTGAGCCACTGGAGAACAGCTGCTTCCACTATGGAACAAACTCTGTGCACCTCAGGAAGGTTGTGTCCTACTGGAAAAACCAGTTCAATTGGAAGAAACAGGTTGAAGTCCTCAACAAGTACCCACAATTCAAAACAAAGATTCAAGGTGTGTGGCTTTTCCCCTTAAAACATAACCAGCAAGAGATAAATTTGTCTGCAGGGGAACTTGGTGGGCAGAAGGCTCTGGTTGTATCACAGGGCCTTCCCTCCCTGGCTGCCATAGTCTGGATCCTTGGCATCACTGCTGAAGGAGCAGGGAACTCCTTGGGGTTGTAACTGAAGCCTTCAGGACAAGGAATGACAAATGGAATTCCCTGTGCATGAGCAGCCTGTCAGCTGGTGTTAGCAGGAGCCAAGCACGAGTGTTTGGAAGCAGAAGTGGGTTTTAAGCTGTACACATGTTCCCTGCCTTGTATGCAGCCATGCAAAAATTGCCACAGATGTCTCCTCGTGCTCTGTGGAGCTGCCCAGCTGCTGCTGTCACAGTGAAGCCATCAGCCTGGCAGCCCTCCTCAGCCTGGCAGGGCAGATGTGCTCTGCTGCACCTCTTCAAGCATTCCCAGGCCTAGGAGAGCACAATGCCTCTCTCCTGGGGTTGATGTGCTGCCAGGTGTGAGGGAATGGTTTCTCTTCATTCATTCTTTCCAAGGAGTTCGTTCAGCCAAAGTCTGCTGGGCTTTTTAAAATACCTGATTTAGGGTGGTGTTTGGGTCCAGTTGTAGGTCTAGAGCACAGCAGGCAATTGTCTCCCATGATGGCAAAATTTAACCTTAACTGGGTATTTTGTTCTGTTTTTACTTGCACCCATAACTGTGTGTTGTTTCAAAAGGTGCAGTTTGCCATGGTGTTTTAAATGGATTTGAGACAATAAATGGTGCTACATAGTTGTTAGAGCTTAAAGCACTTATTTAAATGATGGTTAGTGCTGAAAAAGATAAAACCAGAAAGTCTTCCCTTGAAAAAGAAGAAAAAAACACCATCTGAGACAAGAAAGGGAGAAGCAGCTAAGGACAATGCTCTATGTATAGCAATGGGAAGGGAAATTTCAGTGTTGGGAAAGATTACAGAGAGCAGATATGAAAAGACAAGGTCAAACATGCTGTGTATCAGATTCCTACCTTCTGTCATCACTTGAAAGCTTTTCAGAGAGTGCAGAGATTCACAGAGGTGTCAAGAATGGGGAAATCTCAAGTCAGTGAAAGACGGTGGGATTGCTGGTGAACTGGAGTTGATGTGAGTAAAACAAGCTTAAATACACCAAGAAATGAGGAATTTGGGGAACAAATTCCTGTTTCCTGGGAAACAAAGCCCTGAGTTAGTTTGAGGAAGGGCAGCTCACCTGAAGCAGGTAGTGCAATGCTGTGTGAAGCTTGCCTGCTGGAAAGGGTCAAAGTGGAAACCACACTGCTGATTTTACCTTTCACTGATCAAACTGGAGACTGGTACTAGATCAGAGGCTACTGGTTTGGTTTATTCACCTAAAGAGATACTGAAAGCTTTGGACAAAGGGTGGGAAAGGACTACAAAAATAAACACTTTAACTCTCTTTTAGCGAGGCATAAAATCCTCAATTTGGCATGATCGGTTTATCAGCAGTTAAGATGTGTGACCTGATTACAGGAGGCTTCCACAGACAGAGAATATTTAGTGAAGGCTTTTAAAATTCCTTTTGTGCAGCATTTAGAGTCAGTGGTTGGGGACAGAAGCCAGACATATTCAAATGGAAAGTAAGGCATGCACAAAATGAGGAAAGCGATTCATGCCCCCAGACAAACAGCTGCACCTTGCGGATGGATTCCCTATCTCTATCTCGTGGTGCCTTCAAGCTGCAATTGCAGGCCCTTCAGGAAGAAAAATCTCTGGCTGACTGAAGCCTACCCTGTGCCATGTAGGGACATTTGGGTAAAATTTAAGGGCACTTGGACTAAATGATGTAATTGTCTCCTCTGCCTGTAAGCTGGGTGAGTCACTGTGTTACCGTTGGTAGACTGCTTCACTCCTAGGTCTTAATTTGCCAATTTATTTGAAAACAGAAATAGCCAACCTCATTTGGCTGCTGTGATGCTTAATTGCCCATTATAAAGTACTTCAAGGTCCTTGGATAAATGCATCCAGAGAGGTGCACCAAAAAAAAAGGACTGGAAAATGCTTTATTTCTAATCTGTTCTGTGATTAGTTTCAGTGTCACGGTAAATTTGGGTGTACTAATTAATGATTTTATTTTTACAGGCATTGATATCCATTTTGTTCATGTAAAGCCTCCTCATTTGCCTGAAGGCCAGGCTGCAAAGCCACTGTTAATGGTTCATGGTTGGCCTGGCTCATTCTATGAGTTTTACAAAATTATCCCTCTCCTGACGGATCCTGCAAGCCACGGCCTCGGGGATGAGCACATCTTTGAAGTCATTTGCCCATCTATCCCTGGTTATGGTTTCTCAGAAGCACCCCACAAACAAGGTATGACACAGGAGAAGAAATTGAACCCCCACAAGCCCAGTCTCACAGCGAGGCAGCCTCTGTTAGCAGAACAGCAACTCCTGTTCCACACTTCTCGTTTTCCCAGTGAGGAAACAGAGATCTTGTGTGTTGTGTGGGACGACGGACATAAAGAAGTGACTTCAGGTGACATCACTGGCTAGTTCCTGGAGCAGTGTGTAGGTAATTTAAAAAGAACCATAAAAAGCTATGAAGTGACAACTCAAGAGTTGTAATTGCATCCATGAATTGTCTGTGAGTGAGCAGGCAGGGTAAATTTAATTTATTACTGTTCCTTTTTGGAATTTTGCATCCATATTCAACAGCATTGTACGGTAGGTGAGAAGGAAGAGTTGAAACAAAGCAGTTCATGTGTCCACATGGCAGGTTGCAGCCAAATACCTGCTTGTTCAGCCTGTGCTCTGAGTTATACAAACACAAACTGCAGCAAATTGAGGCAAGCTAGTGTTTGAAGTGACACTGACTTTAGTGTTAAATTGCATGTGCAGATGTGGAGAAGGCTGGGTGTGGTATTTGCTGGGTCCCAAGGAGGAACTGAGAATCTGATTCCATGTTCTTAGAAGGCTAATTTATTATTCTATTCTATTCTATTCTATTCTATTCTATTCTATTCTATTCTATTCTATTCTATATCATTCTATTCTATATCATTATATATCATTATATATCATTCTATTCTATTATGCTATACCAAAACTATACTAAAGAATAGAGAAAGGATGCAGACAGAAAGCTTAACAAAATACTAAAGAAAAACTTGTGACTCCTTCCAGAGTCCCAACACAGCTGGAACGTGATTGGTCATTACGTTAAAACAATTCACTTGTTGGATAAACAATCTCCAACCACATTCCAAAGCAGCAAAACACAGGAGAAGCAATCAGATAATTATTGGTTTCATTTTTCTCTGAGGCTTCTCAGCTTCCCAGGAGAAAGAATCCTGGTGAAGGGATTTTTCAGAAAATATGACAGTGACAGTTGGCTTTGCTTTTCTCTGCCTCCTTGGCTTTAAGTATCTGAGCATCTTTTACCTGCTTTAAGTATCTGAGTATTAAATGTTTCCATTTGAAAAACATCTTTTGTGACTGAATTGGACAGCTGAGTCAAGAGTACTGACTACCTTTTAGTTTGGTGCAGCAGCAATTCACTGATGGATTTTATTAAAAAACCCCCACCATTTTCATGGTCAGCATTCAGAGCAGTGGAGAGGTCTGCAACAAAGGCTGGAGTTTGTCCTCCTCATGGTTTCTGCTTGCTGTCTGTGCTTGGATGCTGAGCAAGGGCTTGCATTGAGTCAGGCAAGGAGAAAGGGACTTGTAGCTTTTGAGGAGCTGGAACATTGCCTTGATGTGGAGAACCAGTGCTGCAGGGTCAGAAGTGTGGGTGGAATTAATGCAGCAAAAGTGTTCTTTTCTTTAAATGCAGACTTCAACTCCGTGAGTGCTGCTTCTGTTTTTTATGAATTGATGCTCAGACTGGGATTCAATGAGTTCTACACCCAGGGAGGTGATGCTGGCTGGCTCATCTGCACCAACCTGGCTCAGATAGTGCCCAGGTGAGTACCCCCTTGGTGCAGCTCTTTTACTCTGTGAATAGTTATTTCCTGTGCACTTGGGAGCTCCTGCCCAAGTCCTCGTTGTGGAGGTGTGGCATTCGCATTCTCTGAAAAACCCCTTCGCCCAGGAAGCTGAGAGGTCTCAAAGAAAAAGGAAAACAATCTTACCTGATTTGCTTCTCCTGTGTTGTGCTCATGTGGAATGTGTTTGGAGATTGTTCACCCACAGGTGATTGTTCCATTGGATTCTGCTGTGAGTTGTTTTGACTCTTTGGCCAATCAGTGCCAAGCTGTGTCAGGACTCTGGAAAGAGTTTTCATTATTATCTTTTTAGCCTCCTGTAAGTATCATTTCTGTATTCTTTAGTATAGTTTAGTTTAGTATTCTTTAATATAATATATTATCATAAAATAATGAATTAGCCTTCTGAGAACATGGAGTCAGATGCATCATTCCTCCCTTCATCAGGGCACCCTGCAAATACAATATGTAGTTTCTCCCTTTGGTTCTCAGTGTTAAGCAAAGATCCAAAATTACATAACTTTTGTTTATATTCAATGTTTTTTCTTGCAAACAGCTGGACAGCACTTTGGTAGCGGCCTCACTGAGGTCTGGAGTGGAACAACTACTTGTAAAGAAAGAAAAAGGAGGATTTGTGGCTTAGCACCCTGGAGTGTGTGCTGATTACTGACAGTTGTCCCCTTGACTTGTCATTTTTGTGTGAAAAGCCACTACAAAGGGCAGCTGAGGTCATGATGTAATTAACAGGCTGGAATTCAAGTATGTCCATTCCTGTTAATAATATTTTAAATGTCACAGACCACAGCACCAAACCTGGCAGAGTTCAAGAAGTGTTTGGGCAACAATCTCAGGCACATGGAGTGATTTTTGGGGCTGCCCTGTGAAGGGTCAGGAGAGCTGGACTTTAATGATCCTTGTGGGTCCCTTCCAACTCAGGATATTCTATGATTCTAAATACGCCAACTTTAACTTTTTGGTAACTTGTGGTTTTTGTTTTTTTTTTTCCTTTAGCCATGTGAAAGGTCTCCATTTAAACATGGTCTTGGTTTCAAAGCTGGGACTGTCTCACCTGCTCTCCATCCTGCTGGGCCGGTACTTCCCAGGCCTCTTTGGATTCCAGGAAGAAGATGTCAGGAGGATGTTCCCCTTCATGAAGAAATGGCTCTACAAGATCTTGTCTGAGTTTGGCTATGCTCACATACAGACTACAAAACCAGATACTGTTGGTAAAACAAACAAAAAATACCCCACAACCTTTTTTGAACTCGGGATGCCTAAGTCTCTTCACTTTAGTTGTGCTTTCATAGAAACAAAATGTACTGCTTAAAATATGCAGAAAATAGGGGGGTTTTGCAGTGTATCTGCACATCCAAACTGAGCATGCTCCAAGTGCCACTGACCTCATTTTCCAGTTTTCATAAATAAAATAGATTGTTTAATATTTTTCCACTTCTGCTATCACTGGGGACTGTAATTCCATTTCAAATGCAGCTCTGCTGAGAGCAAAAGATAATTTCTTCTCAGAGAATGGATCACATTCAAGTAATGTAAACTACAAGAAGCTTTTAGCTGTCTCAGCACACAATGTAGCTTATTTATTATAGTGATAAGTAATACCTGAGAAGTAAAATCAAATTTCACTTTCACTCATTGTTCTGAATCACTTGCAGACTTTCAAGGAAAAAAAAATTGTAGCTGTGAATGTTCTTTCTGCATGAGCTAGTCACTGCTTTAAGTATCTGAGTATGAAGTGTTTCTATTTTAAAAATATCTTTTGTGACTGAATTGGACAACTGAGTCAAGAGTACTGACTACCTTTTAGTTTGGTGCAGCAGCAATTCACTGATGGATTTTATTAAAAATATAGTTAAGGGAAATATTTCTTAATGGCTTTCTATAAGCTTACCTCCAGAGGCAGGTATGTTCTTAAAATGTGTAGGCAAAAGGATGATTGTATGGATTTTTTAAAAATTTCGCTTCTGTTGAGTTTTGGTTTCTAAAAATTGCCAGTCTTTTGTGCTTTAGGAAAGAGAGGGAAGCTGATATCTGAAAAATGCCTGAGCCTTGCCCCTTTTCAATCAGAATTCTGGCTGATTCTTGTCCTTACCAGTCATGTGGGGTCTGTCAGAGCAGACTGGGAACCAGCAGCCAGTTCATGCTTTGGGGGCTGGAGCATTTCTGCAGTTCTCCTAAGGACAAAGAAGAGAGGGTCAGGGCAGTGGCAGGTTCCTAAAAGGGAAAAAACACTCTGAAGAAATTTCTGGCAGAAATGCCTACATTCCAAGTGCTCTGAGGATCAATGTCAGTTTTTCTCTATGTAAACAGATGCACTCTACTCACAGTGAGTAGCTGAGAACAGGCTTGTCATGTCCAGCACATCTGTAAATTGCTCAACAGAACTTTTTCAAACACTTGCTATTTCAGTTATCAATAGTAGTTGGTTAATAATTGAAATCCCACCATCATGTTTAAATAGCAATTACTTGGTGGACTTATGCCAGCTGCAGTGTTGGGCACCTTCCTGGAAGGATGGGTTGCAAGGGTGGAACTTCAAATTCCACCAAATTCCCAAGCTGAACTTCAAAGCTGTTCCCAAGGAACTTGCTGTTCCTTGGGAACAGCTTTTTCTCATGTTTTCCTGAGAAGCAGGGACAGTTTACAGTCCCTGTATTTCACAGCACTAGGATGTGTGATCGAAGTTCCAAGTGCAGGTGTGTTCCTTCTGTCCAAGAAAAGCAAGCTATAAAATATATATGAAGGCTTGTTCTACATGAAGGCAGTTTGCTATTGCTAATTCAGAAGATGGACCATTTAGCAGAGCCTTGCTGTTCCTTAATGATGTTCTAATAATCCTTAAAATGTTTTTGCTGTTAGATAATGCTGCAAATCCTCCTGGTCATGTGTAGGCATGTGGGGTTTGGCTCTGTAATGCTGTTTAATACATGACAACTTCCAGATTAATGGAAGCAAACCCTCCTTGGCACATAGAGCTTAATCTTATTAGCTTACCAGAAAAAAGAAAAGCCAGCAGAAATCCAATACTGTTACATCAGTTCAAAAAACGTTCAGTGTGAGCTAATGTGAAGCCTGCTCATTTGCAGACACTTCCAGTTTATTATTTGGCATTAAATGGCTCCAACTCATTGTTCTATTTTATTTATTTAAGAGAGCAGCTGATGGAACAGCTTTGGAAGGTTACATCCCCTATATTATAACAGGCAGCTTCTCTAACACTCTGAGTTCTGTAGTTGGATATCAGTTACAGGTAAATATTCCTCCTCCTTTACAGGCTGTGGTTTGAATGACTCTCCTGTGGGACTGGCTGCATACATCTTGGAGAAGTTTTCTTCATGGACAGATATGGAATTCCAGAATCTAGAGGATGGAGGACTAGAGAGGTAAGCCCTTTGTCCCCTGGCATTTTGCATGAGGTGACTAAGCCCAGAGTGACAGCTGAAGAGGTTTGTCTGAAGTGGTCACCTCACACCTCAGGGAGCCTGGAGTGACCACAGCTGGTGCTGCACTCCAGCACACAGAGGCAAACAGGCCATGCAGGCTGATGGATTCTCTTCCCACTTCCATCTCCTAGAAAAGAAATATACCCTGCAACTCCTGGATATTAAAAACTGACATATGGGGAAGAATCTCACCAGGACACAAAATCCAAAAGTATAACCCAGATTAAGATGCTGGCAACTCATGATTCATTGTAATACTAACAATTAACTCCCTGTGGATTGGCTTTGGATAGATTGTTACAGCTTCATCTACCTACCATTTGCTAATAAAGGATTATGTTTAGTGTACAGCAGAAACCAGAGCTGAAATCCCCTTTGAGAACTACCTGGCAGGAATGGAGAGAGGGGGCATGCAATGGAAAGCAGATTTGCATGGAATGTTTGCCTTGCACACAGTTAATAACTTTATATGAAACATGCACTGTTTACAGCACAAGTTGGTGTGTGAGGCCTCACAGTAGCATTTCAGATTATCATTAATAAATGGCACAAGCTGCTGCATGTGCTGTTCTGCTCCCACCCTCCCAGTCTGTGGACAGGAGAGACAGCCATGCTGGAGCATAAGGTGCTTGTTGGAATCTCTTGTATTTGCTTTATATCTTATATTTGTTTTATATCTCTTGTATCTGGGGTTCCCAGATGAAGGGAGGAAATGATGACTGTGACTCCATGTTCTTAGAAGGCTAATTTATTATTTTATGATACTAGAATATATTAAAGAGTACTAACTAAATTATACTAAAGTACTAAAAGGACACAGAGAGAAGGCTAAAAGATAATAATGAAAACTTGTGACTCTTTCCAGAGCCTCAACACAGCTTGGCCCTGATTGGTCATTAAGTCAAAACAATTCACATGAAACCAATGAAACAACCACCTGTTGGATAAACAATCTCCAACCACATTCCAAAGCAGCAAAACACAGAAGTAAATGAGATAATATTGGTTTCCTTTTTCTCTGAGGCTTCTCAGCTTCCCAGGAGAAGAATACTGGGCAAAGGGATTTTTCCAGAAAATATGACTACCACAGAATCTGCCTTCTATGTAGGAGTTAAAATGTGACTTCCCAGCTTGTGTCTGAAGGCTTTTAGCATCCTTAATTGGTCACTGGCCGACAGAGGGGGAGTAATAACTTCACCTCTCCACTCTTAAACACTATTTATTTCCTATAAGTATTTTTTCCCCTTACAACCAAACCAAAGTCAAGTCCTTGCTAAAGTGATGCAAATCAGTTTTCAGTTCTAATTAAGCAGTGTCTTGGGCTTGCCTTTTCAGGAAGTTCAGCCTGGATGACCTGCTCACCAATATCATGATCTACTGGGTGTCAGGCTGCATTGTCTCCTCCATGCGTTTCTACAAGGAAAACCTACAGAAGGGGATAGGCACACAGAAACATGAAAAGTAAGTGTGGCTTTTTCTTTTTAAATATTTTGGCCTGATTTTAATTTTATAGTTGCATGCGTTATAGATTCCTGAATGCTGAAGAAAAAACACTGCTCTCTCACAGCATTCCTCTGCAAGACAGACCAGGTAGTTGATGTACTGTGCTGTGTTTGCAAAACAGGGTGCTTAGGCAGGAATCCTGAGCCCTGGAATCCTGAGCCCTCAGTGAGGGAGATCTGACTGGAGGCACTGCTTGAGGGCCTCCCATTCATGGTGTAGCCACGTATTTCTTAATTTTATTTCCGTTACTAAATCAGTCTGTGACTGAGTCACACAGTCAGTTTTGTTTAGTTCAGTTGGTTGTAGTTTTAGTACTTTTCTGGACACAGTTTGCCTGTTTCTGCAAAAGGCTTATGTCCTTCCTTTGGAAGCAACTTCAGCCTGCTGACACACTGCATCCTTGAGAAGTCAGTGAGACTGATGTGCCTGCTCCTGCTCAGACTCTTTAGGCAGCAGCTTGGTTGCATGTACTTGCCTGAGTATGAGTGAAGGCTTAAACCTGCCCTGAGGTATTTGCACCCACAGCATAGTGCCATGCTATTTATTTAGCTGTGAAATGATGCTCTCAGGAAGCTGACTCAGTTCCTGAAGCTGTTGTGGCTATGCTGTGGGCAGTGTCATGCTCTGGTTCTGCCTGCATTAGATGAGCTGTGTGAGCCTCTAAGTGCCTAGAGGACAGAGTCTCAGAGTCTTGTGTAAAGTTCTGACCTCAGCCTTCCAGTATTTTTTGTATCCACATTTTAAAGTCTGTCACTTCTGACAATGCAGCTTATGTGTATGGGATATTCAAACCTAGAAAATGTGGCTCTAAGAACAAGCACAGATCATTCACACCCCTCAAATCCAGTTGCTTCCTTACACTTCCTAATGTGAAGAATGTTTCATAGTGTGCATTTCTGCCAGTTAAAAGCAAGAGCCATTTTACAAGGTATAGTCCCACATATAGAAATGTTGCTTCTGAACTAGTCTAAATTATCAGTATTCCTCTCTTCTACCCCCCATTAAATAATTATTCTCCTGCCTACCCTCCAGTTGTCCTGCCAGGCTTAGCATATTTGAGTGGTTATCTTCCCTGTAAATCTCTCTCCAGCTCTTATCAAATTGTGTGCTTGCCCATCAATTTAAGCCCTGTGTGCAGCAAGAGGAAACTGGCTGCCCACCACCTCCTAGAGCTCTCCTCTCCCTTTCCATGCTTCTGAGCCTCATGCCCTGGATCCCCTGCAAAATTTCCTTAATATCACTGTATGCAAAAATAAAAGAGAGGTTTTTTCCCTCGGGAATTATAGTGTTGTCTTCAGTTTTAGGATCTGGAAGTCCAATTTTTAATGCCTAACATGAGTGTGCCCAAATGTTCAGGAACATTTCCTTGGGACTTTTGATTTGTTGCAGATTTAAGTGTTTGGAAGATCACAGTGATTCTCTCTCCTCTCTCAGGCTCACAGTACAGGTACCCACTGGCATTGCTGCCTTTCCTAATGAAATCCTGCACATACCCCAGGCTTGGGCCAAGAAGAAATACACCAACATTGTCTCCTTCCACTTCATGCCTCGGGGTGGCCACTTCGCAGCTTTGGAGGAACCTGAACTTCTTGCTAAAGATATTCTGCAGTTTGTTGACAAAGTAGAGAAAGAGCAACTCTGGAAAAAGAAAAGGGAATAACTTCCCTAAGAAACAGCAGAGTAATTACTTTTAGCTTAGCACATGTACAGGGCTTGCTAAATCTGCTGTAATCCATGTAATTAGACCTTATTGTTGACCAGATGTGAGCAAGGACAGAAAGAAAAATACAGTGTATACTTCCATGGGGACCAACAGATTTGGGGCTGTTTTTTTTTTTTTTTTGTTCAGCTAGGCTAAGAAAGTAGCATGAAGAGTGCTTGAGTGTCTTCTGAAACATGTTCTGTAGTATTTTTGACTCTTGCTTTGAGATTAAAAAATAAACCTCACAGCTACCAACGTACCTAGTAACAGTAAAATTGTTATGAAAGGCTTTTTTTTTTTCATGGCAGCAGTAAAATTTGAGTTGCTGTGAGTATGAAGTTCCTCACATAAAGAGTAGGGAGCAGCCTGGCAGGACCTAACTTGCATGAGTGCATCAATCAATCAGCATTGATGAGCTATAGTATCTTTACACTGCCTTCTGCTGGCTGCCTTTCTCTTCCAGCCTGGGCTCTAAAGCAGCTTCCTGGCTGTGAAGAAGCTGGACTGCCTTGTGCCAGGCTCCTGGGATATGTGAGGAGCAGCTGAAAGACACAGGTGCCTGTAGCTCAGCCCAGGAGCTGCAGCTGGGCAGGAGTGATTGCAGCCCCAGCTACCTCTGCACTGAATTTGTATTCTTAAATCATAGCCCTAGGTAGGCCCAACACACTGGCTTTGCACTGCTTTGGCAGGGTGTTATAAATACCTCTTGCTAAAGAATAAAAATATTATTAATTCAAAATTAAAAGAAAAGTGAATTCATTTTTTTAATAACTCCTGTGTGATTCTTTCAATTCTTTTAACAGCTGAGATTTTGCTTGGTACCAGCTAGGAGAATCATCAGCTCAGAACCTCTCAATTCTGTACTCCATCTGTCACAGAGGTCAGATTGAAGGCAAAGTGCTCAAAGAAAATTGAAGGGCTGTATGGCTTTACCAGCTCCTGTCCCTAGTGTGTGCAGCTGAGCTTCAAACAGGTCTTAAACCATCTCCAGATGACTGATTTCAGTGTGGTTTTGTTCTTCAGTCACTCCTGATGTCCTTCTCTACTTCTGCAAGCACAGGGAAATACAATCTCTCAATAACACTTGCATGGATTAGTATTATTTCACAACATTAATTGAAATGGGAGCTAAGATCAGAAGCTCAGCAGATCCAGGCTCCATCCCACAAGGCTTTAGACTCAAGTATGCCACACAGTTTGTTTCACAGGAGGCAATGGACTCTCCTGCTGGGCACATTCAAATCCCAGTGCTGAGAGCCACCACCACCAACCCTGACAGAAAATCATTAGGGCAGATGGGCTGTGGACCAGCCTGGATCAGTTTTCTGAACAGAGGTGAGACCTCTTGCTCCCTTTCCTGTGCCTGCTGCACCTGGGTGCCAGTAGAGAAAGGCAGAGGAGCTCTCAGGTCTTGCTAGATTTGATCCTCAAGCTGTTCCTCACTTAAGAGAGCTACTTGCTTCCAGAACAGTAGTGAGCACTAATTCCATGCTTACTTGGAAATGCTTTCATTCAGTCAAAATTTGTCTTCACGTTTGCAAAATGGTGTGTGATGCAGGCCAGTCTGTTTTGAACACTCTGGAAGAAAACACAGAATTATTCCCTTTGAAACGGACTCTCCATGGAGAGGAACCTCCCCAGACTTGTTTCAGGAGCAGTATGGTGAAAGAGAGATCCTTATTCAGGAGGAATTGGCTCACCTCTGACAAGAACAGCTGCTACACCCTGCACACCCTCCTGCACAAGGCTGTCCTGCCCTGCTCTACACACCAGGTCATTTTCTTCAGGGTTTGATATGCTACTGTCAGAAAAAAAGACAAATCTTGACCTAAAAGGTCTAGATTTTAGGAGCTTAAAAATGATAATTAAATACCTGATATATAGCAGAGTTTGTTCTGAATTTTGATGTCACACTTCTCAAACCTTAAGCCCACAGCTATCAGCAGCTGATACTCATCACCTACTTACCTACAGTTAGATAAAAATGCAGTGAAATACTATGACAAAGTGAAAAAGTATGAAATTACCTATACAGTAGCTGTAAAACCTGCCCTCAGTTCCTCTTCCCTTTTCAAAATAACCCTCTGGTTTTAGCAAAACACAGCCAATCCCACCACCTCTAGTGCAAGGTTTAACATTAATAAACTGTGAGCCAGTGGTAGCATCTGCATCTCATCCTGTAGGGAGCAACTCCCCCAGGAGCCTGAAATCTGGATTTGACAAGCACCTTGAGTGAATCCAGATTCACTTCTGATACTCTCTGGTACTGGCTACAGGCAATTATTTGGTACAGATAACCAGAAATAGTTTAACAGTTTTAACATTTAATAGTTTTAACATTTCTGTTAGCAAGCAGCTGCATATCAGACTATTGCAATAATAATAATAAATAAGCAGTACAAAATGAGTCTCTGCTCTGTTACAATTGTTCTTATTTATATCACCCAGCAGAGGACCTGCTATTCAGCCAGGGAGTTTTCTCTAAAAAGGCTAAGTGTGATTATCTTGGGCTGGCTGAGCTGTTCCTTGGGAATAAGGCTCTGAAAGAGCAGCTACAGCCTTCAGCATAACACAGAATATGGTGACACTTTGATACTCAAAACATTATGTTTTGCTCCAGGGCCACTTCTTAATGAAGCTCCAATTTCTGGCCCAAAGTTGCCCCAAAGCCTCTGCTCAAAGAAGCTGCTGTCCTAAAAGCCCTGCCACATTAAATTGCTCCAAAACATGCATTTATCCCACGCCGAAACCAGAAACAGCTGACCTAAACACTGCTTTTTAATTATCCAGTCATAGCTCATTAAAAGTCTTGATAAGGGGCTTGGAACCATGGAGATGCCACTGAAAATAAACAACTTGTACTCTTCCTCCCCAGCTGAAGTGCTTTGAAAAGTGTCTGCTTCTGGTATGGAAAAATACAAGTAAGGTCATAATCTTCTCATACAGCTCCAGATAAACAAACTCCCACTACAACCAAATTTGACTTCTGATTTTTAAACTGCAAACCATAATGTCCTGAAAAATCCAAGTCACCACATGCAGCCTTTGGACATCTTACACAACAAGACAGGACTTTATATACATTAAACGAAAGTGTCAGGCATTACTCAGATCGTGAATGGAAAAAAACATGAATAGAAATCACACTTTCATAAGAAAAAGGAAGTGAAACCATCATTTGATGGAAAATAGGATGTGTTAAGCCTAGCATCAGAGTTAGCTCTAGATCCATGAATGGTACCAGTCATCACCACTGAGTCCACTGCAATTGCTCAGGGGCAGCACTGAGGTTCAAGGCAGCCAATCAAATGCACAATTCTGTTTTACAGCAAGTGCAATACATAATATGCACTAAATGAAGACACATTTTTGTCTGCAAGAGCAGTGGAAAGCTCCTCCTGGTGCTGTGGAAAGAGACAAGGAATAAATCCATATTGATTTCAGTGTAGCTTATTTTAAACCACTGAGAAATGATGCTTCTTGTTTTACTTGCTGTAATAGCACTTCAAGGAACATAAGTCACACTAAAACTGTCTTGCTCAGGATTAGTTTTCTTTCATGGAAGAAATACCCTGTGCAGTGCCAGACAGCCCTGATGGTGTTATGCCAGTGCTGCTAGAAGAATTAGCCCCATTACAATTGTCAGCTGTCTCCTGGAGAGCAGATATTTATAAACAGGTCTGTGCTGATTGCTCCTTCTCCTGGCTAGGTGTGCTCCAAAGCTCAAGTTACCAAATCCCTTCCTGACTGGGTTGAAAGATGCTGAGGATGATGGTGCCTTCCCTGTGTTTAATAACAATGTCTGCAGTTTTAAGGATGTGATGAACAATAATAGAGATGGAAATTGATGAAAATGAGTTTCACCACCTTCTTACATGAAAGATAATCCTTTGCAGCAGTAGTTCAAACCACAAACTGATCAGAGGGAGTGCAGCACAAGGAAGAGGTGAGCAGAAGCAGGGACAAACTCCAGTCAAGTCCCCAAAGAACCAAGAGTTCTTTAGCTCTTTTTCAGCCAAGCCTGCATTGTTGGGTGGTTTTGTGTACAAACACATTTGTACCTCATGAGTTCTAGGAATTCTTGTACAGGCTTCAGGGAGCTAAGGTCCAGCCCTGCATTTTTCTCTCAGTGCAAGTTTTTTTATCACCCCAAGTCTTTTGTGGCTCATAAAGCTTTTTACAGTGATTAGAAGGCAATTCTTAATATTTCAGAGAAACCAGAGGCAAAGAGGATTTAAGGAATATCTCACACAAACTGGGCAGAAGAACCCAGTGCAGAGCACAGATGATGTCATTCTCCTAATTTCCCCACTCTTTTTCTTTTTTAAGATAAATAACTTAAATAATTCCTCTTTTAAGATAAATAACTTAAATAATTCCTCTTAAAGGTGCTCAATTGATTTATTTCTCAATTTTTGCTCTTTTCTCCCCAGCAGATTCTGATTCCCCATCTCAAAAGGGAATTAATTTTTCCTATTTCAGGAACATTTTTGAACTTACACATTTAAAACATAAAAGAACAAGAAAACCCTACTTCATTCTCTAAATCTAGAATCCTATCATAAAGAATTTCAATGCCTGCAACCAAATTATGGTACTTAGCAATTCTTTAAATCACTTGTTTTTTCCAGTTTCATCTGTGGGGAGAGCTGCTGGTTTTATTTCTCTGTCTCTGTAGATGGAGGGGAAAAATACTGATAATTTGCCTTAGGGGAAAAAAACCCTATTTAGAATTCCAAATAAGTTTTGACATGGAACATCTTCACTTGAAAGAGGCAACTTAGTGCTTTACATTTCAGGAGAGCAGGCTATAAAAAAGCCAATCAGTCTGAAAATCCAAGCATAAACCAGCACCAAATGCATGAAAGATTTTCATACAGAAGGAAGGCCAGCTGTGTACAAAAATACATATCTCTTACATTTCCTCAGCTCTCAGTCTTCCTCCTGTAGTGCAAATTTAAAAAAAAATTCAATGAACATCTAAGAAGCACAACAGATAGGTACCTTTCAAAACCAGCCCTTAAGTCCTATCACAAACTTTAATCCTTTTGGAAGGTTCACAACCATGCAGCAGCAATGATGAGACAGCAACAAAATCTGGCTCCTGTTTTATTTAGGAGCATCTTATGACATGCCATACATTGGACTTCTAGAATTCTGTCTTCAACATCACTTTTGAGAAGAGTGCTTTCATTAATTATTGACCAGCACTTAGTTAACCACTGAGTCTGGGAGCACACACAAAAATTTCCCTCTCTCCTCCTTGGCTATTTATAGCCCCACCTATTTCCACTTGAAGTTGTATTGGCTGCAGCTGAGAGGCTCCATTCTAACCAACAGGATGTGGAATACAGAGCAAATGCCAGGACTTCACCCAAGAACCAAAAAATTATAGGGAAGAATGTTCCATTACAATGACCCAATCTTCAGTCTCTCCACTTTTAGTTGTTTCCTTTCTGTTTTTATCCTTCAGACAGCTGTCCTCAGAAAGAAAAAAAAAAAAACTCCTGTACTTCTGAAATATCTGGAGCAGGCACTTGCAGCTGTTACAGACAGGTGACAAGCAGAATCCTTCAAAAAGTCTTGTCTAGATGTGACAGAGAAGGAATTTGCAAGACCACTTTCAGCTAAGACACATGACCCTGGCATAATTTGGAATTAAAAGAGTGCATTTCCTTATATTGTTGCAGTTTTGAGACAATAAAGGGTGTCTTTTCTTTGTAGTCCATAGTCTTGGGATAAAGCTCCCTTCTCCCCCAGTCTTCTGCCTCTCACCTCATTTTTGCTAAAAGCCAGGTGAAAACTCTGTGGTCTGCTGCTTCTGGGATGAAGAAGCAGCAGCCTTGAAGCCTTCTCTTCTTGAAGAGAAGGCTTCCAAATGCAAAAGGCTTCCAAACCACTCCTAACCAGATTATCTGTGGAACAGACACAAGAAAGCTTCAGTTGTGCTGCCAGCATGTGTGGGCAAGCAGAGCTGGGAACTGGACCTCTGTAAAAAGACAGAAAGAACATGGCCTACTGCTACACTGGAGCACTTGGAAACTTAGCCAGCACAAAGATCTGCTTTGGCTCGGGATATGGGAAAAGCCCAGAGGAAAACAAAGCACAAACGTGTGCACCTCATGCAAATGAGAAATTGCAATGATTTGGGTGTTGAGGATGTGTTGTAAGAGGGCTGGAGGTGAGCCAGATGGGCCTGGCACACAAAATCCTGGCACAGAGCTCTGTGTATCCAAGCAAGCCAAGGCTTCTGAGCCTCAGCAAACCATGTAGCATTCTCCTCACTCTCAGAGAAGTGTACCCTGTGGTACAGTATCAAATGAACTCCATCCTTCAAAGTGTCAGAGGCTGACCTGTCAGCTGTGTCACAGAGAATCCCATCACAGACCAAGCTCTGGGGCTTCCTCCTGTGGGATTCCTGCTGTGGAGGGAGAGTGTCAGCTCGTCCAGGAATCCTCCTGTGGAGGGAGAATGTCAGCTTGCCCGGGATTCCTGCCCCCGGGAGCGCTGCTGGAATGTCGGGAAGGACTCAGCCTCAGCGTGGGGGAGGCGCTGCTCCAACTGAGCAATGCAAGGCAAGCAGCAGGAGCTGGATCCCAACAAATATGGGAGCTTCTGGGAGCCACAGTCAGCAACTCCAGCTGGGCCATTTGCTTAGGCTGCCTGCCAAAAGGTTTATAAAAAGAACAGTAAAGAATGTGCCATGGCTTTAAATACGAATTTCAAATACAGTGCAGCCAATATCCACATTTGTTGAGGCTTCCATCCCTCAGCTTTTCTCTAAGGCTCAGTCAGGAATGCAAGGAGTTTCTCCTGCTGATCTAATTTTATTCCCTTGCAGATAGCCACCAGCATGAAGGAATGAAGCAGAGCCAGGCCAGTTTCCTAATTACTTCCAGCTCTCAGAAGGGACCCAAAAGATAATAGTGAAGCAAGCACAACACAGCAAAGATACTAAACCAGCCTATAATTTGTGTGCTGCTGTACACAGCTCTTGTGATAATTTACTAATAGGTGACCCCAGCCTTTTCTCCAACTGGTGCCTGTCCTAGTACCATAGACATTTCTATGAGTTTAACTGCAGCAGAGCACAGTGGCAAACAGGAATAGCTGCTACACAATAAGTGAAATATGCAGGTGATTTCCCCATCAGAAGATACTACTGCAGTTTTCACTATGAAAAATGCTGTGTTGTAAAACCTCTAGAAGAAGCTAGGAATCTCCTAGGGACCACTTTTTCCTGTTCTGTCAGTGACAGACAGCAGAGAAGGGAAGGAGCACCCAGAAAAACCAAGCAGCTAAGAAACTAAGTCCTAGATTAGGGACTGCTTTCTTTCCATCTCTTCTTCTCAGGCTCTGTAGTCCTTCAGCTAGGCACAAATCTCTGATCAACACCTCCTCTACATGGGCAGGTTTTTGCAGTGTTTGGGACCCTTGTTTTTTACATCTCTTTAGAATACAATAAAGTGGGGTTCCAGGTAGAAATTTGCCTTGTGATGAGCACTGTTTTACCACTGTGATAACAAGATAGAACCCTTGACACATGAACTGGTTCCTCAAATGCCAACAACGACTTTTTAGCAAGATGTAACTTTCCATTACCTCAGGGGTTTTCCATATTCTATATCTGAAGCACCTTAGCATGAGTGGAGGTGGGTTCATTCAAGTTCACAGGAGAGATGGCCCTGCCTGTGCTGAACTAGTGCCAGCCACAAGGAGTGTCACCACCAAGGTTCAACAACCTCCCAGGCACAATAAGGAAACCAAATCCTTGAGTTTTTGTCCTCAATCTGACACATGGAACCTCACAGTGAGTATCAAAAGTCATCTGTTCAAAAAAATGAGTTATATCACAGAGCACAAAACCCCCACAGCGCCAGCACAGTAAACAGGTCAAGTGTGGCAGCTGAATGATTTATTTGATTCTTCAAAAAGCACACACATAAACATCCACTACTGCTGCAGACACCTGGATGAGATGGGGTAGTGCAGCTAGAAATGAGTCAGAACAATCAGACTTCTGATCTAATTAACACAACAAGCTGCCTCCTCCCTGTGACCTCACATCTGTGTGAGAGACTCACAGATGAGTAAAATATTGGAGTCTGTTGGGTTTTTATCCATCTTTTGAACATCAGCCTGGAATGGCAGTGTGTGCACAAGGTACACCACCACCTCATAATGCCATGATTGCTAAAAATCAAAATACACACACACAGCCCTGACTAAACTGCACCACTGAAGTTAGAGTATAAAATAGTCTGACAAATTCATGCCCCTCTCACTAGCCAAGGCTCCTCACCTGCCTTTTAAGAACCAGGAGTTGCATCTTCAGCTAACAGGATGGGTTTGTAACCAGAGGGGTCAGAGCTTCACAGGATCCTTCTTGCAGCAGGCAGGTCTCATGCTCAGCCCTTGTCTGAGTGCTGTTCTTGGGAAGCTGGAGGCAGTCCTGCAAGACACTGAACATCTGCACACATTTATGGCACAAAATCTCCCTCAGTCTCAAGATGTTGCTGCTTTACAGACATGCTAGAAAAGGTCAAAATCAGGAAATAACAGTTTAACAACAAGCAAGGAAACAGAGGTCCAAAAGCTTCTCCTACCCATAGGTCACCAAGATTCGTCCCCTAGAGAAATCCAAAAGCATTCAAATTCCTCATGGGACATACTGTCATCCTAAGGCTTGTGGCAGTGCTCTTATGAAGAGTTCATGACCATGCTGAGAGGCAGCCAACAAAAGGACTGTTTCAACATACAGAGAAAATAATAAATAAATCAAGACAGCCTGAAATTTTCCAAAACTCAGTGTTTTATTGCTCCGTGATTATTAGTTACACTTTGACACATTGCACTTCAGAATAGATTAGCACCTACTACATAATTTAAAAACTTAGTATCTTACAACTCACATAATTGGCACAATAGAGAAAACCCAGAGATCTGTAATTTTGACCCAAGACTAAAAGAGATAAAATGTTTACATCCTTTATTGTTGGCAGGTGAGCTTTCATTGTGGAAGGCCCTTAAAAATAGTGAACAGAAACTAAGAACCTAAATGCCCTCCAAAAATATATAAAAACAGTATCAGATAAATCACTCCCTTCTTTACACCAGCCTTTTTGCTTTGGTACTTTTAGTACCCAAGTGCACAGTTATTCCCTCATCTCTTTCAAGGAAAAAAAAAAAAAAGTAACATGATCAAATCTATGCTGACTACTTTGGGTGAAAAGAGGAGAGACTCCCACACACCATTCTCAGCACCCACACAAACAGCATTTTCATCAAAAGTGGCATTGTCTCAGGATTTAACACATCCCAAGAGGTTTATAAATAATAAATGTTGGGGGTTTTTAAAAAGGGAAGAATTATTTTGAATAAATAAATGACAGCTCTAATAGCTGCATTGGCTTTGGTGACCAGTTATCTATATGCAGCATAAGTTATCTTCATAAGGCAAGTGATGAGCTAGCAGAAGTGAAGTCCCTGAGGATCAGCATCTCCACGTTCAACTTATTTGTTTCACAACGTGTGTAGACAGCCTGGAAAACAATCAGTCCCAAGGCATCTGCTTTTTAATCTCCCAGCACAGCTGCAGACCACACAATGAATTATTTCTGTACCTTTTCTGCAGGCAGGAATACATAAATAACGCCGAATACTTAAGAGGAGGAGGCAGGGAATTAGTTCTGCTAAACCTGGGCCAAGTGCTCCACCTTGTGTTCGTGCTCACAACACAGCTCAGAGCGAAGCTCCCGATGCCTGCCCCACCCCTGCAGGTCCTGTGGCGTAGCTTCTGATTCCTTCTGCCTGGGAACAAGTGTTGTCCATGGTGCCGTAGGACTGCTGCTCCGCGGGGGCCAGCACCGTCCTTTCGGTGGGATGGGGACGCAAAACCTGCGGGACGTACATCTGAAATCACAAGTGGAGGCTTTTAGTGGTCTCTCAAAGCACAGTGCTTTGAGATGGGACAACTGGAGGCAGTCCTGCAAGACACTGAACATTTATGGCACACATTTATGGCACAAAATCTCCTTCAATCTCAAGGTGTTGCTGCTTTACAGACAGACATCATAGAAAAAGTCAAATCAGGAAATAACAGTTTAACAACAAGCAAGGAAACAGAGGGCCAAGAGCTTCTCCTATCCAGGAGAGTTTTCCCCTTGTCACTCTTCTCTTCATCCTTTTCCCATTCTTCACTTTAACACCTTTTGCACCCTGCTGGAGGCTTCCTGGTGCAACATTCACCTGCACCTCCTGACTGTGGCACCTCCTACCTCAGTCCTACATCCTTCTCAGTGACATGGCAAGCAAGACCTGCTACGTGTCACAACATTCAGAATCACAGCAGTGGCAATTGGCTGCATTTGGCAGCTGTCCAGATGTGAGGCTCTGTCTGGGGCAGGGCACAGAACACAGCACACAGCGCTGCTGGAAGCAGCGTGTCTCAGCCACTCCTAAAACAGCAGCCAAAGGTACTTCTGGAACACCACCTGGGAGCCCAGCTGCAGAACTCTCTGGTCTCACATGCACATGGGGAAATCCCACAATCCATGCAGAATAATGTGTGCTCCACAAGCTCTTTGATAAGCAGGGTGAGAAATTAGGTTTTTCTAGGAAAAGTAAGGGAATAGTAGTAACTCAGCTTCTTACAGAAGACGTTGGGACTGTTGGTACATCTGTGTCTTTTCCTCTTTCACCTTGTGTGTCTTCAATCTGTAACCAGCAATAGGTGGAGAAAGAGAGAGAGACAACATCAAACTGGTGGGTGAAAACAATACACACAGAGCATGAACACCCAAAACCTGCACAGACAGATCTCAGTGCAGTTCTGGCACTCTCTTCACCAGTCCTTCTACACAGAATCATAGAAAGGTTTGGCTTAGAAGGGACCTTAGACATCATTGAGTTCCAAACCCGTGCCATGGGCAGGGACACCTTCTACTAGGCCAGGTTACTCCAAGTTCCATTCAGCCTGGCCTTGAACACTTCCAGGGATGAGCATCCACAACATCACTGAGCAACCTGTGCTAGTGCCTCAGCAACCTCACAGCAAAGAATTTCTTACTACTACCTAATCTAAACCTACTGTCTGTTTAAAGCCATTCCCCCTTGTCCTCTCACTACATGCTCTTGTAAAAAGTCTCTCTCCACCTTGTTTTGTTAGGCTGCCTGGAAGGGAAGCCTTTTTTTGGAAGGCTGCAATTAGGCCAGCCCAGAGCTTTCTCTTCTGCAAGCTGAACACCCCCAATCCTCTCAGTCTGGCCTCATAGCAGAGGTGCTCCATCACTCTGATCATCTTGGTTGTAGTCTCTGGATTTGCTCCAAGAGCTCCATGTCCTTCTTTGTGCTGGAACCCCAGAGCTGGATGCAGCCCTGCAGGTGAGGTGTCTCCAGAGCAGAGGGGCAGAATCCCCTCCCTCAACCTACTGGCCACACTGCTGGGGATGCAGCCCAGGATACTTTTTCCATACTGCTTTTTTCTCTCAAATTCAGTTCCTGCAGACACAGAGACTTTCCACTCTGCCAAGCAGCCTACCTGTACTACAGGCTCTCTTCAGCCATCTTCCCATGAACAGACACTGCCAGCAGGAAGAAGGGACAACCCACCAGGAACAGTTGGTGCTCCATCAAGCACACAGGTAGGTGCTGAAAAATCAGGTATCCATCACTTACCCTATAATTCAGTGGGCTCAGGTACTTGAAACAGCCAAAACAAGTGTAAGCCAAGCAAATAACAATAGTGATGTTGACAACCAGCAAGGTAAACATTGTTGTAGGTGCTTTAAAACCTAGAAAAATATCCAAAGAATACAATATAAAAACACATAGCAGAAAAATTAAAAAAAAAAATCAAAAGAAGTCTTTATTTATCCTCCTCATTTTCAGAAGCCTCATGGATTTTTTTTTTTTTCTTAGAGGAATGGGCAGCCCACTTCCAGCTACAAACAAGAGAATGTCATCATACACTAAGTTCTCCCACTCTTCCTAGAGGCCAAGAAATGTTGCTGTAATACCTAAATGATAGACAAGACTCAGAGTGATTCTTCTCCTCCCTCATTCATCCATTCTGGAGCCACTTCTTAATTACTTTCAGTAATGATCTGTGAAATATAATCTTAATTGCATTGATTAATTATGATGATGGCACCAAACTGGATGGTTTGCCATTAGCTCAAAGAGATGGAGGTGGGGCAAGAGGAGAATCAAAATGGTCTTGGTAGATAAAATCATCCCACCTGCTTTAAAGGATCAAAACAAACAGACAAAAAAAACCAATACCAAGATAAAACTGTATGTAGGAAACAGCAAATAAATACAATTTGGAAGGAAAAATAAATGTAGATATGAGGGATAACAATAGCACCGCAGCATACAACTGCTGGAAAGCAGTCAACAGTGGGATGGTACCAAAGAACATGGGAAGAGAGGGAAATGAAAAAAAAGACAAGTCTCTGGCACCTATACAAAAGAATTCAGTGCTACTAAGCCTTCAGCTGGGCAGCCTTGTCTACAATAAAATATGGACAGAACTGGGAAGAATCCAAGGAAAAAGATCAAGAGAAGGAACAGTAAATATGAACTAGACTGATAGGTAAGTTTTTATTCAGGGAAAGCCTGAATAAACAGGAATAAACAACAGGAAAGGACATGGTTTCCTAGCATGGAAAAAGTATTAAAGATTACAGTGACTTCTTATTTTCCAGATCCACTAGAGAAATATTCTAAAGAAATTAATCTCATTTTGCATTAAAGATGACTTGAATAGAATATTAGGAGAAAATAATCAGCAATGCAAGCCCTAGCTGTTTCCAAGCTTCTTCAGACAAAAGAGGCAGCACCACCTCTCAGACATTTTTGTAGTAACTCCAGCATATGCAGTGGCACAGAATAGACAAGTTTTACACTTTAGCAGGTTATAGAAGCTCTGTACAGGTCTGTTCACAAAGGGAAAACCACCACACACATGCAAAAAACAAAACCAAAAAAGCCCTACAAACACATCATTGTTCAAACCAAAAAAGGAAGTGAAAAAACCTCCCTAGGGGTATTCTGGAATGTCCTTCAGAGGAGGTTGTTTTTATGAGCACAGGTTACACAAGTATTTATCAGGTGATGAGGTGTGTCTACACCAAAGCCAATGTATGGTGCAAACCACAAGGCAAACAGCAGAAATTAGGGGAGGAAAAGTCTCCCACATCAGTTTTCCCTGCACTGTGTCCTCAGAACTCCTGCCTGCCAACAGCTCTGGAGAACATGGGATTCAAGTGACTGCCCCAGGAGATGGGACTTGAACTGCAGAGAGGACATCACCTCCTCTGTGGTGAGAGGCCCAGTGGTGTAGGGGGTGGGTGGGTGGATGGTAGGCATGAGTTGAGAAAGAATACAGGCACCGAGAAAGAAAAACTGAGTACAGCCTCTCACCTTCTGTATGCAGTCAGGTGGTTTTTGATCCTGACTGAGAACTGGGGGAGAGGTCTTTCCAGCCTTACATTAACATATGAGGAGTGAGAAACCAGAGTATTGTCACTGGACTCTGCAACCAGACTGAAACATCCATATCAAGCCAACCACACAAGTCAATGACCAAGCCATCAAGCTTTACACCATAAACTGATCAATTTTGCAGATGAGGAAGCAGAGCTCTCTTATCCTTCCTTCCTTCCTTCTTTTTGGCACAAGAAGCATCAGTGAAATCAATGGCAATGAAATCAAAGTATCAAATTTCTACCTCTCAGACTGCACTGTGCACAGACAAACCACTGAATAACATCCTGTAAACAGGATCCTCTACACTGACCAAGCCAAACATGGTAATCCAGCCTGTGCTTTCCATTATTAAGGTCCCCTGACCTTAATAAAAATGATGGTTTTACCATGCAGAACTAGAAAACATTATAATAAAGATTTAATTTTTACTTCACCAGGATTTCCTTCCTAACAATTAAAGAGGTGCATCAGATGCTGAGTGCTTGGAGTTGATTTTTCTAAAGCATGCTCTAGAAATTCTCCTGGTAATTTAGAAGACCAGATTTATTGGTCTTCCTGGTTGCAAAAGCAGCTCTCAAAACAAGGGAAAAAACAAGCTCTCAAACATACAAGTAACGCAGGAACACCTATTCAAATCCAAGGACAGCCTGAAGCAATAGTTCCAAGTGCCTCTTGCATCCACAAGGAGATTTCCCTCTAGTTTTACCTCTCCCTAAAGCTGGATGACAGCCTGCCAACAATACCTTTCTGACTGCTGGTAGGCTAAAAAACACAATGCAGATGTAATCATTTGTCATGAGGGCACAATACAGTCAGCCTGTCAGGAGCTTCCTTCTAAAGAAGGGGAATCCAACCCTTCCAGCACCACTGACATCCCCATTCCATGCCAAATGCTTTATCCTGAATCATGGATAAAATCCCATAAGCTGTTGCCTACCTTTTTCTGACATCAAAGCTGTGGCTACAGCACAGCCAATACAATCAATGCCAAGTATTTGCAAAACACAGAATGTTTGTATTTGAAAGATCAATTACTACAGAATATGAGGTTTTAAACTCCAGTGTGGAGAAGAGAGTCACCATCTCAATTGAGTCTTCCATGTAAATTTGATGGATGATGTTGAACACACAAGGACTAGCATTAGCCAGCATTTTAGCAATTTTTCCTAAGTGATGGCTGTACAATCAAGACAGCAGCCAATTCAGCCAGGCAAATTAAACTTAGGCCAGGCTGCACAAATGCAGGTAGTGAAGCCAGTGATCATCTTACTATAAAGAGCTAATTCTGAGTAGATTTTTGTTCCGTGTAATGATTTTTACTGTCACTTCACAGCCCAACTGGCCAATTCCAAGTGTACTGATTTAAGGAATACATGATGTCCTGTGAAATGAAGGAACGTGGAGCCCCATGCTAACAGTTTAATATATCAGCCATCTCCATCAAAGGCTCTTGTGCAAACCTTGTGTAGTTCACAGAAAACCACCATGACTCCCCCTTTCGGGAAGGAAATAGAAAAGTCCACAAAGCTTATGAAAGCTTTATGGGAGCTCACATCTAATTCAAGGATGCTGGCAAGAGAGCTGGGAGCTGGAAACAGGTCATACTTACCCAGCCTCACAAATGAGTAAAAATAGAGCCAGAAAAGGCAGAGGATGGGAGCTGCCAGGGCCTGATTGACAGCTGCAAAGTGCATCTTCTTCTCCAGCTTGGCAGGGAGATAGGCATAGTAGAGGTTGTGACGGTCCACCATGTGCTTCAGTAGGATGTAGATCAAACCTGGCAGGGAAATCAGGAGAGCCAAGCAGAAGCTGTTGAAGGTTTGATAAAGAGCAGCAACTCTGTGAGGAGATCTGCACTAACCAAGTGAGTGGATCCAGTCCAGGCACAAGGGGGGTACAGCTGCAAGACAGCACCTGCTCCTAAAGCTTAGGAGCTGAGCTTGCTGCATCTCCACCCCTCCCCTCACCACACACTTCTCTGTGGTGCCTCTTGTGCTCCCAGGGAGAGCCCAGAGCTCCTTCCAGGTGCTGGCACATGAAGCCAAGCCAGTAGGGAAGATTTCCCAACTCCTCTTCCACTGTTGCTGGTAAGGAAGGCATGACAGTGCTTTAACATCTCCCTCTCAGCCTTCACCAGATTGAAGACTGGATTTCAAGTCAGCTATTCCTTATCCAAACAAAGAGCCAGCAACTGCTGTGGCAGTTATGAATTGCAACAGCTCTGGGATGCAGTGGCACATTCAGATATTTACAACTGCATACAAAACAGAATGTAAGTAAATATCAATTACATTGTTACATAAAAATTGGCAACATTCTCCCAATAATAAAGTTGTTGATTAAACCAGTTCTGAACAATATCTAATTTAGATAATTATCTTGTATCTAGCTCTGTAAAGTTTTGGATTAGAAAATGAAAATACCAACTATATAAAACTTAGTACTACTTATGTCTGATCTAAACCCATCACTATCAAAGCCAGTACACTCAAATTTGAGAAATAAAATAAACATCTAATAGATATTAAATGTATTTTCAACTTCTAAAGGCAGTACAAGAGCTAGAGTAATTCATCATCTTTTTCACTTCTTCCACAAGAAGGGAAGGAAACTTGGATCCAAGTCCTAAGGATTATCAGCATTTGAATGGGAATAAGAATGCAGAGCTGAGCCATCCAAACTTCCCACATGCCCCATCTCACTCCCACAGTGCCTACTGGAAAACTTACCAAAAGGGACAATGATGGGACATGTGATGCTGTAGGCCATAATGACAGTGAACACACACAGCATCCAGGCATACATTGCTCCAAATTCATATTCAAATGCCTGTTGCTAGGAACAAAAACAAAACACCCAAAACTCTCAAGTCATCCATCAATGTGTCAGGAGTTAAGAATAGATTCCCTAAAGCAACAATTCACCTTATCTTATTCATTCTGAGAGATCAGTTATTTCCCTATGAGGAAGAAATGATGTAATTAGATGAAGTATTTTGTGTTTTTATTACCTGGACATACAGAAAAGCTGCTGTTTCTTTCTTAGCCTTAAAGTAATTTCTCAGAGAATCTGCATCTACAAGAAGATTGTTGTAAAATCACAAGGCAGAAAATAATCGTGCCTTCACCTCACTGTGGTAGCTCTATACAGGCTTAAATTCCCATTGGAACACCTGGAATTTCAAGCTATGGGATAACACTTCACCTGGAGGTTAAAGTCCACCTCTTAAAAAGGAATATAGGCAAAAGTATATCTTTTGTTAGGTGTATGTTCAGTTTAAAGCAAGTTGTACACACCTGATGGCTGACAGAAGAAACTAGCTCTAGACAGTTTTGAACAAAAAAAAGACCCCTGAAGTTCAGACTATGAGATAAAATCAGAACTGTTCTATAAAATCCAAATCATAAAACTCTGACTTAGAGCTATGAAGAGATTGATACCTGAAACTCAGAGCTTGGGTTTTGATTTTTTTACAATTTCTGACTGGAATAAATCCCTCCCTGGTATCTGTGCTGTGAATGAAGGGAATACGAACCTGTCGTGGACAAGCGAAACAAAGGCTAAAAAAAACCCCAAACGTCAGGAGATGATAGTTAATGGTATGAAGGATGGGTGCTGCCACTGTTTCTGACAAGGATCAGCCATTGAAATGCCTCCTGCTCAGGAGGGGCTCCAGTACCTGTTTGATGTTTTTCCTCTCTGCTGTGGACTTGGCCATGATCATGCGTATGGTGTAGAGGATGAGGCCCGGCAGGCGCAGCAGCTCCATCCCATTGCCCACAAAGGCAGAGGCAATCACATAGTTCACAAAGAAAGCTCCCTGGTCAGGCAGGAAGACACATCTGCCAGGAAAGACACCAGACACTGACTGGGAGGAAGGCAAGCAAACACTGGAGGTGTACAATGTATCCCTATTGCCTTTGGAAATCTCTTAGAGTAAGAATAAGCCCTATATAGGTTAGGAAGTGGCCAGCAGGACTTCTGATAATCCTGTTGTAAAAGAACACTGCACAGCTACAAATGCAGCCAGGGTAGTATGTAAGAGCCTGTCTGACTTGCAGTTCAGATGAGGAATAAACTGCTCACAAAAAGATGCAGCAGCCTCATGGGTGGCTGAGAGCAGACAAGAGCATCATCTGATGTCTGCAACAGCAACCTGACACAAGATGAGATAAGACTGCAATAGAATAATCATCTCTCCCCTAACTTAGTAACTCCTAATTGTCTTCCTGTTACCAATTTTGAAACTGCATTTGGAAATCTAATAATTGCATTCTGTTCTTTCCCTCCAGGCACAGGAACTTAAAATAACCAGTATCTGCAAATTTGCAATGTAATGTGTGTAGAAACATACATTTTTCAGAAAGAGAACTGCTGCAGCTCTTTGGTCTCACTGTAATCCTTGAGAAGATCCCCTGTCCATTATATGCAACAATCCTCATCCAATTCCAATATCTTATCATCTTTTCTGTGAAGAAATTCTTTCTAATGTCCAACCTTATTGTCTCCTCCCCTTATTCAGAAGCTCAACATCATCCCAAAGTAGCAACCCTGAGCAAATTTTAATAAACACTAACCAAGGACAGTAAACAGAAAAAAAAAAAAAAAAAAAATCTTGAATCCTAAGTATTTCTTTACAAAGGAATAGCAAAGAGAGAATATTATTTAGCTGATACTTACTCCAGCCTAACTGCAGAATCAGATGATTCTCTGTCAAACAGCCAGCGGAAAAAAAAATCCAGACTGAAAGAAAGATGGTGAATGTAATTCAGACACCCACACCTTAGTACTGCTTAAAAATGCTTCTCTTTTTAAGCAGCTTAAGTCAAGATAGTGCATAGAAAGAATTTAATCAAATAATCTAAACACTACTTCAGCTTTATCACAGTTACTGATAGCTGGAAATAAGAGATACAAAATTAAACAGAACAAAACCATCTACTTCATAGTAAAGTTTTATTATTAATTTTTAGATAAGACAAATACATGTCATCCGGGAAACAGTCAAAAACTGTACAGGTGGGAAAAAAGGACAGCTCCAACTGAAGTATAAGACACAGTCAGGAAACTTGGTTCTCAGCTATAATGGTGAGTATGGGCAAGTTTTAATTAGCCATTGATTTTACAAGGTCTTAAATCTCTTTGTTAAAAGAAAAGCCAGGCTTTGGAAACTTTTAAGGACTCTGAGGATCCCAGATGTAAGATGAATATTGAAACCTAATGTGTAATGATAACATAACCACACACACTGAAGGGAGTGGGGGTACACTGACTATACCTCACAACTAGAAAACACAAGTAAGATGTCTCATTATAAAAGTGCTCAGCCATTATCTCATTAAACTATGATTCTTTACCTGGTCAGACCAAGGGAAGGCAGAATCAACACCATGAAGATCAAAAATATGTAGACTTTATGCATCATTATTCTGTTCTCTGCAGATCTATCAACATAAAAAGGCACTGAGTGAGAAACTCATACTAAAAGCTGCCACATATGAAGGATCTTTCCTGAACAATGCCAGCACTTGTCAGACTCCCAGCTTCCCCTACCATATCACATTGCTACCAGATAAAAACCAAACATCTTTGAGATATTCACCAATGTGGACCAAGCAGAATTTCAGTAGCTTCTTGGGCAACAAAAACATTGCTGAATGTTATTCCAGCCTCTGGATGAGCACCACTGCAGGTCTGCACCACATGCATGGGGATTGCAACAAGCACAACTTGTCCCTCACCCAAAGACAATCTTGCAACAGCTTGGAAACAAACAGCTCTTCAAGTGCCACGCTAGGAGGGATTAAGCGGTTCAGAAAAGGGCACCACTGCCAAGAAACCAGACACTCAGACAACCACCCTCTCAGGTGTCAAGCCTTGGGGAACAACATGACACTACAAATGCTATTCCCTACTACAGCAACAGGAACATGGATCCAGTGACAGCCTTTTGCCAGAAAAGTGCAGCACTATGAGCACTTCAGACTCCTAGAGGTGGTATCTGATAGGGCTTTAAAACCATAGGGGTTTTATTATAGGAACACTTGGGCACTGTGAGACCTATCAGTGAGTAACTACACTGAGGCTTGAAATCAGACCTGTGATCTCTAGTGACTTCAGGAAATTATTTTAACGATGGAGAAGGGCTCAAAATTCATGTGTGCAGCACAGCTACCAAAACAAAGTTGATGACAAACATATAACTGTGACAAATAAACAATAGACTCTAGACATGGTGTCTTAGAAAAGCATTGTATAAAAATTCAAAAGCAAACCCACCAAATTTACCTTAGAATATAAAAACAAACTATGACTACAAGCTTTATGGATAAAGACTGAGTGGAGTTGAGATTGAAGTACCATGCTTTTATCTGTGTGTAGGTAAACAGGGCATCAAATGTGGTACTGCAAACCAAACTGTGCTGAGTTCTCCAAATCAGCAGTTCACTAGTGGGATTTATATCTCTGAGGCGCAGCAGCTCAGTGTGAAAGCCTTGCATTAACACATCTGCTGGGCCTTTGGCCCTGTAAGTCTTCTCAGATCACCACTGATATCCAACAGATCTGAGCTGTGAGCATGGAGTTACATCCAGACCATTTTGTCATCCAAACAACAAAAAGATGCATGCCCTTTTTATAAGTTGTCACCCTGGAGGGGATCCAAAGCACATGGCCTATCTTCCCAGAGTACAAGTTAATTATGAGCTTAGAGGCACTTCCCATGTTCCCGTTGAAGCTACACCTCCTGAGCCTGCTCAGACAATTTTTTTTTTCTGATTAAACACAAACAGGAGCAAAGTGGGGAGCAAGGGAAAGCATAAGCAAATCATGTGGTCATATTAGATTTGCTATGTGGGTTACAAATTACCCAAACCCTGAAGTGTGGTTATAACACTAGAAAGAGACAAGAGCTGGAAATTCCCTGCTAGGAGAGGTCTGCAGATTTGAGAGCTCTGTGAAAGATCAGCACTTCATTTATCTTTGTAGCTCAGCTGATAAGGTAAAAACAGAGGGAAAACTTGCTTACTTTGTCCAATGGGACTCCAGCAAAGTTGAGTAATAGACAATTGTTGGTAACAAAGCTGAGAAGGACCAGAGCAAGAGAGTTGGGAAAAACTGACTGATGACAGGATTCTAGTGGGGAAGAAAATAAGAATTAGTATTAAAAACACTTCAATGCAGTTGTGGTAGAACAGAGATGCTAATATTTTGCTTTTCGTAAATTATAGCAGGATGAACTGCAGAAATTATATTCAGATAGTCTTAAATTGAGTAGTGAGGGCTTAGCACTGGCATGCAAGACAAAAAACCAAAGTGAGATTTGGAATTAAATTCCATGAGAGTCTCACAAGTAGTTTTTATGTAGTTTACACTAGCTTGGGGAAATATTAAAAAAGAACAGCTTGCAAGTTGCTTTAGCTGCAGTCAAACTAGGATCAGATATATATGTCATCTTGCTTTGAATCCTATAAGCAAAATTTAAAAAAAAAACTTACCTCAGAGTTAGAAATCTGAATTTACCCCTTCTTACCATAAAAATCAAAATACAAGTTGGATTTGAAATTTCATTTTTTGCAAAGATTTTTTGATTACAACATTTAGAATTATTTAAGTTTGGACTGCAAATTTTTACCACAAATACATAAATGTGTTATAATAATATAAAATCTCAGATAAAAATTACTTCAGACTATTATCCAGGAACAAAAGAGGACTAAAGACCTGATTCTGGACTTATGGTTTTAATAAGCAGCTACATGAAACAATCCTGAGAATTTCAACTGAAGCTGGAAGGTAGGAATTTCTACTGAAGGTAAAACAATGAAACCCTATCACTTTACCAAAATTTTGGTCTGATCCACAGCTATATCCAAACACATGGCAATACTCACATTAAGGTAGTGAATAGGTTTAGTGACATTGAACTTGTCCATGGTTGAGATGATTATGGAAGGAGTAGTAAGAAAAAACAGCACAATAAAAAGAAGCAAATTAATGCAAGCCCATCTAAACCACCATTTCAATCCATGCACTGAAAGATTTTTCCTGGAGAAAGAAGTAAAAATAAAAAAGGCATTAAAACAAGCAGCAAGCATTTTCTGTTAAAAAAAGACATATACACTATCTGTCAAGTAACAGGTGGCACTGCTTTTTCTAAACTGAGCTTTCAAAGTTATATAACAAAGCACCACACAAGTTCCAGTTGCTATTAGAAATAAAGAGAACTGTGCAACCTCTCTTGGATGATGCTATAAATTGTGCTTGCACAAGAACATATCTTTCATTACACAAACACAATATCTAATCTACCTATGGTTTGGGATGAAACACTTCCATTGTTCAATAATACAGAAGTACTAAACAGAAATGGAACAAGAAGAGACAGAGATAGAGGACACAGAGAATTTCTGCAAGGAGAATACCTATCAGAGGCAGAATCTACCAAAAAACTGTGATTTGAAATAAAATTTCAAATTTGCAAACACTGCATCCCTTCCTGCCATATTAAAACAGCAACTGTAGATTTTAAACAAGTAAAGTTCTTAAATGTTATTTGAGATGGTTGCCAAAAGGACTGTGATGATTTGAGCACCAGGCTCAAAAAATAAAGTTTTAGTTTAGGGTTAAAAACCCCACACTCATCCTTGTTTGTCCTGTGCCCATTCTAATTCTACATTATCACCAACAAATGGATCTAAGACAGGAACCTTACCAACAAATATTCTCAGGGTAAGGAGCATATGTAACCTCCCAGCTGGATACACGCAGCTCCCTGCTGTAGGGTGATGGCTGGGGTTCTCCTTTACACTTAATGCTCTGACATTTGCAGGCATTGAAGTCCTTAAGGATGCTGTAAGGAAGAGGAGGAAGATTTTTCCAATTTTTTGCATCAGAAAATATCACTGGGAATAGTGATAAAGGATTTTTTTTTTAAGTTTAACAACCTGTGATCAAGATAGAGCTTAAACAGCGCTGTAACATATGCATTAATGACCATTATTTAAACAGTTGCTACCATAGGCCTGAGATCTGTTTTGAAAAGCAGTTTTGGTTTAAAATGTTTACCAACATGAACAACAGCAATGGATCCTATTAAAAAAAAATTAATAAATCAAAGCCTGAGACCATTGGGAAAAAATAAAAGACAGAGGTTTCTAAACACATCTTTACATAATACAGCTGTTTTCAAATCAAAGTAGACTAATGAAATGAGACTGCAGACTAACCCTTTACACTAGTATCAAAACCAGCCAATTTTGCCTTGAGTATCAATTCTCAGAAGAATTTTTAGCATGCTAGTGTCCTCACAATTCAAAATATTAGCCTCTTTCACCCACTCCTAAAATAATCACAGTGTTTAATTCTATCTTCCAATATTATGAGTTGACTGACACTCAAAATATTTAAAGAAAATTTAAACATGCCCAGAATAAATGCTATCAAAGATCTCTCAAAGAAGAGCAGTAGAAGGGTGAGGAACACATTCAGAAACTATTTTATTACAGTAGCATAGAAACAATATATATTATATTTAGATGGGGTAATTCCAAATCTGTGAACATGCTTTTTTCTCAATTGTGGTCTTTACATAAAGACAGAGAACCACACACACAAACACCAAACTAACAAACACAACCCTCAACCCCCAGACCTTTTCCTTACCAGAATTCAAGCAGTGATGTCAGATTGCCAGCATCTTGCAGCAGCAAGTATTTAAGACAGTTGATTATTCTTTGATAGTTTATTTTTAAAAATACATACAGAGCAAGTTTTAGCCATCATTAAAAAGCTTCTACAACCACCTGAGCCACCAGAACCTCATTTCTGGTGTCCTATTTCTCTCATCCTATTTCAGGGCCCTGCAGAGCAGAACATCCTAAGGGCACCAAGCAACTTTCTAATTTAATGGGAGCCTCAGCTTCACACATAATTTAATCTAATTTCCCAGGGAATGGAGTCCACCACATTAATTCCCAGCTAAACAAACAAAAATATTTTCAGGTCTTGATGATTGAACTCAGAGATGCCTACAGTGCAACTCAGAACACTTGCTCAAGGAAGGACTATCCCATCCAAATTGTACACAACACATCAGTAGCTAGTGAAAGGACTTCAGTGCTTATTTCCTCTTTTATTTTCACATCTCAAAATGTTACTTCATTACAAAATTAAGAGAGGAGGCAGATTTCATCACACAATCACTACTCAATGAAAGAGCAGCAAGCAAAACTTTCTCCAATATACCAAATCCTTGCAAGAAATTCTACAAGCTGGACTTCCTTGAAAAACAGCCTCAAAAATTGTCTTTCTAACATGACTTGAAGGCCAAAAGACTGCAGACAATTTAAACTATAAAGGCTAAGAACAGAAAAAAGCATGATGTGTTATGCTCCAATACAAATACTATTCTGCTTCCCTTTACCCACTTTGTGTTAGCAAAAGATGTTTACAAAATGCCAACAGAGCATGAGAGGCTACACACATTTTCCTCTGCAAATGACTGAATAAAAGCACAAAACTTCTGCTATTAGGTCTAAACATATATCTATAACAACAGATAAGAGATATAGAGAATATGTGTATCTATCACTTGTGGCCAGGTCCCTCACTGAGCCTACCCTGCTGAGATGACTTAACTGGCAGTGTAATTTGTACCCACTCTGATAGTTTGGCAATTGGACCATTTGCACAGGAGGAAATGGAGTTGTCAGTAACTCATATTCAAGAACAAATTAGTCTGGCCTCCTAAAAATCTACCCTGATGGACTGGATCCCACATAGAAGAGAAAGGCTCTTTATCCTATTAAATGTCCCAAGCCTTTTAGTCCCTTAGGTAATTTCTTCATTCAAAGCATAGAGGCTAAAACACATTTATGAGAAAACTTACCAGAAAACAAAGCAGAGCAAATCCACAGAATGGTGAAAAAGAAGAAAGGAAGAACCAATATAAGCAAACAAGGGGCATAAACAAGAGATCAGTTGTACTATTTTAGTAAAAAGAGAGCAAACAAGACAACAGACAAAACTTACTAGGTTGCCATGGATTTCTCTTGAAATGTTACAAAGGCCATTCCTAGTGGGTTATTATGAACAGCTTGTTCCTCTTTTGAATATTCTTCCTCAAGTTCATTTCTAACTTTGGTATAATAATCTACAGCATCCTCCTGTGGGGAAATTGATGGCTGTTAGATGCAATGTACCAGATGGCCAATATCCTCATTAACACACAGCTTACACAAACCATGGTCACCCTTCCTCATGCCACTCCTACAAATTACAAATCATGGCACAAGGCAAAGACAACAGGAAGATTTTCTTGTACTTCAGTTTGTGCACTAAGATTACATTTCAAAAGTTTCAGGGAATTCTTTTTCTATGCAGTACAAGAACATGGCAGATAAGCTATGAATGAACAAAGAATTTTCTGAAGGTCAATGAAACATGACACAAACACTATTTTCTACTCCTCTAATAACCTACTTAGCTATAACTAGAAAAGAACAGAATCTCTTACTCTTTCACATCCTCTCATTTCACAGCAGCAGAATTGACCAAATGGCTTAGGGTTGATTTGGACCCTCTTGCCATACTTCTGATGCAGGTGTTCATAGTAAATCAGGCTTTTTTCTGCCTGTTTTCTGAAAAAAAAAAAAATACATCCATAACATTTTGCAAGAAAACAGTATCAACATCAAGCTTAAAAAGATTATAATCCCTGAGAGGAAAAAATTATGCCAAGGACTGATAGGAAATTAATCAGTCACCAAAGATATTTACAGGCAGTTTATTTTGGTTATCTATATAATTTATTTGCAAATCTGTAATATCATTATACAGTCTACACTTGTAGTGAGGTTCCAGGAAAAATAACTCAGTGTTATTCTTGAGAGCCAAAAAGAAAACACTTGTCTCTCCTCTGATCAGCACCTCTGGCCAAAGAAGCAGGGTTAACAGTTATTCGTTCAATAGTTCAGTTTTTCACTTTGCACTGCCTGTCTATAAGTGACTAAGTACATACATACATAAATAATCAGCAGATCAAAACTTAACTTAGGCAACACACAACATATCACACCAACAAGAGATGGGCTGAGCCCCATAAATCCCTTTAAAACACAGCTGAATCTAACTGAAGTCCAGACCAGAACTTGAAGAACAGAATGCATCTTTAGGATACACCAGGTTAGTACTGCTGGTACATGTTGATTAAGGACTAGCAAAACATGAATGGAATTATGCTAAATTTGTGTGGGTTACAAAAACAAGTACCTTTTTTTGAAAAGGTTAATAAGCTTGGCTACATCATAACACAGCTGGACCTCCAGCACGGTGCAGGTTGGGTAGGCATCCCTGAAAGGAAGCAGCACATGAGAACAATAAGAACGGAAAGCACAGTGAAGAAACTGTTTCAAAGAGCAGCACTAACTGACATCTCATCACTCTTCATTTCTGAATGAGGTGTCAGAGAGCAGAGACTTCCACAGACAGTCATTGGAAGTTACTTAACATGAGATTCACAGCTTTATTCCAAATAAAAGCTGTGTGGGGGCCATGAGGGGAAAGTGTGATATACAGACACTTTCTTAAATTCTGATTTTAAGATCAATTAACTAACTTGATTGAAATATAGTCTTTTCTGAATTTTAAACAGTACAAAATTCAAAAAACTTATCTGCTTGGGCAGGGAAAACTACCAGAAAAAATTTACATCTCCTATTCCTAAACAAAAATGGAAAGAAACTTTTTACAAGGGTATGTAGTGACAGTATAAGGGAGAATTACTTCAAACAAAAAGAAAATAGGTTTAGATTAGATATTAGGAGGAACTTCTTCACTGTGAGGGTAATGAGGCCCTGGAACAGGCTGCTCAGAGAAGCTGTGAAAGCCCCATAGCTGAAAGTGTTCAGGGCCATGTTGGATGGGGCTCTGAGCAGCCTGGTCTAGTGGAAGGTGTCCCTGCCATGGCAGGGAATTGGAACTTGATGCTCTTTAAGGTCCCTTCCAACCCAAACCATTCCATGACTCTAATGTTATCACTCAAGTGTGGAACTTACGTGAAATGGTTTTGCACTATCTCTTCACTTGCATTTTTTGGAAGACCGGTTATGAACAATGTGCACTTAACCTGGGAGAGAAGATGAAAGTTACATTTTGATAAAATACATTACAAAAGAGAAACAATATAAAGAAGGCCAAAACACAGCACAATTAGCTGTGTAGTAGAGTGGGAAAAAAGGTAGGTAATTCTGATTTTGGTGGGAGCTCATCTATTTAAGACTGCACCTTCTACACTGGTAATAGGTTACAGCAAAATTTCAGAAATCCCTCCCCAACCCCCTTATCTCCATCCATTTTCACAATTTACTCAGTAGAGCATTGCTTTCAGTCCATTCCTTCACTTTTATGTCACATTCTAGCATGCAGGAGGCACCTTAGCAATTTGCTTTTTTTAGCATTATCCATTGGCAAATACACTTTTTATCACTCCAATACAGACACTTACTATGTTTTCTTCTTTGTATGTGACATACTTCATGTGATGTCTCATGAAGACAACAGTCAGAATCAGGTAAACAACAGCAAAAACTGTGTGCAGCCAAAGAAGATTATTGCTGTCAGACAAAACAGAAATATGAGAAACAGGAAGAGCCAATTGTCCAGCTGATACAAGCAGCCATCAGAATGATAATCAGATCAAAACCTCTCACTGAACACAAAACAAGGAAAAAGGCAGTTACTGGTAGTCAGTCACACCTATGCAGATGCCTTGGACAGCCAACAGGATTATTTGCTTCTCATAAAATTCTATGGGTCATGGAGCTAAAAAGAAAACTGATACTATATGACATGGACATATTTAGGCAGGGTTTGGCTTTCACTTTCTCATTCAGATGGCCTATATGATATATATGACATATGATGCTATTTGCCAAAATGTTTGTTATTTGCATTATTTACTGTGCTGAGTGCATAACTGAACTCTCCTTGAACACAATCCTTATTCAAATTGAAAACAGCCTCATATAGGGAGTAAATTCTGCTCTTTTGATAGATCCTTCCTCAAAGCTTACAGAAGTTCTGTTCCGTGAACAGCTCTTCAGTTTTGTGAAAAGCATTAGTAATTGCAATTAAACTAAAATACAGGAACCTATTTTACAGATTAAAAAAAACCCAACAAAGTAAAAAAATCCCCATTAGTTATTTGATTTCATAACATGGTTAAACAAAACAGAAATTCTACTACACATAGTGCCAGGGATGGATGTGGATTGATCAAGAATAAATCAGAAGATTTGTGCAGCTTTGTACTTCAACTACTTCACAGACTTTTTAAAAGACATTGAAGTAATTTTAATTGTAATCTCAGATGGGAGAGATATGCACACACATATATCTAATGTAAGGGAATTTAAATAATCCCAGCTGCACATTCCAGAAAAGCTATCAGCTTTACCTTCCTTCTGAAGGATGGTTTCCTTTAATGGGGAAATTTCTGAAAACAATATCACTGGGTGTGCAGTCATTAGCCAGGAGAAACACGTGGTGTAAGAAGTGAGAGCTGAGAGACCAGAAGCCCAGTCTCAGGATTTCTTATCAGCACTGCAAGTGCACAGCCTGAAGCAGACATATCCCAGTTTCAGTTGACAGACAGGGATTAAGTTATTCCAACCCCATGAGCCATGCTGCAATATCAATTCTTGTGTTTAGAGACCATAGCAGGAAACAGACATCAGCATAGAGGGACTCTGCAAGACTCACCTGGTTTGTAAATTTACTATAGTTGTTCTTCCAAAACTATAGGGATCTTTATCTAAGAAGAACAAGAACAAGTAGGAAAATTAACTGGTGCAACAGAAAGTCATCTTTTATTCAATTTTTTAAAGAAGTTGATATATTTCTTTTTAATGCTGAGCAAGTTCATTGATAAAAAATATTTAGAATCATAATCAATGCTGGTTTACTCTGTCCTGTGTTTCAAAGTTGGGAAAGACACCCCTAGATTATACCACATTCAAATCATAAAGAAAAACAGTAGAGTGTTTTGAAAACCTATACATTAGATCTTTGAAGAAATTCTCTTTCTCCCTCCAATCTCTCTTCATGTCCATTAACAATATTGCTTAGGGATTGAACATATTTCCTTCACATTTTTCTTTCATCTTAACTGATTTCTTATCTCAGGCTTTTAAGCCTCATTAATTCAGTGTTGACAAAACAGTGCTGACAACCTTGGTAAGGTCAAAAATGGGTTTACATGACATAATTTCAATAGACTGTCAAGTATTTAAAAAAATTATAATGCAAGTGAGGGAAAATTGAGCAAATGATCGCAAAGGAAAAGGAGTTTAGTATATCTAGAAAGCTAAACAATCCTTCCAGCCCAGACTGTTAAACCACATTGCAAGTGAAGTCATCACAACTGAAAGAACTGCAGATGCACAAAATCAGCTTACAGTGAAGAGAAGGAAGGGGAGAGATACTCAAGCTTTGGTTTCTGCTGTATTTCCTAGACTCACAAAGGTTATGCAGAAAAACAAGCTATATTGTCCTGCTTTAATAAGAAGCTCATTTTAATATAACAAGAGAATTGCCAAGAAAGAGCTCATAAAAGGGAGGTCAAAGATGGAAGTTCCAAAGGTAAACAATACAAAAAGGAAAAGGTACAATGTACCCTATTACAGACAGGAGGTATGTCACAAGGCTCTTAAAAACCATGAACAACGCCTTAAACATGATCTTGAGGAGACTGATACAAAGCCAGGTATGAAATGGGATTGTAAGGGCTCATCATAAAAAAGGGAAGAATGTATAAACAGAGTTTAACAGAGATCTCACTCAAAGAACTCAGGTTTCCCACCAGCAAACTGAATGGCAGACTAGAGAACACTGCAGGTGCCACACTGGAAGACATAATGAGGAGTAGACTGCAAGAAACATGAAATGAACTTTATCTAGTCAGCACTGACAAAGTCTCTGCAAGATTTGTCCAATTTTGAGACAAAAACCAAGACATAAAGGAACAATGGCAGACAGTGTAGCCAAATTAAAACAAAAATTCAAGGCATGGCTGATGATTTTATGATCGGCCAAATGGAAAACACTTCTCATTAAAGACCAAATTAACTGGTTTTTTATGAGAAAGAGGAAAAAGCAGATTAAAAAAATGTTTATCATTTTCAAGCAGCTACAAGGATTTTGTAAAGAAGGAAAAATAATCTATTATCTATAGTGAAAGATAAAAAAATTGATTTAAAAATTGATTGAAGCAAAAGAGGTTCAGACTGGATACTAGAAAAAGATTTCTCAGCTGTGAAAATGTTTTCCATTGACAATCACCACCAATAAAAACCATAATGATCAACCCCAGTTAAGAGGGCATGGGTAAAGTTAATCCTGCCTTGAGCCTTTTTAAGTCTTGTCATCTAAGTCTTGTCTGCAGGAGGTCTGCAATCTTGTTTCTGACAACTGTTTAAAGAGCCCTCTACAATCACACAAGTTTCACATCAGACTGAGGTGGTGTGTTGGGTTTGTCTGGCCAGATTTAGGTAACAGAGCCCCACAAACAGGGATGGATTCTGTAAGAAGCTGCCAGAAGCTTCCCCCATGTCCAAAAGAGCCAATTCCAGCCAGTTCCAGGACAGACCCACTATTTGCTGAGGCCAAGCCAATTAGGAATGATAGTAACACCTCCATGATAACCTATTTCAGAAGGAGAAAAAAGTTTCTGTGCAGATCTAACTGCAGACAGAAAAGAGCAGAGTGAGAATATGTGAGAGGAACAACTCTGCAGACACCAAGGTCAGCGCAGAAGGAAGGGCAGGAGGTGCTTCAGGCACCAGAGCTGAGGTTTCTCTGCAGCCCATGGTGCAGAACCGTGGCAATGCAGAGATCCACCTGCAGCCCATGGAGAAGACCCACGCTGGAGAAGGTGGATGCCTGAGAGGAGGCTGCAATCCTGTGGGAGGCCTGTGCTGGAGGAGGGTCCTGGCAGAGACCTGTGGGCCCATGGAGAGAGGAGCCCATGCTGGAGGGACTTGTGACCCTGTGATGGACTCACACTGTGCATGAAGGACTGCACCCTGTAGAAGAGTGACTTACAGTGCAGCAGTTTGTGAAGATGGCATCCAGCCAGAGTCAACCCACTAGAGTGGTTAAAACAACACTTTACAAACTTAACAAAAAAAAAAATCTGAAGAGTTTTTACTACTATATAAAATAAAGAACTGCTCTAAGAATACAAAATAAGAAATTCTTACCAAGCAGATCACCAGAGAGATTGACAGGCAATATCACACACACAGACAAAATGCTGATGGCAATCAGCAAGCAGATGATGTGACGCTGGAAGGCAAGGTAATGGATGGCATCTTCCCCACACCTCTCATGAATCTCATCATCACTGCATCAGCCAGAAAAGCACATGGTCAGATTACTTAATCTTCTTGGGAGTGGTTTATGAACATACATTAAATCCTCAGTCTACTCAGTGACATCCCCATTCCCATCAATCCCTACTGGCTTTCAAAAGGCTGTGTTCTTTCATGTGTAAATTTGGGTTCCAAAGGTGTGTTTTTCCTCTGCAATGCCACTACACTAAACTTAACACTAGGGAATTTAAGACTGAAACAATAATCTGAAGAGCAAATAGGAATCCAAATTCTCTTGGACTAGAAGAGGACAAAGTCTTTTGCTGTGACTTTATGCCAGTCACAAGCCTAGCTCTCCAAATTTAAGATCAGTGACAGTATCCACTCATCTCCATAAAGGCCCCCTGGGAAGCAAATTACAGCACAATCACCTCACTCTTATGACATCCAGCTAACAGGAGATAGAAAAGGCTTTGGAATCTCACCATCTCTCCACTGTCAGCAGATTAGACCATTAGGAGAACTTAGAAAAGGAAGGAACTGAACTAGCAAAAATGAAGGACAGGCTTAACCCCCACCCCTTTCCTATTTCAATGTATCAAAGCTAGAAGTTGATTTTTAAAGTCATGATCTACTAAGTCCCAAGAAACATAAAGAACACACATCACATGTCTAACATTCAGTTTCCAGGACACATTGGGATGTGTGTCCCTAGTTAGTCAATTCCAGCCCCAACTAAATCACCAGTTCTCCACAGAAACCCTTGCAGGGAAATCCCACTGCCTGCCTGGGGCCCTACTGGCTTCAAACAGGGGAACACTTTGAAGAGTAAAATCCTGGAGTGTAATTATTAGCTCTGAATCAATATAAATGCTATAGATTCACTCAGATTCATACACTGTCCCAAGACTGGGAGGTCTCTGGGCTTCTAGCAGGACAACTATATCCAGAAAAATTGTTCCCATTAGTTGACCTTGTTTTCACTTCCTTTTTTCAACCAATCAGAGGCACCTGTATCAGTGCTTGTATTAAAACTCTATCTACTCAAATGGAAAAATAACCCCCAAAATTTTGGAATGAGGACCCCCTTTCTAAATTAAAAAAGATCAAAGCAAACTACAGCTCACTATTTCTGTTTCATATACTTACTGCATCCGAAAAGCAGCTGTAATCCAAGAACAAAACCCCTATACATAAAATAAAATAAAATTTAAAAAAAAGAAGTTTTTAGAAGTTGACACACAAAAAATAGAGTCTAATCCATTCAATTAAGACAACCACTTAGCTAAAAAGCTGTTAGCTTGTTGCTCAGAAATACAAGGGACTAATACAAGTTAATCAGTTAAATGCTTGTAAAAACCACTGCTGTGATTACATTAAAAGAAAGGCTTCTTATATAGGTTACAAATCCCCCAGTGAAACTGATAGCAGAATTCACATCTCACTGAGCATCCCACCATGGTTCAAAAAAACCCCCTTCTCTCTCAAAAGGGCTCGTCTTTCAAGTGAACATTATCCAACTAAATAGACACATGTTACTCAACAGCTAAAGTTGCTTTAGGGTTTTAAAAAGATGAAGTAAAGTACACAAACAGCAGAGCAATCCTGAACAACCACTACTATGCTTTTGATGCTCACACAAATAATTAATTGCAAGGCTAGATATTAAGTTGATGCATGTATATATAAAATGTTGAAAACTTAGGGTGCCACCACTGGACAACTCTTGCATGGCTCATTCTGAAGTTGCAACACAAATTATAGGGGTGTACCAATTCAACAACTTCAGAAAGACCATGGAGGGAGCCAGTTACTGGCCAAAATATTACCCTCCAATTCAAACCATTTTGATTATTGAGAGTGCATAACATTATTATTAGCCTAACACTTGCATCCAGTTTTCTCAACACTGTGAGGAAAACAATGCACTGTAAAGAACAACTAAGTATTATTTGCAATGTGAACTCAATGTAACTTTTTGAACTGTTATTCCAGAACAAATTATCTACTAGTCTTTTTTTCACTCTTCCCTCCCGCTTTGAAACACTAACATATAGTCCCTCTCTAAATTTAAAAAAAAAAAAACAAAACCAACAACAAACCAGACTTAGAATCAATGACACAAGATACTGGTTTTATGATTTGGCAGTAGTTTGTCAGGAAACAGAGATTATGTTCTATAAAAACACAAATAACAATGCATTATTAATTTTTGCATAGAGATGAACTTCCAGTTTAATGATGTTTTATTGAACTAGATGGAATGGCAAATTCCAGCACATTCCATTCAGAAAGTATTATCAGAACTCTAGAATACTTACCTTATCATATTCAAGATCTTCAGGTACTGATGATGATGTTGACAACCGGTTATATCTTGATTCACTAAAACACATTAATTGATGCATTTAAGTATCTTTAACAACAGATGGTGGAGTTTTACAGAATTATTTCGACTTTAACAGTTCTGACTAAGGGATGTAGTACAAACACACTCCTTCACTTATGAAAGCTGTGGTTTTCACTCTGTAGCACATGCCTGATTATAGTAACTTGTGTATGTCTCCTGTTGAACAGAGAGGACACGTGAGCTCCCGACATGAGAGCACAACTGAACTTGAAAGAAAATAACATTTTATCAGGATATTAAAGCCACAGTGATGTAACAGAATGCAACACAGGTTTGGGAGCCTAGCCAGGATCAGATTTGCAAGCTGCATTCCTGTTTAGATATTCCCCACTACAAGACATCACTTTTCCCTCCACTTTTCTTCCTTTATGGTACAGCCATTACTCCCAATTTTTCGTCACAACTAAATCCCTGCAAAGCCACCTCCTCAGACAAACAGTTCTGTAGCAAGGCTAGAAACATTTAGAAACTCTGTAGCCCTCAAAAGTAGCAGAGTGCCTGTTTTCAGTTTGTTGCTAAAAAGAAATGTTGCAACAGTAATTACCGGAGGACACCTGTTAGAATGGAGCATGTTCCTGGGTGTCTCTGTAATTTTGGCCAGCAGGCTCAGCTCACACTCCAGCAGGACAAAAACACAGGCTCCTGGGTGTCTGACTGCTCCAGCCTGTTGGTCCCATGCCTCCACAGCCCAATACCAGAGCACCTTCATGACTACTGCCTCAGCCAGCTGGATTAAAGCCTTCTCAGTTATTGCCCATTCTATTTTACATCATCTATCTTTCACAACTGTCCACAGATTACACCCAAAACCAGGGTTTGAGTCCTTTCCAGTTGCTCAGTTGTGAATTTACCACAATTTGATTGCACCAGGAAGAGGCTTGCTGTTAAAGTTTCCCCACTTCACACACAGAGAGCTTGGATTTTAAGCATCCCAACACATCATCCTACATTAAAAAAAGAAATCAAATGCACATTTGAAATATTACTACAAATCAGTGAAGAATTTCGGAAACCTGCAAAAGTCAGTTTTTATTTTTGAACCCTTGGGAGATTTTGCGGCACAGGCTGTACAGGGAGCTCTGGGAATACACTGGGCTTGAGCCAAGATAAACAGAATGGTTAATATCCCTCTGTACAGAAGCACAGTGCAAACATCAGTGTGCAGCCTGTCAGCAGACAAGCAGCCTACTTCCTTCCCTCCACTTCCTTAACTCACAGCTGTGGGATGAAATCCATGGCAATGGAAACACAGGACTTACAGCCGAAACCATGGGCAGTAACTCTCTGAGGGGAATGTATTCACACAAAGCAGCGTGAGGGCATTTTTAACAAATGTGCAAATGATTACAAGCATATCTAATTGATATAAATGCACCTAATATAAGCCACATTTACTCTACATTCCTCCCCACTCCCCAAATGATTCAACAAGTCAGTCTGATTACATATCTTTTTTACCTTTCAACTTCTGACACCAGAGCAACACGACCATAGTCCCAGAATCTCTTTCTTATAATGGAAAACAGTAATATTAAAATCTAGAAAATAAAAAAGAAGATATTAAAATATTTCTTTTTCCCATTTCAAAATAATCATTCTTAGGTGTGTAAGAACTGACATAAAATGTTGTCCTAGGTCCTAAATCAATTATCATATCCCAGCCAGCTCAGTGGTGGCCATGCTACAGACCAGCCTGTCTGGGACCAAAGCTACCTATCTCTGATCTCTGCAATGTATTTTTAATCTGCCCCTTGTATTTTCCCTTTTTGAAAGGGACAAAGAAAACAAGAAAAAAGCTCCATCACTGAGTATTTCATAGCTTCATTTCTTTATTTTTTTTTTTTTTCTTTTAAACAAGTTGCTCTACAGAAAGCAATGAAATGACAAGGCCTGTTTTCTATGCATATGTAGCATACACCCTCACTTTCTGGTTTCTCCTCCATCCCATGGAATTTCTTATTCTGAACAACCTGTTTGGCTGGAAAGTGGTGTGAGTGATATAATTTACTGGGATCAAATACTGACTGGCCAGCCAGGATACATGTCTAGATTATCTCTGTGTCAAGGTTACACAGCTCATTTCCACATTTCACAATTAATATAACCTTCTTATGAGAGCATTCCTCCTAACAGGGAGGATTAATTTAGATCTTCCTCTTTCACCTGGTCATTAAACTTGGTGCAAGCAGGAAAGTTCTCTAGATTCTTCACAACTCTGGTTGAAATTGGTTGCAGTATTCTCCAGTTATTAGGCAGGACTGCCAGATAAAAATGGGAAGACAATGAAATATATAAACCTCACTTCCTTTGGAAACCAGCCTAGAAATAACATACCAGAAACCCATCAACTGACAGTTACTAAAAGGATATGCAGTAAAAATATCATGAAAATAAGAACACAGGAGTTGAAAGATAATTTTCAGTACTTGATACTTGAAGAAAAGAGGAGTCTTCTGCATTGCACCCAATTCTCTACCTAACCCTGAGTGCAGAGTTCAACAGCAAGGAACTCAAAAGCAGACTCAGTGCCTTAAAACTGAGCCACAGCTTTAAAAAAAAAAAAAAAAAAAAGGCAAACACTTCAAGTGAATCTTATTAAATGCTGTGCCACTGGTAACACAGAGCTGTAAATACTGTACATCCTCAGAAAATGGATTTATGGTATGACACATCAAATCAACAGCAAAGAATGCCACTATATAACTTTGAGGAATATCCTCTACATTCCTACAGATTGATCAGCTCAGAGCACAGGTACTTTTTTTAAGTTTCTTTACAGCAGATTTCTAGAACTCAGAAGCTGTTATCCTTTTTGTCTATTTTACTGCCACAGACCCTCTTTTCAGGCCAATTTGCAGGTCTGCAGCCCTGTTTCTGGTGATTGAAGGCCACCTAGACCAAGCTTACAAAAATAACCACAAGTTTTAGTGCAGTTTCAGGCCTGTCCTGGAGCCCCCAGATAGCAGCTAATCATATTCCACCTTTTCTCAGGACTGAGCTGGTCAGTACATTATCTCATCTTCATCTACAGCTTCAGAAAATCTAATTTTAAAAAGCTGGTTTTTCATGAAAAAAAACATGAAAAACATGAAAATTTGAGCTGCAACCACAAAGTTTACTGCCCCCACAAACAGAGCCTGTAAAACTGCACTCTCCCTACATCTACACATCCACATACAGTGACACCACCATCCCACCTGTATGCAAACATTTACCAACACCTGAAAAGTGCTTTGATATTCCCAGGATGGCCTCAACTCATTTCTTATTTTGAACATTCTCAGAAGCCAAATTCCAACCCAATAAATAAGATAATTCAGAAAAAAAAAAAAATCTCACTTTTGAGAAGGTCAGAAGTACTTTCAATACGAGAAATAGAAAATTTGGCTTACAAAAAAGAAGGTTACATCAAGCAGCAGGACAGTTGGGATTCCACCAAAAGTTACTCCTTGGAGCACTGTGCTGCCCTGGGCAGTGCTGTAGCAGTAAGTCTCATTTGTTCTGTTGAAAGGATCACTCCTGTTCCCAAAGATGCCTAGATGAGAATGTCCAAAACCCAGAAAATAGAAAGGGTTCATTTTGTCTATTCCTTTAAAAGACCAAAAAAAAAAAAAAAAAAAAAAAAAAAAAGAAAAAGAAAAGGTGAAATCAACTTGTGAAAATCCTGGTTGGTATTTGTGAGATATACTAATATTACAAGCATAAAAAGTGCAATATGCAGGAAGATGCAACCAGACAACTACTTTGGAAAAGAAGGTGTCTTTGACCATCTCTTCCCTTCACATGTGAAATGTTTTGCAATAACTGGCAGGTTCAGCTACCAGCAGTGCCTAGACAAGAATTTCAGACATCTACTGAACCACATTCTCTTACAGAGAATAATGAGGATAACTGCAGAAGATCCTTCTCCAATAAAATTGCCTATAATTTAATCTAGAACATCTAACTACATATTCCAGCCCGGACTGTGATTCCAGGAAACACACAGGGCATTACATATTCCAATAATAGCAGTTTGAAAATTTTGTTCCTAGTTGATGAGCATGTGTGAATGCACCAGCTTGTGAACTTTGTATTTAAATGTCAAAATCTTGAGATCATTAACAAACTCTAATCACTAATTCCACAGAAAAGAACCACTACACAAATACACGTTTCTTTCTCTTCTTGGAATACTGGGTGATTTTCCTTTTTCAAAATAATTCAGCTGGAAGGCCAGCACAGCTGGCCAGTTATTGTATGTTACAAACAAGAAAGAACAAAGAGTATTTCTCAGAGAACAAACATCTACCTCATTTTAGTCAACTGACCTGATCAGATAACGTGGTACCATACAAGAATGCACGAGATTTGGCTATTGATACAAAGTTCTTTTTATCAGTGCAGGCAACTGCTCGTTTATTTTGGGGCTTTCCACTTCAAACATTTCCTTTCTTGGATCTTATTTACTTGCAGATTCCCAAGTGTTGCTTCATGCAGAACACACTTCTGACTGATAAATTCACAGAGAAACCACTCCCCGAAAAAATTCAATCCTTCAAAAGCAAATATTCTAGGTTCTCATCACACAGGTCCAGGGCCACTACTTTCGGGATGTTTTGCCTCTAACAGGAATGCACATGTCTCTGACGAGATGCTGAAAACGAAACAAATAACAAAAAAATACAAATGACTAAATATTCTCCTTTTAAACAGCGGGAAAACAGCGTGGAGAGTACTCCTCCCCAGACAGCATTTGCTAAGTGCTGGGCAGAGCGACACGAGGAAGAAATTTTGTCTCAGCTAATGTGCTTCATCACAGGGGAAAAAAAAAAAAAAAAAGAGAGAGAGAAAAAAAAACTCAACAACGCCCACAGAAGTTGTGCCATGACTCTATCCTTGCTTTCTACGGACTGAAACTTAGTGCTGCCGGAAAAGAAAGCATTTTTGAGGAGCCTTGGGGAATCTTCAGCACAAGCCTGCACGCTAAACTCTAAGCAACACCCCGGAGTTTATCAGACATTGCTTCCAATTCTCGAAAGCTGCTCTTTTTAAACAAGCCGGCTGCCAGGCAGATAAAGGGCAGGGGAAGACCTCCCACGGGTGGGGCTGCGCCGCAGGAGCCCAGGGAGCCCCGGACGGGCTCCAGGAACGGGAGCCGGGTCCCGTGCGGCGCTGGAGCCCCCTGCGCTCCCGGCTCCGGCGGGGACGTGGAGCCGCGGCGGGCGGCACCGGCTTCCTCAGGAGCGCATTGGGAAGCGCCAGGCTCGCCCCTGGAGGAGGGAGCAGGTCCCTCCGCTCCAGAGCGGGGTGGGCTGGCTCGGTTCCCCGCGGGGAGGGTTCGCCGCTCCCGGCGCTGCCCGCCCCGAACCCGCTGAGGGGGGGTCCCGCTGAGGAGGGGCCGCGCTCACCTCGCCCACTCCCCTCCCCACGGCGCCGCTCCCGCCCGCCCACCCGCATGCCCTCCCTCCCTTACCTGCGCCGGGGCGGCCTCTCCTACCCCCTCCCTTCCCTTCTCTGCCTTTCGCTTCCCTGCCCTCCCGCCCCGTCACCTCACGGGCGGTCCCGATGCCCGTCCCGGCCCCGGAGTTGCGAGCGCCGGCAACAAGTCCCGGCGTCTGCGCATGCGCGCGCGGCCCGCTGTCCGCTCTTCCCCGCCGCCGGAGCGCGCTCCCCCCACAGGCAGCTCCGGCCGGGACAGGGCCATCCTCGCTGGGACAGGGCCCCTCCGGCCGGGACAGGGCCATCCTCGCTGGGACAGGGCCCCTCCGGCAGGGACAGGGCCGTCCTCGCTGAGACAGTGCCGCTCCGTCCGGGACAGGGCCATCCCCGCTGGGACAGGGCCGCTCCGGTCGGGACGGGGCCGCTCCGGCCGGGAGAGTGCCACTCCAGCCGGGAGAGTGCCACCCTGGCCGGGACAGGGCCGCCCCCGCCGGGAGAGTGCCACTCCAGCCGGGACAGTGCCGCTCCGCCCGGGACAGGGCCGCTCCCGTCGGGAGAGTGCGGCCCCCGCGCCTCCCTGAGGGAGCGGCCCCTCAGAGAACCGAGGGAAAGCTGCTGTTATTATCCAGCCTGGAGAGAAAAGCGCCGGGGAGACCTGGCGCCTACCGGTGTCTAAAAGCAGAACTGAACAGAGCGTTTGATAGCACAGGAAAAAAAGACAGTCCCCAAGAAGTGTGAGATAGGATTTCCAGAGAGACTTCACAATTTCAGGTCTGGTGAAGTGGGCAAGCACGCAGGTGGAAGTGGAGCAGGCCATACACTGAGATTATGGAATTATGGAATAGAGTGGTTTGGGAGGGACCTGAAATATCATCCATTTCCAACCCCTCACCATGGGCAGGGACACCTTCCAGGAGAGCAGGTTGTTCAGAGGTCCATCCAACCTGGCCTTGAACACTTCCAGGGATGGGACATCCACAGCTTCTCTGGGCATCCTCTGCCAGTGCCTCACCACACTCAGAGTGAAGACTTTATTCCTGTTACCTGATCTAAATATACCCTCTTTCATTAGAATCCATTCCCCCTTGTCCTATCACTACATGTCCTTGTAAAAGTCCCTCTATGCCCATGTAGAAAGTCTCTCTACAGCTCTCCTGTAGCCCCCTTCAGGTACTGGAAGGTGCTCTAAGCTCTCCCAGGAGCTCAGCTCTTTCAGCCTGTCTTTGTAGGAGAGGTGCTCCAGCCCTTTGAGCATCTTCATGGTCTCCTCTGGACTTGCTCCAACAGGTCCACATCTTTTTTGTGCTGGGGGCCCCAGAGGCAGACTCAGCACTCTGGGTGGGGTCTCACAAGGGCAGAGTAGGGGGGAAAATCACCTTCACTGACCTGCTGGCCAAACCTCTTTTGACAGGTAGCTCTAAAATAAATTAGCAAATTAATGGTAGTAGTATGAATGTTGCATGAAGTATGCATAGCCCCTTGTCTCCACACACAACTCATATGCTGTGAGTTGGAAAAAACCCAAGACCTAGGGAATTTAGGTTAATGAGTCCCTGACAGAGCTGGGATAAGACCAATTCCCAGATATCCACAAGGACATCCTATCCTTTAAGGGGTTCATTGCTTCCAGACAACAGGCCAGAAACACTGTGCAGCAGCTCCCTCTTCTCTACACTTTATTGTCGTGTTCCCTCCACAGCCATTTGATACCCAGCATTGCCAACCATCCTCATCCTCCTGTGCCTTCATCCTTTGCTCCTGACTGGCAGGACTGACCTCAGTGAGCAGAAGGCATATGAGGGAGAAGAAGATGATGGTAATGATGAAAATGTGACTGTTCAGAGGGAACCAGGGACCACCACTTGCCTTCAAAGGTTTGCAGTCTCATGGATGAAGCAGCAGTGATGTGTTAGAACAGCAACCCACTCTAAAACCAAGCAAAAATAATTAGGGCATTGCAAAGTTTAGTCTGATGTTACATTGATCAAAACCTTGGTTATCTGCTGACTTTTATGTTTAAAAGGAATTCATGTCCCAGCTGCCAAGAACCCACTATCTGCTCCATCTGACAGTCCTGATCCTGCCTCTCCAACCTTAACTCCTTGTATTCCCATGTATTCAGACTCCATGGATGACTTAGGGCCCTGCATGCATGGCTGCTCTCCTGCTCCCTGCCACTTTATTCACCCAAAATTATTTTACTCGATTCCCTTTTCAGGGAATCAAATCCTTGATTCCCTTTTCAGGAGTGCCTGCTCAGTGGAGAGCAGCATCTGGCTGTATGTGTGCTATCTTCCTTCTCCCACTTCATGCCACAAAAAGGGCAAAGTCCTGATTATCTGCAGTCACTGAGAGACATTTCAAGACAGAATTTCATCACTTACCTAGCAGATGCATTGTAGATAATCTGTGATTTTAAATTGGCTGTAATAATTATGCTAGTTAGAAAATGACAGAAAAGTTCTCAGCTCAGAGTGATTCAGATTCACTGCTGGAATAAAGAAATCCCACTGTTGCTGAAGGATATTAGTTTTACCTTTAAACACTCTCCTTTCTAGGGCTGTCTTGGTGGGAAAGTTGTTTGACATGAGAGTTGTAGAGTTATTGTTCCATCCTGTCTTTTCTGGAACAACTCTTCCTGTGGACAACTTATTTCAAAACAGGATTTCACAGTGGAATAATCATAATTACTTTCTTTTAAATTAAGTAGATCTACTGTGTAGGTGAAGCCTCAGTGTGTGCTTGAAGCTCTTCCACTTCTATGACCAAAATCTGCTTGGGTGGTTTTCTCACTGATTTCCTAAGCTGCTCGTACTCTTGATTCTTGCCATGTTTTTCAAAATTAGGAAGGCCTTGCTCTGGTTAGATTATCTCACTCTGTAGTGTAAAATAGGTAATATTCAGGGATCTCAACACTGTAGTCTTGACATTCTTCAGTGTGATGACTTTTGCCCAGCTACAAAATAATTTTTCCCTCTTTCTCTCTCACAAGAATAACATCAAGCTTTTGTCATTTGTTTTTGTTCTTCCTCTGTCTAGACAGGCTCTTTAGCTAAGTGGTGTGATTTTGTTTATCTCTAATTTCAACAGCAGAGTCACATTTCCCTCCTCCCTACCTCTTGTAAATAGGGTTTTGTTTACCACTGTCTGTTCTTTTGGTGACAAAAGCCACATACTGTCATTAGTTCACAAACGTCTAATTACGTTGCTAGAGCAGATGGAAAACCACCCTCAGGACTTAGAGAGCAGGTCAAGAGACTCTGAAATCCTTCTATCTTTCTTTTATTTTGCATCCTCTATATCCACTTCCACAGCTCTTTAGCACCAGGTTGAACAAGTGTGCAGGGTATTTACACTTCCACGTGTGACTCTTCCCTTACTTTATTAAATGACCTTATGGCTGGAGAGCTCCCTTGTCACTTTAGTTTGATTTATCACAGCAGGATGCCCCTTGATGGGTGAATTCCCAAGAGGACTTCAATAGTCTCTGGAGGTGAGTAGCAGGTGGCCTCAGCTTTGCCATGCATGGCAACTCTTGCTGTGGCTTCTTCTCTCTGAAGAAACTCATCAGCCCAGCTTGCTGTTCCCTACTTATCTACCTATTCAAATATACCTTAATGGATTTAATTCAGGCTTCCAGCCTGGCAGCCCTTTGCTAGCTTTTAATCTTTGCCTTCATCTGGCAACCTGTTTATGAGCCTCAATGCACCACAGGACACAGTGTGTGCATTATGGGATTTTCCTTTGAAAGGTCTGAGCATTAAAATGTTTATAATATAAACAAACAAGTAGAAAAATCTAGACTGATACGGGGATTTAAATGTCATAATACAAATCAGCAAGCAGCAAGTCTTGATTTTAATTGACAATTTACCCTTTTTTTTTCCTCTCTATTCTTTTTAATTGTTTTTGGCATGATGCTTCTCATTCATAGGTAATATGCTTACTTTCAAGGTAGAAATTGTCTTGCAATAAAGCTGGAATGTATTTTTATTAATCAATACAATAGATTATTATCCAACTTATTTAACCAAATATATCTATCAATATGTGATAGAAATTTGCTTTTCTTTTCTTTTACATTTTATGTCAGATAGGAAATGGTGAATGTACTCTTGGTATTGATGCTTGAGCATGATTCATTTGTCATCCTTATCAAGTTATACTTGGATGAAAACTGGAGTTTTATTAAAACACACAGGAAACTGCAATCTAAAATAGCATTGCTGAAAAAGTATGGGAGGGAAAAGTAGGCTTATTGCAACACACTTTGCATAAACTTGATTTATGAAGTGGTGAATCCATGAGCTTCCTCATCACTCACCTCCGGGCAGGGTGAGGTTTTAAACCTTGGTTTCTTTGGAGTAGTTGCAGGTGTGGAGAATCCCTTGCTGATATATAGGATTGTTAGGTTTATTGTTAGCCTGTGACAATGCAACCACTGTTGGTGTGACACACCTTGGTACAAAACTAGGGCAGGGTGGCCTGCAACATGGGTGACTTCATTGTTTCCTGAATGTACACATTATCTTAATGCTTATCCATGCATTAACCCCTGGTGTATGGAACCTGAAGGGACTTAATGTATAGGTGGCATGGCACTAACTATAATTAGGGCAGCTCCCTGAGAGAGAGAAAGAGAGAGAGAGGAAGATGGAGAAACCATCTGGCACAATCTGGTCTGTCCCACTGAGGAGGAGAGCACCTGGCCACATGAGGCATTGGATTTATCAGGCACCAGGTGTGCTTATTACCGGTATGAAATATCAAACCACTCTGAGCCTGTAAAGTTTTCCCATTCCCAGGTACAGTACACATTAGTTTTCCTGAACAACTCCAGTGGCCTCAAGAGCCTCTGTGCTCCACAGGTGTCCTCACTGTACACAGTGACTCCTGTTGCAACAGTACTGAGACGAGCCCTGGACAGATTTTAGCATCCTTGCCTCAGCTTCTGCTTTCCCTGGAGCACACAGATGAGTGGTTGCTTGTGCAGGAGCCACAAAATGCTCTAGGAGATCTTGCAGTCTAAACCATTGGTGGGTCAATTCAGCTGGGTTTGCTGCAGCCTTGGATTGAGAGTAAATTTTTGTGAAGCAAGCTCGGAAATCCTTGTTTTAATCCAAATAGATCAGAAGAGGAATACTAGTTTTTCCCTTTTTATTTTTTTCTTTCCAAACACCGCTCATTTTGATAGCTTTGAAGAAGCTACTCCTGGTTGATCTGCTGTATCCACACTCTATCTGCAGAGAGTCCAATGGTCCAATGAGATTCCCAGCTTTTAGACATAAGAACCCTGTTCCAAGGCCTTGGCACAACAACTTCCTGGTTTACTGGCTTGATTTCCCTTAAAATGTCAGTATCAAACATGCTGCTTGATAAATTTATAGATTAAAATAATCTTTATAAATTTATAGATTAAATAGTTTTTAAAAAGACTTTATAATGAGCAGTCTTTTTTTTTGTTTTTATGTTGGGCAAGAATTCCACCTTCTAACTTCTGGATTTACAGATGAAAAGAATTCAGTGTTTAAACTGCGAGGATTTCAAAGAGCTGGCAAGGTCTGAGTTACAATTTCCACAGCAGCACCAGCAACTTGGCTCCTTTGCAGGCAGAGCAGGCGAGCACAGGGGGCCACTAATGACTGCAGGATGATCCTGGTGAGCCCAAGCAGGGGGTCAGGTGCCAGGGATGCAAGGGGCAAGTGGCTGGGGTGACTTGGTGTCAGGATGCAAAGTGGCTTAAGCAGGAAGATGTGAAGAGCTCTGGCCATGGCAAACAGCCACAACCAAGGGCAGCGAGGCTTTTTCCAGCAAGGAAGCTTCTGAGCCTGGGGGAGCATGGCTTCAGTAGAGTATGACTGGAAGTGGCGGGGAGCAGCAGCATCCAGCCAGTTCTAAGGGCATGGCTGCTGCCTGAGGCACACCACAGGCACGTGGATCCTCACTGGGTGCTTTCTGTACCTCCACTTTAGGGAAGCAGAGTTGCCTAAATCTATCCATTCCTTAGTGTGTGATTTCCTGTTGGATGTATTACCACCATACTTTCTGATTTTCCCATTCCTGTCCCTCTCTGTCCACTCTTTCCTTCCTCTTTGTGTAGTATTTTATTTCCTCCCCCCATTCATCCTTTCTCATATTTCCTTTCCTGTGATTCTTTTACTCTCTCTAAATCTCTTTCTTTTCTTTCTGCTTCATCTTTCTCCTTTCAAATGTATCCAAAGGATATAAAGGTATTTCCTCACATCTCTTCCAGCTGGACTTGGCGTGTTTGACTTTGCCTCATGAGTGGGAGTGTGGCCTAATCTGTGTGAAAAGGGAAAGTAATGTAGTCACTGCCAGCTGAGCACCTTAGGCACACAGGTGATCTATGGGTCAATGGAGAACTTTCTTCCCTGTAACAGATGGCTTGTTTTACTAAGATACTTTAGGTACAGTAATCATTAGAGTCTATTGCTGATTAGAGTTTTGTTGGTAGAAGCTGTGGTGCCTTTGAAAATCAGCTTATTTATTTTGGTGTGTAAATACGGACTTGAAAATTTTGGCCAAGGCAATTTGCTCAAGGTCATAATCCTGACTCAGGGACAGAACTGGGAAAAGAGCCCAGATGTTTTCAGCTCTCCTTTCCTACTGATGTTATGTACAGTTTCAGTAAAGCAGATGTTTATATTTAGATTCACTGAAGTAGATGTTTATACATTCAGGTTATATATCAGTTAGAGTGAGTGCTCAGAATTAATCTAGGAGAAGTTAAGAGCAGGTCCTGTAGAGTGGCATGGTTTCTGGAATGAGATGAACTCCAGGATGGAAGAAAGGATCAGTGTTACATGGGAACACCTAGGAAAACCTTTCCTGCCTTCACAACATGGTGCACCTTTTCTTTTACCCCTGTCTGGGTCAGTTCCTGGGGCTGTACAGGCACAGCTGAGAGAGCAGGTGCTGCATGCAGAGCCCTGGCATGAACAGACCTGAGGTTTAAGGCCCCAAATTGCCAACTGCCCTGGGCAACATGAGCAAGGGTGATTGGGATTCCTTTGGAACCATAGTTCCTGCGAAGATTAGAAGAGTTTTATACATCAATATAAAAACTTGAACTTATTATTCAAATGATCATAGGGAGAGCATTTCTCAGTAGCCATGAAATTGTGTTAAGGGACCAGTTCCCGTCCACTCAGGAAACAAGACAACTGTGTTCTGTTATTGCTGTTTCTAGATCAGTTTCAAGGCAACCCAAGCAACAGTATATTTTCATGTCCTATTATGAATCACAGCATTTTCTCATTTAGAACAGCAAGTATTCAACAGTTTACCAGTCTGGGAACACGGTGAAGGCCAGAGGTAAGCTCTGCTACCACAAAGGACTGAAAACAAATCAAACAGTGAAGCTTTCAAAGAGTTTTAAGAGCTAATTTTCCAAGTCTGCTTCACATAATGATTTTCAGATTCCTCCCATTGGATTTGCAGAAATTGAACTTCCTTGAGAACATTATTTGCCTGCAGTCTGCCTTAGAAGTTTTCCCACAGATCTGGTCAAAATGATCAAGCATTTCAAATTAAATCTCAGGTCATCTGTGTCTCTGCTCAAATTGCAGTAATTATTTCTAGTTTTGCTGTCACAGGGTAAAATATTCCTTGCTCTATTTTAGAATCAAAGCAGACAAAAGGGACTAAGCACCCAAGTTTTGCTCAATGAGAAATAGAAATTCTTGTACCTTTGAAAAATCTTCTCCATGTGTATGATTTGTCAAAAGATGCTGAATTCTGCACTGGGAACAGCTAAAGCTAAGAGCCATGCTGCATAGATAAAATAAATTTTAGTCACCATATCTTTAGTTATTCAGCCTGGAAAGCTGACAGATGCCAGCTTCAAATGCATGGCATTTCCTGCAGAATCACATGTCAAAGCCAAAATTAAGGTTCAGAAATGCATTTGGTTGCTCTGTGGAAATGTTGGCCATTCCTAGATTAATGGTTTTGAATAAGCAAATGGTAAGGTAAGAAAAGGAAAAAAAGAAAAAAACCAAACAACTGAAGCTTGTGTTTCACGCTTCAAGTGACCTGACCAAGTGTGGCTAAATTCCCTTTTAAAATCAAATGACCATGATGCATCTCCCATGGTGCTGCAGTATGAATGCTAAAAGGATTAAAACTGGTCAGGTCACAGAGCTTTATTTTTTGCTCTTTTAAGGGCCATGTTATATCCGAGGCCTTATATTCCTTCTTTACATAGATATGAGTGCATGGCAGGAAATTACATAATTTCCTGTGCCATGAAGTAAAATACCCTTTACTTCTGTTTTGGAGTCAAATACACAAAAAATCAGTCATTTTTTCAGTTCTTTTCTTCTGAATTATTTTAAATTAAATAGTAATATCATGTTAGAAATCAATGTTAGAAAATGTTAGAAATCAATACCATGACAATATAAATATTTCAGTGAAAACAGCTTTGTAGTAACTACTTGAGTAGGAGCAGTTTATCCACACACCCTCCTTTCTGATCATTGTAGCATTATTTAAAAACAAAAGAAAATTAAGGGGCTATTTTGGTATTTGATACTGTGCAATTCTCAAAGGTGTAACAAACTACTCAATCTAGACAGAAAGGGAATGGAATGAAGAGGATAGATAATAAGTCACCACTAACAGTAACCAGCTGACTAGATTTTAAAAATGAGTTAATGATTTGAAATTATGTTAACAGATTTAAAATCTTTTAAAATGCATTTCAAGTAATCTACAGGCCTTTAAGACCATTCTCTGAACAGGCATCAGCACTCTGAAGATGAAGAAAAGCTTCCTGCAAAAGTTCAGTGCCATGCCTGCAACCTCTTTCTGTTTCAAAAGAATGAACATCAAGCATCAGGCTGAGGGAGTATAGTCTAATCCAGATAATCATTTCCAAGATGGTTTTGTACCTCTTGAAACTCCCAGTTTCCTGGAAACCTCTCAGACATGTTCTCCCCGTATGAGCCCAGCTCACCCAAAGCTCAGACAAGCAGGCCTGGTGCTGTTGCTGGGCCCATCCAGAATTCCACCTCACCATCCTTTTGATCACAGCCTCAGTGTGCTGCTAACATCAAGGACAAAAGCCTCGTACAGGTGATTATTTTTGAAACCGGATACACCTATGTCCTATGGTGTAAACCCACTGACATGCAATAGCCCCAGAGTCACTTCAGCAGCAGATGTTACAGATGGAAAACAACAATGTGAGTAGTTTAGTTCATTTTACTGTTGTTGCAGGTATCTTTTTGCCAATCAGCAGATTTGCTAAGGCACTGCCCAAGCTAATTTTGAATAGCTCAGTGAGGACTAGCAGAAGCCTTTGGGCAGCTGCTTCTCCCTCTACCTGATGTAGCAGATCAGAGAAGTCTAAACTGTCAATTCTGTCTTGTCATCTGTGTGTGTGTTAGCACTTAATTTTGCCTTCTACAACCTTTCATTGGATTTTGTAATTTTCTGTGCAAGTAACAGGCCTTTTTAGAGTTTTCTTGCACTCCACTAACAAAATATTGTTTTGCACAAAATCTCAGAAGTTGCTTTTTAGGTCTCACTCATCTTAGCCTTTCATCTTTATTTTTGGCCTGCAAAAAAAAATTATTTTCCAGCAAAGTTAGTAATGCAAATTATTCAACTTGCATTAACACATACTTCTTAATCTTTCAGCCTTTACAGCTTCTCCTGTCAATAGAAATAAATTACAGCTGCTAGAAAATAATGTTATTCTTTCTCTGTCTGAGTTGGGGTAAAGTGATTCATTTTCTCTCTTTTTTAGCAAAAGAGGACAGTCTGTTCAGTGAAGCAAAACTTATTAGAGCTAAATTTAACTGGAGGAAATACAATCCATAATTAAGCCAGGTTACTTAGTGCCACAGATGCAGTATGAAGAGTATTCCACCTGTATTAGCATGGCAGGAAAATGGGGACATCACTCAGGTTTAGGAATGCCAATTGCCACACAAACTTGGCACAGAATCAGTGAAGGCTATGGGACATTGAATCTGCACAATAAGGCAGAAGAAACTTTTTTTAAAAGCTGATAAACTTCTACACTATAAATGAACTTCTACACTATAAAGACAGTTGCAAGGGAAAAGCAGCATTTTAACTAGGCCGATAAATGGGCTCTGATAAGAAATTAAGTGGTGCTCCTACAGAATTCAGCTATTTCTCAGTAATTAGGACATCCTTAATGAAGTGGACTGTGGTGTAAAGCAAGCAATTCAGGGCTGTATGCTTATTTATCTGATTCAACTGCATTAGCTAAATGTCAGTGTTTTTGCCAGCAGCCTGTACTGCAGCCATCAGAGCGGTGATGAGTCCTGCTTCCCCAGCTCACAAACAAGGAACAGACTGGGGCAGTGGGGAGGAGACTGCTGAAGGCATAGAAAATGCTGTATTTAAACAGTTGTGTTTGCTTTTCTGTTAAAAAAAAAAAAATCTTGAAGATCTCCTTTCTGCCAGAACACAGGCACTTTGCAAACGCTGCCAGCACAAACCCCTGCGAGCGAGCCAGCTGACATCAGCTGACCAAGGACATGGGGGGACTTTGGACATTTTATCCATTCCTCCTCTTCAGACAGACAGCCTTTTGTCCTGGCCATCTGACCAAAACAAGCTCATGAGTAAAAGCAGAAGCTGCCCGTGGAAGATGTGCTTATGTCAGTGCAATCAGGGATACAGAGCACCAGGAGGGAAGGACCCAATAGGATGTGATCTTTCAGATATTTCCATTGGAGATGGCCAGTTCAGTCTGGCCTCTACTGGTGGTGAGGAAAAACAGTCTCATGTCCTTGCCTAGATTAAAGGATCTGGACAATTTCTGTATAGCTCAAGCAGGTGATAGTTTGGACCACAAAAGTTGCTACTGCAAGGAGAGTAAACACTAAGGACTGAGGCTGAGGTTGCAGCATCTTTGGAATGAGATCTGTGCACTCAGAGCAACCACAATTCGTCTCAGACATGGGATGTGAAGTTCCATTTTCCAGAGTCAAGTTAGCCAGAGCTCACAACACTGATCCAAAGTCCCTTTTATGACTTTGCACCCAGTGGAAGGAGGAAGGGAATGCATGAGAGGCAGGTAAGTCAGGTAATACCTGATTGAGCACAAAGCCTTTTGGCACAAAAATTCACAAGGCCAAATTTTTGCATCAAATCCCAACCATCAGAAAGATCAACACAATTGCATTGAGGGGCTCTGCAGTTTTCAGTCTAGCCCTGGGAGGCACCCAGATATTTTGTGTTACCAGGCCTTACCTTCTGGAAACTTTTCCTTACCTTCTGGAAACTTTTCCATGCCAGATAATTGCAGAGCAAGCTGAGGCCATAGGGAGCAAGCACCAGGGAGCTGTACTGGCCCACAGAAGTTGTCTTTCACATCACTCAAGTAAGGGTTGTTTTAACATGGGCTCAGCTCTAATATAAAAGGGTTATATCCTTGGCAATTGAAATCTTCGAAAGTTTAATATTCAGACCCTCAATACTGCAAATACATTTCAAACATTCTTGTGTCCCAAGATAATAGCTACATAATTAGGGCAAGCCTTTCACACTTTCTCTTTGATCCCACTGGATTTATTTACCAAAAGTCATTGCATGGATGTGCCCAGCAAATGTATTACAGAAGTGCTTGTAACAAAATTAAAAGCTTAAATATAGAGATTCTTTCTTCACTAAGTACTGGCTTTTATTAAAACTGGGAGTTGCTCATACTTCACCCCTTGCAGCCTCTTTGAATCCTCTGTTTGACATTTCAAAAGTGCCATGCAGGTTCTAATACACATTACACAGAAAGAGCTATTATAAAATTCCTGACTTTTTCTTGTTTGCACGACAAAGGGGGAATGGCAAATCCTCCAATTGGACCAGATAATCACTCTCCTGTGAAAAGCCTCCAATACACATCCTCTGTTTTCTTCTTAGCTGAGCTTCAAGTGTGTTTGGTCAATAATTTTATTTTGGGTGTGAAGCCCATAAATCACCTTCCAATACACATTGGACAGTGGAGAGTCCTGGTGGATTTGGCATCAGCCACAGGAGAAATCACATCCAGATACAGGAAAGCTGGGTGCTGCTGGAGCAATCAGACATTTTCAGTTCATGCTGTCTTGGTCTTTTGAAGAACACAGACTGCAGAGTAGGACCACTCTCTGGGACAAAGACTAATTGGATGGATAAATAATTATGGGATTGGGTCTTCTGACATAAGAGAGAGACCATTACAAATCCATGGACTGCAGTTATACCCATGTGACCGTATAAACCTAAGAAATTCCCTGCTTCAACTGAGCTGTCCCACATTTCCAGAGCCCATGTGCAGAAAGCTTTGTCAGCCATCTGAACATTGCCCAGGTGGTTTCCAAGCCTCTGACACAGCCCATTGTGCCACCAGCTCTTTTGCCCCAGCCTCTAGGAATCAGTAATGTGCCGTTTGACTGGAAAGACAGTCCTGAGGGAAGAGCTGGGTGTATGGAGCTTTCCCAAAGGATGAGGGAAATCACAAAGATTTCAGGAAAAAACCTTCCCTTTTGTTCCCAAGCACAGGAGTATTTGACACGAGCTGAACTTGAAGCCAACAAATGAAGTGGATATTTTTCACTGCTTTTGTGTTTGTGTCTTGGGAATGGATGTATTTTGAAGTAACATACAAATGCAAGTGTAAAATTCATCTCCGGAGAAAGACGCTACACAAAGTGCAGGATTAAAGAATGCACTGCCTTGGGCCATGCACAGGCTGTTACTTTGTAGTCTGTTCCATTTTCCTCTTAAAACTCAATTTAGCTAAATAAGGTGCCCTTTTAACATCTAACAGAGGCTTTATCATGCTTAGGAAGACAAGTTTCTTAAAAGGCTGTAAAGACAAAGTGAGCAGTAACCGAAGTGTTGAGTGGGGCTCTTTCAGACGGCTTTATTGCCTTCCCCTGAGTACAAAACAGGCTGCCTCCCTCAGCTGACACTTGTTTTAATGAGGGATGAGCCACAAAGGGGTGATTTTGTACAAGTTCATTACATCCATCCTCCAGCCAGACTGTCCTCAGGGCACACCATTCAGCCCGGGCATTGGGTGAAACTGGACCAATTTAAAATAATTTACAGAGGCATATAAAATCCAAAGGGCCTTTGATGCTGAAGACATTTGTCTGTAGGCTCAGGTATGTGGTTGCTGGAGAGGATGAGAATCTGCCCCAGATGCCATGCTCCTTCATGCTTTTATCAATCACATTTTATTTCTTCAATTCGATTCTCCTGGGGTTGGTGCCAAAAATAGATTTCCACACCTTATGCCAGCAAAGGCTGGGGAAGAAAAGGGTGTTAAGTTTCCAGTTTAAATGTTACAAGGTAAACATCCAACCTCCTCACCCCAGCCTTCAGATCAGTTTCACTCTCCAGAGCCAGTGCTCTATTGCGGCTGTTAGCAGCGTTCAAAATACTGATATTCTTCATCCATGCTGGGGAATTGTGCAATGGTTTCTCATGTTCACTGAGAAGTGATTTGCCTTTACATAAAGCCCTCTTCTTCTAAGCATGAGTGTTATGAAACCCCCAGGAATCCATAAAGAGTGATAGGGAGTTTTTCTAAAATGTCACACCCGTACATCTTCCACCTTCTGTGATTCAGGAGCAGCACAAAAGCCCATAAATCATTCAGCTGCTGTGACTCACTGCCCTGATTCATACACTTGATACAAATATTCAGAGATCAAAGTGGAACCTAACCCCCCCACCCCAAAAATTAAAATGATTTTTCAATGCTTGCCATAAAAATGGACTTCCAGCTAAAGCTAAAGCTTCTCCTGATTGTTATTGGCAAGTTCTCTGCAGTGAAGATTGATGCTGCCTTTAGGAATCATAAGGTGTAGTACATAAAGCAATGTATTCTGCAGTTGTGCTTCCTCCCTAGCAAGGCTGAGCAGGGGACACCCATTGCTCAGGGGGCTTCTGGGCAAATATTTACAGGGAATTAAAAGAGAAAAAAGGAAATTTCTTCCCCGTGATGGAATCTAGGAGCCCCCTAAACCTTCTTGTATTAACTTTGCAGTGGATGAAGGTGTTAAACTGGCATGTGTCTACCAACAGGGGAGTGATCCTTTTAAGTCCTTTGCTTCGTCCCCACTTGTGAAATTTGTTGTGCCAGTGGGACGAGGCTGGCTATAAAACCCCAGCACCGGGGACCTCCATCCAGCTCGGGCAGCCTGCCAGCACATCTCTCTGCCGAGAGCAGCCCCAGGGAGATCCCCCCCTTCATCTCTGCCGGGCCGGGAGCTGCTTCTCTGACGGAGGAGGATGGACCTGAGGTGTGCCTGGATGCTCTGCGTGCTCTGCCTCGTCCTCACGGTCCGAGCGTTTACCCAGGAACGCTTCAAGGAGGCGGTGCTGAAGCAGCTGGGGCTGTCCGAGGTCCCTAAACTTCATTCGAGAGACTTGGTGGATCTGGTTATCCCAGAGCACGTCAAGAACAAGTACATGTCCATGCTGAAGCGCCAGAGGGTGAAGCGCCGAGCTCTGCCGAGCCTGGCTGGCATCCTCAGAGGCATCCCGGGACACACAGGTAAGGTTTCTGCTGCTGGCAGCATCCCAAGCATCCTGCTGCCGCCAGAGGAATCTGCCAGGGCTCTCCCGGCTGGCAGCAGGATGAGCAGAGGCAAACCCCCGAGGGGAAAGGGGAATGAGGGTCGGGTTTGCCTCCAGAGCTCAGCTGGGCACAGGAGGTGCGTGCAACAGCTTCGTAAAGTTAACGAGCACCCTTTGCACCGGGAGAGGGAATCCCGCAGTCCTTCCAAAGTGCTGCTGGAGCTTTATAAAAGCCTTGGTACCCTGGGAACAGTCTGGGCAGGTGGGGGGAAAAAAGACCTGCAGGCCATGTAGGTTGTGGGTGAAATCTACAGCAAGTCCTCTAATAGGAATCACACCTCCTGAAGAATGCTTCACTCTCGCTCATCTCTTTTTTGTTTAGGGGTTTTTTTTACTGGAAAAATTACCAAGGAGGAAAAATTGCCATACAGATACAACATTGGCTGTACAAGGGCACTTAGAACCTATTGTGCTTTCAAAGGACATACACAGTACCCTGGGCAGCAAATGAAAATGCTTTTTCATTCCAAGTGGTGCATTTTCCTGCTTTCATGCCCAGCACTGTCATAGAGGTGCACACTTCTTGAGGTCTGCTCAATTTGGGGTCATATTATGCCAGAGATTTAGTTCTTCCAGGCTGCAGGGGCTCAGACACAGGAGAATAATTAGGGCATTTGCAAGACATTGATTCAAGTATGCATTAGAAAAGGTGTGTTTAGTGGCTGTCTCTGCGACTGGGAGCATGGAAGGAGTGTGTTGTGATGATAATTGTGCATGAAATGTGGTAGCTTTTCCCAGCAGGGTGGCAGTGACAGGCCATCCTTTTTGTCCCCAACTGCGCAGGTATGACAGGGGAAGTCCTCTACTCCGACACAACCACACGCCAGAAGCTGATGTTTGACATGGAAGGCAGAATTCCTAAAAACAGCGAAGTGACAATGGCTGAATTGAAACTCTTCAAAAAGCCTGTGGACAGAGCAAACCTGCCTGCCAGGCAGTCCCTCAGGCCGGTCTCCAACGCCAGAGTCAGCGTGTACTGGGTGCAGCAGCAGCACGATGGTACCAACAGCACCTCCCTGATAGATTCCAGGTAGGAAAGGGGCCTCTGCTGGGCTTACAGAGTTTGGGTCCCCTGGGGTGCATTTGGGTATCGTGTGGTTGTGCCTCATCTCAGTCTGATGGGGTTTGCATCTGTACAACCACGTTATATGGCTTCTAAACCCAGAAGGAGCTTTTAAGAGCAGATATTATGCTGAGATGGCAATATATGATGATTCTTTGAAATAATCTATGAAATTATGTCATGTACTGCCACATCTTCCTCTCTTAAATCCCCCATCTGGTTCATTCTGCGCCACTAATTCAAGTGGGTTACTGGCTGCTGGTCTTCTTTCCACTGGCCATTTTATTAGCTGGTTTAAACAAGTAAATTATGCAAAAATAATCTGATTCGGTAGTGGTGAGCTCTGTGGAAGTTTAGCAACCCTTGAAGGCAGAACTAGCCTGGACTGGAAACTTATGGCCCTAGTGCAGCTCACACAGGAGCAGGTGGGAGCCTGGTGTTCACCAGGCTGTCGTCACCAATACTGAGGCTGCACATGATCCTGCACCACCTACTTTTTTGTATGAGCATGTAGAGAGGGTTTTTTCTGACCCTTCAGTGTCTTTTAGATCTGCATTGTCTTTTTGAGGTGGCAATTAAACTGCTGTGGGTGCCCAGAGTAAAAATGATCATGTAATCAAGGCATGTGACAATCTACAGGAAATAAATTATTCTGCTGCAATAACAGCGCTGCGAGCCCGGGATTTATCTGATGGGCTTTTCTAATGCCAAGCCCTTGTCACGCAGGCTGGTTCCTATTCGTGAGTCGGGCTGGAAGAGCTTTGATGTGACCCAGGCCGTGCATTACTGGCTGCGAAGCAAGGGGCGGGAGCCGATGTTCCTGGAGGTGTGGATCGAAGGGGAGAGGCTGGGCAGCTACGCCTCGGAAATGGCCAAAGCCGTGCGCTTCACCTCGCAGGACCCCACGGACAAAGCCCTGGGCAAGCCTGAGCTGGTGCTTTACACCCTCAACTTGGATGACTACGGGTATGTAGGAAACCTGAATCTGTACTCTCTGGTGTAGTTTTGTCCCTGAATTATTGGGGGGGAGAGTGCAAACCCAGGGTGGGCACCTCTTGCCCTCACCAGTGCTTGCCTGCTGTGAGTGAAGCAGCTAGAAAGCAACTGCTGAATCTCACCTCTCCTCCTCCCATGTCCGTTGTCTGAATTCCCAAACAAACCCTGAGCTGGTTCCATGGCTCAGAGCCCACCTATGCTACCAGCAGCAGGGACGATCTCTCCCACTCCCCGGTTTCCAGTTGCAGCACCCATTCCTGTTTCTCCCTTGGCTTCCAGGAGCCGTGGGGACTGCAGGGAGGAGGCGGCGTTGGGGAAATCCACCTGCTGCCGGCAGAAGCACTACATCAGCCTGCGGGAGCTGCCGTGGGCGCAGCCCTGGATCCTGGAGCCGGCGGGGTTCCAGGCGTACCGCTGCTCCGGGAGCTGCCTGCAGCCGCCCCGCGCCCCGCGCCGCCCCGGCTCCGGGCAGCGCTCCTGCGCCGTCACCGCCAGCTCGGCGCTGCCCGTCATCTACCTCGTCAAGAGGGGCAACCACACCGAGATTGAGGCGGCCGAGTTCCCCAACATGATCGTGGAGAGGTGCGGCTGCGTGGCGGACGGCGCGGCGCTGGTGTGACCGGCGGGTGGCCTGGGGTGTCACCCGTTCCCTGCAGCCCCGAGCCAGCGATGAAGGTCCTGGGGGTTCCTGCCTGCGCTGGGGCCCTGCAGAGAGAGTGCACTTGGAGGCACTGTCCCTGTAGATGGGCTCAGAGGAGCGTGCATTTCAATATGAGGTGAGGGGTACCTTAGGAGCCTAGCGCTTCTCGGGGCTCCTTGATGCCAGCTAAACTTCACTGAATTTATTTCAGCCCCCACCCTGGAGTAATGCAAACAGCTCCAGGCAAAAGAACAAAATTCCATTCCTTCACCATCACCAGGTGAAGAACAAACTCGTGGGCTCAGCTTTTCATTCTTAGGCTGCTGGGTTTGGTCCTTGTCTGCCCAAGCTGTGTTTTTGGTGAGCTGGAGAGCAGAAGCACTTACATGTATATAAACTGTACACACACACATGCACACATGTACAGAGTGTATGGATAAATGTGTGTATTGTCTACATACTGGATAACTACATATTGATTACTTACATATATATATATGTACATAAAATATTGCCTAGAGCTCAAAGGAGCATATTTATGTGCATATGTATTGAATGCACATATACATATCTACATGTACATAAAATATTATCTGAAATGTATATTTTTGGTCCCTGCGCCACGGGCTTCACACAGTTTTAGGGAGAATTTAGAGTCCTGGAATCAACAGGAACATTAGGACTTGCTTTCATGAGTAACAGTTTGTTTTTCTGATTCTGTAATACAGTTATTTCAATTTAGGGATATTTTTCAAGTTGTGTGTGCTTTCAAAATCAAGGAAACAATAAAATACAAGTATTAAAGTCGCCATGTGTTTGCTTATATTTATTCTTAGATGTAAAATGGAGGGGAAAAGGTCTGTCATGCATCTGTGATTATCCAGTGCCCAGCTCCTATAAACATGCACACAGTAACAGCTCTTCTCAGCTACCTGTGGGATTTTATCTGCTCCCCCAGGAGCTGGGCTGAATCGGCGGGCAGAGCAGAGCCTACACTGCCAGCGCTTCATCCTGAGCTGCTGCGGAGTTTAAGTCAACTCTTTCCTAAAGAGAAAACCGAGAATGTGATCTGCCAGCAGGAGGTGATGCTCTCCTCCTGAGCCGTAGCGGTGGCAGAGCCTGCAGGGGTCAGCTGGAGCTGTAGCACAGGAAGGGATGAGCTGCCTCCCATCCCCTTCCTGCCCGTGAGAAGCATTTTAACCCTGACCCTTCCTGTTGGACATACCCTGGAGAAACGCTGTGATCATGTGGTTTAATCCCTAAATGGACTGCTCTGAGCTGCTGGCCACGGTGTCACCCGTGCCAATTATTTCCACCTCTGTGTCAGACTCCTCTACTCAGTTCATAACCCACTGAGATGGCAGTGGCTCTGGGAATGCAGCATTTGCTGCTGGCCATCTCTTGGATGGTGGGATGTGGTCCCTGAGGCTCTGGTTGAAGCTGCTGCTGGTGCAAAGGCTCTGACATGTGTTTGTCTGGCTAGACAGGGTGACCACGGATGAGGAGAAAAGAGGGACCTGTTTGACTCTCCAGTGGCTATGTGCTATCCATCAGGAAATGTGAGTGTTCCTGCTGCTCTGCAGGACCCCGGGTCTGAGGTCACCCAGGCACCTCTGCCGTCACCTCATGGGTAGGCTGGCACTTCTCACTCGTGTAAATACCAGTGGCAAAAGAGCTTTAAGGGGAGGAACAAGGGCAAGAGCACAGACTCACCATTCACCAGCGCTGGGCTACAGCACCATGGGTCGCTGGAGTCAGAACTGGATGAGCCAGAAGGATCTCTGGCATTCCCTTCTCATGACTATGTATCTACCTAATGGCATCGGCATTCAGCCCCAGGTCCTCTCCACCCAGCTGGGGCAGGGCGTAGCCTGAAGGCCAGGAGCTCAGCTATCACCAGGAGGAACAAAGCCGATGATCCAGCCACACACTGCGCCTGGGGAAGAGCGTTTGAGCTGGGGAAGAAAGTGCTTGAGCTGGTTGTTGCCCGAGAATGAAGAGCATTAACCCTGGCTTCCCTCCAACCTCCAGCACCTGGACTTCAGCAATCAGCCATCCTCCATCCCAGGGGAAATTCCGTGCAGTGCAATTTGGGGCAGGCTCTGGAGGGAAATGGGGAGCAGAGCATCCCAGGAGCAGCGGCGCGGACGAGGCTCCTCCCTCCACCAGGATCCTGCTCTGTGTCCGGCACCCCTTGCTTGGAGTCTGGCTGCCTTTGCCGGGTGTCCTGCGGACAGGAGGGACACAGAACCGAGCGGTGGGTCTGTGAGCATGTATGTGACACCCGGAGGGCGGGGAGGGGAGGTGGTGGCCAAGGAGACCTGGTGTTACTGTGGGGAGTGTTAAAAATAGCTTAGAAACTGTTGTAAAATAGGTGATAGATCGTTAAGCATGTACTGTTAGCTTGGTTATTGTGAAAAATGCGTATTTTATGATTGGCTTTTCGTAAATATTAACATGAATATTATATGTGTTGTGTTAGAAAGTTATGCTGTATTAATTCTCTTAAGTAGTGTGTTACACAGAGTTTTAGGTTATAACATAATGTTAAAATATAAACTGTGCTGTGTAAGATACTTTTTTTAAAGAAAGGACTTGCACCGGGGTAGCAGTACAGGACGCCCAAATCTTTCAGAGAAAGAGAATTTATTGCTCCATTATCAGAACAAATGAACTTCTTCCCACCTTGCTCAGCCCTGAGGACGCCGTCAGGATTCAGAGGAAGAAGCTGACACTGCCCAGACAGAATCCTGTGTTTGAATGGAATTAATGCATCATGGATGAGGTGTATGAACAGGCAACAGGCTGTTGCTTTTAAGGGTTAATCCTCTGTTAACGTGGGTCCTTTTTTGGGCTTATTTTGCCCAGAAAGAGGTACTCGGACTGTCCCTAACTCTTTGTTTTCATTTCTCATATTGTCCTAATCCAAATTGTCCAAATTGTCGTTACTCTAATTACATTGCTATTTTTATAACCATTTTATTATCATTAAACTTTTTGAAATAAACCCCAAGTGATTGGCGTTTTTCACAGTTATTATATTGTAAAAGGGGTTAAAAGGGTATTGTAAGAAATCCGGTACTCAACCGTACCATAACACACCTCAGTAAAGCGCACCCCTCCCCAAGCCAAACGAGCCAGCCTGCACAGAACTGGAATGGGCCAATCACTTTGAAATCCTGCTCTCTTTTTTAACAGGGAGAGCTGTGGGTATTGCAGGGTGCAAATCTGTCAGCGATAAAGCCCTGCCTGCCCTGGTGGCTGCATGGACGCTCGGATTTATTGCTAGGGCATCTGCACGGATGTCACAGCATCTCTGCTGGGGCTGGTTTAGAGCTTGCATTGGGATTGAAGCTCCCCATTCTTGGGGAGACAGGACACTGATTAAAACGAGAGCAGGCTCTCGGTACCAAAGTGATTTCAGCATTTATTATGAAAAAGAAAGGCCCAAAGCGAGGGGGCCCGCGGGCCGGGCAGGAGCGTTCCCGTCCAGGATGCTGCAGGGCCGGCGCTGAGGCTTCTTTTCAGCAGCGATGGCCCCGGTGTCCCAGATGGAGCGGCGCGATTCAGTGGGACAGAAGCCCCTTTTTATCCTGTTCTTTGTCCCTTTGGATCGGTTTTTTTTGGATCTTTCATTTGCATGAAGGTTTAGGGCGCTTGATTGGCCCATTACAGTTCTGTGCCGGCTGGCTGGTTTGGCTTGGGGAGGGGTGCGCTTTACTGAGGACCACATTTCTTATAACTACCCTTTTAACTCCTTTTACATTATAATAACCAAACTAACAGTACGTGCTTAACAATCTATTAACTATTTTACAACAATTTCTCAGCTATTTTTAACAACACTGCTCCTCTAAACTCCAGATGGCTTTGCAATGAAAATGTTGCAGACTTGGAGGCTGGGCTGATGTGGAGGAGGCTCCAGAGACTTCTACACTGCAAACTCCTGGGCAGAAGGCTGCGGATGGAATACTGCCACACCTGGGACTTTTCAGACATCAGCCCGTGGCACAGGTAATTGTCTCCCAGCCTGTCATCTTCAACCCAGGCTGCATTTGCTGTGACACCTTCTGTGTGCTACTTGCAAGGGTACAACTTGTAACACGCACAAAGGCTGCCAAGCTGTCATGTTCTCCTTTCCGTCTGAGCAGCAGCACGGTCTCTGAGGAAAGGCAGAACATCTCACATACCTGGCAGCAGCGTGCTCCAGCACCGTCATTGATGCTGTGCTGTAATACAATAAAAAGGAGGAGCAGTGCAAGGGTGTCATGAACCCCATATAAACAGAAACGATTTTTAAAAATTAAAAGTTTAAGGCAAAGCCAGCATTAAACCATAAGGCATCCTCCTTGTGAAAAGCACCAATTACTTGGGTTTTTTTAATTTTAAAAGTTTAATAGTAATAAAATGGTTATAAAAATAGTAATATAATTAGAGTAATAAAAATTTGGACAATTTGGATTAGGACAATAGGAGACAATAAAAACAAAGAGTTACAGACAGTCCGGGTACCTCTTTCTGGGCAAAACAAACCCGAAAAAGGACCCACGTTAACAGAGGATTAACCCTTAAAAGCAACAGCCTGTTGCATATTCATACACCTCATCCATGATGCATCAATTCCATTCAAACACAGGATTCTGTCTGGGCAGTGTCAGCTTCTTCCTCTGAATCCTGACGGCGTCTTCAGGGCAGAGTGAGGCAGGAAGGAGTTCGTTTGTTCTGATAATGGAGCAATAAATTCTCTTTCTGTGAAAGATTTAGGTGTCCTGTGACTGCTGTCTCAGTGCAAGTCCTTTCTTTAAAAATGCATCTTACACAGCATAGTTTCTATTTTAACATTATGTTATAACCTCAAACCCTATTTAACACACTACTTAAGAAAATTAATACAGCATAACTTTCTAACACAACACATATAATATTCATTTCAATATTTGCCAAAAGCCAATCATAAAATAGGCATTTTTCACATCCTGCACTGCTGAAAGCACCGAGCACCCAGGTGCTGCTCAAGGAGCAGGAGGTGTGTGCTCTTCACCTGGAGGACTTCAAGAGCCCTGTTAGCCAGTCCCACACTCCAGGTTAGGTTCTTGTCTGAGTGTTTGTGTGGCAGATAAATCTTATCAGAAGCACGAGCTTATCATGAGTGCCAGCTGTGGCTGGCCCCGGTGGCAGCGCTCCCAGGGTGACCTCTAAGGGCCTGCAGTGGTTAATGGAGCTGGACATGGGGGCTGGAGCTGCTCCTGTCAGTCTCAGGAAAGCTTTCCTTAAGACAGAGGCTTGGCCCTGCCAGCAGCACTTTCTCTCTCCGTTATCTCTACCCATTATCTCAGTTCTAGGAGAGAGAACAAAAGTTTCATGCCACATTAAATGCCGCTGCTAGCTGGATTACATTGCCCTCTGTGATCTTGCCATGGTTTCATTTAAATCAAAGCTGCTTTCCCATTTCCTTTCAGAACCTGTGAGAAGTTGCAGCTTGTCCCAACTGGGGAGGACTTTTTACCTCTCCCTCTCTTGTTTTTTCCCTTTTGCACTTCACAGACTCCTACCAAGGGTGTCTGACACTTTGCCTTTCAGGGCAGCCTTCTAATTGCCCGTGTAAGCCAGGCAGGATGCCCAATCCACATCCCAGCAAAGGTGATAATCAGGGAGCTCCTCTGCCTTTGGCTGGCAGCAGCTGGAGTCTGGGAAAGGAGAACCGAGGGCAAACAGGGCTGGGGAGGTGACAGGAGTGGCAGGGAGGATGACAGAGATCCTGCAGGACTTTGATGTTTTTAGAGGATTTGGGCTCTTCTGTCCACTCATGGAGCAGGTGTAGGAGAGCAGCATGAACAGCATCAGCACATTTCAGAATAAAACAGGATAAAGAGCTCATCAGGACTGCTGCCTCTGACCTGTGCTCTGGACATGCTCAGGCACTCCAGAGCTGCTGGGGTGCCTTGGTTTCCTGTGGTAAAACCAGCAGGTGCAGAATGGCCAAGAAGGAGTTTTTAACCATAGGTTATCTGGAGATGCTGGGCACTGGAAAGCCATGTAAACAATCCAGAGCTCTCAGTGTTCTATTTTTGATAATTGTTGAATCACAGTGGCTTTTTCTTTGTTTGTTTGTGTCTTTTTCCAAGCTATTTATTAATCTTGTTTTAAAGCTTATCCTAAAGTTTATTTATGGGTTTTCTGCTTACATTTTTCCTTCTGATTTTAGTCATGAAAAAATCTGTTTCTTTGGAAGCCTGTATCCCCTTTGAAGGTCTGTTTTCTGTTTGCTGAAAATGAATGCAATCAGCTCATGATCATTACTGCCCAGGTGACTGCCAGCCTCCAGCCCAGGGGTCAGTGCCCTGTCACCCTTGGGAGGTGCCAGGTGGCTGCTGGATGCTGGGTACAGCATCACACTGGCCATAAGGTGCCATCTATAACCACCAGACTTCAGAGAAATGTTTAGGTTGGAAAAAACCTCCGGGATCATGGAGTCCAACCATTAACCAGCACTGCCAAGCCCACCACTGAACCATGGCCCAGAGGTTCCTCCAGGGGTGGTGATTCACTCACCTCCCTGTTTGTGTTTTCACTGAGGTGTGCAATGTTCCCAGCAGATGTTTCACAAGCTGGCTGGCTCCTTGTAAACAGTCCTCTTCTCTTCACAGAGCCCAGACAGGTCTTTCAAGAGCTCCTTGCTGCTTTCTGCCCTGCAAGTTTTGTACAAATTCCTGATTTCCTTGTGCCAGGTTAGAGAAGCAGGCCAGGCAGCTCCTGCCTTCAGGCCACCGGGACACTTTCCAAGTGTGAAAAACGCCAATCACTTGCTTTTTTAAATTTTAAAAGTAATAAAATGGTTATAAATATAGTAATATAATTAGAGTAATAAAAATTTGGACAATTTGGATTAGGACAATATGAGACAATAAAAACAAAGAGTTACAGACAGTCCGGGTACCTCTTTCTGGGCAAAATAAGCCCCAAAAAGGACCCACGTTAACAGAGGAGTAACCCTTAAAAACAACAGCCTGTTGCATATTCATACACCTCATCCATGATGCATAAATTCCATTCAAACACAGGATTCTGTCTGGGCAGTGTCAGCTTCTTCCTCTGAATCCTGGCAGCATCTTCAGGGCTGAGCGAAGCAGGAAGAAGTTCATTTGTTCTGATAATGGAGCAATAAATTCTCTTTCTCTGAAAGATTTAGGTGTCCTGTGGCTGCTGTCTGGTGTCTGCTGTCTGCTGTCTGTTTTTCCTTTCTTAAAAAAAACCTCACATAGCATAGTTTCTATTTTAACATTATGTTATAACCTAAAACTCTATTTGACACACTACTTAAGAAAATTAATACAGCATAACTTTCTAACACAGCACATATAATATTCATTTCAATATTTGTGAAAAGCCAATCATAAAATACACATTTTTCACACAAGCATGCACAGCTGCTGGCTCTAAACCCGGACTAACTACCCTGGCTTAACCCAGCCTCTGGCAGAGCTGGAAAGCAGTGGTGCCTGTCCAGCCCCTCCTCTACAACTGGGTGAGGTCAGAGTTGTCACCTCCCTCCCTTCAGCAGTCATTAGGGATGTCCATCTGCAGAGCCACCATCAGTGCTCCGCTATAACCACTATAACCACGCCAGCTCAGGTGGCCGTGCTAACAGGGGTACAGGCATTACCATCTCCAGATAGATGTCTTGGAGACAGCTTTAGGATTTAAAAACAGCATCTTCCTGAGAATAGGCATCGCTACAAACCGACCTTTCAAATGCCAACATTGTCCAGAAAGCAAAATGTCTTGGGATTGATCGTGGCTGTTCCAGGAGCAGGCAGGATGGTGTAAAGGTATGAAAAATGTGTATTTTATGATTGGCTTTTCACAAATATTGAAATGAATATTATATGTGTTGTGTTAGAAAGTTATGCTGTGTTAATTTTCTCAAGTAGTGTGTTGAATATAGTTTTAGGTGATTACATAATGTTAAAATAGAAACTATGCTGTGTAAGATACTTTTTTTCAAAACAAAGGACTCCCACTGAGATAGCAGCCACAGGACACCTCAATCTTTCAGAGAAAGAGGTTATATTGCTCCATTATCAGGAGAAACAAACTTCTTCCTGCCTTGCTCAGCCCTGAAGATGCTGTCAGGATTCAGAGGAAGAAGCTGACACTGCCCAGACAGAATCCTGTGTTTGAATGGAATTGATGCATCATGGATGAGGTGTATGAATATGCAACAGGCTGTTGTTTTTAAGGGTTAATCCTCTGTTAACGTGGGTCCTTTTTGGGGCTTATTTTGCCCAGAAAGAGGTACCTGGACTGTCCCTAACTCTTTGTTTTTATTGTCTCATATTGTCCTAATCCAAATTGTCCAAATTATTGTTACTCTAATTATATTGCTATTTTTATAACCATTTTATTATCATTAAACTTTTTAAAAATTTAAAAAAACAAGTGATTGGTGTTCTTCCCAAAGGTGCCCCCATGTCCCTCCTCCTCAGCAACACCCCCAGAATTTGGCTCAGGTGCCCTGTGCGGGAGGAAGGAGGCTTTGGCAGCGCTGCTGGGATCAGACCCATCCTCCGCGTCAGCCCAGTGCCACCTACAGCAGCCAGAGCAGAAGCTGCAGCACCGGCAAACCGATGGAAACAATTCCAGCACCTCCAGTAAAAGGCATGCTCACATCACTGAGTGGCCTTTGAGGAACCAGAGCAGAAGCTGCAGCACCAGCAAACCGATGGAAGCAATTCCAGCACGCTCCAGCAAAAGGCGTGTTCACATTGATAGTAAAAGATTTTAAAATCATAGAAAATTCGGGCAGTTAGAAAGAAAGTTAGGCTTAGCAGGCCCTGGGAAAAATATTAAAGGCCTTGTATTAGCTAGATCATGTGAAACTACCACGCCTGTGTATTCAGTATATGATAAATGATCTAATTGTTAGATGTCATTAGATATAATTATTGTTTAAAGAATCATGAGAAACTCTAACACACTTTTAACACACTACTTAAGAAAATTAATACAGCATAACTTTCTAATATAACACATATAGTACTCATTTTAATATTTGCAAAAAGCCAATCATAAAATAGGCATTTTTCACACAAGCATGCACATTTGCTAATCATGTGAAACTGCGCCTGTGTAGTCAGTATATGATAAATGATATAACTGCTAGATGTCATTAGATATAATTATTGTTTAAAGAATCATGAGAAACTATATTAGGGGTTTGAGGGGGATCATGAGAAATCCATGCTTGGATGAAATCAGTGTATACAATAGAACAATGTAAGTTTAATAATTAATATGTAAGCTATATAATGATGGAATATAAAACATGTTTGGCTCGAAACCATGCCGGGTCTGTGCACCCCTGACACCCAGAGCTCTTCAATAACAGCACCTGCATATAATAGTTCTGTGAATATGTGTTCCTGAGCACTATCAGCATCACTGAGAGGCCTTTGAGGAACTTGTTTGTTAGCACCATGCAGGTGAGGACAATGGAATGGAGCCTTCTGGTTGAAAGCTGGCAGCTTTGTTGTGTCTGCTGCTGGTGGTACTTCTAAACCTCCAGCAGTTCCTTCCCTCTATCACCTGTCCTGTTCCCTGCTGGTTTATGTATTGGATGTACTCATCTTTCTTTCCAGGGAAGAGATGGATCTGTATGAAGCGAGGAAAAGCCCTCCCTCAGGCTTGTGCCAGTGTTTTCACTCATTACTTTTTTCAGTCAGTAACTCTGCAATGCCAGTGAAACACGAGGCACTGCTTAGGTGTTTGAAATAAATGCATTTAAAATGACACTTCAGAAGTGTGACTTCTGTAAGTCACACCACTTGCTTTTTGGGGAAGCGATTCCGTAGGAGAATGAATCTTTTCTCTGGGAAGATATTCACAGTTTTGGTGCATTTACAACCAGAAACATCTTTGAAATCTAAAGCTACATAAATACTCAGGAAAAGACAGACACAGGCTGCAAACTGCATTATCCTCCTGCCCTGGACTAGAAAGATCACCTCTGTTCTGATGCCATTCTCTCCTACAGAAATTGTCCATATAACACTGGAACTGGTTCAGTTTTTTTTTTTTTTCCCCAACTGTTGACTTTCCTGTTCTTGTCCAAATTCTTCAAAAGCTTCAAGCACTTCACCTACTTGTTTCTCTTCAGTTGAAGGATCAGTCCAAGTCCTGTTGTTATCCAGCTGTTTTCAAAAGGATACCCTTTGAGCATGTGAAAGTCCTGAATTGCCAGTGGGCACCCCTCTGGCTCTCCAGACACAATAATGCTCTAGGCTAATCCTCCATGTGGGAAGAACCTAGAGCAAGTGCTTGTTCCTTTTTTAACTCAGCAGGAGCTAAACAATTCCCAAATAAACTTGCCAAAGTGTGGAGCTGGTTCAAGGCACAGCTGTTGCCCTCTAAGCTGGATTTGGGCATTGCTTCTAATTCTGGCACTAGTGAAGATGCAGTTGGTCAATAGTGTTTGGTGCTAATGGTGGTTTAAAATACCCTAACCAGTGTTTTATGTAATCCTGCTTCTGGCTGGCAGAGCCACATCAGGGAACTGATTTGGTTTAATAAGGAACCCACAACACTAAAGGCAAGTGTGTGACACACAGGGTAGGCTTGGAAGTGGCTGCATCAGTAAAACTGAAGCAAGAGAGAACTGTAGTGAGGGGAAATAACTTGGGTAGGAGTTGCCAAAACACACCACTAACATGGTCAATTCACTTTTGTCCCACACTCCCCTGCCCATACTAGAGAGGAGCTTGAGTGTGCTCAAAGAGCTGGAGGCTCTTTTGTCCCACACACTGTCACTGCCTTTTAGAGAGCTGGTGACATCAATGGTCTGCCACCCGGGCAGGGACTGCCAGATCTAACATCCCCACCCACTGCATTTACACCAGCAAAACTTCAACATGCTAAGGTGACCTCCCAAACACCCTGCATCCCAGTTTCCTAATGAAACAGTCAGTAAACACACCCATTTCCTTTCCAACAGAGTGCACTTGTCCTGTCACAACCTCCATGAGATGTGATTTGCAGAGCCTCAGTGTTTCTCTTTTCCCTCCAGTACCCAGTGGAACAGATCCCCAAGCACTGTGTCTATGATGATATCCTTCCCACCTGTCCATCCTTTCCAAAACTCTTGGCAATCTTGTGGATGTGAGTTCAGAAGCTGGGGATACTCAGTTGAAAGGATACCAAGAGCTTTTATTTAATAACATCAAATACACATGCAAAAAAGGTAAATATTCCCAAATCTAACCAGAGGCTTTCCCTTTAGGGGGCTTTGCAAATAGGGATGGCTTGATCTGGTCTCTAGACAGACCTCTCACTGAAAAAAGCCTTGCTGCTCTTTCCTTCAAAGTGCCTCCACATTTCAGTCCCAAAGACATCAATCCCATCTTCAGCTTCTCTAAACCCAGGGCTTCCAGTTCAGCAGCAGAGTTGAAGGCCAGCAGGTCTATTGGTTCTATCTCCTGAAAAGAGAAAAAATATTTAAGAAAAACATTCAAGAAAAACAGGAGTTCAATTAATTTGGACAATGCTCTCAGGCACACAGTGTGATTCTTGGGGCTGTCCTGTGCAGGGCCAGGAGCTGGACTTTTGACTCTGGTGGGTGTCTCAGAAGGTTCTATGATTATTCCAGGAAAGTCCAATACTACCAAGAAAACTGAATGAAAAACATCAGTTTGCCATCTTGCCCAGCAGTTCAGCAGCTTAACCTCAGCTTCCAAAGCCACATCAAAGCTGACAGCCCCTTTTTAGCCTGATGCAGAATATAACCAATACACCTCCAGCAGGAGCAGGAAGGAGGATAAAAGTAATTTCTAATGTAGTTTACTGTAATTAAATAAATTTATTAAGAAGCATCTCTTTTTAGTAAGATTAACCCCAAACCCCAAGTTGTGAAGTTCACATCTCATCCTGCCACTAAAAAAAAATGAGGATTAAAATTTAATCTTCAAAGGAAATTGGTATATTTGCAAATTGACTGAAGGTAAAAAGGATCCCTACAGATAGTCTAGTCCAATCCAGAGCCTTGTCTACAAAAAACCATGGAATAGATGGGATAATTCAACTGCTGGAATTTACTAACACACTATAAAGGACATCAAAATCTAAGCCCATGTTGTTCAATATGTAAATGCACATACTGCTCTTATAGTCTGTATCTAGAGCACAGAATAACAGCAGTGGGAATGAAAGAACTCCCCTTATGTACTTGGCAAAAACAATTCTTGCCAGTAAAATCAGAACCTTTGTCCTGCTAAGTATACAAAAACCCAACTGGTTACCTCATTATTCTCACCCTACTTCTAAAAAAAAAAAGAAAGAAAAATTCATCAAGGACTACTATAAAAATATTTCCACCTGCAATAACAATCTGCCACAGCATTGGTGGAGTTTCCTGTTCTAGGAATAGAAAGTCTCACAAATACTGAGCAAAAGGTAAACAGTGAAGAATGGTAAACATCCTGTTTAAAACTTGCCAGCTCTAATAGTACAGTAGATGACAAAGTTCTAATTGATCAGATTGCATCCTTGGTCTTTTCCCCACTGAACTGTAATGAACTTTCACACATCAGAGCTCAGTTGTTGCCAGAGACTGACTTTACACCCAAGGGGAAAAAAGGCAGAAAATCCCAGTAACTCCCTAGCCTGAAAAAAAGAGCTACACTTTTTTTTTATTGCTAGAGTAAGCCTAGATTCATTATCCCCACAAATCTTTAACAGTAATATTATCCAAGGACCCATAAAGCAGAAGTATTGCTGCCAAAAATCAGTTGGGCTTTCATCAATCCAGTGGGAAAAGCTACATTGCTGGAGCTTGTTTGCTTCTTCAGCTCTAAAAGCAGCTGAAGACACACCACATTTTGTCCTGCTTCAGACTTACTGTGCTCTGTGACTGGTTTGTTTCCTGTGCCTTAGCAGGAACGTTTTCTGGCTCTTCTTTCTGGCTCTTCTGAGTCACTCTGTTCTTTCCTTGGGTGTCTTCCTTTGGGACCTCTGTCATTTTGCTGTTTTCTTCAGACAGATTTTCAGCCTGCCCACCTGTGCACACTTCTCCTTGCAGATCTCTTCCAGGGCCTTCTGCCTGCTCCAGTGGTTTCTCACTTGCACTGGTAGATGGACTGTCCTCTGCTGAAGCCACAGAGCTGCTTGAACACTCATCTGAATTTCCAACACTTCCATTAGCACTGCTGCCTGATGCACAACTTCTGTCAGATGCACAAGGGGAGTCATCCTTATTGTCATCCTCACAGCCTGAGCTTGTGGCCTCATTCAACCCTGGCCTGGCATGGGGAATATGTTAAAAATTAACATGCATCTATCTTAACTTTTGGTCTTTTAAATAATTTTTTTTTAATTGCCACATTTCTCTTTCCAAAACCCTCTTCAGAGAGATATAAGGAGCTACTCTAACAGCTATTTAGGTTAGTTTAATTAATGGAAGAGCTATCAATATTGAAAAGGAGCTACAAATGCCCAAAACAGGTATTACAGCATTCCCAATACAGAAATGACTGGAATCTTTGACTTCTCTTCCATGTTACATTAGATGAAAGATGCCAGGGGAGAAAACCAATCTTTTAAAGTTCATTGTAAATTATAATTAATTTATGAAGAAAAGGATAATATGAAGTAGTAGAATATAATCATTTAGAAGAGGTGGGGGAAAAAAGTGTCTGTTTTTACAAATGAAGTTTGTCTGCTCCATCTGGGACAGAACTATAGGAAAGCAGAAATGCTCACTTTCAGTTCTTTGATTTAATCAATCACTTCAGTTTTCTTATTTCTATTTCAGTCTACGTCTCAGACTAGACTCTGCTTACTTGTATGTATCTAACTTTACATCCTTTTTAAGGCTTAAGGCTGGAGTATAAAAACAAGGTATAAATCTTACCAAGGACATTTTCTTTTTTCGGATTTTGTTTCGCTCTTCCCAGGCTCACCCAGCCGCTTCCGACCCTTGCCACTTTCTGATGACACTGCTTTGCTGGCAATAACCTGTAAGCCTTCAAAACAAATTTGAAAGTTTCAGTAGTGCCAGAATTCAAAGAAATGCCCTCATCAGAATACAATTAATATCTGGTGTAAATTCTACTTATCTTTTCACTTTAGATGCAATTTAAAACATTAGTGGAAAAAATCACTATTGATGATACAGACTCAAAGCTTGAACATAAACTGAGTAGCAGCAAAACCTTTCCTACATGGATTTACTAAGAGTCAATTAAAATTGGATTCCTGAACTAGCAGGTTCTTCATCCTATTCAGCCTCAAGTTTCACTATCTAGCTGACAGCAAAAGAACAATATAGGGATAAACAAAGTAACTACAACGACCAGGAAGTGAAACAAGGTATTCTGCAGCTCGATTCGATATCTAGTTCTTATGTACAACCCCGTTATAGTTTCACTGTGTAATTATTGCTCAACTAGCAACACCACCTTCACAGAATCTGGCTCTTAATCTCAAAATTAATCTCAATTTTGAACTCAGAATCTGGCTAGGTGACCAAGCTAAGCAAAGTGAAGCATCACTTGTATCGTGTCACGCAATTCAGTGTGTGAAAAATGCCTATTTTATGATTGGCTTTTCGCAAATATTAACATGAATATTATATGTGTTGTGTTAGAAAGTAATACTGTATTAATTCTCTTAAGCAGTGTGTTAAATATAGTTTTAGGTTATAACATAATGTTAAAATAGAAACTATGCTATGTAGGATACTTTTTTTTCTAAAGAAAGGACTCAAACTGAGATAGCAGCCACAGGGCACCTAAATCTTTCAGAGAAAGAGAATTTATTGCTCCATTATCAGAACAAATGAACTCTTTCCTGCCTCACTCAGCCAGGATGATACTGTTAGGCTTATGAGGAAGAAGCTGACACTTCTGACCAGACAGAATCCTGTGTTTGAATGGAATTTATGCATCATGGATGGGGTGTATGAATATGCAACAGGCTGTTGCTTTTAAGGGTTAATCCTCTGTTAAAATGGGTCCTTTTTCGAGCTTGTGCTGCCCAGAAAGAGGTACCCAGACTGTCTGTAACTCTTTGTTTTTATTGTCTCATATTGTCCTAATTCAAATTGTCCAAATTATTATTACTCTAATTGTATTACAATTTTTATAACCATTTTATTACTATTCAACTTTTAAAATTTTAAAAACAAGTGATTGCCGTTTTTCACAAGTGGAATTTAACAGACACTGCAGACAGACAAAAAATTAAATCAAGCAAATTTCGCTGAAATTAACGATTTCATTTAGCTGAAAAGAAACGATTCTTTTTTAGATTTTCCTACTGAAGCGAGGCCAGAGAGGCTCTCGGCGTGCAGCGTGCTGCCGTACCGATGCGCAGCGACTCCTCCTGGCGCTCGGCCATCTCGCGGTACTGCCGCTCGTACTCGGGGTCGGTGAAGGTGTGCCGCGGCTCCGCCAGCTTCCGCTGCAGCCTCTCCAGCCGCCGCTGCTCCTTCTCCGCCTCCCGCTCCGCCTGCTTCTTCACCCACTCCGCCATCCTGCAGCGACACCAGCCCACATCAGCGCTCACAGCTCTAACAGCGGCTCCTTGCTCTGCACTGCTCCCACCCCTGCTAGGCTGGGAGGCAACGGGAAATGACAACAGCGCCCAGCGGAATGGCTGAGGAAACCGACAGGGACTCCTACAGAGAGGAGAGCAGGGCTAATTTTGAAAGCCAGAAACAGCAGTTAAGTTCACACATCCCCAGGACTGTGGTCCTGCAGCTTCAGAGAGAACTGTGAGAATTGCACACGAGGAATTGTCAGAACAGTCCCTCAGACTCAGGCTGCACTAAAATCACATCTATTTCTGTAATAATAGAATTACCGTCAGGAAAGCCCTGCTGGCTTCCAGTCCATCTGCACTTAAGATTTCACTTTTGCTCTTTTTAGTACTCAAAACAGCATTTCATCGCTACAACAGGCAGCCACTTGACCTCTTTGGTTAACAGTGAGCTACAAGATGAGGCTGTTTTATCATTTCAGCTTCTGAGGAAATGTCTTACGCTTTCTCATGGTTGACATCCCTCAGTCTCCTTCCACTGAGATCCCGACACGCCTCTCTGTTTGTTGTCTTCTCGATCTGAGCACCCAGGGCTCGCAGCATCGACCCAAATCCTTCCAGAGGAAAAAAGTAAACAGGAATTAGCTACACAGAAGCATTTTGTCAATGTAAGGAGTCCAGCTTAGGTTGAATTCTTTAGTGCTTTGGCTACTGAGATCTTGGCATTTATATATATGTTTTTTAAATAATAGAAGATAAAGTCAATTAGGTCACCTAACACAGCCAAATCACAGACTATCTGTACCTGAAATATTTGTCCTAAGTGACCACTGAATGAAACTAGGCAGCCTAAGGTGACAGGTCCTTTTCAACCCAATTTCAACTCTCAAGTCACTTTGGTGCGTGCTACAGACTCCTAATAACAGAGATAAGCTGAAAATGGATGTGAGGAAGATCTGGGCTTCATCTTCCCTGGTCAATCCTCAGCTTTGTACAAACACTTTGATTTTAGCTCAGAGACTTTGTATCAGTCATACAGACACCAAGAGATCTGTCAGTACCTAAGGACTCCTGCTATCAGTACAGGCACAGCAGCAGTTTTCTAACCTAAGAATCTAATCACCAAGAAGCAGGATAAACAACAAACCTCCTTTTCCAGCACAAAGCCTCGGCTCCAGGCTATAAACAACTCCACTCTGCAACTCATCTTCATCGCTGACAAGTCGCCCATTACACTTCACATACAAGTTTTCTTCTGGGATGTTCTAAAAATGCAGAAAAATTGAGTCAGATCATTGAGCCAGAAAAAATGAAACATTCTGACAAAGAAAATCATTAAGCAGTCATGTTTTCTTTCTTCCAGAGGAGCAGAAATAAAATCAGACAATCTGAAAAGGACAAACATTCTCTAACGGTGCTTGTTTTAATTCCTGGTTACCAAAGGACTGAATACAGTCTAAATCAGCTTGCAAACATGAACAGGGAAAAACTGTGTTATGGGAAAAATTCAGAAACAACCTGTGATGATCTGACCATAACCTTCATTCCCTGTCCTCCAGTGCCACTAGTGGGAAGGAGAGAAGAGGAGAGAAAGAAAGAGGGAGGGGAGGAGGGAAGGCGTTTTTAGGATTTCTTTTACCTCTCATAATCCTACCCTGACTTTGACTGGTAATAAAAGAAGTTCATTTCCCCAAGTCAAGTCTGTTTTGCCCGTGATGTTGACTGCTGAGAGATCTCCTTGTCCTTATCTCGATCTTTGACCCCTTTTGTTACATTTTCTCTCCCCTGTCCAGCCGAGAAGAGGAAGGAGAGAGCGGCTCTGGGGTGCGCCTGGAGTCCTGCCAGGGCTCACCCACCACGATGCGCATGTAAATATAAACACACACACATATATATAACGTAGCGAACAGGCTACAGGGCTCTCTTACAGCAAACTCTGCTGCTCAGCTAAGCGACAGCACCGAAGGCAAGGCACGCACAGGCGCGGATCGCCACCGCCCTGCCGCGGGTACCGGCGGGCAGAGGCCGCGGGCGGCCTGCGCAGCACCGCCGGCACCGGAAGCGCAGCGCCTCCCGAGGCCGGAGGGCCCCACACCGGCTCCCCGCTCCCGCGGCACTCACCAGCTCCCGGGCACGGTCGCGGCGGAGGCAGAGCACGGAGCCGCCCCCGGGGGGCAGCGGCAGCGGCCGCGCCCGCGGCCCCAGCGGGTCCCGCACCCAAAGCGGCTCCGGTTCCAGCGCCGCCATCGCTGCGGCCCGCGCGGTCACGTGACGCGGAAGGGGGCGGGGCCACCGATCCGCGGCCGCGCCCCCTCAGCCCCGGCCCGTTTTTATCGCATTTTATAGTTCGCGGTTTCTTATGCGGACGGTTCAAGGCGAATCCAAGGAGCCCCGCCGTTCCAATCCGCGGAGTTCGTGCAGCCCGGCGGGTTGTGCAGTCTTTCCCGAGCCCGTCACGGGCGGGTCCGGGCCGTGGCTCTTGTGGCGGCGGCCGCGGGAGAGCGGCGGGGGGAGCGCTCGCGCCCCCTCAGGGCCGGGGGCGCCGCGATGGCAGCGCCGAGCGCCGCGAGTGCGGGAATTGCAGCGGGGATGGGCGGCCCTGCATTGCCCGGCCGTGCCCGGCACTGTGCGGCCGAACACGGTGCCAGTTTCACGCGAGGATTTGCAGCGCGTCCCTGTGGATCCTTCGCCTGGTTCACTCCCACGCGCGGAGGGTGTGCGTGTGGATGGAACAGGCCCAGGACTCTGGTGTCTGAGGGCGATGTGCCTGGGTCACCTAACACACCCAAATCACAGGCTATTTGTACCCAAAATATTTGTCCTAAGTGACCACTGAATGAAACTTGGCAGCCTAAGGTCCTTTTCAACACAATTTCAACGCTGAAGTCACTTTGGTGCATGCTACAGACTGGTGACTCCTGGGGATCCCAGACGTGATCCTGGTGATTCCTGGGTGATCCCAGACATGAGGACAGACTGGGAGATAGATAAACTCATCGGGAACTGCCCTGCAGAGCAGGATTGAGGATTCTTAAGGGTGAAAATCTGGACAGGAGCCAGCAGTGTGTACTTCCAGTCCAGAAACCCAAACATCTGGGCTTTGGATACATCCGGGGCTGCGTCTGAAGAAGGACAGCTGGCAGGTCAAGGGAGGTGTTTCGCCCCCTTTCCCCTTGTGAGAGACAACCGCTCACTTTGAAAATTTAAAAAGGTTTATAAAACCTTAACAAAAGTACAACAAAGGACTACATAAGGAAAAAGCTGCAGCACTGGGAAGTGCCCCTCGTGCATACCACACACCCAGCTCGTGTTCAGGATGGATGCTCAGTCTTTTACACCCCTGGGGGTTGCATTAACCAACACTGGCCCCTCCCAAAGTCAGTCAGCTCTTCTTTGCCATTTATCCGTGGAGATTGCTTTCTTGTAACTTGGTTGGAGGTCAGGTGTTGCGATGCTGCACCCCCTAAGCACCCCCTGAGCTTTTCTGTTCCCCACTGTCCCATACAAGGGACACATGTGCAGCCTTCTTTTACCTGTGCTAGACAGCCCTGGCTGTCTGAGGGCAACAATACAGGGGGGAAAGGGGAACAATGGGGAGAACAGATATCTCATTATCCATCTATAACACCCCTAGGATATCCCACCTGGAGGGCTGTGCCTGGCTCACCCTCAGCACAGGAAAGGCAGCCTGTTGGAGCAGAACCAGAGCAGGACTCGGTGCAGCTGGAGTACCTCAGCTACGAGGACATGCTGAGGCAGCTGGGGTTGTTCAGCCTGCAGAAGAGCAGGCTCTGGGGAGACCTTCTTGCAGCCTTCCAGCACTTAAAAGAGGCTTATAGAAAAGAGGCAGAGACAGATAGTCATAGGGAGATGGGGAATGGGTTTAAACTAACAGAGCAGAGATTTAGATTAGGTGTTAGGAAGGAGATCTGTGCACTGAGGGTGCTGAGGCCCTGGCACAGGTTGCCCAGAGAAGCTGTGGCTGCCCCATCCCTGGAAGTGTTCAAGGCTTTCAGCAACCTGATCTAGTGGGTGGCATCCCTGCCCATGGCAGGGCTTGGAACAAGATGATTTTTAAGATCCCTTCCAACTTAAGCCTTTCTGTGATTCTATGATTCAATTATGTAGTCACATGTAATGTGTTTAAATCAGAGTGAAAGTTGATCTGGAGCAGGAGTCCACAGTTAGCTGTCCATGACATGTGGTAACTACCTGTAAGCAGGAGGCTGAAGAATTAGTCAGGAAAAAAAAATGCCACCTCTACTTATTCAGGAAAGGATGTGTGCAGAGGTGTGATCGTGATCCAGGCAGTACAACCATTGCACTCTTTGGTGGTTTCAGATCTCCTTCATGTCTTCAATATAGAGGATATTTGAAGGCAGGTTGCTCTCAGATGCCTCTGGTGCAAAGATGTGGTTGGACTGCCCTGAGACCTGCAGTGTGATACCCCTGTCACTTTATCTCCAAATAACAATGTTTCCTGCAGTGCCTTTTGGTTTCATAGCAGCATGGGCAAGGACTGTTGCTCGCAGTGTCATCTGCCCACGAGCTTTCCTGCCAGGGTGGCACCTGGAAAATCCCTGTTAACAAGTGAGATAGGCTCCTGTGCTGGAGCCTGCAGCTGAATTCAGCTCTTAAGCACGGTGCTGGTTTGGAAAGGTGGGGGTTGTGTCTGAGCTGCTTGGCTGTTCCCAAAAGTTTGGTGATGTGGCTGTCCCACTTCATAATTGAATTATTTTTCTTTAAAGTTCACTCTCTAAAAATAAACAAGGTTCAGTTTTCATGTATTGAACCTTTTAAAATTTAAAATTTGTTTTATTTTATTTGTTTTTTTTTTAAGTTTGTTTCCTCAGCCTGCTGAAGAGCCCTGCTGCCTGGCCAGGCCTGTGCCAGCATGGGTAAGTGGTTCTCATGCCTGGCTGTCTTAAACTGATGTGATAAAGAAGGAGGAAGCTGGGAAACAAAGAGGCAGAGAGATGACTTGAAGTGGAGACTTCAAAATGTAAACAAATGAGTAATAACTTAATTAAGGGGAATCTCCTGATGGGTTTGTCTTGGCCAACTCACAAATCAAACATCACCCACCATTTCTTACACTGTAATTTTAACAAATGTTTTTGTAAAGGATTCTGTCCCAGCCCAGACAATCCCTTACTGTCTTTATTTGCTACAACAGGTTGATATTTCTGAATTATGTGTCACGTTGACACAGTGGAGCCTTTCAAACCCCATGTGTCTGTAGCCTGCAAAAGCTATGGTTTGTTTGTTTTTTTTTTTTTTTTTTTGCTGGGTCAGGCCCAAATTCAGTTAATATTGTATTTTAAGTCATGTGGTATTGCTTGTTTCATGCCATGTCTGTGGCATGCCACCTGATGTTAAATTTCACCAGATCTGGGGTATTTTTATTAATTTGTGGTATCTGATTGAAATGTAACTGGTGAATGTAAGGTATGCATGTATACTTATGCAGATGAATAAGTATTTTCTTCTGATCTGTGGGATTTCACTTGCATTCTGAGGGCATGAATCATTTCCTCCCCTGAAACTCCTGTTCTTGGCATGGAGGGTGTGGATCTTGCCAGTGCAGGCCAAATAGGTGGAGTTGTCCAGGAAAGAGTTGGGCCACAGAACTGCCCTGTGGATGTTCTGAATCAGTGTAACCCACAGGTTGTTGGAGCAGTGTCTTCTTTGAATGTTTCAGTCTACTCTTTTATCTCTGGGGTTTTGTGTCATCTCAGTGAAAAGTGGACCTAAAAAGAGACCCCACTGCATCCTGAGAGATGTCCATCCATGACAGCAACCCATCATTCCTAACTGTGATCCCTGGATTCTGCCTGCAGGTTAGAGCTGGGATACCCTGAGAGCAGGAGAGCTGACAGCAGTGGGGTGGTGCTGACACAGATCAGGCCCTTTCCAGGTCCTACACCACCACCTTACAGCTGGTTTTGGGCTCCTAATGCCATTCCCTGTCCAGTGCTGGGCTTTGTGGTTGGGTGATGGTATCTGTGAGACTTGCCCAGACCCTTGCACATCATCAGACTACAAGCAAGCAGCATTTAACAAGCAGAGGAGTGGTTTTCTCCCAGCTCAGCCCTACAGCAGACCCTGCTCTCGGGATTTATGCAACCATTTAGCTGGTTCATGTCAGTGGGCGAGTGTTCCTGTGTCTCTTGTTCTTCATTATGCTTCTATTCCTAGAACTCATCAAAAGTCTATTGCCTTGCTCCTCACAGAAAAGTCTAAATAAGTCAAAAGGGCTGTTATTATAATTTCCCATTTGAAATGTATTTTATGAGAAGTGTTATTCTCTTGGTAAAACAATGAACACTCTCTGATTCTGCAGTGGTGCTTTGGACTTAGTTAATAAATCATGCTTGCCACTTTTCATTTAGAAAGGATTTCACAGACATAATTAATTAAACCTGACAGTATCCTTGTGGGATAAGAAGTACTTTGACTATTTCAGTGGTGACACTCAGGCAAACTGGTTATTCTACCTTATCAAATCAGTCAAAGGATCAAGTCTAGAATTTAAAACTTTCTGCTATCTTGACATAATTTAGGAGATGAGATCACCCAATTCTTTTTGTATTTCATCATGATATCCATATGTGATGGAGATAGCGGGTGGGATTCTGTGGCCTGACTGTGATCTGCTTCAAATCCATTCCTTGATTTGATATGGAACACAGATTTTTCAGTCTGTCTGGAACCATCAGACGTGTTACTGTCATAACACTGCAATTCATTCACTTGTTCATTCATTCACCTTCCTTGTTTCCTCCAGTGTGTTCCATTTTAATGGTGATATCAATGCTTTCCAGTGTTTTTTAATGGTTGTTAAGACCAGGATCACAGTAAGGTACTTGCTGGCCCTTGTCTTCTCATCTGCACCTGAAAGATGCTTGTGGCAGTGAAGAACACAAAACTAGTTGTTCACTAAGGGTCCAGATTAGCAAGGATGGGTCAAGAGTTGTTCTGGTAAGAATTCAGTGTTCTTCACTTCTAAAAATGCTCCTAGACACAGGTAAGAGAAAGGATGGAAGTCTTCACTAAAAGTATAAAACAGATGTGTATGTTCCTTTTAGAATATTTCAAGTGTGCAGAGATATTAACTAAGGTGAATTTTGTCCACTGAGGTCACTTCCAAAATTTGAAAACATGTCCTTTAAAGGTGAGGGATTTTGTCTGCTAGGAAGTCAGTCATGTACTATCATAAATATATGGAACTGGATCATCTAGATATATTTTCTTTTACATTTTAATGGTATCCCGAAGGGTAAATTCCACATAATGTATTTGCAATTAAATGTGTTGCATGCTTTCATATTATTTTTAAATGGAGGATTAGGGATGAAAAGAAACCTCTGTGTGTGTGTTCTTAGGACAATAACTGAGAGGTTGTATGACATGAGGGAGCACTTTTTACTTCAGACAATATGATACTGTTTGACATACCATACTGTTTGACAAAAATGTAATTAACTTAATGAATCTAAGCTGATATTTGCAAGAGCAGTTTCCTGCCAAATGTCAATAGTCAGTTGCTTCAGTTTCTGTGTGGTTGGTGCAGTGGGGAGAGACAGGGAGTTAAGATACCTGATACTGGGATGGGAACAGGTGAGGGAGAAACAGAAATGTTACTTATACATTGTATGAATGCAATAGCTACTGTTTAATATTCTCATTGTCTCACAGGGAATGCCTGCATTTCAATCTCGGAACAAGTCTGGGGCGACTAGCTGGATTTTTTAATTCTTACAGCCCATAGTTGTTACTAGTGCAGATACTTAGAGATAATCAAGATTTTAAGGTAACTCTTAATCCAGTTTTACCCTCATATTGTGCTTAACACCTTTGTCTCCATCCTGTGCAGGGATATTTAAACTTTGAGTTCTTTCAGGGAAGGAACATGCACTCATCTGCACATATGTGAAGAACCTGAGAAACCAAGGTCCCTCTTTGTTTGGCCATAAATATCATCAGCATCGTCAGCCTTGGTAGTGTTCTTAATAGCAATTTGAAATTTGGCAGCAATAGTTTGAAATGAATTGATTAATTAGACACCCAGGTAACGCTTCAGGTTCTAAGAATTCCTTAACCTTGTGTTTTCTCTGCTTTGCTAGTCTGAATGCCTGGATTTGGTCTGTTGTGGTTAATTCTAACCAAATACAGCTGGAGAGTGCTGAATGGGTCATTGTAGTGAACTGTATATTTTATAGGAAAACAATACCAAAACCAGGCCTCTGCCTCTTTATTTTTGCTCTCCCTCTAATGAAGCTTTTAATTACAGCTTGCAGACACACTGCAGAGACACTGCTTAATTACTAAATCTCTGTGTAGGGACTGGATTCTGGTTTCCTAATTATCACCTGTGTGTTTGACAACTTCATAAAAATCCAAAGCTAAGAGTGAGCATAAGGCATGAAATTGTGTATATTATATGCAAGGTACATCTCTATTTTCTGTCAGACCCCTATACCTTAAAGTTTTTAAGAAACAGGAGAGAGAGAGTGAACATTTTGCAATGTGGACTTTTCATCCCATCGTGACACTGTCTGCAATAATTAGACCAAATTTACACTCTTCTTGAAATGATCAGCTGAAGGGAAAAAAAAAAAAAACAAACAGATCAGGTATCCTCATTTGTTTTTCAACTGAGATGAAAATTGATTTGGAAATGTTCCCTGCTAGAACTGAAGTTGCATTTCCAGTAATTGGGAGGAGCTCCCAAATTATACTACCCCACCCTCGTCTGCCTGCTTTCGGTTTACCTGAAGAGACTACAAAGAAACAGAAAGAGGAAAAGAGGACAGCAGCAAAAGGGAGAGCACCCAGGACAGGTGTGCTCTAAAAAGACAGAAATTTCAAGCAGAATGGCTAAGCCCTCATTTTGGGTTATGTTCAACAGAGATAGCACATGCTTGGCAGTCTGTGGCATGGTGATGTTCATAAATCCTGTTTAAAACAGATGGTGACACTGATCATTTGACCTTTGATCAAGTGTTATGAGTCAGATCCTCAGCTAGTGTAAATTCTCAAAGCTTCTCTGGCTTGACGGAGAGATGCCCCAAGTTCAGGATCCAGTCTCTTGTGGGAGTTTGACATGGTTGCCTTTTGACTGGAGCATACAAGCCCCACTTAGACAACATTCTGGTAGGAGTAATATTTATCTTCTTGTGTAAAGAATGTTCTGCCAGCTTGCTGAGGACCTACAAATTAATAATAAAATGTTCAGATTTGTATTTGTTTCTCTTAAAAAGAAACATACAAATATTAATTTAGGGAAAATGTGTAGGGTTTTTTTTTTGTTGTTGTTCTATACCATAAGTTTGAGTTGGAGAATACTGACATTATAAGATTACAGATATGTGTAGTTTCTTGTTGATTTGATATTGGAATAATTTGCCATTTTGTTTACTTTTTGCACCCATGCAACTGAAATTAAATTGTTAGTGTGATGTTCAGGGAATACCACTGGTTGGATTCCCCTCCAGTGTTTCTTCTAATCCTTTCCAAAACAGAGGTAATTATATGTCATCTATGAGGAATTTGTAATAGAGCTCACTATGCCCCTTGAGGATCTTTCTTAAGTCATATGTGTGTGAGGCCTGGAAAAATCATGTCCTCACATGGTTATATTTCAGTCTTAGAAACATGATGATGATACAGCTGTGCCTTTGTTCCTTCGTGTTCCTGTCTGACTTGGGCTCTGGCCTAGAAGTGGTGTTGGTGTCAGAATATGCCAGATTGGTTGTTTCTCAAAGCAGGGCTATGAAGAAGTTCTTGCCAGTGTGTGTAAGTCACAGTTGGAAAATCTTGTTGATGATGGTTGTTTTGTTGTGGTTTTTTTCCCCTCCCTCATGTTCTTTCGTATCAGGAAGTTACAGGAACAGTTTGTCAGGAGAAGCCTTTGTGCCAGTTGTACCCCCCACATCTGCAGACTGGGCATGGCTCTGACCTGTGTTCACTCCTGGTTTGTGCAGGTGTTCCCTTGCCTGTAAAGGTTCTGCAGGTGACCTTGTACTTCTCAGAACCAAGAACCTGAAATATTGCAGATGTGGCAGGAGCAATCTTCCAGGCCCTCTGAGCCGCATCCCAAAATTCAGGACTGCCAGGCAGCCAGCTTGTCCTTCAGTGCACCACGGGAAAAGGGTGCTGTGTGCTTTCAGCAGGCGGAAGTGACAGTGACTCCCAGGAATGCTGACTCTCTATTGGGCTGGGGATATTGGTCAGGGCTAGGCCAAAGAGCATATTGGGCTAGGGCTAGGTGAGGGCTAGGCCAAAGGGCATAACTTCAGGATGGAATGAAGTGTGTAATGTCAACTTCAGTAGCATCTGATAAATGACTTCCTCTCACAGCCCCTCTGCTGAATGTAGGACACATTGCCAACATGAAAACTGTGCCTGGAAGCCTTGTAGCCCAGGGGAAACAGGCTGGCAGCCTTTCCTGTGGTTCTTTGCTGCTGAAGTTGCAAGTGGTGCTGCTTCTCTCTCTGTCCTGAGATCCGTGCCCTGCAGTCCATGTTTAATCCAGCTGATGTTCTCCACTTTAGTTGCTGAGGCTGTGGCTTGGATTTTAACATCACTTGTACACTGTAAGTTGTAGTGCCAAAACTTAGCATGCAGGAGTTGTAGTGAGTCCCCACAGAACATAAGATTTGCCAGAATCATGCAATGTTAGCACATGCTAAATTTGTGCATTCTCATTTACCTTCTGTTGCTTGTTTGTTTTGATGAGTTTGGAGATGTTAGAGGATCAAGTTTGTGCCTGCAAATACTACTGTCTGACACTTTCTTTAGATTTCAAAAACAAAAGATGAGATTTTTATGTTATCACCTCTCTGATTTTTGGTAAAACTCCCCAGTCTCATTGCAAAACTTAAGAGGTAGTTTTGTCAGCAACTGACTAAGACATACAAGTCATATATGATGAACTGGTGCTGCCTGACAAATCTTTCTCATCACCAATGATCCCTGGACGCCTTTAAGGCAGCTGGGCCCCATGACAGCAGCTTTGTGGCACTCACAGAGCAAGTGAGGCTTGACAGGCACTGTTTGATCAGAAGGAACCACTGTTGCCACATGGTTCCTGTGCACCCTCACTTCCGGCCCCTTCTCTGACACAAGGCATGTGTGGTCAGAGCGTGTTTGGGAGACAGGAACTTCTAATTCTGGCTCTGGCACCTTCTTCCTTGTGATGTGAAAGCAGCTTTATGGGCACTTTAAAAGATAGCCTTTTTAAAAGATTAATTAGGGTGTCCACACCTGGGTACGTAGTCAGAGGCACACTAGGCCTCATTTTCAGAAGTGAATATCTGTGAATCCTTTTGTTCTCAGCTGGAATTGTGGACACTGAACATTGAGTAGTCAGAGCAAATTGGTCTTCAGTAGGTTTGTACATGAACTGTGTTGCAGAAGTTTCTGAGCATTAGGAAACTAATGAGTAGTGCTCCTATAAAGTGCTATTCTCAACAGCAACTGCAGTTTTCATACTGTGATGACTTGTGAGATGTGAATTTGAGAAGAAGAGGAGGAGAAATGAAGAAAAATTACCTAAAAATATGGTACAGAAAAGTAGAGTCTGCAGAGTGTGTAACTTACAAAGAATGTTGGGAAAATAGGAAGCTTTCATTTCTTTAAAAACCCCCAAAGCTCTGTAGTCTCATAAGACTGAAAATAACTTCATGTTCTTTGCTGATGCTTTAAAATATAATGTCTGCTACTCCATCTTCCCTCTCCCTTTTCTGCTCTCAGGAGACCACTTTCTTCAGAAGTGGGTTTTGAGATTTGGGAATACTTGCTAAGAAAGATGGGACGTGTCAGAACACTTCTCAGCTGTCTTAGAGCCAGACCTCAGAACAGTATTTTCATTTTTGAGACCCTTCCTCAGCTGAGGCTTGAGGAAGCATCACAAATGAGGCTTATGAAGCATCCATGCCATTTCAAGACAGTCTTATGTTTTCACGAGGAACAAGCAGATTTATTTTGAAAGCAACCAGCCTACAGAATATTGTTCCAAATAAATTAAGATATAGGGTGTCATAGCTGGTATTTTGGTCTGCTGTTTGCTGTTGGAGCCTGAGTACTTTGGTCTGTGCTGTCTGCATTGTACTGAAGAGTAGCTGAGTTTTATTCTGCCTGCTATCCCCAGGGCCCTCATGAAGAAGAGATTCATATCTCATGAGATTACCCTACTGAGCAATGAAATGAAATAAATAATATTATCTTTGAGTTCTGTCAAGTATAGTAGCTCTCAGAGCCTTTCAAGGCAGTGTCAGCAGGGGCTGGAGCCTGCATCAGTGTGTGAAAAGGCATCCTTTACAAGAACAATGCTGCAGAACGAAGCCAATGGGAGCCTAATGGGTGGTGGGGAAAGAGTGAGCCTTCTTTTCCCCCGCTAATGCAAGCCTGCAGGGATTTGTTTTCCAGCAGGTGGGAGCCTTGGGGCAAATCAGCCTGCTGGAATTCTCCTACAACAGGAGCTCCTAGAAAATCAGTGTACTTGTAGTAGGGATCTTATTTGGGAACCAATTAGGGCTTGTGTTGGTTGTTTCTCCTTGGCAGTTTTAATGAACTCATAACACAGAAGTACTGGAAATAAAAGATTTTGCAGTAGTTTCTGTTAGAAAACCATGGGCTACCCAATTCCTTCCACAGTACGATACAATGCTTCAAAAGACAGCAAAGGTTGTTATCATAACTTAGTCATGTGTGAAGAGCCAGGAGAGCTAAAATCAGTTAAATAATTTTATTCTGCTGTAATGTTGGGAAGAAATATTCCCCAGAACAATTGTTCTTCCCTGTTCTGCAGAAAATTCTGCAAAAACCCACTTGAAATGTGTCTGTCAATGCAAACTAACTCAGGCAGCTACAATAAATTTCAGATTTTTGCATTATCATTACAGAGGAAAAACTCCCTTTTCTTTTTACTTGTCCACCAGTCATTTCTCCCAATGCCTTTAACATATTTCTATAATTAAATTTCACATCATATCTCTGAAATATGTTATCACATTTGATCATACTTCATCTAAAAAAATCACAGATGCTCCTTGTCATACCATCCAATTTCCAGGCTTTGGCAGGGCTGTACAATAACCTCACCATTATCTGTTGTGCCCTATTCCCTGTCAGGTGCTAAGACTTGGTTTCTGTTTCAGTTAACCCTTTAGCACACTCCAAACTGGCAGTATCCAAGGATAAAGCACAATAATGTCCTGAGAAATGGAAGAAAATTGGCCATAAGCTTAGAGAAGTCAAGAAGAAGCTGAAGTTCTACTGACAAGGTTTCTGTTTAGGATTTTTTTATAGTGCCAGTGTAATAGGAATACAGCTTTTCTTGGCATGATATTGCAAGTCCTGTTTCCACCTTAAGATACTGAACTGTTGCATGCCAGTCCTTCAAAGCTGATAAGAAGAAATGAAGACTGTGGTTACAGCTTGTGGTACATGCATTGTATGTACCTGGAACTGTTCTTAGCTCTGGAGCAGGCAATTAAAGATATTTTTAACTTCCAGTCTTCAAAAGGTAATAGAGATTTTTTTACTTTCTATTAGAAAGTATACTAAAATATTAAGCATATCTAAAAGGCTATTATGAACAAACAAACAAGCAAACTAGATAGGAATAGGAATGGAGTTTCAGGATGTCATTATAGGGTGCTCATACAGGATTTTTATGACTCCACCAGAAGAAACTCACTAGACCACAGAAAAGAAAGAATTAGCACTATTCTATAGTAATGTTATTTACTCTTTCATGTTCTGTGGGACCCCATTAGAAGGATGAGAGATGAGTTCCAGCAGTGCATGTGTGTTAACAATGGGCCACACAAATCAGATTATAATAAGAAAATCCTGGATGATACATAAGGAATTAGAGCCAGGAGTTCCTATATAAAAGCAGGCATATACTCAGTGAAACTTGAGAAGCTTGGTAAGTCTTTATAGGAGAGGATCCTAAAAGTCAAACTCACCAAGCCTCCTAAAATTTAGTGGTAATCCAAAAAGAGGAGCAAATTCCAGAAGTCACGAATCTTATTCTCTGAATTATTGTAGGCTTATTTTCATTCTTTTAGAACTTTGTCCTTGAAATACCTTTTGGGAAAAAACTTCTCATTGAAATGGTGTTAATTACCAAAAAAGTAAAAACCAGATTTACTGCATTTGGGTTATGAGACATTAAAAAAATGCAATTTGTCCAACCAAAGTAGGTTGTTCTGAATCCCCTGGCCATATGTGATGCTCAAAGTGTGAAAAGTACCTTTGGACTTTGGACTTCAGGACTGATGATTTTGCATTTTAAAGTAGCTGTCTCTTTTACGATTTCCTGAAGAACCCAGGAATCCCAATACATTTTTTGTGTGGCACATGTAAACTTCCATTGTTATTTAAACAGGGACACTTTCCTTCAGGCTCAGCTTTCAGGGATACACTTTTTACAGGTGTAAATTAAAAACTATGAATCCTCCCCAGGAACCTGTGGAGCATGAGAGTTGCTTAAAAGGAAACACTTGTGGAAGAGTTTTCTTTGAACAGTGGGGCCATAATGTCTGATATATGTGAAGCATTTCAGAGAACTGCAAAAGGCAAAAGACATTATTAAAAGACACAATAAAAGTGAAGAAAAAGCTGTGTCTACTACTACTGCTACTACACAACAACTTCTTATCTGTGTTTCCAGTAGGTGCCAATCTCTAAAGATAGGTGTACTACACAGCTGCTACTTCTGGCCAGTGTACTTTTGGTGTCTGTATTGACAGAGAATATAAATATTCCAAAGGATAGGAAGGTGTCCTGTGTGATGCGCAACCCAGCATGCCAAACAGCTCTGCAGTAGAATGGCTGCTGTTACTGTGCTGTGACTTCTGTGCTCTACAAATCCATGACATGGAAACCTTCAAAACAAATCCTAATAGAAAGCTATTTACACAGAGGCAAGGTGATTGTAACTCATTTTGAGGTTTTTAGGTGATTTGTACTTTCCTTAACAAGTGCCAATGGTTGCCACCCCTAGTAACTTCCCAGGAAAAAACAGCAAATGTGTATTTTTGTCTTTTATGTAGATGATTGTTTAGGAATATGTTTAAATCTGCACCAAATGTACTGTTAATGCTAAGTTAAGGCTACAAATACTTTAATTCTGTCAAAATGCATTTTAAGAGGAAGATAGTTTTAAAGCTTGTGAGCATTTTGTACTGACACTTAACTTTAATTTCCAGGAGAAATTGTAAGTGCATAGCAGCCATAACCACAAACTGGGGGGCAGGCCTGCCAGGACTGGAGTGAAGATGAAACAACACAGTCCAGTGTTTTTTAAGGATGGGATAGAAATTGGCTAGGAAAGGCTGTCCAGCCTGGGAGCTGCAGAAGGGAACACAGCAGGTGTGGGACTGGGCCTGGCTGAAAAACCTAGGGGAAGGTGGGAATTGTTTGGCATCAGAATCAAGAGGATGAAAGACAGAGATAGGAAAAAAAAACCAAAACCAACAAACAGAAAGAAGAGAAAAAATGCAACTGTCTGAGCAAATACATTGAGTCAAAGAGGTGTGTAGGAAATATGAAACAAGGAAATGGCCACCAGGCTGCTGGGGCAGGGAATAGGGGAGAACTTGCAGATCTGGAGTGTAAAGGTTGGATGGAGGTTCAATGAGTTAAAGAAAGGAGATTGAGAACAGGAAGGGAGAATTGGGTATGGGAGGAGGTAAAAGAAAGTAGGAGTCAGGTGAAGGCTGTAGATAAATAAAGGTTGTCTTTTATACTCCCTCCATCACCAAAATGTCTGAGTGGCTTTTAGATAAAACTAATAACAACCCCAGTTTTCCCTGGGTGATAGAAGAGGACCTTTATCTGTCGAGCTGGAACTAGACTAAGTCATTTGGATGTTTAGTTTGTGCTTTCGGGGGAATAGGAAAGAAATATTTCTTCTTTGATCAGAGACCCTTTGGAGTTTGGTGACAAACTGTGAATGTCTTTTGTAGCAGGAAGCCTTTCTCAAATGATTCTGAAAGATTACCTGCAGTGTTGCTTGAAAACAACCATACTCTGGCCTCCCTTTTTTTTTCTTTTTTAGTCCAGTTAACCTGAAAAAAGGCAAACTTCATCTGCTCTGCTGTGTTTTGTTTGGCTTGTAATCTGTGCTGTTGCAAAGGGAAGCAGCTGCTGCAGTTTGTAGATGTTCCTGCAGTCTGTGATGTTACTGGTGTTGATCTGGTAGCTCTTCCTCCAACTGGGCCAGTGCATTACACTGGAAGCTGACGAGGAGCTATTTGGAAAGGTCGGAAGCAACAACTTGTTAGTTTTGCTTGTTTCGTGTTTCATTTTGTTTGGTTTGGGTTTTTGTTCTTTTTTTTTTTCTCTAGTAACATTTTGAAACAGTGTTTTTAGCTTGATATAATAGTTACAATTAATGCGTCCTGATGGGAAAAGTGCCTGCCTTCCTCTGCTCAGTCTCCCGGGCAAGATGAGAGCTTCCCAGCAAGAGAAAGGTGAAAGAGATTATTTTGAAAAATGTCTGCTACTTGGACAGCCCAAAGGAGTCCAAGCAGTGGAAATCCACCTCTTTTTCGCTGGATGAGGGCTGTCTACTTTCTGTGAAAGGTGCTGAAAACAACTTCTGATTTGAGTGTTCCTCTTTTCTATTCATGATCATTTGAGTCTTCTTTGGCTCCAAGCTGCACCAGCTGTTTTCCACCCTAATCTTCTTTCCCGTAGCAATCTGGCCACGTTTGCAGCAGCGGTGGTTCCGCTGGGTGAGGATGAAGTACTGCGGTTGTCCTTGGCGTGTTCTTGCCGGCTAAACCAGTGGAATCTCATTAGGGTAGATTTCTTCATGGCCGCTTATGGATGCCTTAGGGTGGAAGATGCCTGTGGTCTGCAGAGATAAAGGCCTTCGGAAAGGAGGAGCAAAGGCTTATCGGTGCTGCCAGTGAAAGATGAGCGTCTGGAGTCTTTTTAGAGTTGGGCCAGCTCTTTCTGTGCTGCTCCGTAGGCACTCAAGTAGCATTTGTGGTAAAGCTCAAAGGGCCGTACCTGTTCCTACAGCCCTGGCAAAGCACGGGTTTAATGGCCTTAATCAGCGAAGGTGCAAAACCTGATAATACTGTTTTTCCTTCTCGGGCTTTCCCTGTGTTCCGCTGCGGGCAGTGGGCAGACAATACCCTGTAGTCCTGCCTGCCGTGCTCCTCACGCGTTTGAAACCAGCCAGAGCTGCCAGCGGCAGGGCGGGAGCAGCGCTGCGGCCCTCCGGGAGAGGCGAGAGCTCGCTCGGCCGCCGAGCTCCCGGAGGAGAGCACGGGCTGGCCGCGGGAGGGGGCAGCGCCGGGCCGGGACAGCCGCGCCCCGCCCCGCCTGGCGTCATGGAATTCCAGGGCGCTCCCGCCAATGGCGGCGGGGGCACGTCCGGTGCCACCCGCGGCTGCCGCGGCGCGGGGGGGTCCGGGCCCGCCGCTGACCTCGGGGCTCGGTCACGCCCGGACGGAGGCAGGGCCGCGGCCGGGAGCGCGGCGGAGCAGCTCCTCCTGCGGGAGAAGGGAGCGGGAATAGCCGGACGGAGAGCCCTTCCTCCGCGCCCCAGAGCGGGCAGAGTTAAAGTTGACAGGGGCGACCTATGGATTATGAACCTCTGGGCAGCTTCCTGCGGCTCGGAACTGGTGCTGCCCTCTTCTAACTTTTCCAGCTGCTCGTCATGGGACGTGTGTGTTGTGTGGGGAATTGATGCCAGTTTCGGTGTCTGGCTTTTAGAGTTTACTGAACATTTGCAAACGCTCTTATTGTATAATACTGAACAGCTCAGAGTTCACTTTTGACTGCCCAGTACGGGGCTGTTCTCTCATGAAATACTACCAAAAGATAAATCAATCCACCGATACTTCTGTAAGTACAAATAAAATCCTCTCTGGTTTCTCTTTCCTGACAGCCACCTCCCATAAACTCACTGTAGGGTCAGAGGTGTGTGTGGCATATCTGGTCATGTCTGTGTAGTGCAGCCCGTTGGTTTTATCTGAGCACTAATGCAGACTATATCTATTTTAGCAGAGTGTTCTGCCCACGATAACACTCTCTTTCTTGTCAGGTCTGATTAGCCCCAAGTGAATGCTCACATGGCTAAACCACTTCTGCTGCTGGAGGTAGTTTGGATGTCTCCACGCAGAGCTGCATTACATCATCATCCGTAATAAAGATTTTGCAAATCAAATATGGCTCCGTCTAATGCCTAAATGACAGAGAAGATGGTGGCACCAGTTGTGCGAGCAGAGGCTCTGACTCTGTAGTTGAGATGCACTTACAGCAATTGCCAGGGGCTGTTCAGTTGTATTAGAGTGCAGGTTACTTTCCCCCAGGGCATTTTGATCCTGACATTACTAGAAAATAAAGAGCAAATTTCCTCACTAAACATCATGGCAGCTGACACAACCGGTTGGGGTCTGCTGATGATGACAGTGCTAAACTTACAGTTGCTTTTGCAATAGCTGCACCTCAACCCCCAAACAGTGGCACAGCACTGATGCAGGAAATGAGGCTCCTCTTCCTTCCCCAACAGTAGCTTTTCCTTGTCAACCATCATGCCTGCAGTGTGTTTCTGAGGCAGAAGGATCCCCAGCAGCCCCCTCCTGACACTCAGCTCTCATTTTACAGACCAAGTATGGCCCTCCCACAGCAGATCCTTGCTGGGTGGGCTCTGATGGGCCAGCTTACAGGGAGAAATTTTGTTTTGCTTCTATGTAAAGACAAAAGCCACAGAATCAATTAGGTTGGAAAAGACCTCTAAGGTCATTGAGTCCAGCCTTTGTCCGAACACCACTTCCCAACTAGACCGTGGCACTAAGTTCCATGTCCAGGGTTTCCTTAAATACATCCAGGGGACAGTAACTCCACCACCTCCCATGGCATCCAATGTCCAGGCAGCCTTTCCGTGAAGAAATTCCTCCTAATATCTAAGCTAAACCTCCCCGGTGCAATTAGAGGCCGTTTCCTCTTGTTCTGTCACTCGTTGCCTGGGAGAGGAGCCCAGTCCCCACCTGGCTACAACCTCTTTTCAGGGACTTGGAGAGAGCAATAAGGTCACTCCTGACCCTCCTTTTCTCCCGCATAAACACCCCAGCTCCCTCAACAGCTCGTCGGAAGATGAATGCTCCAGACCCTTCCCCAGCTCCGTTGCCTTTCTCTGGACACGCTCCAGCACCTCCACGTCCTTCCTGTACCGAGGGGCCCAGAACTGGACTCAACACTCGATGCGTGGCCCGGGAGGAAAATCACCGCCCTAGTCCTGATGGCTACGGGGTGACCCCCAAGCCGAAGAGACCCGAGGCAGAAGGCAGCCAGAGCGGCTGCGGCGGACGCGGATGTGCCCGGCGGCGGGCCGGGGGTGGCGGCCGGGCCGTGAGGGGGACGCGGGGACAGGGAATCCCCGGGCGCGCGCGGCGTGCCTTTTGTGTTTGTACACACGGCCCGGGGGCGGGGCCGGGGGCGGGGCCGCGCCTTCCCTCCATTGTGCGCCATTGGCGGCCGCGCGGGCCGGGGCGGGGCCGGCGCGCGGGGGGCGGGCCCGGCGCGCGGGGCCGGCCCTCGCCCGTCAGCCATCTTTCAATTGTGCTCCGAGCCGCCGCCAGCGCCAGCCGCAGCAGCTCCGGCTCCTCCTGCGCCCGCCCGCCTGCCCGCCCTCCATCCCTCCCTCCCTCCCTCCCGCACGGCAGCCGCGCTCGCCCAGCGGACGGGGTAAGTCTGGCGCCGCGCCCGCCGCCCCCCGCGCCCCGACACCCACCGCCGCTGCCCCCCGAGCCTCCCCACAAACTTTTGGGGCGCTCGGGAGGCGGCGGCGCCTCGCGTTCCCCTCGGCCGCGCCGCCTTCCCGGCGCAGCCGGAGCGGCTCCCTCCGCCGGCACCCCCGGCCCCGCTTCGCGCGGTCGTTGCCCCCCTCTGCTCCCCTCGCCCCCGCTCCAGACCCCCACCAGCGGCCTCCCCAGCCCCTCAGCTGCCTCCTCAGCCCGACATCCCCCGGATCGGGGCCGGGAAGCGGTCGCAAAGGGGAGCCGCTCGCCAGCCCAGGGTAACTCTCCTGCCTTCCTTCCCCTGCTCCCCACAGTTGTTGCTCAGCTTCACCATCTTGTCTCTTTTCTCTGGTCACCGACCATATTTTTTTTCCTATTGCATAAAAAACAATAAAAAGGGAAAGAAATTCGCCGAAGGAACGACCCAAACGCAACGCAATTTTTCGGTTTTCGAGTGCAAACTTTTCCGCTGCCTCCCCCTGCATCTGCACCCGCACGGTTTGGAGTTCCTGGCGATATTTTTGGCGTTATTTTTCGCAATTTATTTTTTCCTCCTTTGCAAAAGGACTAGGGCTGCGTTTCGTGATTGTTTCCATTTTGTTCTGGCTCTGGGAGCTGAGTTTGCCTGTGAGAGGCGCTTGGGAGCGAGGCAGCTCTTGGGGAAGCAGTTACACAGAAAGAGAAAGACGGCACCCGAAAAACAACCCCCCAAAAACAAAGTTTGTTGCTTTCTCGCACTTTTTCCGGCCCCTTTCCTTTTCGCACGATGAACGCCGGGCTGCCTGCGGTTGCCGGCGGGTCGGGGAGCGCGGGCGGGCGGCGGCGGGCGCCGGGCAGCCCGGGCAGGGCCGGCGGGGGCTGCCGCTCCTCCGGCCCCCGCTCCGCAGTTTCGGAGGAGGTTTTCCGGCGGGTGGGAGCGGCGGGTCGGTGCCAGCCCCCCGATGTTTGCCGGGCGGTATTTGCAAACACTTGGCAGGTGACGGGCGGCCGGCGGGGGGGAGGCGACAGCCGCCTCTCCGCGCCTGCTGCCGTGCGGCTCGCTCGGCTTCAGCCGCCGCCGCTTTGATATTGAATTCGTGGGCAAAAAAAGCTGTATTTTAATATTCCGCGATCGGCAGGCGTTTAATTTCTAATTTAATTTTTTCCTTTTTTGGTGTGGGCTTTTTTTTTTTTTTTTTTAACTGGCCGTCGGAGGCGTTCGGCCGCCGCGGGCTCGGCGCTCGGGGCAGGGACGCGTTGCGCGGGACGGGGGCCGCGCTGCCGCCCGCCCCGGGGGCAGGTGCCGCGGGGGGCGCACGCCCAGCGGGGCGACCACCTCCCCCCTGCCCCGCCTGCCCACGTTCCTCCCGGCAGGTGTAAGGCAGCGACGTCGGCAGGAGCATGGCCCGTACCAAGCAGACCGCCCGCAAGTCCACCGGTGGCAAGGCGCCCCGCAAGCAGCTCGCCACCAAAGCCGCCCGCAAGAGCGCGCCCTCCACTGGCGGGGTGAAGAAGCCGCACCGCTACAGGTAACGCAGCGCCGCGCAGAGGCGGCTGCGGGGCGCGACCGGGCAACCTCCCCACCACCCCCCCCCAAAAAAATCCCTCCTTCCCCCCCCCACCCCGCGGGACCGATAGGGCGGGGGGCGCTTCTCCCCGCCTCCTCTGCGCTCCGCTTCCCGAGGCCGCCTGCCTGCCGGTAGAATAACCAAAAAAAAAAAAAAAAAAAAAACCCCAAAAAAACCCACCAAAAAGAAAACAAGCTCGAGTCCCCGCCAGCCGCAAAAATAACCAGAAATTCCCAGGGCGGCACCGACCCCCGGCGTTTGTCATCAGCTCCTTTCCGGGCGTTCCGGTGCTGGTGACTACAAAATCGACACCCCTCCCCCCGCGGCGGACGCGGCTCGGCGGTTCTTTTAAATTTTTATGATTCTGTGCTCGCGGTTATCTGGAGGCCGCAGCAGGGCTGCGCCGCCGCCAAGTTTATTGTTACCGGCGCGTTCCGCGCTCCGCTCGCGGGGCTGGACCCGGCGGCGGCGCTGGGCGGGCGCGGGGCCCTGCAGGGCGCGGAGCCGCCGCCAGAGGGAGCCGCGCACCCGCGGATGCGGCGGGGCTCCCGCAGCGCCCCGCGCCCGTCCCGAATCCCGGCCTTGGCACGGCCGGAGCGGAGCGGAGCCGGCGGCAGAGCTGTGACACAACCCCCCGGTCCCTGAGCTTCTCCAGGCCTGGCTCCGTACAGAGCGGCGGCAGTCGTGCTTCAGCTTGGGGGATGGTTTTGGGCTAGGTGTAGGTATCCCTTGGGGAAAATATGGATGGGGAAGAAGTGGGTTTTGAATAGGGGAATTAATCTAAAAGTCCAAGAGGGGATTTATTAATGTATCGAGGAGTCTGAAGAGGATGGAGCCAGGCTCTTCTCAGTGGTGCCAAGCGACAGGACAAGAGGCAATGGGCAGAAACTGATACACAGGAAATTCCACCTGAACGTGAGGAAGAACTTTACTGTGAAGGTGACTGAGCATTGCAACAGATTGCCCAGAGTGGTTGTGGAGTCATCTTCCTTGGAGATATCCAAAAGCCATCTGGACACAATCCTGAGAAACAATCTCTGGGATGACCCTGTTTGAGCAGGGAAGTTGGGCCAGGTGACCCACTGTGGTCCCTTCTAACCTGACCCACTCTGTGGTTCTTGCTCTAGGTGTGAGGCAGAATTCATCAATTGTGAGATAAGTAATAAAGCTGGAGCAGGGAAAGACAAAGCTTCCACAGAAATAAATGTGCTGTTAGTTTCACAGATGGACATCATGTTTGCAAACATATGTTGCTATTCCGAATTTGTCATTCTGACACCAAAACTAGCAGGGGGAAATACACTGGATACTTTTGACTGTCAATATAACAGAGAATATACATTTTGTTGGTTCTGTGAATGTGAATGTTGACAGTAGAGAAAAAGAACCAATTTCCCTTAAAATCAGGGTTCCTGTCAGGCCCCTCGGGGGTACCTTTGGTACGGCTGAACTCAGGGCAGCTCTGTGGTTTGCCACATCTGCACTGAGCTGTGTTGCTGTCACTTGGACAGCACGTGTTGGCCAACTGTTCCCTTGGTGAAGTCAGGCCTTGGGAGTGTGCCTGGCCTGAGGGATCCCTGCTGAGGCCAGTGGAAGTTGGCAGAGATTGGTGGTGAGGAGATACTGACTCTTTGCCAGCAGAACTGATTTTGTATTGTGAATGCTGGAACTCTCCTAGGGAAAACTGAAGTGCGTGGTGCTTGGTTTAGTCTGGAGGATGGCCCCCTATTTTTAAGGCGATGTAGAGTATCTTTTCAGCGCTAATGATTTTTATTTTCATTGTATTTAATTTTAACAGGCCGGGTACCGTGGCTCTGCGTGAAATCAGGCGCTATCAAAAGTCCACCGAACTTTTGATCCGCAAACTCCCCTTCCAGCGTCTGGTGCGTGAAATTGCTCAGGACTTCAAGACAGATCTGCGCTTCCAGAGCGCTGCCATCGGTGCTTTGCAGGTGAGCCTTGCCCGGCCGCCGCCTCCGGGCCGGGAGTAGCGCCGGGAGAGCCCCGGCCGGGATCCCCCCCAGCCCCGCCCCGCTCCTCCATTGGCCACGCTGTTTCCAGGCTTCCTCTGCGCTCCCTCTGATTGGTGGGGCTGCCGCGGTGGGCGTGGCCCGCACCGCTGGGAGGGATGCTCACCTCGGCCTTGCCTTGCCCTGGAAGTGCCTGTGGGTACCATAGGATAAAACAGCACAGGGGCAGCTCAGCAGCTCCTTACAGAGCCTAAAAGTCTGGGTTTATAGCTGGTGCTTTGCTTTTGGGGTTTTTTTTTAAGTAGCCCCTGGATTTGTTAGAGTAGTGCTTAAGATGCTCAAGACAAACACATTTCCTCCACCTCTAAGTTCTGCAGTTGGAGAGGGAACATTGTATAAAGCAGATTCAAGGGTTTCCTAATGGGGAGGTCTTGGTGTCCTCAAATGCCCTCTAAAGCACAACAGCCCAATAAGCCTAAATACAGTTAGGGAAATAGCTGCCTTCCTAGGATGTATTTGGTGCTAAGCACATTTTAAAATATATTAGTTATGTAACTTATTTAGATTATACAGAGAGAAAAATATTAATTGCTCTTTCTGGCCCAAATTCCTGGATCTAAGTTAGGACCCCCCACAAGACTGAGTTCTTATCATGGGGACATCTCCCTCTTGTGATAGAAGACACTCCTGATTAAAGATAGCTGTTGAAAGACTGTTCCAGAACGTATCTGTAGTTGTAGTCTGTCTGACATGCAGACAAAATGGTCTCTTTCTAGTTAATGACTTCCACTTGATAAGGGGCCAAGACATTTGCCATGAGAGCCCATAAACTTGGGCATGTGCTTAGCTTCAAAAGGTGCCTGTGGGCCTGTGTGTGTTTGCAGAGTTGCTGCTTTTGCTTTTAGTTATTCTCTGTGGTAGTTCTGAAATCCTGAGGTTTATCTGTGTGTATCTTTATCTAGATCTGCCTATTAAAATGCAGTAGCTGATACACTTTCAGAAAGCTCCTGCTTTGAATGTTCCTGGTTTTGCATTAAGGAGTTGTTGGTATAGAGCCTGGTCACACACACTTCCTAGTGGGTTCTGCTTGCATATTTGAAAAAACAAACAAACTCAAAAAAGTAAATTTTTAAAAACAAATTAACCCCTTGGGTACCATGTTGTTTGTGCCATCAAGGATATTTGGTGAAGTGTCTTAACTTTTCACAAAGTGATTTGACAAAATTGCATTAGGGATTCTCATATCCTTCTGCAAATTAAATGACCTAGTAATACCACAGTCCTCATCTGCTGTAGTAAATATTGGGTTTCTTTCATATTGGATAATCTTAGGTTTTTAAACAGGATCTTTGAACCTAATAAGTTGATTCCTGGAGTTCCTGGCAATCAAGTGGTTCACACAAGTTGTTCTCTTGTATGTATTGTAGAAAAGGTGACCTCGCCCTCCTTTCTGGAATTGGGCCCCATCATTCCCACCTTCTCAGCCTAGGTGTGGCCGTGTCCAACACTGGCACACTGAGATGCTTCCTGGGAGATTGATGGGTGTTAGAATTCCATGTGTTCCAGAAGTGTTTGAACAATTGCCATTGCTGTGCTGGGCTTAGCAGCAGCTAACTTCACGTGAGTCAGGGAAATATTTGGGTCCAGCTGAGCATCTGTCCAGCTCAGAGTCCTGTCTGCAGCTGTCCAGTGACTGGGAGAACCACTGTGCTCAGCTTTGTTCTTGTGCTGGCCCTGGTTCTCTCAGCTGGGAGCTGAGAGCTGTCTGTGATGGTGGGGCCAGTGCTGCGTCCCCAGATAGGCAGGAAGGAAGTACAGGAGCAGGACAAGTGTCTGGTGGTAATTGCCTGACTGATGTCCTGGTTTTTGTGCTTCAAGGAGCTCCTGAACTAAAGGAGTTCTCTTATTTCTGATAGTTCTCAGTACATTTTTTTCCTGCTGATTTTTGACTTGAGCCACCTCTTCAGTGTCTGTGGAAGGAGCTGTATTGCTTGAACTGTGTGTTGGGAAGGAATACATGTTCTTCTTTTCCCTGGCACCTGCCAGTTTCACCTGATGCTCGGTGGCTCTTACTCTGGAAGAGGCAGCAAACAAGTCCCTCAAACAGTGTGACCCAGCCTTTGAAAAGAGAATTTCCTAAACAAACGAACCTGCTAGTAATGTAACCCCTTCCTGTCTCGTGAGAGTCCCATGGGAGTATTAGTTCTGCTGTGCTCTGGAGGATGTCCTGGCCAAATAGCAGCAGTACACTACTTTAGACATAAAATATTATAAGGAAGGGGAGGGTTTGCATTTCTGAAAATCTAAAACTTTTGATATTTGTGACTAATAAAGATCAAAACCTCAACTTAATGCCACGTTACACTGTCCTTTTAATTCTGAACTACAAATCTTTTTTTCCCCCGGTGCTCAGAGATTGAAAATGTTCTTATCTCTTTTCTCCCACACTAGGAGGCAAGTGAAGCCTACTTGGTTGGGCTGTTTGAAGACACCAACCTGTGTGCTATCCATGCCAAACGTGTCACAATCATGCCAAAAGATATCCAGCTAGCACGCCGCATACGTGGGGAGCGCGCCTAAAGCCTCGCCACGATGGGTCTGTCATCCTCCAAGCAAAATCTTCTTCCTGTTATTGGTAGTAATGAACGTTAGATATTTTTTTCCATGGGGTTAAAAGGTACCTTAAGTATATGGTTGCAAGTGGAAAAATAGGGGACAGAATTGGGTATTGGCAAGTTTTCTTTCCATTTTCATTTGTGTGTGGATTTTTAATATAAACAAGGGGGACATAAAAAGAAACAATGCGGTCAAAAAAAAAAAAATAAAAACATGAATCGTTGAAACTTGTTCACCAAAACAACTTTATAAAAAAAAAAATTATAAATAAACCTGTCAAATTTTTCTGGACAATGCCAGCATTTGGATTTTTTTAAACAAGTAAATTTCTTATCAATGGCAACTAAATGGTGTTTGTAGCATTTTTATCATACAGTAGATTCCATCCATTCACTATACTTTTCTAACTGAGTTGTCCTACATGCAAGTACATGTTTTTAATGTTGTCTGTCTTCTGTGCTGTTCCTGTAAGTTTGCTATTAAAATACATTAAATGATGCCTGGTTTTAGTCTTGATTTTTAAATTTTACACATGGGTTATATTGATTTAAAAGTCATCAACCTTTCCTCCCCTTTTACTTTTCAATGCATGGCTTAATTCCTTGGGGCAGATCTAGGAAATACTGGGGATACTGCCTTGGCTGAAGTAGTGTATATGTGAGGTTCTTTGAAGAGTGTAAAATTGGTCTGCTCCACATAAAAACAAGTTTAGTGAGTGTAGTACCAGGTAGAGTCTGGAACTGAGATGAGCTACAGTGCTGAGAAGCAGCAATTTGTTATTTAGATTCCTTTCATACTTGATTTTGTGCTGAATTTGGAAGCATTTCTGATTGTCGTGGTTTTTTAGTATGGTGTAAGTGGTGGAATGTAGAGGTTTGGGTTTTTTCTCTTTGGGGGTTTTATTTTTCTTGGGTGTTTTTTTTTTTTTTTACCCTTTTTCACTCCGTTAGTTTCTCGGTTTGTAGGTGTTCCCTTTTTGGTTGACTACCTTTCTGTTTCCATCACACCCTCTAGCATTTTTGAGAGTTTAGTCTACATGTGATTAGTTTCAGCTCGTACACTCCAATCTAAAGCACACTTTTGTACCGTTTTTGTTGCAATTCTTCACAGAAGCAGTACAAGGACAGGATCACACATTTCAAACCTACTGGGTTTTTATATTCTCCTACAATTGCTGATGGAAGTTCACATGAAGAAATTTACTGCTGAAATCCTGTCCTGTGAAAACCTGGTTTTAATTTTTCCCCTTGAAATTTGTTTAAGGGTTCTGGCAGACCAGTCTGGGAACGAGTTATGTGCTGTAGTTCTTGATAGCTCTTGCAGATAATGAAATGAGCTCCACAGAAAAAAAACCGTGGGCGGTGAACAGATTTCACCTCCATGCTAAGGCTCCTGCAGAGCTTATTTGCTGCTAACTTCTTTTGAGAGGTTTGGAGTGAGCTCTAAACACAAGTGAATTTGTCTGAAGATTTCCAAAGAGGATTAATAGAGATATATTATCTGCTTTGGTATCTTGAACAGAGAGCCAAAAATTACAGAATAAATCACATTATTCATAACTTGCTCGGCTTTGGTAATGAATGCTGTCTGCCAGGGTTGTGCAAAGTAAAGTCTATTTAAATGGAGTAGCTTGTCACAGGCAAGACTAATGCTAGACAAAATGTGATCACATCCTTTTGATGCCAAGCAGTTCCTAGCTATCAACTAAAAATTAAGGAAGACTTGTCTTGGAGCACCCAGAACAACAGAAATATAAAAGGTGAGCAACTGAGATTGAACTGATTTAAGATGTCATTTCTGTCTACTCGATAACAAGCCTGTTAAACTTGCTATCAGTGCATTTCAATATAATTAACTACTTGTTTTGTCCTGCACTTCTGAATTCTGTTTCACCTATCAGTCAGCAGTGCTGCAAGCACCTACACAAACAGGTAATTAGGCTGGAAGTTTTTTATTAAATAGTCTGGAACTGAAGTGTATAGATAAAGAACTTAGGTTTTTTTCTTTCTTAGGAATAATAGAAAACCAAATCTCCAAATTTTGGTACTCTAATGACATCCTGAGTTGTCTTTCTTTGAGAGAATTGGGGTGAGGAATATCCCAGTTTAACTGACAGTGCAGTTAAATTGTTCAAGGCAGAGGAAATCCTAATAGAAGATGAGGGGATCAGGAATCTGAGCAGATAACGTTTTAGCATGCAAGTGCTTTGCCTCCAGCTTAGGGATAAACTTTGCCTTTTTGAAAGCTGTGGTCCTACAGATGCAGGTGAATCCTTTTAGTGATGAGCTGTCTGTGCCTGAAGCAATGCCAAGAAACTTCAGTTTCCAAAATAGTTTACCTCTTTTCCCCTCCTTCCTCTCCCACACCAGTTTTGCTGTTTCCTGGGAAATGCAGCTACAGCTGAGATTTTGAACACCAGAAACAAGTTCTGGTCCTGTGGATGTGCTTCTGTGGAGCAGTTTAACTGTTCTGAATGGAGGGATGGATGAGAAGTGGCTCCTTGTTAGTATCAGTCATATTCAGAAGCTGAGCATCTCTTTAAGACGTTGTTTGATGTATGTCCAGTGCCCAATTTCTGAATTATTTTGGTGAAATCCTTTAAAATGTGTATGTGATAAGTTGGTTTTTAGGTCTCTGTTTTATATTTGTATTTTAGCAGCTGTATTTACTTGCTGTTTCCTCCAGAGTAAATACAAAACCTTACTTTAAGTTGGTTGCTTTGTACCAGCAACATAAAAAGCCAACTTGCATACCAGAGCCAAAAATTAATGTAGTGGGAAATAATATCAGACACAAGATCCATTTCAGACACAAGATCAGTCTCTCTTATGTGGCTTTATCAAATTCAACGAGCAGTTCTTGAGAGCTTGACTAAGAGAGAACTTGAACCCAGCATTTCAGATTTTATTTAGGAAAGTAACTTGCTGACTGTAAAGTAACTAATATTGGTGTACCTGTGTTTTAGTGCTGCCTCTCTGGGCTGTGTTCCTCCAGCCCTCTATCCCACCTGGCAGTAGCTCCTCAGTGATCCTAATCCAGGCACCAGATTCCACTTTTTTAGGTGAAAGAATTGTGTCTCACACCCATACTCTCTGTGCCACTGTTTTTGGTCTCTGCATTTCCAATTGCTCTGAAGAGCTGGACCTTAACTTTAAGATTCAAGGTTTAATAAAATGCAGGCAATGTTCTGGTCAAATATTTTGTTCACTGTGATTTTATTTCTTGCTCTGGGAAAAAAAAAACCCACATGACTTTTCTTTGGCCTTCATAGGAGTAAGAACTTAATAACACTTTTCATATAACTTGTTTTCAAAGGCTGGAATTAAGAGGAGGAATTCTAGTGTCAGGATAGTTGCTGGGGTTTTTTTTCCCCCTGGTCCAGATCAGGAGGAGCTGTTTGCTCAGTTTTACTTGGTATAATGACTCATCCTCAGTGATGAGATGTTTTTGCACTAAGTAAGTGGATGTTGCAGACCTGTTTGTGGCAGCTTGGCCTCTAAACATTTTGTTGACCAGAAAGCCACTGTTTATGTATTCCTTTTTTTTTTTTTTTAAATCTATGATGAGGCTTAGATCTTTAGACCTTGGTAATACAATGTCAAAAAGATAGCTGAGTGTGTAAAAAGCTTTACATCTGTAAATAGGAGTGTAACCTACCTTTTTGATTGCCTTCCTGGGAATCTTACCAGTTACATGATCAAAAACTAAATAAATATACAATAAATTATTTTAAACAAAGAGACTTGCCTAATTCTGAGAAATGGCTGCAAAAGGCTGAGGCTCAGGAATGCTCTCAGCTGCAGCACACCTAGGCTGAAACTTTCTGCTTTTTCCTTGGTGGTGATCCCTACTGTCCCTCTGCAGCAGTAACACCAAAGATCAGGACACTGGGGGTAAAAGCCCACAAAAAACAAGGTTGTGGTCAAAGGTAGGGTGGTGTGTGTGCTCTCCAAGTCATCACAGTTGCTCTTCAGTGGGAAATGAGCCTGGATTTTCTGCCCATCTCTCTTGAGAACACATTTGTGGGCTGCTGTGTGGTTTGAGACGTGTGCTCACATCCTCTGCTGTTTTGTCCCCTGCCAGCAGCATCCCCCTCATCTCCTTCTGCAGGCAGGCTATTACACACAGCAGGGCCTCCAGCAGCAGGGGGGCTTTATGTTACTGAAAGCTCCTGTGATGTCACAAAGATTTAAATTAAAAAAAAAAAATCCTAGAAAAGAAAAAATGATCCCTACAGCTCTGGAAACCACTTGTGTCTCCTGTTGGTGGCAGGACTGAGGGTTGTCACCCTGCTCCCTTGAGAGGAGCTGCCCTCACCTCCTCTTTGTGCTCGTGTGTGTGCTGTTCCACGGAGGCATCCCCAGCAAAACCCAGCTGGAAAATGTCTGTGGAAAATGCCTCTAGGCCCCAGAGTGAGTGAGAGCTGATCCCACATTCCTCTGAGATAAATGCTGACCCTTGGGTTTGCTCTTGAACAGCTGCTCTCCGCTCCTGCCCACCTCGATTGGCAAGAAATGGTGTGATTGAGGAAAACTAGTTTGTGGAGTTGGTGAGGGGTGAATTCTCCCTTCTGTCTTCATCTTGTGCCTGCTTTGAGGCGAGGCTGAGACATCACCTCACTCACCAGCAGGTGAGGGATCCTGAGACATCGCTTCTCTCACCAGCAGGTGAGGGATGTTCCTTTCTTTTCCGCGAGCTGGAGGAGCGGGAGGCCTGGAGGACCTGCCCAGGCTCCCTCTCCCGCTGCATCAGAGCCTGCCTGGCAGCTGAGCCCCGTCAGGCGGCCCGGCTGGGAGCGCTGCCAGGCGAACACACGGCCGCGGATGCCGCCGAGAGGAGCCGGTCCTGGCAGGACGGGCTGGGAGCGGCTCCCGCCGAGGGGCTGCGTGTGCCCGCGTCCGGAGCCTGGAGCCGCTCCCAACAGCCCCAGAGCCGGCTCGGGAGGGGCTCGGGAGGGCTGCCAGGCTCCGGGGTGCACATCCAGGTGCCTCGGGCTTGGACTCGGGCAGGGAAAGGGGAGGAAGCGGGCGGGAACGGCGCAAGGGCCGTGAGTAGAGGGGCGATGGATGGATGATGGATGGATGGATGGATGGATGGATGGATGGATGGATGGATGGATGGATGGATGGATGGAGGGGTGGAGGGGTGGATAACGGATGGATGGATGGATGGATGAGTGGGTGGATAACGGACAGATGGATGGGTGGATGGATAATGGATGGATGGATGGATGGATGGATGGATGGATGGATGGATGGATGGCTGAGGGATGGATGGATGAATAGATGGATGGATAACGGATGGATGGATAGATAACGGATGGATGGATGGATGGATGGATGGATGGATGGATGGATGGATAGATGGATGGATGGATGGATGGATGGATGGATAACGGATGGATGGATAGATAACGGATGGATGGATGGATAAGGGATGGATGGATGGATGGATAAGGGATGGATGGATGGATGGATGGAGGGGTGGATAACGGATGGATGGATGGATGGATGAGTGGGTGGATAACGGACAGATGGATGGGTGGATGGATAATGGATGGATGGATGGATGGATGGATGGATGGATGGATGGATGGCTGAGGGATGGATGGATGAATAGATGGATGGATAACGGATGGATGGATAGATAACGGATGGATGGATGGATGGATGGATGGATGGATGGATGGATGGATAACGGATGGATGGATGGATGGATGGATAGATGGATGGATGGATGGATGGATGGATGGATGGATAACGGATGGATGGATAGATAACGGATGGATGGATGGATAAGGGATGGATGGATGGATGGATGGATGGATGGATGGATGGATAATGGATGGATGGATGGCTGAGGGATGGATGGATGAATAGATGGATGGATAACGGATGGATGGATAGATAACGGATGGATGGATGGATGGATAAGGGATGGATGGATGGATAGATAATGGATGAATGGATGGATGGATGGATGGATGGATGGATGGATGGATGGATGGATAACGGATGGATGGATGGATGGATGGATGGATGGATGGATGGATAAGGGATGGATGGATGGATAGATAACGGATGGATGGATGGATGAATGGATGGATGGATAGATAATGGATGGATGGATGGATGGATGGATGGATGGATGGATGGATAGATGGGTGGATAACGGATGGATGGATGGATGGATGGATGGATGGATGGATGCATAATGGATGGATGGATGGGTGGATAACGGATGGATGGATGGATAACGGATGGATGGATGGATGGATGGATGGATGGATGGATGGATGGATAAGGGATGGATGGATGGATAGATAACGGATGGATGGATGGATGAATGGATGGATGGATAGATAATGGATGGATGGATGGATGGATGGATGGATGGATGGATGGATGGGTGGATAACGGATGGATGGATGGATGGATGGATGGATGGATGGATGCATAATGGATGGATGGATGGATGGATGGATGGATGGATGGATGGATCACAGAATCACAGAATCACAGAATCACAGAATCACAGAATTTCTAGGTTGGAAGGGACCTTTAAGATCATCGAGTCCAACCCATGTTCTAACATGGATGGATGGATGGATGGATGGATGGATGGATGGATGGATGGATGGATGGATGGATGGTGGCTTTTCCTTTGCTTCCTGCCATCTGCAGCCCGCTGGGCTGAGGGTGGGGAAGATGCTCAGAGGAGGGTAAACTCCTCCAGCAGATCCTGGGGGTGTGGGCAGCATTTGGAGCAGGGGTATGAAGGGGCTTGACAGCTGCAAGCAAAGCTGAGTTAATAGAAGAAATAACAATTGATGATTTTCGAGTGTATCCATAGCAAAGAAGACCAGACCATCCACATAGAAACCGATTAGAAAAGATACATGAAAATTTTTGTGAGCTAGACTAGGTGCATAAGTAGATGTGTATACATGCCTTATTAAATTTCTGTAAAACTTTTGCCAATTATATTGACGTTAATTGCTTTGCACCAATGAGTATAATAAGTTATTGTGATGCAGTTAATGACTCAAGTCATTTGTTAAGAATATATAAGCTAGAGAATACGCAGAATAAAAAACTTTTTTCTCCTTAGACCCTGACCAGGTGTGTGTGTCACATCCAAGCTGACAGTGACACTTGGGGGGCAGGCTGGGGGCAGCACTGCTCTCCTGGGGGACAGGGTGGGAGCTGGGCCTTCAGCAGGCAGGTGTGAGCCACAGGAGCAGCCCCAGGTGCTGGTCTGGGGGATCCTCTGTGCATGGATGCACTGTTTTCCTGGCGTGGTTGAGGTCTGCTGTTGCAGGAGGGTTTTGCCATATATCCCAGCCCTGGTTTGCAGCCTCTGGAGGGACACAAGGGAGCTGTGACTTGCTCCTGGCTGGGCTGGAACTGAGCTGGGTGGGGAGCTCAGGTGTTTCCTGAGACAGCACAGCAGCAGCAAGGGAAAGTGTTACACAATGTGGGGACGTGCAGTAGCTGTGGGCTCCCTCCACCCCCTCTTGGGGCCTGTGTGTGCCAAAAATGAGCAGAAGCATTTTTAATTTGCATTGTAGAGGAAGAGGGACTCATTTAGTGGATCAGGGTTAGGGGCTTTTGTGGTGATGCCATCCCCACTCCCCAAGAGAAAGAAATCCTTCCTCCCTCGCCTTCCCTGGGACATGAAATGCTTTAAAATGATGGTATTTGCCCTTGTTTTGAGGGTGGGACTGGCTCTTTGATAAAAGCTCCAGCTCTGCTGTGCAGTTCACACAGAGTGGAGTTGAGAGATGTTTTCTGCCTGGTGTCATGGTGAAGCCTGGCAGACACTGAATCCCTCTAGAGGAGGGCACATCTGTTCAGGAATCTGATCTCATTTCTGCCTTATAGGCTCTCCAGCTAAATGGACCATTTGCTTCCATGAAAGTAATTGCTTTGAATACTGTGGAAAAGAGAAGCCAAAGCCACAGACAGCATCCAACCTTGCTGGTGTTCATTCAATAAATTAATAAACACTAACAGGGTGGCATCCAAGTTCACAGCAGCACATAGGGGATGTGCTCCCAGCAGCAGCAGGGAAGGAGCAGGGCCAGCCTGGGAATGCTGGGTGGCTCAGACTCTGTGTCAGGGTGAATTTTGTGCTCTCCCTGCAGGTGAGAGAGGAGGATTCCCTCCCTGCCATCCATCTTCCTCTCTGCCCTGCCCCTCTCTGCACAGCCACAGCCCTGCTCCCTGGAGTGCCACAGCATTCCCTGGCTGGAAGGAGCAGAGGGTCCCTGTCCTGCCAGTGCACCCACCCCGTGTTATATACACAAATATTTATTGTAAATATATTGTAACTAATTATATATGTGCATGCTGAAATATGTAATGCTAATATGTTGTTATTAAAGCATGTGAGGTTAGACAGATGCTTTTTTAATGTTTAAATGATAATATATTTATGGTAATTATATATTTAGGCATATTAAAAAATATTTCCTCAATCTCATACCAATGTCACAAGGGGAGAGGCATGGAGAACTATGATGGAAGGTTGCTGCTGGCTTTATACATATGACTCTCTATAATTTTATTTTTCTATAGGGCTGTTAGAAGTAGGTTGCCCCAGGTTTACTTGTTAATATTGCCTTTTCTGTATTTTTTTTTTAAGGTGGCAAAAGCTATTGTGGATTCTCCAGAAAGAAGAAACATTTTTACTGATGTACAGCGTTGAAATAGCACCAACCAAAGTGTGGAGCTCACATTTATCACCCAGGTCACAGCCACCAGGGGCCAGCCCAGGCAATTTCTTTAGAGCCTGTGAAGGGCTGTGAAGGGATGTCTGTCCCTCCTGCTCTGTCCTGCTGTCCTCCTGTCTCCTCACCTCCTCTGAGGGCCCTTCACAGCCTTGAGACAGACATAGCACACTTCTAATGAGGATTTCTTTCTTGGGTTTCTTCTGCTAAATATAATAAAATTAATTTTGTTTCTCCAGCAGCCTTCCATCCTGCTGGGATTCCACAGGTGCTCTGCAGAGCAGCTCAGGCTCAGGGAGTTTGCCTTCAGAGCTGCTGTGTGAGGGAGGTGCAGCAAAGCCAGGGGCAGAGCAAGGCTCCAGTTCCAGCAGGCTCCTGGCTGGATTTGGGGCTGCACAAATCTGTGGGGCTCTGGGTTCCACTGCCAGGTGGATGAAGATGGCTCCAGTGTCTGAAGCTCACTTTTCAGTGAAGTGAGCAGCTGGGGTCCATTGTGAGCTGGCTGGCACCACATGGAACTGCTTTTATTTATATTTTATTTTATATTTTATATTTTATATTTTATTTTATTTTATTTTATTTTATTTTATTTTATTTTATTTTATTTTATTTTATTTTATTTTATTTTATTTTATTTTATTTTATTTTATTTTAATGGTGCTGCTGTTGTCCTCAGGATGCAGCCTGGCACTAAACCCTTCTTCAGCTGGCCTGATCACGATGTGTTGGTGCTGCTTTTATCCCAGCACTGTGGGGCTTCATAGAGCATCCATTGCTGCATCCCATGGATGCAGGGAGCTGCTGGACCCTGGGTGAAACCTGTGAGGAGCTGAGCTGGAGCTTTGGGCTGAAGGCAGGATAAAATTAACCCATGGAATGCCCACTGGTGTTCATGCAATGGCACAGCTGTGACCAGGGCTTCCCCCTGGAAGTGTTTCCATATCAAATAAACTCAGGAGAAGGTACAACAAACCACAGGGTGGAGCAAAAGTGTGATGGAGACTCAAACAAGCAAAAAATGGACTGGGGATGCAGTCAGCACTGGGAATAGGCACCCAGCTCTCTGTGTGAGCCCTGGAGAGGGATTGCCCTCCCAGCCTTGCCCCAAGAATGACTTCTCAACTCTTTTGGGCAAGTCACATCACTTGTGATGTTTTATTTCCTCTCCTGATGTTTTATTTCCTCTCCTGAACACGAGGTTGCTGCTCCTGTGCCTTGGCAGCGTGGCTGGGACAATTGTAAGTATTTGCAGCACACTCCAAAGAGCCCCCAACCACCAGGTGAGATTTACCCAGGAGAAGAGGGTTCAGCTCCTGGAATGCACCCTCCTCCCATGACAGATCCTCTGGAAGCTGGAATTGATGCAGGAATTCATAGAGGTCTCTCCTGGGAAGCTGGGAGAGGAGAGCATTCCTGCTGATGGGAATCAGCTTTCAGCCACGTTGCTGAGCTCCCTGCTGCTCAGAATGCTTGCCTAGATGTTGGTAATGATGTTGTTCCATAGCTGAGCAGATTCCAACAGTGGGGAATACACCCACCTTATTCAGAGGTGGCTAAATAAGCATATTTTATTTAATAAAATGTCATAACACTCTTTTGGCATTAGGCCTGTTCTTGGTGTCCCCTGTGCTGGTTCCTGTGTCTCTGTTGGGTACAGGGCTGCCTGGTGCTGATATTGGCAGCCAAATTTATTTATTTTTTTTTAATGAGGAACCAACATTTTTGACTGAGGATTTTGGCTCCACTTTGTGACTGCAATCAGCCAGTGACAGTTGAAGACTATGACATTAAAAATATATTTTTTAACTACAGTTAATTGATCCTCATGGGAAATTAGCATGCAGTGGGCTGTTTGCTCTCTGTTTATCACTCTGCTGTGCTGAATGAGCTTGGCTCTGCTGTCTGCTCCTGTATTTCCACCACCATCCATGAATCCCCCCGTGCCAGGCTTGGATTTCAGAGGCAGAGGCTGAACCCCAGGCTGGGACAGGCAGCACCCAGGGGGACCTGGGCTGCTGGATGGTTTCAGGCATTCTGTGTGTGCTCTGCTCCAGTCTCCATCCCCATTTTTCCTTCCTGCTGCTTTCCTTCCCCTGCCCAGCCGTGGCTCCAGCTGGGAAGCCAGGGCCATGTGTGTGTCTCCAGGCTGCACATGGAGACTGGGCTTTCTGGGACTGACTGACAAGGGGAGCCTGGCCCTGCCTGACTGGCACATCCAGCAGATGCTCAGCCTCCAGACCTCATTTCAGGCAGACAGAAATGAGAAGGGAGGAGAGGATTTTCTCTCCTCCCCAAAGCCAGGCTGCAGACCCGGCGTGGGCAGCAGTGCTGGATGGAAGGGATGGCAGGGATGCTCCCTCCCAGGATATCTGGGGCTGCCTGCAGCTGCAGAGGTGGAAGGGGCTGAAAGGATGCTTTAGAGGCACTGAAGAAATGCTGAGAGAATCTGCTGGAAGCTTGGGGCTGATGGGGCTGTGTCACAGCTGAGCTGACTTCGAGCCACTCTATTTATTTCTTTCAGAAGCAGCTCAATTTTTCATAACTGCCCTGTGTGAAAGGCTTATTATTTTCTGGTGCTGTTGTTATTCTCCAAGGTTACACAGCACCTCTGTGGCAGAAATGCAGCCCTAGGAAGGAGCTGAGCCATCCTGGCTGCGTTTTCCCATCCGTGCAGACACCTTTGTCCGGGCAGCAGTGATGGGGACATGTCCCATTGACAGAGGGATGTCATAAGGGTTAGAAACTGAATAACTGGGCACAAAGAGCTAATTAATGTGCAGATGTTAATTGGGGAGACCATGAACACCACTCTACGCAGCTAAGGGGAGGTGGTTGGCTCTTTTCCATCTGACACATGAGGAGAAGAGCGAGAAGTTCTCAGCCTTGTGCTCCAGATAAGAGGTCAGCTTTCCCATTTTCCAGGTTAGCCACACTCTCCAGCCCCCAGCTATGCAGACAGTTGTTAAAATGACTCCTTGTGTTCCCATTTAAGTTGTTTTAACTGCAGAAATCACTTCTGTGTGGTGGTCAAAATTAAAGGCAATGGCTACTTGGAGAGCAGAGCATCTGTGCAGCAGGCTGGGGGATTCTGAGTAATTCTTGGAAGAACAAGGGAGGGCAGTGGTGCCCTATTAAAGCTGTTCCAGGGTAAATCCAGCACTAAGAGGAACCACACCAATCCATGTGCTTCCTAAGGAAGGTTTTCCTTTCATGGCCACCACAATGGGATGCTCCAGCAAAAACCATCTCAGGGCTGCTCCAGGCTGGTCTGCCTTTCACAGGATGCTGACAGGCTCCAGGCTGCTTTCCCCTGCTTGGCTGCTCCAAAAACCCCAGGAGCATCCCTTGCAGCCACAAGGGCTGAGGCTGTTTTGGATGAAAAGCTCCAAGTTCCCATCCCAACCCCAGGTGTCCCCTGTCCCAAGGCTTCTCCTCAGCCCTGCACCCACCCAGGGAGCACCACGGAAGCTGCTCCCGAGGCACGGCTGCAGCGAGAGGGAAAGCGCTGCCAGCTGATCCAGGGGCTCCCCTCCCAGCAAGGCAAGGCTGTGGGAAGCATTCCCACAGGAACCTGGCCAAGCTCACCTTGTTGTGCCCTCAGGGGGACAGCAGAACAACCTCATGCTGGGCTGCATACCCTGCAGTGTGGCCAGCAGGTCGAGGATAGCCACGCTCTCCAACCTCCAGCTGTGCAAGCAGTTGGTGAAATGACTCCTTGTGTTCCTGTCTTGGTTTGGAAAGACAGGTGCCTGCTAAAGAAGGCAGGAGCCTCCCCTGAAATGGAGAATGAAAACCCTCCCCACCCCTCTGAATTGCTATGAATTTTAAATAAGAGGCTCTCAGGCAAAAGATTGGGAGCAGGAAATAACAGTTCTTTAATAGGGAAGGGGAAAAAATAAAAGGATAAAATAAAATAATGCAATACACTAGAACGACACAGACAGAGTCTGAACCAACCTGACACCCTGTTGGTCAGGGTGTTGGTAGCAGTCCAATGGGAATTGTGGCTGCAGCCCTCCTGCAGTGTCAGGGGTGGTTCTGCTGGAGCAGGGATCCTGTAGAAAGGGTGCAGTCTGCCTCTGAGGATCCAGTGGAAGAAGAGGCAGCTGCTGTTCCTCTGGGGAGTCCAGTGGAGAAGCTGTGCTGGTGCTCCAGGATCTCCAGATTATATCCAGGTAGGAATGCTTGGCTCCACCCTCTGGGCTCACATCTCCCAATGGGATGCTGTAGTTCTTATCAGCCATGCAGTGACATTTGATAGCTGTTATCAGCAGGTGTCCCCTCCCGAGGGAGGAGGGATTGTGATAAGTCAGAGATAAGGAGAATTGCCCACTTGATACAACTGCCAAACAGATGGTGATAAAATACATCTTGCCTTGCAATCTGGGACAGTTCCCATTTAAGTTGTTTTAACTGCACAAATGACTTCTGTGTAGTGTTCAAAATTCTGGCATTGTGCCCCTCTGCTCTGCCCCTGTGGGTCCCCACCTGCACGGCTGCATCCAGCTCTGGAAACACCAGAGCTGGAAGGACCTGGAGGACTTGCTGGAGTGAGGAGAGCTGGTTGTCCAGTTGTCCAGCTTGGAGAAGAAAAGGCCCTGGGGAGATTTTGCAGTACCTAAAGGAGACCTAAAAAAAGCTGGAGAAGGGTTGTGTTGCAGGGGCCTGTAGAGAAAGGACAAAGGGTGATGGCTTTGGACTGAAAGAGTTTTGGTTTTGGTTGGATATTGGGAAGAAATTCTTCACTGTGAGGGTGGTGAGGGACTGGCACAGGTTGCCCAGAGAAGTTCTGGATGCCCCATCCCTGGAAGTTTTCAAAGCTACATTGGATGGGGCTTTGAGCCACCTGCTCTAGCGGAAGGTGTCCTTCTGTAGAGGAGGGTTGGAACTGCATCCAGTTCCATCTTTAGGATCTCTTCCTACCCCCCAAACCCCTCTGTGATGATTCTGTAACAGATGAATTTTCTAAAGTAATTAAAAATTGCTCCTGCTACTATGCACATACTCAGGGAGCAGTGGTTCTGAAGAATTCCTGAAGAATTTCTCAAGAGGGGTTGTTTGGTGTGCACGGGGACAGTCTGGGCAGTTTCCTTCCAGCAACAAGGCAAAAAGAAATGAGGGTTAAAGACTCACATGGAACAAAGTCTGCCTGGGGCCCAGAGTCAATTCAGAGATGTCTTAGAGTGCCTGTGTGCAGGAAAAAATGTGATTTAACAGAGCACAGGGCACCAGCACTGCTGGCTCACCTGCAGAAGATGGCAACTGGGGCTGGACAGGAGGGGGTGACAGGGCTGGGAGGTGATTTTGGGTAGCAAGGGGGACAAACTGAGGGTGTTTGCTCAGCAGATGTGCTGAGGCTACCTGGCACAGAGAAAGATGGATCCCTGCCTTCCTCTGAGCCACTCTTATCACTCCAAACAAGAGGCCAGAGAATGAGGTTTATGGCTGCTGTGCCTGGAACAAATCAAGGGAAAGAATATTTGGCTTGCCTGAGCGTGGCAGGGAACATGCCAAATATTTCATGTGGGAGCCCAAGGGTGAAGGTGCTGGCGTGGCACATCCTGAGGGGCAGGGACTGATGGCAACAGCCAGGAATGGGCCCAAACTCACAGGTACTGGGCCAGAATTTAAATTAAAACTCCACAATTTGTTGTACAGCTCAGTGGGACAGAGTTGGGAACAAAAATCTGGATGTTACCCCAGGGGATGGCAGCCTGCTTTAGGGACCTCCAGCTGCACTGCACTGCTGATCTCCTGCCTTCCCAGCCCCTTCCCAGTCCCTTCCCAGCCCCTTCCCAGTCCCTTCCCAGTCCCTTCCCCTCCCCACCTCCCTTCTGCAGCTGCTGGAGGCTGTGGAAAAGGTCAGGATTTCAGAGACAGGACAGAAATGCTCTTTCATTTCCATCCACCTGTGTTCCCTCGCTCCCTCGCCTCTCAGATTTCCTGAGTCAGAATTCAGCACTTCTCACCTCCCCTAATTCCTGTGATTTGGGTTTTCCCTGGGCATTTCCCTATTCCTTGGGATGCAGAATTTCCTGCTGGGGCACCCCTTGAACATATCCACATGCAATCTAGAGGCTGGCAGGGGGAGGTGGGAGCCGTGGGAGGGGTTTGGGGTCTGTGTAAACCTTCCAGGAATGGCAGGAATGGCTCTGCAGCCTGAGCCCACCACACTGGGCCAGCTTTGGGCTGGAGGTGGGAAATCCCTCTCCTTGGGAGAGCTGAAACTCCTGTGCAAGCTGAGGCAGACAGAAAGAAGCGTGGTGGTGTCTATTTTAGGGTTTTTGTGCTGCTGCTCCTCACCACCCTGTCCAAATCCATCCCTTTAATGGATGCTGCCCCAGAGGAAGCACATCCATCCTCCTGTGCCCAGGAGCTGTTTCCCAGCTATAAATTGGTCCCATAAAGGATGCTGCTCCTCCCTGCCTCTCCTCAGTCACTCTGTGGCTGTAACAGCTTGGCTGCCAGCAAATTTGTCACCAGCCCCCCTCTCTTTTTCCCTCCTGGGTGCTGAGCAGCTCCAGCAAAACCAGTTCAGCATCCCAGAGGGGGCTGGGGGATGCTCTGGGAGGAGGGGGGACGCTGGGAGGGTGCTGGCAGTGGGGCCAAGGGGGAATTTGGGAGCTGAGTGGGTGCACAGTGAGGTGCCAGCAGCTCTGCAGCCACAGGGGTAAATCCACTGCTGCTCCAGGCTCCCCCTCCTGGGATGCTCCCTCTGGATCACAGTGCCCTGAGCCAGCAGCTGCAGTGGGGGCTGTGGGCTCGTCCTCAGGGGCTCAGCATTCCTTGCTGTGAGAGGAGCACCCAGCCTGCCTTCCTGAAGGATTGTGAGTGGGGGAAATGGGGCAGGGAGGGTTCCCAGCTGGCTGCCCCAGCCCCTGCCCATCCCTTGGCATTCCCACAGAGACCCCACTGAGCCTCCCACCAGCAGAGGGGGAGACTTTAATCTTCATTTAAAAGCAGTAAATGCCCAATCCCCCTTCAATTCACGAGTGGGGAAGTGCTCACCTGCACCCAGCTCCCCTCCCCAGTGCCACTGGGACCAGCAGCAAAGTCAGGTCCTGTCTGCACCCCAGTTGTGCCTGATGGTGATTTTGGGGGCTGCTCCTCTTCCTTGCATGCCTGGGGAATACAGCAGAGGAGTTTGTGTCTGGAGGTTTGTGTTTCTTCTCCCTGAGGATGTCAGAGCCCTCTCACTGAGCACTGAAGAGCTGATGGGGTCTCCTTCAAAAACAAATGCATTCCTTGGGTGCTCAGGGTGTGAGCAGAGAGCAGGGGGGCTGCTGGGGATCTGCAGGAGCCCAGCACCAGGGAATTGTGCACTAAGGTGACAAAGGTTTAAAACAAACCCCCTGAGGGTTCCCTGATGGCTGAAGCTTGGAAGAACCCCTGGATCAGTGGGTGAAGCCTGGGGGCAGCTCCAGGCTGTGGTTCTGGTGTCACTTGGGGGTGACAGGGCAGGGCTGGGGGTGACAGGGCACCCCCAGACCTGGGAGCCCACGGAGCTGCATCCTGCCACACAGAGATGGGATGGAACCAGGCTGGTCCTCGCTGCTGCTCGCTGTGGGAAGGAGGAAGGGAACACCTCCAAGCCATCAGATCCTGTCAGCTCACACCTGGCACCTCCTGCCCAACAGGTTGGGTAAAACCAGGCAGCTGCAATGCCTTCTCTCTCCCCTGTGCCTGGATCTGTTTAAAAGAAGATCCCTTCCCCTGGCTTTTCCTTCCCTCTGTGACTCCCCTGCTGCAAGCTGCTGTCAGGAGCAGCTCCCTTTGCTTTCTGCTCTCCCAACAAAGCACGGCCAAGTATTTGCATGAGGGCAGCTTTAATGAGCTGCTTTCCTGACAATGTAAATAATCTTGTCATCTTCCTGACAAATTAATGCTTAACCCCCCTCCCCCAGCTCTTTCTAACTGGCTAAAGTGTTAACCATTCTTGCTTTGGGGCTTATTAATATTTTGGAGTGCAGCAGTGGCACTGGGAGGATGCCAGGAGGTTGTAGTTGTGTGAATTAATGCTCCTTTGCCTGTCAGGGTGTTAAAGCCTTAGGTTTGGGATGTGGGTGATTTAAATAATTCCCATGGATTCCTCAGCTCCCCTTGTCACACGCATGGGGACAGGAGAAACCACACATGATTAACTAATGAGCTGTCTAATGAAGAGCCTCTGACTGCAGGCATTAACCATCTCCTGCCAAGCAGATCAGGGAGGGGAACAAAAAAGGCACAAGCCCATGTCAGAGCTGCCTGGTGTGTCACCCTGCCCCTGGTGACAGAGGCTGCTGCCACCCCACGTGTGAGAGGTGCTCCCTTCTGATGGGGACAGGTTTATTTAACCAACCCAAGTGAAATCCCCTCGTTTGGCAGCCCTGAGCTGCCAGCTGCAGAACACAGCAGGAGCCCGGAATGAACAGCCCACAAAACGAGGAGAAATTTAATGAAAGCAAAAAAAAAAAACAAAACCCCAGAATTTTTCATGTCTGCATGTATAAAACACAGAACATCACACAGATGCTCTGACCACTCACCTTTCCAGCAGGTAAAAGTCACTCCCTGCCTCTGGAGCTGGGTTTGCCAGCTGCAGGCGCTGCCTCTACCAAACAGGGCCAGGAAACAAACGCAGCCCTAAATCCCAAACTTTCCCTGGGAGCAGGAAAAGCCCTGGCTGCAGCTGGCTGGAAAGCTGTGCAGGGCCAGCAGCGCTGCTGGGGGATGTGAAATGTCACCTGTGGGATGCAGGGAGCTGCGCCAGGCTCCTCCCAGGCTCCTCCAAGGAATTAGAAGCCTCTCCCGGGGCTCCAGCCTTCCTGCCCCTCGGGTCAGCTCTGAGTTTGTTATCCAAACATGACATTTCTCAATCCCCAAGGAACCAGGAGGATGAGTGGTGGCATTGCTGGTGGTTTGCTGCTCCCTGGGCTGCTGGGAGGGAGCTGGGATGTGGATCCTGCAGAGTTTGGTCCACCCGTGTTCTGCGCTGAGCTGCCATTCCCAAATCCATGAGACACCAGGTGGGATTTTCACTGTGGGTGTGGGCTGTGGGCTCCCAGCTCATTCCCAGCGTTTAGGGAATGTGTTTAGGTGCCTGTTTCCCCAGGGGCTGTGTGGGGCCCTGCTCAGCCTGGGCTGGGCACCTCTCCCGGGAGCGTTTCCTGACTCCCGGCGCGCAGGAAGCGCTCTGGAGGGATGGTGCGGAAATTCTTTGTCTCCACTTCCTCCTTCTTTTCCTGCTCACCCCCCTCGTGCAGGCACGTGTGCTGCCTGCTCCAGCAGCCCTGGCCTTCCTTCTGCTGGGCCACCTCTGCTGGTTCATGATTTATCAAGGATGGGAAGGACTGGGATCGGATTGCCACTGGGCACGGCCGGCGCTGCTGCGGCTGTCCCGGTGCAGCCCAGGGGCTTTCTCCCGGCTGATCCATCCCTTGCTCTGCTGGATGTCCTCCCATCCAGCTGTTGGGAGAGCAGAACAGCTTTGGGTGCAGCCTGAGGCCACCCCTTCTTCTTCTCATCTGGATCAATGGCTTTATTCCCTCAAAAAAACAGGACATGGGAGCTGCCAAAAATCCTGGTGTTGTCAGCAGCTGTTCCTGGGTGCTCCTGTCCTCGAAGGGAAGCAATCTGCCTGCTGCAAAGTGAATTCCTGCTGCACAGAATGTGCCTGTGCAGGGAGGAGGCTGCTGCTCGTGCCTGCACATTGGTTTTGTGCTCTTTGATCCACAAGTTCCCACCTTTGTGGGAGCAGAGATGCTGATGCTGCTGCTGGGATGAAGGCCAGCCCAGCTCCTTCCTCTGCCTGCAACCTCCTCCAGCACCCCAGAGGCTCCTGAGCTTGCGTGGCAAAGGGGTGGGATGGGATGGGATGGGATGGGATGGGATGGGATGGGATGGGATGGGATGGGATGGGATGGGATGGGATGGGATGGGATGGGATGGGATGGGATGGGATGGGATGGGATGGGATGGCCCCAAGGCAAAGGGGTCCCACTGTGGCTTGGAAATCCCTGGGCAAGCTCCACTCACTGTTTCACCCCCCAGCAGTGCCACGGAGGTGCTGGTTCCCCCAAGGATTGCTCAGCTTGGTGTTGTTTTTGGAGCTTTTAAGTCTTCAGCTGGATTTATTTTTTTTTTATCCAACACCTGCAGCCTCAACAGTTCTCTGGTTTAGGCCAGGAGCTGCTGAGATTCTTTCTGTCAGCCAAAAGAGCCCGTGGGCAGGTTAGCACTGCCTTGGCCAGGTGTTTCTGTGATCCATGATCATTCCCCATTTCTGTGATCTGTGTGCCACACCAGGGAAAAGCAAGGGATGTTACAGGGTGTGAGAAACCCCAATCACTTGTTTTTGAAATTGTAAAAGTAATAAAATGGTTATAAAAATAGCAATATAATTAGAGTAATAAAAATTTGGACGATTTGGATTAGGACAATATGAGACAATAAAAACAAAGAGTTAGGGACAGTCCGGGTACCTCTTTCTGGGCAAAATAAGCCCCAAAAAGGACCCACGTTAACAGAGGATTAACCCTTAAAAGCAACAGCCTGTTGCATATTCATACACCTCATCCATGATGCATAAATTCCATTCAAACACAGGATTCTGTCTGGGCAGTGTCAGCTTCTTCCTCTGAATCCTGACGGCGTCTTCAGGGCTGAGCAAGGCGGGAAGTTCGTTTGTTCTGATAAAGGGGCAATAAATTCTCTTTCTGTGAAAGATTGAGGTGTCCTGGGGCTGCTGTCTCAGTGGGAGTCCTTTCTTTAAAAAATATCTTACATAGCATAGTTTCTATTTTAACATTATGTTATAACCTAAAACTCTATTTAACACACTACTTCAGAGAATTAATGCAGCATAACTTTCTAACACAACACATATAATATTCATTTCAATATTTGTGAAAAGCCAATCATAAAATAGGCATTTTTCACACAGGGGAATGGGGGTGGATAAACTGCCACACCTGGAGTGGAAATCTTCCCCACCTGAGGACTTCTCCCACCTGAGCTCCCCCCAGAGCCCTGGCACTCCCATCCCTCCTGCCGTGCCTCTGCATCCCACGGGCGCCCATCCCTGGCTCCGGGCACGGCGGGGATGCCCGGGATTTCCCGCCGAGCCCGGGCGGTCCTGCTGGGAGCCTGACATCCAAATCCGGATTCTTTAACCACAGCCCCATCTAATGGCCCGATCCCAGCAGCTCCCCGAGCCACGCCGGGCTTCGGCTGGATGCAAACCCCACTCGGAGCTGGGGGCTCCTCGCCGGCACAGAATTCCAGCATCCCTTCCCTGCCAGGAGTGATCTCCAGGGACACGCAGCTGCTGTCACCGCCCTGGGGACACCCCCGGCCCTGGCTGTGCCCCACGCCAGAACGGGGATGGTGCCCCCCCTTTTTAGGGTGCAGAAAAGCTTTGAGGGGCTGTGGGGCTCTGGGTCTGCAGCCAGGCTGGGCAGCATTCCCTGTCTGGGGAGCCCTGAAGGAGCAGGGGTGGGACAGACAGAGCTGTCATGGACAGACAGAGCAGCCGAAGGACAGACAGAGCAGCCATGGACGGACAGAGCAGACAAGGACAGGCAGAGCAGTCATGGACAGACAGAGCAGCCATGGACGGACAGAGCAGCCATGGAGAGACAGAGCAGCCCAAGGACAGACAGAGCAACCAAGGACAGACAGAGCAGCCATGGACGGACAGAGCAGCCCAAGGACAGACAGAGCAGCCATGGACGGACAGAGCAGCCATGGAGAGACAGAGCAGCCCAAGGACAGACAGAGCAGCCCAAGGACAGACAGAGCAACCAAGGACAGACAGAGCAGCCATGGACGGACAGAGCAGCCCAAGGACAGACAGAGGAGCCCAAGGACAGACAGAGCAGCTATGGACAGACAGAGCAGCCCAAGGACAGACAGAGCAACCAAGGACAGACAGAGCAGCCATGGACAGAGCAGCCAAGGACAGACAGAGCAGACAAGGACACACAGAGCAGGCATGGACGGACAGAGCAGACATGGACAGACAGAGCAGCCATGGACAGACAGAGCAGGCATGGACGGACAGAGCAGACAAGGATGGACAGTGCAGCCCAAGGACAGACAGAGCAGCCATGGACAGACAGACCAGCCGAAGGACAGACAGAGCAGCCATGGACAGACAGAGCAGACAAGGACAGACAGAGCTGCAGCTGAAGGACAGACAGAGCAGCCATGGACAGACAGAGCAGCCATGGACAGACAGAGCTGCAGCTGAAGGACAGACAGAGCAGCCATGGACAGACAGAACAGCCGAAGGACAGACAGAACAGCCAAGGACAAACAGAGCAGACAAGGACAGACAGAGCAGCCATGGACAGACAGAGCAGACAAGGACAGACAGAGCTGCAGCCCAAGGACAGACAGAGCTGCAGCCCTCTCCCGGCTGCTGCAGGGCTGGGGCCCCCATGCACCCCAGGCTCAGGTGTCTCCCTGCCCTTTCCAGCCAGGAATTGGGGACATTCCCAGCAAAGCCCCGGGGTGGCCCTGGGCACGGGCTGGGACAGGCACCCTGTGCTGCTGGGCTGAGCCCTGTGAGCCCTGCTCTGGAGCTATGGACACGGAAAGGGCACCTGGGGGGGACTCAGCTGGATTTCAGTGCTGCCAGAGGCTGGGGCAGGACCAGCCACGAGAAACCAGGGAGGCAGAATGAGCCATGAGAAACCTGGCCCATGGGGGTTGTTTTGCCAGGATGGCTCAGCCTGGAGGAGGGGTCCTGCCCCTGCTTGGTGCCCTGCTGGCTGAAGCATCCCTCTCTCTTCTGCAGGGGGCAGCTCCTGCTGGCTCTGGGGACAGTGGGGACAGTTTCCTGGCAGCCAGGTCAGCAGCTGCTTTAGGGTGGTTTGATTCTGGGTTTCTTTTTTAACAGCATTCACACACATCTTCAAATATTGCTGCTGACTCCAACCCGACCCCCAGTGCCAAATGTGGCTGCTCTTGTCTTCTGGAGCCAAATTGTGGTGCTGGGATGATCCAAGAGCAGGCTGGAGCTCCTGGGTGCTCTGCTGTGCCCTCTGTGCTGTCCTGGGGAGGTTTCAGTCCCACCATTCACGTGTGTCCAGGTGGGCACTGCTGGCACCCTGTGTGCATCCCCAGCCTGGCTGGGTGAGCTTGGCTGGGACTCTGTGCTGCCAACAGCAGGGAAGTGAGGAGGATGAAGGCCCAGCAGGAGCCCAGCTGCAGCTCCTTGCCTTGAAAACATCTTGGGGTTGAAGCCAGGATCAGGATTTTTCCAAGCCTGGCTGAGAGAAATGCTCCTGTGGCCGGGCAAAGAAGCTCCTCTGCACAACCTCCACCCCATCCAGTGCTGGGGGCATCTCCCTTCACCTCCCACTTCCCCCATGCATGAGGCTGTGCCCTGATTTCCCCTGTGCCCTGGTCCCTGAGACCCTCCTGCTGGTTGGGTCTGAATGGGGATGGTGATCTGGGGGCTTTCTGGGAGCCCTGGGGGCACGAGGTGAATTGCCATCAGGAATTGTCCCCTTGGCTCTGGAGCATGCACCACGGTGGGAGTGAGCCCCAGCTCTCCCACAGCAGCAAGTTACACACCATCCCAGCAAAGCCCAGAAATGCAGGAAGCCACAGCTGGAGCCTCAGGATATTTCTTTTTTTTCCCCACTGTTTTCGGTCTTTGCCCTTCCCTTGGCACCAGGGCAGGGGATCCTCCAGCAGCTGGGGCTGTGCCATGGCTGGGACTGGCCAGGCTGGCACCAGCAGCCCTGGCAGTGCCCCCCTGCTCCTCCAGGGCTTTCCTTTGCTCTGTGGCCACTGCAAGTTCCACCAGCCAGGCTGGAAGGGAGAGCTGGCCCCTCTCCCCCTGGGCTGGCACCAGGGGAGCAGAAAGTGGCTCCTTGTGGGGGAGCTCCCCCCCAGCCCCTGTCTATCCAGCACCCAGAGCCTACCTGTAAAAATTAATTTGGGCACAAGAACCCCAGGGAGAGCGTTTGCCAGGGAGAAATATTGTGAGCAGGCTTTAGGAAAACAGGATTACTCACTCATCCAGGGGAAACCATCCAGCCAGGCTGAGCAACCTGCTCAGACCTGCTCGGCACAGCTTCAGCTCCAGATCTATCTTAGATCTCATTCTAGCACAGTTTTATCTCCAGATCTATCTCAGATCTTATTCTAGCACAGCTTCGTCTCCAGATCTATCTCAGATCTCATTCTAACACAGTTTTATCTGCAGATCTATCTCAGATCTCATTCTAGCACAGCCTTGTCTCCAGATCTATCTTAGATCTATCTCCATCTCATTCTAGCACAGCTTCATTTTCAGATCTATCTCAGATATGTCTCCATCTCATTCTAGCATAGTTTCATCTTCAGATCTATCTCAGATCTATCTCCATCTCACTCTATCACAGTTTTATCTCCAGATCTCAGATCTGTCTCTATCTCATTCTAGCACAGCTTCATTTCCAGATCTATCTCAGATCTATCTCCATCTCTAGCACAGTTTTATCTCCAGATCTCAGATCTGTCTCCACCTCACTCTAGCACAGCTTTATCTGCAGAAGGTGCCTCTCCTCAGTGCTGCCCCACCTGGGGTCACCCAGCTCACCCCACCTTGGGTTCCTGCAGGCTTGTGGGTCCCCTCTGAGGGACACATCAGGCCAAAGGGGACATTTGTGGGGCGTGGCTGGCTGGGGCAGGGGCTGCTTTGTGTGCTGGGATGCTCCTGGAGCTCTGCTGTGCCAGGGCAAAGCCCAGCCCCGGGGCACTGCCTGGGGGGCAGCTGATTCTGCTTCCTGCCTTGTTCTCCCCATCCCCAGGCCTGCATGAAGTCACTTTCCCCTGGGCATGAAGCAATCCAAGCTTTAGTGTCACTTTCTTTTCTTTTAAACACTAAAAACCTCTGTTCTCTTCAGGCCAGAGCCAAACATTCAACAAGCATCAAGCAAAACTCTGCCAGTGCCCTGAGCTTACTCTGTGATCCTGACGCAGGCTGCAAATAACTTCCCAAAGTTTTGCACAGCCTGAGAGATGGGATTTGAGAACTTTTTGAGGATTTGCAACCCCTCAGTGCAAACCACTGCAATGGGCAGGAGGACCTGGGGTGGGTTATTTTGGTCACGAAAATACATCTTTCATCATCATCATCATCATTACTACTACTACTATTATTATTATTATTATTATTATTATTATTATTATTATTATTATTATTATTATTATTATTATTATTATTATTATTATTCCTGGGCAGACAAGGTGCCAGCAGCCCTGGATGGCCTTCCCCAGGACATTCCTGCCCAGCCAGGGGATGCAGCCACAGCAGGAAAGCTGCAAGCTGGCCTGGAGGGGGGCACAGCAGCTCAGACATCCCTGGGGAAAGGGAGTGGGGAACTATCCAGGCCAAGGGAATTGGCTTTTTCCACTCAGGGGAATTTTTTCTCAAATGCACAGCAAGGGATGAAACATCAGAGCTGCTGCTGGCAGGCCAGGTGAGAGCAGTGCCCATCACCCAGCTGCTGCTTCCTTAAAACAAATGTGCACAAAAGCTGAAATCCAGCACTGGAGGAAAACACCAAACTCCAGAGAAGTGGAGGCTGAAATAAGGAATTACTCCTCCAAATCTGACCACAAGTGAGCCATGCCAGTGTTGAACCCCTGAGTAAAAGGAGCAGGTTCCTCACCAGCTTTGTGATGGAGAAGGCACAAGATGCAAATAACAAAGGCTGGGAGAAGAAATTATTACAGAGAACAAGTGTTGCCTTGTTTTTCTTCATTCCTTACAAGTTTCTTATTTTTAGGATACCAGATGATAACTTTTTATCTATATTGCATGGCTATATCAGCCTCCCATCTGTGACTGGCAAAGCACAAGGCAGAAAGTGCCCAAAGCCAAGGGGTGGGAAGGACAGCAGAGGGGATAAGCAAGGAAAATGTCACAGAGCAGACAAGTGGCTTAATTAGGAAGTTGTTTTGAGCTCACTGCTTCTCCTTCTGGGATGGCAGAGCCAAGGAAGACCCTGCCTTGCTGTCTCCCACCAAAGTGCCTCCAAGAACCTGTTCTAACACTGTTTTCTCCCTGGGATTATTTAGCTCTTCTCAAAGGACCAGTGCATTCAGAACTGAGCTTTGCCAAGCTGGTGATGTTGTGTCACCTGGTGCCACTGCCAGTGACTCCATTCATTGCACAAAGTGTTTGTAATAACTCCTGTGGAGGGAGCTGCCCCAGGTGAGCTGTGAGGAGCACAGTGCTTCCCTTCTAATTGGGAAAAGGGGAATTCATACCTGCATGACAGGTAAAATAGGCTCAAATGGGGCAGGCTTGCTGCTGTAGTTACTTTGGTTTTCAATGCACTTGCACATTTTGTGTGAAATTAGCTTGCAGCATACCCAGACTCTGCTACACTGAACTTCTCAGCATCTTGCTTCTCACAGCACAGCATTTGCTTTGCTCACTCTGAAGAGAATTCTGCTCCCCAGGTGAACTCTGGGACCGAATTAGGGCACATCCTGGCCTCAGCTCCAGGCTAAGCTGCTTACCAGCAGCAGCTAAGCAGTGAAAAGTGACTGACACAAACCTCAGCAGAACTTGCCTTTTTGCCCCTAGCTCCTTGCTTTTCTTCTTGTTCACTCTAAACCGGGCATAGTCCTGTCTTGCGCTCCAGGTGAGGGATTTCAGGACACTTTTGGAGGAGAAAGCTTACAGGTTTCAGCTGCCCACATCCAACCCCTTCTGCTACCCCTTCAAAACCCAGAGAGACTCTGCAGCTCAGGCTGGGCTCTTCCAGTACTGACAGATGGCCTCATGCAGGGAGCCAGAGACATTCCTGGGCAGAGCCTCTGACCACACTGTGAGCATGGTGCTGAACCTCTGAACATGAGAGAGATGATGACAAGCTTAGCTCAGCTCCAGAGCCATACACAGCAATGCCAAGGTTTGCAAATTAATAAAAAGCCAACAGCATTACAGATAAATGTCTTTTAATTAGGATTAAATACTATCTCAAGGTATCTTGAAATCGCACTTGTACTGTACTATCAACAGCCAGAGGCAATAAAAAAAAAAGTCTGAAAATGTAGAATTTCTAGCATCCAACACATGACAGTAAGTGCTGCCATTTAAAGCAACAAACACCGCTCCCAAGAACAGATATTCTCAAAGGAAGAAGTTGTAACATTTTTGTATGGACAAAAAAACAAACCAAAAAAAAAGTAATTTGAAGACCAGAAGAAATATATTAGTGCCTGCCTTTTTAAAAGGGTTGGGGTTTTTTTGTTGTTTTTCTTTCTTTTTTTTTTTTTTTTACATTAAATACAGTTTTCTTTAAAAGCAAGGTACTTTCTAAATTCATGGTTTATATACTGTATGTACACAAGAGCAGAACATTGTACAGTGTTTTTGGATAAAGCAGCACTAACTAGCTGTAAGCTGGTAAGGTGTTGCTGACCCAAAAAGCAAGATGACAAGTTAAGCACTCTAGGAGAAGTATCTCCATGGTTGGTATGAGAAAAGTAAAGTATCATGTATGTACAAAGTGACCATTCACACAAACCCTGCCAGCCCAGCATCATTTGCCATGGAACTGCTCATGCTGCAGCTGATCAATGGGAGCCTGACTGCAAGAGCTGGTCTGAGACCCAAAGCAACCATTTCCCTTCAGTAACAAGGTGCATCACCCATGCACAGAGCACTTGCACAAGTCATTATTGCAACAGTCACCCCTGGGCTCCCAGGGAGAGGATTCTTACTGCAGCCTCAAGCCAAGGGACTTCTGCACTGCTTTTTCACTTTAGGAAATACCAAATGCCCCAACCAAACCATGTGAAATTGAGGTTAAAGCTACCTTAAGTATCTCTATGTGCACCTGGCCTTTCTGCCCACAGCTACAAATTAAAGCAGAAAGTTTGCACCCCACTATCACCAGTTCAGACTAAAAAGGAGTGGCAGTGATTTCCATCATTAGTGCAACAATAACTCCTATACTCTATCAAAGTGACTGACTGCTCTCCAGATGCACAACACGTGGATTCAGGTCTTACAAAACTGGTTTCAAGTTGGTAGCCTTGTAGTTTTTTCAGTCTACCCCATTAAAATCCTCATTAAACTCAGGAGTAGTCTGTGTCCTGTTCAAAGTCAACTGCATCAAAGTATGACTTTTATTCCAGGGTTATCAGTGGGGCAGAGATTAAGGTTCTTCTTGTTACACATACTTTTGAACATCATTCAGCTTATGCCTTCAGAAGAGGTTACTTGCTGTACTTTTAGGACGTTGTTCATCCTGGTCTTACACACTACACTGGTTTAAGGAACTGAATGTTTCTTCTTTGATGAGGACAGAAGTGAGACAACTTGTTTCTAAACTGCATAAACTTAAAGTTTCAAGTTTTAATGGTGTAAAAAATCTGACATTCAATTACAGTTAAGAGAAACTTGCTACACAGCAAACTGCATCCAAATCTACCAGTTACTGATGGGACCTTTAAATTAACCATCAACGAGTTATTCAAGGCATCCAGACCTGGAAACATCAGATCACCCAGCCAGTGAGCCAGCAACTCCCTCCCCCTTTTTCATGAGGCTTTAACAAGTGCAATGGATGTGACCTCAGCACTGGAGCCATTGACTCCAATCCCCAAAAAGGTTAGGGAGATCCTGTGTTAAGCCCAATGCAATATGCATTAGTGTCATGGAGCAGGAAGATCCCAGTGTCTACTTGTTAAAAGTTCACACAAACCATACAGATACAGACAGGATGAAACACAGACTCAAAAGGATCCATTATGCTTGAAGAAAATTCCAAATAAAACGACATCTTCTGCACAGCCCAGCCTCAGACACAGCCACACCTTTATCTAGTATAATAAACTCTGTAGTAAACTGTTTTTGACCTCCATAGAGAGTAGGAGTTGTCAAATTTAAGAAGATAAACTCCTCTCCCTGGGTACTGGTGGCTGCCAGCATACACTTCTTCGTGACAGTCTCGTCTGTACACAGGCACTATTTCATCTAGCTGAGGCTTGTTGGCATTCTTTTTGGCTTTTTCTTCACTGCTAGTATTTTCTGCAAGGGAAAAAGAGAGGTGTCAGCGAACATGGGTGGATGCTTTATGAAGGCAAGTCAGACTAATCTCTAGGGGACAAATCCCTCTTTGTCATTTTAGGAATGAGAGGAGTCACAGGGATTCATACCAAGGCTGGGGCTGAAGCACCCAGAAGCAGGAGGAACAGCAAGCAAGCTCACTATACCATTATTTTAGCAGTTTGATACTAAAACTCACCACACCCATCTCCCCAGCACAGCCAGGTCAGTCTGTGGAGATGCCAAACTCTATTCAGTCCCACAATCACCCAGCACTGATGTGCCATACTGAGCACAGATTGCTTGGTAGTGACTCCCAAAAAGCCACTGCTTCCTAGGTCAGGGCAGCTCCTTCCAAGCAAATCAAATGCTCGTTTCAAAACATTTTTGTGATGGTATGCTGGCCTCCTCCACCGGCAAAGGCTGTGACCTGTCTCCCAGCCACTAGCAGCACTTGCTCTCTGAGGCTGTTTTGCTGCAGCCTCAAGGAAATTTCCTCCCTAGAAACACCTCTTGAACAGCAGGACAGGACTGCTCCCAAGGTTTCAGAGTGCAGATCCACTGTGCTCTGTCACACCACGGGTTTCACTTTACTGAAGAGCTGACTCAGGAGAAGGATTTCCCCAGCCTCAGCTGCTTTAAGCTGCCTGTGACCCACGGAGGGGACTGAAGTTAATTGCAGAACTGCAGTTGCTATTCAAAATTGAAATCATAACTGCAGCCAGATGGAAGCCAGGGAAAGCAGGAGATTATACAAGACCACAGTGGGGGTTTCCCTCCCAGCAAACCCCGACAGTTCACAGACATCAGTGTGCTTACCTTCCTCTTCCTCCTCATCATCACTGGACTCGCTGACATGCACACTGACTGCAGTATTAGGGGAGTCTGTCCATTCAAAGTACACCCCAAAACCAATGTCATAATTGTCTGTAGCAAACTCCCAAAAGAGGTAGGACCCCTCTTCATGAGTTGGGACTCTGACTGTGACCACTTCTCCTCGGCCCACCGTGATCACAGAGTCTGCATCCTGACGGATTTTTTCCTTGAAGTCTTTGATCTGGGGTCGTGTCCACATGGATGGGGCAGCAATCACTGGGACAGAATCTGGAGACAGGGGAGGAAATACTCCAGTTAGGTTTTGTTGCAGTTGTTTATGCTGCATACTTAAGTGTGTGCCTGAGGAGCACTTGAGGGCCCCAAGCATTAAAGCTGCTTCCAGGTGATTTTTGTACCAGAAGAAGCAAGTTTCAGCTCTGAAAAGATGTATGAACCAGGGCAAATTTAGTTGTAACACTACTAAATGCTACCAGTTCACCCATCCAGCACATTTAAAGCAGCAGTGCTTATGCACAAAAGCCTCAGAAGGCAAATGTACTGCTACAGGTGACAGGCTTATATTGCACAGATCCTTCACTGGAAGATCTTTAAACAGCTCTGACCCACTTCAAATAAAACTGAGCATATTTCTGCCCAGAACACCTTTGTGCTAGAACTTTTATGCCCCTTTCCTTCAAGTCTAGAGTGACAGGAGGTACTGGATCCCATTAGCTCTGCTGAGATGCTCCTCCTTCCCTCCCCTCCCCTCCCAAAGCTGAGCTCTGCCTATGCAATATTATCCTCCCATGAGAGACAGCAGTCCCAGGAATCAGACCCAGCTTTTCCATAGGCAAATGAAGCCAAACAAAGAACCACAGGAACCCTACTTAAGACACCTGAACCCTAAGAAAGGCATTTGCTATTTATTTTTAATTAAGAAATTCAGCTAGTCCCACCTTTTGGTCCATTCTCCAGTGCTTCTTCCAAAACCTCTGGATCCAGCTCTTTTTCAGGGCTGTCTGCATGTGCACTGGCCTGCCCATTAATGGATGGGGTGTCCCCTGGGGCAGGGCTGTTCACCTTTGATGCAGTGGTCAGGGGTGTCCCTGTTGCTGCCACCACTGCATCCTGCTGCTTCTGTAAGGCTGCCTAAAACAACAGGAATTTAAGTCAAGTACAACCAAACCCTCCCAAGATGCCAGTTTTATACCTTCCAGAAGAAGGTATAAAGACAACTTAAAGGAAAAACCTTCCCTTTCAGCTTACAAGGGGCAGCACACATTAACCAGCTACATCTGCTCAGTCCCAAGGGATGTGAAATCACTTGGTTCTAGGCTGGTGGATACAACCTGAACAAAAAAAAATTCCACTTTCAAATTAATTATGGTACACACAAACTCTTGCACTTAACTATGGAAGTTTTTCCTTCCTATAACATTTCTATCCAAGTTGGAAGTGTGACTTGTTTGCTGGGTTTTTTGGTGCTGGCTGGAAGGGTTCCATCCAGCCTGAGCTCATCCAGGTCTAAGAAGAGCTGACTATTGAAGGTCAATGAGCTACTTGCCAATTTATCAGTCAAACAGAGAACTCTCTTGAGCAACCTCCCTGTCCCTTGTTACCAGCCCAGAGAGACAACACAGGCTTTTTTTTTTGGACAGGGAAAAGATATAAGTGACAGTGCCACTCTAAAGGATGATTTAATCATCACAAGATTTTGATGAGCAAATACTCCTCAGAAGTGTCATAGAAGCTACATGAGGGAAGCCCAAAGAGTAATTATAACAGGGCAAAAAGTCTCTGACTTTCCTACACCACCTCAACTCCATCCAGATGTGGTTTGGCTCAGAAGGAAGCTCATCCAGTTCCATGCCCCTGCCATGGGAATGGACACCTTCCACTAGACCAGGCTGCTCAAAGCTCCATCAAACCTGTCCATAAACACTTTCTGGGATGAGAAGCCTTGTTGAAATTCATGAGGTTCACATGGCTCCCTTCCTTGGACATTACTGAGAGCATCAGCCTCCACAAAACACAAATGACTTAACAGGAAATCAGTTACTGAACTGTAGGTCTTCAGCTCAGGCTGGCAGCTACAGCCTGTCCTCCCATCCAAGTCATGAGCAGCTTAATGCAGGGAAGCAACTTCATCAGGTATTAGTATGTGATGAAGTCAGGCAATAGGAGCAGGAGGAGAGAGATGTCAGCAGTGCTCAGGCTGGCAGGGAGAAGCAACCTCCAAGCCAGCAGTGATGCTACAGTGCTGCATGTGCATGCTCAGCCAGAAACACAGGGCTGAGCACAGCCTGCTGCTCTGCACTGATCTTCAGGAGAGTCACCTGAAGAGGTCTGTTTGTGGTATTTGTATTTTTTAAAAAAATTTTTCTGTTTTGGATTTTTCTTTTGGGAAGCTGAGAAGCATTACAGGAAAAAAAAACCCCAACTTTTATCTCATTTGTGGTTTTTGGTGTTGTGTTCATGTGTAAAATGTGTTTAGAAATTTTTTACTTACAGGAAATTGCCTAATTAGTTTTTAGTGCGAGTTGTTTTAACTCATGAACTGTAAGTTATTAGTACTGTAAGTATTAACTGTAGGTTATTAGTTATTAACTGTTAGTAATTAGTACTAAGCTGTTAGGATTCAAAGAGTTACAAGTTTTTATTATTTTCTTTCTAGCATTCAGTAAGGGTTTTTTTGTATTCTTTAGTATAGTGTAGTATTATTTAATAAAACATAGTATTATAAAGTAATAAATTAACCTTCTAAAAACATAGAGTCAAATGCATCATTCCTGCCTTCATTGGGGCATTCCTTGCAAATACAATATCTTCTCATGCTCAGAGGAATTGGTGTGTCATTAAATTACACACACACATCCCCAATGCTGCAGCAGAGCAGCTCACATTTCATCTCTAATAATTATATTGACCCAAGTCATTAGTAAAGAATGCTTAGTGTTTTCTTAATTAACAGCTGCTTCAGAAAACTACTCCAAAAGATGAGACAAATAAAGGTGCTTTGGTGTTTGAATCTGAAGCAGCATTAGTCACTAGCAGGGTAGCTCTCCCTCCGGCAATTATCTTTCCAAGGAGATAACAGCAGACAAGTTAATGTATCCCAGTGACAGCCTGGGACACAGAGCCCAGGTTCCCCAGTGACACAGAGCCCACATTTCCCAGTGACAGCCTGGGACACCGAGCCCAGGTTCCCAGGGACACAGAGCCCAGGTTCCCCAGTGACAGTCTGGGACACAGAGCCCAGGTTCCCACAGTGACACAGAGCCCACATTTCTCAGTGACAGCCTGGGACACAAAGCCCAGGTTCCCAACGTCAGCCTGGGACACAGAGCCCACGTTCCCAATGTCAGCCTGGGACACAGAGCCCAAGTTCCCCAGTGACACAGAGCCCATGTTCCCAATGTCAGCCTGGGACACAGAGCCCAAGTTCCCCAGTGACACAAAGCCCAGGTTCCCAATGTCAGCCTGGGACACAAAGCCCAGGTTCCAAGTGTCAGCCTGGGACACAGAGCTCACATTTCCCAGTGTCAGCCTGGGACACAGAGCCCCTGTTCCCCAGTGACAGCCTGGGACACAGAGCCCACATTTCCCAGTGACACAAAGCCCCTGTTCTCCAGTGACAGCATGGGACACAGAGCCCAGGTTCCCAGTGTCAGTCTGGGACACAGAGCCCAGGTTCCCCAGTGATACAAAGTCCACGTTTCCCAATGTCAGCCTGGGACACAAAGCCCAGGTTCCCAATGTCAGCCTGGGACACAAAGCTCAGGTTCCCAATGTCAGCCTGGGACACAGAGCCCAGGTTCCCAGGGACACATCTCCCAGGTTGCCCAGCCATACCTGCTGCTGTGCCAGCTGCACCTGGTAGAGCTGCTGCATGTACTGCTGGTAGTGCTGCTCCTGGAGCTGGCGGATGAGGAGCTGCTGCTGCTCGTAGTTGCCGGGGTACTGCTGCGCCGCGTACTGCTGGAACTGCACGGCCGTCTGCGAGTTCAGCGCTGCCATGATCTGCTGCCTGCACAGCACGGGGAGCACACACAGCCTCACCCACAGCTCAGGCACTGGGGAATCCCTGCACTGAGCTGCCTCTGAGGCCACTGACAGCACTTAATTCTGTTCTGCAAAACCCAATTAAAATGAATCTACGTAATGGACTGAACCCAGCCGTGAGTTCTGCCTAAAAATACGCTGAGAACATAAAGAAGGGAGCAACGTTTTCTGCCCGTTGTTTGGAAACATCAAATGTTAAAACAACCATAATTTCAATCTGTAGTCTGATGAAGAGGCAGTGCTACACAAAACCCACATGACTAAATTTATCAAACAAACAAGGGAAAAAACCCACATATGCTTTTTCCAGAAACCATCCTTCCCAGCAGAGTTTCTATAAATTTGGTAGGAACAAACCTGCTGTGGCAGAGCACACCAATGTTTTTTGGTGAATCTAAGAAAAACACACCACGTAACTATCTTAGTTTTCCTGGTCAGTATGCAAACAAACACAAAAAACATGACTGACAGTGGTCTAATTCAGGAACAACAACAACAACAAACATGCTGCCAGATGGGGTATCTGCATCTCCAGTACACTCAACTGCTGAAACTTCAGGAGGAACACATGGGTTACATATATACAGGCTGTTTTTCTCCTCTCTCCAAAGAGCTAACAGAAATCCTATGGCTAAATGACAAGATAGATCAAGGGCCTGTCTCATGCTACGTCCATCAGTGAAATCCTATGGCTAAATGACAAGATAGATCAAGGGCCTGTCTCATGCTACATCCATCAGTGACCAGCTATCAGTGTTTCAGAGGAAGGAAGAAGTATCACACAATTGCAAGAAAAATTATTTCCTTCTCACTCTTCTTCCATCCCCAAAAACCCCGTTCTAAAGCATCAGTATTAGACTGGTCTAATACCCCAAAGAGCAGGATTTACTGTTTTTCAGCAAACTATGACCAGTTTAGATACACTTGGTACCCACATTCCTTTTCTGTCTAAACTCTTTATCTCTGTCACCTGCTATGACCACTTAATACACAATCCCATTCACATGAAAAACCCTCTCAACTTCAAGGCATACCACACTTGTTACTTAGCACTGTGCAACACTTCCTATTGTATATATATAAATTTATGTCTGCCTCTTACACTCCTCTGCCTCTCATGTTAAACAAGCAGCAAAACTTGTGGCTGAATTATTTGCTCCCTTCTCAAAACGACTACACAGCAAGCATTGGATCTACTTCAGAGACACCCCCTGCAAAGACATTTTTATGGTGGAAATTAGTTGCTGGCTGATGTGGAACAGCTTTACCATTCTCTTAAATATTACATGTGCAAAGCCAGATCTGTGTTTTCAGCATCTGGATGTGATGGGAACAATGAAATATAATTAGAACTGTATATTCCAATTGTCTCAAATGCAAGGCAGCTATTTTCTTTTAAGTGTTGTTTCCACTACTCACTTCTGCTGTTCCATCCGAAGTCGTTCCTCCTCTATTCTCCTCCTCTCCTCCTCCTCCCTCCTCAGTCTCTCCTCCTCTTCTCGCCTCCGTTTTTCTTCCTCCTTTTGTAACCGCTCCCGCTCCTCCTCCTCACGCCGCCTCCGCTCTTCCTCTTCTCTCCTGCAACACCCACTCAATGAGCCATTTCAGCATTCCTACAATCCTAGGATGAGTTATTTTCAACATGCTGTAACCTGCCTTTTGCCTGACCAGTGAGGCTTTTTGTCTGGTACCATCTCCTCACACTTTAATTGGCCTGGAGAAGTGTCTTATTGGACACACACACACAAAAAAAAATCAGATTATTGCAGAGTTTGATTGCACTCAGCAGCATGACAAGGGTAAATTTTGTGTTACAATTTGATATTCATGCTAACCCGTTACTATGCCACCTGTATTGCAGAAAAAATTGCCTGGAAGCTTTAAACATGTCTTCCAAGCTTTCACACATGTTCAATAATGATGTGGATACTATGGTTTAATAATCACACCTAGAAGCAATAATAAGGCAGCCTTTATCAAGTTGCTAACCCATACTAGAAGAGAAGTTTAAACCTGACAATTTAACATTCTCTGTATATTTAGTCCACAGACATATCAGGACAGACATTTTGTGAAGCATTTCTTCTTAAGCAGATGAGAGTATAAACAAAATTCTTAAAACTCCTAAAAAACCACCCATTACTGGCAAAGTAAAAAGGCTTAAAGAGATCAAATGGTACCACAGCCACCTACATTTCAAGCATTTCCCTTCCCAAGACAACTCCAACCTCAGCTAGCTGTGAACCTGTCTGCAGGCCAAGAGTTACACACTCCATAGATGCCAACACCAAAGCACACAAATGTTACCTTTTCTTTTCTTGCTCTTCTTTCTCTATCTTGTGGGAAGTGACATACGTTGAGAACAAGTGGCAGCACCGATGTAGGAGCTTGACAAACTCTGTCATAGCTTTTTGCTTTGACATGTTTCCAAGGGCAGCCCATTCCTTCCTGAGAGAGAGAATTCAGCTGAAATAACAGACTCAGTTCTTTTTAAGCCAGTAGTGAGTGCTGACTACCCAGCAAATAAAAAAAGTTGGAAGACCAGGAACCAAACATCATTTGCAGTTTCAGAGAACCAACAACTTCTTCCCAAAGACAGTAAAATGTTCTCTTCTGCCTGCACAATGTTCTCTTTTCTTCTGTCTTTCAAATAGACATAACTCAGCTCTTACATGAAATTTCATACATCCCATCAACCCTACTTTGAATTCTGAGCTACGTCCAAAAACTTCCCAGCTACAAGTGAACCTGAAGTATTTTTTTCACCTCCTTCTACTCTAGTTTGAAGGAAGAAAAGTATACACTTTCCTGAATGAACAAACATGGTAACAACTATTAATAACAGCACTTCAGTTAGTTGAAAGAAGCAGCCTTGTTCTTTCTAAGAAAAGCTGCATCCTTTTGTGCAAAAGCAGTGCACTGGGTCCACCTCAGAAAAACCACTGCTGTGTTGCACATTGCCTCCACCCCAGAACACTCAAAAGAGCAACAATGAACATGAGAAGTGCAGCCTGAGCTGCAAGCAACCCAAGAGACATACCTGAGACTTCCCAGGTCTCATAAAAGATTTACTCAGGGTTTGAATGCACCAGGTTTTAATTTTCTGACTTCAGAAATTAGCTCTGGTGTAAGGACAAGTTGTGATGAATGCTTCTACCACTGGCAAAAGCCTTGGCCTGCTGCAGCCGTGGTATGGAGTTTGGATGAAACATGGACCTGTACACTAATGCATCTTAAACTGCTATGAGAAACTGGACTGCCAGCAGAGCAGCTTCTAGTGTGGTTGAAAAAGAAAAAACACAACAATAATCTTCTGTTAGCTCCTGTACTGAACTGTGACTCACACTTCTTACATGTATTTGAAGAGGCCACTTTCACTTTCCACTAGCACAGGCACTTGAGATAACCCACATACTTGTAGAAATTGGATGATGTTATCTCCTCACAGGAAAAGCAGAGTTATGACCAACAAAAGCACCAGCCCTTTTACCTTCTATCATTCCCCAGCACATCAAAGAATCCAACTTCAGGGCAAGTGTCAGGGTTGTAAGGTCCCAGCAGAACCTGCTTGTGCAGTGCCACAAGTTTGAGCTTTTCTTCATATGTTGGATGGAAGGCTTTGCCATCTTTTTCTGTAGGGAAAAAAAAAAAAAAAATTTTTACTGTTGTGATTAATTAAGCACAGAATATGAATGAGTATGTTGCATAACCATTACCATGATTTCCACCATAAAAAAGAGAAAAAAAAAGTTGAGTGACAAAAGGTTAGACAAATTAAGTCAGTTCTATTTAAAATATAGATCTGTCCAGAAGAAACACATCTACTTCAGCTAATGAAAACTTCAGAGTGGAGTGCTTTGCATCCCACTATCTACAGTCAGTCATCACATAGATGTTTACATTAATCTGTTGAACATCAAACCATATGGACCTGTATCTCTAAAATATTTAAAATCCTTAACTGAATTAAAATGTGTCTGCCAAGTCTACTCTGGTGTGCATAGGAAGGATTTCCACAAAGAAAGACATGATGTTAGCTTTATAAACTGCTCTCTTTTCATGCTCTTCACACTGATGAAAGCAGAAAAACCAAGGCTGAAGGCAAGGAGAGCTGCAGAGGGCAAAAATTAAGAGTTAAGAAGAGTTTTCTTTCAGGGAATCCAATTGCTGCCCTTGGCCAAGGCAGCTGGAACAGCCCCTCACAATGAAAAGCCTTGTAGCTGACTCCATCAGCTCCAACACATACAGTGAACTCTGACAATAAGAAGGCAACATAAGCCTGAAAACGTTCCAGTGGCTCCACAGGAACATCCTCTGAAGCATTCCCAGTTGGATCCCACCATGCTTTTACTGGTTAGAAGATACTTGCATTGATTTAAAATGGTATGTAAATTAGTCAGCTAGGACTTACCTCAACACATTTAAATTGTCAAAACAAATCAAAGAAACAGGCATTGCTGTGTGTGACTACACTGCTCATTAAGAAAAAGGTATTTTTCTTGAACAGGAAAACAAATAAATAAGCACTATCTCCTTTTGGAAGGAGAAATGAAGCAGCTGCTACCAGAGGTAAAAGATACTCACTTCCCATGACTGCACTGCTCTCCATGTAACTGGGAGCTACAGACAAAGCTGCCACTCATTCCCAGTTCTCCTTTGGAGCAAGGTCTTTACAGCCCCAAAATAAACAGTCCACACCTAAATTTCAGGCTGACACATACTGTAAAATTGCTTAGCTGACACTTATGAACAGTTATTAACAGGAAAAGAAGTGAATCTCAGAACTAGAGAGGAAGGATAGTACCCCTACTAGGGTATTGAAAAACTCAGAGCAAATACTTCCGGAAATCAGAAACAATCCTAGTGGGAAAGTGCTTGCAGGTCACAGCAAGACATTCTATTTTTGACTGACAAAGTTCAGTACATTGCTGGACTTACTCAGCTGAAACATCAAAAGGAACTACTATGTACATGCCATTTATTTTGAAGCCACAATCAAACGATTAGGAAGGCAAATATTTAATTACTTATTAGCCATTCCCAGAAGTCTACATCACTGTTGCAGAATTTCAAGTATTTGCTCTTGTACCAGTGTCACACAACCTTGCAGCAAATATAACTGCCAGCTTCAAAAACAGAAGCATTTCTCCCCAAAAATACCTACTTCCAATAATATCTGGTGGGGTAGAAAATGGGGGGGGGGGGGAATGTAAAAACTGAACCAGAGTTTACTCAGTGTATACAATGAAAGGACAAGAGGCAGCTGACTCAAACTGAAGTATAAGAAATAACACTTAAGCATTTTTATGGGGTTTTGTTTTGTTTGCTGGAAGTTGTTGTTGGTTTTTTTTAATGTTGTTGTTTTTGTTTTTTAACTGAGAGTAATCGAGCACTGGAACTGACGGCCCTACAAAGTTTTTAAGCCTCCATGATTAAAGATGTTCAAAACTCAAGGAGAGACTGTCATGAAGCCTGAACTGAAAAGGAGGGCTAAATCTGACAATCCCCAGCAGTCCCTTCCCACCCCAAGTCTGTGATCCTTCAGGGATTCAAGTCACCATATTCTGGTGAGCTTTCAACTCCTGCTCTCAGGCCTACCAAAGAGCCCTTTGGCTTTTCCTCAATTCTTCACACTTTACACTCAACTCAAAATTTACTTATTAGGTAACAAGCACTTCCATTAGCCTCAATAAACAGCACTACTTTGAAATAATACTTAATATCCTGGGGCATACTGGGGCTAGAAAGCAAGTCAATTGACAAAGGTACTGCGCTGAAATTTTGCCAGGCTTCTGAGCAAAGCATGATTCTCAAGGGGGTCCCTCTTAGCACAGTTAACTTCTCACAACCTGTGTACCTACATCTGTCTGGCAAAACACACAGCCATTTGCTGTACTAAACTGCTACCTAAGCCAGATAACATCATCAGTATTTGAACTCATTCCTGAAGAGAGTTAAAGTGAAAAAACCTTCATTTCCCATGCAATGCACAGCACATCTGCATTTTCACAGAACAGAGAAGTCAAACCTCATGCCCTAATTACTGTGAGAAGCCAAAATCTGCATTTACAAAGAATGGTGACCCAAGGGAAGAACAACAAACAAGCTAAATAAGAGAGGGGGAAAAGACAGAGGAGAAAAACACAAGACAAGCTTTCAGTGACTTGTAGATAATGTAGCTCAGAAGCAAATTGTCAGAAAAACACTTGCAGCCAGTCAGACAGTGAATTTAAGTTTCATACTAACTATATTGCAGTCCAACTCTACAGCATAACCACACTGTAAAATCACCCCAAAGATCAGGAATTGTTGGTGTTTTACTGAACCAGAGGACCTGAATTCATCTGCAGAGTCAAATATGCCAAAAAGAGCATTAGTGTGTCTAGACAAGCAGAAGTGCCAAATGTATCCAAGCATCCGTGAAGGCGCCGTTTGAGCAGGCATTACCCACACACCTCACACAGCTGGGGGAAGTGGAAGAACATCAAAGAGCTCCAGGGAACACACTGGAAAATCCAAATGCAAAGCAGTGATACAGCAGCTGCAAAACCTTCCCCATGCCACTGGCATCCCTGACCCAGCAAGGCCAGGAAGATGCTCAGTTTTCAAGCACAACAACAAGATGAAGCTGTCACTAGTAATGTGAGGGGCTTATGTCACTGTGTGGCACTGCATTATTGACATGGACTGATAAAAGACCACAAATTTAGACACAAAGGAGTTTAAGAAATATGCTTAAGAGATTGCATTGTGCAAGATACTGTTACTGCTCTGTAACTTCAGATTTTTTTCTCCATTAGAAACACGGTGCACCTTCCACTCCAACTTCACCTCCTTCACCCACTTTAAATGCCTAATTCCATTGGGATAGCGTTGAGTCATCCAGAAGCAGCTAGAAAACAATTTGTGAAGAGTGATTTTTCACCTGCAGCTTTTAAAAGCAGAAGTCACATATGCTAATTCTATTCATTTGCAATGTTTTAATGAGCTAGACCAAAACTGAGAAGTGTGAGGACTGAACTGCTGCCTGCAGAGCCCAGTTCACTCTTACAACTCCTAATCCTCCTCTCCTGAAAGTGTGTCTTGCCTCCACAGAAGAATTACTGACTGGCCCTTCCAATTAAATATGATCAAAGCTCAACTTCACAAATGTAGATACATTATAGGGGTTTTCATATTCTTTACAACAAGAGCCTACTTAACTTATGAATTACAATCATACCATCAAATTAGTGCTGAAAAAAGAGGTCAAACAATTAATTGAGAAAGATGTTCAGCTGAGGCTGAAGATGCATTCTTGTTAGGATAAGAGGAAATAACTTAGGGCAGTCAAAGAAAATTAGAGTACTTAACATTCCAGAAGAGCTTTTAGATACCAAAATGATATGGTTTGTGCACTGTCTGCTCAGACTTGCTGCACTGCAAATCACTTTAGACAGTGCATGAACACTTTAGGGACCGTCATATATTGAAGGTTGGGTGCAATGGTATTTCAATGACAGGAAGTGGAAAACAACAAAGCCAGGCTGATCCTGGGAGAGATTTGCTGGTAGAGCTGTTCAAGCCAAGCCTCTCCTGCTTCAGGAGAGAGCTTGAACAGGTTACCTTCACTGGCACTACTCGTACCAGCTCAGCAAGCAGAGGAAGCCATCAGAGACACTTCTGCTGTGCCAGATGCCCCAGGGCTCACAATTACAGGCAGTCCTAGAGACAAAGAAATGTACAATGACTGTAACATGACTGTTCTCCACTGGATCCAGCACAGTGGAGCAGCTTCTTAATGGCAGCCAAAATGCTGCTTGACCTGCGCTAGGCTTAACAGAGCAGCAAGGGGAAGAGTGCATAAGGGAAAGAAGGCTCTTGTTTCCCACAGAAAAATGGACTGGAACACTGCTACCATCTATTTTCTATGCCTCTGTTATTCTGAAAAGCTCTCTTCACAAGCCATTAAGAATCTTAAAAAAAAAAAAAAAAAAAGAAAAAAAAAAAGATAGTGCACATCTCCTGCACAGCCTAAGGCCTGACAGCTGAAGTGACCCAGGGTTGAGCATTTTAGATCTGCTTTAGATTTGTCTTTATCAGAGACAGAATAAAGTAGCTTTTGAGTCTCTTTAATAGCCTAGCCTAGTTTCTGTTGTGTTTTGCTCATTGTTTATACACACTCTCACCCTGCCTTGTCTCAGCAACTCTGTTAGCTACAGTATGCCACCACTGACAAGTGTCAGCAGTCACTGAAAGAAGCAAACTCAAAGTATTTTGATCAGATTCAACTTCTCTTCGACAAAAGTACCCCAAGAGTTACAGACAACTCGGGCTGCACACTGAAGCAGAAAAAAAGCTTCTTAACAGCATAGTTTTTAGAAGAATGGTCAGAAACAAGATCTCAGCACTGACCTATTAAGATGGGCCACCCTTCAGATAGATCTGTTTTCTCTTGAAGCACAGGAGGAATCCCTGTTTGCTCCTTGGCATGCACAGGGCTGCTAACCAAGCGTGCCCACTCCCACAGTTGTTCTGACAGCATGAAAATAATTTGGAAACGAGACCACTTATTTTTGGAGCTGTGCAGATATAGAACAAGCTGGCAGAATCAGTAACTCAAGTATTGCAAGCTCCTGTAGCTCCTCATCAGATCTATAAATAAAAATCTTTGTGTTATGTCACTTTTAGGAAAAAATCTACAGATGAAATGATGGGCAATGACTTTGTGTGAGTTATTCCAGCCACAATGATAGAGAAACAAGATTTTAACTGGAAAGAATGACAACACAACTGAATGGGGAAAATTATCATCTTATGAGCACAACCACGAGTTACAGGAAATTGCAGAAGGTTAAAAAAGGAGCGGGAGTAAGCTGAAACATATTAAGTTTTGATTAAAAAGAAAAAACATTGCTAAGAGAGCACAAGGAAAGGAACTGGAACCTGTACACAAGTAACACCCCACAGACTTCATAATTAGAGAGGAGATAAAGCCAGAACATAAATTCTGTTAAAACGTGATATAATAGATATAGGTTATTGCTACATAGCAACAATATAGATAAAGTCATTCACAGCATGTAACTTCTGCACTGTAAACACAAGTTCACCTGTAAAAACAGGTTCCCATAAAATATTCAACCCAAGACAGAAAAAGACCACAGCTGACCAAGAGAAGGAATTTGCTGCTGCTGCAGAGCCCTTTCTTTCTGCATCATTAAACACAACCAGAACTCTTTCAAGCAACTTCTTTTACAGAAAGAAGAAACATTGAGTACAAGTGCAATGATTCCACAACCTGATAAGCTCTGATACAGGAGGAAAACAAAAAAGATCTTACGATCCCTCATATTTTTTACAGCTTTAAAAAAATAACACCTCTGTATATTAGCATGCTAACAAAATAACTACTTTGTGGAAGGGCATCAGAACAGAGTCAAAGAACCAGGGCTTAAGAAAACTGTTTAGAGCCTTGCATGCTCCTAACAACTACCAAGTGCAGCCAATGTGAAGAAAGACAGCTTTGTCCTTCCAGCAGTGTTTCCACCTGCCAGCAAGTGCTTACCCTTAGAAGAGGCAGCTTCCCTGGGAGGTCATCTCACAACTGATTGCCACAAGGCTGACCTTTCCAAGTGCACAGCTTGCCTTCCCTAGTGCAGGCATGAGGCTGGATTCCCTGCTCCACCTGAAGCAGTGTCTGTCTGGAAGCCACAGGAGCGACAGAGTGCTGGAATGTGCTCCATGTAGTGAGCACAGCTCTTCCCTCAAAATCCCATAGCCCACTTCTCCCGGAGTGTGGCAAGGTATGTCCATCTTCCCACAGAAGCAAACGTGGCTACAGGGGATCCCAGCAAAAGCACTCCAGGTCTACAGCCTCGGTATTTCACAGCTGCCTGCTGGGCTCATGGTGGCACACAGAATCATAGAATCACTTAGGTTGGAAAAGACTTCTGAGACCATCGAGTCCAAGTTCTGACCCAACACCACTGTGTCAACCAGACCATGGCACCGAGTGCCACATCCACTCTTTCCTTAAACACCTCCACCTCCTGGGCAGCGCATTCCATTGTCAAACCACCCTTTTTGCGTAGAAATTCTTCGTAATGTCCAACCTGGACTTCCCTCGGCACAGCTCAAGGCTGTGTCCTCTGCTCCTGGAGCAGCAAAGCCAGCCCTGGAGCTGGCACGCTGAGGAGAGGGCACGGCACCTCCGGGCTGGCAGCGGGCAAGGCGCCGCTCACGGCGAGCGCTCCTCGCCCACCTCCGCGAGCTTTCCCTTCCCGTGCCACCGGCACGGAGCTCCGCCGCTCCGGTTCCAGGCGGGGTGCTGCACACCCACTCCGCAGCCCGGGGCAGCCTCAGCTCCCGCCCCGGCTCACGTCCGGCACCAGGCTAAGCGCATCCCACGGGCGGGCCGCCGGCACACCGGGCGCTCCTGCGGCCGCCCCCCGCGGCTCTCGGGGCACCCGGGGCTCGGCCTGACCCCGCAGGGCGATGCCGCCCGGGGCTCCCGGTGCCGGTAGCTGCCCCGGTTCCGGCGGGGGGGCAGTGGGGGTGGGCTCACCTTTGAAGAAGCGCAGCGCCAGCCCGTAGAGCTCCTCCAGCGCGAAGCCCCAGCGCCGCTCCAGGCTCAGCGCCGCCTCCTCCGCCTCCTCGCCGCCGGCCTCCGCCGCGCCCGGGGAGCCGGGGCCCGCTCGGCCCCGCCCCGCCACCGGCTCGCCCAGCGCCGGCCGCGCTTCGCAGGGCGGCACCTCGGCGTTGGGGCTCAGCGTCAGCCCGTCCACCGAGACCTCGAGCCGGTCCGAGCTCAGCACCGCCGCCATCCTCCTCCGCCGCCTCCCACCCGCCCTCCGCCTCCTGCTCCGCTGCGGCGGCCACGTCCCGACTTCCCGTCCCCTCCGACCCGGATCTTCCGGGCCCGCCCGCGGCCCCGCCCCGCGCAGCCGGGCCACGGCAGGCACCGGGCAGGGGACGGGCTGGCGGCCGGCTCGTCCCCTCCTCTGCCCTGCCCTCCCCTCCCCTGCCCTGCCCTCCCCTCAGGGACACTGCCCGCCCCGGGGGCTGGGCTGCCTCCCCCGGCAGTCCCGGGGCCGTGAGTGCCGGCGGGAGCCGCCGCTGGGCGCCCTGTCCGCGCTTCTGGGATGCTCGGTTGATAATGGTTTGTCAGCAGCGTTATCTCCCTCGTGAGGAGAGGCTGCGGGAGATGGGCCTGTCAAGTCTGGAAGAGACGAGACTGAGAGGGAATCTCATTAACGCATAAAAATATCTCAGAGTGCCGAGACTTTCGGTGGCGCCCGTGACAGGATGTGGAGCAATGGCTGTGAATTATAACCCAAGAAATTCCACCTCAGCCTTTTGCGCTGAGGCTGGCAGAGCACTGGAACAGCTGCCCAGGGAGGTGATGGAGTCTCCCTCTCTGGAGACATTCAGACCCCACCTGGAAGAGTTCCGTGTCACCTGCTCCAGGTGACCCTGCTTTGGCAGGGGGTTGGACAACGTCCCTTCCAACCTTGACAATCCAATGATTCTGTAAAAGCCTTTTGCTCCAGCTGGAAGGTGGTGTGGGGTCTGCCGCTGACCTCTTGTCCTCCTCTCTCAGACATCATGCTTCAGGCCTCACTCGCACAGGAGAGGAAAGAAATGAGCCAGAGAAGGGTAAAAAGAGCACAAGGCAATTACTTCTCCAAGAGCTGTGTCTGCAATTAGCTCATTCCCTTGTGACCGTGAAACACTGCTTACAATAATACTATTATGGTGTGCTCTGGAAGGGTTGAGACTCGCTGCCATGCACGGCTGCAGAGGTTTATTCCCAGCTCACACAATTTTGCTTGCAGGATTTTGAGAGAGACTGTGTTAGCATGGAGTGCTTTTGGTCACATTTCTCAGCCAAACCATGATGCAGGCTGCACACCTGAGAAGTGGCACATCCCTGCCTGGTGGTTCATGAAGCCAATGCTAAAGAAGACAACTGCACACCTCTGCAGCCTCCTGAAACTCGAGGGGGTGGGAGTCTCTGGGGTCTCCCCAAAGCCTGTGTCCCCTTCTAGGGTTATCCCCTGAAGTTTGTCACACTGCCTAGTTTATCTGCCATTCAAAGTGGCTTTGGATCCATCTGTTGATCTCTCAGGAATATTGAAGAAATTTTATTTTCACACTTACAAAGTGCTTAGAAGCCTTTGGGTAAAAGGGACAATGAAATGGATTTCTTTACAAGAAATGTAAAGCTTTAAATTAAATGACTTCATTTCTGGTTAGTATTTCTTGGGAGACAATGCCACTCAAGGCACTGTTTACTACACATGGGGCAGAATTTGGTTTTGAATTTGAATGATGAGTCACCTAAGCTTCAAAATAAATTTTACAACCAACTGGAAATCCTTTGCCTCTTCTCAAGCATTTTTGTTTATTGAGGATTGAATGTAACGCCATGTAGTTTGTTTTTTCCTGCCAAAGACTGCAAAATGAGGGTGCACGATCCCCTTTTGTTGGCTGGAGCTCTCCAGAGCACACAGTTCTCTGTACTATTTGGTGCTACCTCACAGACAAGTCTAACAACAGAACAGATGATTCTATCTCCTCATACAAGCCTGCACCCTGCCGTACAGGTCTGTCACTTCAGCATCATAGCCAGCTTCACTTTAATAGTTAGTTTATAAATCACTTCTACTGAAATTTCAGTTTTCAAAGTTTTGGTCTGACACATTTCCTTCTTGGCTTGAGGAATATGCACTTCATAAATATTTTCTCTTGGCATCAATTCTACACTTTAATCCATAGTTCCTGCTTTAAGAAACTGAATTCTTTACCCTTAAAATGCATCCTTAGAGTAAGAGAAGCTGAAGTTGTACTGGCACCAGCAGAGCAGCCTCTTCCACAAAGGGCACCATAAACTCTTGGAGAGGTCCCAGCTGCAGAGTCAGAGCAAGGTCTCTGATAGAGCTGTGTCTGAGTGAAGTTCCACCAGGTGTGGGGAGTAGCTGTGAGATGGTATTTTAGCAAAAAATGGAAGTTTAAATCTTGGGAGGAGTCGGGAAGTCCTGGTCTGGGATCACATAATGACAAATGATGAAACATTTTTCTAGAAGAAAATTTTGAATTTGCAGCGATGGTTATTTGAGCTGACTGTTCCCTGGCATGCAACCAGTGTGACTTGCAACACCTTCAGTAAATTGCTCATCAATCCTGTAAATGGAGACATATTTCCCACATGATTATGACAAAGAGTTCCCAATAATTTATGTGTTGGAGAAAACCCTTAGCTTAATTCACAGATAAGATGAAAATGCTAAGTTCAGCCAGTAAATTGTTCATTCATTTCTTGGAACAGCAGCTTCTGCGTGGGAAAAGAAACACAAAAGAAATACAAGTCCCAGAGAGGGAGTCTGGTCCTTTAAGTACAGTGCTCTCCAGTAAGGAATGTAGACCTAGAAAATTTATAGAGGAAAAATCAATTATTTAATTCAAGCTGCTGAATGTTTGACAGTTAAAAATACCAACCTACTCACTGAAATTATACAGTAAAGAATCAAAACATTCATAGGGCACTGGCCTCGTGTAAACAAAGAGCTCTTCCACTCTTCCTGGTACCAGAGCATCAGCCCTTGTCCCCAGACAGCCCTGGGTGAAACCCATGTGCTTCCTGTGTCTTTGGCTGTCCTTTGCAGGAGTCCCACTCCTGTGGTGGTGTCTGACAGAGGAAGAACCCCACTCTGAGAGATGTGGCCCAATGTTTTGTTTGCTGCAGCAGCAGCTGCTAAATATTTGATTATCCCAAAGGAACATCTCTGAGCAGCTGGGTCTGGTGCTGTGTTATGGGCTCAGAAATGCAAATCTCCCGCTCAGGAAATATTTTTATCAGTTTCTTAGGAATGGCTACATTCAATAAACTGGGTGAGACCATCACATCCAGCCCTAGTGCTATGGTGGCAGCCCAGGGCTTCCATAGCTGGGAAGGAGTGCAGTGCCTGGTTGGTAAGGCTACGTGTATCTCTGGGAGGGAGACCAGATTAATAGATTAATTTCATTCCTCAAAATTTGGAAACTGAGTTGCTTTTGTGGCTATTAACAGGATTGACCTTTTTCCATAACGTGACAATCTTATTGCTCTTCTGTCTTTGCTTTCTGTTCATGGGAGTTTTACTGACTGAATAGAACCAGGACCAGAGGGAAGAAAGTGTTCAAGCTCTTTTGGTTCAGTTGAAGGTTTCCTCTTTGTCTGCCTGCCTTTCCTTACATGACAGAGATCAGCTGTTTGGTTAGGAGCTGGTCTGACACTCTCTACCCAGGGAGGCATTGTTACAATGTAGTGGACTCCCAACTCTGCTAGAAACATGAAGAAAAACAAATTTTATTTGTGCTTATGTCTGATACAATCCAGACCAAGGGTATGTTTTTGTTTTCTCCTTAGAGTTCTCTTGATCACAGTCATTTCATACAAATTGACTTTGGATGTTGGAAAACATCTTTTTCCAAGACTTAGAATGAATCAGAATCATCATTATCATCTGCCATTGTTGCCCATTTTGGTGACCACTCAACCTCATTTACCACCAAACTGCTCTTTTTTTGTCTACTTATTGCTTTTCCTAAAGTTTAGGAGCTCATGGTGACCCTAACGTACATGTGACAGTCAGCAGATGTTCTCAGTAACTCCTTAGATGTTCAGGACATGCTGAACTCAAGGATCACACTCCAATGCCTTGCATTTCTGTAGTAATTTATGGTGACATCCACACTAATTTCTCTAACTTACTGTATGAGGTGCAGAATAAGTTAATTGGATGTAGGATCTTGGCAGTGCCTTTTTAGCCATGTCAGCAAATCCTGCTGAAATCAGGTTTATTGGCAGGGTGCTCAAGCAACTCCTGAGGAAACATACAGGTGCTAAGGTCCACCTTCACTAAATATGTCCATTCTGAGAGACAACAAACGTCCCATAGCATGGAGGCAGCTATCCCAGCTCCAGGTGACCATAAAGGAGCAGTTCAGCCTCATAAATGAAGCGATACCAGTTCCATTATCTCACGCTGATATGATTGCATCTGCTGCGGTGTGGCTGTGTAAACAGACACGCCCTTCACAGGCACAGGACCTGGGAGAAGCAGCACTGCACTTTTATCTACAAGTCTTTGCCAAATGAGATATGGCCAGGAATTGGAGCACTTCCTGAATTTAACCAACTCCTCTAATGAAGTGATTTTACAGAAGAGAGAACAGGGAAATTGATGCAATTAGCAACTGCAATTTTGGCTACGTGCCCAGAAAAAAACGTGAACCAAGAGCCAGATGAACAATTTCTATCCATGTAAATTCAGAGCACCTATGGATGCTCTTTCCAAACACGTCCAGAAAGTGAGTTGTACCTCCGTGGCAGGGTATGACCTCAACTAGCGCGTGTCCCCAAAGATGACAGAGGAGGCACACAGCTGACCCTGAGCTCTGATGCTCCACACATGTCCTCTTCTGTGCTGTGCTATATACCAGCTTCTTCCCTCCTGTGTCCTTTTCTCTTTTGGCTTTGTTTTCAAATTAACTGTATTTACCTTGGAGACTGCAAGCTATCCAGTGGCACAGGAAATGCTAGGCAGAGAGATTTCTCTGCAAAACTGCTGCCCCTGCTGCCTCTCTCGGGGTGAGAGCAAGGCTGTGTGTGCACCACGTGGCGCTATCCACGTCACTCCTTCTATTCAGCAAACAGAAGAATAACACACCTTTCAAAAGCATGCAGTAAGCCTGTCCCTCTTCCTGATTATCAAATGTGCTCTTTAGTGGAGAGCATGTGGCTGGTTCTCAGCTGTGGCTCACTTCTTTATGTTGTTGTTTGGGGTTATTTCTCCTGCTTTGAGTTAAATTGAGAATGAGGTTTGATGAGATGTCTGCAGCCCTGGCCTGCTCTCAGCCATACACCACACACTCCCATCAACATCCTGGTTGCCAGCTCTTAAGCTAGTTGGGCCTCTCAGCAGCCCTCTTCACCTTTTTAAGCAGCTGGGCTAGTTCTCTGCTGGCTCAGAGGGCAGGCCTGGTTCACCGAGGGATTGGGAAACCACTGGCAGCAGCAAGAGCATGCTGCCAGGAGCAGGGAAGTGAGGATGGGAGCACTTTGGGCACAGCAGTTACAGCCATGAGCTAATGCCAAATTGTGCACTGCACTGCTGCTCCCAGCTGTGTTTCCTGCCCTTTCCCTTTCACTGGATCTAGCAATGGAGTGGCTCCAGGATGAGTTGATCCAGCTGGCCGATATGGCTGAAAACTCCTCATTTTTATGGCATGGTTGGTTTGCCCCTGTTGTCAACCAGATGAACAGATTCTCCCTGTGTCTGCACAGCCACTAAATGCAACATAAGGAAAGCAGTGCAAATGGGAAACAGTCAGGAACCAGCTTGTATATAACCCAGCTGCACTACCAAACTGCAGCCTAAAGAGCAGCCACGCCTATCCAGCCATCCTGCTGCTCTGCCAGAGTCAGATCACTCAATAGCTTGCTTCCCTACCTGTGCTCTTCTGCTCTAATGAACATCTTTTCAGTACAGGAAGTGTATTTTTATCTCCCTTGTTCAGTATGAGTAGTACTGCACTCCAGCAGTCAATTTCAACCTCCTCTGATTTGTGGACTGCTAGTAGAGAGGCTGGCAGGACTAAATCTATTGACTTCCGTTCCTTTGTGGCTTTTGTGGACCTGGGAAGTTACTCACAGAGGCAACAACTATAGAGTGAAATGTACTGCACAGCAGAACTGCTGAGAATCACACAGGACTCACCAGACTGGCAATAGTCTTTTGACACCTTTTTCTCCTCTCATTTCTTTTTATTTTCTGTTGAGGATAATAAAATCAGAGCAGATTATGGAGAGTGAGGCTAGTGAACAAAAATGGAAACTTGGAGCTGAAACCTTTTCAGTTCAGTTTCCTAATGGACAGCACAGAACAAACGACTAAGCCAGGACTTCTCATTCTCTCTGTGAGTAGGCTGTCTTTTTGGGAGATAAGCAGTAACATCCTTTCCCAGTAGTGCAAGAGTCACAGAGCTGCACTGTGTAGGGGCTGCACTGGTTAACTGTGCCTTCTCTTGGCTTACAGATGTTCCGTTTGGAAAAGCTGTGGCTCCTCTCTCCATCATTGCAGAAGGCCGTAGTTTGGTACAAGGGGGTTTCAGTGGCAATACTGGCTTGCAGTGAAATGCAGCCTCCTTCCTTTTATACCTCTTCTCCTTCTCTCCCTCCTGGCTTTATTCCCAGATCTGATTCACAACCCAGCCCCGTAAACTGAGTCAGTACAATTGTCAGGGTGAAAGGCTGCAAGGAGAGGAGTGGGAATGAGGGAGATGGCAAAAGAAACTGCAGGGAGGATCTGCTTAAGCTGCCAAGCCCTTACTTTTCACCAACCCAGACTTCACTGTCATGTTTAGTACATCCATAGTCTGGCCCAGCCCCTTCAGCTAAAATTGTCTGTAGTTTATTTACACACCTTCTGGTCCCTATCTTGCTGATGACTGAGAGGAATTGCTGCTGAAGACATCGTACGTTTTTCTCTTAAGTGCAGAGATACTGAATCATTTTCCTTTCACATGCTTTGCTAAAAGATAACTAAACCTTTGAATGAAGAAGGGAACAACATATTAACATATAATTTAAAGTAATCATGAAGTCATCCACTGGGGACCTCATAATGTACCTTGTTAAGTGGGGTCTGGGATGGCTGGCATGTGTGGGAAAAACAGGGCAATAGTTCTCAAAGGAAAAGCTTAACCAAGGTCAGTACATTTCACCAGCTAAACTCCTGAACAACATTCCCAGGAGAGAAGTATCTGAATGCCTGATTCAGTGGTGATGTGCTCCTACACACCAGTCCTAAAGCAGCAGAGGTTAACAACACTCAGAATGTCAGCACTGGGCCCTGAGATAAAACACTGTCATGATGAAAGGAGCAATTCTCTGGCATCCTTCTGCCTGCAGAATCTATATAAGCTGGGCTGCACTCAAGGAGCCTTAGCAGTGCAATTATGTGAGTTAAGAACTGGGCCTTTTGCTGATAAAATCCCTCATTTAGGTGTAGCTATAAACACATAGGTATGAGGAGTGTATCTTTAGCATCACTGAGATAGAGGAAAAAAACCATATCTCTGGTATAGACAAGGCCTTAGGATCAAAATAGGTGAATATGTCATGGTGTTGATTTTATTACAGGCCCCCACAGAGTGCCCATCCCTGCAATTCTTCAGCAACCTTTAAACAACAACAAAACAATGGCATTTTCCAGCTGAAGAACAGGCTCTAATATTCAGAGCATCAACAGACATTTCCTTCTGGATCAAAACCTGGGGAAGGAAATTCCTTGTGTGCCCATAGCCTGTTAGCCATGACAGACAGCTGGTTCTTGCTAATCCTCTCTATCCAAAAAGAGGGCAGTAGCAATCTTTGAGGGTTGAACCTTATCACTGTGGTGTGAAATGCCACTTGCAGGTCAGTGGCTACTTGTTCCAACCCACCTCACGACATTTTGGGTGCAAAAACGTAATTATCTCACTGTTGATTACTTTAAGAGAATAGTCCAGTCCCCTGGCTTAAGTGGTCATGTCAAGAAGGGGCTGATCCTGCTTAGGACTCCCAAATCCCACAGAAATAAGTAAGAATATCCAATATTATCTGGTTTGATGAGAATAATGCTTACTTAGAGGCAAGTAACCCAATGCACAACAAAATATCTAACAATTTTCATCTTTCTAACTGCCATCTAAGGAGAAAAATCCTTCAGAAGGGCTGGAAAGTCATGAAGATCCGAAGAAGAAAAATTGTTATAACCACATGTGAAAGAAAAAAGATATTAGCTTTGGGATCACATTCATTGCAAAGGGGTCCAAATTTTCAGTTAATTTTATTATTTTTTGAAAGGGCTTGTTTTCCTCAACTTGTAAAATATATTACAGGGGAAAAAAATGTGTTTTGAAAGGAAGTAGGTTTTTTTTATTCCCCAGTGATACAGCACAAGATGTTCCCTTCTAATGTGTTGCAGGAGTTGTTTTGATGATTCCTCCTGACACCTCAAAGATCCAAGACTACAAAGAAGTAGTGAAAGGATTAAATAAATCACTTGGTCACTGTGGAAAATCATAGCCAGGGAGTCAGAACACCAGGGGCCTGAGGTTTCCATGGTTATTATATGAGACAGTTTCATCTTGTCACCCATCTAGGATTGCAGGACTGTTTTTTCTCTTCTTTAATCAAATGGGCTCATGGCCAACAATTTACCACTCTCACTTCTAGAAGTGTGGAAGCCACTTGGTTGTCACAAATCCTCAGACAAAGGTAGAGAAAAGCTTTGCAAAAAGTTTCAGCTGTCCCTATTTAGAATAGAGGCTGCTCAACATATAAAGAACTGAGCTCTTAGTTGTCAAGGGATATAGTAAAATCTTAAATAATCTGCAGACTGTTAGAGGCACTGGCTGGGAAGTTATTGAATGTTCTAGGATTTTCAGTATCCTGTTTCCTAGGTGCTGTTCAAGAAAACACAGCCTTTAATTCCACAGCAACTCGTCTCCCCCTGTGATACCATTATGTGTACATGGCTGGACACGAAAAATGTGCCAGCTCTTACCTGACACCATATTGCTACACACTGTAGCATGTAAATTAGTCTCTGTGTGTTGACACAAGTCACCTTTCTCCAGCATCACTTTGTTTAAACAAGCATACTCTGTGTGTTTGCATGTGCATCTGTGGGTAGAAGAAACCACCTCCCCAGCCAGATCCTTTTCCTGCTCACACCATGAACAGCCAGGAGCCCTGGCAAGGTGGGGGAGCCCAAGGGGGTTTCCAGAGAGCTGCCAGGGAAGGATAGGCACCAGGGCTGCTCCCTGGCTCCCTCCCAAGCTTTCTGCCTGCCTGGGGACTGCTTGCTTTCATTGCTGGGTGCCTCTGATTCCTTCATGGATCAAACACCCCTTCCTGGGAGCTGGGTGCAGCTGGTGCTCAGACATGCCAAGCCCATCCCATGGTGTCCATGTTTCCATCCCAATGGCTTTGGCTGGTGCCAAACCATTGCTCACATTGCCTGACTGTCTTGTCACCTCTGGGAACAGCCGTGTCTGGCAGCCAAGCGTTTCCTGCAGACTGGTGAGCTCAGGGCTGCTCCAAGCCTGTGTCACAGGGGTTGGCACGTCCCTTGGAACAGCCTGCTCCCCACCCACACTACAAAGCCCTATCTGCTCTACAAACCAAACCACCCTGCCTGCAACACTGCAGCCAATTTGCGCTGTTTAGTCCTGTCAAGGATGCAGACAGGAGCTGGAGGCTCTGCAAGGCAGGAGAGTGCTGTCCCCACTACAGGCCCTGCCAGGCCACAGCTCAGCCCAGCAGGACTTCAAGCAACCACTACAGCAAACTGGGCACTCAGGAGATTTTCTTCTGCAACTTTCCTTTTTTATGTAACTGTTGCTTCCTGGACTCATATTGTTTGAGCTGTCTCAGTTGGTTTCAGACAATGGAACTGGATGTGACATTGGTAATGTCAGCTCGACAGATGGCAGGTCAGCAGCTAGGGAAGGGGGAAAGCACAGCCAGGCTCACCTTTTTGCTCTGCCACTGACCTTCACATCATTGTGGGCAGGTTGCTCAACCCTTTCCACTTTGTAGTAAAGCAGACATATGCCTGGAAGATTTTTCAAAGTCCTCAAGAGAAGAAAGTCCACAGAGTGAAATAAACATTCCTGAATGTTTATTGCTCAAATTAAAAAAAAAAAAGACTTTACTACAATATCCAGCATTTCAAGGCTGTCCTTAACAGAGACCCAGCCAAAACCATCTCTCCAGTACTGTGAGGATGTGCAGTGCTAGCACAATTCCACAGTCATTCATTCACTTCTGTCTGTTCATCTAGATTAATAAATAATGTTTCATTCAACTGTTTCCTTTCCTGCTTTTATGGGAAATTTTGGCCTGATCAGTGTTTTTTTAAATATAGATGACCAAATCCAGCTAAGGATGAAAATGGGGTTTATATGTTGGGTAACTTATTGATGGACTTACCCCATGCAAGAGCTCAGTTTGTGTGTGTGAACACACAGAGCTGCCCAAAGGAAGGTTTGCTGCTTTGTTGTCATTGTGTAGGGATCATTGATAGCACATAGTCAATGGGAGGTAAAAGTCAATTTTGCAAATCCAGGTAAAATTCCCTTTCTGTTAACAAACCATGCAAAATTACTCAGTTTGTCTAACCTTGAATTCCTCCTGGTTTCTGGGGAGATTATGTCCTAAATTCCTTGAACTATTTAATGACTGCTATTGTATTTTATTTTGGTTGTGTGAACATGAAGTAGGGCGGACTTGTAATACACCAGGGACTGTGTAGAGCAGCAGCTGTTACACTTTCAAAGAGCATTACTGAGCTTTTTATAGTTGGCTGCAGTTGACATCACAGCTAAATAGAGTCTTGTTCTAAAATATATTCCACCCAGCCTATGCAACCTGAAATCTAGGCATTGCTGGGAGGAGAGAGGGTCAGGAAGCAATGCAATACCAGCACAGAAATAAAAGCCTGGGGATGTGTTTGCTTGTGTTTTTTTGCATCCCTCAGAAATGCCCTTGAATATTTTTTTCCAGGAAGAGCAGAAACCTCAGGAGAAGAATGACAGAGTGAAACATCTCCTCTCAGGATCAGCAATCAAATCTGGCCCAGGTCAGCAGTGAGCAACAGCTGTAATAGCTCACTGTAGGTAGCTCTCCTAGTGCCCCATGGATGAGTGTCCAAACCAAAAGAGGCCAAATGCTTTTACGCTGTTATCACTGGTGCCACCAGGATGCTGCTAGAACCTGGCTAAAAGCTATTGTGCAGTAAAAATCATTGGAGAGGAGCATCACACACCCAGTCCCCTTTCTGAACTGGACCAGCAGCTTCCAGGGCTTTTGGGAGAGAGCTCTGCACTCACTATTATGAAAATAACAAAGCTGAGTAAGTTGAAACAAAGCTAAAGTTTATCCAGGACTCAGGTCTAGCCCCAAAAATTCTAAATCCACACTGTCCTTGTGTGTGTCTGAATATCTCTATTACTCTATAGCTAGACATACTCCATAGGAATGGCCTGAGTTTCCTGGGGTACTTTCACAGCTTTACATGCACTGCACTTCCTCTCTGAGTCTGTGACTCTTTGGTTTTCAGATATGGCTTCTTCTGGGATCCTACACGACCTCATGGGGAAATGTCAATATCTTACTCTTAGCCTGACTTCTGTTTCACCTTGCAGGGACCCACTGTCCTGGCCAGAAGTCCCTCTAAGGGGCCAAGCCAGGGATATCTAGCCTACCTTCACCAGCAAAAACTGCAAAATATGAGGAGACAGTGCATCACCAGTCTGTGAGCCTTCCCTGGGTGTTGGTTAGGTATCCTGCCAAAAACATCACAGGTGAGACTTACTGGCACAAGCCCTTTCACAACTTGACACTGTTTGCTGTTTGTGAGGTGTGAGGGCACAACTCCTCCTGAAAGCTGCACAGACATGAGCCTCCTCTCTGCTGCAAAACGCACTATCCTTGGGGCCATTGAATCAGCACGTCCCCGGCGCAGCAGCCAGGACTGACCAGCACTGCTTCCCCTTCCAAAATCTCAAACCAATTTCTGCTACAGCACATGACACCAGCAGCCACACAAGTCTCCCAGCCTCAGGGTTGTTGCTATCCTCTTTATGTTATGCTCCCCTTCCTGTTCATATCAATGTTCAATGATCAACTCCCAAATGGCTCAGACTTTACCCAGAGAAAGAAAAATTGCCATTATCTAAATTATGGTTATTCTGCAAGTGCTCCAAAGAGCTCTTTGTCACCCCTTTTTTCACAATTCATGATTTTTACATGCCTACATGGAGAAAACCAGCAACCTGGACCCACAGATCTGGACGGGGTTTCACAGGAGTGGCTCTCCTTCTGTTGTGGGGGAAAATAAAAAAAGAAAAAAAAAGTGACTAAGTCTTTACTTTTGTGTGATGTGGTTGATGGTTTCTCCAGCTGCTGAAAACATGGGCCAGAGTTTGAGAAGTGACCCTGGGAAGTGCAGACAGGGAAAGAACTCACTCAGACCTGGAATGAATGACCTGGTCTTTTGCAGCACTTTGTGCCTACACATTTTACACAGTCCTAAGGAAAATTCCCACCTGAAAACAGCTTTTGCACTTTGGCTAGACAAAGGAACCTGGTGAAGCTGCACTGCTTCAAGATTACATAAAGGCCTGGAGAGCAGGAAGCAGGCACCAGTCCAGTTCTGGAACAGGCATCTTCTAGGAACAGCCCTGTGTGTCTTGGCCAGTGTGCCATGCACCTGCTCTTCAGCACTGGGGTCACAGGCAAGTGACAGTGGCATTTGATGGGGGTGTTTGGACAGCCCAGACTCGGTCACACACTGTTAATGGCAGCTTGCTGCTGTGGAAATCTGAAATGCAAAGACTTGTTTGGAATAAAGGAGGTCAGGTCGAGTAGATGAGCAGAGAGTGCAACATGCAGGGCGGGTTTGCTTGGTTTGACACCTGTGCGGCTCTTAGGAATTATCCTGATCCCTAAAGCAGGAGTCTGCTCCATGCAGCCAGAGCAAAGATCACCATTTGGCTGAAGAGATGCAAAATCAAGCTCTGTGGGCAGGTAGGATCAGTCCTTGGTCTGTTAGGATTTTTAGTGGCAGCAGGTTCCTTGTTTATCGTGAACTGCTTTGTAGATGCCAGGATTTTTGCTGCCTTAGTTGATAAAAATACAAAACACAGAGGAAGGAGAGCTTAACCAAGTGAGATTAATCAAAGAAAACTCATTATCTTCTCACTTCTGCCCTTATCCTGGCAAAATTTGAGAGAAATACAATGCTTCTGAAATGCCAGAAAACCAGAAAACTATGAACACTGCTATGCTGGCACTGATCAAGACACACACGATGTAAAACACCCAGGTGATGCTGTGATAGATGTGATATCCTGCCCAGCTTTGCAATTTCCAGCCACTGTCATAAATATTTTGTCTACAGCCATATTTCAGGCATTGTCAGTGAGTGACAAAAGAGGCCACACTATGATGCTGCTGCACTCTTTTTTGATCCCTCAGACCTGCAGCAAACCCTCAGCATTCCTTTAAACCTCCTCTTACCTCAAATACCTTAGGTAAGAGGTATCCCAGCTGCAAAGATGTGACTGCAAAAGAGGAAAAATGTGGTCTTCAAAAGATGTGGGGGGTGGCTAAGATGGCAGTAGAGATCTGCTGAGATCACCCCTGCCCAGAGTCACTCTCCACCTTGGATTGCAGTTGTCCCATCTGCAGCAATAAATGCATTTGCTCTTTTGCCATGTGTCCAGCAGCACAGAGAGCCTTCCAGGGGCAGGGAAGAAAAGCTGTCAAGGAGAGAAAAGTCTTAAATCCCTCAAGTAATATCTAAAACAAGCTTGGTCATACGTAAAAGAGAGGGGTAAGAATCAAGGGGACTAAAAGATAATGGAGAAAGAGATAAAAGTACCAATAAAAGGAAGGAGAGGAAGACCTTTAGTCAACAAAGGAGAGGATCAGAATCAGGAGGTGACAAGGGTGTGGCCTTGGCAAACAGAGCCAAAGTCAAATAGAAAAATAACCCTGCCAGAAATAAAAGCCAAGGAGTTGAGCTTGAATAAAAGGGGAAGAAAACCAGCTGTCATGTAAAATGGGAGTGAGAGAATGAGCAGGGCAGCCCAGGGGGCAGGGGTGCAGGCTGGAGGCAGGGACATGCTTCAGAGAGGGCCTTTGCCAGAGGAGTGATCCAACACACAGGACAACTTATCTGGGATGGCTGAGGCAGGGGGACAGGACAGTGGGGGAGGAGAATGGAGATGCTGATCTGTGCAAATTCATGGAGCTTCTCTGTGAGTCAGGCACCAGAAAACTGTGCTGTGGGCTCACAAAAGTCAGGATAACCCACGGAAATAATGCCTACGAGTGTGTTACGTGGCACTTCTTTTTAATTTGACTTTAAATAACAAAGAAATATGAGTCAGTTCATGCACAGAAGAGAATAACTTTATCAAATGGCATAGTAACCACTGCACTCCCCAGCTATGATCATGTGGTACTGCTGATTTAATGATCAACTGCAAAACCCCAGCTCAGGTGAAACTTCCCATGTTCCATCCACATGTTAAACCTGAAAATCTTCCAGACTTTACAGAGGCTTGAAAATGTTTAAAATTAAAGAGCCCAGAAAAAAATGAAAGAGCAAAACCAAAATGGTATTTTTTGTTGTAAATGTTATGATACATGAGACTAAAAGTCCCCCATCTCCAGAACTGATGAGAATTCATTTAGAATGAATGATTAGGCTGAAGCCAGAGCACTGACCTTGGCACATGCCTGAGAAGCAGCAGGGAAGCACAGGGAAGCCAGATGAAGGATTCTCCAGGCAGTCCCACTCAGAGAGGGAAAACTTGGTGGATTTTAATAGCACCAGGGCAGCCAAGGGCAGAGAAAGATCGTGGGTTTGTGTTCATATTATAACAGGCATCCAGTTCTGGTTCTGGTGTATTGTCTTCTGGTTTTAAACCATTGGAATAAAACTTGCTTCACATTTGGATCCTTTTCTCAATAACCATGAGACACAAGCTGTAACAAACAAAACAAAACAAACAAACATTTACATAAAAATCCATTAATTTCAGCAGCTCATGCTCTCAGATACCAAACACTGCAAGACAGAAACAGACTCTTGTGACTCATTTGTTAAGTTGGAGTAGAAGGAAGAGCTTACCACATGCAGGGGATGATGATAAGGGTTTAAGAGCCTGCCAAGAAAAGGTAGAAAACAATGCTCTAATACTGCTTACTAAGGTTAAGGAGCCTGAAGAGGGAAGAGAGGGGACTGTTTGGAGTTTTTCATGCTGTTATCCAGGGCTGTTAGAGGAGAATGTGGCCTCTTTGCTATCCATCACCCTGCCTGCCCTACTCTGTGTGTATATCCTATCTGCACCCTGGCAGGCTGCCTCTCCTAAGTAGGTGCTGAATGAAAAGGAGGAAAACATGGTCCTGTCTTTTCCCTTAGCTCTGTTCTTATCATCTTTCTTCTTTTTTTTCTTCATCTGCAAATATATTCCTTTGCTTTCACAGTAAATTAATTAAACATTCTTGGGAGTTTGGATAGTGCTGTTATTTTGTATACACAACCACCTGCACCAACAGTTCTCAGCAAATCTTCATTAAGGAAAATATCTCTAAGAGTTGGGCATGACCTTGTTCAGAGCATGTGAGTAAGCAAAGCACTACAGTAAAATCTATTAAATAGAAGCTTAAGGTTCTCTCACGATTTAAATATAAATGTAAAATCAGAGAAGGCACACAGAGGAATTGCAACAAGGATTTTGTTTAAGCCTAGGGTTTGCTGCCACAGCAAACTCGGTGTGACTGTCCCCTCACTACAGAAGCATCAGTGAGGGTCAGATATCCTGAGGGTGGCAGGGTGAATGTATCTCAAGACCCAAAGTTAAGCTGAGGTTTAAGTATATTTAAATCCAACACTAAACATCCCATGCTCTTTCAACCAGGCCCTCCTGTCTCCAGGTAGCTTTTTCCCTATTGCCCTTTCCCTCTTCCCACCCCCACCATTTGCTCTTATCTCCCTTCCACTCCCAAACCCTGAATCTTCCTCTCCCTCCCATGGTAGGGAGCCAGCTGCCAGCCATCAGACATACTCTGCTTTTGCCCTGTTGCTGTGTCTGGGTCCTCTCTGAACCTGGGCATCTTGCCCCAGACCTGTTGCTGCTGGGATTTAGCAAATACAGCCCCTTGATCTTTTCATATGCATTCGCTGGGTTTTTGCGCCTCCCAGCCTCCACCAGCGCTTCCTTCAAGGCTCTCTGTGTGTCTGAAGCTCTTATCAACTCCTCGGAGCAGAATACACGAATGGCACCACCAGGTCTTGAAGTCACGTCTCACACCTCCCAGGAAATGGCTCACCCCACCAAGTCACATCCCCCTCCTAAGCACAGGGCTAAAGTCACAACATACTATTAGTTCCTCGTGGCCAGAGCCGAGGGGACGCGGCAGCTGAATGTTCAAAGGAAAACAGATCGTGCATATACAGAGTTGGCCAGGTCTGAGCCAAGCAAGGCAGGCATCTTTCAGAGAGAACATGACCTCTTGTACATTGCATTTATTTTAACCCTCTGTCTGTGCACAGAGCTGCTGGGCAAGCCTGGTGATCTGAAATGACCTGTGCTATCACCAGGAGATTGCTATCACCAGGCTCTGACATTGTTCTGGCTCTCCATGGGCTCCATCGCGCTGGAGATGTGCCCAGTGTACCTTTGGTAACAGCACAAAAGTGATGAAAGGGTTCAGCCCAGCCCCTTGGTCGAGGGCACACTCAGGACACTGTGACAGCACCATCTCCCTTTCACTCCCCAGTGCTCAGGCACCTGGACACCCACTGGGACAGCCTGGAGCATGGCCAAGTCCCATTTCTGACCTGGCAGTGAGACACCGGCTGTATCCCCCTCACTGTGTCCCAGCTGGAGCTGAACACACTCCCTGGGCTGAGCAGCAAGGCAAGCCCCCTCTTCTCTGCACAAGGAGGGGCTCTCAGGGACACAGCTGAATACCCACAATGGATAGGCAGCTCAGGCCTTTCAAGAATACATTTCAAGGCACCTGCAAACCATGCCAGAGTGAGGACTATACATAGCCCACCCTGCTCAAGCTCTTCCTTGTTAAAGATGTAAGGACTAGAAAAATGACAACTCTAAATTAAAAACATGACATCATTGCAGGATCTCAGAACTCTACCTAAAAGCCTGGATGGGCCTCAATAGATAGACCTTGTGTCTATACACTGGGAAGACCTGATAAACCTCTAAAAGCATTTCGAGGTTGTAAAGAGCTTTGTCACAATGACTAGAAGCAATCAAAGGGAAATTAAGTATTCATATAAAGATTTCCTCTTAGGCAGAATGAAAAAACCTCAAAACCTAAGCCTTGCATGCATTAACAATTTTTGCTATCAGGGCCCTGCTAGAGAAGCTGGAAATTATATGGTATTTTCCTGCCAGCAGAAACTCTGGAGCAAATGTAGTTATATATGCAACCATAAAGAACGTGTCTGGATTACAATTAATTTAATTTGTAGGATAATTATCCAGGGATTGCTTCTTTAGGGACAAGCTATCCAGGGATAACTTAAACTTTAGTCTTAACAGCAAAAATGTGGTTTTATTTTTTCTTAAACTTTCTCTAAATTAATGAAATCAGGTTTGTGTGACCACTGTCCCTTTTTTTTGGTCAGTCTCCTAATACAGGGAGAAGAACTTTTTGCAAGGGCATGTCGTGATAGGACAAGGGTAAATGGCTTCAAAGTGAGATTTGAGGTTTAGATTAAGTATTAGGAAGAAATTCTTTACTGTGAGGCTGGTGAGGCACTGGCACAGATTGCCCAGAGAAGCTGTGGCTGCCCCATCCCTGGAAGTGCTCAAGGCCAGGTTGGATGGGGGCTCTGAGCAACCTGGCCTGGTGGAAGGTGGCCCTGCCCATGGCAGAGGGTTGGAACTAGATGATCTTTAAGGTCCTTTCCAACCCAAACCTTTCTATGATTCTGTGATAAGATTTTAACTTTTCGGCCAATTTCAATTAAAACTGGTGTAGAAATTGAGATCTCCAAGATACCAAATCTTTGCAAACTTACTCAGGTTGACAAGAGACTACTAAATCTCCCTTCTAAAAACCTCATTCTTGGGTTTAGTGACCAGAGAATTCATGTTGAAGACAGCTACCAAAAAGAAAAAAACAACAAACCTTGCTGGAATGACAAAAGACTGTGCACAAACAGTGTCCCTGCAGGGTCCTAGAAGGAATAGGGTGATGTGACATCAAACCAGAGGAGTTTGGACACAGCCAAGGCTGCCCAGCTGGTTACAAATCACTGCATGGCAAAACCCCAGGTGTCCCATGCCCTCCAGGACTGAGCAGCAGAACTGCTCACATGTTAGTTATTTCAAGGGGCGTGTCTGTCTTGTCAGCAAAGCCATGACTGCATGTCACACTGCATTCTGGGATGCTTCCCAAGCTCCAGTTCCTCAAGTCACATAAAGCAGGATCTTCAACTGCACATTTAAAAGATGACTTTGTAGCCCCAAGAGCCTGAGAGAACCTCCCCAGCTTGACATGCAAAAGGCTGAAGGGCCATCTAGCTGGAAAACTCACCACAGGGCCTATCTTCCCCTGCTTCTCCACAACCTTGGTGCTTCACAGCCTGTCTTGCCCTTGCTGGATGCTCAGAGCTGGCAGCAGTGATGTGAGAGCGTGTTCTCCAGCTGAAGCTTAGAACTGCTTTATTGCAGGTTCAGGCACATTTTGTGTTGTGAGTCCTCTTGGCACAGATGCCTCAGTGCTGAGGCACTCCCAGCATATACAAAAGCACAGGAAGTTTCTCTCCTGACAAACAAAGTGAAGATCACTGTAAACAGCTTCAGAAGCAGCCTGTAATTTTTCATATCAACACAAGGCAGTCTGCTTTTCTTTTAGAGATAGCTCTCTCAGTTTTTGCCATCTTAATTTCAAAAATCAAGCCACTTCTGGACTTGTGTCACAGCTTCTGCTTCTTGAGGGAAGACATAAAATCCCCCTTTTTGCCTTAGTGGGATATAAATAAAAGCAAGTCTACAAAACAGGAAGGGACAAAACTGAATGTCTTCTAAACGCTTCCAGCCCTTACCTGGGTATGACTCCATGCAGATGTTGGCACCTACAAGGCATCAGAAACTTCTTTGTCAGACTACAAGGGGCACAGCGGGGTGGAAAAGTACTTGTCAGGGAAAGGAAACTCCCCTGAATCCAGACACAGCACTTTTTCCTTGCTGCAGGAGGCACACTGCAATACCCCACAGGCACAACTTTTAGGACATCAGTGGGATGATTCCCTGTGGGAGCTGTGGAGAAGTATGCCAGCATTGGGAGGGGAGAGAACTGCTAGAAGGAAGCAAGGAGCTGTCTTTCATGCCATCCTGCTTGCCTGGGAGGAGGCAGAAGCCTTCTATTCTGATGTCCACCTAACAGCACAGCACACTCCTTTACAATCAGTACTGTCCCCGTGGCTTTTATTCAATCTTAGACCTGTTTCAAACCAAGCCAATACACAAGGGTGGCCACAAGAATCCCACGGACAAAAAATTAGTGTGTGATGCTCTGAGCAACAGGAAAGGGAAAATATAATTCCTGGGCTCTGGTCTTGCTCCAGAATTGCTTTGCAGAAAACTCATCACCAAAATATATGAACATGCCAGCCAGCCCAGACAGGGAAACTGAGGCAGACTAGAAGTAAACAGAAGTCAGCGCCTGCAGACAGGCAGCAGAGCCTGACCTGCTCAGAGCAGTCTCATCCACTCAGAAAATACAATTGTCTGCAGCCAGGTGATGAAGAGTCTGAGTGGGAATCCCACATCCAGGGCCCTGTGTGTGCAGTCCTGGGCTGCACCAAGGGTTTTGCCCACCATTCACTCACACAGGGTTCCCTATTCCACAGGGGAGAGCCACGGGTCACACTGCATCCACGGACAACATGGAATGTTACAAAATGTAGGGTGTGGAAGATATTTTACTTTCATTGTAACAATGTAGACTTTTAAAAAGTCTATAATTGTTACATCTGTGTCTCCCAATGAAAAGTTTTCAGGCCTGGGAAGCCTCACTGTTTTCCTCCTCACCACGGGAAGCCTGTCAGCTACTGTCACATGACAGCTGTTGGAACACCTCTGGAACCATAAAGGGCAAGGCAACCGAGGAGGCTTTTGGTCTGAAGGATGTCACAGCAGTCAGAGATCAAAGAGTCAGCCCATTTCCAGATTTAGGAGTTGGGAACAGGTCTATTAGCTCCCAGTACTCACTCTTTCCTGAGTATCTGTTCAATATACATTGACAGCTGTCTTAATGGGGAGTCTGACACTGAAAACCACCATGCTCCTGGGCAGTCTGTCTCAGTTTTGTTCTCTGCTAGCTCAGAATCAGGTCCAGCTGGGGCAGAACCCCAGATGGGATCCCCTCATCTCCCTCCTGCTCCACCTGGCATGTTCCCTCACTTGTACAGCCATCCTGGGGGTATTGGTAACTCATAGGTAGGAATCCCAGATCTGGATTGAAAAATCCCAAACAACCAACCCCAACTGTTGTTCCTGTACAGTTAATTTAACTTGGGTTAATTCCCTGAGCACACTGTGTGGACTGACACATGTTCAGCTAAAGGGAAGGCATCAGGACAGGGGTGAACAGTGGGGGGCCTGTGGTGCCAGCAGCTCCTTAAGCCTGGGCTGCTGCTGAAAGAAAAACACGTCTGTCTGAGAAAAAACACATTCCCTCAAAAACCTGTTCTCTCTGTCTGGCAGCCTTCATCAATCTTAACCAAAGCCTAGAAACTATATTCTTATAATGGCATAATTCCAAGCAGGATTAAATCCTTCAGGAAAGAAACCTCTGCTATGTTTTACGGAATATTATTTGATGTAAAATACAATAAAACATTCATCACATAAATATAATCTGGAATAATTCTCTTTTGCTGCCACCTGTGGCATCTTCTAAATCTGCAAGCAATCTGAAGAGTGATTCAACTCTCCATGAGTTTCTCACTAGAAATCTTAAATAATGCTGTCTGTGCTTTCTGGATCAAAACTCACCTATGCCCTTTCTCATCACTTTGCCCTCTCGTTACACTGCTAACTGAGATCATTGTTTAAGTCTCATGGGTGTGACTGCTGTGTGCCCATGAGCTTGGGAAACTTCAGTCATGAAAGCACCTGGACTGCTGCACATGTAAAAGCACAAAGGTACAAATGTTTTAGGAACAAAACTTCTAAAAACAGCTTTTAACAATTTTAACATGATTTTCTGTACAAAGTAATTTTTCTTGGGAGACAGTTGTAAACAGTAATACAAGGACAAACCATTTTAAGTGCCTTGGTGTTGTTGAGGTTTCAGCACAAGACCTCTCTGTCTGGGAATCAATTTTGGCAGAATCATACGGATGTGCCAGTGTGATGTGTAAAGGCATTAGCAAGAGGTGGAAAAGGTGATGACAGCAACGTCTGCCTCTGCCCTGGCTCTCCAGGTGCAATTAATGCGCATCTTAAAAAGAAAGAGATGTTTTTGCAGCAGCAGCAGGAATCTGTACACCACCCGCACAGCTGGCAGTGAAGCCCTGCAAGCGGAGCAGTCGCGACCACGGGAAGAGATAACTTCTGTTTGCTTTATGTCTCACACCATGCACGATCCATTACTTGCCAAAGCAGTCAGCTGCTCGAGAGAATCTACCTCCACACCAATAACTAGAGGGAGTGAACTCCATAACCCCACCAGCTCAGATGATGTATTAGAAATAAGCCAGCCGTTGCTCCGGTCCTCTCCGGAGTGCCAAACTGCCAGCACCCAGTTGTTTTGCGGATGCAAAGCCCACTCCCTTCTCCCTCCTGCTGTCTATCTTTCGGGCGGGGAGTCGAGGGCTGCCAGCCATCACCCACCCCCGTCAGGCACGCAGAGGGCATCACTAACTCCTCTGGGCTGAGCAAGGCAGGGGCCGCCCCAAGTCGGGCACCCCACCGGCAGCCCGGGGCGCGGAGCCCGGCGGGGTGCCCGGAGCTCACCTTTCCCGCGGGGCCGTGCCGCCCCCTCGAACCCCCGCCCCTGCCGAGCCCCCTCCCCGGCTATAAAGCGCGGCTGGCCGTGCGAGCCCCCTCCTCGCCGCTGCCATGGCCGCGCTGCGCTTCGGGGAGCCCCCGGCGGAGCCGCCCGCCTTCCCCGCGGGCAGGTGGGCGGGGGGCGGCGGGCCCGGCCCGGCCTCGCCCGCCCTCAGGGCGCTTCCCCCGGCGGAGCCGTCGGAGGGGGCGCCGGCGGCCTCGCAGCGTCGGAAGCGGACCAGCTTCACGGCGGCGCAGCTGGAGACGCTGGAGCTGGTTTTCCAGGACACCATGTACCCCGACATCTACCTGCGGGAGAAACTGGCCGACGCCACGCAGATCCCCGAGTCCCGCATCCAGGTGAGGGGCGCCGGCCGGGCCGTGCCGCGCCCGCCGCCGCGCCGGGGCCGCCCCGCCGCGCTCACCGCCGCCCTCTCTCCCCAGGTTTGGTTCCAGAACCGCCGCGCCAAGTCCCGCCGCCAGCGGGGCCCGCCCCGCCCCGGCCCCGCCGCGCCGCCGCCGGGCTGCCCCCGGCCGCCCCGCTTCGCCGCCCTGCGCGCCCCACAGCGGCCCCGCTGCGCCCTCTCCGGGGCGGCCCGGACGGAGGACGGCTCGGCCCCCTACGCGTGGCCGCCGGCCGCCGGCTTCCCCCCCGGTCCTGGCTTCGAGGGCTTCCCGCCCGGCCAGCCCGGCGGGGCCGAGCCCGGCCCGTTCGCGGGGAGCGCCGCCGGCCCCTTCCCGCCGGCCCGCGCCTTCTGCGGACAGTACTCGCCCGTGTCGGACGCCGAGGACACCAGCGGCTACTCGGAGTCGGGCTCGGAGTGGGAGGAGAACGCGCTCGGCGCCTTCCGCGCCCTCTGAGCGCCGCCGCGGCGGGACGCGGCCCGGGCGGGGGTTAACCGGGCGGGTTAAAGGCTGCGGAGCCCTCCCGCCGGACCCCGTCCCGCTGCTCGGGCGGGGAGCAGTCACACACCGCGCTACCTCACTGCTGCTCTGCCACTGTTGCACTTTATCCGGTAGTAACTGATTGTACCTATTTATTTAAGAAAGATACGGGTCGGCTCCATCAGCTGAGGGCATCTTTTTACACTGTATTTAAAGCTTTCTTGTATCATGTTTAGTATATCTATTTAACCTTCTTTAGCCAAAAAGCTAACCCAAATCCACTGTGTTTTGGGGGTGGGGGCTAGTGATAAAAAAGAATGATGGTCTGTCGGGGATTTTTGACCAAGGAAAAGAAAATAAAGGTTTACATTTTTGATCTGCTTGTGTGTGTACATGGTGCAGGGGCAAGGTTTCTTACCTTGGCTGACAGTGGGGTAGGGAAGCGGTAGATATCAGCTGCAGGTTCTCCTCCCAGGTCTGGAGAGCTACGGCTGCAGTTCAGATGTTGGTAACAGACCTAAGGGGCCCAAGAGACAGGTTACAGAAACTGCCTTAAATTTTCTCTGTCAATGTTTGTCTTAAATCTGCCCTAAACAAACACCCCCACCCCTAAATGAAAATGGAAATGTCTGGCCTAAGTAATACAAATGCCCAGATCTCAAGTGCTCAGACAAAAGCCTCCAGTCTGCCACTTAAGCCAAGGTAATGTTAAACTAAGAGAAATGGGAGTATTTTGTGGACACTGTAAGGGTGCTTTAGCTGTAGGCAGGAATTACTCAGAAGCTGTTCATATGATCACTCGCGGGCTGAATAGCTCTGCACTGAAAATGGCAAAATCAGTAACCACAGAAGTCTCTCCTCTAATTCAATTTATCGAGAAAGGACTCTCTACTCTGTACGTATTTTGAGCATAAGGCTGATTCTTCCTGCTTGCAAAACAGTACTTCAGAGCCTAGCAGAGCAAGTTGTAAGTTATGGAAAAGCACCCAAATGCCAGAAGCACAGGAAAAATGACCCATGCACTGGTGGGAGAAATACCCTGTACCAGGAATCATGCCCCACAGAAAAAGGTTACCAATGCACAAAATCCCACCCCACAACATACCTGTGTTTGTGAGATCTGGGACAGCTGAACTCTGCTTCGACTGCAAGGAGAAGCGGCATGGCAGGGTTGCTGGTTAGTACTCTCCATCAAAAAAACCCCAGAACAATCCTTGAAAAAAACATGAACCAAAAACCAACCAACCTACCTCAGGCACCATCTGTCCCAAGTGGACTTGGGTGCTATGCAGGGGATCAGGCAAACCCCAGGAGAGAAGCACTTGCAGGAAGAGACAGAAAATGAGACCATGGTCTCCTGGGGGCTCAGGGTAAATTCAAGTTTACTGATTATAATAAAGTAACTTGTTCTGCAGACTTCATGTATGGTTGTTGCAGTGAGCTCTTGAGACTCCTGCTATGCTTGGGGCACACTCAGCAAAAGCAGTTGGATTTGTCACTGTCACCAAGATTCAACACCAACTCTGACCCAACACATCAGTAAGCAAGGAGAAATTCAGCCTTTAAAGAAAAGAAAAGATGTGTACATACATATTGCCTACATGAGTGGGACAAATGGCATGTAAAGGGAATTGGCTAATCACAAATGACAGATCCTTCTATGCTATACTACCCTCCAGTAATTAAAAAACCTACAGCAACAGAAAACATACTGGAGAGCACATTTAAGTATCCACATGTAAAAACCATCATACCTAAGGAATCAGAATTGAGATTGGAGTGTGGTGGTTATTGCAATGTATTCTGTGTCCAGTAGGATAAAAGGTTGTCATGAAAAGCAGGTTCCTAAATCTTGTCTCCCCCTCAAGTTGGGATGTTTGCTATCAACAGGGCCAAATGACCCTCCTGGTGTTTCCTACTGGAAATCCTGCTCCTCAAAAGCAGTCAGTGCACATGCTGAGCTTGAGCCCCAACAGCAGGATGGGATCAGAGCAGAGGGAGCAGCAGGCACCTGAGTACAGGGGTGCAAGGGGATGGTTCCTTCTTCCTGAGTTAGCTGTAGAGCTGATTCCCTCCTGCCTGACTAAATTTATGTACCTTAAATTAGGCTTTGGCACCTTTTTCTGTTTACATGAAAAAGGTGGTGGGAGAGGACTCCTTTCTGTCTTCTTTATCAAACAGATGGTAACACCACAAAATAACAAGTGATATAATTACAAAAGCAACTGCAGGGACCACTGTGATGTTCTATTGCACTATGAGAGGTAAGTTTTCCTGGGTAACTCAGCTAAATTACTGTTTATCATTATTTTATAGTATCCCTTGTAAATTTTTAAAATACCTTTTAAAACAGTTACTTACCTCATCCTCATATCATTTCATTTTCAGCAATTAGCTTCTCTTAAAAAAATTACCTGAGACCATCTGCAAGAAATTTTGCATTTTTGTGAAATATATCAACTCTCATAGGTCAATTTATTCAGTTACAAATTTCATTGAGAATAAAAGATTTATGCATTTCTCTTAATTAACAGAACAAATTTAGCTAAATATAAACTCTGCACTAAAGTTTTGCAGTGGCACAATACCAACACAGAATACCGAAGCATCTTTAAACTATACAAAATTTTAAAATTGAAAATAATCCTGTTTACATATTCTTTATACATTAACATATAAAAGACCTTATTTAATGAGGCATCTAAAAGAATCAAAAACATCTCTACAGCTATCTCTGAAAATCCAAATCTGGAAACAATTCATTACACAGAAGCTTTACAAGACTATTTAAACAAACCAATACACACTTTTTACAAGATTAACATTCCAAAAGGTATAGGCAGGCTATCACTTCTTATTTTTGCAGTTTACCTCACTGGTTATCTTTAATTATAAAAATCTTCATATTTATATATGGTGGGTACTGTTGAATAACCAGTAATCTAATTTAAAACTTGTGCAAAACAAACAAGAATTTGGAAAAACAGTAAGTTTAACCAGTCACTTATATAAAATACCACCTAAAACACTTCTTTTGTCCTGTGTGCAGAGAAAAAGCTATAACCAATCTCTTTCTGGAAAGTTAACAGTTACATTTTTATATTCCTTCATTAGACTCCTTCTATAAGTTATGATAAATTAAGAGTTCCAACAAGACATTGACTGATCGATAGACCTGCCCAACATCCTCCAGTTTACAGCTTAAGTTTGCTGGCTGTATCCTGCTGCTGCTTCCTTAGGTCAGGGCTTCCCAAGCGCTGAGCTGGCAGCTCTGAAGAGCTACACAGACGTGTAGCTTTACACAACAAAGACCTGCCATGTGGCTACTAACTCCAGCCATTTCCTCTTCAGCACTTCTAACATACCAGGAGATCCAACAGCAAGAGGTGTGCAGAATTCATCTGAACTTTTAAAAACCGAGTTCAAATTATATGAAAGTATGCTTTCAAGTTTACTATAATCAATGCAATTACTAAGAGATTACCAGTTAGCAAAACTACTGCACGTGAATAACAAATGGAGAAATCTAATGTAACGCTGGTTTCCTTAAGAAGCAGGTACAATATATTTAAAAGGATCCTTTCTGAGAGGTTTTCTCTTCCCTTATCTTCTGGCAGTTAGGGTATTTGGTGAAGCCTATAGAAAGGAAGAAGATTTTCCAGAACTACTTGCTGTACACTTGAAAGGAAGTTTTCAGTCTCTGTTGGTGTTATTGGCTGCAAAAGCATGTAAGTTTCCCATCTGGCTCAGACCACTCTGAATATGTGCAACATGGATCTCAACGTTATTCTGAAAACAGCTATGGGAAGAAAAAAAGAACAAAAGTAAGAAATGCTGAACCCCATATGTAAGAGTCATGTCTGAAATCTCTGCAGTGAAAAATCAAGATGTGAGCCTAGCCAGTATAAAAATTCAGGTGAATCAGAGAACAGTACATACAAATGCAACTTGACAGAGAAATATGGGAAAACACAGCTTGCACAAACAGCTGCCAGAAATCAAGAATCACTGACTTAAACTCTTAATGTAAGGTTTTAACATGACCAGAGTTAGTGAAATTGAAATATTATGAAGAGATGCTAAAATGGCCAAAATAGTACCATGAAATGGAAACATCATCACTTTCTTTGCTTGAATCAATTCCAATATGCAATTTGCAGGGTTGATAATAAAGAAGTTTCACTAATGTTTGAGGTTTGGTTTTGTTTTTCCTAATGAAAATTGCTATAAAACAGCATTTCTCAATAACTATATTGAAATCAAAAGGTCATCCTACTATCCTTGGGAAAAAAACTTAAAAATTTAAAAATTCATGCATACAGCCTCCCATTATTATGTAGCAGTACAAGTAGTAAGGATATAAAAAACCACTTAGAATTTAGATTTATTTTCTAAATGACATAATTTAGCAGCATAAAATGCTTGTCACAAATTGCTGGAGGCTGCAGGGTACTCCAGACAAGTATCACTCCCTTGCTACCACATTCTTGCTATTTTTATGATGCCTCCTCAGGCAGCTGCTTGTGACAACTGTTGAAAAATGGCCCATCTAGACTAGACTGGCCTTTGATCTGGCACAATATGGCTGCTCTTCTGCCTGTTGGCTTAAAATCTTGCCAATGGAAGCTGCTCAGAACCTCTAATTGTCTCATATGCCACCTTTTGATATTTACAGACAAGGGGCTGAGTGTGCTAAAAGAATATTGAAATTGTACTGTTCTCTGGTTTAAAATACTCGTATTACTAGTGAGATTTCAAAATCTGACAATGTTCTAAAATAAGTTTTTAGTTGTCATAAATTACCAAAGAACAAGAAAGTCTAGTTGTTGCTGCATCAATTTAGCACTTTTAAACTTCTTTTAAAACATGTTACTTCACTGATAGGTTCAAACAGAAAACTGCTCATTTCACAATCGCTTTAGGAAGCCCCCCTTTTAGATGGGACCCTTCCTGTAAGTAGAAGTTACCAGATGAAACCCCTTAATTACAATCAATGTTCACCTCTAAAATACAGTAAGAACTATCACAAAGCATGTAATTAGGAATTAAATATTCAAAAAGTAATACCTGATATTTGAGGAGTCTATTGAATTCTTAATGTCATTTAATGAATCTGTTAGTGATTTAAATTCAAAGGAATTCAGATCACCTCCTTCTGCTAGACACTGTGGAAGAAGAAAACAAAAATGTTCTCACAGTTCAGCACAAAAACTGGCAGAGCTTTAATACTAGATATTGTACAGGAGAAGCTATTTTATGCAACCTTTTTACCTTAATTTGCAGTAATATTGCAGTAAGTCTAGAGATAAGATCAGTTAAATTTTCACTCTCCACACAGAGTTGCCCTGTTGACAAGGTATTGGCCTGTCTGACGACCTCCTGAGCTTCCTCTTCACACCTGCGCCTCAGATCCGTGGGCTGGTCAGCAGGCTGGAGGCCCTGGTCAGGAGCAAGCTGCAGAGGGATGAAGGGGAGAAGTTAACAATGAAGATGTCCTTTGCATTTGGTGGATGTGTGAAATGAGATGATCTCAAAGACAGTTTGTGTGTGTACAGTACACAGTGGGGTTTTTTTATGTATGCCTACTTAAGAGCAGGCCACTGGTATCAGGAAAGGTGTTGCTCAAAGGCAGCTCAAATTCCAGAGAAGGAATCCAACACAGCTACCAACATTTTCATTTCAGTGTGACCCTCACCCACCCCCTATTCCCAGGAAATGCAGTTTTCTAATTAGGTTGAGCAAAACCACCAAGTACACAGAGATTCCAGCAAAATCTTACCTCATAGCAATACTGTTGAACTTTATGCAAAACTTTATTTAAGTCTTTGTTTAGTTGTTCTAGATCCAGAACAATAGTTGCATATCTCCTCTGAAACTCAATGCCAATTGGCATGGAATAGGATTTCTGTGGAAAACACAAAGCAAATCAAAGTCAATGCAATACTAGATTCTGAACTCATCAAAAGGAGGTTTTATTTGAAAATAATACTGAGATATTTGAAATCCCAGTGTCAAAAAAAAAAAGTTAACATACAAAATATTAAAATGCAGTATGACTATTTATAACTCCAGATGAAAGTGTGTAGGTAACAACCATGCTTTTACTCCCTTCTTGAAGTGCTACAATCATCTATGGTGGTAAATCCTACAGAAGATGACTGTGGTTTGACCTGCTTATTCCTCCAGTAGCTGGGCATGGCTTCTCCCTGCTGGCTGAGCAGAGAACTATCCTGCCAGCAGAGGAACAGCACAGGACAGTATGGCCTCAACCACCTCTGCTGCAGGATGGGAGGCACATTTAGCTAGTAACTTATTGGTCACTTGAGGATGACTCAGTGCTACACACCTGCTGTTACAGCTAACAGTTCTGCCAAAAAAGAAAGTTACTAGAGCTTATATTTGGTAATAGTATTTTGTAAGCACGATTTTCCACAAAAAGAATAAATACCAAAATACAGTACCTTTTTTCTTACACTCTTTTCAGAATACAGCTGACATTGTTCGGGTGATTTTTGTGAAATTGAAACAAAACATACAATATATTATAAAATTTGCTCTCCAAATTGCCTCTTGTAAGAGAAGCTAGAGGTAGTTCCAGCCATAGGACTGAGATACAGGTACTTCCTACAAGCAAAACTTGTAGCTATAGATTTTACACACAAGATAAAGCAAATTGCAAAGTCAAGAGCCTCCATAAGGATAATCCTGGTCAAAAACTCAAAAGGTTTCAATTATGAGTTCAGTTCAAATTTCCCCATTAAACCTAATCACTGAGATGCTCTCTAGGGATTTACAAATCTGAATACCAACTCAACAGGGCTTTAAGCTAACACCATAATTTCAGAATTCACTGGAAAGTGGTATAAATTTGGCATACTTTCTGCAGCTGTGGAACATAAAGAATCAGATCTTTCAAACCTTCTTCAGTGACTAGTTCCCTTAGAGCAAACTGAACTGCTCCAGCTTAGCTGTGGAAGCTGCAGACAATTATGAATTCCCTGTAGGAGAGGAAAGGCTAAGGGCATTCTGTGCTAGTGATGACAAAAGAAATATTTCTCAGCAGCAGCACTACTACTTCTGACCTGGGCAAAACCCAAGACCAGGAAACAGTGATGAACAGCTAAACTGACAAGAGATGGATGGCTTTCAGTAGAGGGAAGCAGGTAACACCTCTGTCACCAAGGATCTAGATGCTTCTCTGAGACAACCAGCATTACCTTCACCTTGTTTTCATTGCACCTCCTTTCCATTTATACTTGTTTATCCAAATGTTCACTGGTTTATGTACACAGTGATTTGTACTAGAGTGATATCAAGAAAAATTAGACAAAAAATGTACAGTTGTATATATTAATAGCTACTCTGAAGGCACCCTCTGACTCATGCAAATTTATTATTATTGCCAGATAATAAGGGCCTACAATCAGTACCATTTCTGATTTTGGTCAGTTCCATTTATTTCTATATAGAATCAGTCATTGAACAAAAGTCTTCACAAAAGGATTACTTTAAACCAAACAGCAGTGGTACTCTAACAATTATCAAACAACAAATGTATGAATTATTACCAAAGTCTGACAATTAAGGTACACCTGAATGAACTCAAAGGATTCAATTTTATTCAAGTTCAGGTATGGTATTGATGTTGAAGCGAAATGGGGTCAGAAAAAGATTTCTTGTTCAAAGCAAATATATTTTAAAGGAGAAACAACACATACTCAGTGGCACAAACACAGATGGGATTGCCAAGGGACAAAGAGGATTAGAAGATGGGCTAAGAATATGGCCCAATAGGAAGGTATCACATCCTCTATTTTTATCAGGACAGCCTTGAGTAGTAATGGGGGTTGCTTTACGATTGCTGGTTTTCAAAGGAAATAGAGCAGGGAAGAATGTCAAAGTATCTCAAGGTCCTTAGCCAGATTACAAATGAGCCAAAATGTAGCAATTTTAGCATCTATTGCTGTATTTCCTTCCCAGTTGCTTTTTTACTCTTTCAATTCTGTGGAAAAAGGAGACCAAGAAAAGTAACAATACAGGTAATTTATGACTTAATAGCTGAGCTAACACTCAGGTTCTTGCTAGAGGAAGGATACTGTCATTCCTATGGACCTCCCAAATGTACAAATAACTCAGAAAAAAAAATTAGGAAGAGTTGGTAATTTTTCATTATCAGAATTGCAGGTTGCAACAACATGTTTTAATCTTGCTTCTCTTTGCATCTAGTTTAGTTACTAACACACAAAATACAGGAAAAATAATGTAGTAACTGGAATGATAAGGTTTTGAAGAACACCACCATGGCACAGGAGAAGAAAATTACAGACACACAGAGATGGGGCAGTAGGAAGGAGTGTAACAGAATGCACACATGCACGTGATCATTGAAGGCACAAAGAGAAATCTCACCACAATGTCACATCTTTCAACATTCAAATAGTTTATATTTTACATGGAAAAAAAACCCCAACTGTTTTGTTTCAAGAAATAAACCAATTGTTTCCCTTCTTCTCCACAAACCTTTAGCCTTCTGTACACTGCAAAGACAGAAGCCTGGATGGATGCCGGCAGGAGGCTGAGACTGAGTGTTTCTCAAGTTAATTTATAGCCATGGGTGGTAGAAGAGCCACTCTTAGAATTTTGATTTACTGACTGCTGATTAGATAAAGTTAGCAAGAAAAACTATTCTGCTGCTAATTACACTGTAGCTGCTGTGGTACTGTAACTTTAAAGGCCAGTCAAGGGCACTCAGAGCTTTACACAAAAATTTCTGAAATGAGTATTAACCATCTACCACCTGCAAAACAGTTTTAGCATAAATGTCTTACCATATAAACTTGTACTCCAAATTCTCAAGGTACAGAGTATTTCCTTCCTTTATGTGTTAACTGACATGTGCTATCCTGATGTTTACATTAATCAGTTTCCAAAGCAGAGTTCTTTCAAAGGAGAATCATATTTGAAACAACTGATCTCTCTGACTTGTCTTTAAAAATAATAGAGACATTTCACGTCATAGAAAGAAACAAAATACAGATTTTATTTAGACTACACTCCTTATTTGCATTAGCTGTTAAAGCATATCCTGTTTTAATAACCAAAAAAGAGAACATTCTCACCAGCTTTTCTGCTTCTGTGTTCATCTCTCTCAATTGTTTGATGTGCTCCTTCTTGATCATAAGGATTTTCGATAACCTGGTCTAAAACAAAGGAACTATTTTTAGAAAGAATAGGCCCTTAAGCAGTTTTGAAATGCCATTGAAATTCAAGATAAAAAACCATACCTGTTTCTTTCATAATTTAAAATGTATTTCTCAGTTGTTGATCAAGTTAAGAAGCAGAAATAAAAATTAATTAAAATTAAAATTAAATGATGGAATTTCCAGAGATTTTTAAAGCGATTCCAAGGACCCTAAATTGTTGAGTGCTAAAATCCATTAAGTGAAATTCCCTAAAGGAAGACTAACATGATTTATGGTCAGCTAGAGGCTGAAGAACCTTTCTTTTTACAGGTTGAAGGAGAGCGAAGGGTGTTATGGTCATGATACTACAATTAGTATCACTCACCTTACTGCACCTTTTTTCCCACACAGCTCTCAGCTGTGCCCTCCACCGAGCACCAGCTCTTTGTGCAAACTCCTGCAGTAAACCCTGGTATAGAGACTGGATCTATTTTATACAGAACAACTCTGTGCTTTCCATTTCCCTCTTTTGTAATGGGAATACCCTGTGTCTCCTGCCCTGGGGACCTAGCAGGCTGAAGTGGAAACACTGGGGAGCACCTTCAACACACTCATCACTCCCAAAACTATTCATATTCCAGGGCCCTGACAGAAATCCTAGCAACACTTTTATTACTGGACTAAACAGAGCAAAAATTTCAGGTTTTATAAATTCCAGAGGGGTTAACTGCATCCTAGCAGTGAAACATGTGACTGGGAGAAATAGGAACTCCTAGTTCAACACACATCTCATTTATACATGATCACTTTTGTGATTTTTAAGTTCAGTCCTAATGCAGCCAGGTTGCTTGCCCCCACAAATTGTAATTAGAAAATTGTTCCAGGATCTCTTGCAGCTAATGAGGAATAGTCTGGGAATTTCCATGCTAAATGCATTCTTTTTCACTTCATAGCAATTTGTTTGAAATTGCCAAACAGCCAAAGCTGGTTTTCAGCTAAATATAGTGTTATCTCCTTGTATTTATCCCTGTTTATTCAGAGACAAGAAAAGCATCTCTTCCCCACTGTTCTTCTACCAGACTAAGCACGATCCAAGCCTTTTCACTGCCTTAAAGGGCTCTTCATCTCTTAAATTTTTGCGACCCTTTTTGTATCTTTTTCCATTCACTGCCATCTTTCCTGTGTGTGAGCACAGAACGCCTGTAACAGTACTCTGAATGATACACCAAGCAACTAAACCTGTAAAATGGCATCAGTATTTCTCTCTTTCTACTCCAAATATTTTGCCAGATGCATCTTATGAATGGATAGTGAGCCATGGCCAGAGGCACAGAGGCAGCACTGCATGAGTTATCAGCCTCCCAATTCCAGCTGCTCATTTCTGTCCCTGGACTGTCCCCCAGTGACAGCACTTGCATTTTTGCTCTTTGCATTTTGCATGAAGAACCCAATCACAGAAAAAATAATGACAAAAAAACAAATTCAGAAGGGGCAAGAAAGAAAAGGTTTAAAATTGTTACTTCTACTCCTGTTAGATCAGGATTGCCTCTCTGATCTAGTTTCTAACACACCACACAAGTGTTCGTGTTGCCAATAAAACACCTGTGAGGAAGAAAAGCACTATACACCATCTGCCACTGCTGCCAAAAAGTTCCTTGTCAAGCTTTGCTGTCATCACCACCCAGCAACTGCCTAACACATTCTTCTCCTTCATGAAGTTGATGAGTGCCCAAATTAATGCAGAATATATAATCTGTTCCCCAAATTTGCAAGGCATTTGATTCTTAACTTCTACTTTGATGTGCAGACACACGTGAGGATGCACAGTGTTAGTTCTCTATTGGATGAGCTTGGATTTTCTATTATATTCATCCTACTCCAAGATATATTCCAGTGATCAGGATAATCTGATTCTAAGGATTTTCACTGTATCTATCATGTCCACCAACTTTCTCTCAGGGGTACATTTTATTACATAGACCTCCATTTTCATCTGCCAGTGAATGCTGTAATTCAGTCTAGACCTATTTGTCTTGAGAAATTCTTGCCTAACAACTCTATTTTCACCATAACTCATCCTGTTTACTGCTGCAATTTATAGTTCTCAATAAACTGGAAACAAGTTTTTAGTACAATGCTTTTCCTCATTAAAAGAAAAGAAGGGACAACCCAACCAGAATGTTTAGATTTTCACTTCTGATTTCATTTGTTAGTCAGAATATATGAGCATTTCAAAATGCAGTGTGTGCTAACTTACTATGCAATATTTTCAGAATTTTCATAAGGAGAAAACAGCCAAAAATGGAGTGCCCATGTTCAGATTGTTCCTCGTGCATTTAAGATGGGAAGATCCCTCCTTTCCCCACAAGCAGACACCAGGTCACTGCAGAGCCTGAGCTGCATCACCACACTCCCTCTACCGGGCATGCAGCGACCCTGCCAACATCTGCTTTGTCCTACAGTGCTGCCTTCCAACCGAATTCTTTACCCCAAAACAAAAAAAGGAAGCAGGGAGGAAGGAAAATAAAAAAAGCTGTAGCTGAATACTTGGAAAAACGTCCTTCAAATTTAAATACTGTCTAGAATGTACAAATGCAATCTCTATCTATTCTGACCTGCCATATAGCATGTGAAATATTTAAGGATTCATGCTTAATTAATTATGTGATGTAAGATTTGAAAAAAAATACTCATTTATTGCTGACTTTATTCTTAATATCACGTTAATTTTTGATCCAGTCTTCTAATGCATCAGTCCACAGTCTCAGATGTCAAACTGTAACATGTAGTAATAAATATAAAGATTCAGAAAAACTAAGGGTAGAACAATGATTAAAATAGTTGTTACAAGTCCCAATGTTTTCTTAAAATGTCAAGTTATAGGTAAAGAGAATACCCCTAGCATTTATTTGTCATTGTACATATGTGATTTTGGATTAACTTCCTCTTCATCCAAATTAATTTCAGATAAGGGAAATAAAGGGCTGGGTTGAAACCTTATTTGAGGTGTGCTCTGTATTTTCTGTTTTGTCCAAAATTCTTCCCATAAAATTGTTTCTTTGTGGTCTCATAAATAGCAAAGGAAGGCTACAAAAGCCTGGCAGTAGTTTTTGAGACAGTTTTCTTGGAATCAAACTGGTTTTGACCATTTACTTCCCGAATCAACATTAAATGAGAAAAAGGGATTTGACTTTTTTTAAGTACAGGTCTATCAGAAAGGCTAAAAAAACATCCTGGGTAGTAACCCTTAACATAAAAATACATCTGGACTGGTGAACACAGTACAATCAATACTCAGCATTCACCAGCCTCATGTATTGCACAATACCAAATTTCAGTACCTCCTACAACTTCTAAAAAATTAAATTAAAAAATTGATTCTTAAAAACAATGTTTCAAATCATTCAATAAATGTTTAAGGCCTGTGATTCTTTGTCGTTTCTCAAACAGACAAACACCAAAAATCTATTGATTGATTTTGTTCAAAGCATTTTGAAAATCTTCAAGCATAAACACATATTAATGTGGTATCTTTGTAAAATGCCACCATTTGCAAGAGGCCTACACTTGTAAAACTCAGATTTCCTTATACTGAGTAGCAACATACAACCACATGTGACTGACAAATCACACATTTTCATATTTCAAATGCAGAAACAATATCATAAGCAGATCAATTTGATGTACTAAGTAGATGTAAAGCTCAATACACCTTAGTTACCTTAGAAGTCTCACTGATCATAGTCAGTGACTCAAACAGCTGCAGATACAGTTTAGCTGCATAAAGACTGTATCTTTTGTGTATTTCAATTTTACCATAATTAATCTTATAGCAACTACATCTATTTTAAATTTTCTTAGCTAGATGCCATGCCACCTTTTTCAAAAGCAGCTTCATACAAGTTTCCTCTAAAAAAGCTGAATAGATGATACTGTCAAACAAAATCCATTATGCTGAATGGCCCAAATGTTAGTGTATCATGTGAGCTTCTGACACAAATTTATTCTTTTGACCAATTACACAGACTTTAAAATCTGAGACACATTTTGTTTCTCAGTTTTTAATATTTTAAACATGAATCATTCCAATTTCCTTTGGCATGTTTAAAACTGCTTTCCTTGTTAAAGACTTCAATCACTGATCTTAAGCTAAGCCAACATGAGCAATTAGATTCCTCAATCATCCTGGAAAATGCTTCAATGTGTTTTAGTATTCAGTGAACCTCAGCTTCCTAACATTACTTGTCTGTGCTCTTCTGAAATAGTACACAAAAACCACTGAAAAAATATCTCGTAAAGGTGAAGAAAAAAGGATTTTCTGTGTAGCGTTATCTATAAAATGAATGTTTGCTTGCATGGGAATGAGTGTTGCTTTTCTTCTCCAAGAGGGTAGAACAGCATATAACATAAAATATATGATAATACATATAGGCACATGTGCTTTCCACAATGTAACTATATTTTAAATAAATAAAGAAGTTTTAAAGTCTGCACATACAAATAATACTTTTTTTTAAGGTAAAATGTTAGATCTGGGAAAATAAGACACTTTTGAGGACCTCTGTGGTCTGAAAAGCAGCATATTTCAAAGGTTATAAACAGGTGAGAAAATTAAGAAGGGAGGAATAAAAAGCAAATATGAACATCTCTTCAAAAGTTGATTTGGCTATTACAATATTTGTCATAAATTAACAGAAGGTCATTGAACAGCTGAAGAATTGACAGAACAAACACAAAAGGACAATAAACAACAAAATTAAGAGCTGCAGTTAATACTTACCACTTGAATGAGGAATTCTACTGGAAAGCCTCCTAGTGTTTCACTATCTGTGCCTGAAATTTTGTTTTTCCATGAAGATTGTCCTAATAAAGGATCACTGTCCTATAAAGGATAAAACATCTAAATGAATTCCTTCTTTTCACAGGGTTTTGCTAACATTTTGATCATGCAAAATAACATCAGAAAACTAATCCCAAAAACTTCTTAAGGTAACAGCTTCAAGTATCAAAAAATACTTTGGTGATGAACAGCACTTGAACAAAGTAACTTACTGTGATTGGAGACTGGAGTGAAGGAGTGTAGGGCAATCGGGGAGGAGTCATGAAGAAGCGCGAAGGCCGCTGTTTCTGTCCGAAGGCAGAGATTGGCATGGTTTCATGAGGCTCATTACTCTGCCACACAGGGACAGGGACAGGGAAAGGAAGGATATACTTCAGTGTCTGATTAATTTTTACCCTTTTGGAACATGTAGATAATTTATTTCTGGGATCTGGACTAGCTGTGCCTATCCGCACCCCAGCCCAACATCAGGAAAAGATTAATGTTTTGCTTTTGGTCTAGGAGTTTGCATCACATCAAATAAAACCTGCATGAACATTTCCAAAAATGCTATTGGCAGGTAAATCACAACAGGAGTTCAGCAGAGCATCCAAACTCAGACCACGACAGTGTCACCCTGATTTTTTAAGTTTTTCTAAGCCTTCTGATGTTTACATTCTTGTAACAAACTTTCTCACACATTTTCTGTAAATAACTTATTGTTCTGCATTCTTTTATGTAGGAGGAGAAATTTGATGGACTGTTGGTTTGTCCAGTATCATTGGAGAGGTGGCACTTTCACCCTCCAATCCACTGTCACTTTTGGAAATCTATAAATGTTGGAGTCAAAAATTAAACTCCCCTTTTTCTGCCTTGAGAACAGCAGTGTGTGTGTGTGTGATGTTATTTCGTGTCCTATAGTGACAATGACAGAGATTAGAAGAATTATGTAGATCCAACACCACACAAGATGCACAAGAAAGTGAGGTCCTCCAGAAATCTTGCAGGCTAGGCTGGACTGCCTGGCAGGAACAAAGCCTAGGAGCTGGGAGATAATCTCCAATTGTTTGACCAGAACAACATCCTCCCATGTAGCTTCATTAGCACAAAAAATTTCAAAATCAAGTTCAATCAACTCATAATACTTGCTTGCAACTACCACAGGCCTTTCCTGACTTTGGCAAATCACAAAGGGCCAGGGTTTTCTTGAACATTTTCTGCAAAACCTGGCAGGATCCCATTGCAGAATTCTCTTTGGGATCTTATACCACTCATTGTATTTCTTCATATTGAACTCAGGCAATTCTAACAGCCTACCATAGCTGGTCTAGTAAATTATTCCACCCTGAGCCATTTTGCTTTTATCATAGAGGGCTATCCTGTTTTGTAAACCATAAACAGTAAAATTTTATTATCCTGGAATTTCCCATGCATCTGTTATGCTTGTTTCTACTTTATGACAATACCACCTGGGTGTAATTCTTATTTTTGATTAAAGCATATAATTGTAGATTTTTAAAATTTCGTTTTCTTATTACAGCCACTTTTAGAATGTGTCATTAATACTTACAAGAACTTCATAATCTGGGACTGTGTGTGTTCCAAGACCTGCCCTGTCAAAAGTCACTCTGTAGGTAGCATTAAGAGTGTCTACAGCATCTATTTGTCCAGTGAACAGACCATCGTGGACACCTCGCAAACGGGCTGAAAAGAACAACAGGAGAACCAAGAAACCAAACATTACAATGCTGTGACACAAAGAACAAAATCAGATTTATTACATCTTTTGCAAGTAATTCCTTATAGGTATACTTAAAGGACGTATATTAAATGGAAAAAACCCCAGCAAACCCAGAAAAAAAGTATGTAACAGAAACATACAAAATTTAAGTTTGAAGGTCAAATATTTCCCAAATCTAATCCTTAGCACTACACTTATGTCTAAGAAACTCCCACTGTTTCATACCCAGTACCTTCTGACAGACAGATTTTGCAGGCAAAAGTCAATTTCCAGATGATTTTGCACAGCGCTTCTCTCTGAACCCCTCCTCTGATGACTGCATATTTATCAAATAAAAGTGTGGAAGGCAGGTCCTTCTACACTAGAAGGATACAGGTCTAGGAGAGTGAGGAGAGGCAGTGTGGTGCATATCTGCTCTTCAGCAAGAGCTAAGGGCAGTGGTGTTCAACACAAAAAATGCAATGAACTGTCGTGGCTTGAATAGGAGATGCTGAAGTGAAAAGCACCTGGACCAAAATCAGTCAGGAGAGAGGAATTCAAATTTACATAAAACTAGGCAAAACCTGTGGAATGTTTTCAATAATATTCCTTCCTCAGTTGTGTGTAAGGTTTTTTAGTAAGGCAATGTCATGTTCAGCATACACATCCAATTACACTGCAATATCAATTGGATATCTGTTTCAAAACAGGTAGTTTTCTATTTATGAAAAAATAAAGTTCAAGTTCTTATTAGGTTAGATTTTAAACTCAGACAACACTCAGTATTTTGAAGTTAAGCATCTCCCTCTCTCCAAAATGAGTTAGACATACTAGACATGTAAAAATCTTACAATCTGACCAGCAGAAATAATAAATCATATTATTTCTGCTGCATAAGTTTGCACCTCAAAACCTCATCACTGTTTTAAAAATACCACCTAATCTTCACAAGCACCTTCTCAATGAACTGACAAAAAAATGACACAATTTTGATGCTTTACATTTATTATAATTATGTGCACTAAGTGGATTATGACTTATTAAAATCTTTGCAAAATACACTTGGCTGCTTATTTTGTTTGTTTTTAAGAAATTACCTGTAACTTTTGTTCCTATTACAAGTGGTAATGGAATTTCTTCTGGAAGATCTTTGAACTGTGAAAGATCTGCAACTTTCCGCTGCTGCAAAAGTCTGATTTTCTGCCGTTTCTGTTTTAATGCTGACCTCTCTTCCTCAAAGAATGCAGAGGAACACCTGCAATATCATTAGATAAAATATATGTTGAATTAATCACTCAAAACATATATATGTGAAGGCACATCAAATAAATAAGCACAGTTTAAAAAAATCCATGTAAGAAAATGAAAAAGCTTGGGATGATGTGTTCAAAAGAAAAAACATCTTGTTGAATGCATTTAGACAAGCTTACTCCTCAGAATTCTCACCCTTAAAATAAGAGTCTATTTTAAAATAATACTCAGGAATAGTAGCTGTTGCAGTGGTATATCTAAAGAGCACAACTTTTTAGGATTTTTTTTTCTGCTTATAAGGATCCATCTAGGGTCACAACAAAGCTAAAGCTGGCCCAGTCTGCTCTGAATGCCGGTTCAATGCACTGAGGAGGGCGTCCTGCAAGTGCCCTGGCTGCCAGCACTCACTGATACACAGGAGATCCCTTTCACATGTGCTTATTAGCTCAATTAAGCTAACTGAGTATGAAAGGGCACCAGATTCAGCACATAGAAGGGCACTTCTCTGTCTCGTCTCCTTGCACCCGTGCAAAGCTCAGCCCCAGGATCTGTTATGCTGAAAACTGTTCTGAGATTGATCATAGTGAAAGTTTATTTGATCTTGGGCTACTGTGTGAAAATCAGATCATCTGTAGTAGTCTCCTTCCCCATTTTGGGGGGTAGGGTTGTTCTTAAAATGAAATCTAGAAGATGCAAGGCTCACTCCCAAAGGGCTTACTTGGTATCAATTTTCATTTCTAACCTAACAAATAGGCAAGATTCATGAGGGAGATAAGCAAAGAGACATTAAGAACTCAATCCTATCTTTTATTCCTTACTAAAAAAAGTTTCTTCATTCTTGTGTCAATGAAAAAAGTAATTTTAAAAAGGTGCACAAATGTTATTTAACGTCTGCCTGATTGCAGAAAGTTATTTATCAAATAATTTGCCACCTTTAATTGCTTTACTGCAGTCAAATCCAGATTAAACATTTTCTGTGGAACTCATACAGTTATATATTGATTACCGATCAATCAGTTCTATTTATTAAGTTATTTTAGAAGACATTGTCAACTGTGCTGATGGTTCCTTTTACTACACTACAAATTATTTTCTGACTTAAATCCCTTCAAGATGTTCCTGAGCCATCTCCAACCCAGTACTACCAAGAAGTCAGCTCCTTTTTTCAAGACTGCTTCTACTACTCTCCTATTACATGCTGAAACAAACATTCTTAGGTTTTCTTCTGTATACCCCTCACTGGGAGAGTTCCACAAAGCCCTTTCACTTTTCTCCACGATTTCTCTTCCTGGCATTGTGCACAAGACTGTAAGCACTAAGGTGCCAGAATGCTGAGACCATTTTGTTTCACACTGACCAGCAGTTTCACACATCACCTGCCTTTTATCTTGTACATGTTTTCTAAGTTATATGGGGCACAGGCCACCTGTTTTCTCCCAGTGTTAACACAATGAGATGCTAGTCCTAAGCAAGAACTGGGAGAAAAACATAAGCAAGAATGAGCTGAAGGTGAGGTACTTTTGTCAGGTAATGCAGAAATGCACTGCACAGAAGGCTACCATATGAGGGAGAAATTGATAACTTAACCTCCAAATATACCATTTCTTTCTCAGCAGGAAGCATGACGACAAAGGAATAAAAAGCAAAGTTAAGCTCAAATTACATGAACATCTTTCCTAGAGGAGCTATTTTCAAACTGGTTCTGCTGCCTTCCCTTGACTGACAATTTTTACTTAGGTTGTTTGCAGGTACAGAAGATGAAATGGTCTCCATCATGCAAAATACAAACCTGACTCAGTGATCACTGAAGAAATATATTCAGTGAATATATTCAGAAATCTATTCCATATCTTCCATATGAAGAAACTGATTCAGTGCCTTAGTGTTTGCATTCACAGAAATAAAAGGCTGATTAATTTATGAAACACTACCTATACAATGACAGGGTGGTCAAGTTTGGAAGGACCTCTGAAGGTTACCTCCTCCAACCCCTCCAGCAGAATGACCTCCAGGAGGCTTCCCAGGACCACACCCAGAGGGCCTTAGAGTACATTTTAGGATGGAGATTCTACCACTCCACTTGTGCCTGTTCCCTCTTTTCCAGATAATGCTGGAAAAAAAACTGACTCTATCTTCTCTATACTTTCCCTTCAAATATTTATGTACAAAAGTGAGATCCTCCTTTAGCCTTGTCTAGGCTAAATTGTGTAGGTTTTGTGAAAAGGCTGAGCTTAATCAGAGGGTTTAAGAATTAAAAACTCTAAATTAGAAAAAGAACCCCATGTCCTTCATTAAATTCTAGTTTCTTCTCTACAATGGACAACATTTTATGGGTGACTTTATCTTTTCTCTGTCTTGATAGCCAACTTAAGAAAAGTTGAGGATCTAGAAAAAGTTTTAAAAACAATAATAAAATAAATGAGGTGAAAATGTACACCTGTTTTCCCCAAGAAGAGCTGGTTATAGATAGAAAAAAAAAAAAACCCTTAGTGAAAAATTGGCTAGCTCTTCCAGCGCAGGAAGCACTGCAGTATAGAAAATACAATCACAACTTGAACACAACCTAGCTTGGACATTTAGTTATCCAGAGTGGGAAGAAAACATTTCAAGCATAGGTTCATGGAAACTACATGGACATATGCATTTAAGGAATAGGGTGTGTGAGGGAGAGAGGTGCTCAAAGAACACCTCAATACAATGAGTTTTACTACTTTGAAGATATTGTCTTGTTCTACTATTTGAATGCAAAACTTTTTAAAAGGAATAATTTCAGTAACATCAAAACTACATGTAAGTAACAGCTGAAAGAAAAGAAAGAAAAAATTACCTCCGTGGTTTTCCCATTAATCGCCTGATTTTCCCCCATTCTACTCTTGTCAATTTTCTGGTTTTCAAAGTTGGAAAAGATTCTTTCAGGCATATACAGAAATCATTATCTCCTTCAAATAGTGGCCTGTTGAAATACAATTATAGTCCTGTATTAACCACACTAAGTAAACTTTAGTCACAAGATTCCAAAAAACATCCATTGTCACAAACACATTAAAAAAATTTATATAAATTAGTCACATGAACAAGACGCTTCTATTCAAAGAACAATTTCAATTCAGACAAAAACAACATCAGAAAGTTTCCAGGACTATTGTTCTTTGACTCTTACTATCACTGACATTTAAAAATACTCCTTTCTCTAGTTTCTACAGAGAAATACACACAATTCATCCTGTTCTATAATGGATAAAAAGGCACCAAATGAAACTTCAGCAGAGTCAGCTCAGTGTCACGAGGATACTGCAACACACTGAAGGAAACCAGAGAGTGAAATATTGAGAATAAAGGGAAGGACAATATGATACTGAGAAACAGACAGACAGTACCTTTTTTCATCAATTCATTCAATTGTAACTCAGATTCTCAACAGAAGTTTCCAAAATACAGGAAATTGAACCAACTCATCATTCTCTACACCTGTACAGGTGAGACTTCTATTGTATCACCCCATGACTCCATGGTGAAGCACAGGATCAGTATGAGAGAAGTGACAGTTCAGAGAACAGACCTGCACAACTGAGGAATTTCTCTCTGATGCCATGACCCATCTCTATCTCTGTTTTATGACTGCCTTTTTTCTTTGTACTATCACATCCTTCTTAGGCTGAGGAGACAAGGGAGCAGCAGCAGATATGCCCATCTAATAGAAGGTTAATCATAAAAGACTATGTGCAACTGAAATAGATCCCTCCTGGCAAGAACAAAAGAATAACTGCATCCTAGAGAAAGCTGCTTTTCTCCACTCTGTGCAGGGCACTGGGGTTTGGAGGGGAATATACCCAGCACAGAACAAAGAGGACCTTGGAAGCAACACTGCTTTCAACTGAGTGTCTGGGGAGGCAGGAGAGAGGAAAGGTGCACAGATATAAGGAAACCCAGGCAAGAATAGAATAGAATAGTTTTGCAGCAGGAGGATCTGCAGCTGCAGCACAAAGTGAAAAGGAAAACAAAAAGAATGAGCAGTGAGGCTCAGGAAACAGACACAGAAGAGTATACAACAGTATCATTTTATCCATATTCACTATTGCTAACATAAGATATCTATATAAAGAATAACTATTTAGCTTTGGGTTTTTTTGGTTCTTTTTGACAAAGATAATCTATATTTGATTGTTCTTACTAGCTCTTGTCCTTAAGCAGGCAAACTCTAAATCCACAGCATCCACAGGATTGGAAGCTCTGGAAAATGGTGGAAGCAAGTTACAGGCGTATCTGCTTTTGAGGGCCTGTGATCACTGTAGTAGTAAGTAGCACTTCAGAAGTCTCTAGTGGCCCCAAATCAATGGCACTTTACAGAAAACAGTCCACTGCAGTAGTATATAGAGAATTCAACTGAATCAGCTTCAATAATCTAATAACCACAGATGACAGTTGTAGAAATAAAAATATTTCAAAAACTTACAGCAGGCATGGCATTTTATTTGATTATTCCAATTTTGGATGCAATAATTTGATTAAAATATTCAGAGATTTGTACAGTAAGCCATAATTTGTCAGCTGATAGCTCTATGATTTTAACTTTTTAAAGCTTCTCATTAAGCCTGGATCATATCACTCCAAATAAGATGTATCAAAGTTTTCCTTCCAAAGATATGCAGTCTCTTAGTAAACTATGCTATAATACCTCAATATCTTATGAGCAGTACGAGCTGTATTTGATTTGCCAGGAAAGGTTTTGGCAGAGGTGGGGTTCAGAGGTGGCTTCTTTGAGAAGCTGCTGGAAGTTTTTCCCATATCCTACAGAACCAACACCAGCTGGTTCCAAGGTGGACCCGCCCTTGGCAAGGCTGAACCCACCAGCAATGGTGGCTGTGCCTGTGAAACAATGTTAGTTAGGAAGGGGAAAAACCCTGTGCAACTGCAGCAGGACAGAGCTGCAAGAGTGTCTGAGAGAAACAGCTCTGCAGCCACCCAGCCAAGGTTTGGGAAGGAGGTGCTCCAGGCACAGATTGCTCTGCAGAGCACGGTGAAGCAGCTGTGTCCCGGCAGCCCATGGAGAGCCCCACGCTGGAGCAGGGGGATGCCCAAAGGAGGCTGTGAGCTCATGGGAAGTCCCTGCTGGGGCAGACTCCTGGCAGGATTGTGGAGCCATGGAGAAGAGCCCATACTGGAGCAGGTTTTCTGCCAAGACTTGTGCTCCCCACACTGGAGCAGTCTATTCCTGAAGGATTACATCTCATGGAAGGGGCCCACACTGGAGCAGTTTGTGAAGAACTGCAGCCTGTGGGAAGGACTCAGGTTGGAGAACTCTGCAAAGGACTGGCTCCCATGGGAGTGGGAGGATTCCTTCCCTGGAGGAAGGAGCAGCAGAGAGAGACAACAGGTGATGAACTGACCACAACCCCCATTCTCTGTCCCCCTGTGCTTATGGGGGATTGGACATAGAGAAAAGAGAACTGGGAATAAAGTTCAAGAAGAAGGGAGGTGTTTTAAGATTTGGTTTTATTTCTAATTATCCTACTTTGATTTGATTGGCAATAAATTAAACTAATTTCCCAAAGCTGAGTCTATTTTGCCCATGACAGTACCTGGTGTGGTCTCCCCCTGTGCTTATCTCATCCTTAGACCCTTTTGTCAAAATTTCTCTCCTGTGTCCAGCTGAGGAGTGATAGAACAGCTCTGATGAGCATCTGGTCTAGCCAAGGAGAACCCACCACACCTGCATACATGGAGAGCTATCAAAGAGGATTTCAGAATTACCTGCTAAACTCAAAATCTAGTCTACTGATATACCTACAGTTTCATAGACAATTCTTTAAGAATAAACTAAAAGTCCTAGGTGTGTTGCAAAAATCATTACTTAAAAATGTCACATATTAAAATTACTCCTAGAAATAAACAGGGTTGTTTTTTTTTGTTTTATACATTTTTTTTCATGTAATTGGGGAAGAAGCATGAAAAGACTAATTCTTTCAAAGGAATTAAATCCTAGAGATGAATTAAAAACTAACTAAAATGGACATGAAATTTTTCCACTTCTGATGCATATAAGCCAAAATGTTTTTCTGTTGCTATGACTGCCTTCACAGTTAAGGAAAAAAAGCTACAGCAATAGTGATCAAAATAGGAAGGAAAAACAGTAATTATTTTGTTTGTACATTCTGGAAAATAATGCTTAACTCTGAGGCCATTCTTCAGAATATTAAATACTTTAGTTGCATCTATTAGTCAAACAGCGTCGATTTTAATATTCTGTTGATCAATAATGTTTTTTACATTTTAGAAATGAAATTATTTCTTTTAAACAATTCACACCACTGTGATAGTGGCATTAAGAGAACAAGTGCCAAAAACTGAGGCACAAACTGCAGAAACAGTCCAGGAAATACATTATGAGATCCAAGCAGGATGCTGATATCTGGACAAGAGTTGAACAGTCACAGCCTGAAGCTCTGTTAGTGATCACAATAAAAATAGGATGATTGGAAAAAATATTTAATATCAACATTTACACCTTTTAGGAAAGCAGCACTTTATGAAGAAGCAGTGTCCTTCCTATCTCCTCTGTATAGCACTGATGCAAGGGTTCAGAAAAGTCTAAGTGTTCTGATATCTTCATGTTTCAGATGCTAAAAGCATGATGAATAAAATCTGGTATCTGGTAGAGGCAGAAGTGATAAAAAGAAAATCACATCCATGAAGGCAGGCTTTCTATAGAAGACCTTCTAAAGTTGGTAGATGCAAAGAACCAAGAGCACATACATTGCTCATTAGAAAAAAAGAAAAACACCCACCACCATCACCACCAAACAAAATAGCTTTCCATAACTAGTAATTTCAGAATGAATTGGAGTATCTAACCAATATATGAAACTATGCAGCTGAATTTTAGAAAATTACATGTTTCTATACTAATAAGAGATAATTATACAAAGCAAACATACTTATCTATATTTGAATAGAACCATTCATATATGCACCACTTGTGAGCTTTGGGCAGTTTGAGCAGGTTCCGAAGCCGTAAACCAATCTTCTGTGACACTTTCTTTTCTGGTGTGGACATTGTTGTACTAAACTTCTATGTAGTAAAAAAATAAACCAACAGTTAAATAGAATCTAATATTTTTCAGTATTCAAATAAACCAGATTTTCCTGATAAAAGGCTGCACATACTGTTTCATAGCAATGTTTTTCTTGCAGATCTAGAACAACCCTTACTGCATTATATCAGCAATGCAATCAAATAGAACAGACAGCAAATTTTAACAGGATCAATACCATTATCTCCATACAAAGCTCTTCTAACAGAAACATTTTCCAGCACTAAAAACTACATTATTGGTAAGAACAGCATGGCACCAAAATACATAGAGACTTCAAAACTCTGAGGCCCCACCAACTGTCTCAGGTGTGCACAATTGGTGTTGCAGCTCAGATGCCAGCAACAGCACCTGCCTGATTTGCACTAGAACTTCTACTCTTGCCCACTCTTCTTAAACTCAGGATGAAGCTAGGACAGGAATGTACCACAGGCAAAGCCTTGAGAAGAGTGTCTGCTTAGAAAACTGCAAGTGAAAGGAGCAATCAAGTTTTAACTACATTTGAAAGCTATTTGATAAATCATGGAAAAGACACTGTCTTAGATTGCTTGCATAATAGACAGACCCGTGTTTAAACAAGACCATAAAAAAATAAATCTGTAATTTTGTTCTAAGGATGGCTGTCTTAGCTGACAGAAAGAACAACTTTTCTGCAAAAAATAACAGCTTTTTGAGACTATAGGTTTAACGGGGTGTCCATGCCATCATCAATCATTATCCTTCCCCAAACATTCAAAATATTTTGGACTTTAGTAGCAGCAATAATAAGATAAAGAATAAGGTAGGCATGTTGTTGGCTGCTACTGCCCTAGATACAAAACCCTTTCTCCCACAGGAACTCCAGGAAACAAAGCCTGGTGGGACAGCAAGATCTGTGAACTACAACAGATGCAGTCCCTGCAGCAAATATTTATCTGGCAATCATTAGACCTCCAGAAGCAGACATTTAAGCAAAAAACAACTGGGTTTAGAACATAACCAAGTCTTTCTACTCTTAAAAAATCATGGTGCTGAGGAGAAATGTCATGGTTCCCAGCTAAATGGCGAGTGCCAAGATTTTCACATCAGACACGGCACAGCTGCTGCACAGCACAGCTCAGAAGGCAAATCAGAGCAGTATCCAAACAGGACTTTATCAGTGAGGTAAGTTCAGCCTCAGAAGGTGATGGCACAGAGAAGTGATGTGGATGACAAACTCACTGAGACTAAGAGATGTTCCCCTTCCTATCCTAGCAAATAAAGGCTGACAAATTACAGCTGCTTTTTTGTGCTATATCAAGGAGTGGACAAACAAATGGAGGATGGAAAAACAAGCTCTCTGAACTGAGGACTTAAGCATTACAGGATCAAGAAGGTAAAGCTGGCCATGAATACAGTTAGGGTACAAATCTAGAGCAAGTCCCTCCCTAACTTGCTGGGATACATTAAATTCTATTGCAGCCTTCTCAGTTACATAATCAGTGCAAAACACTTAGGCAGTTTTAAACTGAAGCTGAATAAATTTCTGCTGACTACAGGAGATGATTGTTTGCAGAAGCATGATGGGCAGTGAGTCTGGAATCCTTTCTAGCTCTGTGTTCAAGATCCCAAAGAACAGGTACTCCCATAAACAAAACCAGTGGTAAGAAAGAAAAATATTAATCTGTTTTGAATTGTGGCTTACTTATAACAACAGCTTTCCTCACAAGAAGATTCATAAACCAAAAATGCAACTTGAAAAGCAAATATATTCAAATTTTCAACTAGAACTAGAGAGGCTTGCTCCCCTTTTTGGTAAAAGTATCTCCATACATGTATGTAGGTACCTGTGGAACCATTGCAGCTTTCTGATTTCTTTTGGGGGACCTTGTGTTTATTTGTCTGTCATCTTCCTCACTGAAGAGCCGACTCCGTTTTGAATTTCTGAAGGGCTGTAGGGAACAAAATTAAGAATTACAAGCAAGAAAACTGATTTCTCTGTTCATGCAGAGAATTCACAGTGAGAGAAATGAAATGCCTCTCATCCTGTCACCTGTTGGTTTTCAGGCACATGGTACACAATAAATAGTGCCTACCAGCACTCAGAAATCTAAGGACTGAGAGAAGGAGTTCAAGATTCCAGGCTTTTCCAGTGCTAACTATAACCATTACTACACTGCTGGCCCAGTTTCACAGAAGTATTTAGAGCCTAACTCCCACTTGTTTCCATTAGAGTTAGGTGTCTAAACACTTGTGTATCTTAGCTTGCCTTGGCTATAAGTAGTACATCTGTTCAACAATTTGTTTTGAATTTCAGATTTAAAAAATGGTTTATTCAAACACTGTATTTGTTTTGTATGTTCTCAGCTACATAGAATTTTAGCAAGAATTTTCTAATAAAGTGACGTGTGTTTGCTGGTTTTTTAACTCGTTGAAAGTATCTGCATAGCAAAATGCTAGGAAGATTGAGTCTGAAGAAAATACATCTTGAATAAGTTATGTGACAATCTCAGAAAAAAGAATTTAGAATTAATGCTAAGTGAAAGTTACTTGTGTGCTGCTATAGCTCAGAAAGAATTAGAAGGCTGACTGAAAACAAGAAATGATATAAATGTGTCATGAAAAAAACTCATTTAGTTATTCCTCAATATCTGACCCTATGACAAAAGACTCCTGCTTTCACTGAGGACAAAAGAGCAGCCTGTGGCTGGCTGTTAGCACTGAGGGGAAGCAGCTTTTCCTTTTCCTTCCATGAAGGCTCTGTGCCCCAGTACAAGAACCAGAGGCAAAATAAATCAACACAGTTAAATAAAATTTCATTTATAAGCATTTGCACTTTAGAAAGACATTTAATACATTTGTGACTGGTTGACTGCTTGAAAAGAGATATTTTCTATTAAATAATCAGTGGTAGCTAAAAATCTGTCTGCCCCGTGCCATCTGAACATGGGGCTTTCCCAGGAAATGTGCCTCTCTTACTCTAAATTAGATATATTTTATAAAAAGAACTACACAAGTGTATTTAAGTAACAGAAGTGCTCTGTATGTGATAGACACCTAACCACATGCAGTACACAGAAGAAAACATTAATTCCTGATAGACAGTACAAACCAGGAAAAACACCCACTGGACAGAGGAACTGTATATTGTCAAGGTAACCAAATCATCATGAGCCAGACCAAGAAAACTGTTTACAACCCTCAACAGAAACTGCCAAACTCTACTCCAAAGAACTACCTAAAATGAGAAGAGTGTTTCATCACTCTGGACTGCCTGTGCCTCACACTAGAATAAAATAACAAGTGTTGCAAAGAGGTATCATCCACAGTGGCTAAATAGGTCAGGCATTTTTGGGAAGACTTTTCAACCAACAGTAAAACATGTCTTCAAAACTTTCAGCATTCAGTAAACTCAAACTATTCCATAACATCTTAGCAACATGGGTCACTGCCAACATGTCAGACTATGCTCTGATCTTTCCCCCAGTTTTCTACAGAACACTGAGCTACACTCAAGTTTTGGCTGTGTTTTTAGCCACCATACCTAAAGCCACCATACCTAAAGACTGACAAGGTTTTTATACAGATATTACAGTCAGGCACTTTGGGTCTTTAGCACACGTGATCTTCTAAGTTACCAGTAAGGCTTATTTCTGTGGGAAGATGGGCACTCCAGGGAAGCAGCTGAATACTGTGACATGAACTGCAGGAACTAAGAGGTCTTCACAAAGTTCTGGTTTCTGCCTAGAACTGCATTTTGTAGACCTTATGTTCTCTAGCATAAACACATAGCAGCATATGTGTTTATATATACATGTGTATGAATCCTACCAAAACAAATACCAGGGAGAAGATCACAGGACAAGAAACAACCAGTGAAGCAAAAACAAACCACAAGGCTGAAATGATCAACCCAAACACCAGACATCCCACTGGAAGCTGCAGGCTCATTGCATATCCCCACCCCAAGGTTGTTCTTTAATGTAAGGCCTAAGACACAAATTTCACTGACAGTCCTTCACTTTTATTAAAATCTGCCCCCTAGAAGACACAATGATGGAAGTGCATTATGATATCTTCCCTTCCTTTCCTTTATGCTTCAGTTCTCAGCCATAATTAGAAGTGAGATATTTCATGAGATACAAAAACAGTTGATCAGAATTGGTGATTCCTGAGCTCAAAGTGGTAGATACAGTATAAATACTTCACACAGCACTTACTTTAAAAAGAAAAAAGAGAGGAAATTATTTTGACCTATCTTGAACGAGGTCAGCAATTTAATGCGCTCGATTATTCATTTTTAAAATACGTTTTCAACTCTTATGCAAACTGTGCAAAGTGCTTGTGAAGGATACAGTTTCACCTTTGGACATTACAAAACTATAAATCTCAGCCTTTTTTTGTGATCCTCACATTTGGCTTCCTGTATGGTATTTTACCAATTCTGAAGCTTTTTACTGTTTCTTACCATTTCCACTGCAGAACCAGCATTCTTGCTTTTCCAAATGTGTGTTTTCTGCAGAGAATTGTATTTTTCATTCCATGAACTGGACAAACTTCCCTCTGTTGTGAAGAAAGTACATAATTTTTATATCTATATATCTGTGAGTGTATGTTTTAAAATAACTACTGTCCAAAACCAAGTATAACATCATCAACTACTAAAACATTTGTTTGCAACACCTTTGAATTCAGTAGAAAACAAATTTTAGATTTCAGTATTTTTATTAAATAATTCTTAACATTAATTTAAAAAAACTGAAGGAGATTTCCACTACAAGGAGGAACATAAATGAGTATTTTTTATTTATGACAACATTTAGGTTTCTTGAAACCTCCTTTGCTGGAATCAGTTACTTCCACTGTCAGGTTGATACAAATCAACAGCTGAACTGTGGCTATAACTGAACAAAGCAAAGCTCTACAAGACACAGACACCCTCTAGTTCTAGAAAATTATTAAGTGGGTGTACACCAACAAGTAAATAAAATTTTATTGCAACAGATCTGAATTAGTGACAACATATTCAACAAGCCATGACTCCTTCTTTGTGTAACAAAACCCTTGTAATACATAAAGAAGCTTTAATTATTGGGCAAATGAGAAGTATTCAAAATTTGTATGAATGCTCATGAAGATAATTTCAAAGACAAAAATAAAAGCAGCAGGTTTTTGATTTAGCCCACAACTTGCTGACAGAGAACACCATAAAACTGTGAAATGCCTTCCTAATGTAAATTGTGTCACGTGTACAGGTCTCACTAAGAATCCTTCCTGTATCTCCTGCTCAAGAGATGAAAGATTACCCCAATCTTCTCATCAAACTTGATGCCTAGGCAGCACTTTTGAAGAAAAAACACATTTCAGGAATTTCACCCAGAAGAGCAGTGTCTAAATACACTACAATATATGTAGTTTCAACTGCCAAGGATTATCATTCTATAGAACTACAAATACCTACAATAAACCCCACCATATTTCAACAAAAAAACCTATGATTTTGTTGAACTTTCTGAAGACAGAAACTAAATACACCTAAAAGTCAGACTGGGTACAAGTAAATAACATATTAATTTCTTACCTTTCAAGCTCACAAGTGCTTTTGCTGAAGAACCTGCAACATAGCAAAAAGTCCACATAAATCACAAGCTATTTCAAACCCCACAACCTACACAGAGTCTACTCATTCTTAATTAATTTCAGGCAGAACGTGGAATTTAATATTAAAATCTTTCACAGCTGAATGAGCAAACCCAGCACACCTTCCATGGCACTAGGCATAGAATGATACATTTATTACCAATAAATCCTTAAAGCATATTCACCTTGTGTTTTTTACCTTTAGCTTCATGCCTACAAAACAACTTCAGCTGTTAAACACTTGGGTTTAACACAGCAAATTCTCAACAGGCTTTATGTCCAAACTTTATTCTCCCATGTGGCTGCTTTTTGATGCAGTTGCAAATGTATTTTACAACTGACAAGAAAACTTCTTTTTTTCTTTTTTTTTTTTTTAAATGATTTCTACCAGTTCAAAATTCTTCAGCGCCCAAGATTCCCAGGAAAGAAGTGGTTCATGCTCAAAAGGAAGAAGATGGATAGCTAGTTGCCCCCTGGTGGTACCTCTTGGTTCAGAAAGGCAGCAGATTCAGACCTCAAATGCAGACAGGATTGTTACTTTGCTCCAACTGTTCAAGCAGTGTAATAAACACATGAAAATTTCACTGCTTCCCTTCCACTGCATCTGTAGAACCTCTGCAATGCTCCTGGGCCAGGAAAAACACAACTGGGCCTGACTACAGTGGGCCTTCATGCTCAGAAATGTTCAAATGTCTAAGAATGAGCTGTCTGAAGCAATTGCATTAGCACAGGAAAAGATATTTCTGCATGACAATGCCTCCCCAGATTCATGCTTTTCTATCAAATCAATTTTATCTTTCCAGTTATGTTCCTGTGTGACAATCACTTCTCCCTGTCACTTTCTCTGCTCTCTCCTTCATCTTCTCTTTGAAACTGCTGCTCCAAGAACTTTCTGACTCCAAAGCTCCAGAATTCCTTGCAGCTGCCATTTATTTAGCTCCTAACCTCACAGATACTTCCCTCTAAGAGAATACATTGCATGGACTATCACAGAGAATACCGGTGCAGCAACAGCAAAAAAAAAAACCCTAATCCCTTATGTTTTCATCATAGTATTTTGTTTGCTGCCATCTTACTATGCCATCTGTTAAAAACCAAAATTTCAATATAAAAAAGAAAGGAAAATGAAATAAAGTTTCTATTTCTTTACCCCCAAAAGCTTAAAAAAAAAATTTAAGATATGAAACAGAACTAGCTTGGACTCACTGAGGGTTTAGAGAGTTTCCACCCCAGTATCTCCCAAGCCACTGAGATCTACAACAGCAACCACATCTGGGATTCCATGTCAGAACCACAGTGACACAGCTGGGCTGCACTGTCACACCTCCTGCACATTTCTTTTCTGATGTATCACCTTTGTTGGGTTGGAGCCCTATCAGTGACTGGTACAGGAACACAATTCTGTGATGATCTGAATCACAGGGAGTTCAGCTTTTGAAACAAAGCTGTATGATCAAGGTATCACAATTTTTTTTTTACATTTTATGCTAAAAATCCAATACCACACACTGTGCTTGCATAAATACTTGGGTAGTCTGCTATCAACCAAGAATGAACAGCTCTGAAAGGTAATATTAAGAACAGTGAAGAACTCCTGTGTCCCAAATTTACATAGGGGATGGTGGGAAATGTGTGCAGGGGTTAAGTACACAGCTTAAGAACACATCACTGGGGATGGGGACACAGCAGCAGGGTCATCAGGGTTGTCAAATGGAGGAGATGCTGCCTTTGCCGAGCACATCACTGTTCTGAGGGATCTCAGGCACTTCATCTGAACACACAAGCATTTCCTTCTTTTTCTCACTATCTTGTTGATATGAATCAAGTTCAATCAATCCAGTCCAGGGTGAGTACGAAGACTGTTAACAATGGAACAGAAACACTCAGCAAGAGGCAGCAAAGCTTTATCTGGGGTGGTGTCAATCTCACAGCTGAAGTGCCTGAGATGCTTTGCTAACCATGGCATGCTTCACCTGTGAGTGAGGGTGATGATGGGCCAGCAGAAGGTTACTGTGCTACTTCCTAGCTTTACAAGATTAGCACTCCAAAACAGCATTAGTTGCCAAGGAGTTTTCAACATGGGATAGTTAATCTTCCATAAATGCTGGTTAGAAGAGGGCTGCTCATTTGTTTTCACTTGACCTGTAATTAATGTATCCAGGGCATCTTTATTTAGGAATACAAGTGTCCAAATAAAACATTCCTGATCTATGGAAGTTCAAAAGTTAAACGAAACTGTTTTACTGTAACAAAGTACAGAAAATGAACATCAACACTTCTGTAGCTTAAAGCTGTAGAACACATGAAGGATACTAAGATGACAAGGGAGATGTCCATAAGCTTCATTTTACCTCAAAGCTAAACAATATGACACAACATGGCTTTTCTTGTCAAGTTCTTCTATATTGATTTTAGGGCCACCTGCAACACCACCAAACTCCAAGGAATATGGTACATCTCCCCACTTTTTCCTTTTAGTTGGGCAGTACTGTCACTACTACCAGGGCCACAAAACCAGAAACTAGGATGATGATCAAAGCAATGGTGTTACAATCAAAACCAACCAACACTAAATACAGATAGAAGCATTTCAAGACTATAAAAACTGCCAAGTGATGCAGGATAGGTTAAGTTTATTCAAACTGTACAAAACTTCACTTACAATAATAACTAGATTTATAATATACTAGCCTCACACTAAATGCCAGTAATCTTATATACTCCTGTTCTGAATAACAACTATATAATCACAGGCAGTCTTTTTAACCTGCATTTTAATTATAAACAGAGATTAAAGTAGAATACACACACACACACACACACTTGAATGTAAATATCTATTATGACAATGACACGGACTTCATTTCCAGAAACACAAAACAAATGGGTGGAAAGCAAGAAATAAGGCCTGTGAATCATACAGGTTATTACAAATAAAATCTACTTCCAGCTCCTCCAGGTTCAGAGGATCTCAAAGGTGACTTTCTTAATAGAGTAAAAGACCCCTTAACCTAGGGAGGAGGCACAGGCAGCTCAGCACAGCAGTGGCACTGGCACACGGCTCCAGTGCAAACTGTAAATTACCTTAGCTTTGTCTTACTATCCTACTGAGTAGTGCTCTGCATATGCTGTTAGTAAATTAATTACCTGAACACAATATTCACACTTGACTAAGTCTGTAAAATTAGGAAAAGATTCAGCAGAGATCTAGGAGATAAATTTCAAGATCTAAAGACATGTCTTATTGTGAGAAAGTAAAGACACTCCAATCTTGTTCTTCCCAAAGAAGGTCAAGATCTGCACTGATCACAAGTATCTACAAAGGAAGATAATTCAGATGGGTAAATAGCTCTGCAGCCTTTTTTTTTTTTAATGGAAAGACATAACTAGACCTATGTTGTGAAAGATTCTATTGGGTAATTTAGATTAGCAATGAATACAAAGTTTAACAGATTTTAGGTAACTATACCAAGAAAAGGCATGTTGAGCTCCTTATGAGTCAAAATCTTAAACCAAGTTCAATACATTTTTAGAGAACTGTAGCTAAAAAGGAAGATTGAAATCGATGCACAGAAATTCCAAATACAAGTATACCCAGCATGTTTAATGAAGAATCTAAAATGATTATAATGGCCTTTCCTGGCTCTGAAAAAAAACCCCAATGATTCTATAAAATATGTGCACCACAGATGTGCAATAAAAATAACCCCGTTCTAGATTATGAGGTATTAAATAGTATCATAACAGGAAGCTCATCAGCAACTAAGAGTCAGGAATAAGTGTATTTATGTGTTTTGTAACACTTGCAAGAAATGATTTTCAGCAAGTCCAGATGAAAGCAAATCGATAAAAAGCCACCAAGGTTAAAGCCATGCCAGGTGTGCCAAGCCTGGCATGCCAAGGGCCCTGATGTTTTCACGTCTGGCTGGCTGCAGTGGCGGCCAGCGTGGCTCCCTGAGCATGGACAGCTCCTCCAGTCCTGAACTGCTGCTCCCTCTGAGTCCCCAGCAATCCTTCCTGCAGCTCTTCCTGCTCCCAGGGAGGGAGGACACACAGAGCACTGCAATAAAGAGACCTTAAAACCTTCTCTATCTGCTCTAGAGGCCATATGAATGCTCCAAAAAGTAATTCTGATGTGGAGATAGGCTTTGAGGAGTGGGAGAAAACTGCAAAAGCTTTTCAAAGATAAAAGACAGGTTTAAGTTTAAAACCAAGTTTAAAACTACTGCCTCCCCTCATTTGAAAACGCTGTAACTGAACAAAAGAGGAGTTTGACCACAATTCAATATGGGCAGCTGTGAATGCCTTGATGAACATCCTCAGTACTAAGATGGAGTAAAGCAGTTCAAACCTGGCTTCCCAACTGCTGATTTGAAAATCTAAACAGGAACACACACTAGCATATTAGGTTTGTGAAAGTGTTTCCAAATTAATAATAAATTTATAACAGCTGATAATTTTGAAACTAAATGTTACAAGTAACCACAGGGATGTTCTATAGCTGCTGATTTCACTAATGTGTGAGCACAAAGGGGCATATCTAAATCAATATAGCAAATTCTAGGATCCAGATCAGCAATTACATTATGCAAAGCCTTTCCTCTCCAGATAGTTAGACTATTTTGTCTAAATTTGCACAGGTGAGCAGTTATTTTAACACTGGTTGCATGACTACCTCAAAAACCTATGTAATTAATCTGCATTGCCAGCACTAAAAATGGTGTGACAGAAGAAACTCCTGGAGAAGAAGGGAAAAACATGAGCCTTTATTATAGACTGAGTCATTAATCCTCTAAGAGATCATTCATCTACACAAGCACAGCACAAGTTGTTTCAGCAGAGGAAGCCACTCAAACAATTGGCCACTTGCAAGGAAAGCTTATTCAGGAAAACTCTGAATGTAAAACATACACATAAGAGGGAGAAGTGGCTTTGGGGACTTTTTAAAGCTGCCCCCAAACTTAGGGCTCATTGAAGAGATAAATAAATAAATAAATAAATAAATAAATAAACAAACACTAACTTTTCACTTCAAGATGAGTCAGTATTTTCCTCATGTTATGAGCCCACTAATAAATTGACACATATATTTCCAAATCATACTTTAACTACTTGATGGAAGGTAGGTTTTCCAGCCATGTGAACACTTCTACAGGACTTCTGTAACAATAACCACAATAACAAAGCCCTCTTTTTGAAACTGTGTTCTCATAATGGACAATACACTGATACCATGGTAACATACAATTTTAAAGGTAGGCAGCACAAATAATCCCAAAAACTATTAGTTGTGAGTACTGTATAGCAGCCACAAAGCTAACCTTGAGCCTTCTCCCAAATACTGCAATCTCACACAGTTCTGCTGATTTTTTTTTTGGCCTCAAACATCCAGGCCACAGCAGTGCTGGACTCACGTTCCCTTGGGGCTGAAAAATGGAAGTGCCAGAGGTGTGCCACAACCTCCTGCAGCTGTCTAGGAAAGCAACAGAGCAGAGGACCCACGAACCACAGCAAAAGGTCACGCTGGGGGTAAAGACAACAATTTCTGCTTGAAGTGCTGCCCTTATGCTGCAGCCTCCCCCCATGTGATAAAAACCCATGCAGAAAGATCCTTATCCCGCTTCCCTTCTGCCTGTCCTAAAACACAAGCCCTTAGGAACAGTACCAACCATGCCAACCAATACATTACATTTGGCAAAACGCTGACTTCAGAATTTGTACTGTAAAAGCTGAACCTTGACAGCCATCACCCCTGGATGAGGAGGGTGCCTCTTTCCCCAATTCTCCTGCTGCTGGTTGGAGTTTGTGTGCAGGCAGCACAGGATTCGCTGCTGGCAGCGGCCCCGTGCCCCTGATCCCTGACCAGCACCCTCCTGTTGGAAACGGCACCTCCCTTTCCCTCTCCCAGAGCAGGTCCCAGCACCCACTTTTCAGAGCAGCTTGTGCCAAAGGATGCACTAAGAGGTGGCTTTGCCTGCGCTGCTCTCGGCAGAGCTCTGCCTCCAGCGGGACCAGGACAATCTCTGGTCACATCTGCACGTGCTGCGTGTTTTAGCAGAGCCTCACCTCAGCAGAAAGTTCATTTCACATCAGAGCCTCCCCTCAGCTTCACTGCACAAGCTTTAGAACCAGGCAGCCCACAAATCAGATTGCTATTACCAGCAGCAGGAGACAGGGCAGCATTATGTATGCTCCAATACAATCCACTGATTCCCTCTTTTGAGACACAGAGAAAAAGCCATCTGGTCTGCAGCACCAAGGCTGCCCACCATTTACCTCCACTGCAAAGTTACCAGGAGATAAGAAGAGGGAAAAAAAAGGCATTGACTAAAATTAGTCACTCATTGGGCACCGACCCAACAGCCTGCAGAAACAATTTTTTGTCTTCAAAATATAAATAAAATTATTAGTATTTGAAGTATTTCTGCAATTGGGACCTTTAATATTCTGGACTTTTTCAGCTAGAGGATTTGCCACAGATTTGTTCTTTCTTCACGTGCATCCCAAATTGCTGCACGGCTCTCCCCTAGCAGCACAGGAAAGGCCTCAAACGACAAGAAATGAGAAATGCATGTAAACTTACACACCATTTCAGGCTGTCAGCATGAAGCCTCTCACTGTTTTATATAGGCAGAATAGCAGCTTTAGAGAACAACAGAATAGTAACTTTAGCAGATAAAACAAGTATATATCATGAGAGACAACTGTGTGCATTACATTCATCTCACTCCTGGGTTAAGGAACAGTCATGGCCCAGCTGCATTACAGAACCTGCCAGAGGGCAAGCAGGTGCTATCAGAATACTCTGGGACAAATTCCACTTCATCAGACATCCAATCTGAAAGTAAAACTGTGTGGTTCCTACCATACAGCAAAATGTCAGCCTTCTTGTCACCAAGTATGCTGTGTTTACCTGTAATTATTTTTATGTGAAAGCTCAGTTATGGTCTACTACTTTACTATAAACTATGTTGGAGAAAATTAACAGGGGTGATGCATAAATCTCAAAGTCTCTTAATAATGAACTATTCTGATTTTTTTTGGAACTTCTTTTTATATCATAGGAATATTCCAAAAACAATTTTGCAATGCTTACTGTTATTGTCCTTTATATATTAAGCTGCAGACTGAGAGCTGCATGAAGTCAGTGCTAAATTAGTCAGGACTAAGTTTACATCTTCATTTTAAGTATAGGATTGGAAACGAAAGAACTATGTGTGACACAAACTAGTGTAATTTGAAAACATCCAGATCACCAAAACTGCATAGAATAGGAATGGAAGCACAAGCCAGCCACTCCTTGAAACTTTCACAGTTCCAGCAGTTCAGCAATGCTACAGAAAACATGAAGCTCCCTGTCTGATGGACAACACCTCTGACTTGCACCAAACTTAGGTAAATACAAACCTTAAGGTCAAGGTTAGCAGAGCAGAAGTTTACTGCCTTTACAAACAACCACAGGGTGTCTGCCTCACCTGCCAAGCAGAGACTGTAACACTGACACTGCTGCAAGGGTGGCCAGCATAGCCCAATCCTGAGGGAAACTGAGTCACACACTCTACTACTGTATCTGCTACAGGTGAAGTGACACCCCTGTCAAACCTTCCCCCAATGTCACTGCAGGCAAAATAAAAGTGACAGAGAAGAAAAAGTTATTTTTCATACTTCACATTAACTTCTTGAAACACACAGTGCTTTCTCTGGAAAATGGGCAAGGCAAATGGAGGAACACGAACTTAAACATTGCCCATTCTAGTGATCAGGGAAAGTTCATTTAATAAGCAATAAACCACGGCTAATTATTAATTACAGTCATATCAACTGGTCTATGACTTGTATTAATCAGTCTCTAAATGCAGCACAGCATCCATGACTGAGCTGCACCAAGTTGAGACTGTCAGCTCCATCCATAATTTATGATGATCCTCCATAAATCTGTTCAGTTAACACAACGACACTAGCCATGTGGGCACATTAACCAATTTTTCTCCCGACAGTTCTTGGAGCTGTAACAAAGACCCACATGGAGCAGCCAGAAGCAAGATTTCCACTCTGACTCACCTCTTTCTGAGAGTCTTTGATATGGAAAGAGTTGGTATCTTGATGAACTTGAGTGGTGCTGAACAAAACAGTGCCACCAAAAGATGCCTGCCCCATTCTATGCACATCCATTGAAACCAGTAAATGCCCTAGTTTTGGCTTGGCAGGAATTTGTAAGAGGACATATCAAGATGGCATCTGGATGCATTTTACGTTGAATAATTTCCTCTCAAGTACTTTGTGAATGAATCCACATATACAGCAACACATCTCTAGTTTTTAGCTACACTAAAGTTTTTATCAAATCTTTGTGCTCTTTGAAAATAACATCCACACAAACCCTATGGAGATCACAGAATCAATGAGGTTAAAAAATACCTCTGAGACCATCGAGTCCAGCTTTTAAACAAACACCATCATGTCAACCAGACCACAGCACTAACTGGCACATCCAGTCTTTTCTTAAACACCTCCAGGGACAGCGACGCCACCACCTCCCTGGGCAGTCCATTCCAATGTCCAATCACCCTTTCAGTGAAGAAATTCCTCCTAACACTCAATCTAAACTTCCCCTGCTGAAGCTTGAGATTATTCCCTCTCGTTTGGGGCATGGGAGAAGAGGCCAATCCCCACCCGGCTACACTCTCCTTTCAGGAGCTGGAGAGGGTGATAAGGCCACTCCTGAGTCTCCTCTAGGCTGAACACCCGCAGCCCCTCAGTTGCTCTTTAAAAGACTAAAGCTCCAGCCCTTCCCCAGCTCCACTCCCCTTCTCTGGACTCTCTCCAGCACCTCAATGTCCTTCTAGCAGTAAGGGAACTAGAACTGGACACAGCACTCGAGGTGCAGATACACAGAACCGTATGCATGAAAACACATGTTTACATGCTGTCTTACACCTGTACAGCCAGGTTTGTGCTGCTGACACACAACACAAGGGCTCTGAGCTCTTCCCTGCGCATTCATCAGTGCCCCCCAGACACAGCGTGTGCACGCCGTGACCCCCAGCCCTGCGGAGCTGCTCGCACCGTGCACGGCACCGGCTACGAACACACCAGCCCTTCTTGCCCCCACGGGCGCCAGCCGGGTCCGGAGCGGCGGGCAGCTCACCCCTTCCCCGGGACAGGACGCTCCTTCCCCCGCACTGCCCCGACCCCCGCGGGCAGGGCGGGCTGTCACTGCGCCCCGCCCGGCTCCCGCTTCCCGCCCCGCCCGCCCGGCAGGTGCCGCCCGGGCGGGGCGGGGGGCCGGGCCCCGGCACCCCCGAGGGCAGCGGGGGTCGCACCCTCGGGACGGAGCTCCCCGCCCGCCGCTCGGGCCGGGGCCTCGCCCGGGAGGGGCGGCGGCGGGGGGGTGGGGGGGGGGGCCGGGCCGGCCCGGTTGCCAGGGAGGAGGCTCGGGCTCCGGCCCCGCACAGCGCCCGCGGCGGGAGGGAAGGAGCGAAGAAGGGAGGCGGGCGGGCGGCGGGGCGCGGCGCGGGTGTCCCGCCGGGACGAGGGGGCGGCGGGAGCGGGGGCACCGGTCCCTACTCACTCTCGTCAGGCAGCTGATCCAGCTCCGCCATCTTGAACGAGCCGCGCCGCTTTTTCAAAGGCTGCCTGGCGCGGGGCATTCTGGGGGAGGAGACGGGGCCGGGCGCGCGGCGGGCGCGCGCGCGGGGCGGGGCCTCCGCCCGCGGGCCGTGAGGGGCCGGGCGGCGGGGCAGGAACGGACTCGGCCGGGAGCGCCGGGAACAGCGGCGGCCGGAGCCCCGCGGGATCGCAGGGCTATCGTTAAGGAGTCGGAGTGGACGCTACACTGCTTCCAGTCTAGTTCCAATTGCCTGCCACTGGCCGGGGCGCCTTCCACTAGACCAGGCTGCTCAGAGCCCCATCCAAACTGGATTTGAACGGCTCCAGGGCTGGGCTAGCCAGAGCTGCTCTGAGAAACCTGTTCCAGTGTCTCACCACGCTCCCAGTAAAGACTTTGTTCCTAATATCTAACCTAATTTCCCTCCCTTTCATTTGGACCCATTACTCCTTGTCCTACCACTACTACAGTTCCTGACAGTCCCTCTCCGGCTTCCTTAGAGCTCCCTTTCAGGTAATGGAAGGTCGCCATGAGGTCTTCACACAAACTTCTCCAGGCCTGAAGAGCCCCAGCTTTCTCAGCCTGTTGTCACAGGGTAGGTGCTCCTGTCCTCTTATCACTGCCATGGTCCTCCTCTGGACTTGCTCCAACATTCTTATGATGTGGGATGAGGGGAATGAGTGACAGTTCAGGATGGAGGGAAAGGGGTGGAGGTGTCACAGAGGGTCACCCCAAAGTAGCTGTGCTACCTTTGAGTCTTTAAACAATCCTGTTACATTATATCCATCCTCCTCCACTGAGTAACAACGTTTTACTAAACTGTGCCTATTTTCCCTGTCACATTTCATAAAGGACTGCAGAGGTGAGGCTCCAGGAGGAGTAAGGGATCACAACAATCCCGGCCCAGCCGGCCCTGGCCCTGCTGTCACGGCCCGTGGCACTCCGCCCAAGAGGCTGCTGAAATGCTCACCCAGCCCAAGGCCTGAAGGTCAAGGTCTCACTTGCTGTCACCCAGTGCCAGGGAAAGCCAACAAACCCCAGAAGTGGGTGGCTGTTGCCTAACAAGCTCCTTGTCTTGGCCTGCCCTCTACCATCTCACCCCTGAAAGCTTTCTTCAAGCAGCAGCAATGGGGTTTTTTTTGTGTAGTTTTCTTAGGTCTCTGCACCACAGTGAATTCTAAAGCTTCTGCAGTTAAGAAATACAAGCATGGAAAAACCACCATGAACCACAAGCAGCTTAATTGCTCATGGACCAGACTCTCTGCATAGGTTTGGCTTTGAGTATCTACTGCTATTATACCAAGCAAAATTCCTTTTTTTAAGATATAAAAATAAATATGAAAATGCAAATTGAGCTTCAAAATAAATAAAAAGCATTTCTTAGTCAAGGCTAAGAAGTCTGTGTCACATGTTAAGCATATTGCCAAGAGCACAGTGGTGTAATGCAAAATGGATGCCATGCCTGGTTGTATGCAGGTCTTTGAAAGTGCTTAGGTGAAACCAAAGATTCTACACAATACAGAAAATGCGTATCTTGGGACATGGAATAGAATTTAATTTGTGCTCTTAATTTGCTAATGAACTCAGATGACTAGGCCCTCTAGCAGGTTGAGAGGGGCAGGATATAGGTCATGTTATTAAACAATTTTAATACATAAATAAATAAAATCAATGCTGCCCTTGTGCTCAAGGGGAAAAAAAGGCAGTTTTTAAGCGAAGAAACAAACTGAGTGAAATGCTTTAGAAATTTCCCCCAGGGCTTTCTATGTACATTGTAGCAGAGCTGAAAAAAGAAAAAAAGGAAAAAGAAAATACAAAGCCTAGCTTGCATTTCCAGCCCCTTTTTCAGGTCATTTTGAAAGGTTGTTTAAACAGCCTTCCCTCCCCTTAGCCCCCAACGGGCCTAAGACTCTTCAGTCAGAGCTTTCCATACTGCACAGCTCCAAAGAAAGTTGCTACATACAGCAGACAGCTGAAAAGCACTGTAGGCACAAAACTACAGAAACTAGTAACAAAACCCAACGAAATAGTAATCTGTGGTATTCCAAACACTGACTCCCCCCCCCCCAAACATTAAATCCTGCACAATTTTCCCCTCTTAATAAAACACTTCCACTACCCAAAATGCCTGACACGAGCCAGACCTTCCCGTGCCAGGCTCAGTAGAACAAGGTGTTAATGACACCAATATTTCTCTGTATTTTCAGCTTGTTCCAAGGGCTGTATGGCAGTACTCAGCTAAGACTGGCGACACTGGGACTTCCACAGCTGACAGAAGACACTGATCACCAGCGAGGTTTTTACTGCTGTGCTTTGTAAACCTTGTCATCAGGTTTGGCTGTGCTCAAAGCAGCGTTGCCCAGAGCCACTCCGGTGCTACAGCTTTCCCTGAGCAAGGGCTTTGCAAGGGAGGGGTGAAAAGTGCTCTACAACACAACCACATTTCGAAACTGTCCTCAAGAGTGTGAATTTCTACAAGGGAATCAAACTCGCTGCCTCTCAGGGAGTCTTTGTAGACGGCAACAAAACTCGATGAAAAAGGTGAGAGAGATTTTCCCCCTCCCCAAACATCTCCTGCCAATCATCTCACAAATTAACAGGTGTGAAGGCAGAATTCTGCTCCCAACAGCACAATGATGATTATTCCATCATTTCATTCCAACAGCTGTACTTGGAAAATATTTAACAGAAGCCATTACCATTCACTGTGTTGAAAGGGTAACAATCAACACTGTATTATGATTCCTGGATAAAGAACCTTTTAGATCTTGGCCTTTAATGAGTACTGCAGTATATCCATGTTCTGGTTTTTCCATGTTCTGTGCTCACTGTTTCCAAGTCACACAAACACGATCTCATTTACGACGCCCCAGCCAGGTCCATTGTGAGCGTGCACACGAACACACAATGTTTTCAGTGCAAAATTTGCAGTTTGCACTTGGGTGACGTGGAAATGACACCACTCTTCCGACAGGCAGGGTGACTGAAAACATCTGTGCTCCCTGCCAACAACCTGCCTGAGGTGCTGCTGACTCACTCACCTGCTCAGCTGCACAGCCAGGGGATGGTCTCTGAATGGCTGCACCGCTGCCATTCGCTCTCGCCAGGGTCACCTTAGGCAACTGCTCCTAATGGTGTGTGCTGAAATGCTGCAGAGAGCACTGCCCTGCTCCATTGCTGCTCAGCTGCTGCAGAGGACAGTAACACATGGGTTACACCACCTACTGACCAATGCACTCCAAGTCCCGTCAGCACAGAGCAGGTAGTGCTGACTTCAGGAGACAGCTACACTGTCATTTTCTCATCTCCCCTAGGCAGGCCCTGGCAGTAGGAAGAAAAGCACCGACAGCTGGCAGAAGTGAGTGCTCTTTAGTCACTGAAGCAGTTTCTTGTGAAGTCCAAGTCCTGATGCATTAATCACATACTTTTTAATGAGGGGGTGGAGGAAGCAGTAGTTTCCCCTGAGTTGTTGGGAGTCATTCCTTCTTCTCGCCTTGCCTGTCCCTGTATATCTCACCTCTGTAGAAATGATCTGCAATGCCCACAACAGGCCCACATGCTACCTTCACACCAGAACAAATGAAAATCATCACAGCAACTCATCTTAGCTGGGACCTACATCTGCATTTCTTCTCCCACGTGCCACTTCATCTCCAAAATGATAATTTCTGGAGAAGCAGCCAGGCATTAATTTTGAAGTGAAAGCACACACAAGCTCTTGTTCAGATGCATGTAGTCCACAACAGTGGAAACTATTTTTATGGGCATAACAGAGGCGTGAGTATAATGGACTAAGTTAGGGGCCTCAACACATACATAAAAGCAATTTAGGCAAAACATTAAGTGGGATATAAATTGGCTGCAATAACACTTCAGCAGACAATTACATCATTATGTCCCCAGAATTCACAGAGTGAGGTCTTTAACAGTCTCCCAGAAAGCAAGCTGAAGCAGAGACTTCAGTAGTTACAAACACTTCAAGCCTCATTTAAGAACAGGAGTACAATTATTTATGGCATTGACAAAGTTTCATGTGTACAGAGGTCTTTGTCATATAGAAATTATTTGCTTTGGGGTCTCCCCCCCCACTTTCCTCTGATTAGAAACTGAATGGGGGCAGTGGCAGAATGTCATTGTTTTATGGCTAAAGCACCAGGATGGGCAGCTTGTGCTTTAATTTTTTTTTTCTCAGACATTTTTTTCCCCCATGAACTCAGGCAAGTCACAAAGAATTTACACTGACTGCGAATCAGTAAGGCTAGGCTGGCTTCCTTCAATTAACTGCACGGGCTATCTTAATGTCTGTGAGCTGTTGTACATGGCCTGCAGCCATGCTAAATAAAGATAAAATGGTTAAATATTTATAAATTGCTGCTTTTGGTAGTTTAACATTTAGATCAGAAGCCATTCCTCAACATGTCTCCCCTGAAAAAAAAGCACAGGATGTCATGGGACCTAATGTCTTGAAAACCCGTTCCTTTCAAGTGCTTTTGACAGAAATGGGACTGCCTGTTCATCCAGCTCTGCTCTGTGCTGGTACTGCCAAAGCAGGGCTTTCAGTGACTGTCACCACGCTGCTCCTGCCAGCCTGGCCCCGGGGACAGACTGCTCATCCGTCGGGTCTGGCAGCACCAGCGCCCGCGTTCCGGAGCGCGGGTCTGCTCCGCTCCCACGGGCTGGCAGCAGAAGCAGCGCCTGGGCTGACATCAGGTTTCACTGCAGGACGGTGGCAGGGCTCTCCCACAGCCCCCAAAAGGCACCTGCTGCCTCTTCAGCAAGTCCTGTAGCTTTTCCTGCTGTATTTGTGAACTTAGGGACTGCTTGGGATGTACTTCCTTGTGCTGCGATTATAACTGAGCACAATGCACACAGCACAAAGCACTCCTTGTGCTGCTTGGGTTGGAGCAACAGGGAACTTTCAGCCACCTCTGAGGGAGCACAAAAGCAGCTGCCTTCAACTCCTGGTCCCAAACTGAACTGTAAACTGCTTTTTTAAGAGGGGGAAAAATCTATCTTATAACTGAATTGAACAAGTTCTTTTGTTCTCTTTCAGAGACTGACAAGATCATACTTATGTGACTTACCAAAAAGGTTTTTTTGGAAGCAAAACAATGATTAGCCACTGGTTAAGCTACTTGAGGCAGAAGACAGGCTACTCTCTTCCTCTCAAAATCCATTATCACCATCCTCAATCAATTTTTTCTGTTGAGCTGTCCTCAAGCCATACAACTTGCCCAGTCCTTCTACATTTCCTTCTCTCCCTGAAAGAAGCTTTATTTTTCATCTATCACTCTTCATCCTCTTCTCATTCAGGGGTCCTGGGAAGACCTGCACCATTAGCAACCACTTTGGCTTTAACTCCTTTTACAAAAGGCCCTGGGACACAACAACATTTTAAGAAATAGATCTGCTCTTTCCACACAGATTACTGAAGACTGAAGCCACAACTGTCAGAATCAGCTTGAACTGTCCTGTCTTGGGAATTAGCCATCACTTTCCCTAATGCCCCAGAGAAATCAAGTAATTTTTAAGAGAATGATCTGATGTTGCTCTATGATTAAGTGCTCCCATATTGCTCAATGACTAAAAGTGAGAAGCAACAAACATCATGAAACATTGGAATTATCAGTTTGTATTGCTGTTTTGAGACAGGCATTTCAAGACCACCGACAGAGTGGTAACAGATCTCACTCCAGGTCCTGATGAACGAAGCTTGAGCCCAAACTCAACTTACAGCTTTGTTAGGATGTGAGTCTACAACAACCAACTTACATCATGTTGAAGGTAGGTATTTAAAGGAGGTTTATTGGGGCTAATACTAAATTCAAACAGCCACAAGCTTATTTTCCATGTTTACCACACCAACTGTTGACAGATGAAGTCTCAGTGGAAAGTCCAAATTTTAATTTCACCATAACTTCCTGAAACATGACTACAGATTTCAATATTTGGCATTCGATCCTTGAGAGAGATACCATGTTTAAGAACATTCTACCAAATACATTTAAATTATGACTCAAAACCAAAACAATTTGGAAGTTTTGAAACATAAAACTGTTAGTATGAAATTAGTTTTTATTTTTTTACCTCAAAATAAATGCACATTTATCATTTAGTCAAGTGAAAACTGAAAAAGAGTATCTTAAACAAGGGGGGAACCTTCACAGAGCAAGTACCACAAACATGCTCAAGTTCCTTCTCCTGTTCTTGCCCAGCTCTGTTTGGCTAAGAACACCAGAAAAATTTCCTTTTTTCTTTCTTGTCAGTTTGGTCAATTAAAAGAAACACTTAAAGCACCAGATTTAGAAGTGGTATAAAACAAAACCAGGTACTCGTTCTCATCAGAATTCAGGTCCGTGTATTGCCACACTTTTAATATAAAACTTTCACTAAGTGTTGTACTAAATAGTATTTAGTAATTTCTCCTGCAGTTTAGCTCTTGATATCTTGGTAAGAGAAGTCAATGCATAAGCATGTCAGAAGTCAACGCTATAGTGTAACTACAGTATAACTCTAACAGGGCTTCTAAATACTGTTCACCAGAGTGATGTCTTATAGTTGAATTTCAGTTTCAACAGGTACTTCAGATTTACCTGAGCAACATCATACACAATATATCTGGGAAGAATGTTAAGGAATAATTACAGTAGTTGGTATTAATGACACAGAAAAACCACAAAACACAGAGAACTTCACCTTTGAACTTAAGTTACCATACAGATGCCTGTGTGATTAACCAATTCTAAGAGCTCAAACCACAAAGCTTTAAATCTGACTTTTCCATCTGAAAATGTTTTATACAATAGTTAGGAACAAGCAATTAAGTTCTGTGGAGAATAGTGCAGCAGGAATCCTGAGTGACAGGCAGGTGAACTGACTTAGATACAGGGTTGTGGCTCCTGAAAATTATTTTCTGTCATAGTAACACACATCTCTCTTGGTATCTGGGCAGAAGAGTCATATAGATTAAATGAGAGCTACAGATTCCGATCCAGCATTTACAATTTAATTGTAGTTCTATTGCTACCTTCCAGCACAGTCACTAATACCTTCATTTTCCACTAAAAAACCCAAACTGGAATCACAAAGAAGAGCTCTACAATGATTGGCAGTGTTTGCACAATCTTATTTTTCCAGAGACAGTCCCAGCTCATCTATTTGTTTCACAATCTTTTAGGCCTCAAACTTACCTCTAATCCCTAAGTGTAAAAAAAAATAAATACACATCATATTATCTCAACTAGCCAATATCGACTGTATTACAGCTCATCATCTGACCGATGGTGTATTTAAGAAAACTCAAGATAAAACCAGTACTGCCATGAGTTGTGTGGCCCAGACTCCTTGAGGGAGAAAAACAGCTCATCAGGGCCACAGGCAGTTTCTACAAACTCAAAGTTTGCATTACTGGGTTACCTGCTTCACTGGCAGTGAAGAGAGCTAGCTGGACCTTAGACATCACTTATTTACATTCTTATGACCTCTTGTGGATTTAAAGCACAAACTGATTTGGAGGCACTTCTGCCTGGAAAGAGACTTAATGGCTACATCTCTGTTGGGCACTTGGGCCATACCTCAACACTTGCAGAGGTCTGGGGAACAGAAAAGATGTGCTGAGAGAGTGCAAGAGCACAGAGCTGGCTCCCCCACCTCTTCCTGGCCAAGCTGGCATACCACAGCACCATGAGGGAGAAACCAGACTGGAGTGATGAGAAACCACAGGCTGCATTCACCTCCCCTTGTCCTGGCACATCTCTGGGCAAAACAATACAGCAATTTTGCCTGATCACTCCAATAACTTTTGTTCCTGTTGGGGAAAGCTATTGGAATGTGTATTGTTTCCTTTTTTTTTGCAGAATGACAATTTAAGTGCACCAACTGTAAAAATCATCCCCCTTGCAGAAGAGATTGTCTGCAAATACTCCCCAAGGCAGATTTAAACAAACCCAAAAAAAACACAGTGAGGCAAAACTCCTAACTGGCCTTAGAGAGGTCCTGCAAATGCAGTGACACTCAAACACCGTGTGCAGCCAACATAACAGCAAAGGATACTCATTATACAGAAGACAGGTATCATTAATTCCTGTGGAGATCCCATTCCCTAAGGGAACCTCTACACCACCAAGGGTAGTCGTGGCTGTGGGATCAGGAGCAGTTTTGCCCAAGCCTAGAAAGGAAAAACAACATTAGTTATAAATCTAGGAGGCAAACAGATTTGCACAAAAAGAAAACGATCCAGCCAGCCAAATACCACTTCACATATACTTTCAAATCAAGTGTAGAAGTATCTTCAACAGAACATGAAAAATACTGTTTGTTTATTCAATTCAGCATCACCATATTTATGGCAGTTATACTCTGCTACATTAAAAATGAGAATTTTAGACTTTAAACTGTTAATTGTCTAATCTGTATGATCAAAGCTAAACCAGAACAGATTTGTAGCCCTCATATCCTAACTCCATGAATGAAAACATGCACATTGCAGCATTTTCAGACAAGTACAACAAACCAATTCTTATTCTCATTAAAATTTTCAATATAAATCTGATTTGACATCCATAACATGAGTAGTACGTATAGAAAAAAGTGCAAAATTACTTTTTATTCTCTTTTAGGCAACCTATTTTTTAAGCCTCTCAAAATGAATAGTTTAAGATAAGCCACTCATTACTGAAGGTACTTTTCTTCAATCTTCCATCTTGGTACAGAAGACAGTCATGATTACCATCTCTTTTGCTTGAGTGAGACAGCTAAGTCTTCTCTCTCATCTTCTTTTTCAATATATGACACTTTTTGCAGATAGAAGTTTAATAAGAGCAGTTATTCCATCTGAACTTTTATTCCTAGCTTTTCCCTTCTGTCCAAGCTTCTAAGCCACTTTGAAAGCTAAACAATGACTCTTCTGATCTATTCATCTCTCTTCTAAAAGACACAGTATTGTTATGATGAAAGCATGTAAGAAGTTGGAGAATGTACTTTATATTTTCTCCAGTGTAACATCAAATACAAGTTTCCTCCTGACCTTCAGCACCTTAAGTCTTAACATTCAGTGTATTAACTTGCATCTTAAAACACCCCATACAAATCCTGATGCAACTAAAGGGCAACATTATGCAACTTCTTAAAGGAAGTACAGCTAAGAAGTGACTATAGCTGTCTTTACTAAGCACCACAACCAAGTCTGCCATCAATTACAGATTACTAATGACAACTACTAATGCTTACCTTTGACACTGTGTTTTCCCTTGGGCAATTTTGTGATATGGGAAGCATTCTTTAGTTCGTACCTGGACAGCACAAAGAACACACAATAGCACTTTACATTAATCTTAAACTATCTTAGTGGAAAAAAAATCACAAATTTTTCAGGCTTTACTTTATGATGAATTAATGTAAAGTTAATCTAAGTTCTAGTCTTCTGGAACTCAAACTTTCTTTGTCTTAGTTACTAATTTTAATGATGTTAGCATTTTGTACAAGATTAAGCTAGACCTGAAACAACAGCTCTTATTTTAAGAAAAAACAGATCTTGTTTCTGAAGAAAAAACACATGCTTCTTCTTCACACTGAACAGAAGGCTTGCAACCTTAGCATCACCTTCTATGAGGATGTATTAAGCACATTTAGCAAGTACTCTTCATAAGTTACGTACATATTTCCAAGGGCGACTTCTCCCAGCAGTACTAAACCTATGGGATCAGCTTGAGATGTGTGACAGTAGTTTGCACTCTTGGATACCATGTCTGCAAAATAGATGCCCTTCCCAAACATGTAGCCGGTCTGCAAGAAGGAAATAAATATAAAATTAAAATTGGGGTAATAAAATAACCCAGCAGCACTGAATCCACCTGGCTGGGCTCCCGGGAGAGCAACTCAAGCTCTTGTGGACATGGACGCACAACCCACTCGGGGGACACGATGTTGTCTAAATGGTGGCAGATAACACAGCCCCTCCCCAGACAGAAATTCCCTTCTTTAGGCTGTCCCTGCCTGTGGCCATCTCTGGGCACAGGGATGCAGGCAGCCAGAGAAGCTGTTTCACCCACCACAGGAGCTTCAGGCGGAGCTATCCGCAGGCCCTGCGACAGGATGCCAGCGAAGTTGGTGGTGCGGGAGCCGTGCCACAGCAGCTGGCGGTTGTGGAGCTGCCTGAAGGGCTTGTAACGCTGGCTCTCCCCCTCACGCTCAATCCTGAAGATCTTCAGATCAGAAGAGGATAGGAGGAAAAGAAGAACCAAGCAAATAAACCATTAGCTTCATGCAGCTCGTCAGAGGGGAGAAGGAAAAAAAAATCTGATCTGCAAAGTACATTGATCTGCTAGGGAAATTGATCAGGATGGGTTTTAGTGTTTGTAATTGGCTGTGTCGGGCTAGCAAAAGAGAGGTAGCAGCAATCATGCAGCACTTGTTATTGATTACTTCTCCACCTTTTCTTCTGCATTTTCATGAGGCTCTATTTTTCTGAAAAAATCATTCAATGAACTAAGGTTCAATTTCAGATGATTACTCCTCCACCTTCCCTTTGAGGCAAATTAAATTAAAATAAAAACACCAAAGGAAAAACACCTCATTAGATTCATCTCTGCCTAGACTTTTGCTATTCTAATTAAAAGAAAATGTTTTATCAAATCATCCCTTCAACAGAGAAAACTGAGTTAGCTACTCAAAAATGTAAGGCAATTGCAAACAAGCAAAGCAATTTAGGAGAGTCCATCTTCCCAAAGATAAACCCCATTATTTCCCAGCTTACATCCACAACTTTGAGGTCATATGCATTGTGTGTAGCAGCATGAGTATTCTTCACATATTGTTTGATAATCTTGGCTTCTTCTGAATCTTTGTCAACAACCTGCAAAGAGGCAAATGAGAAGTCTCCTCAGCACACAAACTAGCAGCCATCTTATGACAACATGCACCCAAGGCCTGCAACTGCACTCTTTAAACCTCCTCAACCATTTAAGTGCAAATACATTCCTAGCTAGAGAAAATGGACAGATATACGGACAGCCACAGGATGTCTGAGACAGTGCTGGAAATGGAGATGATTTTCAGTTCCACTCAAAGAAGGGTCAGCCAAGAACTGAATCCAGTCCAGCTTTCAACACCTCAAAGAAGAGAGCCTCCATGGCCTCTCTGGGCAACCTTTTCCAGTTGTCCAACCACTCTCAGAGTAAACAAATTAAAAAAACCAAAACAAACAACATCAATAACAAAAGCTTTTTCTTTTGTTTCAACACAAATTCCTGTACTTCAATTTGTGCCCACTGCCTCTTGTCACTGGAAACCACTGAGGAAAGTCTGCCTCTGTTCTCTTTCCTTCTTTCTCCCATCACATATTCCTAGATATTGATACAATATCCCTTGAGCTCTTTTCTCCAGGTCAAAACAGCTCAGCTCTTTCTGCATCTCTTAAACACATATCCTAGTTCCTTATCCCACCTCAGTTCCATATATCTGTCCAGTTACAGTCTGGGTGATTTATTTTACTCCAAACTAACAGGACATCAGCTTGTATTCACAGCCACTCATGGCCTCTTATTTCCTTTACCTTAATATCTGTTTTAAGTTTTTCATAGTTGATGTCAATTGGGTCTTTATCTCCATCTTCATTTCCACCTCTGAGAAGGCTGTAAGCAACCTCAATATCAAGCAAGTTGTCCAACATCTGCACTTTAGCCTGAAGAATTGAAACAGGAAATGTTATGTTACTTAGGCCTTTGACATGTTCAGAATAAGTCTGGGATACTCCAAATTAAAAAAGTGTCTGACAATCATTGGCCAAATGGTGCCATCTAATAACTAAACAATACTGTCTTTAAATATATATACAGCCCCAAATATATTAAAATATACACACATGTATATACATAACATCTCTATCTTCTCATACCTTATGCATATAGTATTTACACAGACACATGCACATAAACTAAGAAGAAGATAATCTGAAGAAAAACAAGTTTAACCTCATGAAAGTATGAGGTTAAACTTGTTTTTCTTCAGATTATCTTTTGGCTTGTTTTAATGCTTACTTTAATCTCTGCTTTTATGAGGTTAAGTAAGTGTTAAACCTCACATACTCTCTATGTTAGATGTCCAACTCAAGACTTGTTGTCTGCAAACACCACTTTCCAACATTTGTGAAAAACAGTTTCTAGTCAATACCTGAATGTATTCCAAGTTATTCAGGAGAGGTGGCTTCTTCATCCCAAAGTCATGAGGAATCAGTGTATAGAAGCGGTTGGAGAGGTCCAAAATCTGGGATTCTGAACCACTGTCAGAAACTGCCTAGACAAGACAACAAGCACCAAAGAAAATTACTGAGTAAGACTAAGTCTCCATTGCAATAAACCATACAAGATACTTAGGGACTAACACAGGAGAAGCAATGCAAATAAAGCTTTTGCTTTAGTCTCACAGGACTCAAAAGAACAATTCTATTTAAGTGTCTTGTGTGCAGCAAGTCACAGTATTTGCACAGAAATACATGGAATTGTGTATGAGAAAAATTCAATGGGGATTATGTTTCTGGAGGGCAAAATAAAGTCTTCAGGACATTTAAATGGTGCATATCCTTGTCAAGGGTCTGGTCTATTCCAGAATCTAAAGAAATTCCTGTATCAATGCTTTGCCAAGGAGCCTGTGACAAAAAGCCATGGGTTATGCTGGTGCATTTTTGCAATCTGTAAAGGCAATACTGCGTAGTGATTCTGGAATGGTTCAGATCACGATGTGTAAATACAGCAGCGTTATCAAACTAGACACTTTCCTGAGTCAACTCAACCTTTATTCTAATCCTCTGACAGACTTCTCTGGGGTGGAAACACCAGCTCACTACTAGATCAAGGCACCAGCTTAGCTTTATTTGCTCAGCTGCCATTTCTGTTTGGCACAGCCTAAAGTTTGTGCTACAAAACTGCTGAAGACACAAGTACCGCTCACTGGTACAACAGTGAAGAGAACTAACTGGTTACCCATGGAAGCCACATCCTCTTCCCCAGAGAAAGAGAAAGCACAGCTCAGCATTCACCCCACTGAGCCCAGAACAACTTCTGAATTCCCTTTTTGCTCTAACATCTCCTTTATGCTCACCTGCTGAACCTCATTCAGGATGGAGTACGCACTCTGGATCTGTCGCTTGCTCAGTTTTCCCAATGGCATCTTCTGCAAGTCAATCTGATAAAGATATAAGTATTAAACCCAACTTTCACTACATTCAAACCACTGCAGCATTCCCTCTCTGGTTTCTAGAGAACTAATTTTGCCATGCTAATAGGACTGACCAACAAAGAATGGAAACATTTTAGACTCTGAGGATTGAGGAATTATGTCAGAAGGACACACCATTGAGAGGACATCCTATAACCAAAGGAATACTGCAATAGGAAGCTAAGCACACATGCTAGGGCAACACAAAAATAGTATATTAATTATCTGGCATGAAGTTTAATATTAACCTGGTGTCAGATGCATTTCTTAATCCATAAGTAACCATATACTTAAGGCTGGCAAAGAAGCAAACTGAATGAAGTAATTCTTGTTCATAAGATCATCTGTGTCTAGGTACAATCCAGACACCCTCTTCCAACTTTACCCTACAATTATCAAGGGCCAAATGCAAAGATGCTAGGAGGCGCTTCACGTTCATAAAAAATGAGCCAAAACCCCTCAAGTAAGTTAAAAGCAATGTCTTGGTTGCCTGCATTTATCCACTGATATAATTTAACGTTGGTTTTCTTTGTGTATTGATGGATCTTGGGAGAGTACTGGAATTTAATTTAAGGTACTAAAAAATGCTGGGCAAGCCATCTGAAAGCTTTCAGGTAAGCTGCAAAAAATGGTACAAAGCCTATTCTGAAAGGTAGGCACTCCAAATAATGATACAGAGGGCAAAGAACAGCTGCTTAAATGTCAAGTCTTAGGCAGAATAACTATGCTGGCTGAAGAAAACTGAAATTTCTTATTTAGAATTAGTTCAAATGACTGCATTAAAACAAACAGCAGGATCTCTGCACATCAGTAAAACAGTGCAAGGAGAGACATATCATGCTACCAAACCCCTCTCTGAAAACTTGCCAGAAGGATGGATCAAGAAGAATGGAGAAAAGAAGAATGGATGAAAATAAGAGTTTTATTAGAACAAATGAGAAATACAACCAAAACAATCCCAAGTCCACCCTGTGCAGAAGAGGATCTGGACTCTGACAAGACACTTCCATTAGTTTATGTACGAACTGGCAGGATTCCTCTAGTCTGAGGTGCATCTCATTTGCTACCTAAAATCCATGGTACTCCAGCCCCCAAATGTGGTTCCCTGCTTAGAAAAAAGGAGTGTCACCAGTGTCACATGATGAGCACACTGGTTATCTGTGTTAATGCTTTAAGAGCATCCAGCAAACAGCAGTCACTATGCAGATGTGACTGGGAAAAACCATAAACAAACAAAACCACAGAATGATTCCTGCTCCCAGGACTGACAGACAATTCTCTCATAGGCTTGTTAAATTGAAGACACTGACAGACAAAAAATGCACCTGTGTTTTAAGAACTGCATGTATCACAACTAAGCTACAACTTCCAGGGCTTGGCAAATTCCAGTCGGACTCTTGCCTTTATTTTAAGACAGATCTAAAACTCAAACTTGGCTTTTGGGAAGTAAGAAGCACTCTGGATTGCAAAGAACTTTCTTCTGATTGTGCAAGCATGATGGTAGGTTAGGAAGAAACATGAATGTGTGTAGTCACCTCAAATTCCACCATTGCTTTCTTCATGCTCTCCACATCAAAGATCATCTTAATAAGATCCTGGATTGGCTTAGCGAGTTTTGATTTTGTCCCAGCACCTACTGTCAATTTCCTGACAGCTTCTTCATCCTGCAAGGTAAAAATAGTATCAGAATTAGCAAAATCACAAAGGATTAAAAAGTAACAGGCTGGCTGCCATGGCAACAACTCAAAACCAATTTAGTGTGTGCATACTATGACTAGCCTGAAGTTCATGGGGAGCGTGGGACACTGCTCTGACATTCTGGAACAAAACTGTTTAAAAAAAACACCTATTCAGTAATTTGGCAGATACTATTTCAAGAGATAGCACTGTAAAAAAATATGCAGAAAGTAGAATTAAGGGACTAGGAACTCTCTTTGCATTGCTGCTTCACTTCAAGCAAGTATTAATTACTTTTTCTGCAAGCTTTCTGCTGCACAGAGACTTTCACATGAGAAAATGACTGTTTACTTTGCTGCTTTTATGACAAAACAGATGTAATAACTAGTTTCACCAAGTTTTTGTAATAAAAACTGCCACAGATGTGTACAGGAATCATCAATTAGGCATAATACCATCTTGATGCCTTCATGGAGAGAGCACAACACAAATAAATCATCAGCCAGGTGCTTTGAGTAACACTGTACATTACACTGAGACAGACACTTTGCCACTGCAATATTCAAATTTCCAGAATTAAAGCCAAGCTTTGAGTGCTTTGCACTGAAAGATGACATCCATTAATTTGACCAGGGAAAAACACAATGTCTTGAAAATATGTGCTCTGGCAATTTTATAGCATTCAACTGTTTAGTCTGAAAATAGTTCAGGTAACAGGTATGCCCTTAAATAAATACACAAATCCCCACTGGAAAGAAGGAAGAGAATTCTTATTTATCTCAGCTGTCTAAAAACCCAAATCTTACTGGCAGTGAATAATTTCTTTCTCACCCTGCTCAGTATATGCACTAAGTGGAACACTGCATTGGAATTGCTACAGCATTTGGGAGGATTTTTGGAGGCAGCAGACAGATGAAAAGCATCTATTTTAAATTTAAAAAAAATCGAGTTTTCAGACAGGATGTATGTGAACTGACTGCTGGATTAAGTGCAAATTAATGTCCCTAAAGTTACAGAGTAAACAGGAACACGCATTGAAGGGATCTGATAACAGAAAACTCTTTAGTTTCCCAACAGGGCTATTTTAATGGATGTAGATCCTTGACCTACAGCTTTCCCCTGTAGCAGAGAGAAGATATGCAACAGCTGCATTTCAATTCCCCTGGTTTGTGAAGTGCAAAAGATCCACAGAACAGAACAGTGACACAGGGAACCTCAGCAATGCTCCACCTGGGACAGGGGCATTTCAGGGTTACCTGTCCATAATCTATTTCCAGTGGGTAGAACTTTTTGGGATATTTTGTGAAGTTCTTAGAATGCCAAGAATTGCCAGTTTTCTCTTCATACAAATTCAGGAAGTGTTCAATGGCATCTTCTTTTGATGGCATCTGCTCCAGCTTGTTACTGCCAATCACAGTGCCCACACGGCCCCAGGAGCGGAACACCCAGTACCTGGAGAAATGCAATGGGACAAAAGAACAGCCATCAGCCACTCCAGTGCTATTGGCATAGCAGTAACTTTATGGAACACCCCCTCCACCACAGCGAGTGTGAAAAGGTAGAAAAAAGAATTTCTACCTTTTTTTCACTGTGGGAAATCAACAGAGGAATCACTCTATGTCCAAGAACTGGTGTAAAAAAATGGCCAGTGTTAACACACCAGAACCACAGCCCTGAGGATAAATGGGTGAACAGCAGGAAAAGACAGGCTAACATCTCTTCAATCTTCGTGTTTTGCAAATACAAACCTTCAGACTGTTGGGGTCATATATTTGAAAAACAAAGACAAAGCATCTTTAAGCCCCAGGCCCCAGAGTTCAGTATTTTAGAGAAACCAGAAGTAAATCAAATATTTGTTTGTACTGCTGACAGCACCTTGGGTGAGCTTCTGTAGTATTTATGGGGATACAATCAATCAGCCTTTCCAATATGTCAGGTATAAAATGCAGGCACTGAGATCCCTCCACGTACTGAATCCCAGACTTGATACAACCTCACACAAATGAGACAGGAACAAAGCCTATTAAAAACATGGTAAAATGCAATAAATCTGGAGCTGAACCACAGTCCTTGCTACCCTGGATTTCTGTGTCATTTATGTGTATGGCAGGGGCAGTTTTATTTTAAAGAACCTTCTCAATCTCTTCATCTAATCAGCAATGCAACCACTGAACAGCTCTGCCATGCACCCAATGAGACTGGAAAGCTAAACACACCATCAGCTCTTGACTATTTCATGCATTTTGTTACACTTTAGGGCACACAATTCAGGCTAACACTGTGGTAGAACAGACAGAATCTGGTTTTGCTTCCCAAGGTGACAGCTCTGTGATTAGAACACAACATTAAGTTAGAGAATATGGAGGGGGAAAAAAACCACCCTACGTTTTGTCAACACCCACAAAGAATGTCTCCATGCAGAGCACAGATTTCTCCATAGGTGGCTTGTTTGGTAGGTTTGGAGGAGTTCTTTTAGTTTTGTTTTTTTTTTTTTTTCATTTGTGTTGCAGTGGTTTTTTCCTTCAAGTAACTACACCAATCTGTTATCTCCCCAAAGACATTTTACTCACACTTTGCTTTGAAGGGAAAACTAAACTCACCTGTTCTCTCTGTCATCCTCCAGCAGCTGGAGCTTATAATAGGAATTTGTTCCTTTCACAATATCTACTAGTCCCAGGGTTGCACTGAAAATTTTCCCACCTTTTTCAAAGACATGAGCAGAATCCTCCAAACCTGCAGAGAAGAAAAAATTAGAACACAGAGGAGGAGGTTACTGTTTTAGCTCTCCTTCCTGCATTTGCACTCATCCAAATGTTTCCTGCAGCAGTGTGATTTAACAGAAATACTGCAAAAAACAGTGACCACACAGCTCATTCAAAACTACTTGGAGCACCATGAATTAATTAATGAATTGTGAGCTTACACCTTTAGATAAACTTTAGATAAACACAGGATCAGAACACCCAGTATCTGAAGAAACTAGAGTTAGTATCTAGTTAGCATCCTAACTAGAGGAAAAAAAACCTGTAACCTTTAATAGAGAATGATCTAAAATCCAGGATCTAATACTGTGTGAGCAGCTGAAGGAATCCTCAGGAGAAATGCAGCTCTGCAGGTGTCAGATTAGCAAATGGACTGAAAACCAAAGGCTGGCCTTGGATGCAGTACAAATTGTCAGAGCATCCATGCACCACAGGTTTGGAGAGTAGCATCAGCAGATGCTTATGCCAAACCTGTGTCCTCTGCTGGCTGGGCCTTTACTCACTCCACTGACAGGAGATCATAAAGCTGAACAAGGTGCATGCCTTAGTTTAAGTGGTCCTTCTGAAGAAAGCTGCACTAGAAAGTCCTGGAATATTCACCCTTGGATGTGAATCAATATGCTTCCTCTGATAGCAATGGTAAAGGTTAAAAAATTCATGCTCCTTCATGGAATCCTCATCCTTTCAGAGAAAAACCCTTTTCCAAACCATCACGCATTCTGATGACTGTGGGTGGTGCAGGCACAGGCACTGCTATCACTCACCAGAATCAGGATCGACTGCTGCTCCACCCTTCACTGTTAACTTCATCTTCTTTTCAGACTTGCTAGGTCCTGCAGTAAAAGACAGTTAATTTTTTTCTTAGGTGAGCAACACAGTCTCACTTGAATCAACCTTAAAATTCTCAATTTGCATAATTATCACCCTAAGGTGAAGCAGATTCCCAGTATATGAACACACTGACTTCAGGACTTCAGAGCCATTTTTTTAACCTAGCTCTAGCAGCCAACTAAATGAGAAATTACATTTCCCCAGATTCTATTTTTTTTTTCTCCTGGCCCCAAGAGGTGGACCATGTCGTTTTTTTTACCTGCACTGGAGATAAACACAACCACAAATGTGGAAGTGGGATTTAAAAACTTCAGGGCATGGGAGTGTTTGGATTCCCTGGGGATGCTACTGTGGTGAGACAGTCTGGCAATAACACACCCAATTGTATGACAGAAACCTCCACTTGGAGGACACAAAGAACAGGTTCTGAAGAGAAGTGAGCAAATGTGATGGTTTTGTTCACCATTCAGGGTTAATAATGGCATTGATGAGTAATGCCATCAATATTTTTACACTGCTACAAAAACATTGTGTTCTAAATCAAGTAGCATAGAGACTCAGTGCTCTGGACCTCAGTATTTTCTCACTTGCCAACACTCCCTGAGTTGTGTCTGTCATTTTGCTGTCCTAGGACCTCCTAGGAGCTGCAAAACTAACCCAAACTGGCAGTGAAGCTGATGTTTTATGAGAAAGAGACTGGATTGATGGTAGGGAGTCTGGGCAGACTGAAGTAGGAGAACCAAGAGCCAGCTCAGAAGACAGTTTCATGTTTACTTAAAGCTAGTCTTGCCCTGAGGTCCATTATATAAACTTATCATGAGGAAACAAAAAGGCAGAAAATTCAAGGGAAGGGTAAGGACAGACCATACCCAGGTTTGCTTTGTGCACGCACAGTACTGAACAGGCCTGTGGAGAAACAACCGCCTTGTTTCTCACCTTGTTCTTCTTTGACCTTCCCAGCACTCTTTGTACTTGGGGGCTTGCTGCTCTTCCCATCCACAGCCATTTCCTCGTGCTCCATTTTCACCTCTGCACCCCAGGGTGAAAGGGCATGGAGAGACACGAGCTCCTGGAAGTCCTTGCTGGAAGATTTCACGTCCTGAAGAAATGCCTCTGAGACCACACGGACTTTGGCCTCCTTCACTTCTTCCATCTTCTTGCTCATTTTCTCCACATCCTCTGCAGAGGCAGGATAGGAAGGGGAGAAAAAAATGCATCCATGAGGTTTTAGACCTCAGCCTCTCCCTCTGGCCACGATTCAGGGCTCTGTAACACTGTGTGAAAACACAATTCCACTACGTTTTGGATTCACCATGTTCTTTGGAGAGCCAAGTTCCTCCTTGGTTCCAAGATACAGCTTGGGCTAGAGCAGGAACACTCCTGTTCTACCTGGCTGGTACAGTTCTCCCTTCCCCAGGTCTCAGCTGGAGCTGGACTTTCTGATGGATGGGAGCAGTTCTCCCACCTCAGCAGTTTACACAGCTCCAAGACAGAGCAAGAGCAGACTCTAAGCTGCTAGCAGAGCAAACCAGTGCCCTCAGGCACCCACAGTCAGCTCTGGGGATTCCCCAAGGCAAGCATGGACACAGCCCTCAGCACCCCTCATCCCAACAAAGGTGGCTGGCACACCACCATGGTCTGCACACAAACCCCAGCTGCCACTGACCCACGAGAGCCTTAGGGCTCAGCCTGCCAGGTTAACTTGCTGGGTAAGCATAACTCAAACAGCACACATCTGTCTACTTTTCCAAGCACACTCAGGCCATGTGTGCACACAAAACACTCCTCCTAATCCAAACACTGATCCCCAGACAGCTCTGAGGACAAGTGTCCTCTGTAATCTGCTCAGCTCTGTTACCACTGCTGCCAGGAACCACAGCATGGCTGCTCACTCTGGGTGCTGATGCACAGGGTGGCCTTGTTAGCTGTTGTGGTCATCTTTCCTCCCAGGTCCTCCACAATGCTTTTCACCTCCTCCTTGTTCTTTGACAGCTTCCCAACAATCAGGATCTTCATGTTGGTCAGTGGTTTGTCTAAAGGTTTGGAAACAACACGTTAGGCACAGAGTTCCTGGACAAACAGCAAGCACAAAGTGACAGCATCCCCCCCTCTCTGTACAATCAGCTCAGCTGGCAGGGATAGGAGGGGCCAAGCAGGTCTGACCTATGCTAAGCAAGCAGGAGGGAGCTCCCCTTCCCAGAGGAAAGGGAACAAAGCTCAGCAGCTACCAACAAACAGAAGGGATGGAAGACAGGGAAATGGTATTCAGGCATATTTGCCCTTTTCTTGGTTTGTTTTGTTAAGTAAAAAGAATCAGCCTTCTTTCAGCACTGTGCTACCAGGGACTGTGCTCTGCTTCCCTATTCTTTTGATGCCTGGATAGCATGGAAGAAATTCACTGTCACATGAAAGCTCCAGCCTTTTCAAAAGGAAATCTTTTTTTGAGGGGCTGCAGAGAGAATTCTCTCTCAAGCAACACTGTTCCAGTCTTGATCTTATAGAGAGTACAAGGTTCTACTGTGCAAACCCCATAAGAAGTCAGGAGCAAACTGGTAACCATTGTGTTAACATTGCAATTCAGCCTGGTCCGGGACATGGCAAGAGCATATTTGCACTGCTATAAGATAAATGCTATCAACTCTAATTGACCAGCTGAGGGTTGTGCTTCCTCTTCTCTCCTCAACTCAGATTAGTTTGGTTGTTAGCAAACAAAGCAACCTGGCTTTAAATCTGGTCAACCTTTTGAGTTTACCTTCAGGGGACACTGGGGCTGGAATCATTTGCTAATCAGAAACAAGACCTGGGTTACTTTATCTTCATTGCTAACATAACATAATCTGGCTGAATGCTAACCATGCAGAATTACGCCCACCTTTTTAACCAAGTAACAATAATGCCCTGCACCCAAAATTATGGCCAGAACTAGAAGTCAGCATATACTTAACAGACAGGCTTTATCACCAAAGCATGCAACTCATTCCAGCCACCTACCTTTTGCCAGTTGGAGACAGCACATTTATTTTGCATAAGTGGAGTCAGTGATCAGTAAAGCCAAATCTCAGTAGATGACTTAGAAACAAAACAAACCCCTGAAAAACCCTCTTGCCCTCAAAGCCTACATTTATGTGGAATATCTGGCATTAAGGACATCCCTGGATGGTCCCCAAGAAACCAAGTGAGGTGGCACTTTGAAGCAGGTCTCCCCTGAGACACAATTTGCAACATCAGCCTTTACATTTCTGATTCACTGCACACACATCATTTCCTCACAATCAAGAAACACTCAAAACCATCTGTGAGTAAACAACAGAACCTCAAGCCCATGACCCCACACAACCAGGGCCTACCTGTGCTGGGAAGATGAAGCACAGGAGACACTGTTTTTATCAGGAGAGCTTTGCCTGCTAGAGAGCAGGAGAGCAGTGGGACTGTTCAGGGTGGCATGTTTATCTGGCTGGGAATGCCAGCCTGATCATCATCCTGAGCTCCACCAAGCCATGCCCAGCCAGACACTTACCTCTGGGTGCAGACACAGTCTCTGACAAAGGAGCAGATGCAGAGGGAGGAGGTGCTGAGTTCACAGTTGCAGCATCTGGAGGGAACACCCTGTCCTGCTTCTTACACTTAAATTTCTTCAGGTAAGGAATTTCCCGGAACTCCTGTGGGATGGAAGCATAAGCAATTTAAAATCAACAAATATTATTATAAGATTTATAAGGATAAATTGAATGCTGGCCAGATGTTGGCATTTATTGCACATCTTAGAAATTATTTTGATTCACACTGAGGTGGACAAACCCCCACTTTACTGACTGAGAAAACAAAGCTGGAAGAGGGTAAATGATGAGTTTCAAATCAACGACTCTTTCAATTTAATGTTACTGGAAAAAATATGATTTATTTATGCATTAGCTGCCTGCTCCTGGAGGGATGTGGCTGTGACAGGCCTTGCCTGCTGTCACAGCTGCTCAGTGCTGCAGCACACTGCTCTCTGGCATCCTACACTGACTGCTGCTTGTCCAATCAGCAGAGAAATGGGCTTCAGAACATCAAATATGCAGTGAACACTCACCTTTGGGATTACCCAGTCTTTCCTGTTGGGAGTCTGTGTTTTAGCCACGCACTTGGTCCAGGCAGTGATGTCCCCTGAACAGTAATAAGCGTCACTCTTGAACACAAACTGTCCCTTGCACTGCTCGCAGGGCAGCAGAGCTCCAAAGGCCATCCCATCTGCTACTCGGTCCAAGATCTACAGCACCAGAGAGAGAACACAGAGCAGGTCATGGCAGGAGGAGGCTGGAGGCACACACACACCGTGTTATCCCAGGCTGCACGAGAACACAACTGCCAGGCTGCTGGCACAGACACTTCCAGCACGTCACACACACTCTGAACATAAACCAAGCCTCTCTGCTGCACTGATGGATGTTTGATGCCACAGAGGCTTGGCACAAGGCTCTTCCTGCTCACAGTCCTGTGGATATTCTCAGTTCAGTCAAAGAGAATTCTCCCAGGCTTCAGGCCTGGGAAACTTAGAGAGGAAGAATGAAAACAATGATCTCTTTTTCTGTTCATGTTGTTTATAGATAGGTACCTTCAGAGTGTGCTATTCATGGATCACCAATAGTGTGGAAGGTTTTTACTTTTAGACCTATCAGGTTTCACCTTAGCAATCCTGGTTATAAAAGGATGCTACCTCTTAATATATTAAGTCTCTCTTTTTCACCTTCTGAACCGTGGAGTCATTTCATCCATCCCTGACTCAACAGTGTCACACCCCTGGCTCAGCCTCTCCTCTCCAGGAAGAGGGAGGTGATTCTCCCCCTCTGCTCTGCTCTCAAGAGATCCCCCCTTGAAGAGCAGCATTCAGATCTGGGGCTCCCACCAGAGCAAGGACACAGACCTGCAGAAGTGAGGCCAAAGGAGGGCCGCAAAAATGACCAGAGGGTTTGAGCATCTCTCCTGTGAAGACAAGCTGAGACATGGGATTGTGCAGCCTGGAGAAAAGGTCTCAAGGTCTCCTTGTAAGACCTTCCAGAATTTAAACAGGATCTACAAGAGAGCAGCGAGGCACTTTACAAGGCCATGTAGTGACAGGATAATGGCTTTAAACTGAAAGAAGGTATGTTTAGAGTGGATATTAGGAATAAATCCTTCACTCTGAGCGTGGTGAGGCACTGGAACAGGTTGCCCAGAGGAGCTGTGGATTCTCCATCCTTAGAAGTGTTCAAGACTGGGTTGGATGGGGCTTTAAGCAACCTGATCTAGGGGGGTGGCATCCCTGCCCATGGGGATTGGAAAGAAATCTTTATAGAATCCCAATGTCACTGTCATATTTTCTGAAAAATCCTCTTTGGCCAGGATTCTTCCCCTGGGAAGCTGAGAAGCCTCTGAGAAAAAATGAAAACAATTCTTATCTCATTTGCTTCTCATATGTTTTGCTGCTTTAGAATGTGGTTGGAGATTGTTTATCCAACATGTGAATTGTTTTGACTTAATGACCAATCACGGTCAGGCTGCATCAGACTCTGAGGAGAGAGTCATTAGTTTTTAATTATTATCTTTCAGCCTTCTGTAAGTATCCTTTCTCTATTCATTAGTATAGTTTAGTATAGCATTCTTTAATATAATATCATAAAAAAATAAATTAGCCTTCTGAGAACATGGAATCAGATTCAACATTCCTCCCCATGACAGGGGACCCTGAAAATACCCCATCCTTTCCAATCCAACCCATTCTACAATCCTGTGGTCCAGGAGAACACACCTACCACACAGCACCTGACCAGGCTGCCATGCCAGGGAGAAGACAAGCTACTGCATCTGAGCACATGAGGAGGTAGGTGGGGATGTAGGCTCAGACAAGTCCAGGTTTTCCTGCCTAAGACTATTCCATGACCATTTTGAGTCTAGACACTTCCCACACGCCAGCCCACACTCCTTAGAAAGAGTCTTGATAAATACAAATACTTAAAGCAGTATGTGGCTCTGAAAGGGAGCAGACTTTCACAAATGACATAGACCAAAATGGACTGTTTTTAGAAAAGAAACTGGGAAAGAATTTGTACAATTTTTGCTTCATTATGCATAGTTCACCAGTTGAGGGAGGCCATGTGAAGTGCCTTAACTAACCTGCTCATGAAGAGCCAGCTCCAAAAAAAACCAGCACAGAGCACTTTGAGCATAACAGAATAAAGGCACTACACCAGGACAAAGATGCTGAATTCAGCATCACTCACCACCACACCACCCTTCACAAGCAAGTGTAACAGCAATACCAGAGTCCTGGGACAGAAGGACTGGGCTTTGCACCAAATTTCTTTCTTGAGTGGTATGTTTGGAACATTCTTCAGACTTGTGGACCTTGCAGCAATATTGGGTCAGGTCAGCTTCACCAATTCCATGACCCCACACACACACAGAGCAACTACAACCAAACTCACAGCATTCTCCCCTGAGGGGACCTCCTGCTTGTTGGCAATCAGCAGCTCCTTCAGGTCATTGGTGGAGCAGACCTTCCTCAGCTCATCCTTGATGCCCCAGATCAGCTCTGTCTGCTCCTGTTGACAAAACCCAGCAGTTTAGAAAGCAATCCATTGCAAGCAGCAAAGAACACTCCTCAAACTGCAGTATGTGCACAAGGTTTTAGCAAGTCCACTTTATCTTACACACAGATTGTGAGATTAAGAGCTCCAAGAACCAGTACTTTACCAAAAGGGAGAGTCACACCTTCTACCAAACACCTAAAACAGACCCTTAAAGTCACATCCTCCAAATGTCAATGCCCTTATTTTGAAAGTCTCAGCATTCTATATAAATTTCACCTACCTAGCTGACACTGAAAAGAGTGGGGATGTAGCTGCATTTCAGCCTTCTATTAAAAAAAAATCAGAAATGCTGACTGCCACTGTTCTTTTTTTAAGATAACTAAGCATTAGAGGAATTTCTACCAGATCAGACACCTGCAGCAGTGTGGAGAAGCATGCATATTCCTTTGGGCTTTTTACAGAACTTGAAAGGGTTGGGAAGCACAGAAGCATCCTAAAACATCTCAAATAGTTTCTGAATGTTATCCATTGGCTACATCAAAAATGCAGTCTGCCCTGAAAGAAGTGGTTTACAGGGTTAAGTGGTGCAATTTTCAGTGTTAGTGATCATGCTTAATGAAATGCTGTTAAAAAAAGTGAACCCAAACTTAATCCTGATCCACAAAGTGCCTCCATTTGTCCTAAACATCCGCACTGCAGCAGCAAAACCTTAAAAATATCTTTTTTGAAAGTTATGGTGCTGCCACAAAACAAAAAAGAAAACTTTTGCATAAAGCCAGAGCCAGCATTTTTCTACAGCTCTATTAAGACCTCAGTTAGAGCAAAGACAGATTGTTAGTTTTTTTTTTTTTGCCTTGGAAACTTTGAATAAATAAAAAATTCCTGAAGCTCTATTAGGGATTCTTCCCACAATATTCTAAAAGATGACAGGTAGAAACCTGTGATCTATCACAATTTGTACCCACGAACTGAACACATCTTCCCAGAGGGTGAAAAAGATTTGATTTTTCATTAATCTAGTTGCACACTTTATAGCTGTTTAATTTTTACAATGAACTATTTATTGTTTTCCAAGCTTTTCTGCAATAGTGCTCAGGCTCCAAGCTCCAGCCACCACAGTCAGATGATAGAAGGAGCCCAGAACCAGCCTCTCAGAAAAAAGGCATTTAACCTAATCTCTTTAAATCCAATAAGCCCAAGTCCAAGAGAACATCCTGCCTGTCTTTGGAGAGAAAGGGGCAGGGTGGATTCCCTCCAGCAAAGCCTCAGTGACAGGGCACCTCCTGTGCCAGGGCACAAGGATGGTCTGTGCTGCCACTGCTCTCTCTGGGAACAAGGTGCTGCCTTCTCTAGAGGCACTTCATTGTCAGTGCCTGACACTGCACTCTGTCAACAAAGCAGTTCTTGGGTTGTGAGCAGCTAAAACTCACCTTCAGCTGTTTCTGCTGCTTTGATTCTTTCTCTTTTTCTTTTTTCTGCTTCTTTTTTGCAGTCACGTTCCCATCCACCTCTTCTCCTTTTCTCTTTCTAATAAACAAAACAAAACCACACACACATGAAAGGAAGTTGTTGAAATGGCTGTCCAGCAGTTACCAGAGCTCAGATTACTGCCTGCCAATGTCTGCAGAGGCTTGAATATCCACAGTTTTGGCAGGCAAATCCACTTTTCAAATTCCTCAGTGCTAGATTATAGACCTGCACTTGGCTCTGCAATGTCAGCTGCCTCAATCAGGTCAGGTACATTCAGAGGTTTTCCATGGGGTAACTGTGTGGTGTGGGAAAAGAGCACGTGAAAGACTGCAACATTCTCAGGCATATTCATCTATATTCATCTCATCTATTCATTTACACACCAAAGGCATACCTAGGAATCACTGAACAGCTCTCCAAATTTGGGGAGGTGTAGTAGCAATGCAGGTTAAAAGACCACAGTGTCTTTCAGCTGAATCAACAGCTTGATCAGCTTAGGCAGTCTATACTGAAATAAAGGAGAGCAAACACAGTAACTTTAATGATTTAACACACTGGGAAACTAGGGAGTATTTCCCTAGTTGGGTATTTCCCAACTCCCTAGGAGTATTTCCAATACTCCCTAGGAGTGTTTCCCTAGGTGGGTATTTCCCACCTAGCTTCTCTTCAGACTGGAATTAAGTCAGGCCTCTGAAACCAAACAGGTGCCACTTCCTGGAAAATTTCAGTGCAAGCATTGTAGCACAAGTTTCAAGTGCAAGCATTGGAAAATGCTTCCAGGCTCACAGTGCTTTTGTGATGTACTGTTGGGATTTGCATGCATGGAAGTTTATTGCTATTTGCTAGGCCTGAGAACTGAAGGGAGAAGTTACAGAAAACACTGCTCAAGAAAGACCAGAAAAAGAAAGCCAAATGAAAACTAGGGGGATTTTTGCAGACTTCAGAGTGACAAGGGACCACAGAAGAAGATAATTTATGTTTCCAGAGTCATGTCATCCCCTTCATCTGCCTGGAGTGTGTGTTCTCCTTGTGAGGATGCCAGGGGAAATTCTATCCCAGCTGAGATAGGACGGACCTGCAACTCGAGGCAGAGCACAAACACAGCCTGGATCACACACTCCATTTTGACAGAGATGCTTTCTGTTACAAAACATCAACCAGTTCTCTTTTTAAGAAAGCCTCTCTCAACTTTGTAAGCTGTGGCTGAGAGTTAAGTCATGAAGTTGACATTTCTGATTGCTCTCCTACTTAAAATTTTAAACAGTTCTCTTTCTAGGACCTTGCTCCCATTAAGACTGTCAGGAGGTACTCTCCTCCCAGAGACCTGTAGTTCCAGTAACTTGCCTGGCCCTAAAATTGTGCTAAGTGCTCACTTTATTTGCAGTGGCCACAGCAGCCCACCATCAGCACCTCTGACCAAACCACATTTCAGAGCACTTTGAGAACTGGTCTGGCAGAAGATCTCATCCTCCAGCTGTGCCCCTGCCAGGTGCCAACAATGGGCAGGGGCTATGCTGTACATCCCCCTGCCTCCTGGTGGAGGCAAACAGCCACACTGTGCTGCCAGCAACTGCTTGAGAAAAACTTCACCCTGTGTTCTCAATCAGGCAAGCAGCAACCAGTGTGGCAGGACTGGCTCCAGCACACACACAGCAGTGCCTCCAGAAGTCCCCAGGCCAAGCAAGTCCTCTCACCTCCTTGGCTGCAGCAAGACCAGAGCATCCACTGAACCCTATCAAGAGGACAATGACTTCCCTAAGTTATAACAGAGTCAGGCGTTGTTATAACACAACAGAATCTGTGAAAAACTTACCAGCCTGAGTGCAAAGAGTGCTGCACCTTCCCAAACCAGGGATTAATGATGTCAGTGCTCAGGAGGGGTGCCCAGCCCTGGGTATCTGCAGTGCCTGCTGACAGCCAGGCTGCCTCCAGCAAGCCAGCACTCACTCCCACAGTGTAACTTATCTCCTAAAGGAGCCAATCCAGCACAGCAGCCCCTGGAAGGCGATCACTGCTGAGAGACCCTGTGACCCAGGGAATGCAGCCAAATTCCAGCAGCAACTCGCTCTTTTGGCAGCTTCTCCTCACAGTCAAGGGGACAGCAGTTGCTGTACAGTGATTACAGTACCTGCTCCAGCCACTGGAGCAAACCATGGAGTGGGAGGGATCATCCCAACTGCAGGGAGGCATAAAGCTATGGGTCACCACCTTCTCTTTTGTGCCCAAGGCTACAGCAAACACCAATCATTTTATACAGCCTGGAGAAGGGAATGGCAAAGCTGACTTCATCTTGCAGCTTCCCAAAGCAGCACATTTCAGAGCAATCTGTAAACTACACCCTCACTGACACACGAACACACACACAAGGATCTTCCATCCCTGGGTCACAAAACCATGTGTTGCCCAGAGCAGTGGGGTGCTACTGTGCACACCCCTTCTCCTGCTGGGGAAGGGACAGCCTTCCATTTCTCACAGCTACAGCCCAACAGCTGGAAGGACTGGCATTTCCCAGGCAATGCCAACCACTTCTCACCTTCATGGAGGCCACACAAGATTTATTCCAACTTGAGAGGAGATGAAGAGGGAAGTGAGCTGTCCCACTGTGGCCTGGCCCTTCCTGACCAGCTACTCTATTTTTCACATTCGCCTCTTCCTCTCCCTACAGTGAAAAGGTGGAAAGGACAGTCACAACAACGCTGGATAAAGCAAGCAGCCCAGCAGGCAGGAATAAACTCCTTTTTTCACCTCCTCTCTGTAAAGCACAGCCAGACTGTTGGTGACCTGAGCACTTAGCATTTGCCTCAGGTCACCTCTGCAGCTAATCCAGTGCTGCATGACATCTCCAGAGTGACACTTTACTCCTGACCTGGGCAGCAATTCCATCTAAACAAGTGAGGCAGAAAATACAGGAAGTATTACAGCTCAGAGCAGGAGGACAAAACACACGCTACCAAAGAAATGCTGTCAAAAGGAGCTCACAAGCTGCTACTGCACTTCCTACCCCAGCATACAGGCATTCTTTCCACAGAGAAGCTGCAGGCAAGGACACAAGATCCTCCTTTCCCAGCTCTGCAAAGTGTTAGTGCTCAGGCAGGACAGCCCAAGGGAGGGTTGCATGTCTCACCCACAGCTGGCTGAGGAAAGGAGCCAGGATCCTTGCAGTAAATCCTCCCATATTTGGTGTTCACAAAGAAAGGATTTTCCAACTTATTCTGGGTAGCCCTGCTCCACACCACACCTCTCCCATCTGAAAAAGGCACGTCTCAGTGCCACTTTTACACAAAGGGCTGACAGGGCAGTCCCCACATTTGAGATTCTCCTTGAAGTATGGGCTGGACATGCAGTAGCAGCACCTGAATTTGGATGTGTCACATCTGAATTGCACAGACTTCTGAGTCAAGATACAATTCAAATGCAGCATATTTAGAAATATCTTTAAAGATAATTTTGAGAATCTCACTTGCAACAGACACTTTAATATGATTTCTGCAAGAGGCTGAAATTTCTGTTGGTAGTTTCTGTTACCTAATTGAATGCACAAAGTGAATTATCCGAGGTAACTGCATCTCATTCAGGTTTCTGGAGTGTTCTTCCTTTGGCTTCTCCATAATTCCTGTGCTTTCTGGGCAGCAAAACCACCAGACAGTCAGCACACCCCACTCCTCCACTCACGCTGTTTATTTACACTCTCACCCATTCTGTTTGTTTGACAGGCCATGATTTTTCCAACTGACCCTTACCACCCTTGGCTCAAGCACAGCCCAAAGAGCAGAAGGTAGTGGAGTACAAGAGCCAGCCAGCAACTTCAAGGCTCAGGGGCTTGTTCAGGAAGTGCTTAGAAAGCAGGAAAGATGAGACATCCTGCTGCTTTTCTGGCATGAGGTGCTGGTTCACATTACCCTCCATCACCAGTGCAAGCTTTTTTCCACTGCAATTCTAGGCTTTTATTTACACAGTGACTTGGCAAACTACTTTGTGGCCTTTCTTTACAAAGCCTTCATATTTTGCACAGCATCCCAGAAGTGGCCCAGAAAAGCAGAGTCAGGGCAGGCAAGAGAAGCACTTACACAGTCAAACCTCTAGAGTTTTTCTGAGGACATGGGAGAAAACTACAAATAACCCTTTTAAACTCACTGTTCTAGGACAAAGCAGAACTCACATCTCAGCACAAAAAGCAAAGGACTATTTGAAAACCTGCAAGTGCATTCAAATACTGCACTTCTGCTTACACTAAGCAATGCACACAGAGGTAAAAACCCTGCATGGAAGGACAGCATGCTGCCCAACAGATACACACATCTCCTCTTGGCCTCTGCCAGTTCAGCTGAGCAAGGTGAACAGAACAGAACCTGACAGGGCTCTGGCCAAAGCCTCCATCCTGTGCAGGACTCTCCCCACAGCACCCACACCACTGCCAAATGCTTCTGGAGCAGTGGCTTGCCAAGGAACTGCACACCACACACATCAGCTGCATACCTGAAGGACCAATACTGACAAAGAATGCACGGCTGTGACACAGCCATAGCTTCTCAGAACAGACATCAGCCTCACTGGACATTTTTCATGGCAAATCTTTGCAAAAACAAAGTTGAATTCAGTCTAAAATATACACAGAGAAGCCCAATGTTTTCCAATGACAAGATCTTCCTTATTTGTGGGATCAAGAAATACCTCATGTTCCTTTCTTTAAGGGGACAATACAACACTGGTTTGTGTTATGAAGCACGACTCCAGGCAAAGCCATTTCAAGAACAAGTAACAAAAACCTTCATTAAAAAAAGAAAGATTCACAAAGCCAGCAAGTCACCTGGAAACACTTCTCTGTCAGTACAAGTTCTGTCAAGAGCTTCTTCCACTGAAGATCTCAATGCAAGGCAATGAAATTTCAGACATACTATAAAAGATTCAGCAAACAAAAGCATCCAAGTGTAAGCACTACATGGCCAATAAACACCATTATCAGATTCAGTGCCTATCACAGTTCAGCAGCTCATAGATAAAAGATGTCAAATCAATTCTCTAACAAGGGGTTTGAGCAGAGAAACCATTGCTGATAACAGTATCACACAAGGAGACACGGAGCCCAGTATCCATTTGTACTACACAAGCATTATTTTATGGCTGAAAGCCCTGAATCAGCCCTCCAAGTCACACCTGCAGGTCTCTGCATTTCCTCAAGGCACTCACAGGGACTGCAGGTTCCCAGGGACAGGGAATGTCTGTTGCCATCTGCCTGAGGTCACAGGAAGGACCAAACCTTCCTATGGCAAACATTCTTCTAACAGAGACAACAACGTCCCACAACACTCATCATGGATGTACTTAAAGGCAACGGCTCCTCCAGACAACACAATTTCTTACACTGACCACCTACCCTTCACTCTTGGTGGCTGGGAGCTGCTTCTTCAGAGTTTCTTTATCTTCAGCTTTCAAGATGCTGAAGCCCAGGAGCTGGGTGGCCCCATAGGCCGGGAGGAAGCCCAGCTCTGCCCGGCGGCTCACGAAGCAGTCGGGGTGGTACCAGTTATCAATCATTCCCAGCTGGGGCTTCTCAGGATGCACCATCTTCTTGGAAATCCTGATCTGGCCCTGAGGGAGATCAAAGTGACACAAGAGCAATTGTTAGGCCATCCTGGAGGGAGTAGGATGTTAAGAAGTTACCAACATGGTGCTTCCTAAAAACCTGTAAGCAGTAACAGTTCCTCTATCAAAGTCTGTAACACTTGTTCAAACCCTTTCACTACAGTTTCTCTACCATTTTCATGTACTCTTGCTAGGTTGAAAAAGTCACCTTTTAAGGCAGTTTTCTGTTCAAAATCCACTCAAACTGGGTAATCCTGTTGTCTTTATTCCAACTTCCAGTAAGCTTACCAAGTAAAACTCACACGAACAAGCCTCATAAAGGCACATGTCAAAATTAACTTTTATGTCCCTATCACTCAAACATCAATGCTAATATGATCTTATCCTGTCTTACTGCAAATTACCTTTCAGATGTCCAACAAGTAGATGGTTTGCAGTGCAGCAACAAGCAGGAAAAGCTGCAGTTAGTGGTGGCCCTCTTGCCACCGAAATGTTGGTGAGCAGCATTCCCAGCCTGCTCAAAGACCCAAGTGAAAGGAGGGATCACCAGGCTTGAAGCTCAGGCTACCATGCCTGAGGGATGCCTTTACTGCCAGCTGTCCAGGACACAGCTGCTGCTCATAGAAATGCAGCTCTGCAAGTGCTTTCCATATGCAGGACAGACAGGAAGCAATTACAAAAGCCACTGTTTGAATTAAAACTGGTGAGAGAAAAGATGAGATGGAGAACTTTTTTACCTTTTCTATTTTCTGCTCACAGCCTTTGCAAGTACTTCTGTTAGACTTGGCATATTCTGCAGCAAAGTCATTCAGGCTCTTCTCAGCCTTACCACCTCCTTCCTGTTCCCCTCCTTTTCCTGGAGAACAAAGCAAATACAGAATTCAGCTTTAATATGCATTCCCTTATTTTCTTTATTCTCTGTCCCAGATTGTTAGCAGTCTGCATTAATAAACCTCTTGGCTTCCAGCCACTCATTCGTCCAGAATTTGAACAGAAAGCAAGACAAGCAGCCCATGCTCAAAAGCACCAAAGAGCCACATAACCATGCACTGAACTGAAGGTACCACTAAGAAAACAGTACAACAGCATTGTTAACATTAAAGAACTGAAAATTAAATACACCAATCATGAAAACAAGAAATGTTTTTCAATACATCTGCCAAGGGACTTGGCTTTTTCTCCTCACTGATTTAACATGTGGAGATATCTCAGCAATTCTTCCGACATCACTCGCTGAAGCAACGCGAGCATCAAATCTCCATAATAACAGCACAACAAAAGAGAGCACAGCTCCAGATGAGCTTCCAAACACCGTAAAGCTTCTGCCTACCTCCTCCAGGGCCTCCAGTTTCAATGGCTTTCTTGATTTTTTCCTGATCTTCCCACCGAAGCTCAGGGAAGCCATCGATGTCTGTGTGGGACACAAGTCGAGCCCGCTTCCAGAAGCAGCTATAGTGGTGCCAGTGAGGGACTTTGCCATCAAACATGGGTGACTAGCAAAAAAGAGCACATTAGGCCAAGATGAAACAATTCAAGCAGAATCAAGGAGAAAAACAAAACAAAACCCAAAATAAAAAGGAGTATCTGGGTAAACACACACAATTTCTTCTTTAAATCAAGAGATAGATACTATTTAGCACAGAGTCTAAGAAGAAAATCTAATAAGACAGACAAGCTGCTGGAGAGATGTTCCCAAAGTAGATAGACGTGGAAGGAGCATTTAGCTAGCTTAACCAGTTCATCACCCTGCTGCTCAGCCCATCTGTTTTACAGAAAGAAAAAAAAGAAGTCACAACCTCAGCATGGCTGCACCAGCCCCTACGAGACTGTGCAGCACAGGAGGCTGCTGACCTCGCTCCACCATCCCTTTGAGAGCCACTTCTCAAGTAAACAGTCTGTATACTGGAGAACCCATGGCAGGCACAAGATAAGAAGGGCAGCTCCAAGGATTGTGGCTGAGTGGCCTGCAGGAGGTAGGGACAAAATTCAACGGAAACACCACAGTCCAAGTACAGTTCTGCATCAGAGGTTGACAGCAGGCCACAAAGATGATCAGAGGGTTGAAGAACCTCTCCTGTGAAGACAGGCTGAGAGAGTTTGGGGTGTTCAGCCTGCAGAAGGCTCCAGGGCTATCTTATAGCACTTTCTAATACCTGAAGTGGGCCCACAAGAAAGCTGGAGAGGGAATTTTCACAAGGGCTTGTAGTGATAGGGTGGTGAGGCACTGGGAAAGGCTGCCCAGAGAAGCTGTGGATGCCCCATCCCTGGGAGTGCTCAAGGCCAGGTTGGATGGGGCTCTGAACAACCTGATCTAGTGGGGGGCATCCCTGCCCACTGCATGGGGTTGGAACTGGATCATCTTCAAGGCCCCTTTCAGACCAAACTGTTCCATGATCCTGTGATCAGGACAGAAGCATCAGCCAAGTCCTCCCTGAAGTGCAGCTCCAGAGTGCCCTGCCCCACACCAAGCACTTGTTTTGCAAGTATCCCACTTGTTTAAAACTCAGACACAGTGGGTACCATCCTGGCATCGCTCCAGTTACCCACCAGGCAAAATAACCTTACAGTGGTTTGGCTCCAAATAACACCCACAAACAGCTGCTGTACTAATAATACTCAGTGCTGTGTAATTCTAATTACTGATGATACAGAACTAACGACCTAGGAAAGCCTTCCATGTGTCACTCACTAACAGGAGGGAGAGCTCCAAGCCAAAACCAACAGCAGGGCTTTGTGCATGAGCAGGAAGGAAAAGGAAAGGGCTTCGAAGAACACAGCACAGAACCAGATCTGAGAGCCCAAACCACAGCCAACCATCTACCCAAACTGTAAGAGGACATTTTGATTTCCAGATGGGCCCTTCCCACAAGCCAGGACTGCATACCCAGCTACCCTGCAGTTGCTTTTAAAGTGTCTGTAAGTCACATGCAATTTTGGGCTTGTGTCTAGAGTTGTGCAGCACAAAGGTTTTGAGGGCAACAAGGGGAGTACAAAAGACAGCAGAGCTGGCTCAATCTTTAAGACAACCATACAAGCCACGAGTAATCTCCTCAACATGGAGTTTCAGACTCTCCTCTGTGGAAAATGAAACCTCTAGGCAAGCTGGGCCTTGTTGACACAACTTCTCTCAGCTCACCTATCTCTAGACCATAGTTTCCTAAACAAACTAAGGAAAAAAGAAACCGATTCACTTTCATAGTGCACGTTCAGATAAAAGAAACCACTCAGCTCCAGCTGGAAGCAAAAGACAAAGCTGTGCTGGTCCTGCAGGGCCCGGGTGCCTGCCCTGTGCCAAGCACCCAGAATCCCACTGTCACTCAGAGCCCTTCACTTGAGGAACAAAAACAAAAGGGAGGTTACAGCAGACACAACTACGGCCTTGGTCTGTATCTCCCTTTAATTTCTTCAGCACCGTTTGCAGAAAAGCTCGATGCACTGACGCTGGCACAGAGGCTGCTCTGCAGGAGATTTCCCCAGGAAAAAGCAAGGGACCTGCGTGCTCTGGTGAAATTCATGCATTTACAGCAGGATGCTCAGCAAGAGGGTGTGCTCTGCTGTACAAAAACTAGCAGAGGGCACAGGAAAGAGCAAGAAAATTCAAGAGGTTGTGGGGAAAATAAATAAAAATACAAGCGTTTGGTGTAAGACCGGCAATTTTGGGGAGATGTCTGGCAATGAAAGGCAGTGGCTCTGGGAGGAATGTCACGGTCCCCAGCAGCTCACTCCTTAAACCAAACCCTAGCGAAGCAGAACACAACTCCTGCCCCCCCGGGCTGATGAAGGGCAGCCCACCCCGCATCAGCCTCCGCTCCTGGGCAAGACAGGAAGGGGTAACAAACGTGAGGAAGCGGAGGAGCAGCAGCCGGAGCAGGGGAGGCGGAGCAGCTCCAGCGAGCGGCCGCGGGCAGCGGGAGGGGAGACAAAAGGACAGGCAGCGGGAACACGTGCGAGCGAGCGCTGCAGCTCGGCACCGCACCTTCCCCGGGGGAGGAGGCTCTGGGCAACAAAGGCATCACGGGCAGGTATTTCCCCTGCGGGACAGCAGCTTGGCCTCCAAGCCCGGCAGAGCTGCCAGCCCCGCCCGGCAGCCGGCAGGCCCCCGCAGCTCGGGCGAGGGGGGGACCGGGCCCTTCCTCCCCACGCGTACAAGCGGAGCCTCCTCTTCCAGGGGCACAAGCGAGCTACAAATCTGGAGCTACGTCCTCCAGACCAGGCTCTTCGGGACCCACAGCACCCATCCATCCACCCACCCATCCGCAGGGCTTTGCGCTGCCACGTCCTTGCTCTCCTTCGTAGACACAAACACGTAAGCCTTTGCTTACCTTCCACAGCAACACCCCCAAGCTCAGCCCCTCCCCAGCACGCTGCAGGCGCCCCCTCCCCTCTGCCCTGCTGCAGCCAGCGGGGACAGACCCCCCTCCCGGGACAGCGGCGTGCGCTCCCTGCGGAGCGGCGATTCCCTCCGCATCCTCCCGCAGCAGGCAGGGATGCCGGCTCCGCGCACAGCTCCCAGCCCCCAACACAGCACGGGGCTTTTCCCTTCCTTCCAAAAGCGAGCCGAGCAGTCTCCTCCCCAAAAGGCGAATAACAGCAGGAGGCCGGCGGAGAGCACACCGTGCCTTCGCGGCCCGCTCGCCAATTGCGGTTCAGCTGTTTCAGCTGCCCTGTGCCAGCCAGCCCAGCGAGACCACCCGGGCCCGGCCGCTCCTCTCATCTCATCCGGGGCTGCCCCAGCCCTCTCACCGCTTTCGGGCCGCAGTTCCTCTGTCTCGCATGCAAAGCGCGCACCGAGCGGGGATTCCCCGGCCCGGCCCGGCCCGGCCACCGAGCGCTGCGAGCGGCAGCCGCTTCCCGGGGCACGGAGAAGCCGAGCCGCGGAGCTCGCCTCGCCCCCCGGACGGCAACAAAGGGCCTCTGTCCGCGCCCCGGGCCGCCCCCCGGCCCCGTACGGTAAACTTTGCACGGCTTGGGCTCCAGCCGCCCCTGCAGCCGGGGGAGCGGGGGAGGCGGCGCCCCGCGGCCGGGCGCGCCGCGGGCAGGGCTGCCCGGGCACCGGCGCTGCTGCGGACACGGCAGCGAGGGAAGGCGCCTCTGTTAAAAATAGGCTGCGCTCGCCCCCGCAGCAGCGAAAGGCGCGGCCGAGCGGCTCCGGAGCACCACGGCAAGCGCAGGGAGCGGTGCCCCGGGCTGGCCCCGCCGCCGGCGGTACCGAGCGGAGCGGCTGGATCAGCCCGCCCCCCGCCCGCGGCGACCCCGCCACGCGGTACCTGCACCATGAGCGCCAGGCGCAGCGAGTCCTTGGCGATGCTCTCGCCGCACTTCTTGCAGGAGGCGCGGCCGCTCTTGGCATACTCGGCCCGGTATAGCTTCTCCGCCGGCTCCGCCATCGCCGCCGCTCCCGCTCCCGCCGCCGCCGCCCCGCCCCGCGCCGCGCGCCCGCCGCCACCCCGCCCGCGGCAGCGCCAGCCGAGCGCCGAGCGCGCACCCCTGCCTCGCCCGCCGGGCGGATCTGCCGCTCGGGCATCGATTGCGCAGGCTTGGAGGTTCCTCCTGTGTATCAATGGGAGGCGGGCGCGGCGGCGCGGCTCGTGCTGCGCCCCGAGGGCCGCGGGTTCGGATCCCGCCGCCGCCGTGTCCCTGTCCCGCACCCCAGGGACACAGGGAGGGCTCCCCTCTGTTTGGGAGAAGCTGAGCTCAGCAGCTCTCCCGCACACAAACACCGGCCTCGTGATGCCACCGCCAGGCAGGCGTTCCGGTCGTGCTCCAAGACGAGGAGCGATGGCCGTAAACTGGACCACGAGAACTTCTAAACCACGAGAATTTCTAAAACACGGGAATTTCCACCCCGAAATGAGGAAGAATTTCTTCACATGAGGGTGGCAGAGCGCTGGGAACGCTGCGCAGGGAAGGGAGGTCGTGGGGTCCCTCTGGAGCCAGCCCAAAGCCTCTCCCTGTGTCACCTGCCCCAGGTGACCCTGCCTGGGCAGGGGTTGGACTGGTGATCCCCAAAGGTCCCTGCCAACCTTGACAATTCTGTCATTGTGTGTCCTCCAGCCCCTGGGAATAACATTCCGGCTGCTGACAAAATCAAAGAGCGATTTGATAAATTAAATCTGGATTTTTTTTTTTCCTACTCACAGTAGATAATTATCCTCTACTATCGGCAGAGGGCATTGGCTCAGCAGCTTCCCTGGAAAAAGGAAGAGGAGAGCACCGAAGTTACTCCAAAGCAAACCCTTGCCAAGCATTTGTCATTAATTTTATAGAGATTCTGAAATTAGCGTTCAGCTTAGGCAGGATGTGCAGCCCCGGGTGGGCTTGAGGCTGCTGGCAGTGTCACTCGAGGGGCACACCTGAGATGCTGACACACCTTTCATGCTGTGCTGCCCTCCTCCAGGCTGTGTGCTCCGCAGGCTTTCCTTCACAGCCAGCCTGGGACTATCGGCTGGACAGGATGGGTCCTGGGTATCCCCATCCCTGAGGATCTGGGGAAGGAGGAAGGGAAATCCCTGCGAAGCACTAGATGGTGCTGCGAGCATACAGACACGGCGGAATCTTCGCTCTTGCTGATCACTCCTTCCAGGAGCTCTTGGCCCTCTTGGCTCAGAGGCAGAGCAGTGCGTTTGGTCCCACCCCGGGGAAAAATGGGGAGAAAACTCCATTCTGTGGCATTCACGTTCTCTGGACAGAGAGATACATAATTCTTTCTCTCACAGGATTTTTCCTGGAGAAGCACAGAGAGAAGAAGAGAAAGCAATCCTTGTCTCTATTCACTGTGGAATGTGTTATGGAGATTGTTTGCCAACAGTGGTTTGTTAACTGGACACGGGTGAAAGTTGTTTTGAGCGATTAGCCAGTCACTCAAAGCCGTGTCCTGGCTGTCTCAGACACTCATGGGTTTTTCTTTAGTATAGAATCTTTTTAGTATGTAATTTAATATGGTATTAGTGTAATATAACATACCTTAATAAAGCAATTTTTCAGCCTTCTGAATCACGGAGTCAGTGCCCATTATTCCCAGTGCCTGCTTCTCCTGTCCCGTTCATCTGGAAAGTTCATCTGCATCACCTGGTGGGTGGCCCCTCGCTCTGCCAAGGGGTTTGCCCTGTTTGAAGGTGACCAGCAGGGAGCTGTGGAGTGGCACTCACCCTCTTCAGCAGGACTGCTTCCATCCTGCTCCATCCAAGGGCATTCAGAAGGAAAGCAAACAAACAATTAAGGGTTCACTGGGAAGAATTATCCCAAGTGAAGTCAATGGACTGTTTGACCCTGATCCTGCCTCTGTGAGGAGCTGACATAAGAAAGGCCAAACAACCACTGCTTGATCTTCCAAATATTTCCCAGCCTCATGAGATTTGTGGCTCAGGGATTTCCTGCATGCCATTATCCTGGGGGGAATTTTTCTTCCAAGGATTTGTCCAGTTTCTCTGAAAAAACTCTTTTGTTTATATGTTATTTATTTATAGTGTTTGAGCAAAAGAGCAATGACTCCTTGTTGGTGTTTCCTCTAGCTGGGGCCACTTTCTCTCCTAAGAAAGGCAGCCCAAACACCAAAATGCTGCTCTGCATCTTGCAGCCTAGACACTTGCAGAGGATCTGTAAGATGTCATGGAGAGCTCTGCACAGACATTCACAGGCTTGCAAGCATGCAAACAAGCAAAGAAAGTGACTGTAACAAATGGCTGTTCTAAGCTTAACCTTTTTTTTTTCCCCACTTATGAATGCACACTGCATTAATACTAGTCCAAATGGGGTTTAGTGGATTTTCTTTATTTGAAAGGGGTAGGTGGTTCTGCTCTAAAGGATCAGGGCACTTAACCCTTTCAGCCTTATTTGAGAATTCCACAGGAGTTTGTCTGGCTACAACTAGTGTTGCTTTGAAACAGAAACATCTAAATAGCAGGAATTACATTGCTATGGTTCTTCTTATTGCAGTGTAATTTCCTCTGTAGGCTGTCATCCTGATTTGTGGTGTCAAGAGCTGCCAAATCATGTTAGTTCCTTCCATAAATCTATTGATCTCAACAGAGCTGCCTTGCTCTCTGTCTTCCCAAGTGTGACACGTGGATCACAGCACATCCCTTCCTCTGTCCTGGGCAGTGGGGGACCAGTGAGTCAGGGCTAGCACAGATACCAAGTTTTGTTACAAGACAGGGAATGCTTTGGCAGCAGCTGAGAGAAGTGACATCTGCAAGGCCACTTTTCTGGGGAATCATCATCCCTTTAAGTAAATCCAGTTCTTCCAGAGCCCTCGTATTTAGCTGCTGGGTTTTATCAGAGCCTGCATGCAGCAAGAGCAAGGGCAGTCAGAGAGAGAAAGATCTTTGTGATCCCTCACATCCCTTTCTAACAATATTCCCATCCCAGTGGGCTGATGACTGCTGGGATCCTGATGGATGACAAGTGCTGCACCAAGGTGTGAGACCAGTGGTGTCCTTGTCCTCTCTTTTACTCAAGTAGAACTCGTGGTTATCTATTGTGTTTGCTGGGAACGTCCTGATGAAGGCAGGAATGATGCATCCGACTCCATGCTCTCAGAAGGCTGATTTATTACTTTATAATGCTATATTATATTAAAGAATATATCCTATATTAAAGAATACAGGAGAGATACTTACTGAATACTAAAGAGATAATAATGGAAACTCGTGACTCTCTCCAGAGCCCTGACACAGCTTGGCCCCAGTTGGCCAAAGAGTGAAAACAACTCACAGCAGAATCCAATGGAACAATCACCTGTGGATGAACAATCTCCAAACACATTCCACATGAGCACAACACAGGAGAAGCAAATGAGATAAGAATTGTTTTCCTTTTTCTCTGAGGCTTCTCAGCTTCCCAGGAGAAAAATCCTGGGTGAAGGGGTTTTTCAGAGAATGTGAATGCCACAGTTATCCTCAGAGGTGTTTTTGATTATCTCCCTATACTGACTCTGAGATGCCAGACTGGCTGCTGGTGCTTACAGGGCAGCACTTCCCAGGAGAACCAAGCCATATCTCACACGTGCCCAGGGGCTCCCACAGCTCGCTGTGCTGCCGACAGGAGCATAGGTGAGGAAGGGGGTGTAACCAAAAGGTCTGCTTTGCAGGCTTCAGCATAAATGTCAGGATATTTGGGGTTTTCTTAAAGCCTCTGTTTCTGCAATCTCACCTCTAGGATGGCCCCAGCAATTTCTGTTCTCCAGAGGCAAACTGCACAGAAGTGGTAAAGAAGAAAAGAATGGCCCAAGAAACCCCAGCCCTGGCGGTTTTGAGTGTCTCAGACTGTGAAATTCAGTGTCAAGCATTCAGGTGCCTGGCTTGTGACTTCAGGGCACCACAAAGAATTACATTTTCTTTTCTGGGCCATTTTGCATTAGATTCCTCTGAAAGGCAGAGGGAAGTAGGTCAAACTCTGGTACCAGGAAGATGTAAGTTATCTCTTCAGTGTCACAGGACCAAATGCTTCCCCTCAGATTGTGCTGGCAGAACCCTGAGCACTAAATCTCCCAGACTGTCTTGCTTTGGGCTCCATTTCTGACACATGCTTGAGATGTCTCCCTGCAAGATTTCCTCCCTGCTAAGTGTCTCACAAAGGGTGAGAAAATGTTGGACATACACAGGAAACATGACTGCTTACAGCCTGTGGGGGAGTCAGAACTGTTCTTGCTCAAGCCTGGATTTGTTGCTGCAGGAGGCTTTATATTATCTGGCCTTTGATATCTGATAGCTCAAGAGTTTTGTAACAAAAACCCCTTCAGTGCTAGGTTATCCTGTCTGTATTGATGGCCCACTTTTTCATGCCACTGCACATAATCAGTGTGGCTGGGATGACCCTGTTTGCATCCAGGCAGGAGGCTACAGGCAACCCCTGCTGTGGCTCAGCTGTGCCTTCTTCTGCAAGTGATCATCCCACTGGCATCCCTGAGACTGCACCAGTGGGAAAGGGATGTGAGACAGTGCCCCCCCACCTCTAACTGAGCATTCTGCTGCCTTTTCTTTCCATGGAATAAATCAGAGGGCTTATCAGCCTGTCTGGGTGTTCTAAAATAAGTTTTGAATAGCTTAATGACTTCTTGTGGTTCCTCTCTCCTGGATGATCATTAACATATGCGATCTCTTTGGCTGAATTTAGTGTTCCTCCTGCAAGGCAGAGGTGCCCAGAGCTGGCCTCCTTCTCAGTCCCCCAAAATAATTTTGCATTACAGACCGGCACAGAGGTCTGTGTGAAGCAGCTCTGATGGTTCCTCTCTTCTTTAGAAAGGTCCCTTAAAGAAACATGCTTTTTCAGCTTTCCAGATGCCCAGGAAAGTAGATGTAGGAAAAGGAGGGGTTGATAGGTGAGAAACAGCATTTCAGATTGCCTGGGAACATGACTGAGTAGCTTTCTCCCAGTAAATTCTGTGGTGTGACTACATATCCTGAGTCTGGGGAAGATAATATTCCAAAGCCAGGGGCAGAGCCAAGTGCAGCCACAGTACTTGCCACAGTCAGTACCTGGGTGCTTGCCAGGCTTTGAGGTTATTCACCCTGACATTATCCCTGTTTTACTTTCCCCATGTGGCAACTGAGACACAAATCACTATGCAATGAAATTAGAGAGTGGGAAATTAAAAAAGGGTAAAAGGAGATTTGTTCTCATGGCAAGTTAATTAAACTAGAGCCTACAGCCAAAGGCAGATGTCGTGGCAAAGCAATGCTGAAAGGAATTGTTCAGAGTTCTCCTAATTGCAAATGTTAAAAGGGACATAAAACAGTGAGCTTTGGAGATAAAGTCCATACCTAATTTATGATGACAGTGAGGAGACATAACTTGGGGAAGAGATGATCTTCAGTCTCACCATGGCTCCTTCACTTGAAATGCTCAGCCCAGTGAGCTGGAGGCAGAGGAGCACTTGCTGCACGGCCAGCTGTAGTCCATTCTTGATTTCTGCTACCTGCCAACAAGGATAAGAAATCACACCCAGGGGAAAAGCAGAGTCTCCAAGACCCTGAGCCAATCCCACAGCCATTCAGTCAGCCTTTGGCAGAGCTTGTGAGGGATGGCAAACTCCCTGGTGGGCTGCCTGGCTCCCTTTTGTGTGTGGGTGCTGCCCCTTAGCTTGTTCTCCCCCCTGTGTTCCCAAGCACCATCTTTGCCCTTTGTGGGGCAGTGGGGCTGTTGATCACCCTGCCTGTGTGCCTGCCACTCGGAAAAGGCTCTGCTGCCAAAGGAAGGAGGCACCAGCTGCAGCACTGAGAACGTTCAGGAGCAGAAACAAGGAAAGTTCATGCTCAGAGATCTGTGTGTGCCAATCCCAAGCTGCAGCCTTATGGAGGAGTTTGATTAAGGATGGCAGCTTCTGAAGTTGTAATCCCAAACACGTGTTGTCTCCACTAGGCTCAAAGCCAGGCTGTGACTCCCAACTAGAGCACCCCAGGGCAGGTGGCCACATCCACATCCCTGGGGTGGCAGGCACCTGCCCTCCCTGTGCCATCAGTCTGGGTATCCTGTGGCCCAGAAGAGCTGCCAAAATACATGTTGGGCAGCACAAGGTATCACCTGGAGGGTCTGTGTGTGGTTCCCAGTTTGGGTCCTTGGAAATGAATAAAGAGAAGCAAAACAGAAGAGCCAGAGGGCTAAAAGGGACAGAGCAGCCAATGAAACTCTCAGTAGAATTGTGCTATTGGGGTAAAGAAGAAAATGACATTTCTGTAGTCCCGTGGGTGCTCTGTGGTAGATTGAGGCTTCACAGGTCCTTTGCAGAGATACCACAGCCTCTGAAACAAATCCACCTTTGAAATGGGGATTTCTTACAGCATTCTGTTAAAGAGCAGTGAAACTGCACAGGGAATTGAAACATATCCGGTTAGCGACCCAGTACTCCCCATAATTTATCCAAAATCTAAATCCCATCTGACTTTGATGGAGACAGGCAGCTGAGACTTTGCTTTCCCAGTGCAGCTGAAAACAGCCTTGACTTTGCTTGTACCCACACTGGCTCCTTTTGCCAGGCAAAGGGCCTGAGGCATTTGTTTGGGACCTCTGCAGCTGTGCCCAGGTGAGCAGCAGGATGCTTTTTCTGGTCTTTGAGCATCCATTAGGTGACTGATTGCAGTAATTCATTAAGTGCAACAAATGAGTGGTGACAGTGGAGGCTACACCACCCCATAATTCATCTCCCTTGCCTCTTGCTGAGCAGGTTTCCTGTTACACCAGGCAGAGCTGTCATCATCACTCTCCTTACAGGCTCTATCTCATTCTCAGCTGCCTTCAGACAGAAATGTGTCCAGTCCCAGAAGCTGTGAATGCCCTCTTTCCTCAATTGCCAAAAACCTGCATGGCACTGCTTGCCTACAGACCCCTGGGTTTAGCTAAGGGCTCAGCAGTGGTTACACTATTTGGAAGTGCTAAATGTTTCTACCTGAGCCATAACTTGCAAAAAAAAGTCAATCTAGCTCCTGTGTAACCCAGTGCTTTCAGAAGACTCTGAACTGCTGGGAAATGCCATCACGAGGAGCACTGGCCACTTACCTAATAAAATTTGCTTTCTGAAGTATTTCTCAGCTCTCTTACAACCACACAGCTGCAGGACAAGAAGTATCTCTGAGTGTGGATTTGATACTGGCAGTCTCCTTTTGAATTGTGTATTCATGATGGGGAATCTTAGTTCTCCTTTGTGACTAATTACTTCTAGGGGAGATCCTGATTAAATGATAACTGGTTTCTTTGTCCTAATAAAAATACACTTTCTAAGTGCATCTGATACATTCACAAATATGCAAAATATTCAGTCCCTAATTCAGGTGAGGAACCATGCTCCAGTGTTGCTCTAATTAAACAAAACCAGCTACAATCAGATGAACTTCATTTGCACTATACAAATAAAACTATGAATAAAACACAGCACAGAGCAAAAGCACACAGGGCACTGGTAATAGATGGCAGAAAATAAAGCAAGCAATGATAAGAGCTGCTTGATAAACACATCAGCCTGGCCAAAGGCAACACATTTCAGGGGAAGGTGTTTGTTTTCAGTAAAGCTGCAGCAATCTCTCCAGCTACCAAGTGAACTTTACAGAGGATCAGCAGCGCTGGAGAACCAGAGTCCTCTTTTCACCCAGAGAAAAACTGCACAAGGCCAGTACTGCCACAAATACATCTTATTTCTGGGCACACTGACCCCTTGGTGGGGGCAGGAGGGGATCCACCCCACAAGACTCTCGCCCTCCTTGGTGCCCTGGCTGCTCCTGCTGCAGAGAGAGCACCTTTGGCTTTCCCAAAGTTTGCTCAGCAGGTCTTGTCTGCAGGTCCTGTCCCATCCCTGCTTTGGCTCTGCCTGAATATGGGAGCTGTTCTCACCTGCCCCAGGGTCAGCTTTGGCAGGGACCTCGCTGCTGTTCTCAGCCTCCTCTGCTGACCCCAGGCTCTGCAGCTGCATTTCACAACCTGCCTTTGGAAGGAACTGCCCTCCTGTGCAGTGCCAGCCAACTGCAGGCACCAGGAATCATCAATCCCACTGAAGAACCAGCGAGTCAAGGGCCTCTGGGAGAGATCCTGGAGTCCTGAGGTCTTCCCTCCATCAAGGCTGCAGGTGTAGCTGCTGATTTGTGGTTCTGTGCCTGCCCATCCCAGTGGCTGCTCATTAAGTGAGACCCTCCATCGTTACTGCTGATGGCCAGAAGTGCTCACACCCCCCACTGAACTGAGAGTCTCTAGGAATAACTGGGATCTGATCACTTCATTATCTCCTTTTCAAACATCAGGAATTCAGTGACCAAAACCAGCAGGGAATGTGGATCAAGGAACTTGCATTTTCCTAGCCAAGGGAAAGCATATTAAAATCAATTAACTAAGGCATGAAATAGTTGTGGCTCTTTCAAAGGAAAATACTGTTGAGCTTAATTGTTCTGCAACTAGTGTTAATGAGTTACCATGAATCATATTTCTATTTACATCCCCTGGAATCAAAATAGGCCAGACTGTGCCACTGTATGCTTCTCAGGACAAAGCAGAAAAAAGGAAAATAAATGTACAGCAGCACTTTGGTTTCTACCAACTTTCACGTGGCATAGCTTTCATATTGCTTCTCAATTTTTGCCCTCCTGACACCTCAGAGATCAGAGCTCCTGAGGCGTCAGGAAAGCCCTGACTGAACTTTCAGCTGCTGAAACAGGCCCCAGTCCTGATGCATCAATGTTTCTGAGCTTGCTCAGGTGCACAAGTCTGCCATGCCTGTCTAGAGCCAAACACACACTCAACAAGGCTGTGGGATCCTTAAACCTGACACCCAGCACTTATTTCCTTCCTAGCTGTGCATTACACACTCTTTATCAAGGAGAACAGACTGGCTCTTCAGATCCTGGAGAGTCCAGCTCCCAGGAGAGCCCTTACTCACAGCTCCTAAAGGTTTCCTGTCTCCGGGACACCACTCTCTGATCCCACCTTGCTGCCATTGCCATCAGTGACCAAAGCAGGCAGCCAAACCCAGGGCTGCCCTGGAGGGCTGAGCACAGGGACAGGATTGCAGCCTTTATTCTGGATTTGGCTTTGACTTGTCACACCTGCCAGCCCTCAAGGGGATCTGCATTCCTCAGGGGAGCAGCACTTAACATCCCAGATCAAATCCACCTGGAAGGACAAAAGGGCATCTCAGTGTTGGGGCACTTACAGGGTTTTTCAAAAGGAATTTGGACAATTGATTTGGAAACCTGTCTGGAAAGGCTTCCATTTGGCTCCTCCCAGTGACAAATCTGGTCTGAGTTCATTGATCTGTGCAAAGCTGTGAGCCATGTTTGACTTTCAGATCAAACATGGTTTTTGTACATTTTTGATCCTCGGTGGACCAATGATCTGAGCCAGTAGCTCAGACTCACTCAGCTGGAGTCATAATATCTGAAGTCTCAGTCTGGGTGTGCATCCTGCAACTCTGCCCATCTTTTTTTCTTCATGTGACACAAACTCTGCTAATTGGGAGTGTTTGGAGAAGATGGAGCCAGACCCTTTGGAGAGCTATACAGCAGAAGGATGAATGGTGACAGATTTGAAGCAAAAAAGAGGTTATGGTTTGGATAGGAGGAAAAAAGGATTATCATGGGTGTGATGAAGCCAATTGAACAGAGAGGCTGTGGGATCCCCATCCTTGGAGATAATTCAAAATTCAGCTGAAGGAGGCCCTAAGCATCCTGCTGTTGCTGGACTAGATTTGAGCAGAGGCCAGCAGTGGTCCCTTTCCATTCACCCCAGTCTGTGACTCTGTTATGAAGCCTCTTAGCAGCACATAGAAAAAAATGTAATAATTTCCACTTTTTTTTTTTTTTTTTTTTAATGGAGCAGCAATTTTTTGTGTTCCCAGTGAAGAACTGAGGGGTTAATATGGCATTTGATATGCCACCAAGGAGAAAGACATATAAACCACATATAAGCCTAGAGATCAAATCCTATCAGGAGCTGAGCACATGCACTGAGCTGAATGGAATTTGAGGCTGTCCATCATTTTGTAATATCAGTTTTTAAGAGAGAGAACCAACATGAGCTCCTTTCCACATGGAAAAATGTCCAGCATGCCCAGTGAATGCAAGCAGGGGTGGGTGCCTCGATTTTCAAGCTCAGCACATGCATTGTGCTGGAGTCTGACAGAGATGTGTGCCAAGTGCTTCACCCCATCCCTTTTTGTAGCTCAAACCAGAAAGCCCAAAGGTGCACAAAGGTGGCATTGTGGCTTCCTGAAGGGAAGCTGAAATTCCAACCATTTCCCTTCACTTCCCTCCCTGGTGGCCTCAGCTGTTCTGGGTGGCTTTCTGACTTCCAGTGACTTTTGCAGCAAAACCTATTTTCACTCTGGGCTTCAAAACCTGCTCAAACTTTTCTTCTTGGTGGGGAAAGGCACAAACACCAGCTTGTCTCGCTTCTGTCAAGGAACATGCAGTGCCAGACATGAAGCATCAGATTCTTTATTCTCATTTGAGGCTAATTAGTGTAATTAGAAGAAAAAATCCACTGGGTATTTGAAACAGAAATTGCCTGAACCCAGAATCAGAGCAGCATCCCATGAATGATGCAGCATTCCATGCCTGATACAACCCCACAAGTTCCCAAATGCTTCTTTGGACATCTCCCTCCTGGGTGAGGAGGAAAGCCCATTGAAAGCAGCTTCCTCAGCTTGCTTTGCAAGAGCAGAACTCCAATCTTTTAAGAACTTACCAAAAAAATCCCCACACTTGCAGAAAGCATGGTTCTGCCCTTCTGAGCCTGACCCCTGCCCTGATGCTCTTGTGAAAAACACCAATCACTTGTTTCAAAATTTTAAAAGTTTAACAGTAATAAAATGGTTATAAAAGCAGTAATACACATTAGAGCAATAAGAACTTGGACAATCAGAGTTAGGACAATGAAGGACAATAAAAAAGTTTTCCTCTTGAAAGCTAACAAAGGATTAACTCTCAAAAGCAACAGCCTGTTGCATATTCAAATATCTCATACGTGATTCAAAAGTTCTTTTCAAACAAAGGGTGTTTTCTGGTTATTGTCAACTTCCCCCCCTTCATCCTGTAAATCATGGTCAGACTCCATGGAGTCTGCAAGGAGACTAGTTCTTCACAAAAAGGAGGCAATAATTCTTCTCTTTGGGATCCCAGTGTCTTGTTGCTGGTGTCTCTGTGTGAAGAATTTCTTGAGGTCTCACCTCTTTCTTGAGCTAGTTAAAAAGTCTCTTACACAGCATAGTTTCTGTTTTAACATTATGTTATAACCTAAAACTATATTTAGCACACTGCTTAAGAGAATTAATACAGCATAACTTTCTAACATAACATATGTAATATTCACTTTAATATTTGTGAAAAGCCAATTGTAAAACGTGCATTTTTCACACTCTACCCGTGGATGCAAGAGCTCCTGCTTCTCCAGCTGGTGAATCTTGTCCACAAAACTGAGTTCCAGTACAGCATTCCTCCTGTGGCAGATGCAATGCTTTTGGGAGGAAGAAATGATCACCTCTGGCCTCCAGGAGCAGGGGTTTTGGTGTTGGTAATATGAAGAGCAAGAGATGCTGCAGAGAAACATGGCAGCAGATGAGGAAGAGGATAAACAGGAGGAGGGTGAAAAGGAACAGAAGAGAAACACAGAAAAAAAAGAGAACTAGGAAGAACAATGTAAGATCCAGAGCTGGGCTGCAGAGCAGCACCTCCCCACATCCTAGAAATAAATTTGGGTCAGGGGCTCAGGCTCTAGTCCTTCCTGGACTTCTGGGAGATCCTCAAGATCTGAGACCTACATTTATGGCTGGTGAGTGGATTTACAGCAGGTCAAAATAAGCTCCACATCTCACTGCAACTTGACTGTGGAGAAAGATGTCTGCGAGCCAGACAGAAAGCTTGTGGCCTGGACACAATTCTTCCCTTGTACTCTCAGATATTCTTTTTTTTTTGTGACATGAAGCCAAATTCCCTTGTTTAATGGTAAAGATCAAATGGATTTGTACTGAACAGAAGGGAGAGGTATTGCATAAGGATTTGTTCCTGTGTTCTTTGATTAGCCTGCCTATTAGCCTTTATCTCAGACTCTTGGAAACACCAGCTTTCTATCAAAAGGAAATGTCACTACTTTAACTAATATACATTTTTATTTCCTTTGCAAGAAGCTCTAATCAACTTTTTTTTTTTCCTCAGTTCAGCACAGCTTTAAAAAGAATATTTAATGTCAGGCATTAAAGTTTCCATATTGGCTTGCAAAGGAAATCTTGACTCACAGAGATTCTCATCAGGAGAAATAAAAGGCAGACTGTGCCTCCCTTTCCTGCCCTGCAGAAGAAAGGATTGGAACCTATTCCACAGGTGATTTTAGAACTGAAAGGAGCTTTTTCCATCCAGTCCTTCCTGAAGGACTCTGAGTGATGGGAGAGCTGCCTCCAGCAGCCACGACCTCCAGCATTCTCATGCTCCACTCAAAGAAATGCTGAAGCTGTCCAAAGTCAGGGAAAGCTGCCAAATGCAGGCAATCAATGTTTTACATTCTTCCCCAGCTAAATAACTCTCCAACTTTACAGACCAAGCAAAAGGCATTAAAATGGCATTGCAGTACTGAGTGCCAGGCCCTCTGAAACAGAGGAGCTTGAACCTGTCACAAATCTGTTGAACACTTGTTTAGTTTTGTGTCTCTGCTTAAACTCCTCGACTGCAGACTTCAAGTGTGAGCATATGCTTTGAGAAAAAGCCACTCCAGCTTTTGCAGAATCAGGGCCATGTGAGGCACTGCTCCTATTCCATAGCAGCCCATGGAATCTCCAGATCTGAGCCATCTCCTGACACCCCATGGCAGCCTGATGGCTGATGCAAGACCTGCTTGAGGAACATCACTCTTAACAATATTAGGGTTATTATTGACATCACAGTGCAGTTGATTGGAAGGCACAGACTGCCACATGCCAGGAAACTCAAAAGGATTTTTTTGAGGACTACATTCAACAGCAAGAGTTTGCCAGATGGGAATAGATCCCACTCACCTAAACCCATTATCTTGTCCACCTCCACCTTATTGAGGGAAAGGTCTGAGACTGTGAGCTGAAAGAAGCTGGAGTAATGCAAAGCACTACCAGGAGCCAGGCAGCATAGCTGAATAGTCAAGTTTTTTTCAGAATGAGAGCACACAAATGTGAACAGGAATCCCCAAGGTTATATCCCCTTCCCAACCCTGCCTCAGTGTGAATTGGTACTGTGAGGTGTGAAGATTTCCATCTGAGTTAAGATTTTTTTTAACACAGCAAACACTGCTTTTATCTAGGGGAATATCTGGTAATCTGTTAAACCATTTACTGCCTGTGCAGATCGTGCAAGGAGCATTTGAATACAGCTAATTGCTAAAAATAGCCCCATTTTCAGCAGCAGAGGAGCTGGCAGTTCTTTCAAGCCAGGTTAAAAATACTGCTTGAGTGTGACTTCAGCAGACATGCTGCTGCTGCCAGAGTGAGTGGGACTGCCTTGTCCCTGCTGGGGGTTTCCTCCAACATGTGACACAGCTCCTGGGTCCCAGGGTGAGCTACGAGGTCTAAAAACGTGACTGCAGTGGCAACCACTTACCTCATCCTGCCTGTGGCTGCCTCTGTGCAGATCTGCATGTCTCTCACTTTCAGGATGTGAAAAATGCCTATTTTATGACTGGCTTTTCGCAAATATTGAAATGAATATTATATGTGTTGTGTTAGAAAGTTATGCTGTATTAATTTTCTCAGGACATGTGTTAAATATAGTTTTAGGTTATAACATAATGTTAAAATAGAAACTATGCTTTGTAAGATACTTTTTTTCTAAAGAAAGGACTTGCACTGAGCTAGCAGCCACAGGACACCTAAATCTTTCAGAGAAAGAGAATTTATTGCTCCATTATCAGGACAAACTAACTTCTTCCCGCCTCGCTCAGCCCTGAAGACACCGTCAGGATTCAGAGGAAGAAGCTGACACTGACCAGACAGAATCCTGTGTTTGAATGGAATTTATGCATCATGGATGAGGTGTATGAATATGCAACAGGCTGTTGCTTTTAAGGGTTAATCCTCTGTGAATGTGGGTCCTTTTTCGGGCTTATTTTGCCCAGAAAGAGGTACCCGGACTGTCCCTAACTCTTTGTTTTTATTGTCTCATATTGTCCTGAATCCTAATTGTCCAAATTTTCATTACTCTAATTATATTACTATTTTTATAACTATTTTATTACTATTAAACATTTCAAATTTTAAAAACAAGTGATTGGGGTCTTTCACAAGGACATATCTCTGGCTCTCAGGCCAGGCTGGATGGAGCACTGAGCAACCCTGGTGCAGTGGGAAATGTCCCTGCCCATGGCAGAGGGGTTGATCTTTAAGGTCCCTTCCAGCCCAAACCCTTCCATGGTTCTAGCACCAGGCTGCAGTGAGCAAAATGTTTCTTATTAGGTGGGAACCTTCTGGTGTGCAAGCCTGGGGATCTGAAGCCAGAAAAATGACAAGGTGACATCTGCTAATGAGGAAGAGCAGCAAGTCCCATATGATCATGGCTGAGAGGTCCAGCCAGCTGTGATCTCTGGGCTGGGTGCTCTCCACTGCTAAGGGAAAAAGGCTGTGACAAACCAACCACTGACATGTTTGTGGGGGGGACATTTTGGTCACAATAAAGTTTAATAAATATGTGGAAAGTCTTTGAATTTTAGAGGGTAGTCTTAATTTTCTAAACAATACCCTCATTCCTAATCTAGATCAAAAGATCACTCATTTTTTGGGTAGAAAGTTAGAAGCGTTAGGAGCATGCAATTTTCAACCAAGCCTTTGATAAAAGCTGGTTTCTGCTACTTAGCATGATGGAAGTTGTGCAAAAAATACAAGTGCTGTGTTTTTAAACCCAAACCCATTCTGTAGTTCTGTTTCAGTACCAAATCCTGTTTCTGAAGTTACTCCCAAGTCATCCCTGGCTGCTCCAATTTGCCAGCCAAAGAGATACAAAATGTACCAGGCCCCAGAGGCTGTTAATTAGATTTAATTTTCCTTTGCTGCCTGTCAGAAGTACAGGATGGTAGGCAGGAAGGTGTAACTGATGCTGGATTCTCCATGTGAATCACAGGCTGGGAGTTGTTTCCCCCAGCTTGTGCTCTTTCCCAAAGGTACATGGGAAGTGCTTGCTGGGACATAGCAAACAGAAAAAGCCCCAGAGAGGGCTTTGCTCTATTAATTCCATGCTACCTGTATTTTTTCCCCTCATTTCCCTTCTGTCATAGGAACAAACATACTTATGGAGTGTGGCATTCACTGAATCTCTGAAAAAATCCCCTTGCCCAGGATTCTTCTCCTGGGAAGCTGAGAAGCCTCAGAGAAAAAGGAAAACAATATTATCTCATTTGCTTCTCCTGTGTTTTGCTGCTTTGGAATGTGGTTGGAGATTGTTTATCCAACATGGGAATTGTTGTTACTAAATGACCAATCACAGTCAGGCTCTGTTGGGACTCTGGAAGGAGTCACGAGTTTTCATTAGTATCTTGTTAAAACTTCTGTCTGTATCCTTTCTCTATTCTTTAGGATAGTTTCAGTATAGTATAGTATAGTTTTAGTGCAGTATAGTTTCAGTATAGTATAGTTTTAGTAGGATAGGATAGGATAGGATAGGATAGGATAGGATAGGATAGGATAGGATAGGATAGGATAGGATAGGATAGGATAGGATAGAATAGAATAGAATAGAATAGAATAGAATAGAATAGAATAGAATAGAATAGAATAGAATAGAATAGAATAGAATAGAATAGAATAGAATAGAATAGAATAGAATAGAATAGAATAGAATAGCCTTGCCTTCTAAGAACATGGAGTCAGATTCATCATTTCCTTCCTGCCACGGAGAACCTTGGAAATACCACACCAGGGACCAAAGCCTCCCCTCTGACCCCGCACCAAGGCTGAGCTCCATCACACTGTGAAGATAAGCCTGGCTTAGCAGCAGTATCTGCTTATTGAAATGTTCTTGAAATATTCCTATTCCTTGCATTGTTCCCAGAAAATCCAATACACTCTGCCTGGTAAACTTTCTCACATTAAATGAAATGACACATTGATCACTAATTAAACCTAATGATAGCTGTTGCTGCTTGCTGAATGCAGCAGCTGCCCAGCCTGGGCGCTGCAGGAACACAGACAATCCCTGCTCCTGCCTCAAGGACTGCTTCTCCTGATTTAATATGCAAAAATACCAGGATTTAAAAATTAAAGCTCGGCAGATTAATTCAGTGGTGTTACACTGAAACTGGAGAGCAGGCAAAAATCACCTCTGCCTCCCCACTGTTGCACAGTGACTGCTCACACTTTCTCCCTCCCCTGCTGCCCCTTCCACGCTCTGGCAGGGCAGCAGCCTTTCCTTTTCTGGTCAGTTCCCAGACACACGGCAGCGGTGCCAGGAATGCGACACCCCCACTGCTGCCACATGGATGCAAAATATTTTATAAATGGGTTTGGGCTGACCAACCACCTTGGCCCCCTTGAGCCAAGAGCAGGGGCACACCTGGGACTGGATAAAGCTGTCCCAGTCCGGCTGGCAGAGCTCAGGAGCACTGCCTTGTGCTGCAGGGGACAGGCAGATGAGCTCCCTCCCAAAATAACACACGCATCACGCGTGCACGCGTTCGGCAGCTCTCCGTGTTTCCCCTCAGCTGAGATTTGTTTTGTTCATATTGCCAAAATTCCTTCTCCCTAAAAACAGCCACCCTTCCCAAGCCCATCCTGGGTGCCAGGGCAGCCTGGCAGGGAGCAGCACCGGCAGAGCTCTGCTCCTGCTGCCCTGCAGGACTGCAGCACTGCCTCTCTGCACAGGGCTGGGGGGCTGCCCGAGGGTCAGGGTCTGAGCAGCACGCTGCAGCCTCACAGAGGGTTTTTGTTAGTTAATGGAGAGAAATGTGGTGGTTAGAGAAGATTCCATTAATAAATTAACACATCCCATCAAAGGATCTCAAAGCATTTCTGTCGGCACATGCTTCACCTGACATCAGCTGAGCGGGGCAGAAATCACCAGGATCTCCTCTGCAAAGAGGGAAACTGAGGCCAAGAGCCCACTGCATGCCAGGGACAGGAGTCAGGACCCTCCAAGCCTCTGTCCCTTGCTCCAGCTCCTGGCTGAGCTTCCTCCTGGTGACAAATCAGCTGCACCCGTGCTACAGGAGATGGCAAAGTTATATAAGTAGGAAGGAGCAGGATTCTGGGTGTGGGGGAGAAAGATCTCCTGGGGAGAGGGGACATTTTGCATCAATCACTCCCTCCCCCACAGCCACCCACCAGCTGCAGGGATTTTTCAAAGCACTAAAGATGATGCTGTTTGGTACATTTAAATCAGTTTCTTACCCCATGGAATTGTGGTAGAAACATTGCTTAAAAAAAAAATAAAATAAAATGTAGAGACACAGCAATTTGGGGCTTTGTAACCTGCAAAGGAGCAACACTTGTGTGCAGCCTGATACCTCATCTCACCCAGCTGGACAATGGGTGAGTCAAGTACTCTCCTAGAGGGGAGAACACCAGGGGAGTGGAAGAGCACTAGAGAAGCTGAAATCACAGAGGGAAGTCTGGCCTGCTACAGCAATCCCTTCTGGGCCATAAATCTATCATCTCTAATTTTAACAAAATGCCTGAATCTGACAGGCATGAAACACAACAACATCCAGGCTAGCTGGGGAGGCACAAAAATGTATTTATTGTCTCTCATTCCTTGGACAACCATAAGAATAAAAGAAGTACCCAAACAGGCATCCAGACCCCCCACCCTGTCTCAGATCACCTGAGCCTGGACACTTTGCTGCAGCCTCCTCAAGTCCCTGCTCAGTCCATCAGGATGCAGAGCTGCTGTTTAGGGATGCTAAACATCTAAAAAAAAAATCTACAGAAGTTGTAAATCTGCAGAAGCTCACTCCTCACTGTCTGGAGAGGTGCACATTGGTTTCTCTAAGAAATTGATCCCCTACCAGCCTTGTGAGGGGCACCTTAGCTACAGCACTGTGCAATTTGGTGCTCATTTTACCCCCTGTCTCCATGCTGGCTCACAGGAACGGTGCAATGCACAGGGAGGGCTTCTACGAGCTGGAGGACACAGTCCTCAAACAGCAGAGTGAGCACAGCAGAGTGAGCACAGCAGGGTCAGAGGAACCTTGTGAGCAAGGATGCTGTGGGCAGGGCAAACCGAGCACTGGCAGGGAAAGGGGACTTGGAAAACACTGCCAGGGAAAGGGGACTTGGAAAACACTGCCAGGGAAAGGTGCTCTGGAAAACACTGCCAGGGAAAGGGGACTTGGAAAACACTGCCTGGGAAAGGTGCTCTGGAAAACACTGCCAGGGAAAGGGGACTTGGAAAACACTGCCTGGGAAAGGTGATCCAGAAACACTACCAGGGAAAGGTGCTCTGGAGAACACTGCCTGGGAAAGGTGCCTTGGAAACACTGCCTGGGAAAGGTGCTCTGGAGAACACTGCCTGGGAAAGGGGACTTGGAAAACACTGCCAGGGAAAGGGGACTTGGAAAGCACTGCCAGGGAAAGGGGACTTGGAAAACACTGCCAGGGAAAGGGGACTTGGAAAGCACTGCCAGGGAAAGGGGACTTGGAAAGCACTGCCAGGGAAAGGGGACTTGGAAAGCACTGCCAGGGAAAGGTGCTCTGGAAACACTTCCAGGGAAAGGTGCTCTGGAAAACACTGCCAGGGAAAGGTGCTCTGGAAACACTGCCAGGGAAAGGGGACTTGGAAACACTGCCAGGGAAAGGGGACTTGGAAACACTGCCAGGGAAAGGTGCTCTGGGAAACACTGCCAGGGAAAGGTGCTCTGGGAAACACTGCCAGGGAAAGGGGACTTGGAAACACTGCCAGGGAAAGGGGACTTGGAAACACTGCCAGGGAAAGGTGCTCTGGAAAACATTACCAGGGAAAGGTGCTCTGGAAACACTGCCAGGGAAAGGTGCTCTGGGAAACACATGCTTGGTGTAAAGGTCTCCAAGGGAATTCATCCCACCCAAGACATCCAACTGAGATATTTCAGGGGAAGACTGACATCTCCAGGCTCCTCCTCTTGTCCCTTGAAAGGCTCAACTTAGCCCTGAGAGCAATTTTGTCCATGTGAGACCACCTCAGGGTACCTCAAAATTCTGCTGCTCCCCTGAGCTGCTGTAGCACGGCTGGTTGATGGGTTACAGGCAGTGGTGTGAGCAGGAAAGGAGGGCTCTCACCCCAACCAACGCCTCCCTGGAGCCAGGAGCAGATCTGTGTAACTCTGCAGGCTCTGATGCTGTGCCTCAGTGGGACCCATGGGGCTGAGCCCACCCTGCAGACTCAGCTGTGGACCTGCAGCAAGCACCATCCTGGTGCCAGGCTCTGGCCCCAACACAAGTCCAGGCTTCCAGCATCTCCTCCCCTTTGCCAAATCCTCTGAGAGGGGAGGAAGCAGGCTCAGCAACAGGCTCAGCCCATCTGCTCCTTGTGCTTTGGTGCTGCAAAATCAGGAAAACGTCCTCCCAGCCCCTGCCAAGAGCACAGAGGGATGGAGCACAGCCCTGCTAACTGCAGAGGGAAGGCTTCCTGACCCATGGAAGAGAAAAGGAGTCAGCCTGGAGCACATCACAAAGTCTTCTCAGATTCCTCTGGCAGCACAAACACCACGGCAAGAGCAAGTTGGTGCTGTGGTTTGCCAGGGGGAAGCTGCTCTGCCCTCTCAGCACAGCACTCCTTCTAGCAGCTCAGCTCTTCTGGCTTTACCCCCACTTCTCATCTGCTCCCCCACCCTGCCAGGGACTGAGCTATTATTAATGGACTTGAAAACCCGCCAAGAAATCTCCCAGCCCAGATTTTGCCTGCCCTTTGCCCTTTTGCTGATTATCTCCAAAAAGCCTTCTGAGAAACCTGCAGCTGCTGAAATGCACATCTTGCACAGCAAGATGAAATCTGTCTTTCCTTCTTTTCTCTCTTTTTTTTTTTTTTAGCAGCAATTGCTCGCTTTTAGTAAATGGAAGAGTAATCTAGAAAATGCTTGACTCTAAGGCCCACTCTTCCTTAGCATATCAGTTTACACTGCACAGAAAGCTGTTATTAACTGATAATAATTCAGTTAATATCCAGTGCTTGAGATCTTGCAGTACAATTGCCAGCAAACAGGCAAAAGCAAGTCTAAATTATCCATCTGGTGTAGGGAGCATAGAAGGGAAAGTTGCCTTTGCTACAGGACAGAGGAGGCTGCAAGCCAGACAGAAAAAAAGAAAGAAAATATCCTGGACACTTCTGTCCAGCTGGTGAGACCTTTTGTGCTTGGGCTGGTAAGAACGTGGCTAAAAGGAGCACATAACTGGGGAAAGGATGCTTAAAGGTCAAATAAAACTTGAGCATGACCAGGCATAGCCTAAAACAAAATCTTGAGCCTTAAATCAGATTCTGATTAGCACTGGCTGAAGGCTGACATGAAGCTCTAACACGCTGGGATTCTCAAATGCCCATGGCTCACCACCACTCCTGCACTAATCAATCTCTCTTTGACATGAAGCCAAGGCCAGGCCACTGGATATTTGGTATTCTGCTCCAAAGTATCCCCTGGATCAGAGGGAAGCCCTGGAGGCCCTTCAATTGCACTGCTAGCGCTGTGTGCTCTGTTTTATGGGCAGGCCTCGCTTCCCTGCTCTGCCTGCGCTTGGATTTTAATTCCTTTCCCCTTCCAGGCTTGTGGGACCACAGAGTTTATAACACAGAGCTGTTCTGCTCCTGGCCAAAGCCAGCAGCACAGAAAGCAGCTGTGGGCTGCTCTGTGTTTAGGCTGTATTGATTAAGCTACAATCCGTGTAAGAAGGGGAAAAATTGCATTTGGTGAAAGCACCTGAAGGCTCCTGGGAGGCTCTGGTGGGGTCAGGGCTCAAGCAACACAGGGAAAAGTGGGAGCAGGGCTACACTTCACTCTCTACAAGGCTAAGTTGAGCCTTTCAAGGGACAAGAGGAGCCTGGAGATGTCAGTCTTCACCTGAAATACCTCAGTTGGATGTCTTGGTGTCCCAGATTGGTGTCCCAGATGTACTCTATCACCATCTGTATGGCAGTTGTTTTTTGTCAAGTGGGCAATTCTCCTTATCTCTGAGTTATCACAATCACTCCTCCCTAGGCAGGGGACACCTGCTGATAACAGCTATCAAATGTCACTGCATGGCTGATAAGAACTACAGCATCCCATTGGGAGATGTGAGCCCAGAGGGAGGAGCCAAGCATTCCTGCCTGGATATAATCTGGAGGTTCTGACACACCAGCACAGCTTCTCCACTGGATTTCCCAGAGGAACAGCAGCTGCCTCTTCTTCCACTGGATCCTCAGAGGCAGACTGCACCCTTTCTACAGGATCCCTGCTCCAACAGAACCACCCCTGACACTGCAGGAGGGCTGCAGCCACAATTCCCATTGGACTGCTGCCAACACCCTGACCAACAGGGTGTCAGGTTGAGTTCTGACTCTGTCAGTGTTGTTTCAGTTTACTGCATTGTTTATTTTATTTTTTGGTTTTTTTTCCCTAATAAAGAACTGTTATTCCTGCTCCCATATTTTTGCCTGAGAGCCTCTTAATTTAAAATTCATAGCAATTCAGAGGGAGGGGGTTTATATTTTCCATTTCAGGGGAGGCTCCTGTCTTCTTTAGCAGGCACCTGCCTTTCCAAACTGAGAGATCACGCTGTGAAGGTGCTCTTACAGGACAAATGTTTTGCATTTACTGCCTCTCTATGCCTCGCTCACTTTTTCTTTCAGTTTCCAGCAATCCTGACTGTTGTTCATCCCCAGAATGACTCCCTTTACCCCCACCAGAGAACAAGTTTAGTGCATATTTCTGAAAACAGGAGACCTCCGCTGAGGGCTGTCTGCTCAGCCCTGGCTGTGCTGGCCCCATCTCCATCCCTCAGGCACCTCCAGTGCTCGCTCCCCAGCAGCTGGGGTACCTCCTCAAAGCCATCACAGCCCCTCACCACAGCCCAAGATCCACCCAGATATCCATCTAAATTCTCTAGGAAGGAATCCATGTGAAATTCAGCAGAGATTTTGCCATTAAAAAATCAACAACAGACAAGCCCAAACAAGCAAACAAAATCCTCAATCTCCCATTTGTCCTTTTTAGGGTCCTTTGCAGTGCAGCAGGGGCTGGAGCTTTGTCAGCATGACTTTCCTTTCACTAGCTGACAAAACTCCCCAAAACTCCCCTGTGCCTGAAAAGACCTGCCCTTGTAAGTTATTTTCCACCACTTGTCGACAGATAGTGACAAATCTTCCTTCCCCCCAGGGCTTCTCTCACAGCTGCCAGCTGCTCTTTTTCCTGGCTGAGCACTGAATTTATCCACCTGGGTGCTGCAGGTGTGACAGGAGTTTATCCAGTCCAATCAGGCCTGAAGGAACCTCTGGGAATTCAGCTCCTCTTTCTCACCTCTTCCCCTCTCTCTCATCCCTGTTAAGAAATGAAAGCTTTAAGAAAAGCTTTCTTTGGTAGTGGCACGGAGAACATCACATTAAATCTGAGCCCGAGGGGATGAGGTGAGCAAGAGGAAAATGGGGGCCAGAACTGTCTTTGCTCATAGGTGGCACCACTGGAAAAGGTGGAGAACTGCTAATTGAAGGGTTTCTGGACACAGGGGTTTTAGGCTAATGCTGTAATCAAGGTTAGCATTTACTAATTTATCACAAGGGACAGGAAAAGCCCTTTGAGGCTTCAGTTTCTGTCCCCTCCACCTTTGTGTTTCCCAGGAGAATCAGTATTTGGGGTTTTTTGTTGCTCATTGCATGGCCCTGTGAAGGTTTTCCTAGCTCCCTGCAGGTGGGGATGGTCATTTGTGGAGGGTGAAAAGATATTTGCAGTCTTTGATAAGGGACAAACCCCCTCCCCTGGGCAGCAGTAACAGCACTCTCCTAATTGTCAAAGCAGCCATCTGATACCAGCTGGCTTTCCCAGGCACAAACCAGCCACCCTCTGCAAATGACTGAGCAAATACAACAGTTTCATATGGTGGGTCCCCAGAGAGTGACAAATGTGCCCCTTTGTGCCATCACACAGCAGGAGGAGCTGGAAGTTCCAAACATGTAGGTGGTTCCCACCCCTGCCAAGAGAGAAGGGGAAATGCCAGTATGCCCCTGGAGTGATTAATCCTGCAAATGAACCAGCATTTGCTTCAAACAGGGATGAGCTTTCTTTAATTAACAGTGATTTCCATTAAAGCTGGTGGTTAAGACTAAATCTGAGAGCTCATTCACCACCTCCCCTGTCTCTGTGCAAGGCACCAGGTGGAAGGGTCTGCAAAGGGCTGGCACCTGGAATAAGGGCTGCATACATGGGTTCTGCATGGAATTTTAGGTGCTCACCTGACTAAAATATTCCTGTAAACCTCACAGCAGCTACTAAAATCATCCCAGGCAGTTGAGCTTTGGGAATCACAAAGCTGTCAAGCTTTTTTTCAGTCTGGATCCAGCCCAGTGTTTTTGTAGTACCCTCTCACGTCACTGATGCAGATGTGACAAAACACATCTGGCTCAAGGGGAGTGCTTTCACCCTGCCTGCTTTGGTCCCAAATCCTGTAACTGCCCTTGGATCCCAGGGGCCAAACCAGGAGCAGCCATAAAACACAGAAATGTATCAGTGATTGGAGTTGCAGAGGAATTGAAGGGATGGAAGGAGGTGTATATGCATGGGGGAAAAAAAAAGCAGTAGGAATTGCAAAAGGTAAAGGAAAACCCACCTTTGATTAGCAGGCACACTCCCAGGGAAGTGATTGGGAATTAATCTGGGCCACTGCACATCTTCACCCTTGATCTTGCAAAAGAGAAGGAGAATGGAGTTTGAATTGAAAGGAAAAAAAGCCATTACAAAAAACCCTACACCAGCAGTTAATCACACTTTGGACACTTGGTGAAAATATTTCCTTCTGAATTATCAAAACAAGGGCACACAGCAGCAAGAAATAATCCCAGAATGAAATGGGGCTGAAGATCAGAGTGGTGTCCCTGGGGGGCAACGTTATCATCTGGCCCAGCTCACAGAGTTTAACCAGGAGAAAGCCTGGTCAGGGCAGAACACCTTGGTTTGGTAGGAAATGTGGTCTCTATAAAGTCTGAGGAAAAGAAAGCACAGGATCTGAAGTGGAGTTTTGGATGTCTCATCTCACAAAAGCCTCTGCTGTGCAGTGACAGTGACATCTCTGCTCCAGCAGTGCTCATGGGGAGGGATTTACCTTGGGACAGGAAATTGCCCTGATATCTTCCTGGGTGTCTGTGTACTGGAGCAGGTCTAGCAAACCAATATCTGAGTGAAAAAGCATTGGGTTAAACAGAAGGAAATCAGCAGGAATTAATGTGAGAAAGTCTTTGCATTTCTTGCCAAATAACACCCCCCCCCCCCCAAAAAAAAAAAAAAAAAAGGATCAAACTTCACTTCAGCAGCCTGTTGCTGTGGTAGCTTTTCTTTCACTTTCTAGTGACAAATTATATTCCAGTGTAAGACATGGAATAGTAAAGTCCTTTCAAATGCTTCATGTAGCTAGGAGAGATGAGACAAAAGGAAGCTGTATTTTGATATCTGTCTCAGGCAACTGCCACCAATTAACTCAGTCCCTTCATGACTTAATTCCCTTATTCTCGAACTTCTCAGTTAAAGTCGTGGCAAAGTAGTACTCAGAACTGAAAAAAAAAAACAACCAAAAAAACAAAACAAAACAAAACCCAAACCCAACAAAAAACCCAAACAAACAAGCAAAAAAATCTCTTCACCCTGTAAGGAAACAGGGTGCAGTGTGCATTCTGCTGTCATAGCTCAGGGCTGAACCCCCCTGCTCTCCAAGTCAGTGACTTTATGTTGGCTGGCTTAACCCAGCCAGGTCCAAGGTCAGGGTCATGTGTGAACCCAAATACAAAATTTCAGGTCTGCTTTGGTTTCTTTGAACTGGCTGATCTATTTCAGGGTTTCAGAAAGAGCTGGCCCTCTCAGTTCAGGTAGGAAAGTAAAGGAAAGAGTTTCCAAAGGTTCCCTCCCTTTATGTAAATAAGCTGCAGCTGATGGGAGCAGCATGATTGCAACTCTATTTGATTTCAGTACATGTAATACATGTCCCTGTTGGTTATTCAGAGTAAATCTAGTGCTCTATGCACCTGGCAGAGTTAGAGCAGGATCCATGATTGTCAGTCCCCAGATGTGTGCTTAGCTCAGTCATTTGCCCAATTCCATTACCTGGGTGTTTGCTTGAAGGAGGAACTGGATGGCTTTGGCTTTGTTCTTTCACTCTTCAGTCACTCCTTGGTGTTTCAGCAAATTCAGTCCTTGGTACATGCTTGCACAGGCATAGCAGGTTTTGAATTAACTCATCCAAGTGAATCAGATCCAGGCCAAGTACATGAATTCCATGATCAACAAAAGTGGAGCAGAACTAGCCCTGTGTTCAGAATACCGGGCTCAGTTCTGGACCCCTCACTACAAGAGAGACACTGGAGCATGTCCAGAGAAGGGCAACAAAGCTGATGAAAGAGAAGAAGTCTCAAGAGGAGTGTCTGAGGGAGCTGAGGGTGCTCAGCCTGGAGGAAAGGAGGCTGGGACCAGCTTTTCCTCCCAGGAAACAAGTGGCAGGATGATGGACATGGCCTCAGATTGTGCCAGGGGAGGTTTAGATTGGATGTTGAGAAAAAATTATTCACAGGAAGCATTGAAAGAGGGCACCCAGAGAAGCAGTGGAGGTCACCATCTTTGGAAGTGCTCAGAAAACGTGTGGCTGTGGCACTTGAGAAAATCATTTGGTGGTGAACACGGTGGTGCTGGGTCAGCAGCTGGGACTTGATGATCCTAGAGGTCTTTTCCAACCTTTACAATTCCATGATTCTACCCTTGGGCCACCATGTTCTGTCAAATCTGGCCCTCTGAAATTCAGAGCTGACAAATCACCTGGTGATCAAGAATCATACTAGGAGAATATTCACACCCATAATATGTACAAATAATAAGGAAATGAATAAAATCAATCAATCAATAATGGCAGGAAATAAAACCTGGTCTCATGTAGAAGGTAAGATTTGCCTTAAGAAACCAATTGTACAATGACACCAGACTACATAATGAAATCTTTCCTGATTTGTATAGCTTTTACCTATACTTCCCAGAAGTTAATAACTCATTCCAGAAATATGTGTTACCACTGCATTCAAGTGCAGTTTGCATTATTTTAAATACATATCCAGTTAAAAAAAAGAAAAAGTAAATGAATGCCTCATTTCCCTTGCCCACAGAGCACCTATGAAGAGGGTGAATATTTCCATATTTATGTCTCCATTTTCTTTTCCCAGCTTGTCCTTATGCTGATTCAGGAGGCTCAGGCTCACTTTGCCAAAGCCACCCCTGAGGTCTCAGCAGATAAAGGGTTACAGTGGCTGCTGCTCCAAGCTGGCAGGCAGTCAGCAAGAGAACTCCAGTCCCAGTCACACATGACAGTTGCTTTAATTAGTTTCTCCCCTTTCCCTAAGAACTGTCCAGCTCATCCAGAAAAGGCCATTTTACATGTGATAATGTCGCCATTCTGAAAAATCCCTTTGCCAGGATTTTTCTCCTGAGAAGCCTCAGAGGAAAAAAATCCCAATGATTACCTGCTGCTGTGGAATGCAACAGGTACATCATTGATTGGTCTCATGTGGTTGTTTTTAATTGATGGCCAATCACAGTCCAGCTGTCTTGGGCTCTCTGGTCAGTCACAAGATTTTATTATCATTCCATTCCTTTCAAGCCTTCTGATGAAATCCTTTCTTCTATTCTTTTAGAATAGTTTTAGTATATAATTTTCTTCTAATATAAAATATATATATATCATAAAATAATAAATCAGCCTTCTGAAACACAGAGTCAAGACTCTCATCCCTTCCCTCGTCCTGGAACCCCTGTGAGCACCACCACAGTGCAAACCTCATGCAAACAATCTCAGCTTCCACAGCTGAGATCATTTCTCCCTCAAGCCTGGGAAAAGGTCAGGGTAGGAAATATAACAGGAAAACTGTTCCCAGCACATTCCCACTGCTGGGCCTCTGAGTTTCACAGTCCCTGCTGAGTGACTTCTCCTGTGCTGAGTAATTGTTTGGAGATGTCACTGCAACCCTGATCCACACTGAAGGCATGGCTTGCTGCAGGCGTGATTTATTCTTTCAGAATCACCTTGTCATTATTGCAATTAAATTGTTCCCTCCCCACAAACGCAGTGGTAGCTGAAGATTTTCTTTGAGCGTTTCTGTAGGCAATCTTAGCATGACAAAAGGATATTCATCCCAGAGCTGCATGTTTCCATCAGACTTTAATCTCCTGAAAACAAAATTTCAAAGCATATTTCCAGCAGAGCTCTCTTTAACCAGGGAGTTGCTAGGGGAAATAAAAGGCCTTCACAGGTAAGTCAGGAGTTATTCACAGGACCTGACATTCACTTCTGTTACAGCAAAGTGTTTGACTCTCTGAGCCACATCAAGTATTTTTGATTAGAAAAAGAAATTAAGGAAAAAAAACCCAAACAAACCCAAACAAACAACAACTCCAAAAGCAAAGTAAAATCCAAAGAGAATTCCAAGGGGAACTGAAATCACAGCCTCTCTCACAAGTGCTCTCAGCTCAGAGCTAGCCTTGCTCCATTCCTTTTCCCAGCCTGTTGCCACTGCAAATCAGGGAAAGATCTCTTCCTCCTCTTCTATGGTGCTGGTCTCTGCCAGCTCTGCTACCTGAACTTCATTTCTCTGTGGCCAAATAAATGCCAGAGCCACTAAAAGGAACCCACAGAACCATGCAGGGGTTGAGGGAAGAATATTCCCTTCCCTACCTGGCAGCTGTTAGATCATTGATGGGAAACTGCCCTCCAAAGTGCTCTCCACTCATTCCCTCCCTTCTCTCCCCCTCCTCCAGGGCCCTACTAAATTCCCTTAGCCAGGAACTGGGCTCAGCTGACTCCAAGCAGCTTCCCAGCTGACAAAGCCAGTTACCTGTAGAGGTCTTTAATGATGCTCTTCCAAGTCCATCTCCCTGTGTTCCTTACATGCTCAGCCCTAACCGTGAATTTATGTCCTTGTACTCATAACCTTTTTTTGTTTTTTGTTAATATTAAAAGGCTACTTGATCATGGATATTTCCTCACATGATGATGGCCATATTCTAGTGTCTGAAAGAAATAATGCAGTGTTTCCACACCAAGTTCTTCTTAGGAGGAGCCAACACCCTGAGCTACCTGCCAGGCTCCTCATCCAGAGGCCAGGCACCCATCCCTTGTTCCAGGGACACCTTCACAGGCAGGGAACAGCCACAGCCTGCCAGGAGCTCAGCTGGCTCCTCTGTGGAAACCCAGGACACCAAGAATATTTCTCTGTCTGCTCTGGGGTGTCCTGACCCCCAGGGGAGCACTGACTTTGACCCTCATTCATGGAGAAAGTTTCCTCGACTTCAAGGTAGACTAGAATCTACAAAAGTGTGAAATAGATTATAGAGAGCAGTGTAGGTGCATCACTTGGGTGAGAAATTTAGGTTTTGGGATTTTTAGTGTGTTGTGCATGGAAGCAAGATGGAGGGCACAGGGTGCTGTCCTGAGTTTCTTCTCTGTGCTTCTTCTTCCTTCTTCTTCATGGGTTTGGGTGGCATTTTGTAATTGGACAGAAAGGTTCACATTGTGGGCCTCCAGGGATCAGATATTGGGTTGAAAGGGGAAATAATCTAGGTGTCAGCTCTTAATTGGATGGTTTAGTCTTAAAAGACCTTGTAACAAGAGATAGTTAGCCATTTTGTGCCTTGCTAATGAAAAGCTGCTGAACTCATGGTTGTGAGACTGTTTTACTGATGAGAAATAATAAACACCCAAGTCTGAACATGAACTACCATCTCCAGTGCCTTCAGTCCAGACCCAGAGAAACCCACAACTGCTACCCCACACTCCTCCTTTTCTTGGGAAAGAGGAATTTCCCACAATGTCTCCTGGCTCTCTCTGATGGTTGTGGGGTGCAGCAGGAGTAAGAACCACACTTGTTGCAGAGCTGCTCTGACAGGGACCTTTATATCTGTACTCCCTCCTTGAGTAAATCGAGTTACAAAGGAGTCCCAACCTTTTCCAGCAGGACAAAGGGTCACCAAGGCTCCAAGGCCACAGCCAGTTCTTTGCTGCTCTCTGAATGTATGAACTCTCCCTTGGAAGTCTGGCACAGCCCTATAAAACAGAGGAACTGCTGCTATACTGTGGTATTTTCTGGGTCCCCCATCATTGGGAGGAGAGATGAATCTGACTCCATGTTCTCAGAAGGCTGATTTATTATTTTATGATATTATATTAAAGAATGCTATACTAAACTATACTAAAGAATAGAGAAAGGATACAGACAGAAGGCTCAACAAGATGCTAATGGAAAACTCATGACTCTCTCCTCAGAGTCTGACACAGCTGGACAGTGGTTGTTTATCCATCATGTGAATTGTTTTTACTTAATGACCAATCTCCACCTACATGCCAGAGCAGCAAAACACAGGAGAAGCAAATGAGATAATATTGTTTTCCTTTTTCTCTGAGGCTTCTCAGCTTCCCAGGAGAAGAATCCAGGGCAAGGGGATTTTTCAGAAAATATAACAGTGGCACTATACTTCCATAGCACAAGAGGTTAACCAATGCTTACAAGGTGCTTTGAGACTAAACGTGATATATGTGTAAATTTGATTATTTTCATAGACTTTCCCATAGTACTTCACATTGCTATTCACAAGCATTATTTTTCCTAGGTTATTTTCAGCAGCATTTTCCATATGTAACTTGAATTTATTCTCCCTTTGCCTATTTAAATTATTCCTACAGAAAAGGCTGAAAGCTTAATAAGAAATTTGAATGGTACCTGTGTATTTCATCTCAGGTGGCAGATCTGACACCTCTGAATTAGTGCAGTGCTTTGTATTACACTCTGCTAGTGAGGGCTGGGAGGTCCTGTCAGATCTCATTAAGCAAACAAGGTGGATCCTTGAATGGAAACCTCAGCAGAACACCCACATGCCACGTGAAGTCATATTTCACCTTCTGAATCATCAGTTTTGCCCCTGAGTCATTTCTACAGCAGCAGTTCAGCTGGGTGCCTGAGGTTTTTTGCTGAGAGTTATTAGAGTTACCACCATTCAAAACACATTCAGAGGGAGTCCTTACCATCTGTGGTCATTAAAGAGCTCAGAATTATTACCCCACAAAGAACAAAACCATGTATACAGGTATTTTTCACAGGTAGCAGGCAGTACTTTACCTTAGAAAATCCTGCCAGCAATTTCACTTGGATTCACTAATTTTGTCCTTTTGTCTGCCTGCAACAATACCAAACCTACAGGAGGTTTTGTTTTTTCTCTGGTTTGGGAATAACCACTGTTACAAGAGAACCAAATGCTGACCCATCCAGCAGCCTCCTGGAATTTCTGGAGCCTGTGGAAAGGAGCTGCAGGTGCTGGACACACCTCTGGCTCTGGCCCCACAGGACTGTGAGCTCTGGAAGCAGCTGAGCACTGCAGAACACTCTGAGCTCCTCCTGCCCCTCTGAGAGCAGCTGGGACCAGGAGAATGTGCCTCCAGAAAGAAACCCACCCTTGCACACCCAGAGGGATGCTGGTGCCTCCAGTGCTCAGCCTGTGCACACCCTCCTGGCATTTCCAGGCTTTGAAGGTGAAATTCTGATGTTTCTGAGATTTCTGAAAATGGGCTGGCTCCCTGCTCTCAGCACAGAGGTGTGCTTGAGCTGCCAAATCACAGCATGTACAATTTCATGTCTGGGTCTCAGGAACGCCCACCTGATGCTCTTTTGCACCTGGAATCTGGGTTTAAGCATCATCTTTATTTTTTCACAGGATTTGCTTAAATCCTAGCTGCCTAGTCCTAGTTGCCTTTGTTGCTTTGCAAAATTATTGCAAAATTCAGCCACAAATAATGATTTTTACTGCTTTAGAACAAAAAATGGTTGTCTTTTCCAAGTGTTTCTATAAGCCCTAAGAGACATGCTCTCCCTGGTCCATTCAATGGGAAGAATTACATTTCCTGTACAGAGCCATTTATAATTTATTTTTAATTTGTAAGTATGGCACAGTTTTGTCTGGAGATCTTGCTACTGCAGCTCATGTAATTTAATATTTCAGGAAGATCAGGATAAAAAATGGCTTGTAGAAATTCTATGACAACAGCTTCATTGCTTAGTTCTTTTTCTAACCAGGAAAGTTAACCCAGGCTTCTTGTTTTCCTCCTATAGGTACATTGGCTTTTCTGTTTTGGTTTTGGTTCCATTAGGGACCTTCCCTTACTGCCTTGTGACCTCCCTCAGTGACAGCTACGTGACCTTTCTGACATATGAGGGTGTATCAGCCTAGATGTGAAAAGTAAAATATTTCTCCAGTAAAAATTGGTGATCAGAACCATGCTGGGAACACTGACTGCTTATTTATCACAATTCCCCTGAAGAGCCTCAATGTGTTATCAGTGAAAAGCCTGAGAAAGCTGTGTTGTCAAAAAACTTGTGAGACTGAGAAAACATAATTGCTTTGTTATGTAAGAGAGCTTTGTTGTAGCTTCTGCTGCCTTGCCGTCTAACAGAGACAATGCTGGTGTGGTTTTAGCTTCTCAGCTCAGCTTTGGCACTAGGGATTGCTCACCAAAATATTTTTATTTACTTTCCTACCCCTCTGACTTGCATGGTGTTGTCAGATGAGTGCTTGATATCCCACTAAGGGGTTTAAAAGTAACCCAGCCCAAAGCAGAGATCCCCACGGTGCTGCAGCCAACAGCACACACAAACATGACAGAAAATGAGAACGTGGAAGGCACTTCCAGCAGGTCAGGAGTACAAATATCAGGAGTCTGTCATGAGCAGTTATTGACAGAAGAAGCTGGGAGCAGGGACAGGAGCTTTTCATCTATGTGGTCACACCCAAACCAACAGCAAAACATGGGATTGGCATAAAGGAAATTCAGGTGTATCTTGCAGCTTTCTGCCAAAATTAGATCCACACTGACCTAAACTGTTTAGGAACTGTTACTAGCCTGCATCAAGTCTGTGCACTTGGAATGAGACACCCAAATCTCAATGGTTCCCTAGAGATTAATAGGATAATAATAATGTTTTGACTTCTTAAGAACTGTTGGTCCCAAGCTGAGAAAAAAAAAAGTTGCCAGCTCACATCCCTCCATGAGTCTGGAACAGAAAAACAACGAGGATGATGGCTCACCATCTGCTCAGCAGCTGATATGGAGAGGTTGGAGGATCTCAGCCCAGTCCTGAGCAGATGTCTGGGCAGCATCCCTGCCCACCGAGGGGATGCTCACCCGTGTGCACTCAGGGAGAAGCAGCACAGCACCAGCCCTGCCTACACACTGCTGCTGCACAGGCACATCCCAGAAATTCCATTTCCAACTGTCTGAACCCCCCTGTCCTGCTGCCACAAGGAAGAGCATTGCAGTGGTTTGGATCAAGCTACACGCAGCAGATTGCTCCAGGCTCCCACTGATGTGTGTCACACCCCTGCAATTATCCCCAGGACAGGCACTAACAGGGAAAGCTCTCTAACAGATTATCCCCGTTCTAACAAGCTATTAGCAGCACAGCTGAGAGTTTTTCTGCTGGCTGCATTCTCTCACTCCAGCTACTGTTCCTTTGCTGCATCTGTAAAAGCTGCATCAACTTTTGAAACGTTTCAATTTCACTTCAGAAAGACAGTGCCCCTGCAAACCTTGGATGACACAGGGGTCTGCATTCAGAGCTTCACCAGTCTGCTGTCTACAGCAAATTGAAAAAAAAAAGGCTGTTCATTTAAAACTACACCACAGGATGTGCCTTCCAGATGAGTTACTTCATATTTGAATGAGCACTTGGCTCTTCTCACCTACAAGGTTTTGATTGCCACTAATCTTGCTGGATGCAGAGTCCTGGATCAAACTTCAGCACAAACTTTATGCAGTCAAAAAGGCTTTACAGGAAAGCTCTGTGCTGGGAGGTGTGCTCACAAACACAGATACTTTTCCCTGGACTAATTTAATGGGCACATGAAGTTCCCAGCTGCATTCTGCCAGCCTTGGGAGGCCTGTGCAGAGGTCCCTGGGGAAGCTGCTCCTGTTCTTGCTGGAAATACTGGGATGGGAGCTGGCTTTAGCCTCCCTTGTCACATATTACAGCCAGCCTCGAGGTGTGTGCAGTGGGGAAATGGCTCATCTTTGGCTGATGAGGGAACAGGGGAGAGCCAAGGGATGGTGAGGGAAAAATAGAAAAAATTGGCAATAGATCCTGCTTCTGAACAGAGAGACAGTCAATTTATGAGCAGGAAATTGTGGAAAGAGATAATAAGATGGAGAATGGATGGGAACCACTGCTGTCCTTCGGTTACACTGACTGGCTGGGGAACACAGGCAGCTCCTCTTCTTGGAGCAGCCCATGGGCATCACTAAATCTACAAAATCCCTTTTCTTTCTGGATTCTCTTAGTTTTGGAAAATGCACTGAGAAAAGCTGGAAGTTCACTGTCAGCTCATGGGTGGAGACACATCCTGAAGAGTGACTATTGATTTTCTGGGCTCTCATACTCACCCCCAGGCATCATTTCTTGGCCACTCCCCAGGGACAGGATGCTGAGCCAGATGGACCTTTACTCTGAGCAAATGTGGCCTTTCTGATGTTCCCATGTAAAGCATGACAAACTGGTACTTAAAAAAAAAAAAACAGTAAAATTTTTCATTTACTGCTGACAAAACCAGCAGTTTAATATCCATCACCTCCACCCTGGAAAGTCCTGGTACATGCCTTGTACTGAAAACCATACTCAATAAAAGCAAAAATACTCAGGCTATTCACTAACTCCTTCATCAGATGTTGCTTCTAAATTTTTCTGATTTGCTTCTAGTTTTGACATTAAAACCACAAGGAAAGGTAAAGTGATATTGCAATGAAGAGCCACCAGAAGAACAATTCCTGCAAACCTCTGTGAAAAGTTTGGAGAACAGCCTGGTCTGTTGGGAAGGATGAAAGTTTGACAAGAAAGTCTCACAGATATGGATGCTTGGCAGAAAGATTTTTGAATGTAGAGTCTGATGAAGGAATGGAGATGGAAGCAAGTTTTGATACAGAAGAAAAGAATTGCTGAGCCAGTCTGACTGGATAACCAAGGAGGCAAAGGGTCTGTTAGTTAGAAGGGGATTTTATGACTTAGAGCAAAGGATAAACCCACCTCAAACAAGAAGATGTTTTTACCAAGCAGAAAGATAGCACAGGCAAACAAGTCAGCAAATGCTGCAAGCAGAAAAAAGGTCTCAGAATTTTCCACTGCAAGAAAACTGAAAAACAACTTCTAGCTTCCAACTTTTAGTGATTGGAGAATAGTAACATGAACGTGGTCATTATAGTAGTTATGATGGGCTATAGATAAAAGTAAAGGTACAGATTGGTTCTCATGTATGAAGATGCTCAGCAAAGGAAAGTCTATAATGCACTGTAACCTAAACTCAGGGTCTCCAGGCCTGCCTGCAGCTGGAGCTGACAGCTGTAGGCACAGCTCTGTCACCCACCACCCTGGGCTGCTGTAACATCTTGGATGGAATAGACTGCATTTTGGTGAGCCCCTGGAGTCCCACACCTCTCATTTCAGTTCCTACACTGGTCAGCTGCTTTCCTTGCACATTTTACAATCTTACTGGGAGCATGGGTAGTTTGTCTTCCTCTGAGAACTGCTTGAGGGTATCAAACCACAGAGAAATATGTCTACAATGGTCAAACAATACTGGTAGAGCCTTTTTCCCCTAGAACAGTCCTGTACAATTAAAAGCTGCCACTTGAACACTGGTAGTTTCAATCTTGATGACATCTTTTGCAAGATTTTTGTGGATTTTTTAATTTACTTTTTTTTTGGGGAAAAACATCCAAAGTTACATCTTCATTACTGCTTTGAAAGGAAATCAGTAATGAATGACAGGTACCTCACAAGGACAACTACCCAAGTTCAGACCAGACTCAGAATTCCCAGCTTGGCAAGGTGATGGCTGGTGGGATTCACATTTTCTGAACCTGAGAGAGGCAGGGAAGAGAATGCTCAAACCCATTCTTATCTCATTTGCTGCTCCTGTGTTAGTGCACAAGTGGAGTGCAAGGTGGGAGATTGTTTACCTGAAGGGGGTTGGTGATTAGTTTAGATCCAGTGTAATATAGTATGGAATAATATAGTGTAATAAAGTAATTAATTAGCCTTCTGAATCAATGGAGTCAGATGCATCATTCTTCCCAGACATTGGGGTCACCTGCTTTTCCAATAATGGCTCACAGCCCAGGAGGATCCAGGGCAGACAGCAGCCTGTCCACTTCAAGGAGCACTAAAATGAAGTCCTCCCTCTCACCTCTGGGTTCACTGACCTCATCAGCAGGGGGGACAACATTAAATTACAGCTCTGACACTGACACTTGCTAGAAGTGAGCACAAGGGCTGCAGGGCTCTGAGCTCCTGCTGGTGGCTGTGACCAAATGGATCTTCTGTGGGGACACTGGGAACAAGCCCAGAAGGAATTTTGCTGTGTCAGTCCCAGCAGGGACTGGGTGTCAGAGCCTTGGGGTTCTGACACCCTCAGCTCCGTGCAATGCACCAGAGCTCTGCCCTTTCAGCTGGAAACGCATCCCTGAAATAATTTCTTGCAGGGAATGATTCAACAGCTGCTGGTCCCTTGGCTCAGATCAACTGGTGAGAAATCTGGAGCTCCCTGAGTGAGCTCTTGGAGCTGTGTGCTGGGAGTGCTCAGAGAACACCTCACCTGAGGGATAAAGGATCATTTGTTTGTGTTCCTTTATGGATCCTTTAAGGAGAACTGGTGCATGACCTTTGATTGGAATGTCTCCTTACATTTGATGTCTTACAACTTGAACACTTTTCAGTGACATGGACCCAACCATTCCTATGTTGGTCAGGTTTTGAAGGCTCATCCAAAATGGAAAGCTATTAAAAATAGACATATTTAGTCCAAATTACTGGACCTTTTGCCTCTTAAAAGTTCTTGCACTTGCCTGTGACCTCTTAAAAAGAATATTGGATTTACTGCAGTAGGAGCAAACCCATCATTGGCTCCAAAGAGAATAACATTTCATGGTCCAAGTAACATGTATTGTTTCATAATACTGCAGTTTTGTTTTCCTGAACAAAGATGCAGGTACTAAATTAGTGAATTCAGCTCTGCTTCTTTCACCCAAACACAGATACTCCTCAAGCATTTCCTCAGGACTGTGCAGTAGAGTTAATTAATGAGAAACAAAATGTAAAGCTTTTTACAGGGTTGCAACTTGGAGGAGGCTTTTGTAAAGATACTTTTAGAAAAGCATTTGATTTTCTAACTCCAAAATATAAGCTAATAATGATCATTTTAAAAATTAAAACCCAGTTGATAATGTTAAAAATTAACCATTACCACACTTTTCCAAAACAATCCTTGATAACATGAAAACACCACAAAGCATTTTCATGTTGAAGCTGTTCAATTTCTTCTTTGCTTTAAAAACACTGATTTTTGAGTTTTATTCTGGTTCTGTGTAAGGTGCTCCCCACAGAAAGCCACATCATTTCCCAAGTTTACCCAGATGAAGTTTTAAGCAGAGCTTTTTTTTTCCCTTCCATTAGGAGAGCAAAGCTGATCCTGCAAAAGCAAGCATAATCCTCTCTGCATTACTACTGCCTGCACTTTGGAGTGCTTGGAAAAACACATTTCCTAGCCAGGCAGTCCCATCAGAAACAGCTGTGGGTCATGCCAAGTCCTGCCAGAGAGATAAATTAATCCTCTCCTGTAAAATTCCTCAGAAGACAATCATAACCCCCAATAAAAAAAAAAAAAAAAAAAAAAAGGAAAAAAATTAGCACTTTTGGTTTTGGAGACTGAGCCAATTAATATTTTAAAAGCAGATGGGTCTCAGCTTGGTCCTTTTAATGTAACTTGGATGTACTCAGCTGAGCAAATGCCTAATTACTTTGTGGGTGTTTGCTTAGAAATGGCATTTAGTTTAAACACTGCCTCAGGATCTGTGCTTTAAAGGGTCAAGTGGAGCTGCTGAGCTTGAAAGAGAAGGAAATTCAAGCTCTTCAGTTGGTCATTTAGAAAAGGGAGAGCTTTGAGTAGGACTAGGGCAGTAAATAAAACTCAGGGCTGTGGCAGAGGCAGCACTGATGCAAACAGAGAGGCTCCTGATGTGCAAAGGATTGCTCACATTTCTGAGCCGGGTCAGAATGAGACCTGCTGCCTCCTGAGCTGCCTGTAGGGACCAGCTGGAGAGCATTCCACAGAGCCAGCTGGGTTGGGAAAACCTCTGAGGCTGAGCCCAGCCTGTGACCCAACCCCTCCTGGTCAGCTGGAACGTGGCCCTGAGTCCTTTTCCTAAAGGCTCCAGGGACAGTGGCTGCTGCTGCTGCTGCTGAGGAAATGCTCTGCTGAAATGTCCCCCTGTGAAGTCACTTAGTGCCATGAATGAATGAATGAATGAAATAATGAAGCTGCCCTAGGGGAGGCTCCTGGATGGGGAGGTCATTCAGATTCAGCCTTGAGGCGAACACAGCCACCATGAGAGCTCCAGCTCTGTCTCAGACCCAGTTTAGGTCACAGGGGGCAAAACCCTTCAGAGCATCCAAGCCCTGGCAGTGAAGCAGCTCTGCTCAGCCAGAAGTGCTCAATACACAGAAGCCTTGCACACAGACCCTGGTGCTCCTTACAGTGAGCCTCCCTCACACTGCCCAGGGATTTCTGGCTGGCTACAGATTCCAGAACACCACTTCATGTGAAAAGAAATAGCAGGATAATTTCCATCCTGGTACAAACACCAGCTGCAAGTCAGTTCTCACCCTCTCTGAGGGATTCAGTGATGATGCTGCAGTTCCCCTCTGCTCATGACAAAGCTGTGGAAATCACTGGCCTCACCTCCTGAGCAATAAATAAACACAAAATGTTTGGACAGCATCTCCTGTGAACTCTGGAAACTGAGTTTGCTGGAAATACCTTAAAAAGCAAATGGGAATTCTGAGTTTACAGAAGGGATTCTTACTCAGTTTATCTGTTCTAGGTGCTTTTGTAAATCTTATCTCTGCTAAGGAAGCAGCAAGCACAGGGCTGTGAGCTGGGTTTTGTCCTGACTCTGGCACTAGCAGCAGAACTGTCAGCTCAGCATTCTTTGTGGATTTGTGGATTTTCTCCTGCCTGGCTGATGGGAGAGACAGAACATGTTCCTCAGGGTGGGTCTGTGGGTCAGAGTCTGCTGCAATACAGACTCAGGGATTTCAGAGCCCAGCTTCAGAAGTTATGGTGAGCTTCTAGAGTCTTCCTACTCCATGTTTTTCAGAGTAAGCCCTCAAGTTTTCAATCTCAAAAGACAAATGCCAGGGCTATGGAGCCAAATATCTCACTAATGTAGTTTGAAGCAGCATCAATTTAAACATATACTACAGCAGATCAATCTCTTTTTAAAGAGTCCTGCTGATTTTTAGCTATTATTTTCTTTTAGGCTTCTAACAGAATTCTTTTTAGTTAGGATTTAAACAGAATTTCCTGCTCTCTGGAGGAAACCCCAGCCTGACAAAAGGCTGCCAGGATCCTACCTAGCACCTTTCAGCCTGGAATCAAGCTGGCTGCATTTTGGGAGTAGTTACTGATTTTATTAAAGAAGCCTATGGAGCCCTAGCAGGTCTGCCAGTTGACTACACACTTTCAGACATTTTTGACAAATACAGTTTGATTTTTTTTGTCCTTTACCAGATATTTCCATTATCTCCCTGACACATCAGCTTCTCACCACTCACAGATCACTACTGATCACAGGTGAGGAGCTTTTCTTTTGAAGGTTCATAGCCATACATCCCTTCTCTCCTTTCCAGTACATTCATTTTTGTTAATTTCTCCTTTTAACCCTGGTGGGCAAATGGCACCAGCTCTGGTTTGGCTCTCTCTCTCACTGCACAGCAGCAAGGCAACACAGGACAATTCACATCCAATATTGCAACAGATATTGCAGTGCCTTAGAGCACAGGGAGAGCTGTGAAAGGCCTCTCACCTGGAGCTATTACACAGATCAATTTACACAGAACACATCCTGGAGGCAAGCATAGGACAGCCTAAATTAGAGATACCAAGGCTCGGGTCTCTTCCCAATTCAATAATTCAGTGCACCCCCAGCTCCATCCAGAACCAGAGGTAGCTGCAGATGGGCTGTGGATGCAGAAGTCTCCCTCCCTCAAGAGAAATCAGGTGTGGAAGACAGTCTCTCTGCCAGCAATGAAGGATTTCCCCTTGCAAAATAATACCAGTCACCTTAAAAACTCACATTTTGGGGATGTTCTGGAAGGAGAGTGGAGGCAGATGCACCTTCCACAGTCATAAGTGAATGTCAGCGTGTTGAACAGGGATCTGGGGTTTGTCACAGTGCTCAGAGCTGGTTCTGGATCAGTTCTGAAGAGAATTCAGGGTCTGTGTTTGCAGAGAGGCTGAGGCTGAGCTACAACAGCCAGTGCCAGGATAAACAGCTGAGACTACAACTCTGACTTTCAGTTCTGATTTTGCCTTATGGAATACTTTGCATGTCACCATTCCCTCTGCCATTAACAGCCACAAAGAGAGGGTTCACAGCAAAAGAGAGAACCCTTTTTCCTTTTCTGTTTTATGTGTTAATGTGGCATTAAAACAGGATAAAAAAAAAACAACAAGGAAAGATATAAAGGTAAGAAAGAAATAATACTGCCGTTCTGAAAACACTTTAACTCAGCATCAACCTGTCAGCTATGAAAAAGAGGGTCTCTGGAAGCTGCCATTATGCTGCCTCCACCACCTATAATGTTTCATAATGGATTGAACACAATGCCTCTCCAGGTAGAAAGAAGCAAACTGCACCATTCCTGACCAAAAAAAAAAAAAAAAAAAACAAAAAAAAAACCAAAAAAAAAACCCAACCAAAAAAACAACCACATTGGTATTTTTTCAGAAGGTTAAGCAACACATTGGTATTCATGTTCCATTCTCCTTCCTTCATCTCTCCCTTCCCATGATGACTTAGGGTATTTTATATACAAAAAGCCCACTGTTTACATTAAGGAAAAAAAAACCCCACAGCCTACCTGCTAAGATAGCAAACACAGCCCATGTTTCAGAAGAGCAATAATGTGGGAATGACTGATGGTGTGTGATTCAGCCTTGTGCTCCAATCTGCATACTGGCATCACCACAGCCACCACTGCAGCGGGCACAGCACAGAGGATCACAGATTTAGCTGTAAAACACAGCTTTTGGGCACAGTGGTGCACACTGAGCTCCCAGGGCCCAAGAAATACACGGGGACAGACCCTCAGAAACCAGCCCTGAGAGGGTTTATAGCACAAAGGGAAAAGCTGAGGGGCAGATGCACCAAATATTATGAGTGAAAAAAGGGGTTACCCATTTTTTTAAAGGTTACAGAATTACAAGCTGAGCCAGTTCTGGCAGAGCAGAGTTCTTGGTTGGCTTCATGTTGTACTCACCTGTTAAGAGTTGGTCCTTAACTCCCTACTGTTGAGAACTCCCCTTTTTGTCAGTACCACCCTGCCTGCTGCCAGGAGGATGGCATCCCCCTGGATGGTGACAGGAGGGGACCTTGGAATTGACATGCAAATAACCTCAGGGCCAGGATGCAACGGGGTGGGGGAAGCCCCCTACCAAACATAGCAAATAAGCCCCCAAAACAATGAACCAACACAGAATTAAGAGATCAAAGTGATGTCTGGACGTGAGGAACAAAGTCCAGAGCCTGCAGAGATGCTGAGACCCTTTTTTAGTCCCTCACCATAATCTAAAGATGTTGGCTGGACAGAGAAGCTCAAATGTCAAATCAGTCTCAGTGTCAAGGATCCCTGGTGCTCTCATGAGGATGGGACCTCCATCTCTCCAGGGACAGGTGGACAGAGCTGCCCTTCTCCTCCTCCTCTGCACCACTCCTGCGAGCAGCATCAGTGTAACCCTGGACCTGTCGGTTCTCCCCACCTAAGCTGGTCACTTTTAATAAAGGCCTTGGAAAGGAGGAAGATCTCCTGCCCTGTTTATTTCACCAAAGCTCAGCACTGGCCTGGGCTCTTGCAATCTCCTGTTCTGGGGGCAGGCAAAGGCATCCCAGGTGTGAAAAGTGCACAGTACATGGCTTTATGTATTTCATTGTATTGATTAGCAGGGCTGTATCAACATTTTAATAGTATGGTAAATGTAGTTTTGTAGTTAAAAGGTAACTTTTGTAGTTAAAATAGGAACTATGTCTGTGGGATAATTTTAAAGAAAGGAATGAGGTACTCACATCAGACAGCAGCCCCAGGACACCTAAATCTTTCAGAGAGAGAGAATTTACTGTACTCTTATGAGAAAAAAAGAACTTCTTCCTGCCTGGCTAAGGATGGAAGGCACCTCAGGATTCAGAGGAAGAAGCTGACACTGCCCAGACAGAATCCTGTGTTTGAATGGAATTTATGCATCATGGATGAGGTGTATGAATATGCAACAGGCTGTTGCTTTTAAGGGTTCATCCTCTGCTAACGTGGGTCCTTTTTCGGGCTTATGTTGCCCAGAAAGAGGTACCCAGACTGTCCCTAACTCTTTGTTTTTATTGTCTCATATTGTCCTAATCCAAATTGTCCAAGTTATTATTACTCTAATTGTATTACTATTTCTATAACCATTTTATTACTATTAAACTTTTAAAAATTTAAAAACAAGTGATTGGTGTTTTTCACACCAGGAAAGGCAGGCACATTCTGGGGGCAGGCAAAGGCAGCAGGGGAGCTGCCCAGCTCTGCTGTCACTGTCACATTTTCTGAAAAATCCCTTCACCAGGATTTCTTCTCCTGGGAAGCTGAGAAGCCTCAGAGAAAAATGAAAACAATAATTATCTGATTGCTTCTCCCGTGTTTGCTGCTTTGGAATGTGGTTGGAAATTGTTTATCCAAGATGTGAATTGTTTTTACTTAAAGACCAATCACAGCCAGATGTGTTGGGACTCTGGAAGAGAGAGTCCAGGTTTTTAAGTAGTACCTTGTTAAGCCTTCTGTAAGTAACTTTTGTCTATGCTTCAGTATAGTTTTAGTACAGCATTCTATAATATAATAATAAAATAAAATTTATTTTACTATATTTTATAATAAAATAAATAAAAATAAAATTTAAAAATAAAATCAACAATAACATAAAAATATAAAAATAAAATACATAAAAATTTTAAAACCTAAATAAAAATAAAATTTAAAAATAAAATAAAATATAAAAAATAAAAACCTTAAAAAATAAATTAAAAAATTAAAATTTAAAAAATAAAATGAAAAATAAATTAAAAATAAAATAATAAAATTATAGAAAAATAAAATTAAAAATAAAAATAAAAAGAGAAAAAAATTAAAATTAAAAAATAAAAAATAAATAAATTAAAAATAAATATAAATTAAAACAATATGTTAAAAATAAAAAATAAAAATATAATAAAATTAAATTAAATAAAATAGAACACAATATAATATAATAACAAAAAATAATACATTAGCCTTCTAAGAACATGGAGTCAGATTCTCAATTCCTCCTTCATCCTGGGGACCCAGCAAATGCCACCCTCAGCCATTCACTACTGACACCTGCCCATGCCAAAAGCCCTGTGGGAGCATTAAGGGGAAGGGGTAGAACTGAAGCCCAGGGCTGCACACCCCCTGCTTTGGGAGAGCCCGGGACACCTTTCCCCACTGCCATCCCATTGCTGCTCCCTGGTGCTGGGTGCCAGGGAAGCTGCCTTTCACCATTCCTCCCCCAGGGTGATCCAGTTCATGCTCTTACTTCCTCCCCTCCTTTCCCCATGCCCTGAAGTGCTCAAGTTCTGCTCTTCTCCTCTGCCAGAGGGGACTGCACACCCCCAGCAAGCAGTGCCATACCCTGCTGTTGCTAAGAGACTGAGTGAGAGAGAGAGAGAGGGATCCTACCCACTCAAATTCCCCTACAAATCCCAATACTCCTCCTGCTGCTACTCTCCAGCCCTGCTGAGATGCCATTGATGCAACCCTGGTGTCCCATATTGGTTTTATGGGATGTTCTCTGCCACTGACCAGCGCTACTGACAAAATCCCAAAAATGATATTGCAGTGGATAACACGGAATTAGCACTAATACAGATGAAATCTGCTCTTGTGGGAAACCACCCAGGCCAGAGGAGGGCAGAGATCTTGCATGGATCTAAAAGATCCAGATCTTCTAGATAAGACAGGTTGACAAGAATATCCTGGGAAAGCCAAGCTAGAAGTGGGCCATTAGAGGTCACAGCAACTGGCACAGCACAGCACTGGATAAAGTCCCTCTGAATTATGATTTTATTTCAGTGTTCAGATTGATTTTCCCCTGAGAATGCAGGGGAGTTTACCCTGACAACACTTCTGGCAGGAGTCTCTCTCAAGCTCACAGAAAGGCTGGCAAACACCAAATGATAACAAATCTTATCAGCAAGGGAAAAACATGGAGTGAGTTTTCAAAACTCTCCTGAAGTATTGCCGTGTTGCTAGGCTGACAGAATCATCAAATCCCTTCAGTCCCTGGCAGCAGTGACAGACTTTTGCAGACTCACAACAATTCCAAGGTCTGTTTGCTGCAACTTGCTGGATTCTTAATTTTCCATTAAATTGGAGACACTGATGGGCATGCATGGAGAGAGCTCAACCATCCCACCAAACCCATGGAAATGTGCCAGTGGGTGATGTCATGGTGCCTCTGTAGGTGCACAGAAATCACTGAGGCTGGAAAGCTGAACAAGAGGCAGAGAGAAGACTAGATGTCAAAAAGAAACAAAAAATAAAAATTCAAGGTTATGAACTGGCCAAAGAGCTAATTTTACAGAGAGAGTAGAGCTTGGGGTAGAGCAGCAAACAACTTCAGAACTGCCCATGGGAATGCTGTTAATTCATAAGGAGAGCAAAGAGATTTGGGAGCAGTCAGGAGGAAACTGATGTTTCTGTTCCACCTTTACTGTTCATCTTTACTTCTGTTCCACCTTTCTGTTCCAGGTTTAACTTTCCATTCATAAGCCAGCCAGCCAGCAAACAGGTCACCCTAAAAAATGTTCAGATGGCAAACCAGCCACCTGCTTGTGCTTTGCTACCTGAAAAGCCCTACCCCCTCTCAGATCACCTCTCTTCATGTAGGTATTTGTGCAAAGTGATCAAATCTTCTGTGGATCTTCCCATGGTTTCCACACTGGGATAATTTGAAAGCAGCTTTAAGGATTTCTGGTATTGAATAAATCTGATTCTTTTCTGTGTGCTGCAAGGTGGTTTGGGATCAAAATCCCAGGCAGAAACCTCCAAAGAGAGACAAAAATCAGAGGTGTACAGGAAGCTGATGGGCAAAGGGGAGGTGACAGAACTACTGCTCCCTCTGACAAGGAAGAATTTCAGCTAGCTGAGAATGTGGCATATTTGAGGGGACAGCTCTTCTGCAGAGGAGGAAGGTAAATGATACACAGAAGAAGCAGACGTGGATAAAACAAGTTTTCTGTGCAATGTTTATAAGGAATGGGGAATGTGGAGAAGATGCCAAGAACAGCCATACATTTTTTGGGAAGAAAGCAGAAATAGTCAGAAATGGAGATAATGCCAGAAATAGTTATAAAATTTTTTAGAATGTCACAAGGCTGACAAAACATCAGGGCCAGATGGGATCTGCCTCAGAAAAATCAAGCCATTAACCAAAAAAAAAAAAAAAAAAAAAAAAAAAAAAGAAATAAAGCAAACCAAAAATACAAAAAAAAGACAGCAGCATAGGAATCACAGGAGTGAGGTCCATCATGCTTCACCCCTCCCACTTGCACATGGACAACTGAGTGAAATAAGCCCTGCCTGAGCTCAGTAAAAGCTGTGCTCAATGTGCCCCAGGAAGGCTGAACTCCTGAGATACAGCATCTTACAGGGAAAAATTTCCCAGAGCTGCAGCCCTTTGCAAGGTGTCCATGTCAAAAGGCAGCAAACACCTGGGGAAAGCTGCTGTCCACAGCACTTGGTGTTGCTGCTGAGTTACAGGGATGGGGACACTCTTTTTGGGGACAAGAGTGTTAAAAAAACAACCAGAGAGACCAGAAGTGAGCAGGACCTGGTGGGGTGGGGAGGTGCTGCTGCATATTGAGGTCAGTGAGAGATCCAAAAACCAGGAAAAACCCCAGAGCTTCACTTGGGGGTGGACACAGAGCAGAGGTGTTCATTAGGGACACACAGGAACGACTCAGGAAATTATGGCTTCACCAACAATAATGGCTAAATAAATGGAGAACCATCCTTTAGTCTGTTGAGCATGGATTTTCCAGTTTTGTTGGCCATTTGAAATGCCCACTTTGAAATCTAACAGAGAAGTCTGCTCAATGCAGAAGCACACTGGGGCAAAGTTTCCCAAGCAAGCAGAGTCAGGGTTTCCCAAGAGGAATGTGCCCTGGCCCTGCAGATAAGGCACTAGACTGAGATCATGAAATTGAATCTCTCAGTCTCTGACATGGCTGGACACCTCCCTACAGCCACATCAATAACAAGTATTCCAGCTGCCTCAGCCAGCATGCCTCCAGAGCCCAGGAGAATCAGACAGGGAAGTGTTTTGCCAGCTATTTGTGACCCAGAGCCCAGTGCAGATTTCCTCAGCCAAAAGCCCTAGGCCTCCTCTAGCACAGAAAATCACTCTGGGGTGGAAAGCACCACTGAAAACTGCAATCCCCCTGAAATGAAGTGGTTCAGATTGAATTAGGCACTTTTACTCAAGGTAGAAAACTGCATCCTTAAACCAAAAGCAGTCATGGTAGTCCTCCCCTGAGCTCACCACAGTCCTCTATCCACCATCTATCTAGCTGCTATTCCTTTCTGCCTAAGAAATCCAGAAACAGAATAATTTCCACCATAACCACCCCTTTCAGGGTTTTGGGAATGCTTCCTGCCCAGCCCCCATTGCACTTGACTCATCTCCATAAATCAATGTACCAGGTATAGGCTTCCTGTGGGTGAAGATAACTCAAGACCAGCAAATACAACATTAATCCCATTCTAGATTAAAAGGAATTTAAGCAGGTGTTCTTCTATGGCAAAAAGCAATTTAAAGTAATCTTCCAGCTCTGGCAGGAGGAATAAAAAAGAAGTAGATGGATCTCAGGAAGAAAATAAATATAGCTTAGCAGGCAGTGGTTTAGACTGATAGCACACTGATAGCACCAGGAGTCTTTTGCAGCTGGATGAATTGCTAAAACAAATGAAGCAGCCTTCCTTCCCATGTGTCCTTGCTGGAGCCCACTTCCAGCAGGACTTTTCCAGTCCCCATGCACACTGCTAATGGCAGCTTCCAGTGCCTGAGCAGCAGCTTCTGTCATTACTGCCTTCCTGATCATGACAACCTTCCCTTCTACACTCACAACTCTTGCCAACATCACTTGGGTGCATTAAGCTTGGAGGGAAGATTTGCAATTTCTCCTTTTGCTGAACAAGCTTAAAAATACCATTTTTCTCCTATTTTAATTCCTAATAGCTGCAGAACAGTGCTACAATCTGTTGTATGTCAGTGCAGCATTTGCAAGCACAGTCTCAGAAAATTAAGTCCTCCACTTGCTCATAAGGAGGAGAAAGAATTGGCAGCAGAGAAAGTTCATGTTGCAGTCAGTGCACATCTAAAACTTCTCCCTCTTGGATCACAGGATGCCCTCTCACCAAGTCCCATCCCCACTGGAAAGCTTGGAGTCCAGTGGGTGGGAGCATAAAAGCCCCTGAAATTCTTATTGCTGACCATCAGTGACCTCAAGAAAGCATTCCTCAGGTGTGGAAACCCAGGGCACCAGGAATATTCCTCTGTCTGCTCTGGGGTGTCCTGACCCCCAGGGGAGCACTGACTTTGACCCTCATTCATGGAGAAAGTTTCCTAGACTCCAAGATAGACTAGAATCCACAAAAGTGTGAAATAGATTACAGAGAGCAGTGTAGGTGTATCACTTGGGTGAGAAATTTGGGTTTTGGGATTTTTACTATGTTGTGCATGGAAGCAAGATGGAGGGCACAGGGTGCTGTCCTGAGTTTCTTCTCTGTGCTTCTTCTTCCTTCTTCTTCATGGGTTTGGGTGGCATTTTGCAATTGGACAGAAAGGTTCACATTGTGGGCCTCCAGGGATCAGTTATTGGGTTAAAAGGGAAAATAATCTAGGTGTCAGCTCTTAATTGGATGGTTTAGTCTTAAAAGACCTTGTAACAAGAGATAGTTGGCCTTTTTGTGCCTTGCTAATGAAAAGCTGCTGAACTCATGGTTGTGAGACTGTTTTACTGATGAGAAATAATAAACACCCAAGTCTCAACATGAACTACTATCTCCAGTGCCTTCAGTCCAGACCCAGAGAAACCAACACCCAGGCAAAACCCTTCATCTGTTCTCAGCAAGTCTGCTGGAAACCATTAAACTCCTGCTGAGGGTATCTACACCTTGGAACAGGCCAGAGATCTACTGCTGTCCCACAAAGCCTGGACAAAACCTCCAGCACAGAGCAGAGCCCGGGCAGCCATGCTCAAGAGAACACAAAACATCTTTATTCCATCCCTAACATTCCCAATCCTGCTGGAAACCCCTGGGCTATCCAGCAGTGCTCATGGCTGACACCTCCTCTGACGTGGCCTGTGTCCCAAGAGCTGCTGATTTCCATCCAAATGGGACCATGAAGTTATGGGCAACTGCAGCAGAGAGACAAGGGCCGAGTGCCTCACTCTTTGGACCTTTACCTAATTTTTGTTGTTGGTCCCTCCAGAAAAGAGGCAGAACACTACAAGGAAGAGAACTCTTTTTCCACTGTTCCTGTGTTGGTAAATTTGATTCCTCACAGCTGTCCAAATGGATGGGTTCCTTTCTTCAGGATCAAAATTTACGTGGGCTGATAAACCAGCCACTGTCACCACCACAATTCGAGCAAATCCCAAAAAAGGGGAGCAGCATATGCTTTTGTATTTCTCAGCTTTCTGAAAGGGCTGTCCTTACAACACATAACATTTATGAACCTGCCTGAACAGACTTTTATTGAGAAGTAAAAAGTGCTGTGTAAGAGGCAAAAAATTTGATCTAAGGAGCAATTTCATTTAAGGCAGAGCATGACAGCTTTGCAGTAGCTCACCTGATAGACTGCTGTGCTTCCCAAGCCACAGAACATCATTTGCCTCCCTCAGACTTAATCTGAGAGAAACAGACTGTGTGCAAAAAGCTCCCATCTCATCTCACATTCCTACCAGAAAACATGCCCAAGAACGACCTTAGAGGGGGCCAATCCAAGTGTAAAATGAAGGGAATCTCACCTGTCCAAACACTGCCTTAAGTTGTAACTCAGACATCCCAAAGCCACTAAATCCACTCAGAAATCCACTCCCACTTACCTTCCAGGATTGTTTAATCTTCCAGGCGCCCGAATTTAAAGGTGCTTCGTTACACAGACAGATTATTTCCCTGTCACACCAGTTCAGTTGCCTCCTGCTGCTCATTAGTGCTCCCCTGTGAATAAGTGGTGTTTCTCTATCACCTGCAGTTCTGCTGTGATTTACTTCTGGCCTCTGAATCCTTCCTGTGTCCTTCAGAGCAGCCCTGACCAGAGCACGATGGTAACAGCACTCAGCTTTTAAATTACAGTCTCTGGCAGAATATACTCACTCATAACCAAACACACAGATGCTTGCTTCTGCTCTGCACAGAGTGTTCTAAACCATTGGATGCTTGTCCTCCAAAGAGGGAAAAGCAGAAAGGGTGCCAAAGGGATGAAGATTCCCAATTTCCCCTACAGGTTTCTCCTAAACTTAACCATAGAAACAAATGCTCAATTTAAGCAGACTCGATCATCCCTGGATAATTGAAGAATCTGCCTCTCCACCAGCTGCAAGACACAACTTCCATAGCTGTGTAAAGAAACTGGATTTTTTTGGGTGAGGCTAAAAGTTCTGGAAGGAACAGGGTCTCTCTTGGCCCTCAGCAGCAATGTGGCTGTGTTGGGATAAGGCTGCCAGAAGCTACAGGTATCAGGACAAGGCTGAGCGAGAAAAATGGATCAGCAAGTGGAGACACAGGGTTTGGTAAAGAGATTCCCCTCACTAGAAAAGCAGGGGGGGAAAAGGAGACTATTTTATGAGGTGTAGGAATAAATGTGGAAAACACAAACCTTTTAAGCCAGAAAGCCTTGGGCATTTCCAAGCACTGTAACTGATCTACTGAGCCATGGTATTAGAGGACTGAATAATCCAAAGTACTAAATGTCACAAGAGCTAACACCTAGAAACTTTGTACCACCCACACTTCCAAAAAGTGAGTGCCCAGGAGCATCCCACGATGCCTGGGATCAATAATTAGCTGGTGCTGGGGAAGACTGCTCTAATCAAAGAGCAGGATGGAAGGGCACAGAATGCTAAATCAGTACCAAAGTGTTATGCTACGTTGCAAGGCAGAAAGGTTCACAGAGGAAGGTGCTGTACAAGGGGGTAATGAGGTTACATCAAGAAAGAGAAGAAAAGGGAACTTGTAAATAAAATAAGAGAGTGTTCATAAGAGCAAATGGGGATGGAGGCATTCAAGACTCTCAAAAAATAATCTGCCAGTGCCACAAGATCAGCCCCTGTGTCACTGGCAGCTGGTGTTTATAGTGCTCCTGATGTGTTTAGAGCCTTCCTGATGTTCTCCATCACTGTATTTGCTGGGACCCTCATGGCAGGAAGGAATGATGAATCTGACTCCATCCTCTCAGAAGGTTAATTTATCATTTTATGATATTATAATAAAGAATGCTATACAAAACTATACTAAAGAATACAGAAAGGATACTTACAGAAGGCAAAAAAGATAATAATGAAAACTCATGACTCTCTCCAGAGTCCCAACACAGCTTGGCCCCAACTGGCCAAAGAGTGAAAACAACTCACACCAGAATCCAATGGAACAATCACCTGTGTGTAAACAATCTCCAAACACATTCCACAGGAGCACAACACAGGAGAAGCAAATAAGATAATTATTGTTTTCCTTTTCCTTTGAGGTTTTTCAGCTTCCCAGGAGAAAAATCCTGGGCAAAGGGATTTTTCAGTGTGACTGCCACACTCCATAAGTATGTTTGTTCCAATGACAGAAGGGAAATGAGGGGGAAAAAATACAGGTAGCCTGGAATTAATAGAGCAAGGGCCTCCTTTTCTTTCTTATAGATTTTTGTGAGTGTTTGAAAATAAATTAAGGTCTGCCTCTAAGTTTTGTAATTTTTGTCCATTCCCCCACAAAAGACTTAATGACAGGGAAGAGCAAACAAAAGATTAGGACAAAGAACATTATTTCAGTGGCAGAAAATCATCAACAGGGTACAATTCTTAACAAAAGACTTCCATTGGACAAGCAGCCGGTGTCAGTGGACAAGCAGGGTACAAATTGATTCTAGTCAGGTTGCTTTCTTCATCTTAATGGTGCAGCTGCCTGACACTATTGATGGCTTCAGTAAAGGTGAACATCTTTGTTAACCTGTAACAGTCACAGGTAAATCCCAGAATAAATCTCTGACTCTCTAGAGATCATTTTAGAGGTGTTGCCAAATCCCCTGCACAAATGAAGACTGACATTAAGTCATACAAGAGGAGCCCACAGCTGAACTGCAGGCAGACCCAAACCCAAAGCTGCGGTGCAATAATCAATAGATTTGGCTCCAGATTTTCAGAAATATCTCACATTTCCTGGAAAACTCTGAATGCAGGAAGACAGACCAGGGACTGGGGTGCCTGCTCTATTTTCAGGGCAAGGGAATGTTTGTGCTTGCAGAATTGCTTTGTGCCTGCCCACAGTGTTTCTCTAGTGCCTCCAGTTCCTCTCTCCTCACCTCCCTTGTCTTTGCTATGATAAGTACAAATTTTCCTGACTATTTTCCCAGTTTTGAGAATTTACTTACTGGGGATTTTCTCTCTCTGAGCACCACAGCTCACACTGGGTGAATTTAGGGGATGCTACAGAGCCTGGCACAGACACATGGGGTAACATGGAACAGTCCAAAGCTGCTTGCAGGAAGAACAACTGCATGAACACTCAGCTGAGAAGAAAGAAAAGCAGCTATAGGCATTAAAACATGAAGACTCTTGTGATGAGATCCTCATGTTTCCCAGAAATTACTGCAACTCATTTTGCACAGGCTGTAAGGATGAAGGGATGCTTGAACTGATGCCTGGAAAGGAAGGCAGCAGCCAGGGGATTTGTCCAGAAGTCCTAAGCATTTCTTAGTGGTCTTGGTACCACATGTTTTCAAGACATAGCAGGACACATTTACAAAATGCCAATATTAAAAGTCTTAAGCTAATAGAATTTTATGGAAACTAAAATTTCCTGTTGTTTTGATGCCCATGGAACAGAAGAGTAATTAATAAATATGAACCTATTATTGCTCCCAGTGGAATCAATGCAGGACTTCCATCAGATTGAACACAAAGAATCCTTTTTTGTTTGTTTTAACTAGTGGGAAGTCTTGTGTGTGCAGGATATACCCACATACTAGGTCAGCAACAAGTGTAGCCCCCATTTGCACCAGGAAAAGCTCTCTGAGTCACACACCCAGCCTCATGTGACTGTCTGACATTTGTCAGATGAAAGCAGTTTATGAGGTCTCAGGTTCATGACAGTCTCAAGACTGTTCTGACACGGGCCACAAGTGGCACTTAAATAATTCATTCCTCTGCTCAGAGCTGCATTTGTCTCTGTGAGCACACAGGGCTGTGCCAGCCCCAGTTTCAGCTGCTACAATGGATTTTCTAGCGGCAGACACAACTCAAACCTCCTGCACATGAACGAAATGAATTGATCTCCTCTGCTAGGAGGGTGCTGTGCTCCTTGGGCCAAGCTCTGCTTTAAGTCACAGCATGTGGAGCCACCCTGGATTTACTCTGGAGTGCAGACTGCAGGGCTCCTCCTGCCCCCAGGGATTGTTAGTGAGCAGCAGCTCTGCCTGGCTCCTTATTGTCTTTGTTAATAACACTTCTAATGATTTGTGTTTGCATCTATTTTTGTGTCTCTTAACATACTTGTAAGGTGCTCAAGGCTGCCTTGGAAAGAGCCCAGGCTCAGGAGAGGGGTGTATTTAAAAGAGATGAACCCCTGGTTGCTGTGGATATGTCACTGCTGTTCATTCAGCTTGCAGGAGTTTTTTTTTTTCTCCCTTTCCAAAGTCAGAGGCAGCCTGTGGTGTGCCCAGTCCTCAGAGCACTGTGACAGAAGAGCACCATCCCTTCCTTTTGCAGGATCTCCAATTCTCCCCTGAGCAACTTGTTCTCCACAAGAACATCCCCAATACTGGGGCAAGCAGGGAAAGAAGAAAAGAAAGAAGAAAAAGTCATTCTACAGGGTAAACTAAAACAATCTGATCCTAAGTTCCCTTTAGCCTGACAACACTTCCCTCGTTGTTTAGTGTACAACTCAAAATGTATTTGAGGTACAGCTTATTTAGGCTCTGTGGAAAACAAGGGGGAACACTCGGAAAACAAGGGGGAACACTCCCATCATAAAATCTCCTATGACAGCTCCTTGAAAATCAGCTAGTGCCCATAACCAATCCCTTCTCCTGCTCTCTGCTGGGATATTACTGCCTGTCTTCAGCTTTACAGGGCATCCTGCAGCACTTCTCCAGGGAGAGCTCTGGGGGAGGATGTGTTCCCAGCATCCTGGTGCTATGCTGGTGTGCCAGGGGAGTTCCATGGCCTGAAACACCACTTGGAATTCAGGTTGGATTTGTCTTTTTTTTTTTTTTCTTTAAAAACAATTTTTTGTCTCAACTGCAGAAAAATAATGTTATATATATAAATTCATAGCAGTTCTGCGAGCTGTTTTCATGCTGAGAAGCAAAATGAACATTTTAAAAGATCAGATCTGAGGAAATCTGAGTATTCTTAGCACGCACAAATATCACCGCTTTTTATAAGCCATAACCTCACTTTCATTAAAAAATAATAAAAAAAAAATTCAGCCCTGGGCCACATTTCCTTGCTTAGGTCCCAGCACACCTTTGCATGGATTCCTGCCTTCCCAGGCTCAGCTCTGCAGCACAGCCCTGTCTCCTGGGCCAGAGGAAGCCCTGAGATGCTCCAGCACACAGCTGCAGGGTGCTCAGCACGGGATGCTCTGCAGGGCTGTCTCCCAGCACTCCAGAGCCTCAGCAGAGTAATGCTGCCACCAGCTCCCTTGGTTAGAAAAGCTTGGGAATGTCACAACTTGTTACATCCTTAAAACCCTCGGGAGGCACTCATAACTTCTTCCTGAGGCGCCCCAGAGCTTCCAGCAGCGCGGAATTAACGCTGCAGCTCAGCCTGGGAGCGGTGGCATTTCAACAGCGGGTAGAGGAAGCCTCACACACTGCCAGCTAATCTTGGAGAAGGGAAAGAACTAGCTGCCATTTGTCACAGGCTTTGAGATATTCCAAGGAAATGTTCCATGAAATTTCTGACAAAACATTGTTTTAATTAATCCCCGTCTTTGGTTTTCTATTTGGGCTGCCCTCACAATGGCCTTTTGCTGGCTTTTACTGTAGGTGATGTGGGCTCACACCCACACACAATTCCCAGGACCCACAGAGAATTATGTCACTGCAAGTCATTGATTGTGTTCCAGCTTGGATTCTGCTTTGTACAGGCTCTAATTAATCCATATTCATGCCATAAGGATTTCTTATCTGACTGCAGTTTGATCAACCAGCAGAGAAATATAGAGTCCATATCACTGACATTGCATCCTTCCAAGAGAAAGTGCAGCCCTCCAATAGCTTTGTGGTTAAGCAATACAGAGTCTAGGCTGTTATGAGCTATTTAGATGGAAATAAATGTCACAATTTAAAAAAAAAAAAAAAAAAACAACAACCAAACAAAATAAAAATCCAAAGCAAAAAGCCCAAACCAACCAAAAAAAAACCCCAACAAAACCCAAGAAACCCTCCCCAAAAAGCCAGATTAGTTAATATATTTTCAGAAACATGTCTAAACTTTGTGCTTAATAAAAAAAGAAACAAAACAAAACAGAATATTTTTTGGGATGAAATCCACTCAGAAGACAAGCCAAAAGATAAGCAAAGAAAATAAAGATATAAGAAGATAAGCAAAGAAAACCTGTTGTTAAAGATGAGAGAATTGACATGGGCTATGTTTTTGTGGTTTCAAGCCCAGTTAGCAGAAAAATAAAATGATGTAACCTAGGAAGAGGATTCTGCATTTCCCTAATTTGGTTTATCCGACCCTTTCGCTGTGCTAATTTGTACTTTAATCAATTAAACTGTTGAAAAAGGCATTTGCCAGGTGGTATTCGAGTGGCATAAATAAAGCAGCGTAAGGTTTCTCTTGGAATCTAAATTCCTAGTAGGAATTTTTAGGGCAAAACCACAGCTTCAAAATACACAGTAAGACACAGGCTATCCTCTATCTCATGGAAAGACCCTGTGTATGTGTCACACTTACATTTTATATCAGGATTAATGACTTTAATATTCTCCCCATTTTCTCTGCTGAATCCCATCTACGGGGACAATTATTGTGGGTTGTTGTTTTGTTTTTTTTTTTACCTAGACAGGCTCACGTTTTGTTCCCATTTCACCCACTGAATTCTGTGCTGAACAATAATCACCAGCCCCACAAAGCCACGTTTCGTCTCTTGCCACCGAGGAGGGAAGCCGCACTTCCAAACCAAGCTGCGATTAGCTCTCCAGGGCCACAGTTTTCTTTGCCTTCTAATTCCCGTGGCTCCCCTCCCTCTTCCTCTTTACCACAGCAATTTTCAAACACCAAACGGGTGTGGGTTTACTTTACACCTTTTCTTACACCTTCTCTTGTTAAGGGCGCACAGGGTATGCTCTCGCAGCGCTCCTGCGCTCCCTCGGACGGAGTTCTTTCCCTCATCCCAGCGGGGGAACGGGACAGCGCCTCGCCCGCTCCTGGCTGCCCGGGCGGGACGGGGCGAGGGGCGCCCGGCTCGGAGTCGGGCTGGGGAAGCGCTCCGGGATGCAGGGGAGCGCTCCGGGCAGCGGCTGGCGAGGGGCTCGGGATAAAACGGGATGCAGGGGAGCGCTCCGGGCAGCGGCTGGCGAGGGGCTCGGGATAAAACGGGATGCAGGGGAGCGCTCCAGACAGCGGCTGCCGCGGGGCTCGGGATAAACTGGGATGCAGGGAAGGGCTCCGGGCAGCGGCTGGCGAGGGGCTCGGGATAAGGCGGGATGCAGGGGAGCGCTCCGGGCAGCGGCTGGCGAGGGGCTCGGGATAAAGCGGGATGCAGGGGAGCGCTCCGGGCAGCGGCTGGCGAGGGGCTCGGGATAAACCGGGATGCAAGGGAGCGCTCCGGGAAGCGGCGCGGCTGGCAAGGGGCTCGGGATAAACCGGGATGTAGGGAAGCGCTCCGGGCAGCGGCTGCCAAGGGGCTCGACATAAACCGGGATGCAGGGGAGCGCTCCGGGCAGCGGCTGGCGAGGGGCTCGGGATAAACCGGGATGCAGGGGAGCGCTCCGAGCAGCGGCTGGCGAGGGGCTCGGGAAAAGGCGGGATGCGGGCGGGATCCAGCGCCGCGAGGGGCGGGCGGAGGGCGGGGAGGGGTCGGCGGGGGGCGCGCAGGCGGGGCCGCGCTCGGCGGCGGGAGCGCGCTCGGGAGCGGGAGCTGCGATCCCGCCGGGGCACGGCCGCGCCGGCCATGGAGCCCTCGCCCAAAGACGGCGAGAGCGCGGCGGCCGCCGAGCCCAGCCGGGGCGGCACGGCCCCGTCCAGCGGCGTGGTGGTGCAGGTCCGGGAGAAGAAGGGCCCCCTGCGCGCCGCCATCCCCTACATGCCCTTCCCCGTGGCCGTCATCTGCCTCTTCCTCAACACCTTCGTGCCGGGGCTGGGTAAGGATGCTGCGGGAGGGAGGGAGCGGGCGAAGGCGGCCGCGGCTCGGGGTCCCTCTGCCCACCTGCGGCCGTAACTTTCCCTTTCCCCGACGGCACCGCGGGCAGGGATGGAGGGACGGAGGGAGGCAGGAGCCCCTGTGCCGAGTTTTGCGTCGGGGGTCGGGGCAGCGCCCTGCGGGTTCCCCAGGGATGCCGGCGAGCGGAGCGGGCGAGGGTCGCGTTTCCCTCGGGGGGATCGGGGCTGGGGCAGCCGCCTGACTGCGCTCGGCCGGGCACGGGCGGTCCCCGGCCCCGGGACAGATCAGACACATCCCCCGCGCCCTCCGAGCGGTGCAGGAGGGATTCAGCTGTTCGGGATCTCGCGAACTGGGATTGCAGTCAGAGGACTAAAGCTCACGGTAACCACATCGCTCGCTAGAGACAGCTTTCAGAGCCCACCGTGCCGGGTTTTCTAAGGAGAGCCCGGGAAAATGTTAGAACTATTGTCCAGAGAAACTGGAGAGTCACGGTTTCTCAGCGTAAAGTCTCTAGTGCGCTCAGGTCCCTAAGATGCGGCTGCATCCTTTCAGTATTTTCATTTCCTCCACTCCAATTAGAAATTGCTTACTGCAAGAGGAGTTAGAGTTTGAACACTTCAAAAGCCCCTGGAATACGAGGCTAAATACAAACATTTGAGCTGAAAGCAAAATAGTCACATTAATAAAAAAAAGCCAAAACCAAACAAAATAATCCATGACTCATTAACCCGTACCTCGAGTGTCTCATAGTCCATTTCTGGCTGTTGTTTCTGCTACTGTAGCCACCACAGAAGCCTTCCTTGTGATATGGGAGTATCCTCCACCTAGCCCTTTTAAAGAGCTACTGCCTGCCTTTAATTGCTTCATGTGCTTCAGGTGGCTCTGAAACTTAAAGTTCTGATTAAAATACTACCCACGTGTGGGTGGGATAGCGTGTGCCACATGTAGGAGCCATTGCTACTCCAGTGTGCTTGCTCTGAAACCTGTGGATGTGTTCCAGAGGAAAACTTGCACCTTTTGCAATACCTCTGAGTTTCCCTGTGGAAGGACTTGTGGAAGGTGTGTGTGCGCTTCCAGATGCAATCTGCTGCACTCAGGTGTGTTGTTTGCACAGCCCTTGTGTGCAGCCATCTGAAGAAGCTCGAGTGATGAATCAAAGACAGTCTCTGGAGTTGAGTTCTCTCATAGGTCTTTGGGGAGAGAAGTTCAAAACCAGAGTTTTCAAAGTTGTTTTCTGCTAGCATTGAAGACACCACGTCTTCACTGTGGACATACAGAAAAAAAAAAAGCCTGACTTACCACCCCTCTTTCCTTATCCAAATTATCTGACGCTTCACAAAGCACACTAGAAAATCCTCAGCGTTCTCCCTTCATCCCAGAAGGACAAATCCCCATGAGACATCCTTATGTTGAAATTGGCTTGAAGTGTGGTTCTCTGCTGGAGTTCTCCTCTGGGTGCTGTGGGGGGTAGCCAGTGCTGTGCCTTCCCTGTGCAGAAGGTGCCCAGGAAGGAAGGACAGCAGATATCCCTCCCTGCCTGAAGGTGAGTGCTCAGGGCTCACAGTCCGTCTGGTGTAAAGTTGAGTCTGGACTATGCAGCTGTGTTGGCTGTGTAGCCACTAGCAGGCTGGACCAGCACAAAATGGTTTTTAATTTTATTTTTAATTCTATTTTGGTTTTTTTTTTAAAAAAAAAAACAACTCCTTTTTGGTGGAGGATTTTAAAAATTTGTTTGCCCTCTGATGCAGTGATTTCGGCAGTACGGTCTGGCCGGCTGTGCCGCTGTTTCTCCTGGTAGCCTGTTGCAGAAGTAGCAAACCAAACAAGCTACAGATGAAAAGGAATCCTTCCCTGTGGCATCCCTGGTGAAATGCAGTGTTTTGGAGATGGAGATGCATCCCAAGCTCAGTATGCAAAGCGTGGCATTTGGTTTGTACATAAATGAACGGTTCTGTTAATGAAGCTGCTAATACCACGTGCATTTGGAGAGAAAACTTAGTCTGAGATGACACACCTGACTAGAATACAGCTATTTACAATCTCAGCCATATCCTGTCATGTATCACATAGCCCACACAGGAGGGGAAACAGGAGGATCACGAATCTACTGGCAGGAATGTTCAAGGTAAAAAGAGATTTTCTGACATTGCTGTGCTTCAGCCATCTCAATGAGCTGAGCAATGCTTGTGAAATAGATAAGATTTGGTGTGAAGTATTCACATCAAGGATGGGAGCCTGTTCCCTGCAAAGTAAATGGCAACGTTCCCATCAGTTCTTGTAGCCCAGATTTATAACATGTTAAAGTGATGTTTCACAGGCTCACTGTGTATTTCTGCCTGCTTAGCTGGAGAGGGTGACCGTGTTTAGGTGTTAATGGAAGTCCTCTATTTCTCAGTCCCTAAATTCATCTCTCATCTGATTGCTACTCTGCAGTGCAATTGCAAAGAAGGGTCAGAGACCACCAGACAAGGAAATGGGCAACAATGATTAAATCAAGATTTCCACTAGCTTGGAGACTGGTGCATTTGAGGTTTTCATTAGTGCCCCGTGCCTCAGAGCAGTGATATCCAAATAGAAATTGTACTCTGATGCAGGCTTCCAAATCCTTGGGCAGTCTCTCACCATCTTAAAGCCTCTTCTTTTTTTAGTTTAATTATCTTTGTTATAGAAGTCACCTTTGAGGGTGACATCTGAAAATTTTAAATATCTGGTTTATTTTTCCTTTGTGCTATTTATGTTTTGCAGTAGTACTCTATTTGGACAGTAGAAGTAACACTTTCTCTTTGTTTACAGTCAGTTTATTATCTTCACTTGGTTAATTTTCAGAGTTTTATGTAATAACCCAGAACTGCAGGTTTTAAGGTGCATTGTAAACTGGGTTTGAACTACTCATTCCACACATGCTGCAAAAGATGCCGTTCACAGGAATTTTTTCATACAAAGGGGATATGTTGACTTTTCTCTTGCCAAAACTTAAAATTCAGACCATATACAATGTAAAAAAATCTTGATTAGCCCGTCTACTTGTAATCCATTTTGCTGAAGAACCTTGAAATCACACATTCCTTCCAGTCACTGTGATGGACCACTTGGGATTGTTCTGGATCAATTTCCTATTGTATTTGCTGGGAATGCCCTGATGAAGGCAGGAATGGTGGATCTGACTCCATGCTCTCAGAAGACTAACTTATTACTTTATGATACTATATTATATTAAAGAATACTATACTGTGCTAAAGAATACAGAAAGGATACTCAATGCTAAAGAGATAATAATGAAAACTCGTGACTCTTTCCAGAGTCCCCACACAGCTCGGCCCATTTGGCCAAAGAGTCAAAACAACTCACACCAGAATGCAGTGGAACAATCACCTGTGGGTGAACAATCTCCAAACACATTCCACATGAGCACAACACAGGAGAAGCAAATGAGACAAGAATTGTTTTCCTTTTCTCTGAGGCTTCTCAGCTTCCCAGGAGGAAAATCCTGGGCGAAGGGATTTTTCAGAGAATGTGAATGCCACAGGAAATGTTCTGGACCCAGTGCAGTCTTTCTCATCTGTGCCTAACAGGGCTCTAGGGCTGAGCTGCAATGAAGGTGTCCCAAGCTCAGGCTCATGAAAAGGGTGGGTAGGAAGAATTGGGAGGAGTCAGCAGGTGCCGTGGCAAAAGCCATCGTACCTTGGCTACCGGCGCTGCAGCCCTGCCACAGCACTGCCATTTCTGCTCTGGCTTGGGTTTCTGGAGCAGGCTCGGAGGCACCAGGGCCGAAGCATGCAGTGCTGAGCTCTGGAGGATGGGAGATGCAGCTGTCAGCAGAGCTGGAGGGTGCCCAATGCTGCCATTCCCACGGGGCCGGGCGCCGTGCCCCTGCAGCCGTACGCGCCATCCCGCGGATGGCAAACGGGAGGAGGGCTGGCCGTGCCCTTCAGCTGGCAGACTGTGTTCTCCTGGAGCTGAGTGTGCCAGTCAGTGTGGGAGGAGATCTGGCTCCTTGTCATCATTCCCAGAGCTGATCCATGGGAATCTTGCCCTCCTTCCTCTCTGCTCTTCCTTCTCTCGACATCACGTGTGTGGGAGGGGGTAACGAAGGGGGGGAACTTGAGGGAAATGTGAGAAGTGAGGGAAACGATCTGAAAGTCTGAGGTATTCTCCAAGATTAATCCCTCCTGTCAGGAAGGGGGTGGACTTTTGGATCCCAGCCCGTGTGATACGTGAATACTATTTTTGTGCAGGGAGTAATTGAAATACGCAGCATGAAATGATGTTGGTGCAGGAGAGGAGAGCAGCCACCCATGTGCCATGAAGTAGCCCTTGGAAGAGCTCAGGAGTGCCAGCCTCACACAGCAGCTACAGAAAGAAGGGGGGATTCCGAGCCCACTCAGCTTTTTGCTGCCAGGGTTGCACAGTGCAGCTCTCCTGTCCCCCCCTGGGTATGTCAGCTCCGTATCACGAGTCTTCTGCCATCTGTCTATCCACTCCTGACAGAGTTCAAGCACTGCACCTTCAGCTGTGGGAACGTGGCTTTGCCACTGGATTCATGGAAGCCAAGCATCTTCTCATCAGAAACCAAGGCTCTCCTGAGCAGAATGAGCTCTCCAAAGAGCTGAACAGAAGTACAGAGCACAACACTCGAGAAAGGTGATGGAATAAGATCTGCATAAAATTACCATTACTCATTTTATTTTTGTGGCTGGAATGGTAAATAGATGTTTGCCTCAAGCAAACATCCATTGCCTTCATTATTGAAAAAAAAAATTCAAGGAAAACCCACATTTTTTTATCTGTAGTAGAGCAAACAATGCAATAAAGAAATTTTGGGCTTTCAGACATATAAGATCTCAAACTCCCTTTGGTATTTATGATCCTTTAAATTTTTTTTTCTTTTAAACATACAAACCAAAGAATCTGTGTGATTTACAAGCTCATTTGTGGAAAACAAAGGTTTTCTTGAGTGTTTGTGTGAATTTGTGTTTGAGAACTTTACTGCTGCAGTTTTTTAGCTAACATTGCCTTTCAGCCTGAGATGCTGGTAGAGTGCAAAAATAAGCTGTTTGTTCATGGGAGCATAATTAAACAAAGCAAATCTATTGCCAGTAGACTTCACTCTGGCAGGTTTTGTATTTTGCACTGGAAAGGTCAAGAAGTTCTTCGTGGTGATTTGTGCTTGTGCAAGGTGGGAAATGAGACCTGCAATAAAATGTGTGCACCCAGGTTTTACTGCTCCATTACTGGAGCCAGTGATGTCAGCTGTAGATTATCCTCACAGTGAGGTCAAACTGGCCACAAGAACAGCTGAATCTGAGGTTTCTGCACCTGCAGGTCTTTGCTCTTTTCAGTATGTAGAAGGCCATTAAATTCTTTTTTTATTTTATTTTCTTTTGTTTTTACAACATAAGTTTAAGTGAGAAATACAATTGTATCATATAACTTACCTGGCAGATGGTATTGATCAGTCATTCCACAATCTTACCACCATTGAGTAGTCTGGAATATTTTTGTTCCATTAAGTGTCTGGACCACTTAGAATGACAGTCAATCCTGGAAAAGTCAGAGAGGTTCACAGGTAATTAGTGATCTGAAGAAATGCCAAAGTGTTTCAACTTTAGCTGCTTGATTGAGACAGCTCCACCTAGTGTAACTGATCAGAAAAAAAGGGAAAAAAAAGGTATTTTACCTGCTGAGGGACCTGATGTGGCCCCTCAGTTTAATCCAGTGTTGAACAGCACACTTGGCTGTATTTTAGGCAGAAAGCTGCTTTCTGCTTGCTGAATAACTTATATATTATATATACTTATATATACTTTAACATACTTGCCTGAATACTTTATATATTCCTCTCCCTCCCCTTCCTGTGTGAAACACTGGCTTCCTTCCTTGAATTTGTCTGCCCAGCCATGATGGTCACATGTGTGTGTGCTGTCATACTCATCCTCCTCCTGTGCCCTCCTTTACCAATGCTTTATGGGCACCCATGGCAAACATGTTCATCACCACAGCCTCAAGTCACACTCTGAATATTTAGAATTGTTTCTATCCTTTGGTTAGTTTTTGCTCTTCCCTTGCTACAGTTGGTAGAAGTAGCTGTTGAGCTGCACTTGCATTTAAAATGACTTTTTGGTTCATTTTGCTGTCAAGCTGTGCACTAACCCGGTGCTGCAGCCTTGGAATTGCTTGGTCCGTGCCAGACCAGCTAAAATGCAAACAAGTTTCTCTGCCTCCCTCATGCCTTCTGTTTCCCACCAAAATAGAAGACAAAAGAAATGGCCAGGGACATTTTTGTTCAGTGGTTTTGGTTGAAGCAGCTCCGTGGAGAGATTAATTTCTTAATGAACACATAAGGAAGAAGACAGGGTTTGCTCAGCATCTTGTAATCTTGTTTGTCATTTAATGCAGTTTGGACAGATGTACTTGAAGATTAAGAGTGAAGGTGGGGGCAGACAGCAGAGAAGAACTGTAAAATGGCCAAGTAAAGCAGCTGAATTTTAAGGTGGATTCAAGGCTGTTCCACACGAAGGGTGTGACCTGGAGAGAAACAGAGAATCCAGTCCAGAAGGAGAAAAGTACATGTGCAGAGATTCAGTGAGAAGGCAAAAGAGCTGAAACTTCTTGCAGCAAGGGAGAAAATGAGTGAAAAGATTTGAAGATTAAAGTACCTTGGATGAGGAGAGTGCTTTTGACAGGTGAATTTTTCCTAGTCTGGATAGCAGGACGGAAGGGAATTTTCTCCTGCTCTGAAACAGTGAGTGTTGGAGAGATTCACAGAGCCCCATAAAGCACCACTGCCATTTCATCTCTCCACCATGAAAAGAACTTGGAGAGCTTCTGAACTGTTGAGGATCACAAAGAGAGGAGCAGGAAGCAGAACCCAGGTTCCTCAGGCTCTTTCTTTCCTGTGAAACTGTGTGCAGGAGCCTGAACACAAAGAAACCTGTGCAGTGTCTGGCACAAAGGTGAATTTTAGAACCTGTGCCCAGTTTTGTAGGGAAACAAGAGATTGGATGGTAAAAGGGATTCTAAGATTGTGCTAAGGTTTGGAATAAGATCAAGTCAGTCTGAGATGTGACATCCTTTCTCCTGCCTTAGGACTTGTCTTCATGGCAGAGCTTTAAAGTGACACAGGGGCAGCCCCACAGTGGATGAGCACAAACTTGGTTGTGGCACTGTGCAAAGATGCTGGTCAGAGACAAAACAGAGCAGATTCTTTCATTTGGAAGGGATCTACAATTGCCACCTTGTCCAGCTCAGGGCTAATATTAACATTAACATCAATATTAATAGTAATACTAATATTAATATTAATATTAATATTAATATTATTAAGGCCATTGTCCAAATGGCTTTTAAACACTGATAGGCTCAGGGCCCAGCCTCACACAAAAAAGAAAAGTTCATGTCATTGATCTTGCTTTAGAAACTGCAGGAAGGTGAAACCTGAGTTTTCCTGGTTCTGCTGAAGATAAGGAGTTTTTTCATTAAGGGTGGAAGTTAATCCCTGTTCCCCCTCCCCAGCGGGAGCATTTATGTTATCTAGTGAAGCACAATGTGAAAATACTGTAAGAACTTGAGGAAAAAAAAAAAATCTCATGCCATTCTATCTAGTTATATTGCATAATATCTGATATTATAAACTTAGGTTTCATTCTGTGTAGAGTCATGGAAAAAATAAATGGAACTCAAATATTTGGTTTAAAAAACTCATTTCCACAGTTTGTTCTCTCTCCACCTCACCACTTAGAAGCTGCTCTCAACCCTCTTTTCTTCAGCAATGCAGACCTTGTAATAAAGGCAGTTCAAACTCAGTGTTTCCATTCCAAAGGAGTTACAGACCAAACAATTTCTCTCTAACTACTTGACAGCTCCTCAAAAGGCCCAGCAATGCAACCCTGACTCACACAATATTTGGTGTTTCCTTAGAACCTTATCCCCTGAGGCTCTTGATTAGATGAGAATCTTTGCTTTCAGGAAAAGAAAAAAATGTAACTCTTATGGCTGTGGAGCAGGATTTGAAGATAATGATCCTGTCTCACAAGAAAAAAAAAAAAAGGAGATTGTGGGAAGAAAGAATGAATTGCCTTTTTTTTTTTTTCAATTCTCAGTTTTGGAGAATCTGAGTCATGATTTTTCAGCACTGGAAAATGGCAATATTATATTGAGCTTTTAAATTTTAAAAGAGGCTACATTACTCACTAATTTACAGTTCTGCCATATTAGACAAAACCATGGACATCCATGTCTTTGAGCACAGCATCAGGAAATATAAATCCTTCCATATAAATTAGGTAGCTGATGAAAACTGATGGGCAATACACTAACTTAAATTAAAAATCCCAGTATAAACATGCCCAAAGGATATTCCTGGAGTGGATCATGGTCAAATCTTGTTAGAGGAAATGGTGAATACAATCAATAGAGGAACTCTTGGAAACATAATCACATTCTCTGCAGGGATTCATCCTGTACTACATTTCCAACTTCAGAAATAATGCTTATAATATATGTATAATGCTTATACAAGGAATTGTGCAGGGGACCAAGGGCATCTTGGGGAATGTGAATTTAAATGTGACAGGTCATTATCCAGCCTCTCACCAGGTTGTGGTTTGTCTGGGCTGAACTCTCAGCTGGCCACAAGCATTGGAGAATATCCACACAAAACTTAAAAATGCTTTGAGATTGTGGATAATCATTTTGTTTTAGTTAAAACACAAACGAGTTTGTAAAGAATGCAAAAGGGCTAAGTGGTCAAATTAATCTCATGATTGTGTTGGGGAAAAAAATTCAATTGGACCAAATAAGAATGCTGCTTTAAAAAAGTGTTTGTACATTTTTACTAAGTGTTAGTGCTAATAAGCCTTTGAAGAGCTGAGATTTATTGTAGACTAAAAAATAGATTATAATGAGCCACAAGTTCACCATGTTAAAAAGTTCAGTAATTTCACGAAGTATGAATCATGATTTTTTGGTGAAAATATTTTACCTGAAATAAGCTAAATGATCACATTAGCATGACACTGTCCATCAAAATTGGTTTTGCTGGTTTAAGTTTAAAATATGTATTTATTTGCATGCATATCTATTACATATGCCACTGTGGTGCAATGAGATCATGGCATTAAAGGAAAGTCTCCTGCAGGCAGAAATCCATTTGTTGTATCTGTTTAGGAACATTCATGAAAGAATGGATTTTAGACTTCATAAATTGATTTTGTTAATCTGCTATTTTTAAAATACTTGCAAGACCTCTTCTGTTGCCATGACAATTTGATTTCCATAAACATGATATTTTGGATATGACTGTCCAACAGTGTGTTTGCTGTGCTGTGTGGGGAAAAGAGATGGCAACTTGGCACCACAGAAATTACAATGCAGAGAGGCCCACAGAGTCAGACCTCTGACTGAGAGTGGTCAGGACAAGTTCATTACAGTAAGAAAACATAGCAAAAATATCAAATATATATTTATCAAGTTAAAATATCAAGGCTCAAGTTATATGTATTTATGTTCCCTGTAAATTAGATTTTTTTTTCCTCATATCTTCTTGTGAACACTGTTTTGGAGTGAGGAAACTTCAAGTTTCCACTGAAAATTGGTTCTAAGAATGTGAAGACTAAATTCTGGCTAAAAGTATAGCTGGACCTTTTTGGAGCTACACACACAAAGGAGCTGTAAGGACACACAGCTCTCATTGCCCTGCAACACACTCTGGAATTTCTGTCTAAGTGGAAGGGGTTCACAAAGGATTTAGGATGGTGAGGAAGGAATGAATGGGCATCATTTGAGACATTTGTGAGGTGTAGCCAGGGATCAGCATGATTTCCCCTTACTCTCCTGCTGTCTTTTTGAAATTATTGCAACAAATCAGACCTCTTTCAAAACTCATTTGCAGCAGATGAGTTACTCAGTAATCCACTGAAGGACTCTGAACGTATTTTCCAGTGCAGTTAGCCAATTTGATGAGTGTGGATTCTCTGGATTGGGCCATTAAATTACCTCTCTTGATCTGTTTAATTGTCAAAGCATTGCCAAATCTTCCTGTCTGTAGTGCAAATCTGATAATGCTTTTTCTGCTGCATGTCTTTCTCTGCTTTGGCTCTGCATCCAACAAACTGATCAATGCCAGGGAAGGTTTAGCAAGTTTTTTACAGAACAAGAACTAAACTTTTTTAAAAACAATATTTTAGACTCAGCATCATGGGATTTTTATTTTTTTCCTCCTACTGAAATTTCATTGTGGCTGCAGAGAGCTGGTGGGATGGTTTCTTGTCTTGTGTAAAAGAGCAAAAAGAGCACAGGGACTACAATTATTGTCAGCTGAAAGTGTAAAAACCATCTCTTGTTTTTTGTTTTACAAGTCAGAATGTAATCTTATACACTGACTTGCATCTGAGTACTGATTTCACTCAGTCCCCCACACATCCCACAGAAACAATGTGGAAGTGGAGTGTCCTGGAGCTGACTCCCTGAGGTGATCTGACTTGGTTCCTGTTTTCTTGGTCAGAAAGAAAATGTGGGGAGCAGATTTGAGTGCCTGGAGAGCCGACCCCTTCCACGGCAGAGCATCCCTGCATCTTTGCACCCCCACTGCAGAGCTGTGGACAGCTGCACACACACAGGGCAGAGCTTGAACCAAGCCAAGGGTGTGGAGAGCAGCATGGGGGCACTCTGGGCTCAGCCAGTCCGTGGCACCAGCCCATCCTGACCCAAATTAATGACCAGCCCATCCCGACCCAAAAAACGCAGTGGCGCCAAGGAGCGAGCGCTCACTGCCGCCAGAGCTAAGCCTCAGCATTTCCACTCTGGATGGTAAATCCAAGGCAGTGCAGGCAAAAGTAGGACCTGTCTCCTTGTGCTGTGTGCAGCTGACACTCAGAAGAAGCCTGTGGTGGAGCTGGGAATGGATTTTAGAGCAAGCATATCTTCCTGGGAACCACTCGTGCTCAGCAATTCCACAGGGAGCCCTTCTTCTCCTGAGGCTGTGGGGATTAAATGGCAATAGTCCACCCTCAGCTGTACTGACACAAAGAATAACAGATTCCTGTTCTGTGTATGAACTAAAACATGGTATTTTTGCTACAATACATGTGTGTCTGTGTTCTGGTCTCATATCAGTGCTTTCAATCCCCCAGATGTTCTTTCAGTGCTCATTTCTTCATTTGGGGCCAAGGCAGAACTGCACAGAGAGGGTGTCCCCTCCCCAGGTGCCCCATCACATGAACCCATGCAGAACAGGTACAAAATGTTCCCACTGCAAGCTCAACTCCTTTGTCAGAAATGAGAACCCACAACTTACAGAGCAACGTGGTGTTGAGCCTTGGAACAGTTTTGTCTCACCCCTGCTCACCTCTTTGGCTCTAGAGCTGGCCCATTGAGGCTGTTCCTGTGAATAAATATTATTTACTGTAAAGAAGCATTGCAGAGCTGAGCTCTTTGCCCTTTCAGCCAGGGAAGACTCTTCCCAAGTTGCAGTACCAAGCTGGACACTCACTAAGAATTGTATTTCCCAAATTAGCCAGCAGCCAAAGCTAAAAATCTGGTTTATGCTGCATCATAAAACTTTATCTGCTTTCTCCCTTACAAATGTGGGTTTGTTTTAAATATTTATGAGAATTCATCACACACTAGTAAATGTTCTTCAGTACATTTTGTAAAAGGAATGATACCTAAATGACATGATCGCTTACTCCAGTGACTGTGATTTCAGTCTTTCACTATTTACTGGTGTGAGAAATGACAAGCAGCTAGTCAAGCAGTGTTTTCATAAAATCATAGCATGATTTAGGCTGAAAAAGACCTTTAAGATCACCAAGTCCAATCATTAATCCATCACAGCCAGCCCTAAACAACATCCCCGAGTGCCACATACACACAGCATCATTACTTCAGCAGCACTGTGAGGTGCAGGCTACACTCAAGCCCTAAAATGATCCAGAAGGAAATGTTATGATATGAAGGAAGAGTGTATTTCATCTGAGTGGTGAATTCAGGGGAAATACCCAGATTGTCCAGGAAATTGGTGGCAAACCTGCTGAGAGAATTTACACAGACTTCTAGAATTCAGCACCCTCAAATAATGCAGCCACACTTTAGTTCCATTAACCTCTCCCAGGAAAACTGCTATTAATGAACTGCTCCCATCACTCTTGGGCTTTGTGTTCATTGAGAAGAGAGGTGTTGTCTGTGCCATGCATTCCTGGAAACACAGTAAATATGTAGGGTGGACAAAGCAGTTTTTAGTTTGGATGTGCTGGTTGCTCCCTCCCATGTTTCTACGATCTGCTTTATGCCTGTGGGAGCCACAAACTCTCTTGCACACACATGAGGGGCTTCAGGATGTTTGAGTTAGGATATGGCAGAAAAGAAAACAGATGAGCACAAGTGCTCTGGCAAGAGCACTCATTTATATTGTGCTTTGTAGTTTGGTATTAACCAATATTAGCAGTAGGCTCTGTATTCCTTCTTTGTTCCACCACTGTTGTGCACAAAATGGGGCCTTACTGTGATACTTTAAATGATACTATATTAAAATAAATTATTTATGCAGCTATGTAGGTGACCATGGCATGGTACAGACAATGGAAAAAGGAAAGATCCCCTCCCAGGAGACTGTGATAGGAATGTAACCTCAAGAGTCAGAGCCAAGTTAAAAGAAGTCCTAATAAAAACACACAATACAGTGTAATGAAAAGAAAAACATTTTCTTGAGTTGTATGTTTAAAGACAGACTTTTAAAGGCACAGTTGGGACTTGTTTCTTAGCAACAGGGCTCATCTGAGCCCTGCAAACACTGTCATGTTGGAAAAAGATACCCTCCAGAAGAAAAGCAATATGAAAAGAGCTAGAAACATCAAATTTAGATGTTGCAAGAGCATTTCATCAGCATTGCAAAGCCTTCAGGCAACAACAAGGTCATTTTGATAAACTGTAATGATCAGAACAAAGAACTCCTCTTTACTCCTCTTCATCAACAGGGATGAGCAGTAACAATATTATTTAAAAATAGGTGCATTGGTATTACCATGAAGCACAGTTTAGGTTCTGCCACCCTCCTGTAGCCATAGAAACAGGGCTGTTTTCTGCACTGAGGGCACAGGAGTCCTGCAGAACAAAGTCCTGGCCCTGTTGTGCCTCACTCTGTCAGCACCAGAAGTTTCAGAGGAAGACCTGCAGTGCACAGAGTAAAATCTTACTGGCCTGTAGGAAAAGCTCCTCCTAAAGGAGCTGATTAGCTGGCTATACACCAAAGCAGGAGAATTGTTATTAGTATTTAATCAAAACAGATTAATGGCAAAGGTATTTATTGGGCAGATGAGATGGGGTTCATGTAACCTGTGCACCTGAGCTGGTTGCCTTTATAAAGTGAGAGGAGGAATGAGGCACTGAGGAATGAGGAGGAATATCAGCATGTGACTCATCTCTTTAAACTAGGTTAAGTCAGTCACACACTCTGGGGGCCTCCATCTCTTTTTATTTATTTATTTTTTTGCCTCCAGAGGGTAAGTGGCTCAGATCACGACACCTCCCTTGCAGATATCAGAAGCCAGGTCAGATGAAAGCTGCCCATTATCTGGTTTGCAAAAGCAGGCATTTGCTTCAATAGTTTCCAAACACTTCAGGCATTGCCCACACATCTTTCTGGAGCTCATCTTGTCCTTACAAGAACTGAAGTAGTTCTGACCTCAGTGCTGTCTCCTAATGCATACACATCTGCTGTCTCTCATGGGATTGGTGCATTTTTGAAACTCAGACCTCCTCTCTTTCTTATGAGTGCTCAACATAAACCCCTATAATTTCTCTAATTTCCATCCTTACCGAGTGCAGCTCTTTGGTAGCTCTTTCCCAAAGTGTGTGATGCTGTGATTCTGACATCTGTGAGAACAGCCCAGACAGATGTGCATGGAGAGCCCATGCTGGAACAGGTACTCCTGGCAGGAGTGCAGCTTGTGGAGAGCTCCTGCTGGGGCAGATTTCCCCCAAAACACTGCAGCCTGTGGAACAATTGGCTGAGCCAGAACAGGGGAAAAGCACCAGGAGGAAGGAGTGGCAGAGGGGAACTTTATCAGCTGACCACAAATCCTCTGTCACTCCCCCATCCATCCTGCACTGTTCAGAGTGGGGCAGAGAAAGAGAAATCAGGAATCAAAAAGTGAAGTGAAATGTGAAGAATTCCACCTGGTAATGGAGAGAAAATTAGGGGGCAAGGGCCATGTTTTATTTCTCCAAACTTATTTAAATTGGCAATAAATTGGTTTTCCCCAAGTCCAGTCTGTTTCACCTTTGACAATAATTGGTAAGCGATCCTGCTGTTCTTTATCTTGACCCACAAACCTTTTTAGTCTTATTTTTCCCCTCTGCCCTTTGGAGGGGAAGGGGAGTGAGAGAGTGGCTGGGTGGGTGTGTGGCAGCCAGCCATGGGCAGCTCACTACAGCACATCACCAATTTCTGTCCTGCTCTGTCACCATCATATTTTCTCAAAAAATCCCTTTGCCAGGACTCTTCTCACAGGAAGCTGAGAGGCCTCAGAGAAAAATGAAAACAGTAATTATCTGATTTGCTTCTCCCTGTTTTGCTGCTTTGGAATGTGGTTTGGACATCGTTTACCAACAGGTGATTGTTTCATTGGTTTCTGCTGTGAATTGTTTTGACTTATTGGCCAGTTGGGGCCAAGCTGTGTTGGACTCTGGAGAGAGAGAGAGTCAAGAGTTGTATTTAGTATCTTTGAGCCTTCTGTAAGTATCCTTTCTGTATTCTTTAGCATAGTTTAGTATAGCATTCTTTAATATAATATAGATAATAAAATAATAAATTAGCCTTCTAAGAACATGGAATCAGATTCATCATTCCTCCCTTCCAATGATGGGGGTCTCAGAAAATACCACGCTGTTCTCCATAGCATCCCTTCTTAGCCCAGCCTGCAAATCCTGAGGGCTTTGCTGGCCCTGGAACACCTTGAGCACGTGTTCTCTCAGCACTGCTCGTGGTGATGTTTAGATCCCTTCCCTGGGGGATGTGCTGGGTGCTCACAATGTTCCTTTCCTTCATACATTATCTAGGGGATGGAAAACATGAGAGAGGTCCTTGCATGCTCTGTACCAGTAGCACTGAGAGCTGCACAATTTACCAGTGGGACTGACAGGTGACCCCAGGGGACTCTTGAGAACTGGCTACTGCCTTCCTCACTTCACCCCAGCCAGCCAGGATGGTGCCTGGCTCTAATCCCTGGCTGTGATGACTGATGTAGGAAAGCTCCCCTTCTCACTCTTCTGACTCCTGGGACACTGACATATCCATCAGAGACTTGATTGTGGCAATTCTACCAACAGTGCTTGTGCCTTGATCTTGGCTGGAGAGGACAGCACCTCACATCAAGAAAAAGCAGAGAAAACCATCTACCAAAAACTCAGTGCAAAGCCACGGTTAAAGCCAAGTTTAAGTTTAGGACAGCTCTGGAAAGACTTTGCACTGAACTTGCTGTGACACAGATCAGGGTTCCCCTTCTGTTGACTCTGATGCAGGTTTATTGCCTATCCTAAGAAGAGATTAATTGCCTGGCCACTGCTCCTCTTCAGCCTATGAAGTTCTGATAGAGCTGCACAGCAGAAACACTTGATAGGACATAATTCGATCAGATCTGCTCTCCTCAAGTCATAAAATCCTCATAAGATGTCATTAGCATTGCTAAAGCAGGAAGAAATATCACAGCATGGGAAAGACATTTCAGATGGACATTCCTTAACATCCTGTAACACTTCTTTTCTGGTCCATACTTGTAATCCTAATCTACAGATTTCATTATAGCCAAAACCCATGGAGGGCAGCAAGGTTTAACTAGGAAAGCCAGATTTTGATTGAGCAACCTGATGGCTCCCTCACCATGGCCTGAGGCATGATTTAGCCTGGAATCCCTTGATTTCAGTAGGAAATTGCCAAAGTGTTTTCAAAGATCCATGCTCTAGTTTCTCTGCCTTTCTTCTATCATTCTTCAACAGAAGGAAGAGAACATTGCCATGTGTAATTACACAGACATAGACTGGTAGTACCATCTCATTGGTACTTATGAGATGCTAAAATAAAGGGAGCTGTGTGAAATGCTGCTCTTGGTCAGTATGGACATTATGAGAGAAGAGACAGTATGTTTAAAACAGAATAAGTAGAAAAATAGATGCAGTTGCTTGCATATGTTAAAAAACATTTTTGAAGGATTATAAATAGTTTAGGGCCAGACGTTTGAGAAGGGTAAGAATTATGTTTGTATTCTCTCCCTGCTGAACAGTTTGGCTCAGCTGTTAATTTCCAACAGGAAAATAAAAAGCCCTTTTCTGATAGACTTGTATTGCCTTAATGCCAGATCCAGAAATGGGATGTTTCCCATGGATCCCATGGATGGTGCACACTGTGCCTGCCTTGGATGATTTGTCACTTGTCTGGGAATGATGAGGCTGAACTTCCCCACGGCACCACACAGGTTCTGCCTTGTGCAGCCAGCCATCATGTCAGCAAATGCACCTGCACCTTCTCCAGGTACTCCTTTCTTCCTCAGGGTGGTCCAAGATTCAGGGAATTATTGTAAATGCAGGGCCACTGATGAAGGAAGGAATGATGAGGAGGACTCCATCTTATCAGAAGGCTAATTTATTATTTTATGATACTGTATTATATTAAAGAATACTATACTAAATTATACTAAAGAATACAGAAAAGATGCTTACTGAATGCTACAAAGATAATAATGAAAACTCCTGACTCTGGAAAGAGTCCCAACACAGCTTGGCCCCAATTGACCAAAGAGTGAAAACAACTCACAGCAGAATGCAATGGAACAATCACCTGTGTGTAAACAATCTCCAAACACATTCCAAAGGAACAAAACACAGGAGAAGCAAATGAGACAAGAATTGTTTCCCTTTTCTCTGAGGGCTCTCGCTGCCTTTCAGCTTCCCAGGCGAAAAACCCTGAGCGAAGGAATCACGTTCAGAGAATGGGAATGCCACAGGGAATTTCCTACCCCACAAGTGGTGCTTGCACCCCTGTATTGTTCTTTCCTTTGACCTTTCTTCTGTGTGTATTTTGATCAGTGCTAGTTCAAAGAGTACCAAGGGGAATCAATCAGAATTTTCACCCCATCCAGTCCCCTTCCCACCCTGAATCTGGTCGTGCTTTCTGTCAGATGCCACAGTTGAGAAGAGTACAGAGAAAAGGTGAATGCAAAGATTTCTAAAAAGCCCTTTAGTTCTAAAAAGAACTAAAAAGTTCTAGTTTCTTGCAGGGTAGCACAGGAGAAGCTTCCAGGGTAGCACTGCAGCCTTGAGCTCCTTGTGGTTTCATGACTAATACATTTAGGGTGATCTGTTCCACCTACACCCCAGGCCCACCCATGACCCTGATTTTGCCCAGTCACAAGCACCCAGTGCTTTTCCTACATGCTGAAGTTCCTTTCCTACACGAGGAGCATTTCCTGTGTGAGAGCTAATGGGGTCTGCATAGCCCTTAGCAACTTCTGATTCAGGAGCTTGATCTGTGCATTTTGAACTTCAGCTTCCCTTCTCCCCTGCTGTGCTGTGAACCAGCTTGTCACAGATTTCCCTACAAGGAGCTGGTTCCATTTGCACAGTGTAAGGATCACTCAGGATGTCAGATCCTACAGTGAACCCTTCTGCTTAGAGTGTTGCTCTGCCTTAATCCCTTCCCTGTGCCTGATATGGAGAAGTGTGGTTTGCTGTGGGTGACTGATGTCCCAGAGTGCTGCTGCTGCTCCAATCCAGCTCCAAGAAAAGGAGTAAGATGCAGCTGCTCTGTGATGTGGTCTTAGTGCATCAGTGTCTTTGGATTTTTTTCATGGAGCAGACACTTTTCTCTGAAAAACACTAATTGTAAAATTTAAGATAATTTTTCATCAGCGCATCTGGTTAAACAAATGCTCCTTTGAATGACAATAAGAGGCCTCTGCTATCAGATTGTTCTGTGTAGCACAGCTAAAAATACATGCTTATTTTTTTTTTCATTGCAGACAAGGCACAATAAAAGATGGCAGAATAGCTCTGATGTGTCAGATTGCTGCTTTTCTACAGTACTGTACTAGAAATCTCGTTCTGTAAAATGTGAGAGAAGAAAAAGTGCTATGCTTTTAATCACTAAAATTAAAAGAAAAATGAATTATTTTAGCTAGAAACGTGGGGTAATTTAATGCTTAAGTGTAGGAAGTTATAATGACTGTAGAAATACACTTCAGACACCTGTAGGGGTTAGCAGAGAAGAGTAAGGAATCCCTAAGCAGGAGAAGAACATTGAGGTGTACAGCAGCACATCAGTGGTCTGTGCTTTCAGAGCACAGAGGAGCCCAAGCTTTGAGGAGTGGGGTGGGAAGGAGCACAATGACTGAATTTTGGCCAGGAGAAAGTATTGCTGCCTGTCTTTTTGGTGGTCAGAACTGCAGGTACCTAGATGTGCAAGAAAGGCATCTGACCTACAAATAAAAATGAAATTGCAGCAATAGTTTAACTGATGCTGCCTTTCTAGATTCCTAATACAGGTTGGGACGTGGGTTAACTGCAGAAATAAATTGTTACAGCCCTTTACCTTGTGCCACACAGGATCTAGAAGAAATCCCTAATTCAAGGCAGGGCATTTGTGTTGCAGGATGTCTGTAAATGAAAAGTGACAGGTTTTCACCAGCTCTGAAAGCCAAGCCTTAGAGGGAAAAGCATTGGATGTGGTGTGTGAAAGGGAACTCTGGCTGGAGAGTAGGTGAATATAAGGAAGGAAAAAAAATTGAATTTTTTGAGAGAGAGGGAAAAGAAATAGAAGTTGGAATGACCTGACTGCATGGGGAAAGGAGAAGGAGGAATTAAATACATCATTATCCTCCTTTTCTATTTCCTTGCAAGCCAGATTGCTGGAAAGGTGGCTGGTGGCGTCATCAGTAAGAAACATTCACTGTGCAAAGAAATTGAGTTTGACTTTGCCATCTTCATTAAGAGGAGAAGATGTCCAATCAGAGAGACTGTGGTGTTTGTGAGGGTCCCCAGGACAAGGTGAAAGATGAGAATCTGACTCCAAGTTCTCAGAAGGCTGATTTATTATTGTATTATAGAATGCTATACTAAAACTATACTATAGAAAGAGAAAGGATCCATCAGAAGGCTTCACAAGAATGATAATGAAAGCTCCTGACTGACTCAGAGTCTGACACAGCTGGCTGTGATTGGTCATTAATTACAAACAATTCACACAGAACCAAACATTCACCTGTTGGTAAACAATGTCCAAGCCACATTCCACAGCAGCAAACACAGGAGCAGCAATCAGATAATTATTGTTTTCATTCCTCTCTGAGGCTTCTCAGCTTCCCAGGAGAAAATCCTGGGCAAAGAGGATTTTTCAGAAAATATCATGGTGACAAGAGACCACAAGGAGTGGGCAGGATATGGGAGAAGTGTCCTACAGAAATGCAGGAGTTGAGTCACTGGCAAAGAAATGGAGGTGGCACACAAAGGTTGGTGTGCAGGTGAAGTTTAAAGAGGGCAGGATATGGAGGGAGCAGAGAATGGGGAAGGGAATTGCAGAGGCTGAGTCAGTGCCTCTGAAACAGGAGGAGGATGGCAGCAGAGAGTGAGAGATGCAGAGGACATGGTGGGAGGCAGAGAGCCCTGGTGCAGCCAGAGCTGGGAACCAGAAACGTGGAGCACAGGTCCTGACACTCCTCCACACTCCATGCAGACCTCAGTGAGAGCTGTTTCAGCAGAGAGGACAGAAACCTCATTTGTGAGAGAAGGGAAATTTAAGTAATGTTGCAACATTTCCAAGATAGAGCAAGGAAGTTGGTTAGGGGAGCTGGAGTGACAAGTGAAGCTGCATGACTGACACAACTCTGCTGAGGTAGGAGACTTGTAAGAAGTCTCTGCACTGGGGTAGAGTGTAGAGCTCCCCTTAGCTCCAGCTGTGCAGTGCCATAAACTGAATTATGCTGCAGTGTGAATGCTGATACAGTGAGGCCAGGTGGGATAATGAGCTGAACCCACAGCTGCCATTAAAGCTGGAGAGTCCCAGGGGCTGGATAATGAGTCTCACAGCTGTACAGCTGCTGGGCACAAGGCAAACCCAAATATCCTACTATAATCACCAGGAGCCAGCTGGGGAGCAAGGAGAGCAACACCATCTGCTGAGCAGAGCCTGCTCCTCACACAGCTCAACAGACTCTCTAAAAAATTTGGAAAGAACATGTAAGCACAGAGAATCCATTTTCTACAATTTCTAATTCTGCTTAAGGATGTATCCATGCTAGCCATGTTTGAATTTATCAACCTCACACTGAGCAGCAAGTGGATGTATTATTTTAAAGTCCTGTCTTTCTGCAGTTTGCACTTCAGAATTGCTGCCAAGATCAGGTTAGCCCTGGTGAGCCAAATTAACCCCTGGTGTAACTCTGGCAGTCAGTGGATTTGTGTCAGGGTTGAATCTGGGTCCAGTACAGAAGTATTTTTTGGCAGAATGAAAAGTAAAACAACAGGAGAATGAATAAAGCTAAGATGGTCCCTCAGCTCTGCCTGGCCTTCTTGAAAGAAGTGTTTTCCTTCTATGCCCACTCCTTCTTTCCAAGGAAATGCAATCCTCTGGTTCAGAGGGCTGAACTGGGGGAGCCATGCAAGGTGCAAAAGGCAGTACTTGGTGATGAAGCTTTTTGAGCTGCTCCAGGGAGCCACAGTACCCAGTTCTCAAGAAAATATGGGAGGAGGAGCTTTGGGGATAGTCAGGAGCTGCAGAAAGAGCTCTTTGGCCCAGGGAGAGTCTTGTGGGGTGCAAACACTGCTTGCCAATTGAAGTCTAGCTGGCACACAAGTGGCAAATGTGAATTCCCCTTCCTCAGCAGGACTGGTACTCCCCAAAAATCAGCCTTGCTTAGAAAGCACAATGGAAAATTGACCCTAGTGAATTCCAGTTAGCCAAACTGGAGGATGCACAGAAGCAGAGAAACAGCATCCTTGTTCAGATTGAGAAGTCTTGCATTGCAATGTCAGTGTCAGGTGTTGTGATTGGCCTGCTGCCCCCAGTGTGACTTCTGGAAAGGACATTAAAAAGTCTTTTGACAGTGAGATAAGTGCTTCCAGCAGGAGTGTTGAACTATGTTACCATTGTGCCCAACCTCATTGCAACCTGTTCCAGGTCAGAATTTTAAAAAAAAAAGAAGAGGTGGAATGAAACCATGTTAATTTTGAGTTTCTCTGTATAACCCTTTTTCCTGGCATACCTCACTCCATATAAATCTTCTCTAGCCTCCAGCAAATGAGGTCCTTGAGTCATTGTACATAGAGGTATTACTTTTTGCATTTTACTCTCTGTGCTCGATTGTGATGTTGGGAGCCCAGTTCTTTGTAACATCTACAAAAAAATACACATTCACTTTTACCTAGTGCTGACCAGCAGCTAGTTAGAATACTAGGAAAGTATTTGGTAAAGGGAAAATCAGTCCTTGGACACAAATGGGTGTAAATCAAGTGCTATTTGCTACAAACCGGGAACACAAGAACTCCAGGTGATGGGAGGAACAGGGAATTCAGATGAAAAGACCACATATAAAACCTCACAAGCACATTTACAGGGCTGTGCCTCTGCTGGCCAAGAAGCATTAACTGTTTGTGGATAACCTGGCATCTGAACACAAGGACTCATCTGTGTTTGTGACCTGCTCAGCTCAGCTGTGGCATTTCCTTTAGCTTTGCTCTCAGACAGAAGAGGACTAGTCCCTGCAGAAAGGATGATTTTATCCAAGTAAATATTTCTCCTAAAGAAGGACAGCACTTCTGCAGAAAGCAGCATTTGCACCTCCATTCAGAGGTTCACCTGCTTTGGTGTGATCAGCAACTCCCAAGCAAGTTTTCTGATTGCCCTGAGAGTAATTGCACTTGACATTTTAGAATCAGAGCAGCTTTTCAAAAATAAATTGAGAAATCATGAAGAGGTCTGTGTTCAAGGGCTGCCAGACATGTGGTAGCAGAAGGACACAGCTCTGGGGAAAAGAAACCAGGGAGATCAGCCAAGCTTTGTGTGCAGTAGTTAAAGTTACTGAAACACCATGGAACAGCTGGGGCTGGAAGAGGCTTCTGGGGGTCACTTAGTCCTTCCTCCAAGGGGGTTAAAGTAGAGCAGGATGCTCAGGTCCTCCTCCACAGCATCACAGGACACCTGCTGATGCTGACACATGCAGCAGCCTCCATAATACACACATTTTCTCCATCCTAATCAGAAATCTTCCTTTTAGAAAACTGTTCTATCTGGGCTGGCTTCATTTGTCTTGGCTGGTGCTCATATCCACAGAATCTGTGAAGTCAGGGGTCACTCCAGCTTGCACTATTTCTGGAGCCTGGGCTCGGGTGATGTCAGGCACGAGGTACCACAGCTCATTTCCATGCTGCCAGAAGAGATTTGCTTTGGTTGGCCTGCATGGAGCCTTTCCAAGGGGAGCCAAAGTGGCTGTGGAAGACTCCAGAGCTCATCCACAGGAGCATTACAGCACCCTCCCCAAGGAGGCTGTGGGTTGCTGCAGCTCAGCTCTGAGTGGATCCTTGTCCTCCTCATCCCACACTGCTCTCCTGCAGATCCCATCATGTTCAGTCAGGGGTGATCATTGCCATCCTGCTGGTCAGGGATGGCAATGTGGGAAGTTCCAGTGAAAAGGGATGCAAAAGCTGCAGGTATTGTTGGAAATGCTCCCTAATGGTTTTGCTGAGCAGGATAAAACATCGTGATGTTCTCAGTTGAGTAAACGACCGTGAAATGAGATTTTGGTTTGTAAAGTGTCTGAATCACCTGAAAGTACCAAAGCCAAACTTAGTGTGTAAAGCACCATCTCCTAAATCTATGTACATCAGCAAAACAGCAATGGCTTTAGTAGGTAAAGTGCTTTACCTTTCATCTAAGAGTAATGGACAGTTTATGAAAAGTGTTCTTTAAAAGCAAGACTTGGTCACTATTGGACTAATGGCAGCACTGAACAGAACAACAAGGATATAGCCCCATCAGGCTAGACAGTAAATTTCCTGACAGACTCTCTAAATTAACACCTTAATAACGTTACTTTGGCATTATAAGAATCAAGTTATAGCATCAGAATTACTTAGCAAGCAGCTGTAAATCCAGGATGGAGTTCTGGTCTCACAAATCATGTTCCAGACTCCTGGGTACAGCACCACACCACTTAGCTACAGAGTGCAATTCTCTTATGTCCTGTTTGTCCCTGCTTGAGACACTCTGGCTCATAAAATGTATGCATTGAGTTTTCTGGATTAAGAAAAAAGATGAAAGGATGTTTTTGTCATCTCCTGCACACTTATCATGGCAGATCCCTGAACATTTATGTCAGTTTTGTTTTACATTCCTCTAGTCCTTAAAAGATAGCTTATACTTGGAGGTGATTTTAGAGGCTGATGCAATTTATTACACTGCCATTTCAGCTGCCTTGTTCAGTAGAATAACCCCTAATTGCTCTGCATCCCTATCTAACTTTGTAATAAGATTAATTCTGTCTTGTGTCTTGCTAGTCTCTAATTAACATGATTTGTCTTCACAGTTAAGGGCTCCAGGGTATCACAGCAAGCTCAGAGTCACTGCTCAGTGAATCTTGCAAGTAATTCATCCATCCTTCCACAAGCAGAGCAGATCCTCCTAGGGAGCTTCAAAGGGCTAAATTCATCTCAAGGCATTGATGAGAGAGACAGAGGAGGCAGAGCAGCTGCAGACCTCACCCAGAGCTGCGGCTGCAGGGCTGGATCAGCCAGCAGGGCTGGGGGCAGAGAGCCTGCACTGCCCCTGGCCTGCTGCTGTCCTGCTCCATGAGAGCTCCCTGAGATCCTGCTGATGGCACTCCAGGAACCTGAGGAGGGCAGAGGCAGGGAGAGGAGGGAGCCTTCGATGTGGTTTCACCCAGCAGCCCTAAACTCCTGTGGGGAGCTGGAAGATCCTGCCTGCCCTCCTCCTGCTCTGTGCCTGACAAGAATGTCTGTGCCACAGAAAGCTCTATTAAGAATAAACTTCAGTTCATCACTGTATAATTGGCAAGAGCCTGTGTGGAAGCTCATAAGAATCCATAGGCTTTTCCTCATTATGCTTCTGCTGTTACACAGTGTGGTATTTGCTGGGTCCCCAGGACAAAGGAAGAATTGAGAATCTGACTCCATGTTCTTAGAAGGCTAATTTATTATTTTATGGTATTATATTATATTAAAGAATGCTATACTAAAGAATACTAAACTACACTAAAGAATAGAGAAAGGATACAGACAGAAGGTTACAAAGAATGATCATGAAAATTCATGACTGCTTCCAGAGTCCCAACACAGCTGGCTGTGATTGGTCACTAAGTCAAAACAATTCACAGGGAACCAATCAAACAATCACCTCTTGGATAAACAATCTCCAGACCACATTCCAAAGCAGCAAAACACAGGAGAAGCAATCAGATAATTATTGTTTTCATTTTTCTCTGAGGCTTCTCAGCTTCCCAGGAGAAGAAATCCTGGTGAAGGGATTTTTCAGAAAATATGACAGTGACAACACAGTTTTTACTTCCAGCATTCTTTAGAAACTGGAGGGATCAGAAAGCTCTTCTTGCAGGAGGTTTCATGGCCTGTCTGAAATGAGAAGGGGCTCTCCCCAGATATTCTGCTGTTGAAGCTTCCAGGTTGGTCAAGTTTGGGTGAAAAGCCAGATTCAAATTATTTCTGTATCAACAGCACAAAACAGAATAGCTTGAGGTTTGTTTCTGGATGTACACCAAGAAAACAGAAAATTAATTTCTGTGAATAGGAGCAGAGTCTTATAGAGAGTCTTAAAAATGAGAGATGGGTCAGTGGATGATTATTTCTGGCTCCTCGAGTCCTCTCTCATGTAAGGCTCCTGCAGTGGCTGGGTGCAGAGCAGCCTGGGACTAGGAGAACCATGGCAGAGCATCCACACCACTGCTCCCAGCAGGAGAAGGGGACACAAGGTGAGATAAATACCTGGTTTAATAGTAGACAATATAAACACAGAGAGTTCTGCATGGCAGCAGACAGAGAGAAACCAGCAGCAAAGCTGATTCCATTAAAAAAGAGCTTTGAAATTGCTGATAAAGTTACAGAGCAGCAGGAATGAGTCCACTGGGGTCAGATGAGCTCTCAGCAAAGCTCCCTGTGCTGTAAACAGCAGTCGTGCCTTTTGTTCTCCTTTATGTTTGTTATAATTGGAAGCCAGTTGCATTATTTCTCTGAATGCTGGCATACTTAATAAGGATGCAAATTAATAAAAAGTCTTCCCTCCATTCCATTAGTAAAGAAAAAAAGCAAGCAGTGAGCAGGAGCGAGGCTGCAGTGCCTCAGTTGTTTTCACAGCATGCCCCTGCTGGCAGCAGAGCCAGTGGCAGCTCCTTCAGCCTCCCTGGCTCTTCATTCCCTGTCTGACACACAGGATGACATCTGTCATCCGCTTCTGATGGACTTTGATGAGCTTATCATCTCCAGCAATTCATATTCCTTGACTGTAGGGGGTATGTATTATTCATTACAGGTTTCCCATTCCCTATGTCTAATTCCTGTCCATGTAGCAACACTTCTCTGCACTTCTGGGACATCACATGTTCTCTACAGTGGCTCACACTGTTGTAAAGCATGATGCAAAATGCCATTGCTGGTTCTGGGACCACATCATTTATCCAGAAAAAAAAAAATTAAAAATCTGGGAATCAAGCAGGTGCAAGTTGCAAAGATAATTCAACAAGTCCTGGCAGAATTCTGAGGTTTGCTCTACCACCGTGGATTATTTTGGGCCTTGCATTTGCTGTTCAGCAGAAATTCTCCAGCCTCAAATCCTTCAAGCCCACCCTTAATTTTATGCATCAAGTCCACAGAATTAAACCATAGGACTGGACTGGAAAACTTCACCCAAGGATTGTGGAATGTCTGGCAGTGGAACAAGCTGTACTTCAATCTCACTATTTATGGGTGGCTGCTTTTAAGTGTTCAAAACATTGCAGTGCTGCAGAGTAAAAATAATTTTGATGGGTCCATGTATAATTGAAGCTTTAGTAAGTCAGTTCACCCTCATGCAGCCCCCCCCATGTAATTTAAGATTTTGCTGTGTATTTTTAGCCTTGGAAGTCTGTGAAAGTTTGTTGCAGTCAAGTTTTGAAGTTTTAGTTAAAAAAGCTCTGCAATTTAGAAGAGTTAACTTTTTCTAGAGCATTAAATATGAGAAAAATCTCATTTTTGATGCAAAGGCACTGCTGTCTTACTTGCACGTGGGCTGCCTTCTGTAGAAGCTACACAAACACTGTCAAGTGTGCTGTGACCACATGACACAAAGCTCCTGATAAACAGATGCAGAGCTCAGTGCTGGAGCTACAGCCAGCTGTTGGGAAAGCTGGGATCAGCTACACGGTGCTTTGGGATGTGCTGGTCATTTTCCAGGTGTGTAGGGAAGGCAGAGAGCTAATCCCATACACAGCCTGCCTTCTGCAGGCTCAGGACTTGGAACAAACCCTGTGGAGATGAGGATTGCCAGCTCTCCCTTGTCACTGTATATTTTTGTCCACAGCAAGGCCAAAGGGAATGGAGGGAGCCAAAAATTCCCTCTGGATGTCCTTCGGATATGGAAGGGAAAAATAAAAACAATGTGCTGGCAGAAGCTAAACAAAACATTTTTCATAGCAGGCCATGGAAGAAAAATTCATGAGCCGCTCTCCATGGCAACATCTAGGTTCTGTCACGTTTGCTGCCTCCACTCTCTCCTCCTTCCCTTTCTCCTCTCCTTTTCCTACCCTTGGGCTCCTGCTGTCCCTGCTGTCCAGGAGGACCTGGCATTTACACCAAGGTGTCACCATGTCCACTCCTGGCACATCTCAGTCTGTGGGATCCAGGCTGTTAATTCTGAGGGACCAAGTGTGGCAGTCACGTTCTCTGAAAAACCCCTTTGCCCAGGATTTTTCTCCTGGGAAGCTGAGAAGCCTCAGAGGAAAAGGAAAACAATTCTTGTCTCATTTGCTTCTCCTGTGTTGTGCTCATGTGGAATGTGTTTGGAGATTGTTTACCCACAGGTAATTGTTTCACTGGATTCTGGTGTGAGTTGTTTTGGCTCATTGGCCAGTTGGGGCCAAGCTGTGTCAGGACTCTGGGAAGAGTCAGGAGTTTTCATTATTATCTCTTTAGCATTCAGTAAGTATCCTTTCTGTATTCTTTAGTACAGTAGACTATTCTTTAATATAATATAGTATCATAAAGTAATAAATTAGCCTTCTGAGAACATGGAGTCAGATGCATCATTCCTCCCCTCATTGGGGTTGCCTGCATTTTCAATAGGCCTCCACTCCCAAAATTGCTCTTTACAGCTCTAACTAGAGTATAAAAACAAGTTCATGACACTGGGGAGCCAAGGATGCCTTGACCAATAGATACCATATTCACTTTTATACCAAGGCAAGGAGTGCAGTCCTTATAACCATTCCTGCACAGCATTTTCTGACTCACACCAGCAAGAGCCTGCACATCTCATGAATTTTCAGCACATCCACAGCATCTGCCTCACAAACCTGCCAGCACTGTTTAATGACAGCTAATAATCATTTTACTTAAGAACATTGAAAGACACACAGCAGACGTGTCCCCACACAGAGCGCTCCCCTGACACAATACAGGCACAGCTCATCCCCACAAAGCACACACTCATTAATTACATCTCCTGTGATGATCCAACAGCCCTGCTCCCACAGACACCTCCAGTTTTGTTCCCATCTTTGCCTGTACCTGCCTCCAGCTGAGTGCTTCCTGCAGCTTTGCTCCAGTTCCTGAGTCGTGATGTGGCCCTGGTTTTCCTCTCTGGGAGCAGGAAAGGAAGCACCATAACACTGCCTTATTTACTCCCAGCACTACAGGAAAATGCCTTCAATGATTCTGAGGAAGAAATACTCCCACCCCCTCCCAAGCTTTTGTAGGGTAGGGAATCATCATCATCATCAAATCACCATCATCATCTCCACCTGGGGCCCCTGATTGCAGTAATTTGGGTTTCTGCTGTTCCTCCACCTGTACCAGCTCATCAGATGTGATTTCCTTGCATCAGAGATGTTTTCTTCTGGGAAGTCTCAGTACCTGGCAGTCGGTGGGAAGCCCACTAAGCTGTCTGCATGCTCAAGTTACTTGCACTTCCACTATGGTCATCAGTGTCCCATCTTTCTCTGGCTCCAACCAGGCTCCCACTTCTGATGTTCCTGAGAAGGTGCCATCACAGCTGGTCCTCCACATGAAATGTGCCACGCTCTGTGTCTGACTAAAGCCCTTGCAGGAGTGCCCAGGATAGACTTTCTTGTAAAAACAGGGAAAACTTCCCTCCTGCAGCTTAAGGTGTTCCATAACACATTCCCTTCTGCACTCATATAACACACGGGAGACTGCTCAGGACAGGCCACGGTCTTGACCTCATGCCTTTCTCCACCCTGGATGAGTGACTCAAACCAGGAGATCCCTTTCCAGAGGGTGAGGTTTTGCTCTAAAAGAGAAAACCCCCAGGTATCCCTCTCATACTATTTTTCCTGTAGGCATGAGGCCAGGAACCAGCAGGCGATGCTCTTCCGAAGGCTGTGGCTGCCAAGATGCCAGCAGACATCAGAGAGGGGACTTCATCCTGCATGACAATGGACCAGAGAGGAGAGAAAGGGCAAAACCCCACCTTTGCCCCTTCATTTGATTGTATTGTTCTGCAGATAACACATCCCCTTCGTGTTCAATGGGTTAAAATGCTGGAAACAAGCATTTGGTGTAGTCTAAAAATATCCCAATTGTGCTGACAGCCAAAGCAGGCAGAGGCTCCCAGGGGCTCTTTTTCTGTCCCAGTACCATGTGGGTGCCCCAGCTGGCTGACACTGCTGCAAGTGAGATGAGTTTGAAGAGCAGTGTCAGTGTCACAGCCCCTCACAGCCTTGCTGCACATGGTGTCTTCACTCCCTGCCTCCCAGCTGCTCCAGAAGAACAATCCTCAGCTCCCAGCCAGCCCTCTGCCCGTGCTACTTGCTGGCTTCAGGTGAACAGTTCAGCCAGGTGACTGCAAGGGGCTGAACAAACAGACTCATTAAAAAGAGGCCAGGACATCTCCATCAACTCCCCTGTGTCCCCAAAGAGGCTGTATTAATTTATGATTTAGAACAAGCCCAGATGTCATTGCAGTTTGGGTGTTTTCCATTGGGAAGATGGAAGAAATGCTTGCTCTAATTTACTCATGCTATACTGGCATAACTGCATGGGTGCTCAGTTTGTATCTGCTTGTGGAGTTACTGCTTTGTGATTGCTGGTTGCATTCACACCCTGAGACCTTTTGGGACTGATGATTCATTTGGCCAACATCACCCCAGCAGCTGGCATTCCAGGTTTAGGATTTCCAGGCTGTAGGGATTCAAGTGTCTGAGTGCTTGGTGAGGGAGGGAAATGGTTCAGTGCCCCAGCTCTGAGGCAGCCAGGTGCTATCAGCAGATAGAGCTTGCTTGCTTCCCTCCTCCTCCTCCTCCTCTCCCTTTCCAGATGCAAATAATTCCATATCTGGCAGTGTGTTACCACTAAGGGGAAAACATCTGCTTTGGCAAAAGCATTTAAGACTCTTACTCCTGCTTCACATTCTCAGCCATATGTGGAGTAGAGGGAAGATGCTTCTATCCTATGCCTGCTGGCACAGCCAAAGTCTTGTGTTCAAAAATGCCAGCAAGCTCCCAAAGACTGGCTCATCATAAGCAATAAAGAAAATGCACTGACACTGGAAAAATGAATTGGCTCCTGTGAGTAGGAAAGTAGCCTGAAGAGGAATCAAAAGTCAAGGTTCAGGAGATTTTAATCCCAGTTTCCGTATCCATTCCCAGTCCAGAAGAAGACACTTAAATGCTTTGTTAGCTTTATTCCTTTCTGAATGGGACTAGAATTTAGCTTAGTCACTGTGGTATTTAGGGCATTAATTGGCTAATTCAGCACCTTGCTCTAAATATCTTAAAAGCTTCACTGGAAGAATTTGAAGCTGGAGTTTAAGAATTATTGCTCATTTTTGACCTTTCTTTGTAACACATCTTGGAAGAGTTAAAGGTTAGGCAAGAGGGGAAGATTTTCATTTTAAAAAGACACAGGCATTTCCATTTGGCAAGATTTAGCATCCTGATGGGAAAACATAAACACCCAGTCTCTGAACTTGCCTCAATCCATATTTAATCTCAGAGAGTGCTGTGGTGTAATTTTGAAGACAACATTTTCAGGAAGCAGGAGGGAAATATTCCAGGCGTCCTTCTGCTTTGATAAACTATGAAGGAAAAAAAAAGGTGGGTGAAGCAGGGCAGAGATGTCACAGAATCCCACACAGGGGACACAAGAGACGTGGAAGACAATGCCACAGAGCAAAAGTCAGCTCTGGGGAGACTCACACAGCATCCTTTGGGATTATAATGACTTTCCTCTCTGCAGACCCTTTTGTTTTTGTGGATTTGGGGATGAAACCCTGCTGGAGGAAGCCCAGGGGTGGTTCTCATGCAGAAGATGCTGCCCCTGTCCCTGGCAGTGATGCTGTGCTGCAGGGCTGTGTTCCCCCTGCCCCAGCAGCACTCCCTCCATGCCTGCTCCGTGCCCAGCTCTGGCAGGGGCCACAGGGAGGGGGTGAAATAAGAAATCGGATCCAGCCAGCAGCAGGATGACAAGCAGGGCTTTAGGAGCTGGTGGAGTGTTAGGGAAACGCTGGAACTGAAGCTTGCAGAGGGTGGCAGGATTAAAAATAGGCTGTAGCCAGCCCTCCCCAGCATTTTGACATCTCAGCTGCCTGTTATCCTCGTGACCCACTAAGGAAGAGGCAGCAAAGAAAGAGATTCTCTCTTCCACCTCCCTGGCAGTGCAGGACAAAATGGTATTTTGCTTCTAACCAGATGGTTCTGCTCTCTTGGTCTGATTAAGATTTACTACAAGGGTGTAAACTGAGTGTTTTGTCCCTGTTTTCAGTCCAGCCAAGGGACTCCCACCTTCCCTGAGTTCAACAAGGCACTCATGTGCAGTGAAGATGTACTCATTCATTCACATCTCACAGGCTGTTTGCAGGCTTCCATCCTTTCAGAGGAAAAAAGGCAGTTTTTGTAGAAACCATCATTTTAATTCAAGATACTGATGAAAGAAGGCATTTCAGAGAACTGAGTTATCCAAAACAATCAACTCTGCACCTTGGTACTTACCTTAGCAATGCTGTATTTGTTTCAGAAAGACCCAAAGACAATTCATAACACTAAGAGGTGTTGAAATCCACACTTAGAAAAGGTGCCTGAACCTCCTGGCCAACAGCTCATATTTTAGAGGAGTCAGGAACTGCTTCTTCTGCTCCTTACCCATAGTGTCTATTTCTTCATGTTGGTTGTGGGACAGACAAGGCTTCCCCGAGCTGTGAGTTTCAGCCAGCCACGAGCACAACATAGCAGCTAAAAGTAAAAAATCTGCCTTGTCCAAGAGCCTAAATTTAGGAAGAATCTTTGTGAAAGGCTGCTGAGGCGTAGATTTTTGGTTTTTTCCCCAGCTTTAATTTTCATACATCAACAAGATCCTTCATCTGAAACATTTAATGAAGTTTGAAGTGTGGTTGTGAATTTGTAAGTTGGTCTCAAGCAGAGCCAAGGGCTGCCACACCAGCTCCCCTGGCTCCAGCACTTTAAGAAGTTTAGCTACTTCTGCTTGGTAAAAAAAGCCCTCAGGTAGCAGCTTGTGCCTGGGTGTGCAAAAATTGTGCAAAAATGCAGTGCTACTCCTTTTTTTTAATGTCTGCTCCTTCTAGAGCAGTGTTTGTGTATAGTAACAGACTGCCAGAGCATTAGAGATTCCTAGAGCCAGTCCTCCCCTAAATTTAGGTTCAGTTTTCTTTTTCAGAGCTGCTGTGTAGTTTGTCCCCAGGAGAGAGTCACCAGGCTGAACAAAGGTATTTCCACAGACACACAGCACTCCCTTGCAGTGCAGAAGTGCTTTCTGTCAGGTGGGGTGGGGTGGAAGGAGCCAAAACTCAAGTGTTGCCTCAGCTCTGCTATATATATGGAGTTAATTCATGCTATTTATATATATATGTGTATATAAAATTTTGTAAAAATCCAACTCATGTTTTTGACCACCCTGGCAGGGAGCAGAGTCTTATTTCTATTCAATTAGTTCCTGGGCAATGTTAAGATAATATCAAGTCCATTAGCTTAAGAATGAAGCCTTCCCAGACCATGAGCATCGACTTCCCAGGAATGTCTGAGCCTTTCACAAGGACCTGCACCTAGAGCAGATTGCATCTACCATCTCGAATACTGGCACCACTCGCTTAAGTGTGAATGAAGGCTACCCAGAGGAAATTCAGACAGCCATCCGGACACCTGGACTGGCTTTTGTATCCGTGTGGTCCCAGTCGTACATGTGAAAGAAGGCTGTTCTGGAGGAGCTCAGACAGCCATTGGGACACCTGGACTGGCTTTGTATCTATATGGTCCCAGCTCTACATGGGAAGGGACACAAAGGACCTTCTGTCATTTCTGCCTCAGGCAGAATAAGCTGGCTGTATGAGACAGTCGGGGTCGGGAAGATGCTGGCACTCTTGTCAGTCCAGTCGGATCCAGGTTCACCCAGTGCCAAATTCCGGAGCTGACGCTGCCTTGGCTGTGGTGGGTTTTTCGAAATTATATTTTGTTATTGATCTAATAAATCTTTGTCAAATTTTTTATAATTTGGCTGCAGATTTGATAATTTACAACAGCTCCCTGAACAGAGAGCAAGCAGGCACAACTTCCCGAGGAGTGCTTTTCCCACCCTGCTCTCCAAGCACGGTGATGTGAGGGCAGGAGGTGCAGCCTGGCTCCCAGGGGTGCAGCCTGGCTCCCAGGTGTGTAATGCTACTGGGATGCTTCTAGCTGGATAGCAAGATCTATAAGGACCAGGGTTCCTCAGGTGAGCAGTTTTGGGCAGAGCCTCCCGCAAGCTGGGTGTCCAAGCTCTAGGCACCCTGTAGCCTGGCAACCTTAGCAAGCTCAGTGATTATCAGCTCTTAGTGATTTTCAGCTCTTCTATAGTTTCAGCTCGCAGCTTGCTCATGTGCTTCGGCCGCAGTGGCATCCACACAGCAGATGGAGAGAGAGGAGAAGGCAGCCTCGGAGATTCCACCGTGGTTTATTTGCAGGGAGTTCGCGAAGGGTTCGATGGCGGCTCTTCTAACCAGAATGGGCCAGGGTGGCTACTTATATAGGGTTAGGGGGGATTGGGAACAGATCAATTGTAAGGGTTAGGGAGAATGGCTGATAGGGTCACAGAGAGATAAGCTAGGCCTGGAGGACTTAGGCTTAGCTATTCCGACTCAGCATTCCCTTATCTCTAAGCCTCCATCCTCCACGGGGCCCTAGCCATCTCAGCGTCTGCTACACCCAGGGGTGCTGTGCTGCTGCCAGGCTCTCTCCCAGGGGTGCTGTGCTGCAGCCTGGCTCTCTCTCAGGGGTGCTGTGCTGCTGTGTGTCCCCAGGCACGTTCGTGTCGGCCTTCACCGTGCTCTGCGGGGCTCGCACCGACCTCCCTGACCGGCACCGGTGCTGCGTCTTCTGGCTCAACATCGCCGCCGCCCTCATCCAGATCCTCACAGCCATCGTCATGGTGGGCTGGATCATGAGCATATTCTGGGGCATGGACATGGTCATCCTGGCAAGTAAGTGCAGTGGGCTCGCCCTCCTGGCCTCTCCTCTCCGTGGCAATGGTGCTGTGTCCCAGATAATGGCCCTGCGAGGCGCTGGGCTGCGCTGCAGGGAGGGAGAGCCACGGGATGGGCTCTGCAAGTCCATGGGAAATGCAGTAGGCAGAGAAATTGCTTGGAGGCAGTGGGAATGGGCCCTGTGACATACCTGGGAGAGTCTGCCATCCCACCACGTGGGTCAGGAAGTTCCCTGTATGAAATGAAACGTGCAGGAAGGGGAGCGCTGTGAACTCTGCTGTCTGGAGCCCCTTCTGCCCTGGTCACACCCTTTTGAACAAGAAAGCCCTTTCTCCCTTGAGAGTCTGGCTGCAAATCTGGGGTTAGTGAGACCTTGCTAGGCCAGTTCTGCTCCCAGAGCCAGCTGTCTGCAGAAAAGCCCTGGGGACTCTCCTGGACCCTCCTCTTCCTCCCCAGGATACATTTACCCATTGTTTTGGAGTCTTTTTTCATGTTTCAGACCAGGTTCTTAGGCTGAGCCAGAAGAGTTTTGCTGCTCTTGGAACAATGTCCCACACACCCTTTGAGCTGACTAAAACTTTAGTTTAAGGAAAGAAGAATCCTATTCCAAATGTTCATAATTTAAGTCACCAGTTAGTAGATATTACCAGTGCAGAAGACAGGCTCTGTAACTTTCATCTGGTGGAGGCTTTCAGTGGTGTAACAGTTGTGTCATATCTCCTGTATCCTGGTGCAGAGGATGGAGGTGACAGCCTCATCTCACCTCCAAAGCCAGAAACAACACAGAGCTCAGGGTGCTGGTGGCGTCTGCAAGACCCCACTCCCTTTCCAGAGGCTGATGGGCAAGCCCTCAAACCAAACAGGTCTGAGACCTGCAGGCTGACAGGACAGGCAGTTCCCAAAGCAAGCCCTTCTCCCAGGGACCATCTTATGGGCAGCTTTTGCCTTTTGGTTTGAACAGGCTCCACTTTGTCATCTCTGCTGATGACATCTGTTGCTGCATGACAGAGAGGGAGAGAGGATCTCAGGAAGAAACCTTCCCAAAGACAAAATGGATGAAATTGAAAAAGGAAAAAAAAAGGCAGGAAAGCAGTGCACATTTTCAGCTGCCAAACCCAGGGGTTAAAGCCTCTCACTAAGCCACCTGCTAATTTCTGAGCCAGCTTCAGTTAAGGCAGTCCCCATGCAGAGCAAATGATGGCTATTAAAAACCTGAACATGTGCAAAGCAAAAGCTTTCCTCAGGATGAAGGCAGTACTGCTCTTTGCTTTATCCTGCAAACCACCTGCCATGTTTCCTTTCCTTCCAGATGTACCTGCAGAGCAGGTCATTTCTGAGGCTAAATTGTCAACTGGTGTACACTTGTGATGTGTCTTCAAGAATCTGCCAGATTTGTGTGTAGTGCAAGAAGTGCATGTTCAACAACTCTTGTGCTCTTCCTCTGTGGGACAGCCCCTGTGCTGTTTGGACCCCACTCTGCAGATGTGGGGAGTGCCAGGAAAGCATCTGTCCTGACAAAGAACCACCCCTAAAACTTGCTTTGCTCCAAAGCCCTGCTCTCCAGCTGGAGGGGCTGGTGCTTAGGAGGGTCTTACTGGGAAGGTCTTCTCCAGTTTCACTGTCGGGGAAAACCATACAGCTTGGAAGTTTCTCCCAAACACTCCTTCCCACACCTGGCTGGATTCCAGCAGTTTGGGAGGCAGAGGATGGATGAGCAGCATGTGGTGGGAATGCTCAGGTCAAGAGGTCCCCAAGGACAGCAGCAGTATTTCATCCCTCTGGTGGTAGTAGAGAATGGCAAGAGGAGTTAACATGTCTTATGTTTACCAGCAGCAGCCCTTGGCACTTTCTTGCGATCTCATTAAATAGCTGCTTTTAACTTTACTTGCCATGCACAGAAAGTAGTGGCTAAATGCAGCAGCTCTGGGTTGATGGAGAAGAAAAGAAAACCCTTAACTGAAACAAAGAATGAAGTGACTGGTTGCTCTTACCTGTATCAAACAGCCCTGTCAGGCCCAAAGTGGTTGGTTCTTGTTACCACATTTGAAAGAAAAAGTAATAACTTAAGAAGGAAACCATGTTTCTAATGCAAGAAATAAGACTTAATTTAAGAACATTGCCAAGTTTGCTTTGGTTTTGTTTGCATGCAAACCATTGGAAGCACTGAACAGAAACTGTACACCACTGCAACGTCAATCTGGGTGCAGATGGGAAATAGTTAAAAAAGTGTGAAACCACTGCCCACCTCTAGTCCCCTTGCCTTGAAATGTCAGTCCCATGTGTCCCTGGGAGGGTGCCAGGCTATTTGGATAGGCTATAGGCAGGACACAACAGGTCTTGTCTAAGCTGGTGAGGGCTAGCAGTGAGGAGGAGGGTGGGAAGCAGCTGAGGGTCAAGAACTCCACTCAGGCTTTCCCTAAGGGATAATCACCTGGCTCCCTGTCCCTGGGCCTGCCTCTCTGTTAGCTGGTAGAGACTTGGGGGAGGGAGTTAGAACCACAGAATCATAAAACCACTGAGGCTGGAAAAAACCTCCAAAACCACTGAGTCCAAGTCTTAAGCCATCACCATCGTGTCCACCACTGAGCCGTGTTCCCCAAGTGCCACATCCACGTGCCTTTTGAACAGGAGACTCCTTCCAGCTTTTCATCTTCTAGTGCTATTTCCCAGGCATGGAAAGGGGGAGTCTGCTCTGAGGATAATGGCATACTGTCCTTTTTGAGGGAAAAGGAGAAGAATTACAGGCCAATCAGGTATGCGTCAGTTCCTGTAAGAAGTAATCAAGTAAGTGACTCGCGCGCATTTAGAAAATAAAAAACAGCCCCACAAAGTCACCGTGGGTCTGTCCAGAGAGAGCTGTGTCAGACTGGCTGGATTCCCTGGGATGGCAGAGGAATTAATTTTGTGTGAGGTGGCAGCAGTCAGCCATCCCTCCTAACCTTCAGATGCTGACCCCGTCTCACGCAGCGCTCCTACCAGCAAGCCGGGGGAACGTGGCCTGCATGAAAATGCACTTGAGGACTTTCTTCTAAATGGGTTTTCCTGACCTGGGAAGAGATAAAGAGAGGTGTGTTGAAAGGTCTCTCCTGAATGCAGCTCTGCTCAGTATTTTCATTTGTGGCTTGAGGATGGGCTGGAGAAGAGGCTCCCCAGCTGCACACCTGGCAGGCACAGCAAGGGCAGTGCCCCGATCCAGGCCAACCAAAGAAATGGTCTGGAAACAGAAAGTGCTACTCAGTAGGGACAAGCCTGGAACTCTACAGAAGGACTAATCAACTGCATAAATACACACTAGGGAACAACTTGTTTTTCAGGGAAGGACGTGGTGGCTGCAGTGAGTCACAAGCAGCACAGGGGGAACATTGCTGCAGAGGGAATGAACACCACACAGGCACAGGGGAGCAGGGCTTGTAGGGCTTCTGCTGATCCCATCACCTTTCTCTGCATGGATAAAGCTGTGGTGAGGCTTGTGGCCAGCTTTGGAGGCTGTACTTCAAAAAAAAGGAAAACCTGGAGAGAGTCCAGAGAACTGTAAGACAGTAGGCATGCTGATGATGAAGGTGTTCAGTGGGATAGTAAATGTGAGAGGGCAGTAGTTCACCCTAAGACAGACTTGAATAACACCAGGAAGGACCTGTGTGGAAATTAGAGGACATTTTTCCTCCAGTAAGGTCAAAGTGCTGCAGAGGTGGCATGGCAGGATCTGCTCTCTCTGTCTCTGGAAGACTCCAAGAGTGGGTAGACCCATGTCTGTCAGGGACAAGGTAGGACACAGCAAGAGACTGACTGACCTGGGGGTCCTGTCCAACCCTCATCTCCTCTAGGCTGCCCTTTATCAGGATAATATCCCAGAAGGAAGATAAATTGAATGCAGTTTTGCTGTCACACTTAATTACTTTTGGCAGCACCACAGCACAGGGCATTTTCTCTGCTAATTTAAATGAACTGCCAGCTGGGCCTGCTGGACACCAGAGATATCTTCTTTAAGCAGCCAGATGGCTTTGGGAACTGTCCTCTGCTGTACCTGCTCTCTGAAGGCAAAGGTAGAACTAGGGAGCTCTTAATTCTTCTGCCAAAAGAGGGCTGGGCAGCACTGCTGCAGTGTGCTGCTGGAGCACCTCGCCAGCTCTGCAGGGACGGTGCACAGAGCTGAGGCAAACCACAGCTAATGAGCTGGCCAAAGCCAACTGCAAAACAAGCCTCCTAAGGCTTTCCAGGCACAGCTCCCTTGGCTCCAGGCACACCTTGTCCCCAGCCCACATCTTCATCAGCACACTGTGCAGAATGAACTTTCCAGGAAGTCCCTGCCTGCTCAGAGCCGGGTATAAAAGGCTGTGTGCCATTTCTTGACAGGAACGCCAGAGAAATAACAGAGCAATGTCACACTGACGTGGCAGGGACTGTTTGTCCAGGCATTGTTTTGCCTCTGCTGAATGCAGCCAAGAAGTCAAGGCTGGTTTCTGAAGGAAGCCCTGGTTTCTGAAGGAAGCCCTGGTTTCTGAAGGAAGCCCTCCCTCAGCTCTCGGCTCTGAATGAATGATGTGCTTGGCTGCTTTGGGTTCACTGGATGGAGACTTCGCCTGACTCTTGGGCTGATTGCCAGCCAGCAGTGAGAACTCACCTGTAATCACGCCACCCTCATCACTCCTTTGCTAATCACCCTGTTCAGAGCCTGCCAGAAGCAGCAGCAGATGATTGCACAGTCACTGTATGCTCTGAGGGAAAGCATCACCAAGCCTTTCAGCTCAGCTGGGCCCTGCTGGGGCAGGTAACACTGCTCTCCTGGCAAGGAAAGGGGAGCAGGAGGCCCAAAACAACCACTAACCCTACATGAGATGAAGAACATTCCAAGGACAAATTGCCTGCTTGGACTTATAAAAAAAAATCTAAAAAGAGCTATCCCCCGAACTAGACCTGAGGAAAGTAGTTAAAATAGCTTTTTATGCAGTTTCTTACCAAATGCAGCAGTGGAGAAAGTTCTTAACACATTGTAGGAATGTTAAATAACCCCAGTGTTTCCAGCACCCAGACAGGCTGAGGCATGCTGTGGTTGTGAGTTACCTTTGGGCACAAGCAGTCTGAGCAGGGAAGCTGCCAAAAACTCTTCAGGTGTAGTTTTCCCACCTCTGGGACTGTGAATGGTATGCCATGAGTCCTTTGGGACATTGTGATGTCTTGTTTGATGCCTTCCTTCAGAGGCTCCCCTTCAGTCAAACCCATGAAATGCCAATGGCACAGAGGAGAGAGTTTCTGGGAGCATTGCTCAGAGGTGTTAGCCCATCCAGCCTGTTCTGCCTGGGGCTGGAAAAGCAGATGAGGATTCCCCTGTCTTCTTTAAACAAGAGTCCCAAATGAAATGATCCACTTCAAGTACAAGGATTCAAAGCAATGTTTAGCCCTGCTGTGAATGTCTGAGGGTAGAGCAGCTGTTCTCTGTTTACTCTGCAGCCTCAGTTTGTTCATTCTCTTCTGGTTCTCCATGTGTTTCAGATATATCGTCTACAGTTACATTTCTCCCTCTCTCTTTCTTTCATGTTCCTTTGCCTCCTTTTGTTCACCATCAAAGTCTCACAAGGTAAGTTTGTTTCTGTTCTTCCTCCTCCTCCTCACGCTCTGAGGCAGTTTCCCATGGAGAGCAGCGAGCATCGGTCGGGACAGGACACCTGGAATTCACTTTGGCCAGCGCTGCCCACTCCCAGCCCAAGTGCAGCCTTTACATGTGTGTGTCCACTGTGTCTGTGTCTATCCTGTGGCTGCACAGCCCCAGGGATGCTGGAAATCTTCACACAGCATTGGGATGCCCCAAGGGTAGAGTAGAGCAAGAGCCCGTTTCAGCATGGAGAGCACCCTCTGCATGACCCAGTCCCAGAAGGACAGACAGCCTGTGCACAGACTGGGTTCCCTTTGCCTCAATCTAACATGCAATGGTTTACAGGAGAAGTGCAACTTCAAGTCAACTTGATTAAATCAGTGACTGTGCACAGGCCCACTAAATCCTGAACCCAGAGCTGTCTGTTCTACAGAACTGCACCTCAGTTTTATTGCAGGCATAGTAATGTAAAGCGGCTTCATACAGAACAGCTAGCCCTATGCAAGAAATGCAATAACTATTTTCACATATAAACTATTTGATAACTTAAGTCTGAAGTATTGTAAGAAACAACTTTAGCATAGGACAGGTCATTTTTTGGTTTATGGTCATGGGTCATGTAAAGTGACAGGCTTGGCCACTGTTACTTCCTTCCAGCCAGTTTCAACAGTGACAGCCAGACTTAAAGGATTTCTCAATCTTAATTTCCTTATATCTCAATAAAAGGCATGGCTGTACAAGTAAGTTTGTCTTCAGCTAAAGATTTAAGGCAGGCCCTACCTTTCTGGTCCATAGGGCTGTTTGTTTGCTCCCCAAACAAATTAAACCAATGCCATAGACAAGCCCAAATTACAAGTTTCCAGCCAGCTCACCTTGCCTTCAGAGCTGACTCACACTTAAAACATAAATGCATGTGAAATCATCATTTTGCCCCCTAGAAAAAGCTGTTTGAAAGAGATGAGAGACTTTCTGTTCAGCTGCACACAATAGGCAGAAATTCAGTTAAGTGTCATTATTCTGTCCCTTGTGCTTGTTTAGCAGCAGGAGGTCCAGGCTGCCAAACCTGGGTGAATGTGTGGGTTTTTTCCAAAGTACAGCAAAGTTCATTCGCTGGAGTCAATTCTTAGTTCAGCAAAAAGTCCATTAAAGGTAGGGGTTCTGACACCTGCTGGTATTTTATATTCAGTTTCTGTAAGGGACTTTCAAAAGCCTAACATAAGGGTTAGAAAGAATATTACAAAGTATAAACGGAAAAGTGTTTGAAAAGTTAAGCATTCTTCTGAGTTATGAAGTTTCAGGCTTCTCTGAAATTCAAAATATAAAAATGACAGGCTACTTGTGTTACTTAAGCTAAGGAAAAAAAAAACCAATCCAGATTAAAAAAAGTTTTTTAGTTGGAAGATATTCACAATGGCAGGCACTGCAAGCAAGGACAGTTTGCTTCTTTAATCAGGAGATTTTTTGCATGGATAAAGTCAGAATAACTAGCTTCTTTTGAAAGGAAAGTGGGGAAAGCTTCTGGTGCAGTCATTGCAACTGCTCAGGAAAAGTGTTAAAAAATCCGGTATTTTTCTCATCATCCTGTACTAGCACAGGAGCTGCAGGGGCTCTGCTATTGCCCTGCCCTAGCCCTGCCAGAGGATGAAGCTGTCCCCTGTGGGATTTGCAGCCTGCCCTCAACTACTGTGTGCAGGACAGGAAATAATCTGAGGCCCCAGGAGCCCAAGGAGCTGTGACAAGCAGCAGGACAAACTTTTAGTGATTGGAGAACAGTAACATGAATATGGTAATGATATTAGTTATGATAGGCTATAGATAAAAGTTAAGGTACAGATTGGTTCTCATGTATGAAGATGCTCAGCAAAGGAAAGTCTATAATGCATTGTAACCTAAACTCAGGGTCTCCAGGCCTGCCTGCAGCTGGAGCTGACAGCTGTAGGCACAGGCTCTGTCACCCACCACCCTGGGCTGCTGTAACATCTTGGATGGAATAAACTGCATTTTGGAGAGCCCCTGGAGTCCCACACCTCTCATTCAGGCTCTTACAGAGGAAACCAACCTCCTCCTACCTGCCAGTGCTCTGGGAGGATGAGGTTCAAACTCAGGTAGATCCCTAGGAGAGATGTGTGTAGGATGCACGATGTACCAGGGCAGTGCTTGGGAACAGCCGTGTCTCTGGAGCAGGATACAAGGGCATCCATTTCCCTGCACCGCAGGAAAACACACTCCATAAAAACTTCAGGTTGTTTGGCTGGAGTTGGTGACCACTGGTACCTGCTGTGCTCTTACAATCTCTTCAAGCAGAGGTGCCTGTGCCAGGCTGGTGGCAGGCAGGTGCCAGAGCAGCAGGGCTGGCTGCCAGCATCCATATGGCTGTGCCCAGGAAGGAGGCAGCACCAGGCAGCTCTTGGCTAGAGCAGGGCAGCCTGGCCACAAGGGAGAATGTGGCAGCCCCCCTGTTTTACCATGTGGTTTTTGCTACTCCTGGTAAACCAGGCTCATGGCTTGCTTGAGCCTCACCCAAGGTCTTCACCTGGAATTAACTCTTGTCGTTACAGAGCGCGACACAGCACAAAGCACCAGCACTCCACCAGAAAGGTGTGTAAGAGAGATTCATTATAGCAACATGTTGCTTTTATAGTTTTTCAAGATATTTACATTTACTTAACAGACACATTCACTGCCCATTGGTCATAAGAAAGAAACAAAGTTCTCAATAAGTGAACAAGGAACCACGTCATTCTGAGGGCCAGCTAAAGTCCGTATCTTTTAACTTTCTCTCCTTCATCACATTGTCATCGGGATAGCCTTGGTGTCTTCCTCGAGAAAGATATGGGGCTTTCCTTATCTTTAGGAAGCCTTCACTGGCTCACAAGAACAGCACAAAATGCCTTTCCTACAAACTCTAAAACTCTAATCATGTTCCCTTCCCCTCCCTCCTCACAGGCTACAAGGAGCAGGGGATCCCACAGCAGCTCTAGTGGCTGGGACAAGTATGGTCAGAGATACGCGGCGAGAGATTTCCTTTGGCAGCCGTGGGCCACGGACCTTTTCATTACCCTTTGTCTCTCTTCTTGTCCCCTTTGTTTTGTCTCCCTGTGCCTGCCCGTGCCCGTGCAGCGGAGCGGAGATGCAGAGCAGCCGGCGCAGACTTGCACTGACGCCCCCGGGCAGCCGAGATGAGGCAAGCACGGCTTGGCTTGGACTGGTCCCGGCCGACCAGGAGGACGAGGGTGCCAGGACAAGGACGCGCCCTTGGCAGAGGTGGCACCTGGGTGGGCAGCTGAACCAAGGGAGGGGGAGATCCTGCCTTCCCTCTGCTCCCAGGGCGAGGTCGCTGAAGATGTTTTGCCTCCTTTTTGTGCTCACTGTTAAAGGACGCTGGCTGTGAACATCAAATGCCAAGGAGCTGTTCATAGATACGCGAACAGGATGTAAAAGCAAACCAGTGGTACTTCCTTCCTGCCCTGAGATTCCATCGTGACTGCTTTGCAGCAGTGGAGGAGCCAACCCAGCCCCCTCTGCTGCCTGTGTATGTAAGATGTTCACTGAAGCTCTGTCCCTGCAGATGTCTTGAGAAACGTGCTTGCTGTAAATCGTATTGTACCGCCGACGTCACCAGGGCCACCCCTGCTTCCACCCGCTGCCACCATGCAAGGACCAGAGCTCCCACCAGCCCAGGGGACGCTTTTCCCAGCACAGGACTAGTGTCCTGCAGCACCTTGCCTCTAGGGCAGCACGTACTGCCAAAAGCCTCTTGTATAAAACAATAGTGGGGGAGCCAAAGACCCTTTCCTGCCCCTGGAAGAGACTTGCTGGCAGTGTCTCCATGCTTTGGAAACAGATCCCCTTAGAGCACAAGTGCTCCTGGCTGAAGCAGCATCCCAGCTCTGCTTGCCCAGGTAAGTATCCGGAACTCCAGGATCTCCACCTGGTGCTTGGGAGCTGCTGTTGTTGGAAAGCCCCTGGCCAAAGGGGGTGGGGCTGTGATTTTGTGGTTTCATTTCTTAGCTGGAGAAAACCAACCAAGCAGGTCAGTGGTGAAAAGCCAAGAGCCATCTGGGACCTGCACTAAAGCCAGGGGATGAGCTCCTCAAGAGTACCACCGCCACAGCAATGGCCAAAAGGATCTCTGCTCACAACATTCAGCAATTTCAGGGAGTGGCCTGTGCTGTGGCATCTGCAGCTCTGTGGCTTGCTGGGCTGTACAGGTGTTTCAGCATTTCCTGACCATCTCTGCTCCTCCATTTCCCACCTGGGAAAAAAGGAGTAAATAGGATCCTAACCAGTAGCAAATGGAGAATCTGAAGCACATCTGGAAAACACCTTCACAAGCTGTTGCTGTCATCAGTGAGAACTCTTTTTTTGAGGTTTATAACTGGCCCTGAAGCCACCCAAACCATTTGCCTGCTCAGCTGCAGCATGTGCAATGCCAAAGAGCAATGGTTACCCCTCACCTTTGTCAAACCAGAATGGCTGGGTCAAGTGCAAGCACCAAACACTGCCTAGGCATCAAGTTAGTTGTGCTGTGGTGCCAGGAAGGGTGTGCAGGAGCCCCTGCAGACACGGATAACAGGCTATGGATAAAAGGAACCAGGCAAAATGTTTGGAATAGAAGCAGCAAGTGTGGCTTAAGAACAAATTCTTCTGGTGCCTGTGAAGTCAACCCTACCTTGGGTCCACTTTTAGAAGGTGGATTTAAATGTGTAGTGGACAGTCAGCACAAGAAGCCTCAGGCTGGGGAGGAATAAACAAGCTGATATTTTCACTGGGCCTAAAGTGCCAAAAGGCACATCTCCTGTGGCATCAGATGTCAGATAGCAGCAGATGCCCCATCCCAGAGACCCAGCACCTGCACAAAAGGTCCCCTGGGAACAAAAAGGGACAGAATAAGCTCCTCATCAGCATCACCAGGGTTTTGCTGACCTTCTGGGCCATACTTGGTGCTGTCTGTCTCTGTGTTCTAGTGAGGATGGGAGAATTGGATTGGCTGGGGAAGGACTGAATGGAAATGCTGCCCTCCCTGGGATGGCTGCAGGTCTCTGAGACCATCACTTTGGTTAGGTCTGGGTGCTGCCTGCATTTACTGCATGAAGGAGTCTGAGCTCTGCACAGATGAGGTGTGGGATTTATAATTTACTTTCAGGTTTTGCTCTGTACATTTTTTTCTTATCATTAACCTTCTTACTGAATTGGTGAAGCCAAGAAAACACTCAATGCACCACTTCAGAGGTGCTGAAATCTGTCAAATGCCACCCAGGACAAAAAGACTTATTTTTGCCTATTGTGGTGATTTGCTTAATTGATTTTAATTAGAAGCAGACAGTTTCCCACTCTCAGCTTTAGGACAGGAGCCAGCCACTTTATAGATTGGCCTTGCTACCAGGCAGCAAGCATCAAACTGCATTTTCCTCAAGGCTGTCCTGTAGTAGTTATAAAAATGATAAATCCCTCTGCCTTTTCCAATAGCCCTGCATAAAACTGGCACTGCCAAGCTCCCCGCAGTGCAGGTGTGAGCAGCAGCCTGCTCTCAGGCAATGGTGAGTATTGTATTTGCAGGGAATGCCCTGATGAAGGCAGGAATGATGCATCTGACTCCATGCTCTCAGAAGGCTAATTTATTACTTTATGATACTATATTATATTAAAGAATACTATACTATGCTAAAGAATACAGAAAGGATACTTCCTGAATGCTAAAGAGATAATAATGAAAACTCGTGACTCTTTCTAGAGCCCCAACACAGTTTGGCACTGATTGGCCAATGAGTGAAAACAACTCACAGTAGAATGCAATGGAACAATCACCTGTGGGTAAACAATCTCCAAACACATTCCACATGAGCACAACACAGGAGAATCAAACAAGATAAGAATTGTTTTCCTTCTTCTCTGAGGCTTCTCAGCTTCCCAGGAGAAAAATCCTGGGTGAAGGGGTTTTTTTCAGAGAATGTGAATGCCACAGGTGAGCCCCTCACCTTGGCTTCAGGTGTCCCCATGGCAAGCAGTGGGGAGCTCGGAGACTGAGCCCAGGGCAGGGCTGTGCTCAGGGGGTTCTGCTCTTCCCATCTTTAGTACCACACCCTCCACTAAGACTCTCACAAGAGGTCAGAGTCCTGTAGGCAGCTGGCAGCATCTGGAGGGGCCTGCCTGGCGCCCACAATCCAGGCACTGACAAGAAGAACCACGCTGTGAAGACACAGGTACGAAAATCTGGAGCTTCCCCCTATCAACAATTACTTTCTTTCTCTTTAGGGTAAAATCAACAACCCAGCGCTTTCACACCTCCTTCCGAAGCACTGCAGAGGGGACAACACCTCCACCTCCTGTGGGAGCTGTGACCAGCTGCAAACCAGCACAGCCAGAGGGCACAGCCCAAGCCCCTCCTCTGGTCCAAAGAGCATGGCCCCCAGCTATCCCAGCACCATCAGCTGCTTTGTAAATGTAGATGTTTGACATGTGAGTTTTACAGCTAAAGAGTGATCGTGGGTAATGAAGAATAAATGCAGTTGCTTCACACCCATCTGCCAGCAACACAGAATTTTTCTGCTGCTCCTTTCTGATTGTAAAAAACAGGTTTCTCAAAAAAAAACCCACCAAACCATCAACCAAAAGGGCTTGAATGAAATAACTTCTTGGTACTTGAACCCAGCTGGGCTGAACAACTGATTTTACTACTCATTGGAAAGCAATTCCAGGTAGGAACCAACCCAGTGAAAAAACAGCTTAATCCTGGGTCAGCCCAACCATTGCACTGCAAGGTACCATTTTTCCAAGTTCATTGGTGTTGCCAAATCCATATTTTTACCATGGAAAAGGTGCTCTGGCAGGTGACCCCCACCCTCCCAGCCTTTTGCCTGGTTGGCCATCCTTGCTGCAGGGGTTTGGGGTTGCTCACAGCTGGGAAGGTCAGTGGGGCTTTGTGCTGGGAGCAGCTCTGGCACACGCAGCCACGGGGGCCAAGAGAGTTAGATGTGAGAGGGAACTCCATCTGTGCCACACCCCATGCTTCCCAAGATCTTCCCAAAAGCTGCATGTCCCTCCCTGTGTGCGCTGACTGGCACACATTTTATTAAAGAACTTCCAGTGGTGCTGGAAATTGTCCCCTAATCTTGCTGTGAGTGTTGTGCTGGGCTCTGTGGGCAAGAAGCTGAAGCTCACAGTCCCAGTATTCTCCAGAGGGCTGTTTTATTCCTTGCCTCCTGCTTGTTCTGGGCTGACCCTGCAGTTCACACACATGGATACACTCCAGCCAGGATGCATTTTATTGCTACCCATCCCGAACTGCATCCACTGCAAGACACCACCAAGAGTTCCTTGACATCTAACCCCAGGTACAAGGAGACCCTGGCTAGATCTGACATTCCTCCCAGGTAAAAGCAATGTCTTCTCCCACATGCTTGCTAACCATGGTGTGGCAACACAGCCCTGTATTTTCCAGCTGACTTTGCTTCATGCTCACACACACAATGCACTTTGAAGCAGTGCTGCAATTTATTTCCCAAACTGGCACTCAGCATTCCCATCCCCCTGTGGGAGCAGCATGGTGCAAAACCCCAGGTCACAGTGGCACTGTCTGAAGCAGGGTTCATTACAGTGAATTCCACCAGAGCTCATGGTAACCACAACCCATCATTCCTCCTCCTGTCATCTGTATAAATACTAAAGCCAGGCTAAAATCAAGTCCTGCTTCTCTTGCACCCACCCAAGTGGCCAGAGGGAAGCAACAATGCCCTGTCCCCACTGCTGGAATGGTGCCATGGGAAGTGAAGGTTTTGTTCAGGCTCTAAGAATGGCAAAGGCCAGAGCAGCTCAATCCATCTTGCAGCTCTGAGAATGCTTTCAACAGGCAGGTGGAAGGGAATGGCACATTTTGGCTCGGGATCAAAACAGACCTGTACCAGCACTGCTGGAGGTGATGGCAGTGCTGCCCCAGACACCCAGCAAGTGATCCCACCCTTGCTCACACCCCTCCTTCACCCACCAAATACCAGCACAGGCACTGCTCCCAAGGCTGGCAGGGGGATTGCTGGCTCAAGGCTGTGTGCTCTGTGGTTTTGGCCATGCTTGGGTAGCTCAGATTTTCCACCTTAGGAAGGAGGGAGCAGGGACCTGCCCACCTGTGCCATTTGCACCTTGCTGGTGAGTCCACCTTTCCTTTTCGTGCTGGAGGCCAAACTGAGGGGTTGCAGAGGACCATTTGTATGCCTGTTTATATCACTGAGTATTGGATTGTGACTTCTTGTGTTTTGATACTGTGGATATTTTTTTTTTAAGTTAAATATATTCTATTGCTGGACAGCTGAAATGAAATGCAGAGTCTCTTTGTGCCACCTGGAGAAACCCCATCATCCCTGATTCCAAATGGGTTCTTCTTCTCCTCCCACCAGCGAGGTGATGGAGAGCATCCAGCAGACAACAGCCCACACCCACATCCCCTGAGGAGAGGAGGCAGGGGCCAGGGCATGACTTCCTTAAGGAATTCACAACCAGAACCTTCCTCATCTGAACCTCTGCAATGGAGACAAGGGAGGGGGGGAAGCCACCCTGTGTTGCCCTGTGCACAGGTCTACCAGCAATCCTTCTTGACAGGGTTTTGTTCACAATTTGAACACTTTAATATGACTCCAGGTGCATTTTCCCCACTCCCCATGAGAGAACAGCCCACGTGCTGTCAGGAGCTTGGCCACAGACACCTGAGCAGAGCTGAGCAGGTGGCAGAGCCTTCCCATGAGAGGCAGCTCTGCTGCAAGGGCCAGCAGCCTGTCAGAACACCTGCACACTTCAGCCATCCACACTCCGTGCTCCTCCTGTGATGTACAGTGCCACAAAACACCCCTGCTCTGCTCCCTCCCCAAAGCCACTGTGGGCAGGGAAACACATGGGACATCCCAACTGGACCAGAGGGACAAACTCAGAATTGGGTGCAAGACCAGCAAGAAGGGTCTTCTCACACCCCCTGGCTTTGAGGGCTCTGGGAGGCAAGGCAGAAGCTCCTTTCACTTGCTGTGTGTTTCTATTCAGCCCTCAGCAGGGGAAGCACTTTGGGATGAACACTGACATAGAGTAGTGTGATACTATTAATACACCCATGCAGACACACCAGCACGTGGCAAACACACCAGAGAGAGCTGGGATAATTATCTCAAAGAGATTTCTTTAACACCCTGCTAATGGAACCATTTCAGAAGGGAAGGAGGAAGATCAGCAATAAACCACAAGAAAGCAAAGTCAAAAACTGGAGCTTGGTGGAGACAGATGAGACACAGGCAAAACCTCCATGCCACATTTCTGGGCACCCACCTCTTCCCAAGGGGGGCCCACAGCCAGCACACAGCTCACCCCCCAACACAAGAGCAGAGCCAGCCCAGGTGCCCTCAGAGCACAGCCCAGCCCTTGCTCTGTGCAGCACACAGCGGCAGCTCCAAGGAAAGTTCTTTTCCAGCAACCACCACACAACAGGGACAATTCCCTCCCTCTCCACCTGCAGCCTCCCCAGACCAGCTCACCTCCTTCCAGTGGCCATACACCTCTGGGATACATCCAGTCCTGCAGTAGCTCTTGCTGGGAGCCCCATAGGGCAGCAGCCACAGCACCAGCACCACTCCCAGGGTGATGGGGAGCAGCTGTGACTTGCTGCAGGCTCCAGAGCAATCAGTGTGAGCAGGTGTGCTTTGCATGAGGCCATCTGGGAGAGTTTGGGCTGGGGGCAGCTTGTGCAGGAGGGCTGGGGTCAGTCCTGGCTTGCAGCTCACCCCAAAAGGAAGCCAGGGTCTGTCCACCAGCAGCTCTCACTGCTGGCCATGCAGAGACATGGAAGTACACCACCTGGGTATTGGATCATTTAGAAAAACATAATTTCAACTGTATTCTGTTCAAACTAGCCTGAGCAACCATTTAAAAAAAATAATGTCAGTGCAGAGGAGGGTTATTGCAAGGTATGTATGTACTATCTCTAAACCTCAAAGTCATGCAGTCCAAATACACATTCAGTTCCACATGCAGCTATGAGAAGGTAGCACCTGATCCTAGGAGGTAATACTATAATTGCAGGCTATTTCAGAGCTTGTTTCCACAGGCAAACTGCAGCCCTGTGGAAGAGGATGTGAGCTGCAAAGCTGGCAGGAGTGTATGCTCATGTCTAGGGCACACTAAGCACTGCAGCGCCAGAGATATGAAGGGAAGTTGGTTTTTAAGGGACAGGCCTTGGCTTCAGGCCAGCCAGATGAATGCCAGATTCCAGCCTTAAATTCTGTTTATTCAAAGGCCCACATGCTGCTGGGTGGGCAGCACAGGGATTAGGAGCCACTGTCCCTGCAGAGATAGTGTGTGAGTGCCCTGGCACTCTCAGAATGCTGCAACCTGCCCTGCTGGAACCAGGCAGCCACTGTCACTGCCTGTCCCACCAGAGCAGTCACTGTCACTGCCTGTCCCACCAAAAACAGCCACTGTCACTGCCTCTTCCACCAGAGCAGCCACTGTCACTGCCTGTCCTACCAAAAACAGCCACTGTCACTGCCTGTCCCACCCGTGGCCAAAGGATACAATGGGTTCAAAGGACAGGATGGCACCAACCTGCCCTGGGGATGCTCCCTGTGGGCTGTACCATGCTGGCACACAAGTTCTCAAGAGACATCCTCTGATCCTTGATGCTCCCCCTGTAAACCAGAGGGCCTGTGAGCCTTCCTGCAAGGCCATTTCCCATGGGAAAAGCAGCTGGGCACGTGCAGAACGTGGCAGTTGCAGCAGGGCACGTTTGCAGCGCCTGCCTGGGGCTGATGAATGGTGGGAGGGAGCACGTGGCACCCTGCAGAGCCCACCCACGGGTCCTGCCATCTCCCCTCGCTGTTCTGGAGGCATAAAAAGAGATGAAACACGAATTTAGCACTAGGAAAAGATACACACTGCCAGTGGGAAATGTTTTTTTTTAGCCACAGTTCTTTTGCAAAGGGGGAAATATATCTGTAGCATCTCTATCTTGCTACTACAGACTCCTGCTGCTTTTTCTTCTCACATTCCCTTCTCTGAGCCAACCCCACTGCTACAAGAGAAGCAGATCTCTGTGTGTGCATCCCTGCAGAAGCCCTGGGGTTCCTGCCATGGAAAGCAGCATGTAAACCACCTTGGAGCAAAAGCCCCTTCTGACACAGAGGTCAGTCACAAGAAATTCAAGTATTTGATTTTGTTCCTGGCTCTGGTCAGGTGTTTGAATAAATAAATTTGGGCCTCTATTTCTTTTTGTGCTCTTTTGTCCTGCTGGTTTCAAGTCTTAGGCTTCTACACTACAGAAAGTATGTTTGGACACCGTGGCACCAGGCAACGTGGACGGGGGGAGCTGGCCCCAGGTCTTGCAGGTCTCTAATATTGTTAATACACACCAAATGAATGGTAGGAAACACAAAGCCCCAACAAACCAGCCCCAAGCAGGCAGTGCAGCAGTGCCAGAAGTGGGATGAGCTGCTGGGGTCCCAAAATGTCTCAGTTTCCTCCAGAGCTGTCCCAGCTTGCATTCACTCTGCAGCCTCCTCCATGGGCTTTCTCTTTTAAGTAGCACCAGCAGCAGCTCTCCAGTGCTCTCTGGCTGTTCCAGGGTGGAAGCACAGTTTCATCCTGGAGAGCAGCAGAACTGCTAAGACAGGTGGACAGAGAACACCTGACTGTATAAAAGCAGCAACAGCCCCCAGGGCACCCCCAGAGCAGTAAATCCCAGTATAAAGCCTTCCTTGCTGGAGGCATTACTCCTGGTGGGTCAGGCACTGGAGGTGCAGGACGTGGCAGAGCTCTGCCTGCAGCCCCACTCTGGGGGTGAAGTGTGGGCCTGGAACCCCCAGGACTGCAGGAGCACAGTGTGACCACTTCCATGGACTTCAAACTGCGTGGCAAAAGGCAAACCAAACCAGCTGACGCTACAGCAGGGCCCTGCCCACTTCTTCCATTTCCCAGGGCTTTCTAAATGCTTTGTTTTTACACTTCACAGTAACAAAGAACAAATCTGTATTTTTTTTAAGGGCAGGGAAGTGAACAAAATGCAGACTCAGATGGGAGTGGGAGTGGGAAAGCTGCCGGGGAGCTCCAACCCTGCACTGGCATAGGGAGGAGAGATGTGTTGCCCCAGCCTCTCACCCCTAGAACCACCCAGAAAGGAGATGTGGGCAGCAGGAACCCTTCACCCCCTTCAGTCCTGCTCAGGTTGGCTCCGGGGTGGAGCCTGTGAAAAATGCCTATTTTATGATTGGCTTTTCGCAAATATTGAAATGAATATTTTATGTGTTGTGTTAGAAAGTTATGCTGTATTAATTCTCTTAAATACTGTGTTAAATATAGTTTCAGGTTATAGCACAATGTTAAAATAGAAACTATGCTATGTAAGATACTTTTTTAAAAGAGAGGAATGAGGTACTCCCACTGAGATAGCAGCCACAGGACACCTCAATCTTTCAGAGAGAGAGAATTTATTGCTTCATTCTCAGAAGAAACGAACTTCTTCCCACCTTGCTCAGCCCTGAAGACGCCGTCAGGATTCAGAGGAAGAAGCTGACACTGCCCAGACAGAATCCTGTGTTTGAATGGAATTTATGCATCATGGATGAGGTGTATGAATATGCAACAGGCTGTTGCTTTTAAGGGTTCATCCTCTGCTAACGTGGGTCCTTTTTCGGGCTTATTTTGCCCAGAAAGAGGTACCCGGACTGTCCCTAACTCTTTGTTTTTATTGTCTCATATTGTCCTAATCCAAATCGTCCAAATTATTATTACTCTAATTATATTACTATTTTTATAACCATTTAATTACTATTAAACTTTTAAAATTAAAAAACCCCAACTGATTGGCGTTTTTCACACTCTCACCCCTAGAACCACCCATAGAGGCGATGTGGGCAGCAAGAACCCTTCACCCCCTGCCCTGCTCAGGCCGGCTCCGGGATGGAGCCGCTGCTAGAAAAGGCAGGCTTTATTAATTTTAACCACCTCCCCAGCTCGTAGTGCGAAAACCAAACCCCAAAAGCGCCTGGGGAGTGGAGAAAAAGCCTTAAAGCAGCGGCGCCCGGGGCGCATCCCACGGGGAACATCCCGAGAGGCGCGGGGCGCTTCCCGCCGGGAGGAGCGGCCTGCCCGCCGCCGGGGGCACAGCGCCGCCTGCCGGCCCGGGGGGAGCGCCGGCAGAGCCCGCCCGGCCCCCGGCAGAGCCCGCCCGGCCCCCGGCAGAGCCCGCGTCCGCCTCACGCTTGTCGGGGGGAGTCGGTTCTGTTTTTTAAGGTACGGCTGAGACCAAACGCGAGCTCGCCCCACTGAAGCCTGGCAGCATCGCCCCTAAAGCATCCCCGAGGCAGCAGGACTCTGGAGGTGCCAGGCACACCCCCACGGCAGGGCGGCTGAGGGGAAAAGCATCCCCAGGCTGATCGGCGCCCTCCACACTGAGGTGCTGCTTGGGCACGCTGTCACCGCGGCCGTGGTGTCCCCATGCTGCCCCGGCCATGCATCCCCTGCAGCAGCGCACAGGCAGGAGCTTTTCCACTCCTCACTCCTGTTTCCCCCCAGCCACACTGGGCAGGAGGACACGGGGACCCTGGGGGCTGCTCTGCATCATCCATGGCAGGGGTGAAATCCCTCCTGAGACCCCCAAAACCCCAGCGGTTTCTGCTGGGAACAAGGCCAAGCACACCGTTTGACCCCTGCCAACCACCACAGCCCAGCCCTGCATTTCCACAGGCTGGGATGCCCAGCTGGCCCCCAGCACCCCCTGATTTATGGGAGGCTCATTCTGTCAAGTAGTGCTGGGTCAGACGGTGCTGAAGGAAAGGAGCTGCCCCTCCCTCCCTACATCCTGAGCAGATGACCTTCCACCCCCTGGCACTGCTGGAGGTGCTGGGGGGCTCTGTTCTGGAAGGGTAGAGACCTCAGCAAGGTGTACAGCTTTCTTTGTTGCATTAATGTAAGTCCTGGCCCATCTTCTCTATATTGAGTTTATGAATCAATTAGTTTATTAATGCATAAGGTGGCAGGGAGCTGTGGGCTTTGCTTTGGGGGTTCAGGAAAGCCAGGCAGGGAGGCCAAGCCAGGCTCTTGCTGTGGCATTTGCCATGCCCCATCCCAAGCCTCTGATAAACCCTAGGGTCAGCAGCACTCAGCCACAAGGGGTTTCTTTTCCTGACTTATTCCCTTTTCCTCCTGAAAGGAATAGGATGAATGTGTCTTTACAGACCATCTGCTTGTAGACAGGGCCAGGGACTTATAGATAGGGAAGGAATGGGAGAAACTATCAGCTCTAGAAAATGTTACCAGCTGACACAGACTGCTGCTCAGCCAAGGCCGTGTTAAATTTTTGAACTTAGAGAAGAAGAACAAAGGCTGAACGGAATGATGAATATTGTTTTGTTTTATATATAAAAAAAGGAGGGATGTGCATATTAGAGGGGGACATGCAGTAGGCCTGTTGGGAAGTCTGTACCTTCCAAGTACCTAAGCCAATTGGGAAAGGAAGAGGGTGTTGTAACCCAGAAATTAGGATAAAAAGGAGGCTGCATCCTCCAGTAATTTGATAGGCCTCAGGGGAAATGCCCCATGGCCTTTCCCTTTACTCAAATAAAGTTACAGGACTCCTCTGTCTCCTTTCTGGACATAAGCCTCTGGCATTGTGAATTTTTCTGCACACTCTCCACAACAATGTCATGGTGTTTCCTCAACTCTCAAGAGAGGTTTTCACAGAACATGGCTCTTCACCCTCTGTTTTTGCATTTCAGGGTGCAGCTGGGTAAGTTTTGGAGGCTTTTGTTTTCCTCTGAAGCTAGGAAGAGGAGTCACAGACCAGAGAGACCCCAGAAACTGGACCTATAAGTAAATCAGGGGCTGTCAATTCTGCTGGAGTGAGCTCAGCAGCCAGACAGGAGACTTGTTTGCTTTCCCACAGCCCAGGAGAGACTGCTGGTGCACAGGCAGCAGCCTCACATCCAGCGTCCTGCCAGCTCTGCCTCAGACCAAGAGGTTTCCAGTCTCCAAATTCCACACAGCAGGGTTTCTCCTGCAGTTTCTTTTAGAGGACCCGTGGTGAGCCATGTCTGGTCCCCAGGCGGGGCTGCTCCTGAGGGTCTGGGCACTAACTCTGGCTTTAGTCACATCTGTGCCAGAACAGCTCCTGCTGTCCCGTGCTTGCACAACCAGCCAGGAGGGAATGGAGCTGCCTTCAGGCTCTACAGCCTGATTCCTCCCTCCCTGCAGAAACAATCTAGGGGTTTTTGTGGTCAAACTCTCTGGCCCTGCCCACAGTGCAGCTGAGAGGGAGAGGAGCTGGGGGAGTGTTTGGCTGTGCAAAGGAGCTCTGATTCTCCTGGGTGCTTTGGTATTTTCCAGTGCAGGAATCACAGGGTGGCACTCAGAAACTGCTCAGTGGGAGCCAAACACATGCCAAAAAAATTGGAGCTGCCTTCAGTGGCCTTCCCTGCAGAGGGGGGATGGAGAAATTCAGGCCTCTCTGGGAAGTAGCTCCCACTGAGCCTGGGCCTCCCTCAGCCTCAGTTCTGCTCTGCTCCTGCCCTGCTCCCTGCAGAGCCAGTTCCTGTTTGTCAGGATCTGTTCCCAGCACAGGGTCCTTCCCTACTCTTCCTTTTATGCAGCACTGCTGGAGCCTGATTCCCCCCCAGCCATGGACATGAAAGGCTGTTCCAAGGCTGCCACAAGCTGCACAGGGCAGACACTGCACACCAGGGGAATGCTTCCCATATGCCTTTATTTGCAATGTTACAGGACTTTTTTACAGGCACTGTGCGTTGGTGTTCCAGACCGGTTTGCATTTTTTTTCTGTATTACCCAATGACCAAGAGGTGTGGTGGGAGCAGGGAAAATCCCTCACAGCAACCATTCCAGCCTCCAGGAAAGCATAAGACATCTGAGAGCAACAATCTGCTTCTTCTGAAGCCACGAAGCGAGGGATCTGGTTTATGAACAGGCTTAAAAAATAACGTACATATATAAGAGCAGCTCGAAGCTAAAGTACAGCAGTAAGTGGTACATAGCTACATAGCATATCTGTTCACACCCTTTCTCCAAAGCTGGAAAAGGCATGGCTTAAAAACTAAAAAAAACACAGTTAAAAAAAAAATTCCATGCATTAAATTTTAGTGTTTTGTGCAATTAAAATGGGATGAAAATAAATATAACTTAAAAAAAAAACCCAACCTTTTCCATGACACTAATGGAACAGAGGCAAAGTCTATAAGGCACTTCCACATGGGCTAGTCTAGAAAGCCTGGCAAGGAGCTAAAACAGTGCAACCATTTACAATGGCATCTGATAAGCAAAAGACACCTGTCTGATGAGCTGTGAACTGAGAAAAACCTTAGGAAACATCAATCCTTGGGAAAGAGGCTTGGCTGCAGATGCCTTGGTGGCCAACTCCTCCTTATTGCTGCAAGGGTCCTTGGGTGCTGGACCCATCACACTATGGCAGAGGAGCTCTGGAGCCCTGCTCCTGGGGAGTGAGAGGGGACAGTGGGTTTGGGGATGGATGGATGGAGCAGGGGAGGGATTGGTGGCTGCCAAGCTCCTGCACCACCCCATGTGCTGCAGGCTCCTCGAGGAGGGGGCTCCTGCAGCCTCGCTTCCCCGCCAGCCTCTCCAGGGATGACCTTTGGCGCAGCAGCCCTGCCACTGCTTGCTTCAAATGTTCCAGGAAGTTAAAAAATAGCCTCCACCCTAAACAGGGAACTGGGTGTTTTCACAGGAGCAGGAGCACGGGGCCCTCACACGGCTCCAGCAGGCTGGGGAGTGGCGCAGCCACAGGCAGCTCTGTGAAAAAGGGGGAGGCACGGGGATGTCTGACCCCAGCTTTGCTTTGCTAAAGGTGTCTAAGCTGGGTGCTGCCCTGCTGCTGTGAGCCTTCACCTGATGCAGATGGAAATTATGGACATGGTCCGGGCAGGAGGGTCGCCCTAGGCTAGGTGTGAGCGTTGGTGGTACTACACGTGTGCTCAGCTGCTGACAAAAAAGACTGATCAACCTGGATGGCTACTTTAGGTCTCATAGTAGTCCTTTATATGATATTTTTCCCAGCTAGGGAGGATTGGAGACCCCAGCTAAGGTAGGCTGGAAGCAGTTCCTAGCAGGGAGCTGGGGCTCTAGAGAGGAGCCCAAAGTTTTGCTCATCAGGGCACACAGCATAAGGAATGTGGGTGGGAAGCACCTGGCCATGGCAAATACCTGTGCCTGACTACAGCAGGAGGGAAACCCTGGCTCTCCAGTGCCACTCAAAAATAGCAACCTCTCCAAGATGTCTTGAAGACAAATTAAACCCCAAATCTGCCCTTCTAGCAGCTCTGAAGGACTTGGCACAGCCAGCTCCCTGGGCTGAAAGGTGCTGGCAGAGACAACCAAAGGGCTCCCACTACAGTGTCCTTCACCACCTCCACAGCTCGCTCACACTCTCTGACTGCCAGTGGGTCCTGGGCACGGTCACTGAGTGTTTTCAGGATGATCCTGGTGCAGGTAAAGGCTCCTTCCTCCGCCAGCCCTCTTAACACCAGGCTGAGCAAGAGACAAAAGCACGATAGGCGAAGCATGCACTTGCCTAAGCAACCCCACCGGGCTGCCCCGGGCCACCTGCTCCCACTGACTCTGCAAAGCCAAGGTTTCAAGTTCAGCTTTTGTTCTGGCAGGTTAGCTCTCTATTTACAAGGAGGGGTGCGGGAAACAACCAAGACAACCTAAAAAAACCACAACAAAAACACATTAAATAGGGAGAGTATAGCTTTCAAATGGGGAGGGCGAGGGCTGGAAAGTGTCTTGTAGTGCAGTTCAGAAGAGTCAGTTGGGGGCAGGCTGGGGGTAGTGGCAGAGTCAGATGCGCGGCTTTAATGCAAGTCTTCGCTCTGGGACAACTCTGTCAGGATCTGAATGAGGTTGTCCAGCCCCCAGAGGTAGCCATCCTCTCTGTTCCCTTCCACCCAGGGCACGTTGTGCTGGAGAACTTGTCCCTCTGGCAGTGGGGTGGTTTTCCCAAAGTCAATCATCCAGACTTTGGCTTGTTCCTGCTTGTCGTGAATGAAGAGGAGGGAGCTCCCAATTACCTGTGGAGAGGTGAGACCAATTAGTGGTGCTCCTGTTGCTCATTTTCAGCCCTCTTTGGGGCTTTCAGACACCTTATCTCAGGCTGCATTTCCAAGAGATGCTGTTGCAATTTTGCATGAGGAAAAGCAAGCTCTGTGTGCCACTGGTTATGTTTGCACATGCAAATGAGGCACTTGGACAAGCTGATTTACTCATACAAATCCCAGGTCTTGGCAGAAGGAGAGGATCAGAAAAACACGGGCATGAAAGATAAAGATGTCATTTTGGAAAAAGAGCAAAGGTTCCTTAGCAAGGAATGAGATGAACTGTCTCAACCTTCATATGGGAATTGTTTTCAAGGCTGGGTTCTTTGTGATCAGCCTGTGCTCTTCGCACTCACCAATCCTGCAGACACCACTGCAGGGATGGGGACACTCCAAGTACAAGTAACTTGCAACCTGCTGTCTCCTGCTTCAAACACCATTGAATTACACCCAGACTGCCCCTAGAATATCCTCCTGGCACTCACAGCACTCTGGGGATGCAAGGTATAGAGATGAATGGATTTCCTTTTCTCTGAGTTCACTCGGCTGCATCTGCTTTGAAGGGCTCCTTCATATCCATCCTGAATGGCCTTTGGGAAAATCCTGCAGCAAGCAGTGGCCTGGGCAAGACCAGGGAAGCCAACAGGTGCATTTGGCTCTGACAGCAGAAGTCTCAAGGCCTGTTGCAGTGGGATGAGACTCCACAAGCCCAGTGGTCACCGTACACAAAAGAGAGAGATGCTCAGCAGCTCAGCATCCTGACCCACCCTGGCTCACAGTCCCAGCCAGGCTGACAGCCAGCAGCAGCTCTGCTGTGGCTTCCCAGTGCTTAGGAAATGTGTATCAGTATCAAGCCAGTCACCATCATGCTCTTCTGCTTAATCTCTTCCTCCACTCAGAAGATTTTAGCAGGGGCTTCTACAGAAAAGCACCAATGGGTACATTTCAGAGCTGCTCCAAATGAAAACTGCTTCCCAAATTCTAATATGAGTGAATTGGTGAATTACAAACTCACTTTCCCCTATGTCACAAATAGAGACCTTGGTGACCAGAGTGCAAGGGCTGTAGCAGAGGTGATGCAGAGCACTGAGAGCCACGAGTGCCCCTTATGATGTGTGGGTACATGGAAGAGCATCCAGCTGCTGTCAGCCCTCCAGAACAGCAGCACTAAATGTTACTGGGGACTCCCATATCCATGGTATCAGCAGGGCTTAGCCTGAGGTTTGCCTTTAGACAAGGGTTCTGAACAGGATGCATGTACTGTTTGCAAAAGCTGTTATGAATTTACATTTTTCAGGAGACTTTTTCCTCCAGTGTGTTGGGAAAACGTCCAAGGTCCAGAGATGAGTATTATTTCCAAGAAATGCTTATCTTTAGCTCTCCTCCTGCTAACCTCTTATAGTCCTCTCTTGGCAGGACAGAGCATTCTAAATTTAAGGAAAAGCCTTTAACTAACATTCCTCATTTGTGTGTCCTGGACTGCTCAATTCTCCTGCAGCTCCTTGGAGGAGCCCTGCTCAGCAAGGGCCCCATGGAGGGACACAGAGCTTGGCAGACCTTCTGCTGTGCTTCATCTCAAAGTGGAATGGAAAGTCAAAGCTGCTGCTTTTTAATTTTTAAGGAGTGGAAACTCCTTTCAAACCCTCTTTGAAAGGCTGCTTTGTTTCTGTGTTTTCAAATGAAACCCTGGCACTCGGTTTCAGGGAGAATTTTGTTTCCTGTGTTGAACTGCCCTGAAACCCTCAATTTTGACATTTTCCTTCCAACTGCTTTCCAGGCACTGCCACCAGGAGGCATGGCCCCATCTGCCTTTGGCTCCTGGCAGGACCCTCCGTGTCTGGCTGGAGCTGAGGTGGCTCTGGATGAGGGACAGTGGGCTCTTGGAGCTGTGGCTCCTTAGCCCTGGGAGTCAGAGGTTCCTATAAGGCTCTTTATTCCTACACCACACATGACAAGGACACACACCCTCATGTTTTGTTAAGTAAATGTAATAGCAGAATTATTGCATTAAATTGTGGAGCATCTCAGTTCCTGAAATGACCAAAAAAGATAGTGCTCCCTCCTTGTTTTCCCATCAGCACTGAGTCTTCACTATAGAAAATGTTGGTATTTTTTTGTGGACACTCACTTCTGTATGAAATTCCTTTGAAAGGCAGAGTTTGTACTGTGGTGCCCCAACCAGCTCAGGAAAGGCATGTTTGGGGTATCTGCAATTTATGGCTGTGTTGAAGCCTTGTTTGATCATGTGGAGCAACTGTCAGCCAAATCATACCTGACATGCATTCAAATAGACATTTCTCCTCAGAAAACCCCTGTGCTTTTACACTAGGGAATTTTCCCTGTCATAAACAGCCTGAGTTCCTCCTAGATCACTTTTAATCTGTTTGAACATTGGCTTTCAGTAGATTTGAGCTCATGTCAGATGCACAAACATTGTATGCTATCATCTATATTTGCATGTAAGTATTACATACAAATATGAAAATACAGATATAAGAACAAACCAGCCTCTGACTTTGACTTCTCTCCTTGGACAAGCTGGGATTAAACAGTTTGCCTATCCAGGCAGATCTATATAAACAGCAGAATTACCTCATGGCACTTGAAGAACGGGGATGTCTCCAGGGTTGCACGGATACCCTTCAACCGGTTAAGGTAACTGTTCTGGAATTAAAAAAACAAAAAAAACCAAATCCACACCATTAGTGTTGCAGGAAACCTACATAAAAACCACTGCATTGGGGCAGACAGGAAAGTAACCCCCATGCCCAGCATCCTCCCACAGACCTTTCCCTTTGGAGAGTGTTCCCTCTTTTTTATGATCCACTTTTCCTTTTGGCTTCCACAGCACCCTGAGCTCCTGTGGCTTTCACAACTTAGTGAAAGCATTTGCTTTTGCTGAGCTGCTGCTTTCTGCAGAGTGCCCCTGCTGCCTCCATGGTGGGAACACCTAGTTCACCAGCTGCTACTTTTTCCTCTCCCCTGCACCCCCTTCATAGATCAACCCTTCACTTAATCTGTCTTTTTAGCACTCACTCAGTGACACATCATGAGACCCTTCTGCAACTCTGTTATCAGCACTTTTGCAAAGCTGGTCCCATAGGCAGAAGGGCTTTCACAATGGCCAGCACACAGGTCAAGAACCACAAGCCTGTTCAAGCATCCCTCCAAATTGCTGGAAGGCACTAAACATTCTCAGGGGGCTCCACTGATTTTGGGGTTTATATAGAAGAATCAAGAACAGGAACACACACACAGCAAGTATCTGGGCACTGTAACACATTACAGTGGGAGAGGTGGGGATTGCTGTATAAAAATGCACTGGCCACAGAGCCCCATCCAGAGCCATGGCATGATGTGTGCTCCAGGTTCTTTGGGGTTAAAATGCAGCCAGGCAACTTCATCTTCAGATCCAGGAAAATCCCTGGGTAACTCTTGTGAAAGCAAGCATGCCAGTTTGAAGGAGACAGTGCCAAGGGCCACTCCAGCTGGAGCCTTGCATTTGGAGACTTTATACAGTGCAGCTTAAAATGGGAGTGCTTTGTCAAATAGGTTATTTGACACAGTTGGTGTAAATTGTTTACAGCCAGATCTCTTATTCTCCTGGCAACTTAGGGAAGCTTGGAAAATGCTGCCTGTGGCTTGCCCATGTGAAGTGTGCCTGGCACAGGATCACCCTGCTGCGAGAAGGGCACAGGCAGCCCCCCCTGCCAGGATGGGAGCCCCCAGCACTCACACTGGGGTACAGAGAGGGCTCGGGGTGACCACCAGCCCAGGGGTGAGGGACAGAGCATGGCTGTGACCCCTCAGTGGGTTTTGAGAGCCAATCCTGGAGATCCTCAGCAGACTCACTCGGGTCAAGCAGTGCTGCCACAGCCAAGTCCCCTCCCAGCTCTCCATTGCTTTCCCCTCACCCTGCACTAGGATAGTGTTTCTCTTCAACATTTCTCATGCTTTTTAAGAGACACTGCTCAGGCTTCAGCCCTGCAGGCCAGGGACCTGATGAGCTGAGGCCAGGCTCCACACAAATGCCCTCTCCAGGCAGCGCCCCCAACATCCCCCACTCACCAAAACATTCCTGTTTCCTCTGGTGAACTCGCTGAAGGCCTCCATGACTTGTTCCTTTGTCCGTGTCTTCTTGAAGTCCCGGTTCACAGTGCCGTCCTCTTTCTTGAAAAGAAGGGACAGGTGTGAGCTGGATGGGGAGGAAGGGAGTTGGGGCAGGAGTAGTGTTTCTGCAGCCATGCATGCTGCCAAGTAGGATGTGACCAGCATTTTTGGCAGCTGAAGGATCTGTCTGTGGAGTAAAGGTAAGCAGAGGCAGCAGGTCTCTGCTTGCACATCCCAAGTTATCCCACAGCCCCAGTGCACTGATCTCTAATGCAAACAGAACTCCCCATCATCAAATACTTGCCAAGATCACTGGCAATGTGGACAAACTCTCCTCACAGACCAGGTGCTTGCTGCTAACAGAGGCTGGAGACTACCTGTTTCTGGTGTTTGTGTGCCCAAATGGCTTCCCATGGCTGCTCTGGCTGAGAATGGCACTGACACCAGCCCTGGACTGTCTCCTTGGCTTGGGGAGGACAGCAGAGCACGATCACAATGGGACAAAACTGAGCATGGATGGGAAAAACTTCTCAGGAGCAAAACTGCTCTGTGAGAAATCCTCCATGGACCATTGCAGCAAGGAGCAAGCCCATGGCTACCTGGCCTCATTGGTCCTTTGATAGCTCATGGATCACAAACTCTCCAAGGCAGCAGCCTGGCACTGAGATGCAGTGAGCAGCCTTGTGCTCTCCTCTGCCTTTTCCCAAGGCACATCCATCCTTGGCCTTTCATGGCATGGCTTGTCCACTGCAGGGACAACACTCAGCCATGGCCCAGAGGCTCCTGTCTGAACCTCTGGGCAGCTTTGTAGGTCTCTCCCCATTTCCCTGGTCCTTCTGGGGCTCTGATTTTTACATCAACTCATTTCATTGTCCAGAGGGGCCGTGGGACAGGCAGGCAGGTCTCACTTCCTGGATACAGGGGCTATTTTAAACCACATTTGCTTGTGCTCACAGCTCCATTGCAGGGCTCCATCCCACTGCTCCAGACAGCTCGTTTGCACACAATACAGCAAAGGGACAGGGGCCAAAAGACATCCTATGGGCTGGGAAAGATGAAGGATAAAGAAGCAGAGCAGAGGCTGGGGGAGGAAGAAGGCACACTTAAATCACCTGCCCTGGAGATTAGAAACCCATCCAGGGAAGTGCCTCAGCACAGGGCAATGTGCATCCCCCTGGAGAGGTGGCCTGCTGTGGGCATGGTGGCCAGTCCAACATGGGGGAAGGTTGAGTGCCCAAGGTGAGCCTGCCACCAAGCCAGCACCTGAAGTGCAGTTTGGGATGAATCACACAGCACACTTCATCTTCCAGCTTCTATTTTGTGTAAGCATTAACAAAGGTGGTAACAAAAGCAACATACAAAAGAAAAACTCCAGGAAAAACTTTGTTTGTACCAATTGCACCAACTGCACCCAGTTTCAAATCACCCTGGACTCAGCCTGACCACTGCGCTGCCACAGGGTCCAAAAGCAATGCTCAGGGCTTGCAGAGTGTGTATTGGCAGGGGTCAGGGACAACCCTTTCACTGGAGACTCCGTGCTGCTGATGGCCCATGCAGAGCTGGGATCTCTGCTCTCAGCTGTGACCTTGCTGAGGATGCTCTGGTGGCACGTGTGTGACGTACAGGGGAAGGGCACTGTGCTGCTGAACGTCCCCCATGTGAGAGCCCCGATGTGGCAGCTCAGAAATGAACCCACCCTCTCCCAGGGGGATGATCAATATCAACCTGGAGAAGGGCCACAGCACTAATTTCACGTGTAAAGAGCACAACTTTCCACAAAGCATCCAAGAAAGGAGATGGACCTCTAAGTGCTCCTAAAAATAAATGCAAATCACAGATGGCCTTTCCGATAAGGCAATCTCAGCTTCAGGAAAGCCAAGCAGCCTATCCCTAGTGCTGCTCCCGCCTCCTGCAGTTTCCTTGCCCAGCCAGAGGTTGCTGCCACCAGGCTGACAACTGCCATGACATTCACAGGTGTCTGAGCCCCGAGGGGGCTGCCTTCCACCCAGAAGAAATGTGAGGGGGGCTGATAAGGGCTATCACAACCTCCGCCCCAGCAGCGATTCCAGCTCGCGCCGGCGTCACTGGGGCAGGGCTCAGGTCAGCCAGATCTCTGCCTCTGGCCTTGGATGGGGCTTCTGAGCTGCCTGGCTTGGCACAGATAGGTGGAGGTTTTCCTGGCTGGTTTTGGGACCCTGCAAACGTTCCAGCCCTGTGGAATGCCATCCCACCATGGCCTTGCTCAGAGCAGGGCAGCAGCTCAGGGGTGTCACTTCTTACAATGAGCCCCAGCAAGTTTCAACTGGGCCACCAGGGGATCACTTGTGTTACTTTCAGCATGGAAATTTTAATAATAGCTACTGTTTCCAACAGGTTCCAGCTATTCCAGAAAGTCAGATGAATGTCATTATCTCCTTTTGCAAAGGAAAATTTCCATTTTAAAGAGGAAGAACTGGATCTTCAAGGCCACTTGGGAAAGGGAGAGCTCAGTCAGGAAAGGGTTGCTATCCTCATGCCCTGAGCTGCCTGTTTGCCTTACCTGACTGTGCTATCCAAAAGGCTTCCACTGCTCCTCTCCTTCCTATGACCCCTTCCCACATGTCCAGGGTCAAATCCTGTCCTTCCCTTGCACTTCTCAGAGCTCTCCTCTGGCAGCCCCCATCCATGAGCGAGGGGCAGGGCAGATTCACTGCTGCTCTTCACAGAAAAGCATCCACAGCAAGAATTAAAACATGGGAAGACAGCCAGGGCGCCAATGGCACCTTCCCTAACACAGAAACTCAATCCCAGAAATAGGGAGAACAACAGGGATATAGCACAGCATGACCAGCCCTGTTGGAAAAAAAGCCAGCTGGGAAACAGCATGAACTACTAATGCTTTAGCTTAGGGGAAAATAACCCAGAAGATGAGGGATTTAAGGAGAATTACAGTAATTAGAGCCTTGATCAAATTAGTCAGCCCCCTAGCAGCAGCAGGAATACTGCTGGAGGCCAGAACTTCTCAACATTTTTCAATTAAAGGGCTGCTTCACCTCTTTGAAAAAAAATCCACTGCTCAGATCAGGCAGCAACTCGTTTATGGTTGGCTAAACAGAGGTACAAATCTCATAACTCCTTCATGGCTTTTATTTCCCTTCGCAGTGTTTTTTGGCCTCCCTGGGGATATGATTTGTTTGGTTTTGGTTTTTTTTTTTTTACATTTTTTAATTTTAAGTGCTTCGTATATAGCCTGCCCCCTAAACATGTCCAGACTGAGAAGCATCACTGGAGGCCAAGGATATATCATGCTGGACTATAAATAGGTATTTCTGATTACACCAAGAAAGCAGGGGAAGAAGCAGTGCATGGGAGCTTTAGTCCCAACTGGTCCCCCTTTTTAATACAGCCTCAGTTTTATAAAAAGCAAAACAGCAGCAATGGGAACTAGGCATGGGGTTGTCCCAAGGTGGAGCAGCTCACAGTGTGCTCATGGGTACCCACAGCAGGAGAGGGTCTTTGGGAGACCTGGGGAGATCAGGGAAGAGCTGCAGGAGCAGGCAAGTGCCCTGACCCAATGCAGGCACTGCAGGAAGCTGCTGTGGGGAGCATGGACCATCAGCATCCTAGGCAGAGACATGGGATGGGCAGGGGCACCTTGCATTGCTTGCCAGGAAACTCTGGAAGGGGCTCAGCCCATGAGCTGCTCCTGGGGTTTCTGAGAGTGTTTGTGTTAGAGGTAAGTGCACTGTGTCCTGCTGGCCATGAAACAGCTGAATGAAGAAGGTGCAACGTGCACAGAGCAAGAGACAACTCCCTTCTGTGGGTGGTTAGAAGTAGCAGCTCTGTGTGACCCACTCCTGCTGACCTTTTAAGCCCATGGTCTAACACCCGCATTTGTTTGCTGGTGAGGGAAGTCTAAAAAATCTGGTGTGAGGGCTTTATCAGGGACCAGCTTAATTTCTTTTAATTCTATCATTTTGACACGACTATCTTCAGGCAGGAGGTTTGGCTACAGAGAGCCAGATAGGCACTCTGGGAGAATTCTGCCCAGCTCAGAGGGAGAAAAATAATCTGTGTTCAAGAGAAAGAAACTCCTCCAATCAAGACACATGCAGATATTGAGCCACTGTTTCCACTAAGAGCAAGTGGCTGCTCTGAGCTACTGGCTGGGCCCTCAGCAGCTACCCAAGCCTGAATTACTGCAAACGCAACTTGACAGAGCTCCCCGTGGCTGCCAAGCCAACACCATGCCCAGGCATGCGATGAAACCCTTGGCTCAAGTGTGATATTACCTTTAATTCACACTGGCTGCCTAGCAAAAGGCATGGGCCATTGCTAGTGCTCATGCAAGCAGTATCACTGTAGCTACAGACCTAACTGCTCAAGTGCCATCCCAGACACCTTTCTCACCTCCCTGGAGAAAATCTCCTGGGCTGGCTCATCTGCTGGGGACACAGAAGCACCCCAGCTGATGTCTCCCGAAATGTGAGTGCTGCTCTGAGCAAGAGCAGTCAGCAGGTTACGTGTGCCTGCAGGTGCTGACAGAAAGTGCAGCTGTATGTGCTTGCCCCCTTTCATAGGGTTCAGCTGCTGAATCTTCCTGGACAGGCTGGTAAACACACCCTCCTTACTGACTGTGGCTAAGATCACAGCTCCAACCACAGATGGGCACACGTTCAAACTGGGATTTGGGTTAATGGCTCAGCCCAGTGGCAGAGCAGAATGGAAAGCAAACAACCAATTTGAGTCTTCAAGTTGAAGGATGGCACTTTGTATTTTGCAGGGAGGGGGAAATCAACCAAGCAGCTGACATAATGAGATTATGTCTAAAACCATCCTCAGGATGATGCCCTGAGCTCAGCTGCACTCTCAGAGGAGCAGCAGTGCCCTGGGTGAGGTGCCTGTGAGGTGCTTTGGCTGCAGGAGTTGGGGATGTCCAGATGTGAGCTGCTCTCACCAGCAGCGGCTGTGAGACTGCATGTATGTATGCATGATAAGACTGCATGTCTGTAGAGAAAGACATCCCAGTACCCTGAAACAACTTCCCTTCCTGCTCCCCTTGAAACTCTCCCTGAATTCTCTACTACAGCTGTTTTCCTGTTTCAATCAAACCTCAAATTTACCGCTGTTTACCTTGTCCTTTTGGATCATTAAAAGAGAAAGCACCTACATTTCTTTATTTTTAATATAATTTCTGGGTAATAGCTGTAACCTTTGCCATGATCTCATGTGAAAAACTTATCTTAGCCCAAATTCAAAGAGCAGTAGGAGCCTTGACCCAGATTCAGGAAAGCATGTGGTTAAGTACATCCTTACACTCAGGGAAGCACTTCATGATGTGAATGAAGGCAGCTAACGATTGATCCTCATTTACACCTTTCCTGAACCAATTTATCTTAATTTGCTGTGTGTGTACCTCTGTGAGTTTGGCTAGTGAGCACCCCCAGCAGCTGTTCCCCTGCCCTGCACAGCTCAGACTCACCTTGATGCCCTCGATCCTGAAGCCCAGCGTGGCGGTGGAGCTGATGGTCTCCCTCCACTGCATGTAGCGCGGCTTGGTCACGGCGCGCAGCACGTTCTCCTCCTCAGTGGGGGCCTCGGGGTCCACCTCAATCATCTTCTGGTACATGTCCTTCCTCAGGCTCGGCTTCTTCCGGGCCTTTATCAGCTCCTCCTCCAGGTACGTTCTGCAGGGAGTGAGGGGGTGTAGGAGCAGGGTCACCACATGAGGTGCCATATACCCACAGACAGTCCTCACCCCAGAAATCAGGCTGATCCAGGATAGCTGATCCCTAAGGAGTAGTGCAGCATAGGAAATCATGGAGCAACCCTCGTTGTGGCTGAATTGATCCTGATTTAATTATCACTCCATCATCAGCACCCGGTATCTTTCCAGTTCATCAAGGACCCACAACCAGTCTGGCAATAACGAGAGAAGTTTTCTCACAGGTTCTCACGGCCTTGCTGCTGCTGCCACCCCAGCAGCCTCCTCGTTTCATCCCTTGTCCTGAGCTTACCTCAAAGTTCAGGAAACCTGAGCTCTCACCTGAGCTAAACATGGCTTTCAAGATATGCCCAAGAAACTGTGCACATGCTCTGGGAGCCAGCTGAATTGAAGACAAGAGGGACATTACTGTGTCCCATCCTTCAGCATCAACTGCTGCTCCCTTTGAGGATCAGCCAAAGCTGCCCCTGTGCCTCTCCTGTGCTTTTGCATTCCCTTACTCTGTGCACCATGAGGGCTCTGCCTCACCAAATGCTAAACAGGGTGTTTTCACACAGGGCTGTTACACTGATGGGGATGATTTTGTCCATTTGCTTCAAGTGGACTTCCTAGCAAAAGCCTTCTCTTCAAGATGAAGCACAGGAAGGGCTGCAACCTTGGCCAGGTGCTTAGCACCACCCCAGGTCCATGGAGTGCAGCCAGGATGGGGGAATGGGGGAAGGAGGATGGAAGGTACAAAGGAGTGTGCAAAGACCTTGGTTTTATCTGTGCTTCTGAGAAGCACCCCTCTGTGCCAGAGCACAGTGGTGGAAAAAGTTCTGCACTCTGCCATGCATAAAACCATCATCCACAAAGTAATACTTCCTGCAGCAATAATAAACCACCACTGAATTCCTGTCACAGCTCCCAAATCAACCCTGGCTCAGCCTGCAAAGTATCCAGGCCCTCCTCAAACAGCCCACTAAGCTGGGTGAGATGTCCCAGCAAAACAACACAGGAATGACCCCATCTATCACTGTTCTACACCTCCCACTAGCCATGCCCAGCTCTGCAGAGGGACAGTGCCCTCTGCCCATGTCCCTTGTGCCAAAATCCCAGCACCGAGTGTGTGATTCACCTCCAGAACCCAGCAAAACAAGCTGGGAGGGTGCTGAGTGGATTATGTGGGACAGTGTTCCTGTGTCCCACGAGGCAAACTGGTGCCTTTGCTTAGGGCAGACATCCCCAGGGGTCATCAGCCCTCTTGAAAAATACTGCAGGTAAAAGCAATGAAAGTCCTTGGCTGAGATCAACAAATTTATGATTTTGGTGCAGATGGAATAAAACAGCAGAATAAGGCAGCAGCATGCTAGAAGTGCTGCTCACACTGCTCAGAGAGCTAGAATTTCTTCTTATGAGAATGACAGATCATCAATGTCTGTGGCTTTGTCCTCCCCATCACCTCAGGCTTGTGCCATCACCAAGGCTTAAGAAAGACAAAGTTTTGTTTAGGAGCGACTGGAATAGGCTGCCAGATCCCAAAGCCGGGTTAGCATGAAAAAAACAAACCTGCATCTGCCTGGCAGCAAGCTGTTGGCTCAGAGGACAGGTTTAATACCCCTGAGGTTTAGATTATTTGCTCAGCCGTGGGGATGCCCCATTCCACAGCATTCATCCTCTCTCATCAGCTCCTCCCACAGCACCATCTTATCTCAGGATGACGATGCCCAGCACATTTGCCCCCTTGCCTGAGCTCCAAAACCCCAGGTGCATAAATCACCTGACATGTGATCTGTGCATGGGAAGCTTTCTTCCTCCCAGAGACAGTCACAGGAGCACCTGGGCAGCACGTCCAGCAGCTCTTCTTCTGGTGCTGCTGTCCGGCTCCGCAGTGAGTCCTGTTTCCTTCCCAGAGCAGCCTGTGTGTGCCAGCTGGGGCCACATGGCTGCGCCGGGCCCTCTGCCCTTCCCTCCACCCCTCCGGTGGAAAGTATTCCCCGCCTCTTCCCTGCCGACAGCCCGGCACGCCAGTTCGAGTTTCACATCGGGATTCAGGAGGGGAAAAAAAGATTCCTCCCTCCCACAGAAACCATCAGCTTTTCCAGCAGCGCGTCTCCACCATGTCTGGGCTGCGCCTTTGCCAGCGAGGGGGGTCTCAGCCCTTCCTGCCACCAGCCTGCAGCACACCCAGGGCCGAGGGGTGGCCTGAGGCTGTCCCAAAACTGGCAGCCACCTGGGGTCACCAGCCCTGCCCACATCTGCTCTGGGACGCCCTTGTCAGCTGTGGCACGGCTCACTCAAAAACTGCTGCTGGCCAAGTGGCTGCAGCCTGGGATCCTGGTGGATCTGGAGAGATGGTTCTCAAGGAGGACATGGGTAATGTTGCTCATCTGTTAGGAAATATTCAAGAGCTTTGTGTGAAAGGCACTGAACTACTCAGCACACGCATTTTATCTCTCCAGTGCGCATCGGAGCAGAGGCTGAGCAGAGAGGAAATTTCTTGCTCACTGAAATTGTGCCTTTCAACCATCTTTATTTCACCCCTCTGGCACCCTGGGCAGGATCTCCTACACCCCATCCCTCGGCTGTGTCCTCATGTGGCAGAGAGAACCTCCCAACAGCTGCTGTGCCATTCCTGTGTCCCCAAACCCAAGGAGAGTGCTGTCCCTTCCACCACACCAAACCTTTCCCAGAATGCAGGACAGTCAACAAGCAAAGAAAGAAGGAGCCTGGTGTATCCTTTCCACACCCAGCTCTCCCCATGTCTCTCTCATGGTATTGGCTGAGCTTTACCTGAAGACAAGTGAGCCTGGTATTCTTAATTGTGCATTTCAGGGAATTTTACCTAGGAGATGCATTTACTTTTGAGTATCCCATCTTAAAGCTCAGAAAACCTCCCCAGTGCCACTCACCTGACCCCCATTTTGCAGTCCATAACACAGGGGGAGTCAAACTCAGCCAGCAGATCTTCCATCTGGTTGTATCTCTCCCCATCCTTGACCACATCTCCGTGGTAGGCAGGGACATAGGGCTTCAGGACATCGTTCATGAGGCGGTCGAGGCACCGCTGCTCCGACTCACAGTGCTTCTTCAGGATCCTGCCATTGGCTGCCGCCTTGAAACTACCTGAGGGTGACAAGGGACAATGTGACACTTGGGGTGGCAGGAAGGGCAGCCCAGCACCTTGGAAGCAGCTCCATTTACACCTGCATCCAAGGAGTCCCTAGAGGCAGGGACTGAAAAGCTCAGGTTGCCAGAGGTTTATGACCAGCACTGTCACACCCCAAGAAGGCAGAGACCCGTCCTGCAGCACCCAAGGCGTTTGCTTCACACCCTCTGTGCACTTCCCTGTAGGTTCACATCTCTGTGTCTATGCTCATGTGTGAGGCACTTTGGGCTGGGCAGCACCACCTGCTTGGCAGTGGGACAGGAGCTGGGCCTGGCTCTCACCCAAAGCGCCCAGCTTTCTGCTGCCTGAGGAAAAAGCAGCAATAATTCCTGCTGGCCCTGGGAGACTGGAAGCCCAGAGTGCCTTCACACTACCCTCACTAGCATTTCGATAAGTCACTCTCCTGGGCTAGAGACTGGGAGCTGCAAGCTGTGACACTGATGCAGCAGCCTGAAGCAATTGAGGCCAACAAAGCTCATTAACCTGGGATAATGAAGGGCCCTGCCACCATGCTGTCCCTCCCCATGCTCTGTACCTGCGTGTCCCGCTAGCTGGATCCAAGGGTACTTCTTCTTGAAAGACATCACAAACGGGGACCAGTGCACCATATTCTTGATCTTCCTCCATGACTTGCTCTAAGGGGAAAAAAAAATCATGAAGGTGAATGCAATGTTTTAAGCTTTTACTGTCTGTAAAGTCACTTCAGGCAGCACGCAGCTGTTCTGGACAGGGAAAGAGACACCACAGCCAGCGCAGGATGGAAGCAAACAGAAAATCTGCTCTTTTCCCATTGTGCTGTGCCAAGCCACTGGGCCTCAACTCTACATTCAAAAATCACGAGTAACTTCACTGAAGGGGATGGTGTTACAGCATTGTTCCAGTTGGCTGCTGCTGCTGCAGAGTGCCCAGCCATCCACACTGCCTCATCTCTGCTCCCTGCATCCCTCTGCGGGAGCAGCAGGGACATTAACGCATCCCTGGGCACCACAGGGACATTAACCCATCTCTGGGCACCACAGGGACATTATCCCATCTCTGGGCACGGCAGGGACATTAACCCATCCCTGGGCACCACAGGGACATTATCCCATCCCTGGGTACTGCAGGGACATTATCCCATCTCTGGGCACCACATTAGATCGCAGCAGATGGAGGGGGAAGGCAACCCAGGACTGCCATCCAGCCACAAAACCGAGCTGCAGGTCCTGAGGGGAACAAGGCACAGGCACACAGAGGCTCCCTGCCTGGCTTTTGTTCCCCCTGAAAGGCAGCTGCTGTGTCCATTAAGCTGGCAATCCACGTGTGCTGATCCGCCTGCTCTGGCCCATCTGTAACTACAGTTCAGAGAACAATTCCCTCCTGACACGTTGTGTTTCTCACCAGATAGATTGCTCAAAACTATTTACATGACTCTAACGAAGGCTGTACTGGACGGCACACAGCCTCCCTCAACGGCTCCTTCCTGCGAGTTTTTCCCTGGATTGTTCTAGGGAACACACCACCAGTAAAAGGCAGGGGATGACCTCTTATCTTGGCCCCAGAAGGTGACGGCACAAACAAATTATGTGAACGATATACAAGGGCAACAATGGAAAAATGCCTTGTTGCAGGAGCTGGGACAAACAGTGTAGTCCTTGGCTGCTCCAAGCTCCTGGGTTCAGCTGGAAGCCAGCAGATAAATTATCCTCATTTGCTCCGCTGTGAAGGCATGGGAGGGAGCCTTCCAGAAAGCCCAAGTAATCTCTTCCTCGTGTTTGGAGAACTGGCCCCTGTTCCAGTAATGCTTCACAGACAGGCAGGGAAGAGCCAGCAGCCCCAACTTGCAGCTTGGATGCTTGCTGGGGGTGAACTCACAGCACAGGAATCCGTGCTGGGAACTGCTGACATGTTTAAATGGCGAGCAGCAAGAAGCCAGACAAAGATGTTAGTGTCTAAAGCGTGGAAATTACACCGGCTTATCCCTGCGCCGTGCACCAGCCTGCCAGGGAGCAGGGAGATGCAGGGGCTGCCTGAGTGGTGGGCAGCACAGGAGTGGGAGAAGGGAAGAATCAATGTCTTTCCCTACCTCGCAGCCTGGGAGGAGCAGGGCAGCCCTTCCCCGGAAGGCTGCCCGTGGCCAGGAGCGTCCAGGCGCAGCCTGGCACTGGTACAGCCTTGCAGGAGTTTGGCAGGAGCTGCCCAGGCACGGGGGTGACACCAGGCATCCCCTTCTCCAGGGCTCCTCCACGCCGAGGGCTTGCTTGCTTTAGCAGGGGGTTGGGCAGTTCCCTACCTGACATGAGGATGAATGTTTTTATTTCCACACAGAGTGCCAGAACTTGTGTGTTTTAGCTGTTCTTTGTTCTCCTTCTGGCACAGAGTGAAGGGGAAGCGGGGGGGTGTCCCCTCCTTTTGTTTCTAAAATAGTAACATCAAGTCCTGGCTGATGTCATCAAAAAGGGGGAAGAAAATGTCTCCAGGGCAGTTTGGACTGTAAACGACTGTGACCCACCTCCTCTAAAAGGAGTCCTCCCCTCACTTGCAGCACAGCATCGTAAGTCACTCAGTCCCAGGAAACATGCCAAGGCAACGTGCCTTTCCGAGCCAAGATTTTGGTCCATGGTGGTTACAGCTTTATAGTTAAAACCTTGAGGTACTTCAAGGTACAGGCAGAATGGAGGCAAACAGTCCCTAAAGCAGGGCAAGCCACTCTGGCTTCCCCCTGCCAGGGCTTTCCCAGGAGTGATGATCTCCATTCCAGCACTACTTCCATTGCAGGGTAATGACCCTGAGTCCCCTGGGGACACAAAACACAACAAAAACAACCCTTCTGCTGATCTGAATGGGTCACAGAGCCAGTCACTCAGCACAGCCACCCGAGGAACAGGGAGCACATCCTCACCCCCTCTATGCCAGAGGGAAATGTTTTCACCCAGGCCTCACCCGGTTTCAGGCACACCTTTAGTCAGGTATTTCCAACCCAAGTTTTAAGGACACGTGTAACAACTTCTTTTATGGTGAAGCTTGAGGCACCTTCATCCACTTCAAGCCACTCCCAACCTGCTGGAAATCAACTGCTGATCAAGGTCAGTTGTCACTGCTGCAGGAGGGACCCACAATCCTGATTCACAGAGCCCCTTTCTCCCTGCTTCTCACAGGAGCAACCACTGGACACTAATAGGGGAGAAGAGGGACTGCTGTCTCTCTGATTCCTTCAGGAGCCACTGGAGTTTTGTTTTACACCTGAGTCCTCTCCCAGTGTAATAAGGAGAAGTTTGCTTCATCAAAAGAATGTTGCTGTGTTATGGGAGTGCCCAAAAGGCTGAGTTTTGCAAGGCACAGATCCTCTACTAAACCTGCAGCTGCACAACTCCATCTATCTCTGGGACAGGCAGCAGAGGAGATCCCAGAGGAGCAACACTGGCCAATGCCCCCAGGGATCCTGCCACTCCCTTTGCCTGAAGATAGCAAAATTCTCCTGAGGTAGAGTTTTGCTCCAGAAAGTCAGCCTTTGTACTTTCCCTTGAGCCCCAAGAGAGATGGGAGGTAGCTTTTAACCATCTGCAGGGTCCTTCACCCTGGCAAGAGGTCTCTGTTTATTCAAACACTGATGTGCAATCACATCAGTGTCTGAATAGATCACAGAGCTCTCAAAACCCATGGTTTGGGATCCTGGCCATGCCAACCCTCGTGTCAGGCTCTGCAGCCAGCCACAGAAAACCATGGCCACGAGGTTCACACCACTCCAGTCTCACTCCACAACCACAGGCAGGAAACAGCCCCTCCACTGCCTCCTGCCCTGCCTGGTGCTATTAACAGACAAAGGGAGCATTAAGGCTATTTACAGTAAAGAAATCTTCTTTAACACTGTTAGCCTGTTGGGAACCATAAGGTCGGTGCCTCCAGGCTCTGGAGTAGTCTGTAACTTTTGGTTTACATTTCAAGGAGTTATTTGCTCACACAACCAGGAGGACAGGCACAGCTGTAGGTGCATGGAGGTGTTACCTGTGGTAACTCCCTGGACTCAAAGGATTTTTCACCATACTGGAAGAAGTAGCTCTGCAGGTGGCATTACCAAGGGATGCAGGTGAAGGGCGGATCCGTGCTCTTCTCATTTGCCTGCAAGGAGGTGAACCCGCAGGTGGTCATTTCAAAAGGGGAGCACATTTCCAAACCTTTTGCATGACCAGAGCCTGCACCTGATGTGGCACCCTGGCTCCCAGCTCTCCCCCAAACCCAGCTCTTTGCCTCCCAGAAAAGTCAGGAAGCTGTGTGGACCGGCTGCACTCTTGCACAGGCAGCAAGAGCATGGAGCCTGTATAAGCAGGGAATATGCACGAGGTGTTTGATGCAATTCAACACTTTTTATTTAAAACCTGGTTCAGCATCAGCAAATGCCAACTGATTAGCTGTTAAGTAAATTATTTAGTGACTCTGGAAATATATTTAGCAAGGAATGGCACTGTTTTCCCTAATAGTCTGCCACATGGAAAAGAGGCTCAGCAAGTGCAGAACCAACTCTAAAAAAGAACTACTCAGAGATTCTGCAGCACTTTGCTTCTGCTTCTGCCCTCTTACAGCTTTTGCTTACTGCACAGAGCAGAATCCCAAGGCAGGAGTGGGATACAGGCCAGAGGAGTTAATCCCTCCCAGTTAGCACCCACAATTGGTCAGGGGGAGAGGAGTGCTGGCAAAACAATTTTATCTGCTGTATATTTAACTTTACTTATCTGAAACTTAAAGCAAACTCTAGGCTTTCCCCATCTGTCAATAGAGCTTCGTATGGAAAGAACAACACAGAAGAATTTAGTGCCAGTGCAAAAGGTCAGAGGATATATTGTGTTTAATTAGATTAAACAAAAAGTGACTGATGAGCTCAGTGCTCGCTGTGCATTTTCTCTGTTGCATATTTATTCCTTTAATGTCTGCTCAAAGGAGACGTGCCTTTCTCATACTGCCTGTTGCCTCCCTTTCCCAGCATGGACACTGGTGGAATTTAACTGGTGTAATTCCCCATACATGGAGCCAGCAGGGTGCTCTTCCCTTTCCATGCATTCAGCCAGAGAGATAGACAGTAACTGATTTAATTTGCTGAAATTATGCTTTCCTATGGTTTTATGGGACCAAAGGTTCCTGGAAATAGTAGGAGCTGGACCTGTATTTTAGTGCTCTTTATTAACTAGAGCATGCATGGTTAGAGGCAAGATTACACAGCTGGGCCAGGGGATGGAAAAGAGTGAGAGCAGCATTAAATTAATGATTTTCCCAATTGTGAAAAGAACTTCAGTTCCTTTCTCCCAGGGAAACCATGAAATATCCTAGGATCAGAAGAGGGGAAGGAAAACTATGAGGAGACAGTAGTGTCACCAATGCCCACTGCTTCCCCAGGCTTCACTGGAGCTGCTGCAGCCCAGGGACTTGCGTGAGTGACACCCTGGCTTTCCCTTCCCTTTGGAGAAAGCCCTGCTCCTGGGGAAAGGAAGCCCCCTGCTCCTGGGGGCTTCACTTCCAGCTCTTCTAGGAAGTGACATGAAGCTGTGCTGTTGCAAGCTCCAAGATGTTTCACTCACAAGTAGGAGGGTTGGGGAGCCAGAGCTTTTCTGGTTTAAAAAAACAAGGCAGCAAGGGCTGAGAAGGGCAAACTTTGCTCCACAGAGCCCTCCTCTTTAATATCTAAATGAGTGGAGGGAACTTTTGCCCGCAAAGTTCCCTCCGTGCCAGCCCGCTCCACGGCCATGCACATCCAGCCAAGGAAAAAGAGGCCATTTAGTTTTCCATGTTTAAAAGAATGAATGTGTTTTCTTTTGCTCTTTAAAAAGTAGTTAAGGTTTCCCTAGTGATGATTGTTTCCCTTGACTGGGAAAAACCTTGTCACTGCAGCCTCAGGGGGGGAGGCCAGCTTTGTTCATTGTGCTGGACGCTGGGCGCGCAGGGCAGAGCTGGCAGGTACCACGGAATGAATGCCTCCTCCTGCTGTGTCCTGCCTTGGGGGTGACCAAACTGCACCATACACAGCCAAAAACCTGTGATGTGATGGTGCAGGGCTGGGGTTCTGCTTGGCTTTGCCATCTCTCAGCCCCTGGCTAGCTCTGTCCTTCAGCACGCACCAGGCTGTGACCACTGACCCTGATGCTGGCAGCAAGTGACAGCTCATATTCTGAATTGTCTTCCTCCTACACAAACCCCTCTCAGCCTTGCTGATGCTTCTGTACTGCACAGCAGGTAAATAGCCTTGTTCTGGCCAGAGGAGCAGCTGTCAATGGAGGAGGGGGCTTTGGATCAGTGGGCATTTGTTGATTTAGTCACAAAAGGTATAATACAAAAGTTTCAGCAGCTCCCCAAAACCTGGCGAGAGCAATGCCATTTCCACATCTCACAGATTCCACTGAGCAAAGATAAAGTGAGGCCCAACATCAGGCTTCACTGAAATTAATACAAGGACATACAGTGTGATGACTGACAGGCTTTTCTGGGCGCCTAGAAATTCTAGTGCAAACCCCCAAACCTCATTAGATAAATATTTTGATAACTGTGGTGTAGGTGTTCCTGTTGGGGTGTAGTTACTTCTGTTGGGGTGTAGCAGCTTCTGCTACTCTCCAAGGTCTCCATCTCATTTAGAGTGAGAAAAAATCCCAACACGTGCACTCTTTTACTTCAAACACTTTGTTTTTCAGAACGGTCTTGTTTTAGCTAGGAAGGATTTTGCCTTTCACAAGAGAGAAACCACTCCCCTGTGGTTTTGTGAGAGATGCCCTTTTCTCCAGTGGGGTCAGGGAGTTGTCCCACCAAGACCAAAGATCTGGGGTAGAGGGTCATAGAGATAAAGCTACTGCTTCTCTGCTGTCTGCAGAGATCAGCATGTGTGATAGAGGAGTCTCAGTAAAAAATGCGTGACAGCCAGGAACATCTGCTCAGATCATGGAAAAAATATTCCAGTGTATTGGAAAAAGTCAGGAGCTTGTTGCAGGCTCCCTCCTCCTGCTTGTGATGAAGGCAAGGAGACTTAGAAAGAGCAGAGGCAGATGAGTGAGCAGCAGTCCTTCAGCCTGACCTCCCTGCTGACAATGGAAGGAAGCAGAGCGGCTGGGAGCTGGGAGCACAGCAGTCCCCCAGTGCCTGGAAGGACATTTGGAACCTCCTCACCCACAAAGTGTGAGCAGAGTGGAGCAGCAGAGCAGGAGCCATGTCAACACCACACTCAGGGGAAATGGCTACAGAGAGGACAGTGCTGTTAGACCTCTCTGGCCAGTTTGGCAAAGAAGGGAAGAAGACAAAAAAGCCTGAGTGAGAGTGAAGGCAAAGCCTGCACTGGAGCTCAGAGTAACTGAGCCTCAGAGCTACTGTTGTCTCCATGAGGCATTTTTTCTGGTGGGGAGCCTTTACTGAAGCAAAGCTGAACACCCCTAACAGAGATCAGCCACAACTGACCCTCCCATAAAGCCAGTGGAATTATTAATTGCCAGCATCAGATACGTTCAGCCTGCTTTCCTGAGTGGGAACTGATCCAGATCTCTGCAAATGTATTTTGTTACTCATTATGTACACACCAGTATGATGTGTTAAGCAATTTTCAGCTTGGAAAAGGTGAGTGATTCAGAAACAGCTAATCACCTTTGGTGGACTGCTACTTAAGCTGTACAGTGCTTCTTCCCCAGAAAGCAGCTAGCTTTTAAAAGTCAGCAGACAATAAAAATCCTTGCTGGTAGCCAAAAGTGGGCCTTGGTGAACTGATTTGTGAGAAGAGCCCCAGAGCAGTGCAGCTCCTTGGTGCAACACACTGGTGCACAGAGCTGCAGGCAGCCAGATCAGGCGTCCAGCTGAGAAACGGGATGTGCTGCCCAGAGATCTGACCCTGCATCCCTCTATCAGGGAACTTGTCATCAGCTTTGATGGAAACTGCTCTGTTTCCATCTGGAGACTTGTGTTTGATCCCTTTCCCAGTTCCAGGGTATTCACCACCATCTTTCTGGTTCCAAACATCATTTCAGCTCATCAGCTCCTGCAGCAGCACAGCACACGCTAGGGGACACGGGCTCCTGTGCCTGTGCTGGCTCTAGCACTTCTCACTCCCATGCTGCCAGCAGGGAAGGATCCCTGCAGCCTTCCCAACCCTGCCACTGTGGATCCTGAACTGCTTCTAGTTCCCACATGCTGAGACCAGGAGCTGTGCCCCTCTTGACAGCAAACAAGGTCTCTGGTTACTTGATTTGAAGCCCAGCTCAGCTCCCTACAGGCCAGAGCTGCAGCTTAGGATACGGAAGAGGCCCAGGTCCTAAAAGTCACAACAGAGGGTCCCAGAGGGCAGTGGTTTGGTGAGGCACAGGCTTCCTGCAGGAAACAACCTGAATACAAAACCTGTGCTTGTACATGTCAGGGATCTGGGATGGGAGCTATAGGCTTTGCCACATCCTCCCAAGGGATGAGCCAAACCCTGGAGTCCTTTGGGAAAGGGGGGTGTCAGCACAGAGCATGTTGGGAACACAGGGAGTCAGACCAGCAGGAGATTGTAAAAGCGCCAGTTATTTCTAATCTGGCTGATTTAGACTGGTAGATAGAGTTAATCACAGGACAGAGGCTGCCAAACACTCTCTTCTACAATCTGAAGGTAAGTTTTTAGAGATTTAAACCTGGATGACACATTTACAGCCTGCCTGGAGGCACTTGGGTCAGAGACACCAAACACAGGAGTAACCTCAATGACTGGAACAAAGCAACACTTTGTTCTTAATACCTGGGGTTTTTTTTTTGAGACTCTTTCTGTCAGCTTCAGGAATGAAATGCCCAGAGCTCATGTCCCAGAGAAGAGGGGTGGACAGGGATCTCCTCCCTGCACAAGGCTCAGAGCAGGCACATGCTATGGTGTGATGATATCACATCACTCATCCTTTCATTCTGGCACTACCTAGCAGGGTGGACACGGGCCAGACAGGGCTGCCACTGACTCCCAGTGCTGCTGTAGCCATGTGAAGTATTTCCTCTGGCATAGCACAGAGGGCATTGATACGGATGCTGTACATGCAACACTCTGGCAGCATAATGCCCATAAGCACTGATGATAAACAAGCAAGGCTAGCCAAGCCAAGTCATGCCATGTCAATGAAGCAATCTGCAGGAGACGCTGGATGAGAAAGACCTGGCTTACAGACTTGAGTTTTGCTGTTGCTGAGACCCCCAGACTGGTTCACACGGGTTTTGGACAGAAAACTTTTCCATTGTTGTGACCTGGCCCTGTCCACTCATGGAGTTAGATCCCTGCTCTTCTGCTGTCTGACCATAACTGCACTTCACTTTGTGGAGTATGTGCATGAGAAATACATCTCGCCCGTGAGCACTTCCAAGGGAAGTACTCAGACACTTTTGGAGTGCCTTCTGTGAAGTGGGAAGGCAGAGCTGGAAGGGAAGAAAAGAAAGGGCCAAGCTCTGGCTGCGGAATTTGTTTAGAATAGAGAATTTTTAAAATTAGTCATTAGTGCTGAACATGCTCACATTTACTGGGTATAGGAAGTGTAAAAAGGTGATTTAGAAGAGCAGTTGTAAGTTTCACAAACATGACTAAACTCTAAAGCTAAATGTTCAACAGGCGTGACCTTTTAATTCCCCTTTAAATCAGTTTAGCACTTTCATTTGTGTTTGGAGTCCCTCGTGTTTGGATAGCACTCTGGTGATTTAAAGTACTGTTTAGGAGTTTTATTGTCTCTCCTGCTTTGGAGCTGGGACCATGAATCCTCTGCTAAGTGGCTGGAGAAGATTCTGCTTGCACAGGAGCTGCTGGGAGCACCAGCCTGCTGCGGCTGTGGGTCCCCAGCACTCCCAACCCATGGCCATGGCATGGTCCCCTTCTCCTAGGCAGCTCCTAAACGTAATCAGCAACCAGCAGAAGCTCCTCCAGGAATGGGAGTGCAGTTTGAGCCTCCTTGGTCTCAGATTCTGACAGAAGGAGCACAGTGGAAACACGATGGCTTTGGGAAACCTCTTTGCCCAGAGAGAGACATTGCAAGCAGCCAAGAAGCCACAGGCACACGCCAGGCAGCACCTTCCTCACAGCTGCAGACCTGCTGTACATGCACCACACAGCGCCCAAAGCATCTTCCCACGAGACTTAGCACACGATCTCAGAGGGTTTGGTCTCTAAAGAGCACTAAGAGCTATTTAAAAAGTGGCCTAACCCTGCAGGCAAAGAGAGATCTGTTACAGGCACTGAGCACTCACAGAGCAGTCTCCCTGTGTGCTGCAAGTAAGTTCAGCTTAGCTTTTCAGCTCTGCATTACTCCTGGACCAGGGCTTGTGGGCATACATGAGACTTCTCTCCCTCAGAATGAGAGAGACACAAGCTTGTTCTCCATGGTGAACTCTGCTTCTGAGCCCGCCTTGTGTGTGCCCTGAGATTTCCTCCTCCACCAGCTTTCCAGCCACACTGCCCTGATGGATATGGGAAGCACAAACCATGCACTTTAGAAGCAGCTGCTTGTGGGAACTCCTTCCTCACTGGACACATCAACCACAGGCTGTGCTAGAGCCAGAGGCACCCAGGAGCATGGCAAGACCAAGCTAATTACAGGGTTTCCAACATGGACCATCTCACATGCTCAGCTGCTCATTCCCAATTCTCCACAAAGCAGAGTCAGGCTGAGAACAGGGACTCTATCCATATTTACTTCAGCTAGATTACCCCATTCCCTATCCATACAGATCCAGACCCAGCTGCACTCATGCTCTGCCAGGCAGGGAGCTCCTCACTGCCACACCCAGGAGCAGGCTCACCCAGCCTGGTGAGGACAGAGGGTGGCACCGGCTGTGAGCAGCCATGTGGGATCCTGGAGACCAGGATGGGGGGAGGAATTCTTATTAACAGCACACCTCAGCTGCCCCCCCAGCCCACTGCAGCAGAAGGGCTGGCAGTGAGCAGACCTCACACAGAACCACAGTAATTTTATCCTCGGCTTCATTTTCGGAGTCAGAGCGGTACGCGCACCCCTTCACCATTTTAGCAATGAGTCATGCCAAAATGTCAGCTGCAGCTCCACAGCTCCACTCCTGCAGGGCCAGGTACATACCTCTGCTCCCAAAGCCAACGTCCTGGCACGCCTGCCTGCTGGGAGGGCATCCGAGGAGCCGGCCGGGCAGCGCTGTGCCAAGGGAAGGCCGGCACGGCGCTGGGGGAAGAAGCTGTCACGGCAGCAGGCAAGGAGGTTTCATCCTCCACCGCTCCTTCTACGCTGCCTCTGAGGCTTGTGCGCAGAGCTGGCGAGCCCTGCTGCACCCCGGCACTCCCCTGAGCCCTTAGGGAAAGGAATGGGATCCTCAGACACACCGAGGGTTACCCAACCCTACATCCTGGTGCGGCACGCAGCGGTGGATTTTCCAACCCAACCGTGCGCTGACACGCAGGGGTGGGGCGGGGGAAGAAAAAGAGGATTTCAGCTGTTAACTTCTAAGAAATTGAGGAAAAGCTTATCACTCCTGTGTGACTGGCCTCAGTCTCCTGAGAGCTGGTACATGCCGTGCTGCAGAGGTGTCAGCTGGGGGAACACCGAGTTTTGGTGGGAAGAGGACAGCAGGGGCCAGCAAAGAAATTTGCTGCTTTGGTGCAGCCTTACACAGGGTGCTGGGGAAGAAAAGGTTTCTCTAAATCAAAAGGGAAATGCTCATCTGAAACAGGAAAATGGAACTTTCTTTTGAGCATTAATAGCAGAAAATCAATGGCTGTGTGTTGAATCCCTGGGTGTGCAGCAGGGAGAGGGCGCTTGGGGAAAAACACCCTGTCCTTGCCAAGTCAGCTCACTCAGGACCCCAGGAAAGCCCTGGGGGCTGCTGCTGGCCCAGGCACAAATGGGGACGTGCTGAGGTTTTGGGGGGAAACACTGCTCAGTCAGGGTAATAGCAGAGTTGGTGAGTGCCCTGCGTGGGAGTCCCGGATGTGTGAAGAGAGGGTCTGAGTTCTACAGCAATGCTGACAACATGCTGACCACAAACAGCATCACCCAAGGATCACCCAAGCAGTTAAAGTAAAGACAGATCCAGAGATCTGATAACTTTTTAGAGGGAGAAAAAAAAAAAAAGTGAAATTGTTTCTAAACTAAATATTTCTCTTAAAAGAGGCTATTTTAAGGCAGGTGGAATGACACAGTGTGACATCCTTTAAAGAGGTAGAGATCATGGGTTTCATATTAAAACTCAGATAGTCTTTCTTAGAACAGCATGAAGTGAACTTTCTGGTCCAAAAAAGGACACAAAGATGAAGGGTAGTTATCTCTAGCCTTAAAATAGTGAGGGCACTTGCAATACAATGAACAGAGGCAATACAATGAACACATTATAAACATGGGTGTAGCACAGGCAGAGTTTAGCTCATTGTGTCCTAGAGTTTCTAAATATATTTTGGCTTGAGGGAAGAGCAAGGGAGAAGAGAAATGAATATAGGGAAGACGCCCAGTCTTCTGAACAACTGGGTTTTCCATCAAGGCACAGGCCCACGATCTCTGAGGCTGCATCTGTGGGTAGGAGCCGACTGCTGAACTCCTCCGGCTGCAGGCAACTATGTTTAGCTTCTCTTAGAAGGTGAAGGAAGCAGAATAGGAGGAAAAAAACTTAGTCATCTTCTCCCCTCAGACATTCTGCTGTTCATTTACTTCAGCAGCACATGAAGCACTTAGTCACTCTGTCTCCGACAGGCTTTTTCTATTTTTATTTTTCCAAATCAAAACAAAAAGAGAAAAAGGAGGTTCCTTCCCAAAGAAGCAGCTAGTGGAGGAGGCTGGGGGTGTGAGCAGCGAGTGACCAGGACTTCACCCCACAACTCTCTGGCTGCTGCAGACACCCAGGAGAGTGTTTGCATGCAGGAGGAGAGAGGGCAGGAGCTGCCACTTCCTCTTGCTCAGTGACAGCTTGATGAGCTGCCCCAGCAAGCCAAGGTGCCAAGCATCCTCTGGAGCTGAGAACTGCTTTGTGTACAGGCAGTCGGCACCTGCCCTCACAGTAAAATCAGTGTTCTAACACACCACTCATGCTCCAGGTGTTTTCCAACAGCAAGGACTATCGTGCAACCTAAGGCACACATCCAGCTTGCATGTCCTCCATTCTCCAATTCAGAAATACGGTGTCAGAGCAGCACTTCCTTTGGGGTTGATTTTAGTAAGCCAGCCACCACAGCTCCTGCATTACAGTCCTGAAGGACAGAAATTTTTGTCAAAACTGGCTTTGTCCAACAGTGCTGTAGAACACCGGAAAACTGCTGCCCTTCCTAACTCCTCTCATCCCCAGGAGAGCCCTTGACACTGTCCCTTCCCCCAGTGAGCCTTCTGACTGTGAAATTCTCTGGATGTGTTTAAAAAAAGACTGGACATGGCACTTGGTGCTAGAGTCTAGTTGAGGTGTTAGGGCAACGGTTGGACTCGATGATCTTAGAGGTCTCTTCCAACCTCATTATTCTGTGACTCTCTGAAATGCAGGCACCAACACCAAGGCGCACACTGGTGCTGAGATGCAGCCTCAGAAGGGAGAGCTTGAACAGCAGCAAGGAACAAAGTGTCTCTGAATGCAAGTGCGACCTAGAGCTGGGCATTTGGTTCCTCTCCTGTGCACAGTATCCTGAAGAGTCCGAGGACAGGGAGGCAACCTCCAAAACTCCCATCATTTCTCCCCCCTCAGAAGCAAACCCACTGGCATGGCAGTGACCCAGTGCCTTACAACTGACTCGGGATGGGGTTTTCGGAGGGCTCAGAAGGCACCCAGATGGCTCACAGCTTCCTGTTGCTTCAGCTTTACAATAAAGCAACATAAATAGATCTTCATTCTTTGTTGACATTTGATGCTGTACAGCAAAACACGCATTGTTAACCTAAAAATAGGAAACGCTGTGGCAGCTTTGAAGAAATTCAGCGTTTTTCCTGTACTGATGCAAACCCGGCGGCCGAGTGCCAGATGCCTCTGTCCTGCTTTGAAGCACGACGAAATTCTTCACGGCGCTCGTAAATCAGCGCTTTGTTAGCACCCTGCGAGCTCCAGTGACACCAGCAAACCCTGGTATTTCCTCCTTCTCCCTCGTAAGGGAGGGGGGGATGCTTGATGCTGCATTTCATCCCCGCTGGAGATGGACAGCCTCGCGCGCCTATCGCCGAGCGCAGTGCAGGCGGAGGTTGCCACGGCAGCCGCTGACGCACAGCCGGGCCCCACTTCTACATTTTTCCATTACACGGTGTTGAAGCTTGCAGAGCAGGAGGTAGTGAGTGAGCCACTTTCCTGAGCGAGCCACTGAGAGATCAGCGAGGTAGCAGGGCTGTGCAGGGCAAGCCCTGTGCTACTCACAGCACGGCTGAAAGAAGGAGTGCGTGACGCGGCCAGAAGCTGCCGCGTTCGGAACAAATGAGTGCACGTTTTCAGAGCTGGCTTGACAAAAAGGGCACACCTACCACTACACCTCTCAGAGTGTGGGTATAGAAAAGTCAAGGTTCCAAGCAGAGCGAGGTGTGGGTGGAGAACCAAAAATTCCTGGTGGCTTTCCCTGTGGAGCACAGGGGGAGGATGGGCTGACGCAGCCCTCGCTCCTGGGCGTGCTGGGACCAGGGCAATGTGGCTGTACCAGCACAGGCACTGCTGCCAGCCCCTTCACTGGGTGCCATCCACAGGGGTGCACATTTCACTGCTGTGCCATCATCCCCAGAGTGATTTAAGGGGGCTGAGCCAGCCCTGCTCACTCTTGGGAAGGGCCTCCTCTGCCTTGCAGCAGCACAGCCTAACCAGCCACAAGAGCAGCTCTTGCCGTACACACGGGCTCTCTCAGCTCCACGCTTTGGTGGCTCTCAAGGTCAGGTCTCTCCAGATGTTCATCTTAGTTCATGGACTGATTTTAACCCTCCTCTCCCACTGCTGGGTGCCAACAACCACAGGGATGGTCCTTAATCAGCAGCTCGGGGCAGCAGCCTGCCCAGCTTCTGCACAAAGCCAGAGCTATGTAACATCTCTGGTCACAGCTTATCTACCTCCCACGCAGCTGGAAGCTGCAGGCCAGGCTTCTGAGGTATTACATGCCACCAAACACAGCAACTTATGCAGTTTTTAACCACCTCAGAGCCTCAGAGATAGGCAACTGATGAACATCAAGCCATTTTGGGCATACCTATTTCAAGTACAACTCAAATGTTTTGGGGGATGGAGTACACTTGCTGGAAGTTCAGCTAACTGTTATGGTGCAATTTCATCATGACAATTCAGGATCAACATTTTAGGGTCACTGTTTTCTCTTTGATTCAGTTATTTTCTTGTGTTCACAAATCTCTTTGTCACTCCCTGGTGCAGGCAGAAGTAGCAATCTCTGCATTCCTTGCAGGGATCTCCTGCCCTGCAGGGTTAATTCCCCCAGCCACTTTGGGACACTGTGCAAGCACTGGGAGGCTGCAGCTGCCTCACAAATCCATCTCTCGGCACTGTGTTGGCTCACAGTGTGGCAATCCCACTCGTGGAGTCAGGGACAAGCAGGAATGTGTAAAACTAGGGTATTAGTCCAGTGGTACTGAATCATGGCATGGGAAACATCTCCTCTCTGAAGGAAAAAAAAAAAGGAAAAAAAACCCTTTGTGTTTCCAGGCTCTTGAATTGCTCCTGTTGTTGATTAGGGATAGAAGAAAGCTACAGACAGGCAGTCTCCCCTACAGGGTGATCACTAGAAGTTCCCCATACCTCCCTTGCAGATTTTCTATATGAAAAACAAGTCCAGCTCTCTACAGAGAAGCACTGAGACCTTCACAGTCTTGGAACAAAGGGTACCATGATCAACTCGAAATCAAAAGTTACCTTGTGGAGCTTGTTGCTGCTTGGAGCTGCTGTTTGGCCAGTGGAGAACAAAACCTTATTTTTTACTGCTCAGTGACAACTCTGTGCAAGAGCTGCCAGGGCCTCTCAGGGATGTATCTGGCCTCACAGGATCCCTGGCCTTACATGGAATGAGGAGGAGAGATTTGCAGAAAATGAGCTGTACTGCTTTGCAAATGTACTATCCCTGGCACACGGCAATCTACTAATAAAAGCAGTATTTGCATTTTTTGCATAAAACCAATTTGGATTCACGGTTCCTTCACCTGCACAGCACCAAGACGCTCTGCATGAAAAACAAATCAGGAAGCTACTGATGAAAAAGTGGCATTTGCAATGCTAGCACTCCTGGAACTACTGAAAATGTTTCATGTGCTCCCTCTCAGAGCAGACAAAGTGTTTCAAACCATGAGCACCACAAGACATTTGAGTCCCACTCATCACTGGGGGAGGCTCACACCTCCTCACCAGTGTACACTGGTACTGCATGCCTAGGGTGGCACAGCTTCCTAGGGACACGTCCCAGGACACCACCAGGGAGAAGGATCCATTTCTCCTGAGCTGGCATCTGTGAAATGCCCAAGAAAACTGCTGCCAGCACTCTTCCTGCACATGGGCCCTGGGCCAAGGGCAGGATTGCCACCCTGGGGTTCGGTATTGACCGTATGCCAGCACTTGCACAGCTCTGCACAGGAGCTATGCAAATGTTGTGGCTAAATCTTCTCCACTCCTAATCACAAATGTAATTCTCTATGCAAAGCTGGTGCACCCAGGTAGTGACTGCCTGGGCCCCCTGCCTCAGCCTGCATGAGGGCAAGGCAGGACCCCCAACACCCCAACACCCATGTTCCAGCCATGGGGGTAGATGTAAAAATCTCACAAGACCTAAATCTGTCAGTGGTGCTGTCCAGGCAGCAGCACTGTGGATGCAGAAGAAGAAAAAAATCCATAAATAAAAGTATTTAATCTTGGCTAACACTTGCCTAAGGAAGCAGCAGCTCAGGTCTGTCCCTCTTATGTAGTCACCAGCGCAAGTAGAAGGAAGGTGTCCCATTTTACTTAGATTATAAACAGCTGTAAGCTTTTAGGGCATTACAGTTAGTGGTTCTGTAATGGAAAAGTTTATATGCTGGAAACAGTGTCTTGTTAATGAGCTAAGGTATTTATAGTATTTTTAATAGCCACAGGGTGTCTGAGATATTAAAATACGTGTTGATGAGGTGACTATTTGTGACACCCACTGATGTGCCAGACAAGAACAAAGTATTCTCAAGTCAATGACTGGCACATCCCAGAGAGTGGCTAGATGAAAGGAGGGTAGAAGAGAAGATTTTTGTTTTCTGGGTAGAGAGGTAGTTAAAAAAAAGATCATGGAAAGCATTTGGAAAGTTTTAGCTGCGGCAAGCAACTAACAGAGACTCTTTTGGAAGATGCAGGTCCCATTAAGAGCTTGTTAATTTGAGTTTAAGCAGCTCCAAAGGAAAGGAGCAGAAACACTCACGGAACTGAGGATCTGGACAAAATCAGGAGGGGAGCTGCAGCTGTGTTTCAGCTGCACAGCAATGAGTGCTGGGATTTGGGATTGGCAGCAGAGCTCACTGTGAGGGCTCTTGGTTTCAAGTGGAAAGTTTCAGATGCAGGGGGGGAGGTAATGCTCATGTGGGGCACCATCCTTCACCCCACAGCACCGCTGCTTCCTTGGATGAGAAAGAGGACAATATAAAAAATTATCCACTCCAAGAGTCTGGTCTCAAGAGCTGGATTTTGTGAGTCAGTCCCAGTCTCGTTGAGCCTCCCAGTCCCATTGGAAACGATGAAAAAAACCCACCCTCTCTTCAGACAAGCCTGCCCTTTGTGCATTGGAGATCCTGTTCCATGGGGCCCTTCACCACTCCTGTGCTGCTTTGGGCCACAATGGGAAGGCTGTGATTTGGGGGAACCACCCTGCCCTAGCTGGGCACAGGAGAGCAGCTCCTGAATTGAAGGCATGTGGTAAATTCACCCTGGATAAGTTTCCCTTTACAGAGCCCTGTTTGAGCAACTTTCTGGAGCCAACTTTTAAAGCCTTCAACTTTTAAAGCACCCATGAGCATTGCCTGGCTGTAATTTAACCTTGTGATAATTTCAACCCATGTAAATGAAAGCCATAGGGGCAACTTGTGCCTTTCAGCCCTGCAAGAGAGCAGCCACGCCAGCCAAGCACCCCATGTCAGCTGAGCATCCCATGCTCAGGAGCCATTAACACCTGAGTCAGGGGAAGGAGGACACAAAGAAATAGAATATAAAGCCTGAATTCAGGGCTGGAGCTTTGCCCCTTGGGTAGCTGCATGCTTTGAGAAAGCTGAGAGCTGTACACAGTGACTGAGAGTTGATACCAGAGCTGTGATTACTCAGATAAAGATGGCACTTCAAACCCATGCACCATGCACGACGCTACATCATCTGGGCATATGTGGCCAAAGATATTTTCTTTCTTGACCCATTCCCATCCCACCTACACAGTGCTTGCTTCTCCCCCTCCTCATTTTCTGCTGGACAGACAAAAGGAACTCGACCAGCACCTCACTGTGGCCATCTCTTGCAATGGAGAGAGCCAAGGAAGAGCCAGATGCCCGCTGGATCCTGGAGCCCCCTGCCCCAGGGCAGCCCTACACAGCCAGGCTGTGATGCTGATGGCGTGCCTGGCAGCCAGCTCCATCCCTGGCCCACCAGCAGCCAGAATTTGCTGTACTATCACTTTGGCACACTCCTTCCTTCCTTGGCAAGACAGACCAGGACTAAACTTTTCCATTGAGACGGATAAACAAAGACTTTGCTTTTTCCCCCCCGTAACAAAGTTTAGCCCAGGAAGTCACATGAGCACAGCTGCATCCAGCATGTATATCCAAAATGGCTCGAGCTGCTGGCAGGGTATGGATGTGCAAAACCTGATACAGGACAGAGCTCTGCCCTGGAAATGCCCTTCCACCAATGAGTGGAATTGCAGCAGAAACATCCTGTCCTTCTGCACGAAGGCCAAATCTGACCCTTGGCCAGAGTGGATTCCCCTGCCTCACACCATGTGTCAGGGAGGACACATTGTCACTGACTGTCAGAGCCAGCTCTGTGTCCTGGCTCTCCCCCTAACTCCTCACAGCCCCCAGAGCCTCCCCCTGAAATTGTTGTCATATGTTGTCCCAGTGCACAAAAGGCACCCTTGGCAGGACACCGAAATGCAGTTACAGGAATTTTGCTGCTGGAGGAGCCTGGCTGCCCCAGCCAGCCTGGGGACAGAGGCTGGAAAACTACCCTGAAAAATATCTGTGCTCTGGAGTACGGAGAAACTATGAACAGTTTGCCTTAGGGGCAGCAAAAACACAGGGATTTGCTGATGGTCATTTTCTGCTATTAGAGCAATAAATCCATTCAACTGTCAGCCAAAACGCCAGAGAAAAAGAATGTGAGCTTAGGGAAAACAGGAAAATAAAAAAAGTGTTATTTGCTGAAAATATTTTCCTGCAACTTTTAGAGGCAGTTCTCAGCCCAGCACCAATCAGTCAGAAAACCTGCAACCTCTGAAGCCCTGCCAGGCCACCCCTGTGGCTATTGTGCTTCCCCTGGACTTTCTCACCCTGCACAGAGGTTCACAAACTCCAGAACACTGGGAATTTCATCTGAAGCCCTTGCAGAAGATAGCAAATGCACACTGTGCCCTTTCCCCTTCCCAGGGAGGAAGGCAGGCTAGGAGGTTCAAGGGCAGTGTTGACAGTCTGAGGAACTGGAGTTGTCCCGAGCCTGCATTTTTCTTGCTGAAAAATCATTTCCATTGATGCCATTTTAGTGCATCCCCCTCCTGTGCCCCTTCTCTTACCTCTCTTCCCTCTTTGGTGAGCTTTTCTGGATGTTTTCCGAAGTAGGACATTGTCCTAGTAACCTCAAACTGACTGGTGGGGAAAATGCAAGGCAAATGGGCCAGGTGAGTAGATGTGTGGTGGCCCAGCTTCTCTTAAAGCTGAACCCCTGCTGCTGCCTCCAAAGGTGCCTTCAGCATGGGCTGCTGACAACAGACAGGATTCAACATCTTGTGATCCTTTTGCTGCTCAGCAGGACATTTCCAACCCCTACACTGGGGCTGTCCATCTACAGGCAAGAAGCTCTGCCCCTGTCTTGTTCCCAGTAAAAGCACAGACACGGAGGTGTTTGGCTGGAAAACTGTTAGTAACCCCATTTCCCAGGAATCTGGGGGCTGTTGCGTCAGCTGGAATCCCCTGCCTCATGTTGCAATATGCCATGGCTTCCTGGTGGGAGCCAGTGACAGCCAATTCCAGCATTCCCACTCAATGGCCTGCTCCCCACGGAAATGAGCTGTCAGGCCTGCACAACCGGGATGACAGCTTCCAGTTGTGCTGTGCTCTCAGCTTGCAGCCCATTCCCAGTGGATGGGCAGGATCCTCAGCCCAGGTACTTTGCCCTGTTCTGTTCTGATCCCTCCAGTTGATTTTGGCAGCTGTGAACGGAGCAGGTCGCTCAGTGGGTCAGTGCTTGCTCTCAGTGACCAGAAAAGATGGATCAGCACAGAGCAGGGCTATCAAACTGTTCCTTCATGCCAAGCACTCCCAGCTCATGCTCAGAGACACAGAGGTCCCACACTGAAGTGCTGCCAGACCAGCAGAGTATCACCAGAAGGGCAGTGGCCCCTCTCCCTGTGGATGAGAGCGACTTTCCAGGATCAGCAGGATGTCCCTGACTGGGGCTGAGCAGAAACTCAGTTGCAGCAGGGAGGCTGAGAGGCACGAGGAGGGTGGGAGCCAGGCCCTGGCACTGGTGCCCAGAACATGCAACAGGACAGTTCCTGGAGCACAGGGCTTACCCCAGGGCTCACCTTCAAAAAGATGATGTGGAGCCAAATGTTTTTCAGGACAGACCAATGATGAGTTTCTTGGCATGGGACTGGGCTGGACTACCATGATCCATCACCACTTTCTGAATTCAAGGCCAGGCTGTGCTATCTGACCACCTTCATACTGGGGCAGGGTGGAAACTGAAAGCCATGGTGATGACCCAGCTGAGGGGGAAGGAGGAATCAGCTCGACGTGTTGCGATTTCCGCTCAGCCCTGTTGATTCCTGCACTCACTGAAGTGGCACTGTTTGTTGATGTAACAGGGACTGACTCAGTGGGAATAAACCCCGAGGGAAAGGTCCTTCTGAAATATTTGTTCCTATTATTTATTCTGTGGCTTAATCAGACATCTCTACAGAAATAGCAGCAATAACCTTGTCTTGTAATTTACTGAAAATGAGGTCACTGGCCCTGATTCACTTACAAGGGGCTTTGTAAGAACAAAAATGCTACAACAGAAGAAAGTGAGCCCACATCTTCCACATCCCAGCACTGCTAGCACCTAAAGCACGTGTTTTGAACACCAGAGTCAGAAAACACCTTTCTTTGTTTTCTTGTCCTGGGACACACCTTCCCCAGTTGCATAGGGCAAAAGGGAGATATGAGAACGTGCATTTTTGCTACAGCTGCATGAAAAGCCAGGTGGTGATGAATTGCATATCCATGTTCTGTCAAGCACAAAGCTCTGACAAGGAAATGACAAGATTTGGCTTCATCCTTCCACTTTGATGCAAAGCTTCATTTGAACTTCAAGCTTATCTTTGCAATGTTGAGCATGAACATCTGCAATTTCTATGGGATCTAGAGGAAACCTCACAAGAGAAATCTAGATGAGAGCCATTTAGCATAACCACACTTCTAAACTGCAGGGCAACCATATTAAATTAGGTTCCTTTCAACACACACAGAGAAGAAGAACAGGAAAGGCAGAGGCCCCAACAGCTCTAGTCTGAGACTCATGTTTCATGCAAGTGACATTTTTCCAAAACATAAGCAGTAGGTAAAAAGCCTTCCCCTAGATTGATTCAACTCTACCATTACTATAAAAAAGCAGTACAAAATAACCCACCCTCAAATCAGTCATGAGCCAGTAGAAGGTCACTGGCTGGCTTGGAAAGTCCTTGTCTGGCGCTCCCAGTGCCTCAGTGCCACCCAGCCAGTTACTGAAAGCAGGCTTATAGAGCCCAGGGTCTGGCAATAAAGAATGTTTTCAATGTTTTCAAGGAAAGTGGCTGGGTTGGCAGCTGAGATATTAGCAGATAAATGCACAGAAAAGAAAGTTACAGCTTCCCAGAGGAGCAGCTCTTTAATGCTATTCCCACCTGATGAGTCTCCCCTATTACGCAGCTTCCTTGAGGTTTGTCTTAGATTTTTTGATAAGATACTGGGGTTTACACACTGAGGAATTGTCATCCTTGAGAAGAGTAACACACAGGCATTAAAAACTTTGAATCAGGTTTTTCAGATGCACACAAGTACTTCTCTCCACAGTGAGTAGCTGTGAGTACAAAAAGTGAGTAGCTTCACCAGCTTAGGCATCTGCACAGTGCCTTCGTGCTGCTACAATGGCACTGTGTACACTCCTAAACTCGTCGAGTGCCCACTGATCCTCTCTGGGCTGTGGGACACAAACACAGCTGTGGGGACCTACAGGAGCCCAAACCTCCACCCCTGCCCCTAGGTGTAGGGGTAAGACTGTGAGCCAGCCACAAGTGCTGCAGCCCATGTGGAAGGAGGCAATCCTGATTTGCCAGGTGCCTGCTGATCCCTGCCACCTCCCTCTGCCCCATTTTGCTCTGGCAGAGCAGCCCACAGGCAGGATTCCTTCACAGCTGAGACAGCTGCTGCAGCTGGCACAGACACTCAGGACCTAAGGGGTGGAGAGGCGCAGGGCCACTCATCCAGCGAAACCCAGAGGTGGATTTTCAGTCTGTGTTTCTGGGTGGTGCCCCACAAGAAACAGGGAAGGTGTTGCAAAGTCATTTTCATCTGGTAAGCCTTGCCCCTACCTGATCTCATTAATCAATTCCTCTCAGAGAGAGGCAGTAATTTCAATGGTATGCAGCCTAACTCCCTCCTCCTCCACTCCTCGAGTGATCCAAAGGTGCTTTACATACCACAGCACCTGTGCCTGGATCAACAGGCAGAGCATCTGCCTTCTGCTCTCCACTCTCCTCCAGCAGTAAATCCTGTATTTCTCACCCTACACACTCACACCTGTAGGTTCAAGCAGCAAACTTTTCTGTTTTAGCTTGATTCATCCTTTCTCCATCATTTCTCCCCAGACTTGCCCATTAAAGGCCCCTTGTGCAACAGGACACAGAGCTGCATCTCCAGCAGCAGCCCCTCCATTTCACAGGCTGTGGCAGCCGTCCCTGCCAGCAAGTTACTCGTGTTTTCCAAGGAAATGTGGCAAGCACTAATCCCTTTGTTTTCCTATTACTTCTGAAGGTTGCACCGAGCATTTGTCACCCCCAGATCTCCCTGATGACGTGGGACATTCATTTCTTCATCCCCATGGGACACAGTTCCATTGACTCTGGGGGGGTGGGCAGGGAGAACACAGCCCTTCCCAGAGAGCAGTGGTATCATCAGCTTGTGAAATGTGCCAGGGTGTTTCTGATGGGCTGCCCTGCACAGCAGACACCGAGAGCTTGGGAACTGAGTGGTGACTGAGACGAGGCAAATTTCCCCTGTCACTGCCAGGGCTTGTGGGGGTGGCCATGGCATGCCAAACAGGCAGCGCCAGGTACCAGGAAAGCACAAGCAACAAAGAGCCTGTGTGCTCCAGCAGAGTGGTGAGGGATGAAGGAAAAGGGTAGGATGTGAGGAGGGAAGGCAGAGTAGCCCTTGCCTGCTGGGCTGCAGAGCTGAGCACTGCCCTGCTTCTTCCCCACCACTTAACCCCAAAAATTCTCACACTGCCAAAAGAGCTTCTTTCGACATTGCTTCAGTGAATCTCAGCTGGCCTTGAGAACAAAAAATCTCTGCAGCTCAAGCCAGTAAAATCTAAGTTGCAGGGTGGTGGGGCTGTGAGACACCATTCTGAAGATCCAAGTGGGTAAGGCAAAAAGAACCCCACATCTAAAGTCTCATAGCATTTCATAGAGACACCACAGCTTGCATTCAGAGACTGCCCATATATTCTCTGTTGTGATGGAAGGCCTTTTATCATAAGTCAAATCAAGTAAATGACTTTTCCTCCTTATTCATTACAACATTCTCTGCACCACCTATAGCCAGGGGCCCACAATTTGTCTGACACAAAACACTGCACTGCCACAGGAATAAGCATCCTCAAGTCCCTCATTTCCAGAGACTGCAGGCACCAGACCTCTGTCCTTCCCCATCACCCTGCTATGCAGCCACTTTAACCACACCAACCTCCCCCATCTCTGCCACAGAAAAACAAACTTTCCAAGCACTTGTCACTCCTCCCTGTGTGCCCCCCAAAGCCTACCTGGGACAGGAATTCCCAGAGCAGCCCGTCATCGCTGGCTGGCCGCGGGCAGCCCTGCATGGCAATCCCGCTTTGGGAAAGGCTCCTCCGCACACGGAGAGCCCTGGGAGAGGAGTGCCCAAAGCACTAAGTGCTCTCCTGCCTCATGTTTCACTCCTCAGGCTCTGACGACAGGTCTCTGCTGCACCCAGGAGCCTTTATAATTCCCACATGGTGATTCCTTGAGCGAGAGGCAGTTTTCCCAGAGGTTTCCCGGATCTCCTGTGCAAGGCTGTTGCTATAAATCAGTTGGATTGCTTAGTCACCTCTGTTTGTCCAGTCGGTGCCAAGGCAGACCTGCTCTTTCACAGCATGTACTGTACTGTAAGGAGCTAGTTCCTGTAAATTAGATGCACCACTGCAAACTGAATCGTATATTGTTTTCTGCTGGCCTGCAAGAAACATACTTTAGAGCCATAAATAAGAGAGAGAACAAAAAAGAGTCACAGAGTCATGTTAAAGGCTGCCTGACAGAGGGCCATGTGTGCCTGGGAGCCTGTGGTGTGACTCCAAGGGCTGAGCAGTGAGGGAAGGGGAGCTCTGAGAAGTGCTCTGTGCTCCAGCATGAGAGAATAGCAGATTTGTCTTTACCAACAAGCTGAAGGTCTGCTGGTAGATAAAACCAGCACTGGAAGATAAAAGAAACAATGGGAAGGATTCCACTGATTGATGAATGCAAAAATATATTTGCTTTTACAAATAAACTTTAGGTTTGCTGATAAAGGAAATTAGATATTGAAGGATGAAAGAAACAATGGGGAAGAAAAACCCCTAAATTCCATAAGAATTAAAAATTAAAAGGGAGGGTTATTCATTAGAGGGAAATCTTTGGTATCAGGTGTATCGGGGAGTCTGTACCTCTCAAGGGCTTCAGCCAATGGGGAAAGAGAGAAGGGAAATGTGGCTGGGAAATTGGGATAAAAAGGGAGGCTGTGTCCTCCAAAACTTTGAGAGATCCCAGGGGAATGCCCCATGGCCTCTCCCTTTATTAGAATAAAGTAAAAGAACTCCTCTGTCTCCTTTTTGGACATAAACCTCTGCTGTTTGTAGATTAATTTTCCTGACAAGCAGGCACTGGATGTGCTCACTGAAGCCAGAGTTTTTTTCCTGAGGGGCACTGAAGTGTGGAGGGCCAACACCCTTCATGCAGTGTTTATGAAGCACTGTTTGAACCAAAAGCTGCACTTCAGCCTTGCCAGCCTCAAAATGGGCTACAAACCAGGGGTATCCAGGTAAGTGGGTGCTAAAGGTAAGGCTGACTCTCTGCCAGGCCCTCCTCATTTCCAAAATGAAATGGAGCAGTCAAGGATGCATGACGTGACATGATGTGAGCCCTGGAAGCAAGAGAGCATTTGCTGTCCCCAGCCAGGGGGCTGCACCCCACAGCTCCCAACAAAGAGCTCCCATGCCTGCCCCTGGCACAGCCACAAAATGTGCTGACAAAACCAAGGGCAGAGAGCCTGGTGGGTGACATTTCAACAAAAGTACAGAGAGGCCCAAATCAGCTGGCAGAAGTTGCTGGAAAGCTCTACTTTCACTGCCCCTCACTCTGTTCCTCCACAGGGGCTCCCAAAAAGGAGGGGAGCTTCTCCAGTGCTTGCAGTCACTGTGGGGCCATACTCACTTCTTCACTTACCTGGACAAAAAAAAATTGTGTCTGGCTCTTTTCTGTTGGAAAGGTTTGTATTTCAGTTCTCCTTACCATATTGATTATAAAATCCAACTTTCGATTTGTGTGATGTATAAAATACAAAATATTTAAAAATCTGGAAAGGCTGTGGCAGAGGAGGAGATATAATCAGGAAAGCCTGTGTACTAATGCTGAGATAATGCTTCAAGTAAACAGGAATCAGGGCCTATTTGTAGTACATCCTGTGCAATAAAAGAGATGAAAAGATGATGCACACTACTACCAAGACCTTATAGTATAATGTGCAACATCTAATAAAACTTTCTGCATTTCAGAGGCAGATTGTCTCAATCCTGAGAGAGGCAAGTCACTGGTGAGGGCTGCAGGCAGAAGTGACTGACAAAAGCAGCCAAATTGCTTCCACCAAAGGAGTTTCATAAGAAGGTTGCAGAGTCCTCAGGAGCCTGCCCAGAAAGTCAATGCTGCCAGTCTCCCTCTGGATTTGGTGCCTGGATTTAATGGCCTTCACTTGCCAGGAAAAGAGGGCAATGAGAGTAATTAAGGAAAAACAGAAAAGGGAAAAGCACAAGAAGAATTAGTAAAATGCTCAGGACAAAAAATCCAGATCCAGGGAAGAAATGCTAGGTCCCTGGTAGTAGCAACCACACTCAGCAGCCAAGACCAAACACATCTGTCCCTGGGACAATTTCTTTTTCTTTGGCATCCTGTTGGAGTAGGGGCACTGGGAGGCTGATATGCCCATCCCTCCTGGTGACAGGGCAGCAGGTGAAGCTGGGCCAGGTCAGATAGCAGAGCCCCAGCTCCACCACAGCTGCTGTCTGGCTGCTCCCAGCCCCAGCAGCCAACACAGGGTTGTGTCCCAGCCGTGTCCCTTGCACCCCCAGCAGGGCCCAAAAAGGCACAGCCAGGCTGCCACAACTGCTGCTGAAGCTGCCACAGGACCAAGGACAACAGCACAGGGGGAAGGCTGTGGAAATTCAGACTGCCATATCCTCCAAAGGATCAAGCTGTTCCCACCCCACGCTGCGTTCAATGCACAGCACATCTGTAGATACCTGGCTTCCCCTACCCAGATGCCTGATGAAAACTTGATGAAAACCTCATCAGGTTGTAATGCCAGTTTTGGGAACAAAGTGTCCAGAAAATCTAGGCAGAGGCTTCTTGCTGATAACAGAGAAAGCCAAGGGTGGACACTCACAGTGCAGGATGTCCCTTGCTAAGGGAGGTACTGTAGGTCCAGCCTAACAGCCTGAACTTCCCCAGAGAGATTCCTGCAACAGAGCACCCCTGTGGGCCCAGCATGCCATCCCTCCCCAGGCTGTGGTGGGACATGAAGCAGGAGTGGGCACTGGTCTGAAATGAGGTGACAGTGCAGGACACACTGCCTCACTCCAGGGTTTGTGACAAATGCCACTCAGGCCTCTGCTCATGAGCACCCCTCTTAATGAGCAGGCTCTTTGGGACAGGTTTTATTGGTGAGAGTCACAGAGGGGCCTTGGTTTTGAAGATTCACCAGCTCTTTCTCATTCCCCATGCCACATAAACAGCATGTTTCTGTTCTGATTTCTATAATTACAGCAACTAGGGATGTTTGTGATTTCTGAGAAGCTCAAAGTAAAAGCTGCCTTCATATTGGACAAAATTGTGAAGGATTTCTTTTTAACAGTCCTTTTTATTGAAAAAACTCTACTTAAATTTCACTGAGAGCATTGCTTTCCAGTAAGAATGGAGGCAAAACTGAAAGAAGTTTTGGAGTTGGTCCACAGGGTGTAAATACCCCTGAGGCACTTATCAATGCATGGGTGGAAGCACTCACACTCCAGAGCACGAGCAGAGAGGGAGGATGTCACTTCTGGTCAGTGAGATCCAAGAGCTCCTGTCCCCATCCACACCCTGCACCACAGCACAAAGGACATGTAAACCCCTCCTCAAATCACGTTCTTCTCCCCAGACAAAAAGCTCACAGCTTTAGCTCTGAAGGTCCGAGTGAAGGTCCCAGCACTGGCAGTGACAGTGGCCACTGCATGTGCAGACATGCTGCCTGTGTGTGCATGAGTGCTGTGACATCTGTGTTGGCAAGTTATTCCTGCCACCCCTGTGGCTAGAGCACACTGAGCAGGTGCATGGCAAAAGCAACACCGTGCCAAGAAGCACCATAAGAGAACAGGAGGTCTCTGGGTTCTGGGTGTGCACACTCCTGCCCCTGCTCCTCCTCAAGCCACTCACAAGTAACCTCCCAAGGTCTCTTCCACTGGCATGTCACTTACTGCACCTCAGGCCAGCTGAAAGGGCTTGCAAGAGAAGTGCAAATCTGAAGAGGAAACCCATAGTTTGAGGGTAGAAAAGAGAGATGTTTTTATCAGTGCTAACCTGCTCACCTTGGCAACCTGCCACCAGAACAAGGAAACACGCTGCTTCTCTCTCCTTTAGGAGAGGTTAAGGGCTCCCCTCAGCATGAGGCTGTGTGCATCTCTGTGGTCTTGCACCCCTGTAGCATCTGCTTTTATGTCTGACCTCACCTGTCTGCCCCTTCAGCAGTTACTTTGGGAGGTGGCCTGTGAAAAAGACCCAGCACTAACCAAATTGTGGATTATTAACATTCAGAGAGCTAATCATTGAAAGGAGTTCTTGACTGAAAGAGATGAAACTGCCACAGGATTAGATATGCTGCTGCTTTGCAGAGCAGAGCCTGGGGGTGCCTGACCCAGCAGCAAACAGCCAGGCACTGGAGACAATCTCTGCTGTCCTGTGCTGGCTGTGTGCAGGCAGTGGGGCCTGGCTGGGAGCTGGCAGAGCTCCCAGCCTGATGGCGTGGTAAAAAGAGCCAGTCTCACCACTTGGAGGAGAAAAACCCAGTGCAGGAGGAGTGGGGAATTTCTGTGGAAATTCTGCCACAGACTGAAACTGCAAGGCTGTCAGTTGGCAGAGTCAGAGGGTCCACCTGTAGGAATATATTTTGGACCAAGGAAGAAAAAGACAACCACTTGCCTGAACAGAGGAGAGGCAGAGAAGAGCTCAGGAACTGGAAGAGCATCCCTTCCCACGGGGCCATGCAGCCTAATGGCACACAACACATTGCAGCATCCAAGAGAACTGCCTGGACTACCCAGATCCACAAAACAAGGCAAGGAACAACAGTGAACACAGAGGTCTCAGGAGGCAGGTGCTGCAGTCCCAGTAAAGCCTTCCCCTGGTAAATAATGATGCACATTGGTCCCCAGGATGCCTTGGGACTGCAAGCTGGCTGTTCTCTCCAGCCCATCAGCTCCCTGGTGTGGAGCTGGTGCATCAGTTTCTCCCTTCAAAGTGTCTCATGCACCAATCACCCAGCTGCACCTGCAAATCCTGCTTTTTCCAGGCCCACCACATGAACCACATAGGCTGGAGCTGGGGAGCAGCTCCAGCACTTCAGCTGCACAGCTCCTGTATGAGGGAATATGATGGACCAGCTACTGCCTGAAAACCCTGCTGATGTGCCTCAAATCCCAAACAACATCCTTCTCTCAGTCCTGAGCCCTTCCTGGCAGTCAGGTCCAACTGAATTTCATAAAGACACCCAGCAATCCCTGGGTCTGCTGGTGATGCTCCAGCAGAGTTTCCCTCCTGGCACAGAGCAGGATTGAAGACCCTGTGCTGAAAGGACCAACACAGCCATACACAAAGCACTTGTGGGCCAGAGCTGCCCACTCTCTAAGCAATGCTCATGTAGTATGCAGAAACCTGGGGCAGCCCTATGATCCTAAACACTTCACTCCTTGCTTAAACAAATATAACCTAAAACCACCTACTGAAGAAAGGGTGGTTTTTTCCCCTCCCTAGCTAAAAAATTCAGCAGCATGCCTTAAACCAAGCATCTTACTGCCTCATTTTTCCACATTTCTCTTCATTTTCTGTTACAGTAAGGCACCTCAAGCAGCACTACCCCTCAGACTAAAACTGCAGGAAAAGGGTGGGGCTTTGTAACAGAGCTCAGACTGTGTGTAACCCTTTGAGGTGGCAGCCAGATCCTCAGCTGGTGTAAAAGTGAGAGCTGGGCTGAAGCTAAGGCAGCTTGGAGACTTCACAGCAGGGGAAGATGTTGCCTACTAAGTCCATCAGTGCAAGATGCTCAGGGATACCCTGCTGATACCACCCTCCAAGGAACAGGCACTTGGGATTGCTGCAAGCTTTGCATTGCATATGCTGGGAGTTCACACACCTCTGGGGAAAAAACCCACACCCTTTTGGGTCCTGCTCCTGAGGTGCCTGAGACTGACACTGAGCTAGTGCAATTCTGTGTGATGGACCTGGGGCTCATAATTTGTCATGTGAGGTCTAAGGAACTACAAAACCTCAGGCTTTCACTGTCTCAGGTGCTGCATTTAATAGGAAACTGGGCAAATGCTGCTACTGAGAGTTCCAGCTGTGAGGGCAGCAGAGCCTCCATGGCCCAGATCACAGCAAGTGCATTCCAGGTGTTTGCTCCCAGCTGTGCCCCTGTTTCACAGAAGATGAACCCACTTGAGGAGATGCCCTCTCGTTCAGAGCACAGCCTTTCACCACCTCAGAAAGCTGTGGGCCTTTGCCCAGGGCCAGGCAGTGCCTCTGCAGCCCCCTCTCCATCACAGACAGCCCCACCCATGGACACTGCAGTGCAAAAATCCCATCCTGTTCCTTCCAGAGTCCAGCTTATGGTCACTGCTGGAATGCCACATGTGGCTGCCCATCCCAGCCTGCAAAGCTGCAAGCAGGTGGCTGGGCTGCTCCCCAGCCCTTTCTCCCCTTGGTACAGGTGGGCTCAGAGCATCCATAGCAGGGAGTTCCCCAGGGTGGCTCTGCATGGCACCCACCAATTTCTTCTCCAAGTCTGTGCGCATATCCCCACAATTCCATCTCACAAAGTGTATGCTGATTTACCAGGCAGGGTAGAGTAGAAAGCAATGAATGGAAGAGTTTTTGCAATGATCTTAGATATTTCACTTGAAACCCATTAGTCTGCTGTCTAAATAATTCCACATATAAACTTTGTTGATCTCCTTACTCAGTTTTCTTCACCAAGACGTTTTCACTTTCAGCCTGAGGGGTGACAGAGGAAGGCAAGAAGTAATGTTTCACACAGGCTTCTAAACAAAATAATCTGGAAATTATTACAGTAATGTGAAACTGGCTTATTGTGTTTCTACTGATCCCCTCTGAACACGTTTAAAGAATTACTGGGGTGAGATAACATGTTTCAACAGCTAACATGAATGTGGAAATAAAAATGTGCTGCTCCTCTGAGTATTACCAGCAAGTGATCTCAAGGCACACACCTACCCTTAGAAACCTTTGTGTTCTGAGACCCCAGGACACAAAAGAAAATGAAAGCATGGAGAAGGGGGGAGGGAGCTTTTACAAAATTAGTTGCACAAAACTAAGACTTTCTAACCCTCCTGCTGCCTAAGAATGAACTCTGCACCTTGCCAGAATTGGTTCTAACAAATACGTGTCTCTTCTTGACTTGTAAGATTAAGAGCTTCCCTGGAAAACCACTCAGGGGGCATAACTATTGAGAATATGTGACCTGGGGATCCAAGCTGCTCTAAGTGCTTTTGCAGGCAGAGGAAATGCGCAGCATGAGAATGAGCAGTCTCCAGTAAAGGACTAAGGGAAAGAGGAGCTCAATTACGACTAATCAGACCCAAGCATGAAAAGCATTTGCCCAACATCACCTACAATAAATTAAAACTCTGTTCTCTTCCACAGTGGAGACTGTTCAATGAGCTCAGGTCATAGCAGAGACTCACGACCTCCATGAGCAGCCACTTCTTGGTGAAGAGACTTTCCCAGCTTTTCCTACAAACAACCTTGAGCTACTTCTCTTGTTGCCATCCTCTTATTGCCCATCCTTTGGGGACATTTTCTGCCAAGGACATGCCTGTGCATGTTAATTGCACAGAGAGTTTGAAAGATGAGGTATGGGACCTGCAGACCTAATTTTGGAGATGAGGACACAAGCAGGGACTGGAACAAGGAAGGAGAGCAGGGCTGCAGGGAGCTGGCTGGGGCAGCCAGAGGATGCCTCCAATACAGACAGGCTCCATATCCATCCCTGAGGGATCCCATTAAATGACTGCATCTGCCTGGGCTGCACATCCCATGAGTATCCCCACAGAGATGTGGTTGTTCTTTTCCAGCCAGTCCTCTCACCAGGGGAAAGAAATTGTCTCTCCTTCAGAACAGTTGGCAAGGTGGCATGGGGCAAATGGCACCACTGGGGACTGGGACTTTTTTCCCTGTCACACTGGTGCCTCCCTGTGTGAGTTAAAGCAAAGTAACCCCCAGACTGCCCCTCTGGCAGAGGCAGCCAGGAGAGCTGAGACAAAACCAGGCAGTGCTGGGGTCAGCAGCAGCACTCCCTGAAAATGCAGCACATCTCCCTGCTCTTCCTTGAGGCTCTTAGGAATTATTTACAATAAAAACTGCAGACACCTGAGGAACTACAGCCTGCTCCAGCATCACAGCTCCATTTTTCAGCATTTGAGGTGCAGAGGACTTTTGCACAGAAGACGTGAGACATGAACATTGCAGCCAGGTTTGTGCTGGTGCCCACATGTGCACGAGCCCTGAAACTGGGCACACACTCCTGCATGCACATGCATGGAGGAGACATGGAAGAACCCAGCTAGATACCATGAGATTGTTTGTATTCATTTACTGTAACATTTTGTCCTCTGGACTGAAATTCATCTCACCCATTTTTAGACATGTTCAATGTAGATGACTGCATCTATCCCAGTTAACTCCTTTTACAGTCACAGGGCTGCTCAGCCTCAGCTCCTCTCATGCTGTGCAGACAGGTCACATACACTGTGCTCTGCAGGGGCCTGTTTCTCCCCACGAAGGGAGGCTGGCTCTGATCTAGCTATTTGCCACAAATCCCATCCCAGCCATCCAACATTAAGTACTTTTAAAGTCTCGTTATCCAAGCTCTCCTCTCTTCCCCCTGCCTTTCCATGTCAGCCTTGCACGATGCTTGCATGCCTTCTTCCACTACTTTTCCACAATGCAACTTCTCACATTATTTTCCCTTCCACTTTCCTCCTTTTCCATCTCCTGAGGAGATTTTGGACTCAGTTTCTCCCAAACTTCCCATTTTGCCTCCATCCCATAGCACCCTCCTCTCCTCCTCCTCTTCAGGCATCACCCAGCACAAGACACAGTTGGACACAACTCCAAGTAGAAATGGCTCCATCGACCTCTGCCCTCATCCTCATGGGACATTGCTCCACAATAATCCCCACTCCACCATCACCTCCAGTTACAGGCAGCCCTCATCCCCCCAAAAACTCAGTATTTTTTGCTGAGGCAAAGCAAGCAAATCTATTTCAAGGTAACCTCAGTGTCTTTAAGAAGAGCAACGAGCGGCACAGCAAATCCCTGCGGAGCCATGTCACCCCTGCCACCCCTGCACCCCACCTTGGAGCACCCACACACTTCCCCTTGCCCCCACAGCCACCCCCACCGTGCCGCTGGGGCTGTCCCCACGTGTCCCCACTCACCCCACGGCTCACCCCGCACAGCTCCACGCCGCCATCCCAGCTGTGCCCGGCTTCTCTCTGCGCGCGCTGCGACGCCCCAAGGACGCGCAGCGTTTACACGTGCCTAGAGCAGATTCCCAGATGGCTTCACAGCTTCCCTTGTATTCTCTTTAGTCTTCCTGGCCCCCGTGGTCATTTCCCTTTTCCACCTGCCTTTCCCCTTCCTGCCTGCCTTATCTCTCTCTCCTGTGTGCTCTCCCACGCCCCGCGGCCGCCCCATCCCGCTGGGCACCCCTTGCTCTTGCACTCACGGCATGGTCTCCACTCTGCAGCTCGCCCCGGCCTTTGCCTGGCTGCCACGGGAGTGTTGCAAGAGGAGGACAGCTGAAAAGACAATCAGCGAAAAAGCAGGGAGAGTCTGAGGCTCAGCTTGACAGAATCCTGGAGAAAATAGTGTCAGGAAGGAATCGTGCTCCAGTTCCAGCTGGAGCATGTGATGGGACCAAAAACCCTTTGTGTGCCCCTGGGAGATCAACTAAAGGCAAAAAAAAAAAAAAAAGTGATGTGATGGCAGAGGAGAGGTGAAATGTAGGACTAAGAGGAGGAAAGAGAAAAAAGAAAAAAGTAAACAGGAAAAAACAGGTAGATTCTTAGAGCCATTTCACATGTTCTTTTGAAAGTTGCACTTCCTTTGAATTATCTGTGCTGGAGATATTTTCAACTCAGCTCCACTTCCCTTGAAAGATTCATTTGGCATGCATTCAGTTCTCAGATGAACTTGCAAAACATGAAAGAAGCTGCAAGTGTCACTAAAATGTAGGATCAGCCTCAATTCTGAGATTGACAACTGTACGTCTTCCTCCTTGACAACAAAATGCTGTCTCTTATCCTCTCCCTCGCTCCTCACCTACTCTGACCTCTCCATGCCAAATCCCAAAAAAAGCAAGTTTACTTTTCCTCCAAATAGCATGGTAGACATCTCAAAATTACGTAGGATCTTGATCAAATTATCTCCTGACTCATCTGGAATCTGATCCAAGGACACCAAGGGAAAGCTTTCTGCTTCACCCCTGGGTGCACAGTATGTACATCATCAAAAAGAAATGTTCTGTTTGCTTACAGAAAGAGCAGTAGTAACTTAAGTCCCCTTGGCATGAACAAGAGCCCTGACCTAGGAAGAGAAGCTGCAGTAATTTCAAAATTGTTGACTGCACTTTCACAGAGTGTACTCAAACCGCTTTTTCCATTGATCTGACGACCCTGGTTACTCAAACAGCTCCTCAGCCTACTTCCTGTTCTGCTGGAGAGCTCAGCAGCCCTGCTAAGAAACAGAGGGAAAAAAAACCCAAAATCTAACTTTATTCTTAGGTCATCAGAAATAGCTGTGGTGGATGGTTCCTATTTTTGTTCCAAAAATGTATTTATAACTTTACTGCCATCAGAGGGCACAGCAATGTGACCTCTCCTGCTCCCTGAGATGCCAGCTCAGCACAGCTGGTGAGCTGAGCCCATGCACCACTGCCAACAGGTCCACATCTGAGAGCACAGGGGGAACTCGGTCTTTGTGCCACATTTTGTTGCTGGTGTCCCCTTGCTGTGATTTCAGATGCCTTGAAGGAGCCAGATGGGAGGGGGATTTTGCAATGTGGGCAGCTCTCCATGGTCTAGCCATGAATACAAACAATGCACTTAACCCAGCCATCTGTGGTTTGTGTTATTCTTACTCTGGATCACATTTATCCATTGTGCAAGCCCACCAGACTCAACAGAGATACAACAGAATTGATTTGGCCCAATCTGAATCCAGTCTTGCAGCTAAATTGAAGTCCTAGGGTGCTGAATCTTCTCCATAAAGGTGACAGGGAAGTGTAGTTCAAGTTTGCTGACCCTGGTTCCTGCAGTAGCAAAAGAAGACAGCAAGGGACCAGCAGACAGCAGCAAATAAACTCTTTCCAGCAAGATCAGCTGGAGCTGCCACTGCAAAATCTGCCACTGAACCTGCACCTGGAGTCTCCCGTGCTTTTCCAAAAACCACGGGGTATTTTTTAGATTAGTGGTGAAATCTGTGGCTTATCATCACCCAATATGAAAATTAAAGTGTCTTAGGGGTTTAAAAAGATTAGCATGTATTTTCTAAAGTATTCTGTCTTTGGAGAATTTATTCTCTGAAGTTCTTGCACTCTCTGAGACATTAAGTGCCATCACATTGTTAGTGTTTCCCGTGCCAGAGCTTGTTTCTCAAATCCCCACTAGCTTCAATAAACACTGACACCAAGAAATAACATTCAGCATGTGTGTTGCAATGTGTGCTATGTTACAGCTGGCCACGCTCTCTAAAACTGACTTGCAATTTAAATCCCAAGCAAGGAACTTCATTGGGCAGCATATGGAAAATGTTGCTGTTACGCAAACCTCTGTTTTCTGACAATAGCCAGCGAAGCCACTTCCCTCCCTCAATTTTATATCCTGGAAATATTCTAATTCTGTTTGTTACGCCATCAGGAGTTCTAGCTAGCTTTCCAAAGGCATCTGCCCTCCAGAAGACCAGCTGCATGTTGTATGCAACCTTCAGAACTGCCCTCCTGGTGTGATTTCACTGAAGTGCTCCCTGCAGATGGAGCACCTGGGAACAGCCCACCAGCTGGAATGTGACATACACAACGTCCTGCCCTTTGCTCTGAGGATTAATTCCCTTTAAATGTGTAATAGCTCTAAGGGCACTCTAAAAAGAAGAATATTCTTGCTTTCCTCTCTGTGGGGTAGCAGGGACACATTCCCATCAGCTGGAAAGGGGAAAAACGAACTGCAGCATCTTAATTCAAGAGGCAAACTGGGGAACATGTCAGTTTATCTGATGAGAGTAAATTGAAATCCAAACACCATTAGAGCTGCTAGAGAATGCCTGGCATCACTTCACACAGTGCCTCTGCACCATTCAATGACAAGGTGGTTTGGGATGGTTCAACAGCCCTGCCTGGTATTTTCTGGGAGCTATCACAGCCTAAGATTCCTTGCTGAAAGATGTATACAACCTTCCACAGACTGTCCAAATGCAGTTGCTCGCTTCGAAAGCCGCTGCCGCCTCACTTTAACATAATCAAAGCTGTACTCCCATCTCCTGGCAGCTCCTTGTGTCAAAGACCTGTGAATCACTTCTACAAGTAGAAAAAGTAATTAGTTCTCAAATTGTGTTTCATATAAACTATTGACAGGGAAGGAGTGTGGGCCCTCTTGTGCAGTTTGTACAGTGCTTGCTCTTCAGTGACCGCCCATATCTCTTCCTGCACCCCTGCCTCTGGATTCAGCTGGGAGAGAGAGGACTTTGGTGGGGATGCAGGAGTCAAACACCACCTGCCCTCCCAGGCCTCACAACATGCATACAAACAGGAAGGCAGATTTTGCTTTAGTTGTGTATGGGCTTTTTGTTTCAGCTGGGGCGGGGAGGGAGCACTGGCATTCTCCGATTGTTCCAGGCAAGCCGGATCGGCTGACACGCTCTGCCCTCCTGGCCTTTCTTTCCATTCAGCCCCACTGTCAACCCAGAGAAGCAGCCCTTTCAACAGGCCCTTTGCCCACTCCCGCAGGTCTAACATGAGCTCTGCCTTGTTCTCACAGCCCCCACATCTTGCATCATCGGGGAGCTGAGACTCTGAGTTTTCTTTTTTTTTTTTTTTAAAGTACATTTCTAGGCTTCTGCCATGCAGAGAACAGATTGAAAAATTGTCCAGAGTGTGACTTATAGGCAAGAAAACCAGGAAAACAATCAAATGAGCCCAGCAATTCCAAAAACCTTGAAACTTTTTGGTAGTTTTTTAGGCAGTCTTCATTGTTTTCTGGGAGAGCTTGAGCTGGCAGCGTTTGAACGGTAAATACATGATCGAGGGAATTGCATCGCTGATGCACTTGTTGCCCTTGACTCCTCATCCTCCTACAGGCATTGATCCCTGCCCTCTCCACTGCTGGGGGACCCCAAGCCACCACAGAAAGCATCAGAGCTATCCCAGCAGGGAGCACAGCCACTGCCAGGCCCTCTCCTCTATCATAAAAATATGCCTGTCCTTTCCACACTATGAGATCCATCCTCCAGTAACACCCAAATTACAGCGGGCCAAAAAAATGCTTACAAATCTGCCTGTTTCAGGTGAACCCCAGGATTTTCCCATGAATGGAAAAATCTTTCCCACAGCCCCTGCCCCAAAGGGGCTGATGTTAAGGAGTTTGCCATCACACACTGTAGCATCTATGCTCTCCCTCTTTTGTGCCCAAGCCCTCCCAAGGCACAGAGAGGAGGGGCTCAGGAGACAATGAAGGTAAATCTCAGCAAAGGAGGCTCCACTCAGTCACCCAGGGGTGAGGAAATGGCACAATGTGTCTCAGCCAGGCAGAAAACACAGCAGGGAACAGTAAACTCAGCTATGGCTCATGGTACAGCCAACACGTGTGTTCCTTCCCCTCTGCCTGGGGAACTCTGCGGCACGTTTTGACTACGGCAAAGTGATTACCAGCTATTTGCTCATTTTCCTTTAATGAATCACTTGAATGAGACCAGTGTGAGTGTCAGGGGAGTGAAAGTCTGTCATTTAGCTGTCTGCAAAACTCTGGCTTCTCTGAAGACTTCTAGATCAGATCTCAGGGCTTCAGGAGTTTGGGTTATTTTTCTAAATGAGGTTCGACACTGCATCTTCTGGGGAAGATGCCAGTTATCTACAAAACCTACAGCTCTTATTAATTTGATACCACAGGTTTCAGTCTGAATCACAGCAATGTGTGGTTGACCTCAGAATAAACTAAAGAACTTGCTCCATGGCATTAGACTTAAGGGTTGGCCAGCATGGGAGCTGGATTTATTTTTTAACACCAGCACTCAATCAAAAAACTAGGGGAGAGGAGATGTTCAGGTTGGGCTGGACACAGCTAAGATCATGGGGCTGTGAAAGGAAAACTCCACAATGTCTCATCTGGAGCCAAAGCAAAAGGAGGTGTTTCATTTTGGGTTATTAAAGTCCTAAAAAACCTTTTCTCTTCTCTTCTTTCAATGTGTTTTAGTGGTGAGGTCAACTTTTAAGTGAAAAATGCCCTTTTGAATCAAATCTACATTTCAAATACTTGCAAAACATAAACAAACCATCCCCAAAATGAAACAGTTCATTCTGAAAGTGTCAGAATGACATGCACTGCTATTTTTAACATCCCTCCTTCTTCCCCCACCTCTGTATTTTTTTCCTAGGCCAGAACTATTCAGAAAATGTGTTTGAATTTGTGAATCATTTTGACTCCCCCTCTCCCCTGACATTTGCTGGAAAATCTATTCTCTGCCAAAAAACTGTTCTTCCAGATCCAGCCAGCTCCTACAATCTCCTGTCCTGCCAGAGTTTGTCTGGGTCTGAGGCTCTGACTGCCCTGGGGACACAGAAGAGGAAGAGCAGGCCAGGAGGGCAAACCCCAGCCTCTGTCCAGGCAGTGATGGGCTCTGAAAAAGCTCTGAGCCACCCTCTCTTGAGGCTGAACAGGGAGCTGGGCTCCAACAGAGGCCACCACACAGAAGGAGTTCCTCATCAGGCTGTGGCTTCCAGGTATGAGGAGAGTGATTAGATGTACCATAGAGGCTTGGAGCTGTCTCATATCAAAGTTACAGAAAATTTAGATTTGGATTCAGTCAAGACATGAAAGCTCTGAGGCTTGCAATGCAATGTAGAGGTTTGATTCTTTATAGCCTGGTGATTCACAGAACAATTTCTGCCTTTGCAGTGCAAGTGTAAATGTTACTGCTCCCATTTGTGAACGTTTTGCTACTACCCTGAAACTTTTAGTAAGTGTTTTAGTAGAACTTGGATCTCTTTCAGTCCTCACACCCAACCTATCTGTAAGACTTGCAGATTTTTTCAGGATAGCATCCCTAAAAGAGTCTTTCCAGCCTATCCACCCAAACAAAATTCATTTTCTGGGCTCATCATATCCCCATTTCTCATCTAAACAGTCTTTGCTCTGCAAAGATCCATCAAACTCATTGCTGAAAGACTGCTTTTTTGAATCTGTCATTTGGCCCTTCTGTGGCTCTCAGCCTCCCTACCTTGATTCCTTCTCCTGAGGTGCATCTCTGAGCTCCTTGGCTTTTCTTTCAAGACTGTGATTTATTCTATTCCCATCACTTCTTATTTCAGCACTGAAAGGTCAACTCCTGCGTATGCTCAAGCATGAGATCAGCCTATATTAAACAGGCTCCTCTGAGCTTTCTCCCTTCTGGGAAGGGTTCCCATCCACAGGAACAAACCTGGAATCTGGAACTGCCTCCTGAGCCACCCAAATGCTCAAAAACCAAATACCAGAGTTGGTTGGGATGTATGATATGGGGGAAGACAATAACAGACTAGGTGGCATCGTGCTACCTCTTCATTTCCCTCTCATTACCAGCCCAGCCTCTGGTCAATGTTTTGGTCACTTATGACCACCTGGACTCCTCTGCTGCTTTCCTTGGCTTAGAAAAGCCATTGCAGCAACACAGGGTAACATGAGAAAACAGAGACCTGAGGAGAGAGTCTTTTCTCCTCAAGATGAGATGTAGATGAGGGGCTGCTAAAGGAGCAGCTGAGCTGCAGTCCTGACTTCAGACCATTTGTTTTAACCTGCTGAGCAAGGTGGCTTCCATGAGAGCCAGACAACATCAAGTGCTCCCTCCTCTGAGAGTCTGGTTCAGTTTGGAACTGCTTTTCTAAAAGCTCATCTTGAATATGAACTTTACACAATTTTTCTGTCAGTGATTGCACATCTTGCTCAAAAGCTGTGACATGCACTGTTTGTGTGTGAAGGTGGGAATGTGACATCCAGCTTCTGTTTGCTCTGCAAAAAGATCAAGGTTAGTTCCCACTCCACTAAAAGCACGGAAGGGAAACACAGGATTTGTCAAGCAGAGATAAACTGAATTGAGAACATTTTATACACAAATTCCTAGGAGAAGGTTAAAACAATGGAGCTGGGAGAGTATACTTGTCAAGGCTTTTTCAAACAATCCTTTCTCCCATATTTTTTTAAAATACAACAGTAATTCAGGTGGATAGAGATAAGCCACTGTTCTAAAATCTCTTTCCTTTGTTTCCTTTCTGGCAGCCCTGGTCTCCACCCCAGCAAGACATTCCTCCCAGGAACCCCAGGGTGGAAGGCTCTAAGTAAATATGGCTCCAAGGAGAGATAATAATTAACGCCCTCTTTCTGGAGCTGCTTTGGCAATTACAATTCCAAGTGCCTCCTACTCCTGTGACCACATGCCTTACTTCCAAGGTCTATCTACTAATGGCAGCCCAAGACTATTTAGAGTTTAGGGGTCCTTGGCAAGGCCACAATGAGATGCTGGGACTGAAAGGCCATTGCAGAAACGCTCATCTCTTCTCCTCCCACTTGGAGGCACTGCCCATCCCTTCTTCTGCTGCCATAACAAGCACCTACCTGGGCTGTGCACACTAGCTGTTATCCACACTCCATCTGCAGCAGCACCCAGAGGTGGGAATACCACCCTGGGATTGTTCATGGTCATTTTGTGTGGGTACCCAGGGCAGTACAAGGTACGAGGTGATGCTGAACTGGCCTCAGTGCAGCTAAGATGATGCTATACAGGCATGGATTAAAAAAAAAAAAAAAAATTGGCTCCATTTCAGAGTTCAAAGAAATATTTGAGCCTATGGGCACTGATTCAGGCTCATCTCTAATTATGTCCCAAGTTCAGCCTTTAAAACCAGTTCTTTAGTCCTCAGTAAGGGTCACTTAGCAGTTGTTATTACAGTTTCTTGCCAATCTGTTGTTGGATTTTCCACTTGACATTATTAAGGGATTAAGTTGTTTGTCTCATCATCTTTTATCTGTCTTGTTCAGTTTCCTAAAAACAGACTTTAGCCAGACCAGAAAAGATAGTAGGAAAAAAAAAGCCCAGTATTTTCAAGATATAATCATGGTTTCGGATTTGCCATTATTATTGTTTAAATTTATTACTTTGGATATGTAAACTTTGCTGACTCCTTTAATCTGGAATGTATTAAAGAAAGCATTAGGCATTACAACAAGTCATTGGATTACACTGCACCGATTCAGCTACAGCTGTGGAAGAAATATATAACAGGAGATCCCGTGGAGTTATACATTTCAGACTGAGCTCATCAATTGCCATAGAGAAGACAAAAACAAATGTAGTTGAGCCTGGAAAGAATGTTGCTAAAATTGGAGAAACATTTAATGTGAGTAGCCTAGGGGTGCAATAACTTTGCCTGTAATTTAACAAAACCCACCCACATAAAACATACCAAGAGAGATTACAGATTGGACTCTCTGATCCCAAGTCTGCCAAGAAAGCAAACCTGACTTTTTCCCCCTTCCTGCAGATGCAGGTTTAAACGGTCCCTGCAGAGTGTTAAATATATATTACCCATAATAGCAACTATATTACACTTGGACACGTTGCTAATTCTCCAGCTGGCTGCTCTGTACCTTGCCTGCAGTGGGAGGACACCCCTGGGTAACTAATGGAGCTTGCAGCTGCCAGCAAAGCAAGCCCTATGGTCCACATGGTGAGAAGGAGACTGCTCACCTCCTCCTTCCTCCCACCCCTTCTTGGAGCCCTGGTCTCCTCTCTTTTGAGAGGTACCCCTGGGCTTGTACTTCAGTACCCCTTTCATGAAAATGCTTTGAATGCATTTAGCTCAATGGGATAAAAACTATTCCTACGCCTTCCCAAAATGCAGGTCTGCAAGCAACAAGGCTCAGTGGTGAGCTGAAGGCCAACCCTGGCTCCTGCCCTTCTCCCCAGTGGCAGGGATCAGAGATGGTTGAGCAAGAAACAAGAAAAAAAACCCCAAACCCTAAAATGCAGCTTCCAAAAAGCCTCCCTGCAGAACTTTCCATTTACAAACCTCCTGTCTCCAAAGGCTCAGAGGCACTGTACCTGTGAACGGGCAACCCCCCCCAGAGGGACTGCACCTCTGGTTCATGAATTCAGCTTAAGGCTGCATTTACCACAAGATGTAACTGGATACATGATCAAGGGCCAAACCTGCAGCATGCTCCTGCTGGCTTCAGCGGAGCTACAACAGCTTTTATCAGCGTTTTATCTGACCCTAACAAAAGGAGCAAATTGTTTAGCAAAGGAAGAAGGTTCTTTGATTCTATCTTGCTGCAGATGAATTGCCCAAGCAAGGGCAAAGGGACAGGAAGCGAAGGGGGAGGAGAAGGAGCTGATGCTGAAGGTAGGTGCTGCCATTGCTGAGCCCTTGCTAAACAGCCCGTTCTGCAAATGCTGATGGGGTGGGAGGAAAGAGTTGTGTCATCTCCTTGCCATAGCCATTCGACCAAAATGTTGTGCTGGTTACTGCTGGTGTAGATATACTGGTCCTCATTCTGGCTGCAGGGAGTTTTGTGACAGTAAAGACTGCAGGCCCCATGAGACCTCCCTCTGCTTTGCATAGTACAGGAACCCTGTTGTCCAAATCCCAAGTACAAGACTTAAAGTCAAGGATGAAACCCTGGGAAAAAACTCACATCAGTTCAGCAAGGTCCACGCCACAGCAACCCCAGGTGCCAACATCTCTGCAAATCAAGTGTGTGAAGCAAACAGTGAAGAGACAACATGATTCTGTCCTTTGAATCTAACTCATTAAAATGTCTGCAGGCATGTCCCTCCTGAGCACATCTATGTCTTTCACAGCGACGAGGGATGCTTTACTATTACTTAAAACCACAACAGTGCAGAATGCTAATGAAGTTCCTGTTGTGTAGCACTGATCAGATACTACACTGTACTGCTTACAAGAAGCAGTTGTAAGTGCTGAGCACTTGTTGTTTTACCCCCTAGTTCTCCCTCCAAAAGCAATCCTTGTGTTTTGACCAGCAATAAATCTCACATCTAAAAGAAGACTTGAATTCCTTCTACTGGCTTGTCCCTTTCCCATGTCATTAATGAAAAGAACTTTCTTTACTACAAAAAAAAAAAAAGAAAAATCACTTCTTTCTTTTCATGGCTGGAATGTATGAAAAGACTGAAATAAATATCGAGAGAGGGAAGAGTTTAACATGGGTCTTAGCAGCCTGGAGCAGCTCCTGACTCCAATATTACCCATCTCTGGAAATTAAGGTCAGAAACCACTCTGTAAATGCATCCATGGCTGACAGCAGTGATGAGGATCTCCACAGGCACACAGCTGTGACAGCAGCTCTGGGCTGAGCTCCCACCCTGCCTGGGAAAGAAGGAGCTGCAGCTTGCATTTTCCAAAGGCTTCCACCAATTCCCACTGCATTCACAGTGCATTCACCCAGACTGAAACTCGCAGCTGAAGACCCTGAACTTCTGAATGTACCTGCACCAATTCATGCTGAAAGGCACTGCTGGATGAGCATCCTGTTACAGAGCAAGTTGAATTTTGCTGCCTAAACACTGATTTAAAAGCCAATCACAGTCATTTGCTTTTGAGGCTGGTAGACCTCAGACTGAATCAGCTTTCTGAACTACTTGGAGCAATTGTGCAGGGTATGCATGACCTGGGTTTTTATGTGTAGGAATAAAAATGAAATTCCAATAAATTTTATAGAGGACATTCAGAAACAGATTTCTCTGTCTTAAAGCAAACTCTTGGGCTAGTTGTCAAGATCCCATTAGAGTAAGAGAGAAGAAAGCTACGTTAGGAGAACCTTAGGATGCCTGAGGAGACACCCAGCAAGGCTAAGCAAGATGAATGCCATAAAAGGACCATTTCAAGTGACACAGCAAGTGTGGAAGCCAGCATTCCCCAAAAAGTCACATTTAAGAAAAGGAATTAGGCTGCAAAGTTACTCAGTGATTTGAAAATGTTAACATTTAGTTTTCACTGTCTGTTAAATATTAACATATCTTTCTTAGAAAGCTTGGCTGGGCTTCATTGGAAGAAAGCGGGTCAAATTTACTGCACAAATTTACCTACTGGTATAAACAAAATAATCTCTAACCATTACAGAAGACTAATCTTAGCTGAAGCAACATTCAGTGTCATCCATAGATGCCATTATTTCTGTAGTGAGCTAGAAGAGAATTACATGTAAAGAAAACATTAGCTCAGCAGTGGCTTTCAGCCATCACATGGCACGTGGGAACTCAGTGCTGCACTAATGTTTCCTTCACATGCAAATCTGTCCTAACACATTATAGAAATAATGTGGAAAACATGAGACAGGTGCTGACTACAGTTTGGGTTTTGTCATTGCAAGCCTCTAAAAAGGTGAAGACAAAACTCGGAAGTTTCCACTGATCCATGAAATTCACTCTGCAGACGTTCAGTTTTCCATCCACAGGATCCAAACAGGCAAGCTCCTGACATCCTGCAATTCCCACCAGAAGAGGTGGAAATCTGGCTCTTTCCAGAGCCGGGGACCCTTAGGATGATGGGCCCAATGTTTGTTCTTCCTTCACCTCAGAAGTATGGGGAGGAGGTTTATTTTGCTACTTTTATGGATGCTTTCAGCATGAAATTTTTCTGAGAAACAAAATATGCGAGAGACAGCAGCTGTGCTAGCAAGTAAGTCACTCTATGAAAAGGATCTGCTATATGCCATGTAATTCCTGTCCTGTCAATCATGGAGAATGTGCACAGAGAAGAAACCCTTCCCAATGAGCTTAAAAGCTGATGAAAACAGACTGGAAGTAGCACCATATGTCTCTCATTGGGTTATGGCAGCATCTTCACTTGCCCTCCGTGGGTGGGAGCCCATTAAAAAGCTGCTTATTCCCTGAGAAGGTCACGTGAGTAGGTAGAGGATTAGCTATGGAATAGGGAGTGGTGCTTTGTGAAGTCTCTGGAGTGCACAGCCTCCATCCACAAAGAGCCTGAAGCTCTGCCCAGCCCTCTGAGCACCGGGGTGTCCTCATCTCATCCCGGCAGGCAGAACACGCCGTGCTGCCAGGTCTGCTGAGCGAGCTGCTCTTTAAGGGGAAACACACAGGTGCCCACCTCATTCCCCTCTCCCCCCTAGCCTTCCTACAGCAGGGAGACTCCATCCCTTGGCAGCTCACCAGGTGTGCGAAGCATCTTCCCTTTCAATGATGTGCATTACTGAAAGAACAGTCGCTCTGCTGACTAAGCCAGCAGGGCCCTAATACACCAGACATTATATTCATACTAAATCAGAGATACCACTCACAGGCTCATAAGCTTAGGAGCTTTTAAGACAAACACAGTGGGAGTAAGGAGTGAAACACATAAACACAGTTGGCATAAAGATATATATTCACAGGGCTTGCATGTATCACCATAGCCATGTGGTCATGGTTTCTGTTACACGGAGACTTCCTGATCACAGAGACAGCTTGGAAAGGGAATGAAAGCATATTTAATTTGATTGATTTTTATAGGAACAAATCAGGACTCCTGTTGTCAGCTTATGCTTTGGAACATCTCAAAGAGAAATAAGCAAAGGTCCCAGAGGCTCTTGGCTGACACTAGCCCTATCTAAACTTGGCTCCTTTCAGGACTGCATTAACAGCCATTGTGAGTCAAACAAATAAATCAATTAAAAGAATGCCTGTCATCAGCACTGCCGTTAGCTTTTTCCAAAAGTTCTTGCCATTTCACACAGGTTAATGGAAGTCTCTTATTCTGAGAAATCTACTTAGCCTGCTGAAAGGAGCAAAAGTTTCACAGAGTACCAAGCCCCTTGATTACTATTCTGCTGTACATCCTTGCAATTCCACAGCAGCTGTGGGAAAGCCAGGAAGAGGAACACTGCAGTGTCTTGCACTGTTTTTCCAGGAAGGGTTCCTTTCCTCCCCCAACGTGTCATTTTTCTATAGTACGTGCTTGCTTGCACAGTTTCTGCCTTTCCCCCCACTTGTCTGTTGCTCTGTCTCCAGTTTTGGAGAAGCTGACAAACTAGGGAATTTAGGTCAATGACAAGGACTCACTAATGACCAGCTTTGGAATATATTCTGCTTAAGGGGCACAGCCAGTTTCCAAGAGTGGGACAAGTCTCCTGCTGCAGAGTACATCCTGGTTATCAGCTCTTCCTTGGGAAGAGCCAACAGAGCCCCCAGAATGGCAAAACTCATACTCTGCAATTTTTCCAGTCCAGAAGTCAGTGGGAGTCACAGCTAGAATGTATTTTATTTTAGGTGTGAAATCTCCTCAGGAGACTGAGCTGCCATTTCAGGCTACCTGTGCCACTCACAACCTGGGACAAAGGAGCACCTTCTCCCTTCCCTACACACCCAACCTGTGTGATCAGCCAGGAGGGAAGAAATTCTCCCCCTCAGCACGAGACAGTGATGGAGGCAGGTGCCTTCCAACAGTCTCTGCATCCTCCTGCCCCAGGTGTTTGGTGAGCAGAGGCATCAGGTCAGCTCCTTCCCCAAACTGCCCATGTTGGTCACAGGGGGCGTGCAGAGGGTGCTCCCCTGTGGCATTTCCAAACCACAGTGCCCCCATCCCAAGGTGCTGCCTGGACAGCCCGTCCCTCCCACACAGCCCCAGAAGTGCAATCGCTCGAGTGTCTCTGAAACCATCAATAAACAAGCGTGGGGTTTCTCCGGCAGCAGCCCACAGCCCGGGGAAAGCCACAGCTGCAAAAGCCCTTACGTGGAAGTTTACTCAGACCTTAAGTGGATTTGCAATTAAACAGCAAAACGTCACGTTGCTCTTACTGTCACTGCACTTCACAAGTCTGTAACCAGCGTGGCAGGGTCACTGTTCCCCAGTGCTGTGCAGCCCACTGAGCACTCCAGGGACAGGGACAGGGACAGCACTGAGCAAACTGTTTCAACAAACAGACACAGAGCCCGTTTCACTCACAGAGCGGCTTCACGTCACAGTGTCCAAAAACATGGCCACAATACCTCCTTCCCTTTCACTTGGCAACATGATTTTCTTACTGGCCAATTTTTAGGCCTGAACACAAACAAAGTTTCCTACCTGCAGTACAAGTGGAGGACGAGTCCATGCCAGCCGGAGGGACCTGCCTGTTTCCCCGGGATGTCAGGAGGAACTACAATAGACCGCCGGACATCCCTAACAGATCTGCTAAACTAGACAGCCTCCAAAAAGGAAGGGCAGGAGCAGGCCTGCTGTTTATCAAATCTGTAAACATGCTATGTGAGATGTGCAGCACAGACTGTATCTGCAGCAGGAACTGCTTTCCTGCCGCTCCTCTTTACCTCTCCTGCAGGTATAACAGCTTCCCTTGTGCCAGCAGTGCCCAGTGCAGACAGGCAGGGCTCTCTGCCTGCCCTGCATTTATCTACTCAACCCACAGGCACCCAGAGGCACCTTGTTGATTTCTTGCAGCCAGGATCTCCCAGGATTTGACTAAAAGCATGAATTGTGGAGAGAGCTTCTCACACATTCTCCCTCATTACACAACTCATTTCCAGACCGTGTGTGCGCTGTTGAAAGGAAACAGTGAGTTCATGAAAACAAATGAGTGTGCAACCTGACACTGCTTCAGTAGCTGCCTTCTGCTATCGTTATGGATTTACAAGATACCGCCAACCAGCACACAAAGCTGGGTGTTATTTATAAGAAATCAATTTTGAATTACTGGGCATTTGCACATGATCCTGCTGAGAAGTTGACTATAACCTGCCAAAGTCAGTGATCAGCCCTGCATGGGACGTGTGGAGCCCAGCGGAAAGTATCACTGTAAATTAGCCTCGCTGCTCCTGCTGAGACTCCAGCACTGAAACACAAAATCAAGTGCACCTCCTTAGGCTGCCTGACACATTTTGGACAACATCTTCATCTCGTTTAGCCTGAGTAGTCCCATGGAGCCCAGCAGCTACTCTGATCTTAGACCTGATCTGAGCCCGCTCTCATCCAGAGCTTTTAGCAATACAAACGAGCCTTGCCTGTTCACTGCTGAGCCACCGGCCTGGCTGAGCTCACTGGAGGCCACGGGAGGTTGTACAGAGTCAGCTTGAGGCTCCAGGAAGCTTTCCACAGGAGCATCAGGCATGCTTCTGCCCATCAATGAACTGTTTTCAGCAGCAAATCAGTGGGATCTGGCACTAGGAACAGTCATTAGCACAGAGAATGGAGCAGAGATTACTACAGCTCATGCACATAAAACCAGCAGAATTTAATCAGCAGAGGGATTGTAGCAGCTCCCAAAGGGAACAAGCTGATTCATCAGCTGAGAGCCCCAAAATACAAAACTGTCTGCAAACACGATGAACTACAGGCTCATAACTTTGTTAACTGCTTTTACTCAGCTGCTGCTTCATCCTGAGCACAACCAAGCCTGGATTCTTGGAATAGGACAAAAGGAGTACAAAAGAAAAGATACTTATTTCAGCCTGCTGAGTGTTTTACAAACCACAGTCTCAGTTCTTCCAAGTTTAATGCCTTCACTTAGATGTTTCCCTGCCCTAGTTTTTCTTGTGTCATTGCATTTAGCAGGAGTTTCACTACCATGCGTCCACAGGAAATTAAACATGGTGAAATACATCATTGAAAGTTCATGAGCCTTTGTTAAACTCTTTAAAATAAGGAGCCACTGAGTTGTCCTGCATGTTTCAAGGTTTGTCAGTGGGAGGCTCCAATGCTGGGCTCAAATCAATGTAATGTCTCAGAGCTGGATGAGAGCAGAGACCATGTGCTGGTTGGAGAACCTCGTGACGGGTGCCCTGCACTGGGTTAAAGTGGTTCGAAGCCCTCTGGACAACTGGTGTGACAGCTCAGAGCAAAGCAGGCTCTGTGTGCTGCACTCACACATGCAATGAACTCCCCGAGTGACACAACGAATCCCATGACTGTCTCATGCCTTCGGAGAATGCCTCAGAGCTCTCCTCTCTGAGGAGACTTTTCTTCTCTAAGGGTAACACAAACCATCTAAGGCGATGATTTCTCTCGCCTTAAGCCTCACAACCAGCTCCACAACAAAGATCCTGAAACAAATGAACTTAATATAAATACCTAATAAAAATATGCTTACCTAAAATATAAGGTGCCCCACAACCAAGAAGTATTATTCAAAAGGGGAATTACCAGAAATTCTAGAGCATTTTGCTTCTGTGTGAAAGACACAGACACACTGTGGTGATGGGCATCACTGTAAACCTGAACAGACAGTTGGCCCACACAGTTTCAACTCCAGGGAGGAAATAAATTTTTCCTCAGGCTCATGTAAACCATGGGAAACCTCCAGCACCCAGGGAAGCTGTGCTGAGGAAAAACTGAGGCTGGTAACCACATGTCAGCAGAAGGCTGCAGTCCATGGATGTATTTTAAGCATGCTGGCAGGCAGCTTTGCAGCACCGGGGAAGCTCTGCAAGGACTGTGCACAATGAAACAGGTACCACTACTCTCTCATGAGAGGATTTTCCGGCTAGGAACCCCTCTTCCAAATCTGAAAGGTTTTCGTGTGAGGGAAAGCAAGCACCACTGAGCAAGTGTAAAGTTTCTCTGCAGAACTCTGCTGCAGCAGACCTCTGCCCTGCTGCTGCAGCTGTGCCTTGGAGCAGGGACGCTGCCACCCTTCACCCCACCTGCCCAGGGCTACTGCAAGACTCACCACTCGGGGTTTCTGCTGGTCCAGGGTCTGCAGGAAGGCCGGGGTCTGGTCCAGGGTGCGCTCGGGGTCACTGGAGATGTCCTCCTCGGACTCCTCCCAGGACGAGGAGAAGCCAGTGGAAGACGCAGAGGATGATGAGAGCTTCCGGACGGGCAGGCTGCCAGGGGGCACGGCGCCCGCCTCCTCCTCCGGGCCCCCCAGGTCTGTGACAATGACGGCGGGGATGCTCCCACCGATGGCTGGGTGCTGGCCCTTCAGTCCTGTGGGAACCACCACCACCTCCTCTTGCCGTGCTGCAGGCCCTGACTGCTCCAGGGGGCTGCTGCTCCCTGCCAGCTCAGCCGTCATCCCTGGCCTCCCGGCGGGCTCTGCAGAGCTCAGACAAAGCTGCCCCCCACCAGCATCGGGGGCCTCGCTCTCTCCGTGGGCTCGGGGCCAGGGTCCAGTTCCGAGTCCCACCCCTGGTGCTGTGGGGCTGGCCGGACGGGGCCGGGCTAGCCGGGGGCTCCGGGGCGGCTGGGCAGCAGAGCTGTGCGCCTGGATGTGTGCCTCGAAGAGCCCCACTTTCTGGTTCACCTGCACGTTGTGCAGCTCCCGTTGGAGCTGCCGTGCCATGGGGGGCCCTGGCTGTCCCTCTTCGCCCCGGCTGCCCCGCCGCGCCCCGGGGCTGCCTGGCTGCCGCAGGGGCTCCTCAGGCAGGGGGAAGAGGAAAGCGGGGCCGCAGCGCGGGGAGCGGGGCGGCACCGGAGCCGGGCTGAAGACAGGGAGCGAGCGGCAGCTGCCGGGAGTCTCCGGACCCCCGGGCAGCACTTGTCCGGGAGGAGGCGGCGTCTTGCTCCCGCCGCTTGTCACCTCGCTGTTGCTATTCATCATCACCAAGCTATTGAGCGCATAGCAGTACACGGCCATAGTAGTCAGCCGGGGAGCACAGGGGGGCCGTCGCCACTGCCGCCTCGGCGCTCAGGCTCTGCGGGGCTGCCCGGGGTCTCTGCACGACGGGACCAGCAGCATCGCCAGCGGGAGAACGGGGAGCTGGGCTGGCCCTGCTGGCCCGCAGCTCCATAAAACGGGACAGCTGAGGAGAGAGAAGCAGTGAGAGTAGTTCTGTGCCCTCCCTTAGCTCACCGTCCAGCTGGACACACAGCGCGCCACTCTTCCCTTCCTGTGCGCCCCTCCCACCTGCATATATGCCCAGTGTGCCACATGCGGGGACACGGGCCAGCCATCAGAAGGATCTGAGTGAAAGGGAAGTCAGGTTTGCGGCTGCTTCCCCTCTTCCCTGCCTTCCCTGCCCCCTCTCCAGGTTGCCTGTAGACACAGCTGCAGCAGCAGTGTCCGAGACACAGTGTCCGAGACACAGCCAGCAGCCATTCCCTCAACAGAATAAGAGAATTATGGTTAACTGGTGTGAACTGAAAGTTGGCAGCTTTCAAGTGTTCATCCCAAAACCTGGCATTTTCTAAAAGAAGATAAAAACTCCAAACAACTTAAATTTGTCACCCTCCAGTCTGTCACCTATAGCAAGACCAAGTCTCAGGAATGGATTTGTTATATGATACACGGGACGACTCCCTGCTTGCACTGTTTTGTATGGTACAGGGTCACATCTCAAGTTAGTCCCCTATGTTAGTTACCATGTGCAACAACAAGGCTTTGCACATCTTCATCTTCATCTCGAAACCCTGGCTAAATGTGCCTTCCCTGTGCACATCTGCTGTCCAAGACACTGCAGGCTGTAAACGCCTCCAAGTCACAGCCTGGACCCCACATGCAGAGATGTGCAGTGCTGTTTGTTCTGCCGAGTGTGTGACTGTGTACACACGAGAGAGGCTGTGCTTTTGGAGGTGGCTCTCTGTGCCCCAGTGCATGTCGGTGTGCTTTCCGTCATCTCCTGTTTGCTCCATGTGTCCTGGAGCTGCAGTCCCCATCCCATGCCGGGGCATGGGCGCTCCTGAGATCTGCACAAACACACTGCCCACATGAGAGTACAAACTTGTTTACACACAGTGCGCTAACTCTGGCTATGGATGTACATGCCTCTGGAAGCACTCGTGTGCGATGCTATCAGCGGTATCCCTGTGCGTCCCCCTGTGAGGCTCCTGGCAGGTAAATGCCCTCAAGACCAAGCGCAGTCCCAACTGACGGTGTGACCAAAGGGCTTCCCATCCCTCCAGGCACTGCTTGGAGGCAGTGCGAGGCTCAACAGAGCCCAGGCAGCGCGGACAGCCACTCTTTGCGGGGAACCCCGGCACAGCAACGCTCCCAGCACTCGGGCTCGGCTGCCAAGAGAGCACCGGCACAAGGTGCTCGGCCAGGCTTCGGGCGCGGGACAGCCCGCTCGGCCCCGGGGCAGCACCCTGCCCCTCTGCCCGCCCCCAGCTCGCCCTTTCCTCCCCGAGAGGCCCGGCTGGCCCCCGCACCGCCCCCGGCGCGGCTGCCAGAGATGCCCCGGCGGAGGGACGGCCGCGACCCCCCCGCCTTTCCCGTCGCCGCCGCTTACCTGGGGTCGGGATCCGCGCCCGCCCTCAGTGCGCGCCGCCCGGCAGCGCCCGCCGGCGGCCGCGGGGCGCTGCCGAAACCATCGCCGCGGGGCTGCCGGGACTCCCGCTCCCTCCGCGGCTCCGAGCGCCTCTCCTCGCCCCGGGGCGGGCCGGCCGCGCCGGGCTCTGCCCCTCCGCGCCTCGGCGGCCGAGGCTGCGCGGGCGGCTCCGCGCTCCGGGCAGCTCCGAGCTCCGGGCAGCTCCGCGCCGCGGCCCCGGCGCTCGCTGCCGGTGCGGCTGGAAAGGCGGAGAGAGCAGGAGGAGGAGGAGGAGGAGGAGAGGGAGAGGAGCGGCGAGGAGGAGGAGAGCGGAGGGAGGGGGGTAGGAGAGCAGGAAGGAAGTTGTGAGTCTGTCTGGGGTTGAACTCAGCGGAACAAGTTTTTTTTTTTTTTCTCTTCTCGCTCGGCTCAGGCTGGAGGGAAATACTGAAAAAAAAAAAGTTTCCATTGTTAACTAAGAAAAAAAAAAAACAACACCGTCGCCGTGCTTTGGTGGCTGGGCTGTGGGTTCAAGACACACAAGGCATTTTCCACCCGCGGCCGCGGCGTGCGGTGCGGGCCCGGCAGAGCCCCCGGTCAGCCCCAGCACCGCCCGCCCGGGGGGGCATCCCCCGCCTCGCCTCCGCATCCCGGCCGGGCAGCGCTGCCGGCCGCTCCGGTCCTCCTCGGGGCACAGCGGTCAAGGCAAAGGGTGGTGCCGGCAGCGCCAGCCCGCGCAGCCTAAGGCCACCCACCTCCCCACGCAGCCGGCTCGAAGGCACGGACTAACACAGCCATTTCCCCCGGCCTCCCCCTTCCCCAGGCAGCACGGCTCAGTCCTGCTGCTTCTCTGCGAGTTGGTCATTTCATTCACATCAGCCCGAGGCTGGCACAGAGCCCTCCCTGCCAGGTTGCGTGGCTTTGGGTGAGTACATCCCAAGGGAGGGAAGATGACCCCCGCATCTCTCTAGAGGGTCGATGGCATTTTGATTTGCTGTGATGTTGCCCCAGGTTTAGGCAGGGCTGCAGTGTCCTCGTTCAGGACACTGCCCATCCTTTTTGATTCATGGAGGGACGCAGCACTTTCTCAGCTCCTGCAGCCCCCAGGCTTGGGTTCTGCTTGGCAGGAGAAGTAGGCTCTTGGCTGTGATACAGCCTGAGTTCTGTATCAAGATAACCCATTGGAAATAGTTGTCTGTACGTCAGCACTTTAGGAGAGCAGGCTGTCCGATTCACTCTCAAAGCAGTAGTCAAGGTCAAACCGAGATGACAGTTTTGGGGTTGATCTGGACTGGCCAAAGGAAAAAAAAAAAAAAAGAAGAAAAAGAAAAAAGAACAGCAATTTGCCTCTGCTGGGATTTCACAGCTAGGAATTTCCCCTAGAGAGGGAAATTGATGTCACAGCAGATCAGCTTTTCTGTAATTAAGACATAACCTCTAGAGCATAAACGGGGGCAGAGAGGTCTCCGAATTGGCAGAAGGTGTGGACTACCAATCCCACAGGCAGGCAGACAGAGACACCCAAAATGAGCTTATGTTTGTTTTTCCAGTAAGAGAAACGCTATTTTGAATTCAGTGCAGGAAAAGAAATTTATAGACTCTTTCCACTCCAGTTAGTTTCCTCACAGTCTGTGCTTAGTCGGGAACTAGTCTTTGTGAAATAAAGTATGAGATCAATCTCTCTGAGAAAAGTGACCCTGCTCAGTATAATGGCACTATTCATGGCATAAGCTTACCCCCATGTGCAAATATCTGCAGATTCTGGTCATCTGTTGCTCACATTCCCTCATGTCTGCATACACACATCAAAAAGCAGGAACATTTGAAAAAAAGAATAAATCCAGGAATACAGGCAGATAAACAGGTACGTTCTTTTTTTAAACAGCTGCACTGTGCTATGCTGATAGCATCTGCAAATACTTGGAGGCATTACTGCACATCTGTGTGTGGATGTTTTGACCATTCTTTGGGGTTGTTGAAAAATATTTACACCACTGTAGCCACAATGTGTGCTTGAAGTCCCACCCTTTCTTTAAGTCCCACAAATTCAAACACCACCAAAAATTCATCCTATCAGAACAGACAAAGGAGTGGTGAATTCACTATGGCATGTTTACAGATACAAAACTCCCTCAAGGGAGACCTGGCCTTAAAACATGGCAGCAATTTTGTGAAGTAACAGAGCTACAGCTGTTCTGTGGGCATTATATACAATGACAAGTTCTCTTTATAAAGGAAGGGGCTAATAAAAGTGCAAAAAGGAAAAGAAAGTTTAGGGATAAGTCTTTGACTGTTCAGAACCAGTAGGTACATGAAGGAAATAATTGTTTCCAGACAGGAGCCAGGCAGCAGTCCACATTGTGCAGTGAAGAAAGAGCAGACAGCTTTCAGCACACTTGTTTCCAATCAAGGGGAAACCAAGTGTTTGAGGTTAGCCTAAATCGAAAACACAACTGATACAGGTTGCTAGTCCAATCCAGGGACAAGGATGGAAACAAGAGAAGAGAAAAGTTGCTTTCACAGACACAGACCCTGGGCACTAGTACTGCTGTAGTTACTTGATGTTGCTGAGGAGCCTTCTCTGTGGCTTTGGCAGTGTTGCCTTAGGTGCTGTACAAAGAGAACAAAAAGATCGTTCCACTCTGAATCTCTCAGTGCACATTCTTCAAGTAAAACTCCAGTGCTGGGTGTTAAAAGATCTTGCTTCTCCTTAAGCTATGTTCTTAATTTAAATTTATACTTCCTGCTTCCGAAGAAAATCATTACAGTGCTTAAGGATACTGAAACAGGCTGGGTTAGGGCAAACAGTTGGATCCAGCCAACTTTCGTCTTGTCCTTATTCACGGGAGTGGAGCCATTAAAATGAACAGGATCTTCCACTTAGGAGGGGCACACATCCACTGCAGAATGTATTTAGTGTGAAATAAAGTGAGGACAGGCACTAAGAGAAGGGCATGGAGCTGTCCTAACTGTGTAACATCTCCTACCGACACACTGGCTAAGAGGCATTTAGGGAAAGAAATACCACAGCTGTCAAAGTTAATGGCCTCCCAGCACCTCTGTGTACTCCTAGGGAGACACGTTAATTACCATGTTTCATGGAAAATTAGTTGTCCTCAGTGTGCTCACTGTGCCCCATGAGCAGCAAGGGTGGCTCAGCTGTGCTGGGGCTGCTGATCACTGCAGGGTGGAGGCTTTTTGTAGGAGTGATGGGGCAGCCCTGCCAAGTGGCATCCAGTGGGAGGAGCAGGAGACCTATACAGTGCTGGTGACCCTCTCAAGCATAGGTAGAGCTGTCATTTGCTATTTTTTACATTCTCTTCCTGTGGAGGTGAGGTCCTGGTCAGCATGTACTGAATTGAAGAAGAACTCTTCCCCAACCCAAACCAAAGTAACAGGCAAAAAACCCAAATCCAAAACACCTACTGAAACAAGATCCTGTACTGCTGAAATACCTCCTTCTGTGGAGAAGGCAAAATACTTGCATGGTCATTGTAATCACTTGAATCCTTGAAGACACATAATTAATATGGTGTAGGCTGCATTATAAAGCTAGATGGACCACAATCAATCCAGCTGTAAGAAAAACCCAGAGAAAAATCATAACAATTTTATCAAAAAACAACTACAATCCTGAAGTACCCTCCTCAATCCATTCTTTCTTTATTATAAGATTCATTTTTAAAATTATTACTCCTTGTCATGTTTTGGACTGGCTGGGCAAGACAGCCTTCCCTGTGTTTCAAAGATGAGTTGTCTAGACTGTCACTGTTCATCCCATCCAGCATCAGAACCATCAGTGCCCTTGCAGTGGAAGTCAGTGTCTGACAGCATTTCCTCACCAGTGAGTTGAATCTTAGGCTTATGTAAAATATAGAAATTAATGGATAAATGCAGAGTAACTCTACAGTCAACAGATTGACTTTGTGTTCATGCCAGCATGACAGAGAATAATCTGGCTAACATTTTACAAGAAAAAGACCCACAGAAGACACAAGTGAAAACACGACACTGAATTATGTGCTGAGAATTGTCTCTGTTCAGGCAGGTGGCTGTCACAGGCATGGCACACATCTGCCCTGTGTGGGCTGGCAGAGGAAACAGTGAATGTCACTGAGAAAAAACCTCTGGATGCTCATCTTGCACTGATCCTTTTGCCTTCCTTCAGTGGTAAAACAGGTCAGAGAGAAGCTCAGTGACCTCTGAGCTGGGTTATCCAGTCATCTTCTCCCTTCCCGCTATCCCACAAGAACACACATAATGGCAGAATTAGGCAGTGACTGGTTAACATTCCCTGTGCCAGCTCCTGTTCAGGGAACAAGAACACAGGGCTCTGCAAAGACACCTGTAGCAAGTCACTGTGATTTAGGGCAGTCTTTGTACTGCACCTACATCTGCCTGAGCTTGCACGTCCTCCCAGAGCACAAAGGAACCAGTTTTGTTCCCTGGGAGCCTCCTCCACGCATTCCTGGCTGAGCCTCGCCCTGTGCTGCAGCAAGACTGAGACTACGGCTCAGCACAGCCAGGAAAGGCAGCCAAAGATCTCAGTGATCCGTTCCGGGCTCTGCCCCTGCTGTGCCCTGGGGCCTGAGCTAAGAGGGGACTGCCCACCTGCAGAACAAGCAGGATGGACTGAGACATCCTGTGTCTTCTGGGGACTTCGTGTCTGTGACCTGCCTGAAGGCTAATACACATCTGGGGGCCTTGAGGGAAGGGATACCTACATACCACGTGTCCACGCCTGTGAAAAATGCCTATTTTATGATTGGTTTTTCACAAATATTGAAATGAATATTATATGTGTTGTGTTAGAAAGTTATGCTGTATTAATTCTCTTAAGTAGTGTGTTAAATAGAGCTTTAGGTTATAACAAAATGTTAAAATAGAAACTATGCTGTGTAGGATACTTTTTTTTCTAAAGAAAGGACTTGCACCGGGATAGCAGCCACAGGACACCTGAATCTTTCAGAGAAAGAGAATTTATTGCTCCATTATCAGAACAAATGAACTTCCTGCCTCGCTCAGCCCTGAGATGCCATCAGGATTCAGAGGAAGAAGCTGACACTGCCCAGACAGAATCCTGTGTTTGAATGGAATTTATGCATCAAGGATGAGGTGTATGAATATGCAACAGGCTGTTGCTTTTAAGGGTTAATCCTCTGTTAACGTGGGTCCTTTTTCAGGCCTATGCTGCCCAGAAAGAGGTACCCGGACTGTCTGTAACTCTTTGTTTTTATTGTCTCAATCCAAATCGTCCAAATTTTATTACTCTAATTATATTACTATTTTTATAACCATTTTATTACTATTAAACTTTTAAAATTTTAAAAACAAGTGATTGGCTTTTTTCACAATGCCCAGCACACATATGCAGAGCTTTAGTGCTGAGCTAAGAACATCAGTTTGCCTCGCAGGCTTCAGGATTTGCAGCTGGACTTTGGAGAACTGTTACAGAGCTCAAGAGATTGAGATGTATGTATGGAAAATGTTATGCATAGTGCATTACTCCAACAAGGAGTTATGTACACACAGTACATAGGCAAGAATGTTTAGGAACTCTTGAACAAGCACAGGATATGACATTTCCTCTTGATGCAATTCATATATGGCTGTGGCACCTTTCCCTCAGCTGGTGAACTCCCCAGGGTGAGGATGTGAAGGTCTGATGTGAAAGCTTGGTTTTTATGTCTGGGTATGGCCAGCAGTTTCAGTGCCACCCTTCCTGTTTTTTCTGGATTCCAAGGAAGAGCTCAGATTTGCAGTTGGTGTGTGCCACAGCTGTGGTCCTCTGGGCTGCAGCAGGGCTTTGCATAGGCACTTTGGCTCAGACTTGCTATTTGCAGATAATAGGAATATAAACACGTGCATGTTTGGGGACTAACTCATGATTTGCCATAAATGTTTTCTTTTTTTTTGCACAGACCCAACTACAGGCGGTAGAAGCACATCAAGTAAGTATTGTTGAGTTTTACTGACACTCACTAAAACTAAAACCATAAAGGGGAATCCTTCCTCCTTGGGGCTTGAGGCTACTAAGAGTTGTACTCAGGTCTGTTGCTGAGGGAATAAAACAATTAGAACTCAAATACTGCTTCGTTATCTGAAGAAGTTTTTTCTCTTCATGGGCCACAGTAATTCCACTAGACTGTGACCACACAGCCATAATTGAGCAGCTTTGCATTTATTTGAGATAGCTATGATCCCAGCAGGAAAAAGACAAGCTGTTTTCCAAGTGAGCAGCGTGTGTCACATGGACTTTTTTGGAATCAGTGGTATATGAAGGAGCTGTGAGATTCCACTGCACCTTTTAGGGATGAGATGAGCATGGAATCACAAGAAATGCTGTCCAAGTTTCCACTCTGCAATGAGTGATAGCTGTGTTTTGAAGAACTGGGAGAGAGAAGGCACTGAAGAAGACATGATTAATAATTTTAAATTTCATACTGAGCTGTAACCATTTAATTTTAAATAAAGCAATTTGGTTTTCTCCAGGAATCTATTTTTGCTTGCACTATAATTATTTTAAGGATTTACCATAATATTGCTACGATGGACAGATGTTTATATTTGTTCCTATGCCTTTGAAAGGAAAAAAACCTGAACTTTGAACGAGTGCAGCACAGTTAAATAAACTAGCAGGTCTGGGTTGATTCTTCCTAACTTTAAATATCTAAAGCAACAGAGTTATGAAAATATTCCTAAATGATGTTGCCAGACAGAAGAGTATTATCTGTGCTGTTTTCTGTATGCAGCACTGTTCATTGCTATGCAACAAATCACAGAGGTCAGCAGACCCTGACCCTGCAAAGCAGCTGTGTTATAGCAGTCACTGGAAAACACCAGTCCTTGCACATAAAATTGCTTCAAGCAAGAACATCTTTCCCAGAAAGACTGAGATCTGCATGCTGGATCATGCTTTTCTTCTGAACTGCTAGAGGTAAGTAAAGCCCTTATGGAAAGAACAGCATACATGTCCACCTAGGATATTTTCAGAACTGTCACAAGTTCTTATAGATACATCCATACATAATAAGGCATAATAAGGGGGCACTTTAATGGCACCAAGAGCAGCTTCTCCAGCTGCAACTACCACTAGTTAGAGCCTTATCTCCCTGCTGCCCCTTGCCCCAGCTCTGGAGATAACCACTCTGGGAGCACTCTGAAGACATCCACTCCTGGAGCTGTCAGTGCTCTCTGAGCTGCCTCCCCAGCTCTGGATTTGAGCAGCAAATTGGGCAATGCAGCACAGTCTCCTTTGCTGTGCTCCCACCCCCTCTGGCTGCTCTGCCCAGCAGACTCCCTCTTGTGCTGCCCTTCCTCCTCCCTCAGGTATTTCTAGGTTGCTCCTGGGTTGGCAGAGTTATTTAGTGCAGAGAGGGCACTTGTCTAAGATTTTTAAGTCGCCACTACAGAGTTTCAGGTCATTGGCATTTCCCATTCCACTGCCATGAGCTCTCTAATACCAGGCAACACTACAGCTTGAGTTTTCACCTCTGTGTAACTAAACTGAAGAATTTAAACCCTCAGGCATGTTTGGATGCCTGAGTTTGAAGACAGATGTCAAGAGCTGGGATGCTCCCTCACACCACCATGGAGTTTGCCACTCTTCACAACTCTCTGTGCTCCAAGGAGGGGGTTCCCAATCCTTCTTTTCCTTTGCAAAAGGTGAAAGATATTTCGTGGTCTGGCTGCTTGAAATGAGGACACTAAAGACACACTACAGCTGGGGAAGATGAAGGACTGGCCCAGAAGGGAGATATTAACCATCCATTTCCTATCTTGCTGAATGGGGGCTGATGAGCTAGACCGCAGCATTAATGGCTCCTAAATGTTATGTATTTTCTCCCCACTTCCTGCTGGATGGGGACTGATACCACAGAGTTCCAGCTGGCTGCTCTTTTCTTCCCAGGAGAATTCATGTATTTGCTTAAGTAACTTAATGAGATGCAAAAGCAAGTGGAGAACAGGAGAGATGTGGGGCCTGCAGGTCCTCAGCAGAAATGCTGTGTTTACTTCCCACTTGTCCTTCACTCCTTTTCCATCCTCTGCTCTCCTCCTTTCTGGGCACACCTATAGGGACTGTAGCCCTTGATGTCGGAACCAGATTCTCCCATAGTCCTTGGCAGCAGCGTTCCAGACTGGATAAGGCAGGACTTCAGGCTGGCCTGAGCCGGGCAGAGCTGGTAGAAGATGGAGCTGCAGAGGGGCATGGCAGAGAGGTTCAGCTCCTCCCTGGTGGGTGTTATAGTGTGTGGGGAGCTCCCACAGCTCCCTCCAGCTGGGCCTGCACCCACACTCTGGCCACTCTGGCCACGGGCTTCTGCTGATGGAGAAAAGCAGGACTTGTCTGGTAAGTGGGACAGAGAGACACCCTGCCTGGACAGAAAGAGCATGGAAATGGGAGAACCAGGAGAGCTGGTGAGGCTCTGCCAGCTCCAGTGCCAGCTTTGCCCTCAGAGATGATGGCTTCTTTGACGTCTCTTCACCCTCTGTGGACACAGCCTGCACCCCCCAGCTGGAGGCACAGGAAAAGCTGGCAGCTGTTGTGGTCTTCTCTCCACTGGGAACAGACTGAAACTGTTTTTCTTCATGGCTGTTTTATGAGGAGTGGGAAGAGAGCACCCGGACAGAGCACTGGAATTAACTTTACAAATGTGTCTCCCTTTGACAAAATGTTTGAGCTTTGCCAGTTCCTTTGCGTTCTCTCCCACTGGCTGAGGACAGCCTTGTCCTGAATAGGAAAAGGGGAACAGTGCAAGAGCACAGATGTCTGACATCTTCCTGTCTTCTGGCTCAGAGCAAGGGAGATGAATAAAAGCTGCCAGAGAAATGCCTTGGAATAACCCTTTCTGGTTGGAGACACAGTATCCTGGAAACACCCATCATTTGGCAGAGACACTCACTTCATTCCTTAGCTACACAAGCAAATTTCTTTAACTCTTCTCAAGATCATTTCTGGACTGGATTGCAAGTGTTTTCTGTTAAAAACAAACAAACAAACAAACAAAAATGCAACAAAAAACCCCAACCAGTTTGTTTCATTCTGTTTTACATATGTGGCATTTCCTAAAAGGAACAAAATGTTGAGACAATGAAATATTTTTCCTTTTTACAGCCCTATCTTTCATTAAGAGACAGTTTGCCTAACATCTCTTCTTCCCTGTTAAGATGATAGATGGGGCTGAACACGACTTACAGGATCCAGTGGGGTGCCATTTGCGTCACCAGCAACAGCGGTCATCAGGGAATGATCTACCATTCCAATTGCTTCAAGGAGAGATGGAGAGGAAAATGGAGCAGGCTAAGATTATTTATTACAGTGAATGGAACAGACTTTGAAGTTAGACAAATGGAAATTTGGATTATTTGCAGGAACAGATCCTATGTGAGGCTCTTGAGTTAGGCAAGGCTCAGGTTTTGGAGGAAACATCACATGAGTGTACTCAGACTTTGAAAGCTCCAAGAAGGACAGCTGGAGGCTGCCTTAGCAATCTAGAAAGTGGTGCATCAGTGATGAACCAGAGAATGGAGTTCATCACCACTGCCCTGCTCAACAAGCTGGGCCCAGCACTCCCCTGGATGTCATTCTATTATAGTTGCTGGGGGGACACTGGAAGGGACTTCAGAATAACAGGGGAAACTCTGGTCTTCTACAAATCAGGTTTTTGCTGCAGAAGACTTTCCCTTGCACACTTGAGACCACCAGAGAGGAGGAGATGAACAACCAACAAAAGGCCAGCCATCAGATTTACTGCCTAAACAGTGATCTCACTTGCAGAGATTTTTACATGGCCTCTTACACTTCCCCACTTCTGACCTGGAAGCCCTGAAGTACCTGAACTGTCACATTTCTATCTTCCCCCAGGGAAATCAACCTGGATGGAAAGTGCCAAGTATGCACAAGTTCTGTGAACTCTTAGGAACACTTCTGAAAGCTGAGCTAAGGAGAATGAGAGACACAATGCCCGAGTTACTGGAAGTGCTAAGTGCCCTAGGAGGCCTCCCTGAAATTCTTGACACACACCAGCAACTCTTTCTCGGCTCATCCTCACTGAAACTTCTAAATTGTCAGTGTTTTAATGATCCCTCCATGCCATTTTCTCACCTCCAGTCCACCAAGCTCATGGACAGTTCTGCTCATGGAGAAACCTGTAGTAATTCCATGGAAGCAAAAAGACTGAATCTGACAGGGGTGCAATCAGACCATGAGGATTTAGCAGCAAATTTTACAGGGAAAGAGAGAATTGGGGGTTGGGGCTGTTCTAAAATAAATTGTTTGACCAAACACTTGGCAAGTTCTTTACTCCTCATTTCTTTCTGAACACAGTTATTTGTCCCAGATTCACACTCTTTCATGTCCAAGCGAATTTCTTTCACAAGATTAAACAGCAGCTGGAGGCAGGTGAAATCATAGACTTTGACATTAGATTGTCAACAAATATTACATTTCTCTTTTTTTTTTTTTTTAACTAAACAGCTGCAGTGATGGCTTTGCTGGCTGGTGGTCAGCTGAGTCTTCACAGAAATGTAACACTCCTTGCCTCAGTTTTCCCATATTCCCAACTTGTTTGCTCTATGATGGAAAACTTGGCTTCCATGGCAAGACACTTAGTAGCACCTCCAGTTGCAATGCAGCCAAGAAAAATGTACTGCAAGGACCAGGGGAATCCTTACAGCTCTGACAAAATAAGGGTTCATCCCTTTTCCTTTGGAGGGAAAACAGTGCTGGGGCACCTTCTGTATCCTAAGGTAATTGAACAAATAGATTTTCATTTCAAGTGGAAGATGGATGGGAGGAGGTTGGAGTCCCTCCGATCCAAGCTGTCAACATGAACACACATTTCAATTGCATTTACAAGGAAATAAAATGTGTCTCAGCTTCTGGACATTCAGAAAAAAGATGATGATCCCTGCAGGAAGAGTGCAGGACAATTTTCTGCTGATGAAATTTGCCTGGCTGTTGTTAAGAGATGTCATCTACCAGCTTTACCAGAGACAGATAATGCCTGAAGTCAGTACTGCACTTCATTCTCTGTTAAAAATCTGATTAATGACACTCATCTTTTTCTCCCTCAAAATTAGATATACTCTCCTACTCTTAATGCTTAAATGATTCTCAGAGGGGTCTTTTTTTTCCCCTCAAGCTTGGGGTGAATAATATGTTTGCCTGGTACAATAAGTTGTAAAAAGGGAAGGTTGGGCCTTGAGTTACCTAAAATCTGCAGGGGCTTTGTCAAGTTCTGTCTCAAACAAAGTACTGGTTTAAAAAGCCCACACCTGGTCTAACCTGCCCTCAGTGATAAATTCTGTCTTTGGGAAGGTAGTCTTGAGGGGTTGGTTTTGAAGTAATTTTCATTTTCAAAGTGTGCATAACACACTTGAGAGCACAAATGTTGATGAGTTTTGGTTGATTTAGTTTAATTGAGACATTAGCTGTATTGCAGGTAAATGGATCTGGAATAGCTGCTAGAGCACTCAGTTTTCCAAATCATTACATAAGGATGAGATTACAGTCAAATATTTTATGTTAATATGCTTAAGCACTTAAAATTATGGAAAGTTTTTCATCAATAAGTGCAAAATTATTGCAGAAATTCTGAGTATCAGCAGGGTTTAAATGCCTTTAATTAATTTTGCTTACATTTGAAATAATCAGAATTATTTCAGTATAATAAACTAGATCAGTCCCTGGGAAGACTCACATAAAGTGGATTACATCCCACCTGAAATAAGCTTTGGCTCTGTCACTTAGATAATCCATTAAAAATCCCCAAAAGGCTAACAATTGTAACTGGAACCACAAATTATAGTCTGCATATGTTACTCTGTTAGGTCCAAAGAAAAATACCTGCTGATTTGAATAGGCTACAGATCAGGTCTTACATTGTGCACCTAAATTAGAAATTCATCTGTCTCTGGGACAGAAACTTAACAAGTTCTCTCTTCCAGAATTCAGTTCAAAATCCCTTCTGTTTCTGAGGAAGTAATGTTTTCCACATTTCCTATTTTCACTTGTACTATTCAAAGATCGAAAGCAAGGATTTACATACAAGGTGCTAAATAATCTGCTGAATTCAAATCAGTTTCCACTGGGTAGATAAATTTTTTTCCATCCACATTGAAGTTAAGCACACTGGACCAGCCTTTCTTTTAACATCTGATACAATGTAAACAGGATGAATGAACAGGTAGATGGAAGAGCTCTGAGCATTTGGCAGTGAGGAGGCCAGTCCTGCCCATGGCACAAGTCAGAAAACAGAGGGCAACAGCAGTGACAGTGATGTCCAACACAGTGCAGGGAAGCAGCAGCAGAGAAAGCAATAAGGCCAAGCCAGGACTACTCTGGGCTCTCAGGACTGCATTGATGGCCTTGGCTCTTGTATTTAGAGAGAAGGACAGAGGTAAATAGCTAAAAATAGCTAAAGCCTTTTTCCTCATTCCTGTTTTCTCATGGCTATGTTTGCATGATGAATGTCAGTGAAGCCAACACACTGGGTAGGTTACTTGTGCTTGTCCTGTTTGACACAGTTACTGCCTGAGCTCTTGCTGTAGTAATTTATCTGCAGCTGCCTCAGCTCAGCTTGGCCCTGCCACAGTTTCTCAGCCTGCATGGAGAGCCTTTGTTGTCCATCATATCCTCTCCTGTAAGAGCCTGAATGAGAGGTGTGGGACTCCAGGGGCTCTCCAAAATGCAATTTATTCCATCCAAGATGTTACAGCAGCCCAGGGTGGTGGGTGACAGAGCTGTGCCTACAGCTGTCAGCTCCAGCTGCAGGCAGGCCTGGAGACCCTTAGTTTAGGTTACAGTGCATTATAGACTTTCCTTTGCTGAGCATCTTCATACATGAGAACCAATCTGTACCTTTACTTTTATCTATAGCCTATCATAACTACTGTAATTACCATAATTCATGTTAATATTCTCCAATCACTAAAAGTCAGTACATTACAGTTGAAGCCAGAAGTTGTTTTTCAGTTTTCTTGCAGTAGAAAATTCTGAGACCTTTTTTCTACTTGCCACATTTGCTGACTTGTTTGCCTGTGCTATCTTTCTGCTTGGTAAAAACATCTTCTTGTTTGAGGTGGGTTTATCCTTTGCTCTAAGTCATAAAAACCCCTTCTAACTAACAGACCCTTTGCCTCCTTGGTTATCTAGTAAGACTGGCTCAGCAATTCTTTTCTTCTGTATCAAAACTTGCTTCCATCTCTGTTCCTTCTTCAGATTCTACATTCAAAAACCTTTCTGCTAAACATAAACATCTGTGAGACTTTCTTGTCAAGCTTTCATCCTTCCCAACACTCTCCCTGCAGGTGAACAGCAAAGTCCAGACAATTTGCTCTGTGTGTCTATCTGGGCCAGGCTTTTCATGGTGCTCAGGCAGCTCAAGGAGACCCTTCTCCCTCTACCTAAAACTTCTGTTAGCCCCAGCTTCTATGAGCTCTGCCCATTATATTCCAATAGTTGTTGGGCTCACAGTCATTGTCCTCACACTGCTGTTAGTGTTTCATAAAACTCATGGAGTTGGACCCAAATGCTGCAGGGAAGAGAATCACTGACTCCTACAGGCATTGAATCAAATTTTCCCTTTACTGAAAGACATGCAGTCTTGCAGAGAGGGTTGAATCTAAAAGCTCGGCAGAGCATCATTGGTTTAGCTGTTTGGGTTCCTGAAGGGTGAATATCAAATAACAGCATATTAAAACCAACCCAAGAAAGGGCTGGAATGAGTAGCTCCTGTCTATTTAATTTTGAAAATGTACTTAAGCAACCTTTTATTTACAGCTAATCCTATGGAGCAGCCACTGAGACACTGCTGAAAGTTAAGAGCATCACCTCAGTACCTGAAGCAGTGCTAATGAAACCACAGAGCTGGGTTATTCTGCAGAAGAAATGGAGAGACGTAGAAAAGAGATTTCTGTTTTCTTTTAGCATTATTTCTTTTAGCTGGAGAACCCAGAGGTAAATAGAGGAGGCCAGGAGGTGCCAGTCAGGGTGCCACATGGAGAAGGGGTAGCCATGCCTAGAGGAGAAGCAGCCCCACAAGCACAGCAGCGGGGCAGTGACTGCAACCCCAGCCCTGCTGCTCAAAGCTCTGCCTGGGCAGTGAAGCAGGAGCTTCACCTCAAGAGCAACAAGTGTACAAACATTTCTGCATAGGTGAAAGGTGCCCAGCTGAAAAGGTTCAAGTTTGGGGCACTGCTACTCCTAACACTTTCCCTCTTCCCCCTGGGAGACCAACTCCCAGAGGCAATTGGATGCAGCACTGACCTTTCAGGACTTATGAAATGCAAACACAGCTTTATTTACTTCCTGACCCTTGGCTCAAAAACATCTGCAGCTTTACAAATGAAAAGCAAGCACTGTGATTTAGCAACTTCTTCTGCCTCTGCTTCATTTTGCCAAGAGACAGAGGCCACGCTGTGATGTGAGCACGGGTGTTGTGGTGACATTTGAGAACGATCAGCTGGGCCCCCCAGGCAGTTGGCACCACTGCTTTTCATCTTGTCTAGCAGGACAAAGCCTGGCTGCTCAGGTAAAGGGCCACAGCTGGAGATTTGAGTCAAATCAAGAAAATACATTGAAAATGAAGCCTTCTTCCTCAGAAACATCTTGAGTTTCTGTTCCAGACAAGACAGTTGAGTTAGCAGTCTGAACTTCTCTTGTTCCTCCAGTATGTGACAGAAAAGCTGCTGCTGCTTCTTTTGCACCTCTACTAGAAGAAAAAGCTGATCAAGTTTTGCCAGATCAACCCTGGGCCATGAGCACACGTGCTAATTTTTTTGAGGAGAGCTCTTGGCAAAGCTTTTCATCCCTCTTCTTCCTGAAGAAACTCTGGAAATTTGTTGGAAACAATTGGTTCCAGTCAATTTGGTGGGGTGATGCTGGAAACTGCATAGTGGTTGCTGCAGGATTCTTCAAAAAAAAAGCACTTTGCAAATATTTGAAACTGAGTCCATGCAAATTTCATTTGTCAACCTCATCTTCATGGATTCAGCAAAATGGAAAGGGATTCTCCAGTATCTGCCTCATCTGACAAACTTCAAGCAGTAGCAGCAGCAGGTTGTACTTTTGGCAAGCTAAATCAGTTCCTTTGCACATGAAAGAGCTCTCAGGATGTCTGCTAGGACAGATGTAGGTACACATACAAGCCTTCACAAGGTGGCAGATGAGGATGGTAAGGAATGTCCTGATTTTGTTCTCAGCAAATCTTGACACAGTATTTCTTAGCAGCAGAAATACTGAAAAAAATAGGTTTTGGTTATTTCTGATTACTTTAAGCCCAGGAAGTGGAAAGATAGTGTCATGATATTGTGCTTTTTTCGTACTTGATCCATATCTTATAGTACCAAAAATTTATATTTTCTTGTGGCATCTGCTGAATGCTGACAAGATAGATGTTAGCATCATGTTAGTACCTACAAATTCATTCCACATTGAAGTGGCTGAAAACAACTAATATTTGTGTTTCTACATCAATTTTGATGCTTTGGAAAATTCTATACTTCTCCCAAATGACAGAAGCACAAGGAGGGTTATGACAACAGAACTGTATTGAAATATTTTATTCAGCCTCAACTTTAGATTCAAAATGCCCCTATGAGGCCTTTTTAGTCTCCCCCTTTGTCTTTTTGAAATCAAATTCTTAGTTATGATAGCTTTCTCTTTCTTGGAAATGATGACAACTAACTTGTCTCCTCTGCAGTTTTTTGGTACTCTTCTATTATGACCCCTATTTCAAGAGAAATGACATCACCTGCCATGAACCTGTAAGTTGTGTAAAAAACAGCTCCTGATGCACTCTCACCAGACCCAGGTTTGAACGAAGGCTGCCTGAGGAGAAGTCCAGACATGCAGCCTGTGGCAGGAGCAGCTTCTGCAGAGGAGAATGATCCCTCATCACCACGACTCCACAGACAGACTCTGGCTGGTGTCCAACTCCATCTGATACTTCACCACACCATAATGACTTTTTTCTAGCTGGCTTGTCCTGTCTCTGCAGTCTCTGTACCCCAAGGGGCTGCTTTCAGGGAGATGAACTGGTTTGTCCCAGGCCAGAGAAGGAAGCCAAAGGCCCCAGGCAGAAGTGGTATGCTCAGCAAAACCCAGAAAAAGGGCAGCATGTGGCCAATGCAGAAGCTGCACCAGCAACAAAGGCCATTCTCATAAAATACATCACTTATATTTCCTGGTGAGTCAACCCTCCTTCCTCCCCTCAGGTCACACTAAAGGAGAGTGCAAGGAACAGGTTTGGGGTTTTCCTGTCCATCCTGCATTAGGTGGGGATGTAATGACAGCATTGCAGCTGGCAAAGCTGCACAGCTGTCCTACAGGAGTCACACACCGTCCTTCCTGTCTCTGTGGTGAGTGGATATGCTTTTATGGCACACTGGAAATGACACAGTCCAGTGCTCAGTGACTGCTGAATGCTCTACAGTGGCATCAGTCAGGGACTCTGGGATTTGCCAGAACAAGTGCTGCTCAGGAAGCAATTCCCTCTCCTCCCTCTGTTCCCCTTAACCCTTCTTCTTGCTTTTCTCCCCATCTTTCCTTCTCTCCTTTCTTCTTTCCTTCTCTCCCTCCTTCTGGAGAACAGCTCCTACTATTGTTTATCACCACATGGTATTGCTGGCCATGAGGAAACTTTGGAAACCAAGGAAAACAGAGACCTTGTGACAAAATTCAAGTGAACAATGGCTTCAAGGGCACTCAGCTCTTGGCAGCACAAGCACCACAGCGAGCTCAGCATCTGGCAGGATCAACCCTGGATTAGGATGACAAGAAGACAAGGAAGCAGAGAAGAACATTAGGAAAGATGAAGAAAGATGTATTGCTTTCTGGAATGAGATGGGCAATGCAACCCTGCAGGTATTTGTTTAGAATTCTATGTTGTACCATGATCCATATGCAAAGTCTGATGGCATAATATGGCATAAACTGGAAATAATATGGCATAAACTGGACTGCACACTTCTGAAGCAGTCTTCGTTTTGAAGGCAGCAGAGTTAAAAAATTCTGTATTGTTGATTCTTTGTCCCATCTGCTATTCTCTCTCTTTCTTTCTTTCTTTCTTTCTTTCTTTCTTTCTTTCTTTCTTTCTTTCTTTCTTTCTTTCTTTCTTTCTTTCTTTCTTTCTTTCTTTCTTTCTTTCTTTCTTTCTTTCTTTCTTTCTTTCTTTCTTTCTTTCTTTCTTTCTTTCTTTCTTTCTTTCTTTCTTTCTTTCTTTCTTTCTTTCTTTCTTTCTTTCTTTCTTTCTTTCTTTTTCTTTCTTTCCTTCTTTCCTTCTTTCCTTCTTTCCTTCTTTCCTTCTTTCCTTCTTTCCTTTTCCTTTCTTTTCTTTCTCTTTTTAGCTCTTCTTTCTCTGGTGGTGAGGATTGGTCAGCTCCTGCAGTGGTTAGAGTCATTTGCAGACACTAATGGAGGTGTTTGGGTTCATTGCTGTGTATGTTTAAGTAGCCGTTCTTTATGATTCAATTTTTCTTCCATGAGTCAACTCATGCTTGTTTCAGACTTCACAAGAGCTATTTTACAGCAAAAAGCCTCCCATCACTCTAAGTCCTTCTATAGAGGTACACAGGAGGCTGCATGCTCTTTCCACTCTTTATAGATTTCAATGGAAGAGTATATCCTATTTATAGAAATCAATTGAATAGTTCAAATAAAGCACAAACAGTAATACGAGATGATGACAACTGAGGCACATGTTTTGAGTGATTAGCTGTCCATCAACTTTGCAGTATAGGTTGGCTGAACCAAAAATTACGTTGTTAACATAGAAAGAAACTAATTCAGCATGTCAGAAATATATTGACTTCACAACATTAGATAGAGTTCTTCCCTTTGACTAAATCTGGTGGATGCAAAACAGCTTTGAGAAGATGCTTCTGTGAGAAATGAGAGATGTGGGTCACATCCTTTCAGATGTGGGTTTTACACTGCCTACATGATGGCTTGTGTTTGCAGAAGAGGTGGCCACTACCATCAGCTACTTTATAATGTTAACCTACTATTTAACTTTTCTTTTTTTCACTATAAGAAGGAAGGATTTAATTTTGGGTTGAGTAAAGTATGTTCCACAAACCAGAGCAACATTTTACAGTTTTTCTTTTGAATGCAAATACAACCCATATATCTCTACTATGGATCAGTTCAAACCAATTTCAGTCCAACTGATTTATTTTGCTCAGCTACCCAACTCAAAATTTATTCAAATTAGCCTATGAGTCAGAACCTCATAAACATAAGTGAAAAGCACATGTATATAACATGCAGGAATCTCTCTGCCCACGAGTTTACTCTCCAAGTCAGGTGTCAGAAAGGTTCTTATTTCTATGAATATTTAGTAAGTCTGTGCAGGAATTGGGAAGCCAGCCTGGACTATGAGTATTCTACATCAGGGCCCAAGCCAGACAGTGTTCTTTCCTTGCTGCTCAGATTTCCAACTCACACTTCCCTTCTACAGCAAAGGTACTCTTGTTCTGGTGGTTCAAGGGTCTTAGAAGGGCCAATTCCCTCAGTGTGCACAAGGTAGTTCTTCAGAAGTCATTAGACATATTAGCTCAGCACTGGGGTTAGAGTCAAACAGAGGTGCTGTGTTCAGAGAGAACCTCTACAGCAGGAACAATTCATCTTTTCAAGGTCTAGGAGCGCTCCTCTGCCATCACCTACTGAGTGCCTCTGCTGTGGCACTGGCTGTTTTAACTGCAGCTTGGGATCTGAGGGCTAGACTTGATTCAGCACTCACAAGGAATCTTCCCTGAATAAGCAGAGTAGGTGTTGAGTTTATAAGAAGTGTCAAAGTGGCTGTCTGAGACAAGAAATTACTTTAAGAGGTGAAATGTTTTAACGGGTTTCTAATATAGCTGCGCTGGGCGGAAAAAGTAAATGAATGTGAAGTTGTTATGGAACCTCCTGTGTACATGTTGCAATAAACAGGGGTGTGAAAAGCTCTGAGAAAGACACAGGAGACAGAAATGCAGATGAGGGAGGAAAGCAGAGGTGGGTGAGAAATGATCTAAGCGTTGGCATTGTGTGCAGTACAGTGGGCATTGCTTATCTCCATGCACAGCACAGCACTTTGCTACTCCTTCCCTCCCTGGAGGGGCTGCCTCAAGGCACTGGTGGGATTGTCTTCTTTTCCATGCAGACGGGAAAACCAAGGCAGGGAGAGGTCAAGACCAACATTTTAAAAACTGATTTTCTGTGGCTTGATTCCTGCATGTCTAAAAGGAAACCAGTCTTGTTTCCTTAATGAAAGCCATGACTTTCATGAACCTCATGACCTTCATGAACCTCATGACTTGCACAAGTGTGGACTATTGCCTGCTCAGCACATATAAAAACAAGGTCCAAGGTGTCTCAGATTCAGCATTTGAGATCAGCATATGGGACATGTTGGTCTCTTAAATGCTACTGTCCCTCATACAGAAAGCTACCACAATTACTTTCCTTTTCTAATATAGTGAAGAACTCTTCTTTTTAAATATTATATCTGATTTGGATGTTACTTATCACAGCTTTTATATTCACATTGTAATACAAGCTGTCCACAAATAACATGGAGGGATCTATGGAGCTGCATTTGCTTTTTCCTGACATTTGTATGAGTAAACTCATCTGACTTCATAGGGCAGATGAGGAAACTGCATCTTTCCTATATGCCACGAAAAACTGTAAGTTTTTTTTTTTTTTTGATAGGGGTATTGCAGCTCCCCTGACAGAACTACACCCACCCTCTGTCTTGCTGAGTTTGACACTGCCTTCGGTGACAGCACAGATGCTGGAGCTGAGCTCCTTGGTGACTGTCAGGCAACGTGGCCACAGAGTGGTGGCATTCTTTTAGCAAGGATTTCAAGCACGGAAAAGCTCCTGACTGAACTGAGAGGAAACCAAGTTGACTGCTTGACACAGATCTAGATTTTCTCAGGGCAACTTTGCAGTTGGAAATGTCAGGGAATTCAGACTGCATCAGTGAGCGCCAATCCAAATTCTGGTGCCACACCTCCCTTTGCTCAGGTGCTCACTTTGGCTCTACCACAGTGCATTCTCTTTTTTCTGCTATTTTCCCAGCTCCCATATATTAGGCCCACACTGTTTCTATTTGTGCAAGTATCCAGTTCCTCATATGGCTTTAGGAAAAAAACAGTACACCTCCACAGATACCACAGACATTTTGGAAAACCTGTAGCTGGCATTCAAATGAATCTTTGTTGTTTTTATTTATTTGCAATGTCCTCTCCTCTGTAAGTATCTACTGAATAATGAATTTTGGACAGGCTAACTTCACCTTGACAATGTCAGATCTCTGTGATGTTCTTTCATTTCTCTCTCCTCGACTATTCTATGTAATTCTGTGAGCTGTTAAATGGCAGCTGTACATATATATACATATAATGATCTCCAGGCTCTACACAGGCTTTAGGAGACAAACACAGACACGAGCAGATAAAAGAGTTTATCCTACCCCAACAGTCAGCTCTGGCTGTTTGTGAAAGCTGCAGCATGACTGTGTTTCATAAAGACAGTTTTTGACCGAGGATGAGTGTCTCCCATACTGCCTGCAAAGTTTTGTTGCCCTGGAAACAGGTATTATTGTTATGTGGAAACATTTGTGAGATGTATGGGAACACCAAGGTGATTTGGATGAAATATGGCAATGGAATGGCAATAGTGGTGTGCTTAACTGTGCTTACAAAAAGTTACAGATGAGAAGTATTATTCATCAGCAAAGTACAATACCATGCAGAATTTTCAAATAATTCACTTCTGAAGTTCTTCTTTAACAAATTCATGCTTGTCAGATGTAGAAAAAGAGAAGGGAAGTTATAAAGATGAGGAGGTAGTAGTTACTGTTATTTCCTTAATTTGAGATCTATGCTTGAATGCCTTTGATATATAAAATAAATACTTTTTTTTCAACTTACAGTTTCATTGTACAAGAGGAAAAAAAATGCCTCAAGGTTTTGAAAAGCCACAGTTTAACTGTGGTTTAACTGTAGATTTACCTTTAACCTGCTTTATTTGATCAGTAGAAAATCCCTGTATAAACTCTCTTATTTTATTTATCTTAATATGTTATAACCCCTTCAGTTGCTGAAAAATTGAGAATCAAACTAGCTTGATCCAGTATAACTAGGCCCATTCAAAATCTAATTTAGGGCTTGATTAAATGGTGCTAATGTAAAGTTAAATAAACTAAGTGCCAGTAAAAGCTATTTTAGGAATTGCCACTCCTGCTGAAGGGTAAAGAGTTTAAAACAAACTTATTTAATTTACTTTAAAAGTTACTAAGATAAACTATTCTAAGTGCTTCTGTGCAGAAAAACTTGCAGAGCTATGACAATGGACTCTGGAAAACTGCTGCTTAACACGAGTAATGAGTGAAGCACAGAAACAGAAAGCAACTAAACCTTGCACCTTTTATAAACAAAAATCAAAATCAAAATACAACACCTTTCCCCTTTCCCTTTAGGGGGGTGAAAAATACAATTTTGCCTGTATTTTCTCATTTTTCTTGCCATTGCTGTTACAGTTGTGCAGTGGGAGCACTGGTCCCGATACAACTGTGCCAGCAGAAGCAAGCTGGGATCAGACTGAGCCTGGCGAGCGAGAGAGAATCCAGCAAATAACGCGGCTTCAGATCAATCGTTCTTGTAGTGCCAGAAGTTTCTCAGCAAGAGCCATTTCACAGATACATTCTCCACGGAGGGCTATATGAGCAGAGAATGTATTTTGCAGGGATCTGATTACACTAAAAATTCCCTGAAAGGCTTGTTATCCCAGAGAGTCCCGGGGCTGGAGCTGCGGATGTCGGAGCTCATCGCACTCCCGAGGAGAGGGATGTACGCAGCAGAGCTCTGTCCCCTAGCGGGCACAGCGAGACGCTCCTTCGCAGCTTGTGCGTGGGGAATCTCCTTCCAGTGAAACAGGGAAGGATTTATTTGAGTATGAATGTATAATTCACATTCCTCACTCATGTCCCCCTCACCAGGGGGACACATGAGTGAGGAATGTCCCAACCTCCAAGTCAATTATATAGTTCATCTGGGTAGTTATGAGGAACTTAATTAGAAACTTTTATTCTCTTTTTAGTTTTTTTTTTTCTTTTCCATGTGCATTTTGAAAATATGTTAGACATTTGCTTCCCTTTTTCCCAGGACTGACCTCATTTCAGTTAAAGGCATTGTCTTCAAAAAGAGCGGAGCAGGGGGAACTCACAGTTTTCCAAGCCACATGAAGAGGTCTGCTGATTACTCAGAGCCTGGGGATTGCCTGAAGGATTCGTCCCAAGATCTGAAAAGCCAAAGAGATACCAACAACATTAAATTCATAATTTTCCTTGTCAAACTGGTGCATTTGTCTCCCAAAGGGAAATTTCATCCTTTAGCAAAACTGTACAGAACTTGTACATAAGGAAGCAGAAGCTGTCTGAGAAAGACAGTGGTCCAGAGGATACCATGGCAGCAGGGGCTCTGCTCCCAGGCAGGCACAGGGCACTCCCACTGGGCTCCTGCTTGATGGGACTGCCAAGGACCAGTGCCTAAAAGCAAGATTTTGGTGGCATTCCATTGACTTGGATGCATCACTGACTGCTTTGTGACTGCACACTACCAGATTTAATTCCTGCTCCCTTCCCACCACTTTGTCCCTGTCTGTTTTGAGAGAATCTCATCTTTAGCTCAATTCTATATCCTTCAGAAAGAAGCCATCTACATAGCTCCTGTGATGCTGTAGACCTGGAAGGAATGGACCACGAGGTGATCTCAGGTCTGTGCAACACCTTGGGGGATTTGCAATGAGTGAACATTCAGGACACATCTCTTACTATCCCCTTAGCATGAAACTGAGCTTCCAAGAGTCACACCCTACAGATAGCCTACAGTCTAGGGGAATTTAGATCTGTACTTAGCTCTGTTTTAGAAAGAAGGATACACCATACTCTGAACTGGCTGGTTACATTGGAGGCATCAGGGATACACCAATGTGGGAACACTCTTTAATCCACACAGGAGTGTGATGCCAATACATGATTCCTGCCCACAGGTGGCACTCAGTCATGAGCCCTGGCTGCTTGCTAACCCCTCTCATGAATGAGATCTCCTTCAGTTATGAGAAAAGTGTTAGCTTTGGTACTCAGTAATGACCTTTCCTTGAGGGACTGCAGATCTGTGGAGTGGAATAAACTGAGCAAGACTCCTGGAAAGTACTGTCTATTCCAGAACAAAACTCCAGTGTGCTGGGCCTGACCCTATTCATATCTTCTGTGCAAGTACAAGAGGTTTTAAAGTTATTTTGGCAGATGGTGTCGTGTCTGTTTCCATTCAAAAGCCAAGGGAGCATCTCTGTTTGGATTTGTGTCAGCAGTCCTATTTCCGGGTATTCTTTACCTCTCCTGAAATAAAACAGTCACAATTCCTTGGATATATTTGAAGGACTGCAACAGTTTATGACCTGAGATTTCCTACCATAAACATCTCAGTACCAAAATGGAACACATTAGGGCAATCCCAGAGAATGTCCCCGTGTGCTTCAGAACAACCTCCCAAGTCATGAAGCTGTGATGCAGCTGGGCATGTGATCTCCCTGGCAATGGGCACAAATCTGCCCATTATCTGGGAGAGATCCTTTAAGGAAATGACTGCACAGATTTGTTAAAAAAAAAAAGAAAAAAGAAAAAAGCAGAAATATTTTTGATGTCTATACCACACAGAGCAAGGCTTTCCTCAAAGAGCCTGTTAACTTGCTCCCAGGTCAGATGCTTCTCATGTGATGCAGCTAGGAAAAAACATGTGAAAAGGCATTCTGACTGAAAGCAGCATGGAAGTAACACTCATGGATGGAGAGGCCAAAACAACTATTTGTCTTCCTATTGCCCACTTTAGGCTACAGAAGAGGAACACTGAGCTAAGATAGATTTTTGCCTCATGCTAGAAAGGAGGCAGGCAGGATATGCATTCTGAGAAAGACAGCTGGGTTTTACATCCCCATCTTCTTGTGCTTCCATGAAGGTTGAAGTACATGAATTTTCTTTACAAAACCCTCTGCTAGGTTGCACAAGACCTACACCTCTTTGCATTTGTCCATCAGGGTGAGAGCAGAAAGGGGGGATTTAGTGAGAATGTGGAAAGAAGCAAGGAATTTGTTTGTCTCTAAATTCTAGTCCAGAGTAGGCACCTGTCAGCCCTTCATACAGCAGAGCAGCACTTTTGAGAGATACAAAAAGCTGCAAGTTTAGCTTCTAAAGCTGCTGATAAAGGGCAACTGGGCTTGTAAAACCAGTTCCCATCCCTTCAGCCCCTAGAAGAAGGAGCCTAAGAACAATTTCTCTATCTCCTGCACAGATCTATGGCAGGCTCAGCTCCAGTGACAGCTGCCAGTGAGGTGAAGAGCAGCCCAGTTCAGACTGTCAACACTTTGGCTTTGAAGTTGTAAAATGTTTTAAAACAGACAAATATTTTTACTACTGTCCCAAATTTGTGTCAGATACTTTTGCTTCACGTAAAAGGAGAGTAAAATCATTGTCAGTGGTGGAAAATCTGAGTGCAGCCAAAATTACTCCTTCCCCTAATGTTAAACTTAACAAAGCAGCGTCCTTCACATGTGTGAAGGATTCAATCCATCAGAAAAATTCCCATTAAAAAAATCTCCAGCTGGATCAAGTGCCCAGTGAAAAGGAACTCAAGAGTTCAGCTCAAAGACCAAAGGTAGACACAGCCTTTGAGGGAAACTTGTTAGAAAGAGCTCTGATAGTGAAGAGGTCTTGGCTAGTGGAGAACACAGCCAAGCAAAGAGTTTACCAGTTTTTCCAGACTGACTTTACCTTGGCAAAGGTAAAAAATAAATTGGCAGCTCTCTGGGGCTCTGAAGAATTTTCCACGTAACTTAGTTCACTGTGCAGTGTTCAAAATAAGAATTTATGGGTACAAGGAAAGTGTATCACCTGCCACTGATATTGTGCAGGAACTCTGGGGAAAAGAATGTGATGGCCAACTTAAGATTTGGGATCTGCAAAAGTTTCCATTTTATCCAATGATTTATAGTGGGGCAGTTCATGTGTTTGTACCTCGTGTCTCTTTCATTACCATCTTACTCTTGATTCCTTCTGTATACAGAATCATCTTGGGTGGCATGGAGCAAAGAGGAGTGTGAATCTCCCTGTGCCTGAGGTTCTTCTTGAAATGACAACAGCAGCAGAGGGAAATTGCCATGACTCCAGTTCGTGTCTCTGCCCCCACAGATGATGAGCAAGTGCTACAGAGCTGCCAGAATCTTAATTTCACTTGGCTGCTGCTTGATGAAGCAACGGGAACAGAGGCAGGAGTGGTTTTCTTCTGACTGAAGAGCAATTTCATCTATCTACTGGATGATCTTGCTTACTATCATGCCTTTTTTCTCCTTTTAGTTTTTAATTAAAAAAAAAAACGCTTACAGTCTGAAAATACAAACTTCCCACACCCATTGTAAACAGGGCGAAATTGTGATTTTCCTTATTCCCCCTTCTGATCTCTATACTGAGCAGGGTCAGACAGTTCCAGAACTATTCTTTGCCATTTCCTCTGGTTTCTGTTTACTTCTCCACACTTCTCTCTTATTATTTATTACTCCTTTTATTTCCATCAGGATCTGCATGCTTGCATATAATTTTATTTACTGAGGGGATAAGTTGATGAGCATTTAAGCCTTCCACTGCTTGAAAGGGGTCTACAAGAACGACAGAAATGGACTTTTTACAAGGGGATTTAGTGACAAGACAAAGGAGAATGGATTCATACTGTAAGAGAGTAGGTTTCCATTACATATTAGATATTAGGAGCAAGTTCCGTACCGTGAGGGTGGTGAGGCGCTGGCACAGGCTGCCCAGAGCAGCTGCGGATGCCCCATCCCTGGAAGTGTTCGGGGACATGTTGGACAGGCCTTAAGCAACATGGTTTAGAGGAAGGCTCCAAGCCACGCAAGGGGTTGGCACTGGATGGCCTTCACGGCCCCGTCCAACCCCAGCCATTCCGGGACTCCGCCCGCCCGGAGGCTGGGGCACGGCCCGCACCCGCCCCGCCATGGCGGCGCCGCCGCCTCACAGGCCGCCACCCAGCGCCGGGCGGGCGGGGACAGCCGCTTTCCTATTGGCCGATCCTCTTCCCGTTCTTCTCTTCTATTGGAGGAGAGCGGCACGTAGGCGGGGACAGCCGCTGAGCGACGGCTGGCGCGACGAATGGGCGGGCGCGGGCGTCCCTCCCGGCCGGCGGTGGGGCGGGAGCCAATGGGAGCGGCGGGGGGCGCGTGCGGTGCCGGGAGCAGGTAAACAGCGGGGCCGGCCGGGCCGGGGGACCCGGACCCGGACCCGGACCGGGATGGGCACGGGGATCGGGATGCTGCGGGATATGGATGGGACGGGATGGGACGGGGCGAGCCCGGCGTTCGCGCGGGGTCTCGGGGTCACCGCGCTCCCGGAGCTGCCTGTGTCTCTGTGTGTGTGTATATACGTATAAATGCATGTTCTCATATAGGTGCATATTATACATAAAACCCCACATGTTTCCCATGTGTTTGTGTAGGTACGTGTGTTAAAATACCTGTATAGCTATTTCTCCCGGGCGGTGGCGGCGCATCCCGGCTTTCATTTGGAAGCGCCCCCGGCGCCCCTCCGGAGGCAGAGGGACACAGAGAACTCCGGGCAGAGTTCTCTAAGCGTTCAGAAGGGCAGCGACAACATCGGCATGGGAGCAGGAGCTCCTCTGGCCTCCTGCAAAGCCTCTGCCTGCTGCCCTGGGGCTTCTCTTGGCTTGTTTTGGTTTTTTTCCCCCTCTTTTCTTTAGTGTTGTCGGTGTCGCGGGCCGTGCACTTCGGATGCGCAGGGCAGCAGCCCAGCCCCGCTGTGTGCCCGTGTCCCTTTGTGATCCCAAGGGAAAGCAGCCGCTCGGCCACGACACAGGAGCTCAGCCCAGCACAGGTGTCCTTGGCTGTCCCCGACGTGTCACCTCCAGCCGCTGCTGGCTCGGGTGCCCTCGGCAGTGCTGGGACCGGTGCGAGTTGCTGCTCCCGCATGGGCTTGGAGGTTTGGCTTGTGTGAGCAGCTCTGCAGGGCTGTGGTGCCTTCGTGCTGTGACAAGGCTGATGGAGTATTTGGGCTCAGTGCTGGCAGAATAATCCTCCTGCCCCTCTCGGGCAGGGTCTGATTTCAGCTCTGCCAGCAGAATCGCCCATTGGGGCTACATCTTGTGCCTTTCTTGTGGGACAAGAGAAAGCAGTGCTGGTTCAGCCACGATGTAGAAAGAAAGGTACAACTCTTTACTGCTTCCCATAGCATTTGTGTTTTGTAATTTTTGTGTTCTGGGGGGGGGAAGCGAATGGTATTTGCAGTCTGAGATGGGATGTTCCAAGTCCCCTGGCATTTTAGCAGCACGCCCATTCTGACTGTAATCATTGGCAAGAGCATGGAAATCTTTCCTCCTAATTTTGCCCCCACCACTTCTGATTTCTTAAATGTATTTCCTTCTCTTCATATTTATCAACATCAGTGGTTGCTGCAGCTGAAACTTAGGAGAACATCAGGCTGTCAGTATCATCTCAAAGCTTTCTCTTGATCTCTAAATATAGCAAAGAAAATACATTTTTCTTAATCTAATTGCCATCAAAGAGAACAATATGGATAAGAAAGAATTTTAACTCTCAAGTGGATAATTAAGTTTTCTGCCAGGCCATAGCAGCTATTCTGTGCTGTACATTGTAGAGGTATTATTTGTGATGGATGAAATGCAAAGCAAAGAATTTAGATTGTTTGCAGCATGAAAATAAAAGGCAAACTGAGGCTAGATCTTAATGTTAGTGAACTGGCCCAGTTTAATCAAAATCCATAAAGCTGGTTTTTTGCAGTTGAGGAAAGAGGTCTCTTGCATGAAGGACATCTGGAAAGAGAATTGGTGATTCCTGCTTCCCTTCAGGATTCACAAGACTGCTGTAAAGCAGGAGTAATTGTATTCCCACCTCAGCTCTTCTAAGAAGCACTTACTACTGGCCTACTTTTTGTCCTCTTTCATTTTTTCCATAGAGTTTTGAGAGCTGGGTCATTTTGCTCTTAAGCATTGTATGATTTTTTTTTTCTTGAATGGGACCTGATGGTCTGAGAGGCAGAGAGGAGAACCTTGCCTGCTATAACTTAGTTTCAGTTTGATAATGGCCTGGCACGTTGTTTAATGTATTTGGTAGATCATCCTCTCAAGCTTTCTGTGAATACAGATACATTTATCTCAGAGCTCCATGTTTTCCATTCCTGAGCTGTCCTTCTCCCTTTTTCAGCTCAGCCTAGATAAACAGTCAATATGCACAGGCATATTTGCTGTCATGAGCATGAGTAGGAAAGGAAAGAAGCTCCCTTGCTTTCCATTGTGGCGTATGCAGCATCCTTTTGGCAGGCAGAAATCGTTTCCACAAGGCCCTTTTCCTTAGTTTTAGTAGTGAAACAAGACCAGAAAACAGTGTGGCTTTGTAACACCCCTGCCTGGTGCTCTGTGGCTCCCTTTTTGTTTGTCAAGCAAGTCCCTGGCTTTCTGTTCTTTCCCTCTGCTCAGCCCAAAGGGTGCTGTCCTGTGTGAGAGTGACCAGGCTGGTCCTTCCTCCTCTGGAGGACACATTGCTCAAACCACAGCTCCCTCAGGCAGCCCCCACAGCCTTGGTGCCGGTTCAAAGTGCACCTCTGATCAATAAATAGTGCCATTAGACAAAATCCCTGCTGGGTCTGTGGTGGGGCACATGGGGAGAGCCAGTGTTCCTGCCACACTGCCAAGGGTGCCTGCCCTGCTGGGACCTGGCTCTGTGACAGCAAAGGGAAACTGGTGCCTCACTGGCTTTTCAAAAGCAGGACACAGCTGATGAGCACCTAGTGTTGGCACCAGAGAGTTGGAGGGTGGTGAGACAACCCTTTGGCAGGACAGTTTAGATCAATCTAAGGCAGCTGTGACTTTGGTGTCTGCCACAGGAGCTCCTGTAAAGTCTTGGATCCCCTGAGGTGTGTTTGTGTCAACCCTCACTGGAACCATGGCTGTGTAAACAAAAGACAGTGAAGCTGTGTCAGCTCTGAATCTGCTTGCTGAGCAGAAGTATCATGGCACCTCTGCATGCCCATATCCTTGTTGAGATATTTGAGAAAATATCCTTAAAATTGGCTGTATTTCAACGTGAGTTTATTTCTTCCCATGTAACTATGAAGGTTAGTAATTGGCACAGTGGTTTTGCTACTGGTTTAACTCCTCCAGTGGGCATAACCAGGGTATTGAAAGTAGGCTAACTGGCTGTCCCTTCAAAGTCCTCTGCAGAACAGCTCTCTTTATATAGCAAAAAGGATTTCTTAAATAATATGAGAAAGTTCTTCAGTATTTTGATTGGGTTGTTGAAACCTAAATATTGGTCCCAAACTATCAGTGAATAAAGCTGTATTTATTTCCTCCCTGGTCTTTGGCATGAGCAGAAGGTTTTGAGAGTTATTTAAATCCTGTAGGTCACAGATCCTGTGGCATGCATAACTTATCCTGTTCCTCATCCAGAAGTATGTCATGATTAAAGAAGTCAGATCCACAGTCATTCAAAGACCTAAATCCTAGAACTGGAGCAGAGTCTGGTGTCCCAGCTGTAAATTGTGAGCCCTCAGGCGCTCAAAAGAGTGAACAAATTATTTATAAATAATAAATTCATTAAATAATTATTTAAATAATATAATAATAGAAATATTTAAATATAATTTATTAATATAATAAATATTTAAAGACAAAATAATTAAATAAAGTGTGTTAAGCATCCAGAGGGGAGACCTTGGTCTCTGTAAGAAATAAGCACACAAGTGTTAAGCAGCTCACTCAGTAAGAACATGGGATTACTATGAAGCTGCCAGGCCTGGTGTGAGGGTTAGCCCTGCTTCTGTTTCCCATAATGTACCACTTTTATCACTAAAGGAGGAACAAAATGATATGAAAAAGCAAGAGAAGCCAGGGGAGGAACAGATGTCTGAAAAATGTTTCACTTGGGTGGATTGAGTTGATGTTCTAAAATTTCTTGAAGGTGCAGATGTGTTGAGGAGGCTGTGAAAGAAAGGAGGGGTCTCCTACACCTCCCTCTTTCCTTCCTCCAAAGTGAATTTCAGTTTCTTTAGTGAGAAGCAAGAATATCTCACAGATCTTCAAAGTAAATACTCTGATGTCAGGGTGTGCTGGTTGGGCTGTGAATGTATGATTCAGATTTAAGTGACTGTGTCCAAATCACGTGGCTTCTTCAGCTTCCTCTTCTATTTCCTGAGACACAGGAACTTGGGTAAGGTTCTGTAGAGGGGAGTTGTTCTGGTAAATATAACTGCTGACAATGCATTAGAGATATGGTTTTGCTTGTGGACAAGTGGCTGGGCATCAGAAAAGTGATTAATTACTTGCTTTGTTAAGCTGACTTACTAGATGCTAAAAGGAATTTTCCTGTGAGTTGCATTTATAACTTCCTGAAATCCTGATTTCAAGGCTGTTCTGCCATATTCAGGGCAGTGCACCTTCTCCCTCTGGTGTCTAGAAAGAAGAGCTGTTCCTTTCCTTTCTGCACTCTGTCACTGCTTTGCCTGCTTTTCTGCATAGCAGTAGGTGAAAAGAGGCCAAGCATTTCTAGCCCCCCACATTTATTCTCCATGTTTTTGCCAATTCAAGTAGTTTTGCTTTTACTCACAAGACAACATAAGGAAAAACCCACAAGTGGCTCTCCTAAAAGGAGACAGGTGTTTCCCTTGCTATGCAAACCTCTTCATCAGCAAACGAAGCACTGCTAATAAAATTCATCTGGTTAATAAACAGTCATAAGACAGCATGTAGCTCCTGATTAGTGCCTTACGTAAAGCTGAGGCTCCAGGTTACTAAGAAACTTCTGCTCCTTGCTGATGCTCCTGGGAGTGTTGTGTAAGAGCTGAGCTTTCTGACAGGCAGCCAGTGTGTGAGGTGAATCTGTGTCTGGCCCCTGCCAAACAAGCACTGAGCACTGAGCAACCTCCTTTGTGCAAGGTAAGGTGTACTGATGGGAGAGGGGAAATAGAGGCAGCAAGTGTGAAAGCTGTGGTAGTGAAAAAGCGAGTTTCTTTAGTGCTGCATTGTGCTGATATCCGTGCCTGCAGCAGTCCCAGTGACTTGAACTGAAGGGATGGTCATGCCTGGGTGAGGGCAGGGTGAACCTGCTGCTGGGAGGAGATGGAGCTGCATGGTGTGCTGGAGCCTCCCTGCTGAAATCTGCCCAATCCTCTTCAGACTTCCAGTTATTTGCAGTGTGGTGTTCACTGTTTTCTTCCCCTCAGCTGTGCTTGTCCCCACAGCCTCGGGTGGTGCTTGGCTGTGCCCTCCTGAGCGCTGCCTTGGGAAGCGGCGATGATCACGTTCATGAACAATTCGGACAGCGAGGAGGAGCCCTGCAATGAGAGAACATCCCTGATGTCTGCAGAGAGCCCTCCTGTACCCTCCTACCAGGATGGCCCGCAAGCCTCAGAAGCAGGGGAAGCACAGGCACACAGGGTAGGTGTGTGTCCCTCATGGGGTGTGGTGACAGAAATAGTCCTGCTACCCCTCAATCCTTCCTACCAGGCTGGATTCTGGGATTGGCTTTGGTGTTGTTTCACGGGTGTCACACTCAGCCAGCAGCAGCACTGCCTGTTGCCATTTCTTCCACTCTGACTTTTTCCCCATTTTTATCTCCATATATACTCGTCCCTTTTGATAAAGATACCAAATCAGGCTTTTAATCAGGACCTGATGCACGTATGACTGTCATAGGACATCCTTTTTAACCTTCTTGTCTGCTCTGGTCAGATGCAGCTAATGTTAGAACAGAATCTAGTCCAGCAGCCAGCAAAGCAGCAGGATAAAGCAAGCACAGCATTGCTGAGAGAGGAGGAACATGTCAAGCTTTTGTCACCTCAAATGACATTTTTTTCTGTCTAGTTCTGGGCACCTTGCCCTTCATGGTCATGTGTCTGTCTATATATGTGTTTTTGAAGAAGTCCTTAGATATTAATGGAATTGTTTTAAAACTATTGCAACCTGTTTGCAATGGAATTTAATGGAATTTCTAATTGTATTGTTCAGTTGGTACCTTTCTATTAGGAGTCAGCTGCTATGCTGTGGTGGCCTACAGCAGCCTTGTGAGATATGATGGAATCAAGCTTTGAACACAAAGAAAAGAAGCATCTTACACACTTGCAAATATTTCTTTTCAGAAGAGGCGAGCGGGCAGCGGCCGTGGCCCAAACAATATCTCTGGTGGAGAAATGTCTGGCTCGGGTGTTCCAGTGAGAGAAAGCATCCTGGAAAATGAAGAGGAGGAACTGACTCTGAAATATGGAGCAAAGCATGTAATCATGCTCTTTGTGCCTGTCACCCTTTGTATGATTGTTGTCGTCGCCACCATAAAGTCAGTGCGCTTCTATACGGAGAAAAACGGGCAGCTGTAAGTGGGCTCTGCAAACAGCCTCAGTATGTGGGACCCCCTGCTCCACACACACGCTCTGTGCATGCAGAGTGCTTCCTTGGCAGGCTGGGAGAACCTTTACACAGGTAAAGGTGGCTCTGGAAACATACAGAGAGCTTACTGAAGTATGCTGTGCTCACCTGTGTAAGATTTTCCCATACCTGCTTTATACTGATGCGTTAGCACTGTCATTTAGGGTGCCCTGAGTGAGGCCTCTGAGCAGCATAATAATGAAGCTGCTTCATTCTGCAGCAGAAAAGGCCCAGGCTGAGCTCCTAGACTGTTCACTCACTAGCTGGCAGCAATGAGGGAATAGCATGTTCATTTGGATGAGTGTCTCATTTCCCAGTGATATTTCTGGTTCCTAAAGACTCATGGTGTGGATACATAATTCCATCCAGCTCCTGCTGACAGTGCCTAGCTCCTGGGGCTGTAACTGCTTCACATATGGGATGGAGAAAGGGGGACTGTGGTCCCTTGAACTGAATCAAAGGAAACAAAATGGGGGAAGGGGCGTAGGGTGGTGAGAAGGGATAAAAGAGTCCAAGACTCTCCTACCAAGTGTGGAAAGAAAGGGTGTCCCCCATTTCAGAACAGCACCTGGGAACCCAGATGCTCTGTAAGAACGTGCTTTTGATAGAGACCACTAATCTTTAGTTGATAATTAACTTGAGCCCAGCCTACATCTCGTGTTTGCTGTCCTTGGCAGTTCTACCTCCCTTTCTTTCCCACACACAGAGAGGTCTGGTTTTATCTGGGACAGATAGTTAGAAGAGAATATCTGTACTTTATATGGCTTTTGCTTTATCCTGCAGGATCTACACCCCTTTCAGTGAGGACACCCCATCTGTGGGCCAGCGTCTCTTGAACTCGGTGTTGAACACCATTGTAATGATCAGTGTCATCATTGTCATGACTGTGTTCCTGGTGCTGCTCTATAAATACCGCTGCTACAAGGTAAAGCATCCATGCCAGAGCCTTTTCCATCTCTGTGCTGTGAGCCTGGGATCAAATGGGCCTTGCACAGCAGTGAGAGACACAGGCACTGCACTGGCTCATCCTCATCTTGGGCACAGCAGGAATCATCCTGTGCAGAAGTCTTTGTCAGTGGTGATGGAGCTGTGGCTCTGAATAGGCTTTGCTATTATTTTGTCACTAATGGCAGGCCCTTGAAAACAAGGTCTGCTACTTTGTGTTAGTCAGGTCTGAGTCTTCTGCATCTGATTGAAATGTTTTGCCATTTGTACTTATGGACTAAGCTGTACCATTTACTGTGGATGCTTCAATTAAGACATTTCAGACAAGCTTTGTGGGAACTGGTATTATTTCTGCTTGTGGAAGCTCTGGTAGAAGAGCACAAGGCTTGCAGAGAAAGGCACATTCAGGTACTATGGTGCTCAGGGAGTTCTTATATGTGATACTAGCCCAGCATTTGAGCTCTGAGCTCTGTCCATTCCTGCTTTTTAAACTTGTCCCAAAGACAGAGTTTATTTTACAGCCTTGGGCAAACCCCTCCTCCTTCCTAGCAAACAGAAAGAATGTGCTAGCAGCCAGGATGAATACCCATGAAAATGCTTAGGCCAGAGACTGAAATAAACCCAAACCAGCTAAAATGCTAAGGGACAGAATACAAAATGAAAGTGGGAGAACTGGGAGGGACTGGCTGTCCCTCCTCCTTCACTGACCATAGGGAAGGCAGGGTTTTAGACACTGGAAGGGGAGTGCAGTTCTGTGACCTGTGCAGGGGTAACAGCCCCTACAATCACTGTCTCTTCTTGCCCTTGATAGTTCATCCATGGCTGGCTGATCCTGTCCTCCTTGATGCTGCTCTTCCTCTTTACCTACATATACCTTGGGTAAGTGGGACTGGTGCAGGTAACCTGGCAGTTCAGGGCTCCTTCACCTCTTGGCTGAGAATTCCCACTTTGAACAAGAAATGTCTCCCCTTCTGCAAATGGTCATTTAAATGTTGTTAGAAGACAGCTTTCCTTCTCTTTTAAAACTGGAAAAGAAGATCTTTAATAGTCAATGCTCAGTTTTACAAAAATCGCTGGGCAGTGATACCGTGAGCATGAAATGACCAGGCTGAAATTTGTGGTACAGAGGCCCTGAATTACACCTTGAGAAGCATGTGGAAAGGCACTTCATGTGCCAAGTTACTGTCCTGACTTGTCTTTTTTCTTAGACACCATTGTTTCAAGTTCATTCCCTTAGCTCCCAGCTCAGGTGAAAGGAAACTTTTAACTTGTGGGTGACGTTTGTTAAGAGGTTTTCATTTTGAACTGTGAGCAAATTGCACCTGGTGGGATGACACTGACAGGATTTCTTTGCTGTAGCTACAGGCCTATGCTCATTTAAGACTTGAAACCCTGCCTGCTCAAACCCATGGAATTGCTGTTGAACTGAGGACTAAGGCAGCGTGGTGCTGGTCTGTAGCACAGCACATCCATCTCAGGCAGGAGGAACAGAGCTCAGAGCAGCAAGTAGCCAAAGGGCAGGTTCTCCTTTCATGATGAGAGTTGCTCTATTCTGCTTCCTCCTGGTGTAGTTGGGGCTTTTTTGTTTAACTACAGCCAATGGGATGATTTGCATGTCACTTGCTTTCACTGCTTAGCTAAATTTTCTTGTGGTATTCCAGGGAAGTACTGAAGACGTACAATGTGGCCATGGACTATCCCACTCTCTTCATAGTCATCTGGAATTTTGGAGCTGTTGGAATGATTTGCATCCACTGGAAAGGTCCCTTGCAGCTCCAGCAAGCTTATCTCATTATGATCAGCGCTCTAATGGCATTGGTGTTCATTAAATATCTACCTGAGTGGTCAGCATGGGTGATTCTAGGTGCAATCTCCATCTATGGTAAGTCTGGGTTGTGACTCTCAAGGTGTGCTGCTTGGAGAGGTTCCTCTGTGGCAATCTCAGGACTCTGTATGTCCTTCAGAGAAACAACTTTATGGTGCTAAAAGCTTTACCAAGTGCCAGATGGGCAATTAATTTGACTCCCTGCCTTGTCTCTTGCTAATTGTTCGTGTAGGTAGTGTACCTCAGCCAGGTCTTTCAAAGTGGATCACCAAGTCAGGGAAGGACTGAACCCCACCTCACTGCATGGTAGGGGTGGCCGGATTTTTATCACTGGCAGACCCTTGCAGGTTTTGTTTATTGTTATCAAGAGATCATGGAAGAGGAAGGAGATGTGATGGAGGAGAGAGGGTAGGCAAGGAGATACTGGACTGAAGGCCTTCCTGCATGTGAAACACAGTGTATGTAGTGATGCAGTGTGGATGGAATGAGAACAAAGCACTCCCACTCCTCCTCTAATTAAATTTAACATCTCAGTGAAATGCTGCCATCAGCTTTCAAAGAACTCATGTGTTATTCTCAAGGGGCTTTTTATAGGATTAGCACAGTGAAAACTCTTATTATTACATTAAGGCTTGGAGATGGTATTTTAAGTGAACAACACTTTCAGGGACTTTAAAACAGCTAAAGTTATGCAAAGTGGTGGAAAGTGCCATTCAGGAAATCATCTGGTTTATATGGATAGATGTAAATTTAAGGGGAGAACATCTTAAAGATAAAGAATGTAAAATATGCATGACAGTTCAAGATGAGATTGGTCCTTTTCTTTCTGCAGATCTGATGGCTGTTCTCTGTCCCAAGGGGCCACTGAGAATGCTGGTAGAAACTGCACAGGAGAGAAATGAGCCCATTTTCCCTGCATTAATATATTCCTGTGAGTAAGATTAAAATGTTAATGTTTTTAGCCAGATGAAACTCTGTCTGTGTCAAAGCAAAGAGCACTGTCTTAGCTACTTTCTTGCCTTAAGAATGGTGCCCAGATATGTTCTGGATTTTGTAGAAGGCCTTGTTTACCAGTTATAATGTTGCTAACTCTAATTAGCCACAGGGAGCCCACATTTACCTTGTGAAGCTGTATGTTCATGAACAGACTAATCCTTTCATGAATATAGTGCAGAATATGCCTGGTTTTTTCTGCACACAAAACCCTGTGTGAGGTGGGCAGCAGTTCCAAGTTCTGTGCTGAGATGATGCTCACTCAATACATTAATTCATTGTGTGTATGCTTTACAGACACACTTTAAACATCTGATGAGGCTCCATGCTTCCTGCAGCCCCCTCTGTACTGTACAGATGCTGGTGCTTAGAATATATTTGCTTTATTGTTCATTGTTTGGCTCCTCACTTTGCAAAAGGCTTCATTCAAATATTGCTCTGCAAACAGAATCAGTCATCTCTGCCCTGGCTTTCTTGGGCTCTTTAACTACCACAGTGTCTGGTGCCCTTGTCCAGAGGTATCCACATGCCTAAGGTAAGATTGTTGGAAGGCAGAAGACTCAACACTCATGGGACCTGAACTTGAGTGCTTCATGGACCTCAGTGACTTTTTCATTACATCACTTGGAAGATGAAGGGTTATTCCCAAATGTTTGGTGCTAAGCTGAGGATGCCTACAACCTGAATGTTGTTTTTTTTTTTTCTTCAGGCATTTAATGTTACGTAAATACTTTTATGTGTTCCAAGCAGAGTCTCAGTTCACCTCAGCTGCCTTCCCTTTTACAGGACATTCTGTTATACTGACCTGAGACAATCTAGATGAAGTCTTTCACGTGCTTTAGTTAACAAACAAGAGCTTCCCTAAAGGAGAACGCAGTTCAGCAAATAATAAATACTGAACAAAAAGTTCTTGTGCAGAATGTCAGTGTCTCCATTGCAAGAATACATTCTGTGGCTCCCTCTAGATGCAAAAAAATCACCTTGGCTGAGCTCATCATGGAAAATCAGGCACTGTGTTTGCCTTGGCTTATTTTGTTTAGCTTAGCTTCTATAAAACCAGGGAACTGATGGACACTTAAATAAAAAGCTGATTTGGGTTCCCTTATGCTGATTTCAGAAAGGTTTGTATACCTTTTCAATTTAAGGATCCCAAGAATAAACCCCCAAACATCAGTTGCTGTTGGAACCAAAACAGAAATATGCAATATTTTGACAGGATGGAACCACAACAGTCAGGGAGGAAACTTGCATTCTGACAGCTCCTGTAATCCCTCACTTGCATACTGCACCTTTAGCAGAACATGAGCAAGCTGTGTTAGTTAATCTCTGGTTACCTTTTGTATTACCATCATTCCCTGGGAAATTGTTTTCTTTGAAGAGAAGAACCAGAAATCAGGAAGAAACCAAAGGAGTTGAGGACCCTAGTTCTGGAATTTTGCTTTCTTTAATCCACAGTGAAGATATATATGGACTCTTAGCTACTTGTGCCCTGGAATTTTCTTAAAACTGAATGGATGGCCTTGGCCTTCTCCCACCTTGCTGTCTCAGTTCCTAGGGAAACCAACTGAGTGTTTTAGAAGCATTTAGAGGGGCAAGGGTTTGTATTTCTAGGGACAGCTAAATACTTATTTCCTGTGAGCTATAGTGGCCAGTGTTTTATGCAGCTGATTACTTTCTTTCTTCCAGCTGCTATGATGTGGACAGTTGGAATGGCAAAGCCAGACACAGCAGCAAGAGGACCAAGTCAGCAGGCATGGGATGCAGGTTTGTTTGCATGTTCCTCTCCCATACAGAGCACTGTCCTACAGAAATAATGAATATGTTTGAGACTGAATGTAAACATAAGCCCCCAAATCCTGATGGATGAATTTTTTTTTCAGTGTTGTTACTTGCAGAACTCAGTGATGTTCATAAACCTGCTGTTAGGACTGGCAGCAAAGATGAGCAGACAGTGTAGGAAGCTCCAGTATTCAGGCCACTTTTATTTAAAAAAACCCCAAACAAACAACAAATCAAACAGAAGTGTTGTTCAACTCACATCTTCAGTGTACTGAAGTCAAAGCTGAAAGTGAGCTAGTGGGGAGTTATATTTTTCCATACTGGGGATGGTAAATTACAACATAGGCTCCTAAATATATTACTGATGAGCTGGTGAAATTCAGTGCTGCATTCAGACCAGTGCCATGGTGCACCTCTCTGTAAGTGCTCTATGGCTCACCCAGTTAAAGAAAATAAATCTCTTTACCCTTGGGTAAAGCCTTGTGTTAAGGCAGTTACCCACCAGTAGCTTTTGTGATTCAAGTTTACATTGTAGCTGGTTCTGCAGTAATTTGGGTGCCTTTACTTTATCTTCTTGAGATGCAAATTAAACTGCAGTTTTAAGGTGACTGAATCAAATCTTATGTGTGCTTTTGGGAGGATTTCCCATCTAGTCCTGTTGCACTTCAGAGATGACAGTACTTTTGAACGTTAAAGCAATGTGTGCAAAGGTTTGATAACTGAACATGCTGCTTATTTCAGGATGAAGCAGCTGACATATCAGGAATGGCAGGGACACAATCCTGCTGGGAAATGGGGCACAGAGCAGGCACAGACAACATGCTGAGGAGTACAGAATGCTCTGTGGGAGCTCTGTGTCCCAGATCACAGTCTGCTTGCACCTGCAGCAGCAGCAACCTGTCAGACTGACACGGACTGAAGAGTTTCTAGGAGCTCCTGAAAAATAGGAGCTGTCAGATAAAGTCACATATCACAGACTGACTGCTTCCAAAAGTACTGCCAAAGGCTCTGTCAGATGTGCTTTAACAGAGGGGGGAAAAAAGTGAAATTTGTGGACAATGAAATGTGTCTTGCTTTCTACATGTGAACAGTCAGCTCCACGAATGTCAGTGTGACTCAGGACTTCTCTCACAAATGGCAGTCCTCTTAGTCATCCATTTTGGTTATATGACTGGTTAGGGAGTACCTGAGCACTTCCACCCCAGAGGTATAACACTGTGGGAATGCACATTAACTTTGCTGGGTTTGCCTTGTCATTGTGGCCTGTGCAGAGCAATGTTATGTCTGTGTACCTGCTCCCTTGGTAAAGCCACTGAGCTCCTGGGTGGCTGCCAGAGAAGCTGTGAACACCCACGCTTCCAGCTATTCCAAACAATAGCACACACGTTTCCTTCAAAGCCACTAAATGTCTCTGTTTCAACTGGTCCGGATGGTCACATCTCCAGGAAACAGAGGGCTTACCCATGCAGGGCAGCTTCACAGGACTGCGGATTTCATGGGCTAAAACATGTTGTAACTGTAGCTGTCTCTTGTGTTTCTTTTTTTTTTTTTTGTAATCCACTCTTGGCCTGTTTTTGTGGAACCAAGCTGAGGATGGGAGAGAACACCTCAGGAGCCCTTCTCATGCAGAGTCTCAGATGTCAGAGACGAGGAGTCCTGTTCCAACCCGCCCCGTCACTTTAGAGGAGCTCGAGGAGGAGGAAAGTAAGGGAAGCTTTATACCTTGTTTTCAGTGTAGTCAGAGCCTGACATTTTTACTCTTTGTGGTTAACACTCTGTTACCTAATTTGGTATAATCACAGTTAATTTGAACAGTTGTGCTTGCTGAGCAATGAAGATCTTAAGTCCGACTGTGTATTACCTCTTACTGCTGCAGGATCTGTTCTGGGATTGTGGTTCCAGTGACACCTGTTGGCTACATGTACAATTTAAAACAATTCCTTCTTCCCCTTGACTCCTGTCCCTCTCTGTCCTTGTGCTTTCTCAGCTGGTTCATTTGTAAAGCAGCTCAGGGAGGCATCTCAGAGAATGAGGGAGAACAAAGCAATTAGTGGGAAGAGGGGCTGCAAGTCTCAGCCTCCTCAGGAATGTGTGGGTCCAGGTTGGTATCCAGGACTAGGAACGTTTACCTTCTCCCCAGGGAACAAGAATTTGTTCAGGAGGAAGCAAAGCTTAACACTTGTTTTCTTTTTCCACTTCTTTCAGGGGGTGTGAAGCTGGGCCTTGGAGACTTCATATTTTACAGCGTGCTTGTTGGGAAAGCAGCTGCCACAGCTAGTGGGGACTGGAATACCACACTGGCCTGCTTTGTAGCCATTCTCATAGTAAGTGAGCAGCTTTTAAAAGCTCTGTCACAGCCCCTGTTCAGCACAGAATTGTTGCCAGAAGTACCAGCAGCTGAGCACTGCTGAATCAGTCCAGGTAACCTGCTAGGTATTTAGGGATACTCTGTCTCTAGGCTTTAGACAGGCACTGCAGCAGAATGATCCAGACTAATCAGAGCAGAGCCAAGCATGGATGTGGTGGGGCTGAAACAGGCCCAGGGAACTGCTGGTGTGTTTGCTTCAGCCACAAGAGTCAATATTAGGAACTCCACACTGATTAGCAAGTGTAGTTGAAAAGGTTAACTCTGTTATGCTAGGGGGAGCTGATAGATAAGAGGGTGAGGACCTATCTTATTCTACTATTTGAACTGGAAAAAAAAAGAGGTGACTTAAATCCATGGAAATTATCAGTAAGGGCAGATGACTAACATACTGTAGCTGCTAAAGAGTTGGTCCTGCCAGGGCTAATGAAGACACACTGTTAAGCTTCCACCTGAGTGGAAAATAATTACTATGCACTTACTGTTTACCTCAACATCCTCATAGAAATTAACCAGAAAGACAACAGCAGGATTTTTAGAATGCAAAAGAAAATTGATTACTGTGTCCTTCTTGGGTGTCTGTTTTCCTACTTAGATCCCAAAGACAGTGCAAGTGACAGTCACTTGTGAAGACTGTGCATCAGAAAGCATGCAAACTAGAAATGAGCTGCCTTCACTGGAGTCTGTTCAGTGTAGCTTTCTGACCCCACAGCTCAGAGAAACCCATAGGATCACCAAACTCCATATGCTGCAGTCCAGCACAGGGGGGGAGTCTCTTTGCTGGGGAAAATGTTCTTGGTCATCCATCTTGTGAGGCCAAATGCCCCATTATGTGTCTTTAATGGTACTGTTAAAACTTGCTCCATCTCCTCCTGCAGTTTCATAATCTTGCTGCTAATGTGGCTTTCTGGTTCCCAAAAATATCCCCCCCCCCAGTTTCCCATCAGTAAGCACATCTCAAAAGGGAGATGAAATTTAAAGAGCAGTTGTAAGCCAGATATGGTCCATGAGAGAATAAGAGCAGAACTACAGGCTCAGGTAGATTGTGAACAAGTTTGCAGTCTAGAAACACTGATTTTAAAAAAGAATTTTGAAAATCCTGTCTGCTGATCTTTAGCTATTCGATATTTTTAGAATAATTTTAATTCATGGAAGAATTAGAAAGGGCTCTGATGAGAGAAGGAATCTAGAGGTACTTAGCCACAGTATCTACCCAGAATCTACAATAGCTTCCTCACATGTTCCAAAAAGCAGATCTTGGCCTGCTATCCAGGTAAAACCAGAACTCACCCATTGTAATAAGCAATCCAGCCAAGAAAAACCAGCAGTGGATTTAAAATTTTGTTTTGGGTTTCGGGTTTTTTTGTTTTTCTTTTTTTTTTTTACCCTAAGGGACTTTGTAAATTGGGAATGTGTTATAAGTACTATAGACCTTCAGTGGAACTGCTATCTGTACAATTCACCAGGATTTAAGTGCTTTTGTCTGCTGAATCAGTATTTTATTCATAATGACACAGAACAAGGGGTAAAATAATGTGTAAAGAAGTTAACCTCTCGGGGTCACCTGTACCTCTGCATTTGCTGCTCTTTCCTTTTCTTAGCAGAGAGCTGTGCTCAAGATGGCTGAGGAAAAACCTGGCCAACCTGTGTGAAGGATGAAGCTGTGGGCACATACATATTCTGCTGCTGGTAGCTCAGTCAGTCTGCAGTGCTCTACAGTGCATTTAGAGAATTATCTGTATGTTGGCTTGTTGGTGACAGATGTATTTCTGGTTGTCTTACTATTATCTCCTTGTGATTTTTATTCTGTTCTCTCTGACAGGGTTTATGCCTAACACTTTTACTACTGGCTGTTTTTAAGAAAGCACTGCCTGCTCTGCCCATCTCCATCACCTTTGGCTTGATCTTCTACTTCTCGACAGACAACCTTGTGCGACCGTTCATGGACACCCTGGCCTCCCACCAGCTGTATATTTAGAAGAAGTGGGAGTTAGAGAATTCTTTTTCAAGCTTTGCTGTGAAGTATGGTACAATGTTTGGAATAGGTCATAAAGTTTTTACACTTAGTGCCATATATTTGTATAAGGAAAACACTAATTCCTTGATATGCCGTGTACTAAAAATCTAATAGTTACATGTTGAACTGAGATTTTTCACAGGACTCTTGGTGAAAAGCCTGGCTCCTTGCTGATGTCAGAGTGTTACTTTTATTTTATTTGATGTGCACAATGGGCTGTTGTGAGCACAGAAACCTGTATGTGGCATGGAACACTGGAGAGGTGAAGGGTCTGATCTTCCAAGAGCTAAGTAAGGTGTTTTAGCCCTGGAACTCCAGTCATCTTTTACCACAGTCCAGAATTTTGAAGTCTTCACTTAGAACTTCTATGTCTACACTTTTGAAGTGTTGTGCAAACACGAGGTGCAAGTGATTAGAAAAGCACAGCTGGCAGCATGCACAGGGCAGTGTGTGAGCCATTAGGGAAGTGAGGCTGAGCTTCCTATGCTGGCTGCTGTGCACATAGCATCTGTTGAAATTGTCCCAAAGGCCCATTTATCCTGACCTTAGTTAGACATGGTGAGCCATGAGGGACTGAGACAGGATGTCAGTGGTGGGATGGTGGAACATCAGGCTCCTGGCTCTGAACACATCCAGCAGTGCAGCAAGCAGCTGATGGAGGCAGGGCTGCCCCTTCCAGCACATCAGATCCTCAGCGTGCAGAAGCAGATACTGCTCCCTCCTCCCAACATTTTATTTTTTAGGAAATATTTTTTCTGGGTCATTACTACAATCCTGAAGTGACCCTACGGTGGAAATGAGTGAACAACTCCAGTAAATCAGACCTGTAACTTACTTCTTGTGTTTCTGGTCTCATTTCTGTGCATTGTTGTAACTACTCCAAAGGAGGATTTACCTTCCCTTTATTAAGAGGTCCTCTCTTGCACTGACTGAGACTTGGTTTACCTAGGTTTTTGTACTGTTTAAAGATTATTTTTTTAATTACAAATTTTAAAATAGCTATTTAGTGTCAAAGGAACTCTTTTGGAAATATCCAGTCATAGTTTGTATCAAAATATTGGGGTGCAAACTTCAATCTGTTGTTACATTACTGTTAGGAATAGCTATACACCCTCAAGTGAGTTCATTAAGAAAATCACAGTGCTTGATGTCAGTAAAAAATACATAGGACAGACTGAACCTTTATGTTTTGTCCACCTTTGAAAATAATTTTGTTTCTTCTCTTTGAGTCAGTTTTTCAGTAGCTGCCAAACTTCTGTGATTTTATTTTTTCTTTTCTTTTTACTTGTGTCTGTTACTCAAACAAGCTCAGTTTTCTTTGACAGCTGATCAGTGTCAGTAAATGTAACATTATGTGAGAATTCATGAATAATGCAATGTCTTTGAGAGACATAGAACCTAATTTCTGGAAATAATTTTTAGCAAAGGCTTTGAATTACACAATTTTATGTAGCGCTTTTTCCAGTAGACCTGTTCAAGCTCATCTGCTTTGATAATTAACAAAGATAATTAACAGGTGATTCAGACTAATTTTTAAAAAGTGCATAAGTGTTTTTACAAGGGGTGTGTGTGTGCGTGTCTCAGTCTGGACAAGTCAGTAACTCTTGCTCTTTGTGAGTTTTCTGTCCTCATGTCTCACATTTGCAATGTTTGGACTTAACAACTGCAGAGTTAACTATTACTAAAAGGTATTTCCTTTGGAAATGTAAATCAGTAGAGCTTTGTTTGCTGATTTTTAAGGTTTATGTGAGAGTTGCTTTTTCTATTTGTTTGTTTGTGTTTGTTCTTTTTAACAAAAACAGTTATGGGGCCAAATCAGATTAGAATCACTGGGAAATGTGATTTTACTTTTTGCATTGCATTGTGTAGAGAGGATATGAATTATTTGTATATACTGAAAGAAAAATCCTGCTTGACTTATCAGGGTTGTATTTCTATGAAAACAGAGTTGATACTTGAAGGAAACTGGGAGGGGACCCTTCACATATTGAAGGATCACCTCTGGTTTTCTGCAGATACCTGTTTGCCAAAGACTGGCCTTCCACTGACCAAATCTGCAGAACTTAGGAGAATTTTAATTTAAATGGTAACTGAGCAAGAGATTCTGGCAGTGCAACAGAATGTATTGTCCTGGTGAGTGAAAGGAGTATATCATGGATATACTGGAATGGTTATAATTGTATAAAAGTTCATATGTGTTTACTACAAATATATATTTGTGTTTGTGTGTCCATATACACACAGACACGCAAATTTTAAAATTACGTGCAGTGATTTCTCATCTCTTTGGACATTTTCACCTGTGCATAAAGTGAAGTTTTGTTTGTGATGTTAACATTGTGCAGCATGGCCTAAGATGTGAAATGCAGAGGGCAGGATTTACCCTACTCACAGCTGGCTGCTACATGAGATACTGACCTGGCAACTTGAATCAGCAAAGCATTTGTCTGCCTAATGTGTTCCTTCACCTGTGTCGACTTGCTGCATGCTCTGAACCAGCACAGCTGCCAGGCACACTGAGGTGACACTCTTCTTGATGCTGGTGTCACTCAACATCTGAAGTCCTCTAGGAGGTGCCATGTGTTGGCATTTTCCTGTGTGATCCTGGTCACACTCACCCCTCCTCTCCAGTCTGAAATGAGTGTTTCATTGCATCTACTCTCAAATGTAGCTTGGGCATACATCAGTCTTGAAGGTCTAAGACTGAAGCCAAGTCCATGAACAAAACTGTAGTGGTGAGCCTGCCTAATGCAACCCCCCAGTGAAACTTCTGGTGGGAGGTCTGGGATTGTTTTGCTGAAGTGTCTGCTGTGTGTCAAAGACTGGAGATGAGCTCTGTCCTCAGAGGATGCACAAGAAGCATGATAGTCATAATGAAAAAACCAGAAACAGGATAGTCCCTGCAGAAGCCCACAGCTTTCATTTGATACTCATGGTCTGATTCATCAAACCTGACTTCAGGCTCTTTGTTCTTGCCTTCATAGGTACTTCCAGCTAATCCCACGGTGTTTGCTTTTCTCTTCCTTGTAACTCAGACTGGGTTTGGTTTAAATTGAATATAGAGTTATTTTTCTTTTTTATTTCCCTCAGTCCCTGATCTCAGTTTCTGCTTTAGAGATGCTCCTTGGCAGCCACGGGAGGGCAGTAGGTCCATGTGGAGAAGTACCAGCCATTTTAAAGTACTCTGCTGTGTGCCCCTTGTTTTTCAGAGAGGCTGAAGGCCCTGCAGTCTCCTTTGTGACAGGAAAAAAAGGAAGGCAGGCACCCCACACCCCAGCACAGCTGTAGTTTTGGCCCAGCATGGGAGAGACTTTCAGTGAGAACAAGCTCAAACTGAAGCAGATTTCATTTAAAGCCAGCTGTTTTCAGTGTGAAGCCATGTTCAGCACTGCACTTCTGGGTGAGATGCTACTGTTACACTCCATTTTGTTTGGGTTCTCTCCACATTTTCTTTTTTTAATAAATCATCCAGTCCTAGTTTCATTCCTCAAAGCCCCAAGCATAAGTCAGGGGCTGCTCCAGGCATTGCTAATTTCAATTTTTTACACAAATAAAGATTTCTTCTCAGCATCTTCAAGAAGGAAAGGAATAATTATACTTACTGATTTGTGATTCTTCCTCACACTTCCAGTCTCCTATCCCAGTAGGTCTTGCTAATCTGGGAAGAAAAAAGAGCACACAGCTTGTCTTTCCAGCTCTTGGCACTGAGAAATCTAGGGACAAGCTAGATAATATTGGATGGGCTTTAAGCAACATGGTCTAATGGAAGATGTCCCTGCCCATGGCAGGGGGTTGGTACTAGATGGTTTTTAAGGTCCCTTCCAATCCAAACCATTCTATGATTCTCTGTTATTTCTGTCCTCAGGAGGACCAAGGGCTATCTTATTTTCTTCAACTTGGTAGTTTTGTAAGAAAGCAGTCTGGAGAGATGTGGTATCTCTGCCAGAAGGTCTCCTTCAACACTATTTGTATGCCCCCAACACACATTGTATTCCTCATTAAATTTATCCTTTCTTCCTCAGTCAGGTAAAGTGATGTGAGCTGTTCTCATTCTACAAGTGGGAAATAAAGCAAGAGAGTAATGGAACGGTTTGGGTGGGAAGGGACCTTAAAATCATCTAGTTCCACCCCCCTCATATGGGTAGGGACACTTTCTGCTATAGCAGGTTGCTTTATCCAGCCTGGCCTTGAACACTTGCAGGGATGGGGAGCCACAACTTCTCTGGACAACCTGTGCCAGTGTCTCACCACTATCACAGTAAAGAATTTTGTCCTAATAACTAATCTAAACTTACTGTCTTTCAGTGTGAAGCAATTCCCCCTTGTCCTATCACTACATGCCCTTGTAAAAAGTACCTCTCCCTCTTTCTTTTGGGCTCCCCTTGGGTAATGGAAGGCCACATGACCATACTGGGTTTGAGCTTGGATACATAAGGAAGATCTGTCCACATCAGATCATGGCATCAAACACCATCACACAAGTTACTGTTCCTTCTTTTTTACATATTGCTTTGCTGCAGGTTTGCTATTGCCCACCTTTTGCCACTCTAAATGCAAGATGTTTGCCCTGAGCACTGAAGGAGTTAAGCAAATATGAACTGTTATCTTCTTTGTGCAACACATTTGACAGGTGCCCAAGAGCACAATTTAGGAGGAGTCAGTGCTCAGCACTATTTGTGGCTTACTATTAAAAAGATCTAAATAAACAGAGACTTTGAAGTGGAACTAGCTAAACTGCTTGATACAGAAACCTGAGACAGGTACAGGGCAAAGTAGATGGAGTAGAAGTTTTCCAGAACTGGGAACTGTTTGAGCCCTATCAAATGCAGCCTGAGGTAAGTGACAGCTCCCACAGCCAACTCAGGATTAGATCTGTGCTGAAATAAATGCCAGGAAGCCTGGCACTCCTGAACCTGCCTTGCAGAAGGGGGTGGAGTAGGAAAAGCATTAGGCCTATTTTCTTCTCTTGGATCACTGATTTCTATGATTTCAAGGAGACCTTGCTCACCCTGGTATAAAATATGAGTAACTCCACAGCTAACTTGCATTCCAGCAGGTCAGGAACAATGCATAAAGTGAAAGTGTGGAAAACTGATCCAGCCTATTTAACTTATGCCATACCATACCTTTACAAAGCTTAATCTACAAGAATTTAAAATTCTCCCTGACTTCACTGAGCTGCATTTGTGTATAAAATAATATGAGCCTTCCTTTAAAACTGGTGTAAGACAAGCATGATCCCTGGAGCTGAAGGAAGGATTCAGAATTTTTTTTAAAAGCTATCTATCTTGTGTACCAACAGTTAGTAGCAATGAAATGCCAGTAGCATTAACAGAACTGTTCTAAACAGGAATGTCATCCCTTCATTAAGCCAGAAAAGACATGCCCTCTCTTTAAGCCCCTACCAATACAGTCTTTGTGATATTCTGGGAAGTTCAGATTTGAGCTATTTTTGTTCTCCAGCTATTGTCCTAATATTCTTCTCGAGTGTTCTGTGAGTTTCAAGGGGCATGACCACTGTTTAACTTTCTTCTTTAAAATGGAAAAGAATTGCCCTGATTTCTGTCCCTGTGTGATTTGGTGGGCAAGCAAGAATGAAATGGAAAATGCACCAAACGAGGACTTCAACAGGATGGGGAAATGAGGGCATTTAGCATGAAAAGAGTTAAGGTCCCTTCTCTGCTACTCTTGTGTGCACATGCTATGTACCATAGTCATGAAATAGGAGCACTGCTGCAGAAGAGTGAGAACATCTGTATTTCAGGAAAGGAGTAATATTTCCTGTGCTGGGAAAGCAGACCAGCAGCTAAACTGCAGCCAAAGTTGCTGCAGTGCATTGAGAGGATGGTGCAGGGTGTATGTAGTCACTGGCCAGGCTGCATCCTCAGATGCTGTGTTTGGTGGGACTGCTGAAGGAAAGGGACATCTTTGTGCTCACACCTTGGGCTGGAAATCTCACAAGTGTCTGCAGAGAGCGAACCTGCAGTGCTGGTTCTCAGCACTGCTGTGCCTGAAGGCAAACCCTTTTCCCTGCACACCAGCACAGAGCAGGTTGAAATTCCTCTGCTGTGCTTCCACTGAGGCTTTCTAAACACTTCTTTAGGCATTAGGAGCACGACAGAGCAGAAGAATGCCATTAACCCTATTTTACAGATAGGAGTTGAATAATTTGCTCAGGGTCAAATGAAGGGCTTAACCTGGATGTCTGGAGCACCTCTCAATCAGTCACTCCTACCAGAGGCTTGTTAATTGCTGGTGTCTCCCTCTTAGTTGCACTCTGCTACGTGTCAGTCAGGATGTTCTGCCACCAGCTGGTCTCCCTGTGTCCAGGTATGCAGACACAGATGTAGATAGCAGAGGTTAGATTATGCAGTCCTGCTCAGTTGGCCTCTGGAATTGGACTGATAGCCACAGCAAAGCAGGAAAAGGACCAGTCAGCATCCAAAGGTAGCAACAATCCTGCTTTCCCATACTGGTTTTGGCTTTTGGATTTTGAAGCCACAACATCTCTGCAGACTGACTGCTAGAAGTAAATTGTCATGACCATCTGTGAATCACCATCTGGCAAGTGGATGGAGATTGTGAGTTTGTCCATTTGCCACACAGACACTCAGAAACACCCTGCATCTTTCCATGTCTCCATCCCACACCTTGCTGTGTTTGGAACAGCGAGGCAGGAAGCCAGGAAGCCAGAACAAGTATTGGCTTTCAGGGCAGTGAAAGAAAACACAGTGTCTTGGGGACAATTCCAGGCTAGGGCAAGGTGGCTGACTGCTCTCCAGCTCTGTGAGACATGGCAATGCCGTGCCAAAAGCTGGGGCAGTGCCTGAGATTGGCAGCACACTTTGCCAGCAGAACTATGATGACTAGTGTTAATTCTTAGTTCCAGTAAAGTGTTCAGAAATAACTCTGTTTCTCCCATGTTCTCTGGCTCCAGCCTGTCTTCCCATTTAGAACAACTCTGTCCAAATTGTTCAGATAACCGCTCTGTCCTTGGCAAAAGGCCTTTCAGAGTGGTTAAATGCAGGCAAAGAACTTGTTCCTGTTTGCCTAGCTTTAAAATTAATTTGCCATGTTTGCCCAGGGGGTGAATGGCTTTACCAGTTATCATCTGTAAAGTGAAACCTGGCTGGAAGCTACAAAGAACTGAGCCTTTCCACCCTGTCCATGCAGGATGGGTTGAGGTACATGTAAACAATCAGGGGCTAAGGGGAGAGAGAGCAAAACACCAAACTATGCAAGTAAATGCAATTTACAATGAGCAGAAACAACTGATCTGTCTAGTCCAGACAAAGAAGAATTACAGACTGAATAATGTTTGACTGAGTCCAGAAGAGAAAGAGAAATGCCATGTTCTTGAGGCACACAGCTGCAAAACAGGCTACTACACTCTTCATCTCATTCAAAATGTCTTTGCTCAACACCCATAAAAAGCACTGTTGTGCAACAGGATTTGAACTGGCAAGGATAATATTGTGAATGTTTTACTGTATAAATTGCTAAGGTGGCAGGATGCCTGTCCTTGCCTTGCACTGTCCCACACACTGACCCAAAGACAAGGACAGGTATCCCTTGTGAATGTTTCACTGTATAAATTGCTAAGGTGGCAGGGTGACAAGGGCAGGTATCCCTTTCTTCCACTTAGTGCTTGCATCTGCACCTCTTCACCTGGCACCGTCCTTCTCTTTACTCCACTCCCACAGGCCTGTGTCCAGTTTCCAAAGCACCCAGGACCCACTTGGCACCCATATGGAGTTTGGAGGAGAGCTGGGTGGCTGAGGCACAGCCACGCCTGGTGAAGCTCAGGCTTGTGGTGGCTTGTTACCACCTCACCCTGACAGCAGCACCTAGATTTGTTTTCTTTCATCATCCTTCCTTCCTTCCTTCCCCAAAGCAGCTCCTTTCTGGGTGATATGGAAAGGAGGGAGGTATGAGCAGGGGCACAGAGAGGCAAGGCAAAACACTGGGGGCAAAGGGAAGGTTTTTGTGTCTTTTTCACCCTCCCTGTTTCAATTAGGGGACAAGACAGCCCTTCAGCAGTCCCCTCTACTCCACAGAACCTGGCAGCCACCTCTGCTCACCTCCTCCCAGCCCCACTGGCATTCCCTGCCCTCTCCAGCTGTGCAGAGCAAGGCTGCTCACTGAAAGCTCCAGAAGAAAAACAGGGGTGGGAATCATGAAATTTCTCTGTGGTGACCAGTGACATGACCTGAGGGAATGGCATAAAGTCATGTCAGGGGGTGTTTAGGTTAGATATTAGGAAAGGGTTCTTTAGGCAGAGCGTGGTTGGGCACTGGAACAGGATCCCCAGGGAAGTGGTCACAGCATCAAGCCTGACATAATCCAAGAGGTGTTTGTCAGGCACATGGTGTGAATATTGTGGTGTCCTGTGCAGGCCCAGAAGTTGGAGTTAATGATCCTTGTGGGTCCCTTCCAACTCAGCATATTCTGTCATTCTAGGAAATATCTGTCCTGCTCCCTGCAATGTATCTTCCTCTTGGACAGAAAATATTCATCTTGAGAACTGCCACACCACCCCCTTCTGACAGCACTAAATCATCTTAAAATTAAAGTGCTAACTGAAATGGCATCTTGTCTCTGGCCCTTTGCAGTGAGTGGAGAGAGAAAAAGGAAGGCCAATATATGCCAGAATGCTTTGGGATGAAAATACACAGTTCAAAACCAGAGCAGTACTAAGCTTAACAAAAATAGCTCATCCTATGATGATACTGGATGTGCATCTACCATTGACTGAGTCAGTGAGATGCCATTTCTCTGAGAGCTCTTGCTCTCATTCTTGGCCATAAAAAAAGCCATATAAATAACATATGGTACAAACAGCATCACTGACACCTGCCAAAGTTTTGAAATACCTACAAGCTAACTACAAAAACCAAGCCACCTGTCCAGTGACTTCCACTTGAGTTGTTCCACTTCATCATCCCTCTATTATTATGTTGATTGGACTCCATAAATCTAATGTTGATGGGACGCCATAAATCTACAGAGTCAGAGAAGACATTCCATCTGCCCTGAAAAAATTACCCCCTAGAGAAGATGAGTGAACTCAAGGCAAAATCCCTCAAGAGGTAGCTCATCTGAGCCTCAGAAGTTGCTTGGAGAAGGAGGATGGAGGGAAACACTACCAGAGGAGCTTTTGCTTTGTGGTTAGCTGTACAAACACAAGAAAAGGATGGTGATTTATATTAGAGATTCCTAGAATCATTAAGGTTGGAAAAGATCTCCAAGTTCATTGAGTTCAACCATGCATATTGTGGTTGGAGAAACAGCTTGGGCCTGTCCTATGCAAGAGAATTTCTGAGTGTTCTCTGAACAGCCTGGATACTTGTCAACCTAATTACATGACCAACTGCTGCTTAATTGAGGCTCCATTAACTTTTTTTTCTGCAGGTCAGTAGTCTGCTTAGTAATTTTCTGTTGCAATGGAGGCCTTCTTACTGCAGGGCCCAAAGATTCTTCCAGGCTCTGGTTCTCTAACTTCTTCTGTTTGTAAAAGTTTAGCCTTCTGGCTCATTCCTCTCTGGGAACATGTCCCACTTTGTACAAGGCTTTGAGGAAGTCAGCTTTCCTCAGGTGCTTCAGTCAGCATTGGCAGAGGTTTATTTGGGTGTTCTCTAGCACCCAGTAAATGGTGAGCTGATCTCTGGAGAGCAAAGAGACTCCTCTCAGAACTAACAGTGAACAGGAGCAGGAAGAAGATCCCTGGCTGGAAGTCATAGCCAGGGAGCCTTGGTCTTGCCCTTCTCAGTGCCCTTCTTGCTGCTCCTACCCCAGGCCTGCAGCAGAGCTGTTTATGCACCCCATGAAATTGCACCTGAAGCCCTTCATTGCATAAAGATCAACAAGCAACATGGGGTGGGGATAGGATGGCACAGCTAAAGCATCTGCTGTGGAGTCAGGACTTCCAGCTGCTACATGAGGCTTTCCCACTGACCTGCAAAATTAGGAGATTTTGAGAATTAAATGATCCTGAACACATCATTTTAACATTAGTAGGGAGAAGCCTCTGGGGGAGTGTGACTCTGACACTAGTTAAATTGTAACTAGTAGTTATAATTTAAATTTATTATAGTTTTGATTATATTTATATATATCATGAGGATAGATCATTTTAGTTTTTACATCTTTATAATAATTAATATTACTATACTCAAACTCACCATGTTTTTATTATAATTTAATAAAAGACTGATTTATATACTCCTCATAGTTGTAAGTTTCTTGCTAGAAAGGCTCACAGAAATGTTTCTAGATAAGGCAGTATGTTGAAATTTGACTGAATAGAACACTACCAAGCAAGCTACAAGAAGAAGATGATAGCTGTATTGCCAAAAAAGTATTTTAACTGATTAATTAGTAACATTCACTTCTTATTTTTATAGCTAATCAAGAGACTCCTCAAAGTCTAGGAACTTGCTTTTTCAGAGGACTGCTTTGGCTTGCTCTGCAAATTTGTCTCTGCATTGCACACACCTCCAAAAGAGTGCAGGTATATAGCACAAAAATTACATGAGATTTAGACACTGATGCAAAACCTTTTAACCTGCAACAACCTCCTTCTCCTGTCACATCCCACCGGAGGCACTAAAGCATGAATGGATGTCAGTGTTTAGGTATTCACAAAGAAGTTTCATAGAATCATAGAATAATTTGGGTTGGAAGGGACCTTAATAGTTTGACTAGTTCCAACCCTCTGCCATGGGCAGGGACACCTTCCACCAGACCAGGTTGCTCAGAGCCCCATGCAACCTGGCCTTGAGCACTTCCAGGGATGGGGCATCCACAGCTTCTCTGGGCAACCTGTGCCAGTGCCTCACCAGCCTCACAGTAAAGAATTTCTTTTTAATATCTATCCTAAGTCTGCTCTCTTTTAGTTTGAATCCATTCCTCCATGTCCTGTGTCCCTACAGGGCCTTGTAAAAAGGACCTCTCTATAGGGACTAGATTTCTTCCCTCTACCCTGCTTGGAAGGACTTTATGAGTTAATGTTTGCATAGCACATTCAGCAGATCAGCTTCTACACAAACCCAGATTCAGTGCCTGGATGAAGCTGCTGTTTCACCTACACTGCTTTGGTGGGAGGCACAAAACCAGAATGGGGCAGCCTGGGCTGAGCCCCACAGGACTCCTGTCCATGTCTCCTGCCACTGGACAAGGCACAGTTTGCACAAGACCTGACTGCATATTTGTCTGGGATTTGGATGGGATTGGAGGGTTGCTCCATCCTCATTTCCTCTTGCTGAACTTTCCCACTAAATAATATGAGTAAGGCTGAAGAGAGAAGACCAATAGGCATAATGATTAGGGTCTCAGTGTGTGGGGTGCTGTTAAGTCTTCACAAGCAGAGAAGGGAACCTGAATTTGAACACTCCAAACAGCCAACAAGGCTGTCACATAAACCACTGATACCCTTCCTGAGAAAAAGGAAGGCTCCCTAGTCTATTTCCCACATACAACACTCTGCCCCGTCCTTTTTTCAGGATCAAAGGCTGTCAATCTCATAATTGGTAGCACTAAACCAATCCCAAATACTGACAATATTTTTTCTCTGTACCATTTTCCCTCAGTTTACAGGGAGATCTGCCATGGAACAGCTCTCCCAGCACTTCATATGCATCATGTTCAACTTTTTATTCAGGATTGAGGACAAAGTAGGCAAAATTAACCTCTGGATTCTGGATTGAGTCCTGGGTCTCTTGTCCCTATTCCCCCTAAGAACTAAAAAGTAACAAAGAGGGACATACACTATTTTTTCCCAGCAGCTTCAGTCCAGCTTTCAGTCATACCTCTTTGCACTCCAAATTAGGTGGGAATACAGACACTTCTCTCTTCTTTATGTACAGAAAGAGCTCAAGTTCAATGGGTCTTTTAAGGCTGCAGAAAGTCTGGCAGGAGAAGGTGTGATGCAAATTGAACAGCAGCGGCAGAAATATCCAATGGTTTACCACGTGTGAATAAAGGGAACCACCCAGGCCTGTCTTTGAGAGATGGGGAAAGCTTCACCCTGTGCTTCCTCTGCCTCCATCTCAAACTATGGCAGCCTGCTCATGCAGAAACCTTCCAGTTCTCCGTGCTCAGCACTGTGAGTAAGATGTTTCACAATTAACGCCGAGCTGACGCAAGCAAAGAGGTGTTACACAGAAACTGAGCACTGCCATCCAAATCCAGCACAGGAATAGATAAAGGGGTGTTATTAGAAAAGACACCTAAAACTTATCCCTTTCCACATGAGGGCATATATGATCTTTCCTTTATCAGAAATAGTATGAACCTAGCCACAAAGAGAATGATTCATTTGTGTGGATTTCCACAGGTGTGAGTAGTGAAATGAAGAAAATGAGGCATTTCTTTAACAAAACTTCTCAAGGCTGGTATCTTATTACAGTTATGTTTTTGCTTCATCTACATATTGAGTCTCTGTCCCCTTATCAAAGCATTGTGTTTGCCCTTTCCATTTCACATCTATTTTGTCTACACACAGCCTGCGTGTAAAGCATTTAATTCAATAATGTGCCTTTCCCAGGGAACTGTTTCTTTTTTCACCTTTCAAATTCAAATCCAGCCTTTTTAGTCCTGATTGGAGCTGGCTTCTAATTCGATAATGTCTGGGTAATGAATTTTGCTAAATTAATTTGTAGCTGTCTGTTCAGTGCCTTACAGAGACCTTCTCAGGGTTTACATGGGAAACTGAGAGGGGCTTGGGGAAGATGCAAATTTTTTTTTTTTTTTTAATCATGAAGGAATATGTGTAATACTTGAACAATACTTGGTAAATACCAGCCAAACAATCTTTGGTCTGAGCAGCTGGAGATAATAATTGTCTCCCTCTACAGCAGAGGGCAACTTTGGCAATAGCAGATTGGCAGTAATATTCACAGGTTTTGTACAGTTAAACCTCTCTACACACTTAGAGCAGAGCATTTATCCATTTTCCTTCTTCACAAATCCACAGCATCCACAACTCCTACTGACTTAGATACAGGTCCTCTGGTGTGGATTTAAGTGCTCAATTCAAGCTACTAGTTAGCTGAAAAGGTCAGCCAAAAGAAGCAATTGACAACGGTGAAATTAAAGCTCGGGGCTGTTTGTTGGTCACTCCTGCAAACTATGCTACAACTGGAGAAGGATTATGAATCCTGTTTGGTTTAGGAAGGAACGAATGATTTAATCTCCAAACCTCATCCGAATGTACTGATGCAGCCATGTGGCAAATGCCCCAGAACGACTGTATTGTTATTTTTCAGACGGGAAAGTTGCTGACAGCGGCGGGCGCTTACCAGAGCATCCAGACAAGCGCGGACTGGCTGCTGCTCTGAGCCCCTTGCAGCCTCTGCGCCTCGCCACATCCCTGCCACCGACCTGCGGGGAACAAGGCACTGCGTTTGTTTCCAACGTGCATACGAGTATTTCCCAACAACCTCAATAGTTCCCAAAGCCTGCGCGACACGATGCTTTGTAAAACCACAAACAAAGCTTTCCCGGACACGGAGCGCCACGAATCGGGAGTTGGTCCCTTCGCCTGGCATTTCCCTGGAGCCTGCCGGGCGCGGGGCTCCTGCCCATCTCCTCACGCACATAAACGGGGAATGTGGGACCGCCGGAGCAGCGGCCCCCCGGCCTCCCGAGCCCACCTCAGCCGTGCGGTGCGAGCGCTGCCCGCCCCATCCTTTCCCACCGCGGGACCACCCTCCCCCGCCCCGCCAGCCGGCACCGCGGCGAGACGCCGCCACCTCCCACTGACACCGCGACCGGGCGGTCCCCGTTCGCTAGAGAAGCCCAGCCCGGGGGGAGCCAGCCCAGCGCCGACAGACGGCGGCCGTCGCCGCCCCGCTCGCAGCACACGCTCCTCACGCCTCACCCGGCTCCCCGCGCCCCTCCCGCCCGCCGCCGCACGGACCTCACGGGCCTCACGTCCCCCTGCAGCCGCCGCGCGCGCCGCGCCGGGCCCGCCCCGCATTGGCCGGAGCCCCGCCCGAGCCCGCCGCCCATTGGCGGAGGCGCGGGGCGCACGGGCTCCGCCAATGGGAGCGCGGCGGGGGCGGGGCGCGCTGCCCGGCGGCGGCCGGGGGCGGTGGCGGCGGTAAACAGGCGTGCGGGCCCGGACCGCGGCCGCCGAGCCGAGCGGAACGGACCGAGCTGAGCCGAACGGTGGCGGCTGGGCTGTGCCGGGCCAGGGTATGAGAAGCGACCGTGGCAGTGGAGGGGCCAGGCTGTGCCGGGGTGGCCTGTGCCGGGCTGTGCTGGTGGCGGAGTGGGGGTAGCGGAGGACCTGGCAGTGGTGTTGCCCCTAGTAGTGGAGGTGCCCCAGCTGTGGGACCTCGCCCGTTGCCATGCGGCGGAGCGGTGCGGGAAGGGATGCGGTGATGGCGGCGGTGCCGCTGCTGCGGGGAGGACGCCCGTGCCTGGCGCGGCACCTTGGGCCGGGGGTCGCTCGGCCGGGGCGCGTTCCCCGGCGGGGGGACGTGTGCGGGGTCCGGCGGTCGATGGCGGCAGCGGGGCAGCGGGGCTGCGCCCGGGCAGGAGGCGCCCGGGGCTGCGGCCTTCCCGTGCCCTTGGCCGCGTCCCGGCGGGGTGAGAGCGGGGCCGGCCGGGTCCCGCCTCCTCTCCGCGCTCGGCAGCGCCGGGCCGGGAGCGGGGCCGGCGCCTCAGCGCAGCCGGGCGGGTGCGCGGGCTGAGCGGGGAGCGCAGCCGAAGGGGGATCGGGGAAAAGAGTGGGATCCGCTCTCCGCTCCGTGGGGAATGCGCCGTGCCCGAGGATATCGCGCGAACCTGGTGCTGCGCTGCCTTCCGGGCTGCTCCCGCTCGGAGCCTCGCTCCTCTCTGTCGCTGGGACCCATCCGCGCGTCTGGTTGGAGGTGGCTGTAAAATAAAGATGTTGGGGTTTTTTTAAGCTTTGCTTGTGGCTGAAATGGGGTAAAAAAAACCCCCTGTGAGCCCCCTGGTAAAGTGCCTGATGAAATAATCTTTCTTTCTTTAGGCAAACAGGCTTTAAAGTCTTTGTAACAATGTGAACAGGAACTGATGGGGAGATACTTAGTTTTAAAGACACCGAACAAGCTACTTATAAATACCTACAAGTATGAAAGTTTGGTTTCAAACAACATTGTATAATGATGTTTTCATGGTTACTGACAGTTTTCATTTCTGCAGGACTGTATCGTAAGAAATAACACTATTTCTGATAGCCCAACAAGGTTATGTGCCACCCGGCAGGAATGTAGGTGGGGAGATTCTCTGTATTCCCCTCCATGCAATGAAAATCCATGCTTTGTGGTCAATGTTAGAAAAGGAAATTAAAGCTTTTCTTTCAATAACTAAAAGTATCATTTTCCTAAGGAGGATTGACCTAACAATTTATGATTTTTTTTCTGAGTTGCTTGTCTTTTAATTATATTGTTTTACTAGACTCAGGTGTATTAATTAAGAATATGCAAAATAAATCTTAGCACTGGGTGTAGAAGGGTAGTGGCCAAAGTCAATAGTAGCTCAATAAAAGACTTAATAAAAGAAGGGATTAAGAAATTGTTCTTTTTGCAGACTGAATGCAGATTGGTATCTAAAAAGGTATATCGGTAGTTTTGCATTTCTGTCATGGGGTAAGAACATTCATATGTTATCAGAAGGAGTTTAGTTCACAGGAGCTGCAGCTAGCAAGAGCAAGCAAGAACCTTCTTGCTCTTGGACCAGGAGAGTTCTTTTTGTGTTTTGTAGATGTTTTTTCATTGCTGTTAATTAGCAGTGACATTGGTAACCTTGAATAAAGTATGCTTAGCATAAACAGTTTTATATTGTCCAGCCTTACTTGATGTGGGGAAAAAAGTGGGTGACCTGCTGTGCTTTGACACGTTAAAAGTGTCTCCCTTTTAATAATAAAGTAATGAGATGAACAGAAGAAAAGGCCAGATGTGGAGAATTGCCTCCTTTACTATCTGAATACTGATCACCTTGTTTCATTCCTGCCGAGGGGAATTCTGTGCTGTGCAGTGCAGCTCTGGTTAATTCATTTGTGATCGTTCACACAAGTTAATAATAGCTCAATGCATCCGTGCAGCAAGAACTGAACTTTTTTTGGCTTCTGGTCTTCCAGTAGTCCTTTTAAAGACAGGTGGTGGTCTGTTCTTTCACACCCTGGTTTCCAGGCTTCTCGGAACTGAGAGGGAACAGGAGCTGAATTCCTGCTTCTTAATTTTTTATATGGAGTTGGGATTTTTTTAGGTAGAGGTTGTGGGGTTTTTTCTGTCTGCATGTGTTTTTTTCTTCATTGTTTTAACCTGGGTGCAAGGGATGACGTGTATCTCTCATGGTCTGTCATCTTGTGTGTCAGTGTGCATGGGATAAATTGTTTGATCCAGGTGGCTTGCCAAATACATCTAAGGACTTAGCTTAGTGCATGAATAAGCATTTCTCCTTTCCTTACATCTGTCCTGCTGGGTGAACAGTCCAGCCTAGGATGGAGGCAGTGAGTCTGAAGCAGTATTTAGGAATCGCATCTCCAGTGTGATGTAGGTCTTCTTGTCTTCTCCCTCTAAAACTGCAAAAGAAAGAAGTCTGGAAGAGGAGCCTTTTTGCTTTAAGGAGCTGTATATTCTGGAACAGAGCAGCTTTAGGAGAAGAGTAGCTTCTCTTTCAGCTTGTTTTATAAAAGTGCTGCCTTGTGCTATGAGTGCCTGCTTTCCTTCAGGATCTGAAGAAGAAAATCAGTTATTTGCATGTGGAGCTAAAATGCAAGCTGGCAGTGAAGCACAGTATTTTGAGGCTGTGGGTTCAATCACTGCTTTCTCACCCAGCAGTGAAAACTCGTTTTATAGGCACATTCCTATCTTCACGTTCTATTTTTTGTCTTTAGCTTCTTAGTTTTTTAGATGCCACTTGTTTTGTTCCTCTCACCTCCCCTTCCCCCTTATGGTAGATGGCAAAATTAAATCAATCTGAGCTGGTAACAAAGACCCAAGAAGTAACTGGATACAGAAGTTTTGCTCTTTCTTTGCACAGTTGTGTTCCTGCACATTATTTTATTGGCTTTTGTGTTTTGTCACTCAGTAGAGGTGTGGAACTAAATAAAGCATGTTCAGTTCCCATCCATGCAGTCTCTGAAATTTTCTGTGTGCTTCTCACAGCATAGAAAATGACATTACTTGCTCTGAAAAACTTAGCTGTCAGTCTGTGGAGTTGGCTTTCAGAAACTTTACAAGTTTATATGTTTACTTAAACAAGTCTGCATGCATATCCGCAGTTTAAGAACAGGTGGGCTTTTTTCTGGAAGCTGTATAAGACTTTGTCTTTTTTGTAAAGACGGTAGATTCTGTATATGGAGACATGGGAAAAGATTATTTACTTGTGCTCTGTATGGTCCTAGAGCTGTTTTGTCATGTGCAGGTGATAGCTTCCACTTACAAAGTTCTCCTACTGTGTTTGTTTTTCCTCTGTAGTTTGTCCTGGTTTTTGGTGTAGATTAGATCTTTATGTGGCCCCTTTCATTGCTATTCATGCCTCCTTTTTAACCAGTTGCATGCCTTGGTTTTTTTTGGGTCTGCTGAACAAGTGAACTATAAGAGGGCTTGAGGCATTGTTCTGAAATGTCACAGCTCTCCTGCTGTCTGGATTGTGCCATTTGGAAGGATTAAATCCTCATCCTAATTTGATCTGTCAAAGTCCTCATCAACACAGTACTTGGAATTAGGGAAGAGATGGCAGAAGAATGACTGGGCGGTAAACTGCAAGCGGATTGTTTCCTTTAGAGAACCCTACTGAAATCAGTAAGCCTGATACAATTTTACATTGCACAGCAAAGCATTGTGGAGTATGGCCTTTCAGAATTCACTCAGAGTTTGGGAATTTTTATTTTTTTTTAAACTGTATAAGCTGCAAAAAGCTTTGGATTTTCTAGTATGGAAAGGCAATGTAGTTATATTATGCAAATGTGATTTCATAAAGTCTATACATAGAGAGCATAAACAATTGTAGATTACAGATTCTGTATCAAGTGTGAGAGTTGCAGGTTAGGCTGAGCTGTAAGAGAAATACAGAACTCAATACTGTCATTTACCCTAGTGTCAAAAGTACCTATGTATGGGTAGCAGGAGCAAACAGAAATAATTGTCTGTGGCAGAGCTGCCATGCAGGAGCTGTAGGTTCTCACAGACCATGTTCCCCTGCAGCACAGAGATCATCTTAGGTCTTCTTGAGGTAGTCTTTTCTTTTGCCTATGGTCCTCTTCTTGCAGGGAGGATTTGGCACAACCAGAAAAATGGAAGCTCTCACAGCCAGGGCTTTGGTGTGTCAGAGGGCTATGAATAGACTAGGATGTGTTGTAAGTTTCTAAATCAGAATTCAACCCCAGTTTCCAGGGTTGGTAGCTGTGAGATCTATACAGACAGGAATGCCTGCAGGATCAATAGTGGGCTCAGTGGCTGTGGTGTTTACCTGCTGCTCCCAGAGGTGACAGAGGGATTGTTCTCAGCACAGGGGGTGTCTTTGCCATTCAGAGCCATTTGTGGGGGTGCCACTTACAGGCTTGGGGTATACACAAAGGGTGATAAGCAAAATACCTTCTCCTTCCTGAGGAAGAGCAGGTGTACATCTCAGTTACAGGCTGTGTCTAGTTCTTAGAAAGGTTCTGACTAGAAGCCACTGCCCAAGTGGCATTTAATGGTGACTGCTGGCAATATATTGTTTAGGTGGTCAGCAAACCAGCTCTAAATCCATGTTTGTCTTTCATCTATAGAGGTGGGTGTTCAGAGGACTCTTAAGGATAGGCTGTGTGCTGTAAGGATCACTATGGAGAGCATTGGGATTGTTCCCAGCCCTATGCCTGACAAGCAGTGTAAGGTTGGGTAGATCACCTGAGCTTTTTGAGAGTTATAAGTGAAGACAGGTGTGTATTTATATGCAAGAGGAAGAGCTGCTATTTTTCTCAAGACTTTTGCTTTAAGTAGTGGTGTATTTGAGTCTAAAGGAATCTGCACTTGTTTGTGAGGCATAGCACTTTATCAGTTTCTAGTTCCTAAATTAACCTTGGTGTGCTTTTGGAAAGTCAAAACTTCCAGTAAAAACAGTTGTATCATAGCAGTGTATACAAAAAAAAAAACCCTGCAAGTTGTTAACCTCCTTAATTTATACTTTATATTCTAATTCAGAGTACAATTTATACTCTATATTCTAATTCCTTAATTTATACTTTATATTCTAATTCAGAGTACAATTTATACTCTATATTCTAATTCAGGGGAGCTCTGTTGATTCCTGTGCAGAACTGTGCATCAGAGGGAGCTGAGCTTTGATGATCTCTGCTGCTCTAAGTGCTAAAGTGACTGAGAAAATAGAGCTGCTCTGCAGACTTGGGAAGGTGTTTGTAGTGCTCAGATTTTGTTTGAAGGTCAGTGTTTGGGTTTGATCAGTGAAGAGCTTTAGTGTAACCTTTTTATAAATATTGCTAGGTAGAGTTATTCCATACAGATGTGGGGGATTTGTCTTCTCAAGTAATGCTATATGTTACCATTGATGGGGTGACTTGGAACTAGTGAACTGTGCTTTTGTGTAAACTTGCCATAAACTTAAATAAAGGTTTAATCTTGCAGTAGTTCTGTTTAAGTACATGCTTCAAATATTGCATCTGCCAGAATCTCCTATTAATTTGTGTGCTTGGAGGTCATGCTCCATTTTGATTTTAATTTACTGTTGTCCTTGTTGCTGAGTGAAAGATCTACATGCATGGGAAGTTACATGAATAATTCTGATGAACTCTGGATTAATGTGATTAAAGTTACACTTAAAGCTTTTGAGCTAAGCAGAGGATGCAGTGCAATGCATTTATAAGCACAGCCCACTGCATAAACAGAAGAGAAAAGCTTTTTTTTCCCTTGTCCTCTTATTCTTTCTCCCTTTCCTCTTGGTAACAGAGGTAATACAAAGATTGTGTGTTTGGTATAAATACAACTCCAACTTGAAATCCATCCCCATGGCCCAAAACTTTTGCCTTGCAAATGAGATAAATGGATTTTTTTTAACTATTATTTTGGGCCTCCAACTGCAAAGACTTAATTTTCAGGAGCAGATAGAGATGACATTCTTGGGGAACAGTGAATGAGCAGTGACCTTAAAATCACAGCAACTGAGTTGGAGTTGCCTCAGTGTAACAGCAAACACCATGTGCCCAGGGCAGGATTTATTGGTGCACTGTGTCAAGGCACATCAAAAGTGACCTGTAGTGAGGCTTGTGCTCTCTTAATTGTGGTAAATCTTAATTCTGGCCAAATTATTTCTAGGTCTGTGTAGATTATTTCCATCTGTGGGTAGAAGGGTACTGTGTTAATTCCAGGCATGTGGGCTGTGACTGTGCTATTGCATTCCCCAGACATTGTCCAGAGAGAAGTAAACAGGACTGTTGGTCCAGAGCATTCACGGATGTATCTGTGCCTAAAATAAAGCAGGCCTTGCTAAAGTGTCCAAGCATTCCTTTCACTCTTTTGTGTGTCAAGCCATTTATGGGGAAAACTGGGTTTTGAACTAACTGTCATTTGCCAAAAATGAGTGCTAAGCCTTCTAAATTTTGTTGGAAAGAGGCGTTTGTCTGCCCAGCAGCCCATTTTTATCAGTGCTGCTATTGTAGTGATTAGGGAGCAAACCAGTTCCGCTTGCCCTTCAAAGGTGTTTGTTTTAAATGACATTGGCAAAGTCCTTTGGGGAATGGTGCTTGTAAAGCAGTTTTCAGAGACTTGATGAATTCAGCTTAAGGGGACTTGAGTGCAGGCCACAGGGCAGGATCAATTACAGGGGTCCTTACCTCTGTTCTAGGTTACATCTTTAAAGACATTTCTTTTGGGGCTGCAATGTATTGGGGTTATGGGGAAGGGATGGATGAAGGATAAGCAAGGTGGATTTTCAGTTTGATTTGAAGGATGAGGGCAACTTCTTCCTTTTAAAATGCTGGTTTTGTGCCCTGCATGGTTAAAATTTGGGTCAGCTGCAACCCAAGGAATCCAGCTAATGAAAAACTCATCTAGGCAGGGACCTGGCAATCTGGTATCAAAGGAACTGGTGGGGAGGTGTGTGATGGAACTGAAAAAAGGCAATGAATGAAAGGATCACATGAAAGGGTTGGTATGGCAACAAACATAAAAAGAAATGGGAAAAAAATCTATAAAAGAACAGTTACAGGGAAGTTTAATGAATAATAGTTATATTGAATTTAGTCTACTGTTGGTTCATGGCCATGGAACAATGTCCTGAGTATCTGGCCTTCTACATCTTGTTTGTGGTGTTTATTATTTTTATTTCATTATACTCTTGCCACACTTGCTCTGATGGTGTGGGTGGTTATAACACTGAAGCCAGAGTTTTAGTCCTTGTTTAGATACAATTAAGATAACAGGGCTTGTAATAAAGGATAATGGAGAGAGGGAAGATGTAGAGGCTGTTTTCCTGATATGTGATATCTGATTATGTGCCTTACTACCTGTCCAAGCTAATATTATTTTATTATTTATTTTCATTTATTTAGAATAAAAGTTGAAGATAAAGAAGGCAGCTAAAACTGCAGACCTGAGAGGGGAGAAATATGGGCTGCTGTAAAACTGCTCTGGTTTTGTTTGGGGGATTTTTGGATGTTTTTTCCTTTGGTCAGTTATTTTGTGTTATGTTGTTTTGGTTTTTAAATTATTCAACAGTGTTTGGTGTTTAGCAAAGTATTGAGAGTAGAACTAGTTCCCAAAGCCTGAAAGAGGCTGTGTTGTCATGCACAGAAAACTTTCAGATATGCTTCTGCTATTTGTATTATTAGAAATCTTCTGTTTAAACTTGGTCCATTGTATATATGTGTGTGTGTGTGTGTATATGCATGTGCATGTTTATCCGAGTAAAACTTTTCACTGTACAAGCATCTGGAGGAAAGCTCATGGAGTCTCAAGCAGATCTGTGTGTCTGTAGGAGCACATAATAGCACATGGAAAAGAAAAGGAATGTGTTTTTAAAGTGGGACAAATGCGTGATTTCTTGTGTCGCTTGTATCAAGGCTCTTGGTTTCTGTTATTGGCCTCTGATAAGCTGAGTGATAAGCAAGCTGCACTTGCTTAAACCTTCAGTCCAGTAATCTGGAATGTTGAAAAGGGGAGGGAACACTTGGCAGTCAGTGACTCCAGAGACTGGTGGGTTGTGAGGCTGAGGATTGCTGCACACAGGAGGATCCCAGCACTGGTTTAGTTTTGCTGTTACAAGAGGGCTCTGAATCAGGTGGCATCTAACCTGTAGGAGCCCCTCTGCCCACTGTGTGTGCCTTGCCTGGTGTCTGAGGATGGCTTGGCTCGAGCTTCCCCATGCTGGAAGGTGTGGGGGTTTTCCAGGGCTTCATTCACCTGTGGGAAGCTTACTCAGCCAAATCTGTGACCCTGCCTATTTTTGGAAAAGGGCTCACTGTCACCACTTGTCAGCCCTCTTCAGGCCAGGTCAGAAGCTCTCTGACAGCTTGTGCAGACACCACTGACCTGTCCATGCTCTGCTTGCAGTGCCCCACTTTGCTAGTGCTAGATAGAGAATCCTCAGGGAGCAAGTCAAGTGTGATATAGACTTTGTACACTTGGACTAATTCCATTTGGAACCACTCCCTAAATCTCCTTCTGATAGAGCTTGCTTATACTGTATTTATTGATTTAGTAGGGTAGGAAAAGAATTTGCCTTGGGGGAAAAAAATGCCTTGCCTGCTGTCTGTGCTGGGTATTAACACAAGTGTAGTTGTGCCTTCTCAGAAGTGTGTGCTTCCTGTCTCAGTTTTTGTGGTTTTGTCCTTGCTTGTGCTTATTGCCTTTTCATTAAAAAAAAAGGTAATTTTCTAATGTTTGTTTGTTTTTTTTTCTTGTGTGTGTGTGTAGTGTTTTACCTTCTTGGTTATGTAGCATATATTTTATTTAGAATAGCCTGTCTTTTGGCAGCACTGCATAGGAGCATGTTGCTGATGCTTCTGAGCTAACAAACAATTTACCTGGTACTCAGGTGGTTACAGCTGCTGTGCAGAGCAAGTGGGGCTGAGAAAATGGAAGTCAGAGAGAGATTGGTAAGAATTTGCCCTGTGCAGTGTCTTGTAGCCAAATCTGTGCAGGGCAATAGGTCCTCTTTGCAAGTTGATATATTTAGCAGTGCAGGGTTGAATGAGTGTTGTGCAATATATGTTTTCTACTTGTGGCTGCATTAGCTTCCCTGAAATTTTGTTTGGGGATTTATTTCATTTAAAAAGCACACATTTAGCATATCATAACTGGCACTTTATGACAAGGTCTTTGGCTGGTTTTGGGTGAAAGAAGTGTATAGCTTTACTACTAAGAATACATGTTAAAAGTGGATTTGTTTTTGTGTGTGTTGTCCAAATCTGTATTGGCTTACCTTTTGTTGCCCTTCTTGGGATGGAGGAAATGAACTTTTTTTGCACTCAAGCTTTCCTTGCTGTTAATACTTGTGATCACAAAAGCGCTTATTTCTTAATAGTGGCAACCTTTGAATGGTCTCATTTCAGCTGGGACAGTATTGGGTTATTGGCTGATTTCTTTGCCTGGCTCTGAATTGCAGGGACAGCCTGCAAATAAATGCTTTGGGTGAGATCCATGTGGAAATTTCCAGTGTGAAGACGTAGGGGTAGAAAAACACTTCCTGTTGACAGAGTAGATTTCCTTACTTGACAGGCAACTTTTGAGTTTAAATGTGCATTATACAAGGTTAAAACAAATCATAGTGGTTAAACTCAGAGAGATGGAGGAGTAACACTTCTTAGAGGTCTGGAGCATATGGATAGGTCTTGTAATGAGAATCACAGAAAAATGACCTAGGTGGGCTTGAGTTTTATTTTTGCAGCTAGCCTGTTACGCCCAGACTCATTGTAAGCACTTGACTGTCCTTTTAACAGTGTACTTACATGTAAGTGTAGCACTCCTGGCTGCAGTGCTTGTTCCCAATTTTGATCACTGATAAACATTGCTTGAACAAATATCCCAGAAACTGGGCTTTATCCTGCATCTGCATAATCATGTCTCTCTGAAGTTCAGCTGTAGTAATCCATGCAGTTCCTGTGTGATTGCAGCAAATTTGTGTACTTAGACAGAAATTTAGCTTTAGCAGTCCATTCTTCTCCTTCACCACAGGTACAGCAGACATGTTTGAGACAGTTTGTGTTTCCTGAGAAGGTAACTGGATCCAGGTGCTTGTGGTCTGCAGCTGGGTGTAATGCCCTGTGTGCTTTGAGTCAAGACCACTTGTACCACATCAGTGTATTAACATTTATAGTTGAGTATATGTGCATGTTGACAGGTTATCTTCTAAGAATTGATTGATTGATTGATTGATTGATACCTGTGTACCTACCTAGGAAATAACTTAAAAATGTGGCCTTAGACTAGTACTCTCAACCTATTGCAGTCAGAAAATTTTTTTTTCTCTCCAAATCAATACAGAGACTGCTGTATGGGCAAGGTTGGATGTTGGACCTTAGTCAGCATCTTGTTCCAACTGCATGCCTCTGTCTTCTGGGTCAGTAAAGATGGGAACATGTGCAGCTGAGCCAGTCCTGGAACTGTGACCCTGTCTGTGCTTGAAGGGTGTAGCAGATGAGTGAAATAAGCAGGTGAAAATGGTTTTGCACCCCAATCACTGGATTTCTTTTACATGAACCACAGGGATGTAGGAGAGCCAGTGTCCTGAGCCTGAGCTTGGTTCTAGGCTGAGCCAAAGGAGTTGATGGAAATTACTCTTGTCAGACACACTCTGTCTTCCATCCTGCAGTGCCCAGTTTGTATTTGAAGACTGTATCTGAAGTGGCACAGGCTGTTACAAATCTGAGATGGAACCCCTTGAAAAGGAAGGAGGGCTGACTCAAAACTTGACAGTAGTGCAGCACTTTGCAAATGCCGTAGTAGGTGGGTGTTGGGAGCATGCTTAAACTTCCAGTTAGAAGTAGCAGAGTGAACTCAAGTCCACTTGTACCACATCAGTGTATTAACATTTATAGTTGAGTATATGTGCATATTGACAGGTTATCTTCTAAAAATTGATTGATACCTGTGTACCTACCTAGGAAAGAACTTAAATATAGACTAGTGCTCTCTACCTACTGCAGTCAGAATATTTTTTTTTTCTCTCCAAATCATTACAAGCTACAGGTTGGGGACAGAACAGACTATGGAGCAGGCTACCTTTGGAGGATGGACAGAGCTTAATCACTGGTGTGGGAGTAAAGAAATTCAGCTATGTAAAATGAGCAGGCACAACTCCAGGGCAGGGATGGAATGTGACAGTGAACTTCATCAGTGCTATCAGGACCTGAGAACATGTTCCAAGGCCCCATAATAATTAAAGGTCAAATGTTAATGTTTTTAATCCAACATCTGGAAGGAATCAAGATGATCTTTGTAGTGTTTACTGACATTTACTGTCTTTGCTTGCCTTGGTCAATGGTAACTTGGATATTTGTGAAGAGTCCTGGAAGGTTATCCTAACTCATGAGAACAAGGAGAGTTCTCTTTTCCTGGTAAGATCAGCTCACCAGGCCCTCAGGCTGGCCTGGGTGCTCTCTGGGCTGCAGACAGGTTCCCATGGTGGCTGCTTGCCAAAGCAGGAAGAGATTTTCCAGGCATCTGCTACCAGCTCTTAGGAGACATGAAACCTGTTGCAAACTTGTTGTTGACATCTTGTCTCTCTGCTCCCTCTCCCTTTTTATCTTTCAGCACAGAAAGACATCAGTCATGGCGGGTGATGCCATCATGGTCATGAGGGGCTTGACCAAGCTGAGTAAAGCCATCCTGGAGACCCAGGCAGGGCAGCTTCGGCAGGTGCTCCTCGGGGGAGATGCAGTCACCATTGCAAAGACTCTCCAGGCCACTGCTGAGGAACAGTTCAGCTCTGCCTTGGGGAAGGTGCAGGTGAGCAAAGCTCTTTGAGCACAGTCTAGTCTGATGTTTTGCTTTTTCTCCAGGTACTTTTTTTGGTTTTGTTGTGTGAGTGTCAGGGAACTCACATCTTGAATGACAGCCTGGTTCTGAAGTGTGGGATTGATAATAGCAATGTTGCAGTGCTCTGGAAATTCTTTGGAATCTGTGGTGTGTGGAAGATGCTTTGACAGGAATGGGAGGGGAATGTTAGTGTTTCCATTACTGAGTGTTTAAGACATGCTGAGTAAGAAGTGCTCTATTTGTCCCCTCTTGTCAAAGATCAAGCTCTTGCTAAGATTGGTCACCAACTTTGTTATTAGAGTCGCCTTTAAACTCTGGGCATTGATTTACCTCTCTTTCAGAGTGCATTGGATTTTTCTTAGTGTTGCTTCCTTTCTTGGCAGAATTGGTGCATGTGATATTTTTCAGAGTGGCTCAGGGTCAGGTGTTTGCACATTCACCACTTACAGCCCAGGCTGGATTTTTGGAGGCTTTCAAATGAGGAACATAAGGAAAGCCTGACAACAGCTTCTCTCAGCAGAGATGGGGATGGATTTGTAAGAGCTTTACATATGCTGTGCTGCCATCTTTTGAAAACAAGGGGCTTAGCTGTGGTACTTTTCTCTCTCATCATCCTTTAGAAAGAGTGTGTAGCTCAGATGATCAGTTTTGAAGCAGAAACTTAGGAATGAGATTTTGATGGTTTTTATGCAATGAGCAATCTGTTGCTTCAGTCCTAGAATCTGGGCCAATGTTTTCTTGGTTTTGTTTAAGCTTGCAGTAGAACTAACTTGGATGTTTTTTTTTGTGGGGATAGTGCTTTGTCTTGTCATTGTCCTCCTCTTGCACCCAAAAGAAGAGATGTTCTGTTTCTGTGCATGTTTCTCTGCACAAGAGAAGCCCAGTGAGCACAACTGCAGTACACTCGCCCTGCTTTCTGTAAATGGGTTGTAAGAGAAGCTCCTGTCTAAGCAGAGCTCAGTAAGAAATATAAACATACAGCATTTTCTGTTTTGAAGAGAGGAAGATCTTTTACATTAATTGGCAGGGGTTTAGCTGTCTGGCATGTTTCTAAAAATTTAAGTATGGAGGTAAGAAAGCTTTCTTGCTTGTAATCACTGGTCAGTATTGTGAGCCACAGTGCCCATCTGTAAACATTTCTCTTCTCCTCCCCCACTGTGATGTTGAGGTTCAGAATAGTATGAGACCTGCTGAATAACAGGAAAGACCATGTTCTGCTTTTTCTCTAAGGAAGGGAAATGTAATTAGTATTTAGGAAAGAGCCCAAAATATGTCACCTGCTTTCCTGACCACAGCAGGATTTAAAATCCTGTTGATAGCCTGTAATTTAATGGTTATTTTATGGTACTGCCACTGCTGAGATAGGTAACTAGAGATAATGCTCTGCTGTTGATTTTTATTTATGTATTTATTTTTGACTGAAATAACTGGACTTTGTGGGGCAGCTTTTGCAAGGTTAGGACAGAAAAGAGTGTCAGGAGAAGCTTGCCTGGAGTGTTGCTGTGCCTGATGCTGTTATCCGTGCTCCAGGCACAGAATTTTATTTATTTTGGGATGACAGCACATAGTTTGGTGGTTGAATAATGGAATGTGTTTTGCAGTTGGTAGTGTTATGACTGTGAAAGGCTGAGCTTACTCTGCCTGTAAGTAGGTATCTGGTATTGCTTCAGGTGGCTTTGGGCTTGGAAGTGCTCATGTTGTGAGACTGAAAACAGGATGGGAGGAGGGAAAACAACGTTTTCTTATATGACATTGCAGCTCCAATCACCTGTTGTTTCTGAGCAGTGCATTGCTTCTAGTGAGCTCCGTATTTAGTGACCCTTTTTGGTAATGTAGGGTCTCTCCAGTTATGGATATTTGAGAAACTGGTAAAGAATTTGTCCCATCAGTGCAGTTAAAAGCTTGTCAGGGATTCCAGGCATCTTCAGTGTCTCTTTCTTTCTTTCTTGTCTCTTACTGTGAATTTCTGCAATGCCAGACTCTCTGTCTCTACAATTCTTTACTGTGGAGACATGACACCCAGCTGCATGCTCATCTCTGAGGACCATGGGTGGCTAGGGAGCAAGATTTAAGATCTTTTCTTCAAGTATTTCAATTCTTGTTTGCAGGAGCTTGGCAGACAGCGGGAGAACTTTACTGACCTCGGTGAGGATTTTGGGAAAGACTATGACTTCTCAGCCAGAGAGCCATCAGATGCTCCAATGGACTTCTCCACTGCCCCTGGCAAGCCTCAGGAACACAGCACTGAAGGCCCTGCTTATTCCTACACAACAAATGGACCTTTTAGAAATATTGATGAGACTGGAGATTCTGGCATGGGTCAGAAGCCGTTCCCTCCCAAAATGGATGCAAGGTTATTTGGAAGCATTAGGGACCCTGGAAATCCTTTTGCTACTGCCTTTGGACAAAATAGAGCTTTTCACCAAGACCATTCCTCTGTTGGTGGATTAACAGCTGAAGATATTGATAAAGCCAGACAGGCCAAAACAGGTTCAGGACAGAAACCCTACAAACAGATGGTATGTTGTTTTAATTAAGGATTCTCAGTACTGTGGTGTCTGTACCAGATTGCCCTTGCTCACCTTCTCCTATGTTTCTTTCATTTCTTCCTCTTCCACTATTCCCTTTTTTGGAGGCAAAAGAGGGAAGTGTCAGTGCTCATTAACCCTGTGATATTTGTTCTGTCAATAGCTTTTCAGTCTCTCTTTTCACACTTGCTCCCTCTATGTCAGATAATCTGATGTGAGAGGATGTTTAAAAAGTGTACATAGGCTCAGAATTGGACCTAAGCTCCTCACAGTGGAGACTGTGCCTTCCTGTGTGGCATCTTGCAGTTGCAGAGGTGGAGGCAATGCTGCCCTGAGCATAAGGAGATTGGAGAATAGCACAGCTCACAGTTTTCACTTTAGTGCTTCATGCCCTTGTGTGAGTGCAGAACCCAGAGTGCAGGTACTTGTCACCTGCTCTGACCTTGTGCTCCTTCCCCACATCCAGTATCAGATGCCACTGGGCTCGCTCACTGGATGAAACTGTACACTTAGCTGCTCCTGCTGTTGTGTGTGGGGGAACTGTCTACAGTCCTGTGAATCTGATGACCCTCCATGAGTTCCAATTCCATGTGTGGAAGGGAATTTTGGTTAGCATTGTGTGGCCTCTCCAAGTTCCAAATACGAGGGCTGCTGAGTTGAAAGTGAAAATGGGGTTTCCCAACATGGTTATCATTCCCACCCTCTTGTCCTCCCTTCTGCTCAGTGTGTATTTCAGTTCAGGATGTGTATTCCTGCTCGGTATTCCCTTGACAATCTCAAGGGTTCAAGGAAAGCTTTCTGCAGCATGGAGCTGTTCAAGTGCTGTGGCTTGTGCTCTGACTTTGCAGATGTCTGAGCATGTGCCCAGTTAATTTGTGGATTTCTTGTTTTGTTTTCCCCCCTCTCTCTCCCCTGCAGCTCAGTGAGCGGGCCCGGGAGAGGAAGGTTCCTGTCACCAGGATCGGCCGCCTCGCCAACTTCGGAGGTCAGTCTGCACTGCCACCCTTGCCACGGCACCTGCACGAGCTGTCAGTGGCTGCCTGTGACAGGGCTTCCATCTGCCATCCTGTTAGCAGTTCAGCTTGCTAACAGGAACGTGCTTTCCCACAAACAGCTCGATTTGGGCTTTGTCATTGCTCTTCAGAGTTTGGGGCAGACAATTTGCGGGTGCACATCGTCATGGTGACACATCCCATGTGGGCTGTACTGTTTTAATGGAGACTGAGGTACAGGCTGTTCTCCAGCCTGTATAAATACCCTGGTCCTGCACATGAGATTGCACTTTGAGGAGACTCTCCCAGTCCTTACAGTTTGTTGTTACTGTCAAGCAGAGACAGCTGAAGCAGCTGTTATTTTAAGTAATCTTTTCCCAATCTTGTCCTTGCTACTTCTCTGAACAGTGTTTAAACATAAAACATTTCCTCCTGGTATTCCTTTTTGAGCATGGGGAGATGATAATAGTCAAGGTTTGATTTACTAAGCCATTGCTTGTAGACCATTTTCTCCCAAGAAGGATGTAAATTCTGAGCTTGTAAGATCAAGCTAGCTGAAATCTAAATTCATTTTACTTGCAGAATGGGACTTACTATATCAAAAAGCAGCTAAATATCTTAAGTAATATTGACAGATGATGCTTATTTAATGTCTTTTATCTAAAGTTATCAAAGGACTTAACATGTTCCTAAGGAATAAGGTATCACATATTGCAGGTGGAGAGATGAACACAGCTAGTGCTACTTAGGTAATCCTCCTCCTTGGATGAGGAGTCTGGCTGTTGCTGTGGTTAGGTTTTTTTGTGACTGTACTGTTTTGAGATGATAGTGGTCTGTCTGGGTTGTGAACAGTCTCTTGTGGCTCTTGTGATTCTCTTCCACAAAATTTGATAGAGAAGCACATGTACAAAGTAGACATCCTTGTGTTACAGATCCCAGAAGAAAGAAAAATAACCTGTCAAATGTAATTCAAATCAACTATTACAGAAAAAAACAATCATTCTTTCTCTGTGTGTCCTTTTGTCAGACTTTTGTCAGAATGATAGGCACACTAGGAGGAGCTGGGGCAGGGGCTGATCCTATGCAGTGCAGGAATAAACAGCAAGTGAATTTTGTGATAAGTTTTTCATGCTTGTTAGATCTCTTTAACCCTGTAGTCTGTTGCAGGCACTCTGGCTTCAAAGCATGCTTATTATTCCTTAAGGGAAAGCAGGGCTCATGATCTGCTTTTTGGAATAAAAAGAGACATTACTTTAAAACTGACTTGACTGTGTTCTTAAGCTCTAGTAACACACAGGTGTCCATTCTAATCTAGCCTTGAATGTTAGGGGAAGTATCACAGCACTTCTGGCTGTCATCTTCTGAGTTCATCTGTTGCTGCTTGCTGACAGCTGGTGGATGTGAAGTGGCAGATGACCAAATTTTCTGTGAACTTTGGGTTCCAGTGCTGTTGCTTTATGGTCCAGCTTTTGGCACCCCAGGCTGTTGTGGGAGGGAAGGCTAAGTCATGCTTCTAGGGGAAGCATAACCTGTCTTCTCCTAACCTCAAGGTAAAAACCAAAACAAATAGCCCCATCAGACCAAAACCACTAAGGGAGAGTAGGAAAGAAAGAGATTGCTTATAAGCAGCATCTCCAGACATCTGTGTGTCATTTATTTTTTTTGGTCTTGCTACTCTCCTCCAGTTGTCTGCTTTATATCAGTAAAATGGCTGGCAAGAGAGAGTGCTTGCTTCTAGAGGGCTGCTGGGGGAAAATTCTTTTGCAGGAATTCTTCAGATTCTCTGGTCTCTGCAATCTCATGTTAGCATTCATTGCTTACCTTTACCTTTAAATTTTAGTTTGCAACAGCAAAGAGAAACAGTACTGTCAGTAGAATGGCTTAGCAAACAAAAGATGTGGCCTATAGGTAGTTTATTTCAGTTTAAGATATCCCTTGGCATTATTTTGGGACTTTTTACAGGGACCTGTGGTAACAGGATGAGGGATAATGGCTTTAAACTGACAGAGGGCAAGCTTAGATTAGTTATAAAGGTTATTTGTTATAAAGGAATAAATCCTTTATTCAGAGGGTGGTGAGGCACTGACACAGCCTGCCCAAAGAAATTGGGAATATCCCATCTCTGGATGTGTTGAAGGCCAGGTTGGATTGGGGAAGATGAAGAAATACTGAAGGAAACATCACTGTTAACCTGTGGAATATTAGTGAGCCAGCTATGTCCTCATTTCCTAGGACATTCAAATGATTAGAATCAGACAAGGACTGGCAGAGCTGGGGGTGATTATTTCCTGCTCTACTGCCTGGCTCTTAACATTGCCTTAAAAATAACTGAGGGCAGGAGGCTGCTCCATATCTGTGAGGGAATGTAACTTAAAGCAAGTAAACTTTTTGTGCAGGAAAATTCTTGTGTGCTTTGGAATACCATCTTCATTTGAAGACCCCAAGAAATCATTCTTGGAAATAAAGTGGTTGAGGTGGATTCTTCTCCTACAATCTCCACACCAGTCAAACTAGCATTTGGGGGTTTTTTTGGTTTTTTTTTTAAATAAAACCCACTTTTCCCCTTTATTTCCATATTAGAACATATTATTTTAATGTTGGATAGGATGGAGTGATGTTGACTAGGTCAAAACCAGAGTTCCTGGGGTTCAGATAGCTGAATTCCCATGCTATTGGCATGATCCCATTCCTCCTCCTGTCTTTGCATGTTTTCTTTCATCCCCTCCAGTGTTCTAGGAGTGTTCAGCTGTGTCTCAGCCATGATGTCAGGACACTCTGGTGAGTGATGGACAAATTAGCAACAGGAGGCAAAAATACTTGGACTGCTGAGTTTGCCTGGCTTCTCACCTCTTCTGTGGGCAAAGAACATTTTACTGGAAAGATTGAAGACCATGTTTTCCAACACTTGCCTGTAATACTGAGCTAATATTGCTCTGTGATCAGCACAAGCTCCTCTAGTGAAGTTCTTAGTCCTTTATATGTATTTTTGTTTGCTTCTTGTAGCAGCCAGAGTGACTGCTGGTAGGTGTATTTATAGTACTAAATAGTATCCTTGATTTTTATTTATTTATTCTTCCCAGGATTGTAATTGACAAAACAGATTTTTCTGCAGTTTTTTTGTTCCATGCTTGTTTTGTAGCCTGATGGGTCATCAGTTCCACTACTCAGTTCTTGATGGTTTTTTTAATTTCCATTCTCCCTTCCTTGCCTTATTTGACTTTTCTAAGCTGTTCCTGTCTCCCTTAATCATATTCCTGGTTTCTAAGTTTATTATTTTAATGATATAATAAGATTCTTTTGCAATAAAGAAAATTCAGGAAGCTTGTGGTGAAGTCTAGATTTAAAGTGATTTTAACAAATTTGAAAAGAAAAAAAGCAAAAACCTACTCTGTTGAGGTATGTTAGTAAAGTATATGCAGGTCTGACAGCTTCAGGAGTCACATACTCATGTGAGTGGATTGGGTTGGCTTGTCAAGGGTTTGGCTGCAGGGTGGCTTCTGGGAGAAGCTTCCAGAAGCTTTCCCCCATGTCCAACTCAAAGATGGCTCCAAGCCAAGGCCATCAGCAATGGTGGCAGAGCCTCTGGGACAAGAGTTAAAAGGCAAAAAAAAAAATCCAGAAAAAAATGCAGCTGGGGAGAGGAGTGAGAGAAACAGCCCTGCAAGGTCAGGGAAGAAGGAGGTGGAGAAGGTGCTCCAGATGCTGAAGCTGAGATTCTCTGGCAGCCTGTGGTGAAGGCCATGGTGAGGCAGCTGTGTCCCTGCACCCATGGAGGGCCACAGTGGAGGAGTTCCACCTGCAGCTCATGGAGGAGCTCCCAGTGAAGAGATGGATGCTTGAAGAAAGCTGTGTGAAGCCCCCACAGGAGCAGGTTTGCTGGCAGGATTTGTGCCCCTGGAGCAGATTGCACCCTGTGGAAGGGGCAGCCTGTGAAGAGAGGACTCCTATTGGAGAAGTTTGTGGAGAACTGTCTCCTGTGGGAGCATCCCCATGCTGGAGCAGGGGCAGAGTGTGAGGAGTTCTCTCCCTGAGGAGGGAGGAGCAGCAGTAACAACCTGTGGTGGAATGGCTGTAACCACCATCCCCTTCCCCCTGTGCTGTGGGGAGGGGAAGGAGGTGGAGAATTCAGGAGAAAAGTTAAACTCAGGAAGAAGGGAGGAGTAGAAGGAATGTCTTTTATGATTTAGCATTAATTTCACATTATCCTACTCCAATAAATTGAGCTCATTTCCCCAGGTCAAGTCTGTTTTCTCTGTGATGGTGATTGCTGAGTGATCTCCCTGACCCATGAGCCTTTCATTATGTTCTTTATTGCCCAGTCCAGCTGAGGAGCTTTCAGTGTGTGCTGTGTGGTGATTGTAGTGTTTCACCTGACCCAAACCAGGGCACAGGCTGCTCCAGGGGAGGGTCTTGCTCCCAGCCTGTGCTTGGCAGGTTGAGCAGAGTGATAACAGCCCATCCAGCTCCTGTTTGTTTTGTTGTCTCAGGTGCTGAGCAAGAGGTTTTGCCCTGAACAAAACTGGTTCCAGATCATCCCTTGATAGGCTTGGTTTGAAGTGTACCAGATGCTGCAGATGCCTGGAAAATATTCTAAGAGGCACTCTGCTGGTATAGAACCAAGGGACATTTTTCAGGCCTGAAATAATCTGCATGAAGTGCAAAATGCAGGAGAGTGACTTTATAGAGGTACTTGAGGATATTATTTTTTCAAGGTGCTGAACAATGGCTGTTGAGCAATGCTGAGAAGTGTCCCAAAATGAATAATCTTGGAGGAAATACACCTCTTGCAGACAAGGGAAGTGAAGGACATCAAGAGTGTCCTGTGCAAGTAGATTAGTGGCCCAGAGGAGGAGAGTGCTTTTGGAGCACTGCTGGTTCTTTGGAGGGGTGACTTGTTCCTGGTAACAGGTGAACAGCTGCAGCTCAGCCCCACAGAGCTGCTTACTCATTTCCTCCCACTGCAGGAAGGAACAGGAAAGAGCAAAAACTTGGAGAAAACTTGGGAGCTGAGATAAAGACAGTTTGAGAGGGGAAGCAAAGAAAGCTCCATATTCAAGTAAAGCACCAAGAGGAGTTAATTTGTGACTCCCTGCTGGCAGGCAGATGTCCTGTGCTTCCTGGGAAGCAGGACCTCAGCATCTGTAGTAGCTGCTTGGGAAGGCAAACACCTTAGCCCCAAGCATTCACCCTTACTTCCTCCTTTTTTGCAAACTTGACTGCTCAGCAGCAGCAAACACTGTGATTATAGTTTGAAGATGCTTGAAGCCTTTGTTTAAACTTCAGATCTCTAAAGCTTAGCAGCTGTTTAACCATGCACTTGTTTTGTGTCTGACTTTAGTTTATCTGAAACTGTTGTTGATTGGTGATTTGGGTTCATATTTTTTGGAAATTGGACAGAGTAAGCAGTGAGGAAGTTGTAAGAGTACCTATTGAAAAAGCAACTCTTTTTGTAGTGCAGTCTACAATATTAGTATACAGATGCTTAGCTGTGCACATCTGTGAGAGGGAAGGTACAAAACATGTTCATTTGTAGTCTGATCTTGTCCACACTGATGTAAATCCAAGCTGCTTAAACAAGCTGTAACTTCTTCAGCTTTATTCTGCAAGACAGAGTAGAATCTCGTTCCTAGACTTTCATTTACCTTTGAAGTGGTTTGTGTCTTAATGATGAAGAGATTAGAAACTTCAGATAGGTTTTGTTTTATGTCCAGGCAGTAAATCTGATAATTTTAAATTTTAGACATTGAACATAGACCCTATAGAAGAAGATGTGATGGTTTTAATCTGAAACCAATTGCTGCCAGTCAGTTCAGTCTAGCTCTGATAATGACCAAGCTGATTTATGGTGGGGAGCATTGTTTTGGAGGTGGTAAAAGTGGGATCAAGGCCAACAGTAATGTTCTGTGTGTGGTATTTAGTCTAGAAAATCACATCTTGTTGATGAGATATGTATTTATTGGCTTCCTATCTGACTCTTGGTACTGCCTGCTCTTGCATGTGGGATCTGATTGGAAACGATCATGTATCAGCATTTTAGTAAGTGTTTATGCTGTGTTTGAAAAGCTTGTTTTCTGTGAAGCCTAGGGATATATTTCTCACTTTGTTTAGCTAATAAAATCTGGATTTCTGGTGCAAAACACTTGCTAATTGTTGATGCATGGTTTGGCACAATTTAGGGTCTACACAAGTTAGTTACATCAGACTTCCTTCAGTGCTGTGACTCCATAGAAAAACTTGCAGAAAATATAGAAAAAAAAAATTTAAAACCCCAAACCCCAAACAAAAACCATCCCACAAAAAAACCCACCAAACCAACCAAAAAACCCAAACCCCAACTACCTTGTAATGTCATTGATGCCTCTTCTGCTTCACCTTATACAGGATTCTCTGGCCCCAGTGCATGTAGTCTGTAAGATTAAAAGTGGAGCTGTTTTGTGAAGCAGACAAACTATACAAGCCTGAAATTCTACTGGGAGAGGGGGGTTGTAGTTGCCTGATGGGAGAGAGGAAAACTCCAGTGCAGGATGAGGGTCACCTTGTTTATGCCCAGGCTTTCTGACTTGAGTCTACAAAACCTGTGCATGTGGTTCTTCCTGCACACGTGCAAAATGCCATGTGCTGGACAGCTCTGCTTCCTTCATTGTGCTGACTTTGTTCCCTCGTTGTTTTACCTGGGAAATTTTCCAGCAGCACCTTAAGGAGGGCTTGGGGTGCTTGGAAAGCAGGTGCACCCAGTACTGTCAGCACTGTGGGAGCAGAGCACAGCAGGATGCACCACTGCTGAGGAGATTGGGGCAGCACCATCTGTTCTGATTGCTCATGCCATTTATTAGCCAGAAAAATAAATATTTTGATATTGGGAAGGCAATGAGGCCTTTGGTTGTATGGATTGCTGCATGATTAGATCTGTGCCTCATCTAATCTTCTGTGCCTTTGCTCTGGTTAGCAGAGGCAGATAATGCTGCTTTTGTAGTCCTTTAACCTGTGGCTGTGAAACCTCCCTGCAATTCACTGCCTGCCAGGGTGATAGGGCATGGGGAGTGCTGGTGTTTTGTCTCCTGGTTTTACTGCTGTGTGGGGTTACTGCCCAGCCCAGCTCCTTGCACTGCAGGTTGCAACACTGCTGGTGTAAAGTGAACCTTGGGGTAAAACATGTTTCTGTTTATCACAGCAAATGAGCTCACAGAAGGAAGAGGCAGCTAATGAGCACAATTAAACTTAATGCTTAGACAGCAGGTTGTACAACTTTACACTCTATTGGCAGTGGCTTCACCCTAAATAGGGTTTTTCCTCCTGCTGTTGTGGCATGGTGGGCAGTGAGAGGGATTCTGGTCGTTCTTGAGAATTGTACTTTGACAACCATGTTTGTGAGAGTTTTGGCTTCTTTTTCTTCCCTTTTTTTAAACTCCATGATTGGAGTCTACAGCAGGACATCAGCCAGAGTACAAAGCTCTGAGTAACACTTGTGACATGCTTTATAAAAGCCAGATGTCCCAGACTGGCCTAGCCTATGATTCCTGGCTGGCATGCTGGGCTGAAGAAGTACAGGAGAAAACTTTTCAGTGTCCAGTGAAGATGGCTCCATTGCAAAGACCAGGATGTTCTAATAGAGCTGTTGTGCATTTGAATGTGTGGCTTAAAGTTAATTACCAAAAATGCCTCTCTATGTGGCTTGGAAGGTTTTTTCATTCTGACTTGAGTCTTTTTCTTGTTATTTTAAAGGACTAGCTGTTGGTCTTGGCATTGGGGCACTGGCAGAAGTGGCAAAGAAGAGCCTTAGACCTGAGGAACGCAGTGGTAAGCCATTTCAATGTCCTTCCATTTTCTTTTTATCTTCCTCTTTACTTCTAGACACAGTTTACCTGCATTTGCAAAATTTGTATTCTTTTGAAGGCTGGGTAGTGAGACAGAATAACAGGGAATATGGGTAGTTCTTTTATTTTCAATATTATTCTTCATTACTTGGCTCTTGTCCCATCTCAGTACACCACAGCCTTACTACACAGAGAGAGGTAAGAGGAATATTCCAGAGAATGTCTTTGTGCCAGCACAACTTGTACAGCTTTACTTTCCCATAGTCATCCCTGAGGTTCAGTACTATCCCTGTGCCCATTCTTGGATTGTATTGGCTTAACAATTCTTTTTAAACTGTTCAGTGAAACAATGCATTTCTATCAGTACAGAAACTTTACATGAGCCTGTGTGTCTGAAAATTTTGTTAGTGGTTGCAGTCTGTTTGAAATTAAAGGATGTTCTGCCTAGGAGGAACTTGGAGGATGGCTGTTCTCTTGTAAGAGAGACAAAGCACTTTATGCTCCTGTTAAATGGGAATTACCTATTTCCAGTATCTGTCTTTTGCTGCCTTCTAAAGGATTCTCATAACATGCAAAAGGCTGTGCTGTGCAAATTGGCAAATTGACCTGATCTTCTTTCCTTTCTAGCTTATTTGAAGTTGGAGGTGAAATGTTCCTAGGTTGTACCTGATCATGGCGTGGTGGCTTTCTTCTAAGCATATGTGTGGGTAAAATATTGTGGGGGGTCTGTGGGTGAATGCTTTAGGGCATAGAAAATCCAGGTGTTGTTCTCCAGAAAACATGAGATTACTCTAAAGTTTGTGGTTTCCTTCACTTGTTTGTTATCCAGAAAAAGCTTTGGTGGGATACTGCAAAATGTCAAGGTCTGTTAGAGTTGCTGCAGGCTGTTTGGTCTTCAGCTGGTCCCTCTGGTTGGGTGGTGTGGTTGTGTGTTTAGGTTACTTCCAGTGACTGGAGAGAGCTGGTAAAAGGTTGAAATACTTGTAGCAAGAAGTAAAAATGAAGTCAAGTTGCTCCTGGTTCAGAAACATTACTTTCAGATAATGCCAACTGCTGGGTCTTGTAATTCTACTCCAGTTCAGTTTCTGTCTTCACCCTGGTCATCTTTAGGAGTGGAAGAAGGATGGAAACTGAACCTCTGTTTCAGGAGGTACTGGAGTGACTGAAAAATGAAGAAATTTGAAGGGGGGAAAAACACTGAAAAAACAAAGCAACTGAACAAAAAAATCCCAACCAAGATAAATTCCCAAACCATAAAACAACACTTCAGGATATGAAACACATTCCCATTAGTGGGAGGCAGGGGTTGTGGACGACCCAGGACTCTGCTTTTATTTGGAATACCAAAATGCAAATATTAACAGCAAGGCAGTACAGAGCAGCCCAGCAGAGAAAAAGGATCCTTGGCAAAGAGTTCTTGTTTCTCTCTAAGACCCAAGGTGTTTGAGGATGGGAGGGTTTCTTTGCTTTGATTTAAAAACATGCACTCAGGCAAACACAGCTCATCCTGTCAAGAATCCTTGAAGGCTTTTTGCTTTCAGCACTTGGGATGTTTGACAGGTTGTTGATACCTGTTGGAAGCTGATGATTTGTGTTGCTTTTAACAGAGGTGGAATTGCACAACTGTTGGTATTTCTCTGCTTGCCAGAGTGTTTTCTAATTAGGCACACCCTAAATGAAAACATGAGCTTGCAGAGCTCTGAAGTTTGAGGGAATAACATAAACTTTTTTTCTCTCTCTTCTAGCATGAGAAGGATTAGTTTTATTTTTTTTATTATTTAGAGGGCAGAAGACACTTTCTCCTTGCAATAAAGCAACTACAAGTCTAAACTTTTATCTTCTTGATAGGGAAACTACTATTTTTCTGTTAGAAGCCTGCTCTACAGTCTTGAATCTTGCTTTGGGAAGAGTGATTTTCTTGAATAAACCTTGATTAAAAAAGGCAGCCATGAGAACTGCCAACTTCAGTGCTGGGCAGGGAATAAGAAAATGACCTGGCTTTTATTTTTAGGTGTTTGTTTGTCTTTCCTTGTTACTTCCCCTCTTGCTGTCAAGTCTGCTTAGATAAGATCTTGGAGCAGTGGTTGTGCTGTAAAGGAGAGTAATATCAATAGTGAACTAAAAATGGGCCAAGAGCAGCAAGTGTGGAGGTGAGGCAAAAGTGAAAGACTTCCAGCCTTTGTACACTTTTGGAGCTTCTCAGGCAAAGACACAGGAAGGTTTCCAGGTGACTCAGCTACAGCTGGTGTCCTTGGATGTGTTTTCCACAGTGTTTTAGAGTGGTGGGTAAGGCTCCATGAATGAGAGCTCTCTCCATGGGCTCTGCTCCTGCAGAAATGCACAGCAGAGGATAGGTAGGTACACAGTGGGAGTCCAAGATTCCATTTTCTTACTGTTTTTCTGATAGTACCAGCCTGAGCTGTTCTTGGGGGAAATCTCATGACATAAGTACCTTTACATTTCTTTAAAAATACCTCTGCACTCCTTTCCTGATTTCAGCTTGAGGCATTTGTTCCCAGGTTTTGTGGCTGCTAGCACCATGAGTTTGGGCTGAGACCTGTCTCTTTTGAGAATGACTTATTGTCCTGTTCCTGGGAAGCTGCTGGAGGATGTAATTTCTCTCCCTACTGCTGCAATATTAATAGGAACTTCTTGGCACTCCAGACTTACACAAGTGGGATGTGTGTGTATGCCCAAAGGCATGCCTAAGAATTTCACACTCTCACTGGCATCCAGGAGTAATGAGGAAGACTTTTCTCCTGGTTGCTCTCTTCTTGCCTAGATAGTACAAAATTAAGTGTCTTTACACCTTTAAAATGCAGTCAGAAACACTGGTCCTTTAGTCCCAACCCCTTAGCCAGACACTCCTGAGCTACACATGATCCTGATAGCACAGCTTGTACTTCTTCTTTCCATTGCTATTATCAGAGGCACTGCAAATTCCTACTCTCCTGCACATTCTCTAGCAATTCTGCTAGTGCTGATCTGTTTTTTCCTGCTCAGCTTCCCCATCTTTGTTTAGTAGCCACAGGACTGTTCTCTCCCTACTTTGGATTGTCTCTTTTTCCATAAACAATTCACTTCTTAGGGACTTAGCCTAGAACAAATATGTCTGGTGCAAGAATTGGTGAATTTCTTCCTTTTCTGTCCAAGCCTGATGTTCTGGGCATAAATTCATTCTGCTGCTAAATTCTTGTAAGTAGGTGCAGGGTTTTTGTTGTTTGAGTTCTTTATGGTTTTGGTTTTTATAATGTTAAGGCCCTAATGCTGCCATCTTTAAGTGGTTTGGCTCATCTTATCTTGTTAAAAAGAGGAAGACTGACTTGATTTCCAGTTTAAATTTTCCTGATAGGCTGAAAACCTCCTCTGTCACTGGTGACCTTGATGGCAGCCTCAGTATTTAAAGTGTGTATGTAAATACAGTAGAAGGCCCACGCAGGGTGGGAATGGGAAAGCAGAATAAAGTCCCAGGAATTAAAATGAGAGTGCCCAAATAAACAGCTGCTGTTACAAGTATAGAGACTGGGTTCAAGGACAACTTTGTCACTTATTAATGATCTGTCCTGGGCAGTTCTTCAGGCACTGCACAAATGCCAGGCTGGACAGAGCCCGGACAGGCTGGCATTTGGCCTGGATTTGGACACAGAGGGATTTTCTTGTGAAAGGCAGTAATGCAATATTCTTGGGCTGTCAGTCTCAAGTGCTTAGGCCATGTTCTTAAATATTCCTTTGCCCCAAAGGTTCTGTGGCAGACAGTCCTAAAACAAAGTCTAGTCACTAGTTCTCCATTTGACAGGGGCAAAGAAGGTGGAAAAGGAGTGGTGCAGCAGTGAGTTGCACACAGGTTTGGAAAGGTTCATGCTGATTCTGAATTTGTAAAGGAAAAAAAAATAAAAGTGGGTCAAGCACTAGGGAGGGTGTCTGCCTGCTGCCTGTTCTGTGGAAGAACTCACTGGCCCAGGCACTGTGGCTGCAGGAGCCTTAATTTCTGAGGTGTTCATGTTGCCACAGCTTGTATGTGACCTCTGTTGGCTTTTTTTTCCTTTCCCTAGTGAAATAGGTGAAACCAGCTTTGTGATCTGAAGATGGGGAAGAAATAATGTGAGGCACCAAAAGGTGCCAGCCATCTTTTGGGAAAAAAGTTAACTCAGTGAAAATTGGTATATTTTTTCATGGACTTGTGGTGGGTTTTATTCCCCACTCCCTTTCCACCCAGCCTTGGAAGCCTGTGTCTGTTTTCTCTCTTGCCATTGACATAGCACTGCTTTTCACTCTTGCTTCCAGGTCACCTTCTTGTTCTTTGGCACACTTATACCAAAGTACACAAGCCAGAGCTGCTCCCATGCTGCTGGGCTGCCTGGTGCTCAGACATTGCCCCTGGAGGCTTTACTTCAGTGAGGAGCCTGCCAGGAGAAGAGGATTTGGGACTGTCTGTGTTTGGCCCTTTCTCTGATAAGAGTTAAAATTGTCAGGGTTCACTGGCTTCTGGATGTGGCTTTAATCATTAACTAACCCCTTTATTCTGCTGCTGGCTCAAAGGAGGATGTTTTTGTGTGCAGTGAAGGGAGATATGGCTTTGATTCAGTGTTTTCCCTAGGTCCTGTGTGTCATCTCATACAGGGATTTGCCTCTTCATTGCTAAGGATACAGTTTTCCTGACAGGACACTTGAGACACAGCTTTTCTGCCCTGGGTAGCTCTACCTGTTCACTCTCTAAGTCTCCTTACATCCATTATCCAGAGCAAAATGTGTTCTGAGGATTGCAGTGTGCTGGAAGTGGTGAATTCTGGACCTGTCCTGCTTTTCCATATCTTGCTCTCAAGAGCAGGATGGCTGTCCTGTGTACTCCTGGTGTTTTTATTCCTCTTTTTCCTGTACATCCTTGACTTAGGACAGGGATTTGTAGACAGAATGTCCCACATGCACTCCCATCCTGCTGCTATCCCACAAAACAGATGAAAGAAAGAGAGGGGATGAAGGGCAGGAGAGCAGCCTGTACCTGACACATCTGTGCTCTGCCACTGGAGAGTTCTGTGGAACCACTTCTGCAGGGAAGGTCTGTAAGCAATCCAGCTGCTTGCAGGGACTGAAGGGTGTCTGTCAGATCAGGAACATGCTTGGCACCTCAAGGAAATGGTACCAAGTTGGGGGAGCTACCAGAGTTTAGACAGCAGCTACTTGAGTCTGTCTCTGTTATTTCTCCTGTCCCCTGGCCAGTCTGAGTCCCTCTGTACCTTCCTGAGAGCTACCTGAGAGATCCAGGAGAGGGTCTCTGGCTGCACTGGTCAGCACAGGACACACCAGTAATTTCCATCTGCTGCCTGAGATCTCCAGGGCCGTTTTCATCTGCTCTGTCTTTTTGGGTCCTTCTTATTGTTTATGGGGGCTTCAGCTGTTCTGTCTTCTGTTCCTCTAAAGTATTCCAAAAGCAATGTAGCTGCAAGATCAGCATATGAGCTGTGAGCTCTGCAGCCTGGCTGCAAGGCCTGCCCTTCCTCCTGCTTGGCTGGCTGTCAGCAGGAGAGGTGGGTGGCTTTCTGCCTGCCCCCTCTGGCCCTGCTCTCCTGGGCATTGCCCTGGATGGTAGCTCTGGGCGGCTTCTCCCAAAGGGACCACAAACTAGAATCAGGGTCTCCTTCCCCTCTCCCTTAATAAAAAAAAAATTAAAGTGCTTCTTATGCCACACAATCTCCCTGTTGCATACTTGGAACTGTGGCACTGCTGTGTGACCTCTCTGAGCCTGTCAGGTCAGGCTTTACACATGCTTGGAGACAGGAAAGTGTGTGTTTGAGTGTGTATTTTTTGGCCTTGTTCTGTGCAGGCTTCCACATTAAGAGGCTGGAAGAGGCCTGCTGGTCTGTGCCAGTGTTCTTCCAAGGCTTTTGAGGATTCCCCCTTGTGGCTCACTCCCACTGCCCTTCTGAGGCTGTGGCTGTGCTGCAGCCTGTGGTGTGGGACTCAAGACACCTTTGCACTGTGCTGGCTGGCACAGTGAGTTCAAGCACCACCATTACCCAGGAGCCCAGACAGTTTGCAGAGCAGCACATTCTTGGAGGCTGTGACTTGCTGCTCCTGGCCCTCAAGCCAAGGATGTCAAAGTTGTCCCAAGGCACACATACAGTTCAGTCCTGGGTTGCAGTGAAGGCACTCAGTGTAGTTCTGGTTTGATTTCCCTAGGGAAGGGCAATTCTCCTGTTGAATGTGGACTTGCCAAGATAAGGGTGTTCTTCATTCATACTCTCTCTCCTTACCCTCAGGGAAGAAAGCAGTGATGGATTCTAGCCCCTTCCTGTCAGAGGCCAACGCAGAAAGGATCGTGAGGACCTTGTGCAAGGTCCGGGGAGCAGCACTGAAGCTGGGACAGATGCTAAGCATTCAAGGTGAGTGTCCTTAGCACAGGTCCTCAGCTGTCCTTAGTGCTGCCAGGTGTGACACAGGGTCAGCTGTCTGCAGTCAGGCAGTGTCAAGTGAATGTGGAGACTCTGAGCAAATGTGTGTTTGTCCTGTGAGAGCAGTGATGGAAATGTTTGAGTTCTATCTAATCCCAGTATGAAATAAATAGGTGGATAAACTTACACACCCTCACTCTTAATGTTCTTATTGTGTGTAACTGAAATTGGTTCACAGTAGGGTGACACTGTGAATTTTAATGTCTATGTTACAAGCAATTGTTAAGAAGCAGAGCTGTATTACACTCTAATTGCAGGTGCCCTGCTAGAGAAGAGGAGGGTGACAACAAGAATGTGATCCTGTTCTTTGTTCACCAAAAGTGGTCAAGGTTATATCCACAATACTCTGCCATTATAGCAACCTGATTGTGGTTTACATGCTCTGTGGGCACTGAAGCTTTACTGGAAAGGCCAGTACAGCTGATAATCTTATCAGGTATAAAACACCTGTTTCCATCCTGAGAGGACTTCAAACTGCTACTTAACCCATTGAGCTCTGAGGCCAGTGACCACAGGTGAAGGCATGAGTGACATCAATGTCTGCACTAAACTGTTAGGAAGTTGGCAGGTGTGCTCAGTTCAAACCTTATCTGGATCTTTCCAATTTGCCTTCCTGCCCAGCCTGATAGGGAAGGAAAGAACCAGCCAAAAATAGCTGTAAGACTTGTCTGGAAATAGCTTTCAATGTGTTTCTGAAATTGAGCAAGTGTCTGAAGTATTCACTTTGCTTGGCTTGTGCTTCTACTTTAATTTTTGTAGGTATCAACTGATGAGACTGGATCTCATAGAGTATTAAATACTTTGGGCTTGCCAACAAAACAAGATCAGTTCACTGTCCCAGAGAGCCCTGATTGGCATTTCATTTGCTAATCAATTGGTTCAGGTGGTTGCCAGGCTGATGGCCCCCTGGCAGAGCCTAGGGGGAGGCTTCAGTTGCTGTGTCAAAGGCTGCACCCCATGCTGTTTTCTCACCCTTCAGAAAGAGCCAGGTGCCACTGATGGCTCACAGCTGCAGATCCAGGAGGAGCTCCTGTGCTCCTTGCTTTCCAGTGCCTCTGGTATGTGGGCTGAGCAAGCCATGCCTGGAAATCAGCTCTGCAGTTAAACTCATCTACCATAGGTGGGATTAATTTCAGATTCTTGGGACACCACTGAGTTGTGCCTGCTGTGTGCCCAAGTCTGGTCACAGCTGCCCTAGGCCTGGATGTGAGTGCAGAGGAGGGAGCTATGAAAGGCTGTCTCTGAGGAGCAGAAATGCTCTGGATTTTTATAACTTGCCTGCTGTCTCCTAAAGTTACGGTGCTCTGGCAGGAGTGTCAAATACTTGGTGATTGACCTCACTCTGGTGTCAGGAACTGGCCTTCAGCAACCTCAGTGGTTGTACCCAGCCCTCATTTGGACTCTTGCTATAAGTGTGTGGACTCTGCTGTGCCTGGCAAGAACACAGGCCCATGGTGGCCTTGCTGGGGGACAGCTGTGGTGAGATAAATCAGACAATGCAGGCTGTCTGTTTCTTGGGGTGGCTGTTTGGACAGGAGGGTTTCATGCAGGTGCTGCCACTCCATGGGCTTCTCTGGGCCTGGTGAGTTTGAATTCACTGCTTCTGTCGGTAGGTCTGGGTGCTAACTGGGGGCAGGGGCTCCCTGTAGCTGGGCATAAGTCACAAAGCAGTGTCCTTAAAACCCCTGATGTCGGTTGTGTCTCTCTGATGTGGGAGTCAGTGGATTTGTTAGGGACCCACATTCCTAAAGGTCATGCACAGAAAAGATGCCAAAGGCCCCCACTCATCCTGTGTGCTGGGAGATGGTGGAAAGGCAGCTGCATTTGCCAGCTGAGAGTGCCCTACCTTGGCTCCTGCTTTGTGTTTTGTTCCAGTAAAGCCTCAGCAGTTGACCACAAAGACGTAAAACCTTATTCATCAGCATGTTGTAAGCCTGGCAGAGCTGCTTCCATGGCAAGGCTGATTTTTGACATTGCTGCTGAGTTTCTGTACAGTCAGCCTGGACTTGCAGGTTTCTTGGCTATTTGACGTTGTGCTCATGAACAAAGGGTGGGGGGGTCAAGCACCCCAGCTAAAAATGGATGCCCTCCCAGACCAGGGGTGGAAACCCTTTGAGAGCTTTATGGATGTCAGCAGTGAGCAGAATAAAGGAAATTGATCCTGAATGCCTGTGGCAGATGCTGATGCTTTGACACAAATGGCTTCTGGGAGTGGGAGCTGCTCTTAGTGAGATCTCTTCTCCTTTTGCCCAGTCACCCTTGGCAGTGCAGGTGACATGTTGAAGCATGATGGTGAATACCTTCACAGAGCCTAGAGAATATTTTTTAGCATGTTCAGAGGCTGGGCAGTGATACACCATCAGTGACAGAGCAGGTGTTTCTTTCAGTGCACACGCAAATGCAATGTCTCACCTTCCTGCGGGTTTGTAACGTCACAGCAGGAGCTCTACTCACTGTTCCTGCAAAGCCTGCTCCTCTTAAAAACTTCTCTTGGTTCCACACTGGGGTTTTCTTAGTACTTATAAATGCTGCTATGGCTTCACTGGGGATTTGTAAACAATGCTGAGTGTTAATGTCACATCTCTGCATTATTTATCTTTTTTTCTCCATTCCTTTCCATCCTTCTTCCCAGGACAGTCCTCTTAAGGTCACTGTTTGTTTCTTGTTTCCTGGGATAGATACAAGGGGGTTCATGCATGTGTATTTAAAGAGGAACAATAAATTTTTGTTTGAATGTCAAAATTGCATGTACAGGTTCAATTCTCAGGATCAAGGCTTGTAGCCTGGACTTTTCCAGTGCTGGGAGAGCAGCAGATAAATCTGATTCCTCTGTAATCATTTATGAAATGAAAAGTTTGCCAGCCATGGTGGTTTCTCTCTAAGTTGTTGTAGAAGCCTTTGCTCAAGCAGAGGACATCTTTCAAGATGCCCCAGCCCCTCCTCTTATGAGTGTAAATATTTGCTTGCTAAATACTTCTGACTTAAAAGTTTGGGCCCAGGTGTGTTCTCTTCTGCCCATGTGTTGTTGCTCTGCATTTGGGCAGTTGTTTACAGTAGCAGATGCTGAATCCTGATTTCTCCAGGAGTTCAGTACTTGTGTAAATGGTGTTTTACCATTGCACAGCACTCTAGAGGAGCTGCTGCCCCTTAAAATGAACTGGATTAAACCACACTGGGAACCTTGGAGCATTGGGATGGCTCTCCAGGGATCCCTTCTGTGACCTATGTTTCCATGAGGCAGTGGCCTCTCCTAGACCTGGATGCTGTACTGCTGCCAGCCAGAAGATGGGCTGAGCACTCTGCTCTTGGGTCTGTCACCTGTCACCACACCGAAAGAATTAAAGAATTACTTCTAGAACCTTCCCTGGGGTGTGCCTGGGGCAGGACAGCCTGACTTGTCTGAATGCAGGAGCACATTTCTTTGTGTGTTGAAGGATGCAATGCCTGCACTGAGTGCTGTGTGCTTTCCCTTGGCAGATGATGCCTTCATCAACCCCCACCTGCAGAGGATTTTTGAGCGTGTGCGTCAGAGTGCCGACTTCATGCCAATAAAGCAGATGATGGTGAGGAATATTCCGGAGTGTCTGTCAGGGAAAGGGACAATGGACAGAAAAAATGTCACCTGTGACATGCCCTAGTAAGGGAGGTGGATGGGGATTTTATAGAATATTTCAATACTGTTACCTATTTTCACTTGGGGGTAACGTGATTCCTTCTCTCAATTATGTGCTGTCTTTTCTCTCAAAAAAATTGGAAGTTTGGATCTAGACAGAGGGGAAAAAATGTGGGAGTTTTTCATGTCCTAAGGTTAATGTTGATATGGAGCAGGACGCTGCCACAAATATGGTTATAGGGTCTTCTTGAGTATACCCTCCTCTTGTATTTCCTCTTCTCTTTCTTGTGGGTCTTAAGGTAGTGTCTAGATATGTCTACATCCCATTTTAGAAACAGACTTACAAACCTCAGTCTGATGGAAAATAACCAGCAGCTTTGTTCTTAACATTTTGGTTAACTTGCATTTAAGAAAACCCAGAATGAAGTGAACTAAGTTTGCTTTCCCCAGTGTTTATGTTCTTTGTAAATTAATGTGTAAAGGGTGATGCCAGAGGAACTGCCAGCACTACTTATCTTCTGAAATACACTAAGCAGAGCTAGAACTTAAATATGGCAGTCTGGCAGGGTAGCAAAAAAGATGTTAAAGCAGGCTGTGATGTTTAATTGTCAATATTGCCTTAAAGAGAGTCATGTCTGGATTGCTTCTCTTCAGCTTGGCAGGATGATGAAAGAGGAGAAATAGCTGAGTCATTTTCTTAGCTCATTTTCTGGAAGATAGCAAGTGGCACCTAAAAGGGGATGTTTGTATGCCAAGGCAGCAGTGTTTGTGCTCAAGATTTCTGTTCCTTAGGGCAGAGCCCCACAGAGATCTGATCAGCACCTGTTCAGTGCTGGGGCAGCATTGCTGGCTGCACCACTCCTTGCCTTGATGTGCAATGACAAGGCACAGAGGATGATGTAGAAAGCAGGTTAGAGGTACTCAGAACTCAGTCACCTTAGAGGAACATGATTTCCAAGACTGAAAATCTTAAATCTTTGCTTCCCATACCCTGATCCTTTCTATTTATTTGTAGAAAACTCTGAACAATGATCTGGGCCCCAACTGGAGGGATAAACTGGAGTCCTTTGAAGAACGCCCCTTTGCTGCTGCTTCAATTGGTCAGGTTCATCTGGCACGCTTGAAAAACGGGAAAGAAGTTGCCATGAAAATCCAGGTGAGCTTTTCAGAGCAGTCATGTCTTGTTTGTGCTCATAGAAGGGCAGGAGAGCTACGTGTGTACTGTTAGAGAAATAAGAAACATTTTAATGGAAGTGAAGATGTGATGTCTTACATAGTGCAAGCTGAGTGGAAAAGACAGGAAAGGCTTTGCAGTCTGAGTCCAGATGAGCAGGAGACATCCCATAGATTTTTCACTGCAGTATGGGATAATGGTGCTGAGGGGCTGCTTGTACTTTTAGGGATGTATGGGAGAGTCCCACCTGCTCCCTAGGTCAGTCCCCTGTCTGGGATGTGCACATGCCCCAGCCCCTTTCTGGGTGTCAGCAGCCTCAGGTGGCTGTTTCCAACAAAAGGAGGTTCTAGAGCTAAAGCTCCTTGTACAGCATGGTTTATAATCCCAAGGAGTGAGGTTCCTGCTCACTGAGCAGTATCCCAGGGAAAGCTGGTCAACTCTTTGGTGGGTTTTTGTAGTATGGGGAGACTTCAGAAATATTATCAATGGGTGTGGGTGTCTTCTGAAGCCATTTGTGTCCCAAGTACTCTCTGAAGTCAGGCCAAGCGAACAGCAGCAGAAACTCAACCCTCTGGCATCAGCACACATTTTCCTCAGCAGTGCAGGCTCCTTCCCTTCTTGACAGACAGGGTGAGAACAGGATGAGGTGCCTTTGCCAGGACTGGGCTGGGGCCTCACCACTTGCCCTAGTGCTGGGAATGACACACTGGGGCTTCCAGGGGTGTGTGCTTTTAGCTGTGGGAGGGAAATGACTGACTGCCATGGCTGTTGTGAGATTTGTGTGTCTGAGAACTTGTTATGTGTTGGAAGAATTCCCATCAGAGGATCTGAACAAGCCATTCTGATTGCAAGGAGCTGCATCTTAGCCTTTCTGTGTGTCCCCTGGTTTAGATGCTGGGCTTTGAATAAGCTTTCAGAGGAGGGATGTGTGTCTCAGGAATGCCCTGGCCCATTGCCAGGCTGTAGGTGGCTGTGATGTGGGGGCAGTGGAGGCTGAGCCAGGTGTTTTTATCATACCCCGTACAGCCAGGCCATCTAACCTCAACACTGCTCTCCCCCATTCTGTCCCACAGTACCCTGGAGTCGCCCAGAGCATCAACAGTGATGTCAACAACCTGATGGCTGTCCTGAGCATGAGCAATATTCTCCCTGAAGGTAAAAAAGACAGAGACCCTGGCAGGCCCTGTGTTCCCAGTAGTGCAGGTTGAGTTCTGCCAACCCCTTTCAAGCAGCACATTTCATGTGTCCCTCCAAGGACTGGGGGAAGGAACTTAAGGATACTAAGTGTGCCCAGGAGCAGATTTCCTGCAGAAGGCAGCAGATGTGGGCAGAGGGTGCAGGGCCAGCTTGGGGAGCCATGCTCTGTTCCCCTGTTGTGCTGCAGAGCTGTGCTGCCTTTGCTGGGGCAGGGCCTGCTCCAGTGCCCACTTGGTGGGGTGGGAAGTGCAGCTGTGTGTTTGCTGGCCATGTATAGGCACACACCTGCCAGAGTAACCTGCACTTGTCTCTGTGTGTTCTCTATAGAGACAGACCCATAGGGATTCTTTGCAAAATATAAAATGCCTGGGAATACTCACTTTTGATGGTTTTCTAGGCTTGAAGTGTGGGCAGTGTTCAGGTGAGGCAGTCTTGCTTTGTCCTGTTACTTTCTGGTACATTTGGCAGAACTCATTCTTCTCAGTGTTCCCTTGTAGCTTTCCATGCCTGCCATTCTGTGCTCTTCCCAGATGTTCTCTATTCTTTCAGAGCTGTGGAGAACTGACTGACTTAGAACTTGCTCAGTGTCCCAGCATATGGATAAGTCCCTTTTCTCACAGGGAATGCAGGACTTACTACTCCTTTTCCAAATCCATGCCTGCAGCAGCTGTAAATATTAGTGGGACTGTACAAATGCTGCTCTAAAATCAGGCTGGGTGCTGACAAAATCTGGGACTGTTCTCTCTGGTGGCTGGGCAGGGCCCTGCAGAGGTTGCTGCAGCCCCAGCTGTGTCTGGCCCAAGAAGTAGATTGGTTTTCCAAATTCAAGACTCAGAAGACTGGGCTTGGCATCTCAGGCCCTGGCTACGTGCTGCTGCTGCAGTACACTGTATTAGTCATGCTGACTGTTCCTACCTGGCAGTGCCTGCTGCCACTTGGAGGCAGATATGGAGCTGTTTTTGCTGCTTTTTACCCAGTGTTTGGGTGCTTGTTTTTGGTGTGTGTCCCTGCACAGCCATGCCAATAGCAGGAATGGACAGCTTGGGCTGTGGGGTGGGAGCTGGGAGAGGACAGAGCAGTGCTGTGGATGTGCCTTGACTTAGGAGCAGCTGTGTAGCCTGTGCCTGTGATTGCTGCACAACCTGCATTTAGTTGGAAATGCACCTTGGCTCTCTGGGGGCTCCTGTGCTCCTCAGCTCAGCTGGCTGGATAGCAGGCTGTCCCTCAGCTGCAGCTCTGGGAGGCTTAGCCTGAGGAGATCCTTTTTTCTAAGCCTGCTCTCTCCTGTGCTGTTTGACTTTCAGGTTTGTTCCCAGAGCACTTGATTGAAGTCGTGAGCAGAGAGCTGGCCCTGGAGTGTGACTACCTGAGAGAAGCTGCCTGTGCAAGGAAATTCCAGTATGTTCCCACCATTGCCTTGAGCCCCTTCTCTGTGTGTGTGTGGGAGAGGCAGAAGAGGTTGCTTAACTTCAGGGATGGTGGAGAGCTGACTGCTGTGCCTGCCATGTGGCACAGGGGAAGGGTGCATGGTTGTGGCCGGAGCTGTCCCCCAGAATCACCACCTTGTCTCAGCTGGGCATGGTTTCATTCAGCTGAAATGTGATCACCTCCTCCTGTGCAAGTCTGTCTGTTGTGCCACATGGGAAGGTGCTGCAGTAACTCCTGAGGCTGGGTAGCAGTGCTCTTCCATGTGCTCTTACCTCAGCCTGTTGTTAACTTCTCCCATCCTTCAGCCCAGGAGGTTTTCAGTTCAGCTCTCTTAAAGCTGTTACCACCACCAGTGCTGCCTGCTCCTTTGGCCTGCCAAAGCACCCAGATTATTTTTACATGGTGGCTGGATGCTCTTCCTGTCCTGCAGCAGAACTGTCCCCGTGGCACTGCTCCCCTTGGCAGAGCAATTCTTCCATGTGTGTAGTCTGGCTCTAAAGCCAAGTGGGGTCAGCAAAAGAGCCCAGTGCCCCTTGATGCACCGGCCTGGAGACTTCCTCACATCACTGCTCTGGCAGGAGATGTGACCTCAGGAGCTGGCAGCAGCTCTAAGTCACTGGCAGGGTTTCTGCTGACTTAATCCTTACTGTTAATTGCTGAGGGAAACATTTCCTGGCAGCCCCAGGCAGGGTGTGGGGAGAGGCTGGTCAAGGCTGTGGAGGTGTTGCTGATGGGTCTGTCTGCTCTCAGGCTGCTAAACCTTTTCCTCTCCTTTCTCCATCCCTAGGGAGCTGCTGAAAGACCACCCCTTCTTTTATGTACCAAGAGTAATAGATGAGCTGTGCAGCAAGCACGTGCTGACCACAGAGCTGGTGTCTGGCTTTCCCCTGGATCAAGCTGAAGGACTGAGCCAGGAGATTCGAAATGAGGTAAATTTGGGATGTTGGGTTTCTGCCCTTGCTCAGAGCCCTGTGCTCAGCCTGTCCATGGCTGCCAGACTTGGGGGCATGCCCAGTGGCACAGCAAACCCTGAGCAGGACTGTCTGGAGGCTCTAGGAGGACTTGTTTAGGGAAGGTGGCAGTGGCACTGGAATCTCTCCAGGCTTATTTGGGCCAGCACTCGGTAGGGAGGGGCTGGAGATGGTGAATGGCAAGGGCAGCTGAAGGGGAGGTAGCCTGACTGTGTGATGCCATTTCTGGTGACCTTAAGTTTGGGGGGACTGTCAGTAAGGGCAAAGGGGTCTCATGCAGCTGCTCTTCTGGGCAGGATTGCAGAATCATCCCAGTACAAGCAGGTGGGTGTCATTCCTGCAGGACTGATCTGTGCTGCACAGGGCTACTGGAAAAGTACCTGTCAGTAAACAAAAGCTGGGATGTGGAGATAGGTGGGTGTTGTGCTGAATATAGCCAGGGATTGGAGTGCTGTGGTGGGACAAGCAGCTGCTGTAGTAGCAGAAATAACTGTCCTGGTATTTGGATGTGTGTGTCTGTGTGTGGTGTGAGCTGTCAGCTTTTAGGTCACTGGAGAAGAGGGCAGAGTCTGTTCCTCTAGTTAAACAGATCTCAGTGTCACATTAGATTTGAAGCTGTGCCAGAGCTGGCTGGCTATTCTTAGGGACTGTCCCCAGCAATGAGCTGCTCTATCTCCAGGACTCATTTAAAAGACTCTGAGCTGGGGTGTTGCTGCAGGAACAGCCCTTCTTTCCTGTAAGCCACTGGCCTGGCTGACCCTCTGCCTTCTGACCCAAATGGCAGTGTCCTGTAGCAGGGCCAGGCTTGCATTTGGTGCTCTCTTCCTTCCACCTTGGATATGATGTTCCACTCAGCGTTGCAGAAGCTGGAGAGAGGCAGAGTGAGGCTGGCAGTTCTGCTAAACAGGCTCCAGCTTAGCAATTCTCACACAAAAGCTCTGCTGGAGTATGTAATCCAGCAGGGGGGCTTTCAGGGACTGCTGGTCTTGCTTCTCTGTGCCTGTCAGTCCCAAGGTGTGGCTCTCTGCTCCTCCCCTCAAGCTGGGTCACTGCTGAGCCCACAGGAGTGCATGCTGGGTCTGGTATCATACAAGATTCCCATTCTTGCAGGCAGCCAGTGTGTAGTCAATGCTGGAAAGTGAAAAGGCAGGACCAGAATGCAGTTGGATGAGCACTGGAGCATCTGTGCCATCTGCTAAGGATGTCCCATGGCAGGGGTGGGCTGGGAATTGCTGGTGTTGTGGTGAGAGGTGTTCCTTCAGCTCTGCAGGAGTTTGGCAGCATAGAGCAGATGGTTCCTGCTGGTGTGGCAATGTGTGCCCTGTTTGCTGATGCCTGCTCTAAGTTACAGGTGTGAGCAGGGCTTGCTGCCCTCCTGACTTGTTTCTTGTTTCTCCTTGCTTTAAAAGATCTGTCACAACATCCTGGTGCTGTGCCTGCGGGAGCTGTTTGAGTTCCGGTACATGCAGACTGACCCCAACTGGTCCAACTTCTTCTATGACCCACAGCTGCACAAGGTAAGCCTGAGCAGCCACTCTTCTGCCTATACAAACATCAGTTTATCAGTTTTCACCAGCTTTTGATTATTCCTCACTCCCACTCCCCACTTAATGAGTCCTGGCTGAGATTCTCTCAGTTTCCTGTCCTTGAGGCATGGGCAGGTCGCACAGGGAAGCCTCCCTTTGCCACTTGCCCTCTCTAGGGCTCGGTAGGAAAGCAGGGCTGCTGTAACCCTGGCCCTTGAGCAGTCACAGCTGCTTTCTTAACCTCAGGATCTGTTCTGAAGGTGGGAAGCTGCAGCAGGCAGTGCTCTACCAGCACACACTGGAGCCCAGGACTTTTCAGCTGAATGCTCTTGTGCTGTGCTGAGGATAAGGGTGGTAATTCCTGCTCATTGGGTTGGCTGCTTGTCTGTGCTCTGTAGGGCAGATGGAATTGCTTTTTATTCCTGAGGTCTGTGCTGCAAAGTGCTGGGAAAAGGTTCAGTGCTGCTCTGTCCCTGCACATGGAGCCTGAGTGGAGCTGCCAGCAGAGCGGGTGTGGCAGTGTGGGCACTGGGCATTGGCCTCAGCGCTGTACTGGTGCAGTGCTGGGGCTGCAGACTGGGAATAAAGGAGTCAGGGGCAGCTGGGATGCAGAGGAGAGCTGGGAAAGCCAGCTGAGCTTCCTGAAGAAATCAGGAGCATTCTTAAGATCAGGTTCTACCAGACTGGCTGACTCTAATACAGACAGCTTTGTCCATTTCCAGGTGGCCCTGCTGGACTTTGGAGCAACGCGAGGGTTTGATGAGAAGTTCACAGATGTCTACATAGAGGTGAGAACTTGCACTGTGTCCTAGAGAGCTGCACTTGATTTTGCAAGTGCTCTTATCTCTTAGCTGTTTTCACTTTGTACTGGAATACACTTTGGGTGTGGAGGGAAGCAGGGCTGGAGGCAAGAGAGCAGTCTCTGTTCCTGTTTCATCCCTTGCCCTGGCTGTCTGCATATGTGCTGCAAGCTGCTGCCTCTCTGAGGTGGGATGTTCACAGAAGTGCACTGCAGTGATGCTTGCTGGGGGCCTTGGGCAACAGGGTGTATCAGAGCACTCACAGTTCTGTGGTTTTTATATGAAGATATGCAGGAATTGCTTGTTCCCCACCTCTTCCTGAGATTTTCAGATTTTTCACAGATAGATGAATGGATGTGAAGTCAAACGTGCTTCCTTTGTGATCACCATGTTCTGTACGTGGTAGCTGAGCTGCCAGGGCCAGCAGCTGCCACCTAAAGCTGCTCACAGTCAGCTCTGCTATTTCTTTGGGGAGGGGCTGACTATTTGTGAAGCTTTTTTTGCTGTCCCTTACATTCCCTGGGCCATGTGCAACCCTGTTGGGAAGAGGTGGATCTTTTAGCCAGTAGCTCTTAACCTGCCCAGCATGCAGGGCCCTGAAGAGAGGGCAGAGGCAAGGGAGTGAGCAGGTGGGTGGTGTTGATGTGTGTTCCTGTGGCCTGTGCAGCAGTCCTGTTGTTCAGTCTTCTCTTGGCTCTCCTGAAAGTATTCTTCCTTCTCAGGTAATCAAGGCAGCTGCTGACATGGACAGAGAGAGAGTACTGAAGAAGTCCATTGAAATGAAATTCCTCACTGGCTATGAAATCAAGGTATGGAGCAGAAGGGTCTGATTTTGGTGTTGGCCACAGATAAGGTGATTGCAGGTCTGTGAACTTCCCCAGACTTCTTGATGTGGTAAAAGTGTCAGTCCAAAATCCCTTTTGATAAGCATGAGAGAGGAGGGTAAAAAAGGTTTTGGCTTTTGTTCTCACTTCCTTTTGGGAGCAGGAAAAGTAATGAGGATACAGCTAGCCCCAAAACCACTGTCCTTCTTTCTCTCCCCGTGCAAGACCCTGCAGCTGATGACAATTCCTGAAGTTTCATGACTGGGAACACATGAATTATAGGAAAGTATCCAGTCACTTTGATTTTGTATTTTCAAAAGGATTTGAAGCTGTCAAAGGGAAATCGATTTTCTCACGTACTCCTTCCCACTGTGCACTTGTGCAAATGTGTTAGAACCAGCATGCTGTATGACTGGGAAGATGCTCTGTTGTATAACTGATGCTCTTCTAGAAGGTTTAGTTGCTCAGACTGTATGAACTAAATGTTCCTCAGTCTTGCTGAGGGCTGGAGGTTCCCTCTGTCCTGGACAGATCTATTTCTCCTGAGCTGCTGCTGTTAGCACTGGCATTTCTTTTCCTCCTTGGTGGTTCTCATGACTAGTGATGTTACTTATCCCTCTTTCCTTTGGGCAGGAAATGGAAGATGCCCACTTAAATGCTGTCCTCATCCTGGGAGAGGCTTTTGCATCTAAGGAGCCTTTTGATTTTGGCAGCCAAAGCACCACTGAAAAGATCCATGGTTTAATCCCAATCATGCTGAAGCATCGGCTCATCCCCCCACCAGAGGAGACCTACTCTCTTCATCGCAAGATGGGCGGCTCTTTCCTCATCTGCACCAAACTGAAGGCCAAAATTCCCTGCAAAAACATGTTCCAAGAGGCATACAGCAAATACTGGAGCAGTAGGGGCAAGAAGCCAGAGGAGTAGTAAGAAGGAACTTGTCTTGTTCGGAGGGCCCGGTTCAGCTGAGCCTTGCAGAGAGCCTTCTAAGCCTCCCCTGCGTTGCTCCCCAGCTCTCCATCCTCTTGAGATGCAGCAGCCCCATGCCCTGGAAGCCAAGGGTGCATTCCACGAGGACAAAGCTGCTCTTTCCTGCTGTGTCTGTCCTGCCTGGACTGCCAGCACAGCCCACAGCTTGCAGGAAACTTGAGTGCTTCTGTGCTGCTTCAAGGCACCAGCTGACTACCTTGAATGCATTTGTAACATTGTGATGGTGGCTGCATATTGAGAGGGTTTTATAACGAGTAGGGAAAGGAGGATGAGAGCAGAATTTAATATTGAAACCTATTTGTAATTGTCCACAAATTGTTTTTTTAAAAACCTTCCCTCTTTCAAGCTGAGGTGGAATTCAAGTAGTTTTCATACTGTGAATTTAGAGAATGAAATACCAAGGTGTTCCCTACCACAGACACATCCAGCACTTCCCCCACGTTTTTGTAAGTCAAGTGGTGGCAGTCTGAGAACCCTCCTGGATTCTACTGACATTGATTTAGTGCAAGGGGCGTGTGTGTACGTTGAAGTTTGATGCTTTCTGCCTCTTTCTGGCTTGCAAACTAAACATAGGAAATATTTTAAAAGTCCGAGAATTGAATGCCAGTCTCTTTTAAACACACACACATACACACTCTCACAACCCATCTCAGTTCTGGGAATCAAACATGTAATCAGCAGAGCTAGATCTGAACACAACTAGTGGGATTCTGCACTGTCTGGTAGGTATCAGCTTTCCTGAGGGCGAGTTAGATAAGCTACAACTCTGACACCCACTGCTTGCTGGACTCCTGACTAAGAGCCTCCTCTGTGTGTTTCCCTGTGAGGCAGAACTTGCAGCAAGGCAAACAAGTGTCCTGTCTCTGGAGAGCAGCTGCAGATCCAGCTGAAATGTCACACAGCTCAAACCAGACGCACAGTTTTAAACTCTTGGAGTCAAGCTAGGAAATTGACTTTTGTAGGTTTTTGTACAAAGCCTGAACCTGTACAACTTCCTAATGTCAATAAACAAGTGCTTGTGCGGTGGGCCTGCTGCTTGTGCCTGTGTCATCTTCTGGTGTGGGAATGGACACTCAGGTGAGCAGTGTCCTGTTCTGGGGGATAAACAGCAGCTCAGCAGAAGCTGAGGTCTGTTCATGCCATGAAAATCCCTGGTAATTCACTTGGTTTCTAATCTTCCTTTGTTTCAATCACTGTTAGCAGCCTCCTGAAGACAAGTCTCTTTGCCTCTCCTCCACTTGTGAAGGAGAGGCTGTTGGAGTTGAGGCTTCCCTGGTGCTCATGGGGCAGGTGTCCTTGTCTGGCAAGTGCCAGGTATTTATTTACCAGCAGGCTCAGCTGGTCCAACTCAATTAACAGAACCCAGGAAGGCCCAGGTTGCCTGATCTTACACTCCAGCATGTGTGAAATCCTGACAGCTGACACTTCAGAGGGAGAGAACAGGTAAGTGAATAAATGGGCCCTCTCAGGAGGGACCTCTGAGAAATAGGAAAACAGGTTATGGTATTATCTTTATTCCCAAGCCATAAACATATAAGCCACTTCATTTAAGACTTTAGTAGAACAAGATGCAGTGCAGTTCAGTTCAAAATCCCAGTCAGATTATTCTTAACCTTTTGAGAAGAGTTAACTCTGCTGTTCAATGAAGTAATAGCTTTGCATCAAGCAGTTTATCAGTGTACAAAGTTACAGTAACCTTACTTGTTTTGAGTTCTGATAGACATTGTTTAGTTATTCTCCTTTGGCTCTAGACCTTGCAGCTGTAAAAACAGCAGAGTTGTTTGAGCTGTTAAATGCTTATGTTAAAGTTTAAAAAGCAGAGTATAAAAAGCTGACAAGAGAATTAGATTAGGTGAGCTTCAGAGCAGATTTTCTGAAACTGAAGATTCAAGGCCAGCATGTTCAGAGGACTTGAAAAGGTGGCAGAGTAAGCTGGAGCATTGCAGTTCACTTTTCACTTGTTCATGTCAGCCCAGATCTTGTGTATACCATGCTGGGGCAAGAGTGTTCAACTCCTGGCAAACATTCCCCTTCCCAAGAGGGTTTAGGAATGACATCTAGCTGAACAGTGGAGTTTGTTTTGCATTTGCAAGAGGGTAGCAACTTGCAGAAGCTGAAATGTTGCTTTATTAGGAGAGCTAATTACAGCCCTCAGTCACTAATTCTCCTGACCTTTTGTGTATGCTCTGAAAGCATTATTAATGGCTGTAGCTTTGTCCAGAGAGATTTGTGACAGTAGGAATTGCATGGCAGAGGAACAGCCCTGTAGAAAACGTGAGCTGGAAACTCTGGCTTCAAGTCAGAGAAGTTGTGACATTGTGCAGTGAGCAGGAACACTTGGTCCATGCCAGCCACTGCATTTACTTGAACTGTGCTTGCAGGGTTGAGGATGTGACTGTTTCTATGCTGCAGGAAGCTTCTGTGCTCTAGAAAAATCTCTTGTGAAAACATTTCTTCTTTGCACAGGACAGGCTGCAGATTAAAGCTGCCTCTTGAATGACAGTGGTTTTCCATTCTAAAGGAACAAGATTCAGGCTACCTCCGGTAGCAGTGATTTTCCTACCTTCTTTCTTTAGTCAACCTGGCTGCTGCATCAAAACAGAAACTGAATGCTGAGGAGCTGAACAGGAGGTGAACATGCAGTTCAGTTTCTGCTTTTCTAATACCCAAATCCCTGACTATAAGGCCCTTTTCCCAAGACCTTCACAGCTGTCATGTGCAACTGGAGCCCTGGGAAATCAGAAATAAAGCACTGATTGAAAAGTCAGAGCACAGGAACCAGGGTATGTCCCAGAGCTACAGCAGCTGCCTCAATGGGATGAGCCATGGGCTTGAATCCAAGTGAACATTTTGACTGAAAGAGGGACAGGAGTAAGGCAGCCTAAGGCCTTGGAAGAAGTGGGAATCATGGTGCCTGGTCCTGGGAGGATTTGGAAATGGAAGAATACCCAAGCTGGCACTGCTGGCAGTGTGGGATGAGTAACAGCCCAGTCCTGTACTCCTGCTGGGGGGGGGGGGGTCACTGAAGCAGGCACCAAAGCCAGGACTCACCCCAGAATCACTGAGGTTGGAAAAGGCCTCCAAGATCATCAAAACTAACCCTGAGCCCAGCACTGCCTTGTTCACCATTAAACCATGTCCTTAAGTGCCATATCCACACATCCTTTGAACACTTCCAGGGATGCTGACTGCACCACTTCCCTGCACAGCCTGTTGCCATATTTCACATACCTTCCTGTGAAGAAATTTTTCCTAATATCTAATCTAAATTTCCCCAGGCCCAATGAGGCCATTTCATCATCACACCAAGAGGGGAATGAATGAAGAGGAAGATGTACCAAGACACTGTGGTACGGGAAAAATTCCAGGCTGCCTTGTGAGGAACGGGGGGGATGACAGGAAAGGGTCAGGGAACATGCAAAACTGCACATATTTTGAGATGTACTCACATATTCTGAGATGTTCTTAAAAGTGCATCAAGGCCAGTGTGATGCTCGTAGCTCAGAAATAACTCACAATCCAGGCTCTAAGACAGCTGAAATATTTGATGTGTAACTACAAATGAAGGAGGAACAGCAAAACCACCGACTACGACTACATAACCACCTATTTCTTAGGTCATCACAGCACAGCTGACCCAAGAAAAAGGTCAGGAAAACTGTAGTTCAATATAGCAAAGTATCCAGTCCCTTTGATTCTGTATTTTCAAAAAGATCTGGTTATTTTTTCTGAAAGCTGTTAAAGGGAAATTGATTTCTCACATACTCCTTTTCTTCCCACTGTGTACTTGTGCAAATGTGTTAGAACCAGCATGTTGTATCTTCAAGAGCACCATCATTCCCCTTTCCATTTCCTCCTCAAAGCTTATTGGGGGGAGGTGGGAAAAAAGACAGAACATCTACATTTCTAACAGTTCCCTGTTTTATTGCAGTACATCAAAGTAGGTTAATATTAAGTGTGTTACCAACATAAAATATTGGTGGTAAGTCATTTTTACATTGTTGACTGTTCCACCTTAAATATTTCTGTGCAAAAGAATCTACATCATTGTTCTGTAGCAGAGAATCTCTTACAATGTCCCCTACAACATTGAGGGCATTAAACAAAAGAGTGAGAAGAGGCAAAAAGCAGAATTTTTCCCCCACACGCACACTTGTCAGCTTTTATACTCTAAAACAAAAAAGTGATTACATCTATGCCATGCAAAACTGTACAATAATATTACAATGAAAAACCTAAAAAACATATTTTAAAAATAAATGATATGAAACTGTCATACATAAAAAGGCAGGTATAGCAACACTGGTTTGTTTGTGGATTTCTTCCCTGTAGATGACTGTCTTAAATGGAGAATGAAAATAGGTTGTACTGAGCTGCAGCTGGAATGAGAGGAGCTGGAATTCAGAGTGGAAAGCCTGCAGCAGAGCGGCCTCTGGGGGTGTTCATCAAACAAACTGTGAACACAAAGTGCACAGAAGGGTGCTCACACTTTGTGTTAGTGCAGAAAAGTTGTCCCATTTCCTCCATGGAACGGGCTCGTGTTCACAAAAGAACCCACAGCAGGAATTGCTATGTGCCACTTTGATTCTCAGACTAAGGCTCAGGAGCTGGGGGTATTTGCACTGCAGTAAGTTTAACCCTTAATGCATTCATAAAACAGAAAAGAAAACCTTTTTCCACCCAAGAGCATGTTTGTCCTGTCATTCAGGGTTTGGCCATGCAATACAACACAGGGCCAGAATCTGTTTCTGTGTTAATAATCCAACTTCTGTTTGGAAGGGCAGACACTGTGAACCAGTTAGGTGCAGTAACACTACATTTCTATAAATAAACTATGCTTTTTGGACTTTTTTGGTATGGCAAGACCTTTAACTTCCCTCTGCCATGCACCTGAGAATAACACCTGGGTTGTAACTTATCAGAATCAAATCAAAGAGAGAACATTCCTGACTCAGTTTTGAAACTCATTTAAATGGGCAAAATGCACATTCATAACAAGCCACAGCAATTAAGGGAGGGGAAAAGAAGCAACTACTTCACCACAGTCTCAGGAATGTTTTTCTGAAACCACCAGCTGTCTTCTACAGGCCAAAGGCAAGAGAGAAGAGAGTACTGTAGCCCTGCTTTTGGGTTTGTGAAATGTGGCAGGAAGCCACATACCTGTGTGTGCACACGTGCAGGGGAAAACTATTTACCAAACCTATGCCATCCTATAACCTGGAATCCTTAGTAGCTGCCTGAATCTGGCCAGATCCTTGTTGCCATCAAAAAAGAGAAAAAAAAAAAAGGCAAAACCCCAACAACCCATCTGTTCAAGCACTGTCAAAAATGCAAACAAACACCTTCAGTCTCAGCCAAAAGGAAAAAACCCAGCTAGAAACACGTCCTGTGTACAGAGAACATGTGCCACGCTCAGGAATTCGGGGGCAGGGTTTCAGCTCCCAGAACAAAATGCAGCCCTCGACCTGTGAAGTTGAAGCAGTGCTACAGTGCAAAGGAGCAAACATCAAACCTCAGGAGACAACTGCCCTGGAGATACCAGTCAAGAGTCTTACAGTTCAAATGACCAAGTAACTTTTCCTAGCCCAATGAGTCTTTAGAAAGCTCAGCTGCAGTATGCATACCAACAAAAAGAGATGAGTGTGGTTTCAAATTGAGTCTGTAACCAAATGGTCCCCAAATACATAAAACTATTTAAGCCTTAGGACAATTTTTCTCTTTTCCAATAAGTGATGTGGTCATTTGCTTTTCAACTGAGAGAACAGTTGCTGTTTCTCTTCTCAACAGACACGTATAAGAATGCACAGGACCAAACTAACGATTAAATAAATCCTAGAGAAGACTGCTGAGGCTTGGACATTGTAGTGTACAAACAGTGTGGGCCTGTGGAGCTCTCATCCTCTGAGCTTAGTGTTGGAACACAGCTGACCTATGCTCTGCCTGAAAATGCCAGGGGTTGGTATCAATAGATTGCAGGCACTGGAACAGAGCAAACACAGGGGTTTACTCAATTTAATGTTTGCTAAGTGGTGGCTCTTCAGGTTCCACTTTCAGATAGAGCTTTAGGCACAGCTGCAGAAAAATAACGTCCATGGAAAACGATCCTGTGACCCTCTCTCAGGGGACTGCCATGCAGGCTGCTCTGTCTTTAATGACTACTGTTTAAATGCCTTCTCTCAACATCAAAATAAGATTATTATTTAAATACAACATACAGTAAATACAAAACTAGTCTGCAAAGGCTTTGAAAAGTGTGTGGACATGCTTCACCAAAACAAGGGGATTGTGGGGAAAAAGCAGTGGCTATACTTGAAGCAATATGCAGCCTTTAAAAAGAAGCTGATGTGGAATTTCAATAATGCCAATAATGCCCTGCCTATCTGTCCCTCAGAAATACATTAACTTTTCTGGGAGGAATTACTTTGAGATGCTTTGCTGCTTGCTAAAGCTTGTAATCTCAAATGCCAGGCTTGCAAAAGTAGTAGGTTTGAAGTGAAAACAAACAACACGACCAGCTTGCTACTCTGAAATACTCAAATAGGAGAGAGACAGGCTTTTGATATGATGGTTTCTATAATAATTTCTTGAATTCCTGTCCCAAAATTACACTGAATTAACTTAAACTTGGATAAGCCTCTTGATTCAGAGTGAAAGAGAAATCTTACCTAGGAGACCCAGCACGATTAAATGGATTAGATGATCTGTGTCTTGTTCCCTATGTCACATTTAGATCATACCTGAAAATTACTGTACATGGTTTGAACTTACCTACAACTTCTATTAGGGAAGACAGAAACTGCAAAACTCCAAACACCTCTGTGTGGGTGAAACTCTACATAACTGCTGACTGCAAGAATACAGAATGGTTTAATGAGAGCCATAACAAGTTTCCAAAACCCACAAACCCCAATATTCTAAATACAAAAAGCCCTTATGTGTTTGAGTATGGTCATAGTATGAAGTCAGCAACAACACTACTGGGAAGAGAGGCTCATCCCAAATGAAAAGCACAATCTGCCTTGCTAACTGAAGAGAGGAGACATCTTCCTCTTACCATACATCTGCTATCAGTTTTTCATTTATTCTGCCAACTGGGTGACCACTTCAGCTTCTTATTTACTTTTCCAGCTTCAGCAGGCTCTGCCTTCCACTGCAATACTTCCTGCCCTCCAACCTGCCCTGCTTTTGGAACCAAACAGCAGGTGAGCACATAGAAACAAACAACTGCAAATTGCACAAACCCACAGCACAGGTAGGGGGCAGAGGAAAACCAACCTTGCCAGTGCAGCAGTTGTGGGTCACCAGGCATCTCTGACTACCACAGTGTGAACAGTGTGAGGTCAGTCTTCAAGGTTCTTTGTTGCTACAGTGACACCAAAGCCAGCCAGGGCCAGCTCTGGGCTAAGGGCACTCGTTTGGCTGATGTGTATTAGCAACCAGTATTTGGTAATGACAGTAAGAGTTTGCTGCTTGGGGATGGTCAAGGAGGTGTGGAAGACTGCTCCCTTCTGAGTTAAACCTGCTGAAAGGCTGACCCAGGGAAACAGTTTTCCTGCTGAATCCAGCTGCACTGAACTCCCTTGCTGCCTGAAGGACCTCTCCTGTAGCTGCTGCAAGGCTCCAGCTCACAGGTGGCACGCACGGAGCCAGGGCAGCCTGTGGCTTTTGGGACAGGGCCTTGCTGCCAACTGTTGTAGTTTCTGAAAAGGATGGGGACTATGAGGAAAACAGGAATTACAGCTTCAGTTCTGCTACTGAAGGCCAGAAGGAGAGAAGTGTTGTGAGAGCACTGCGGGGGCTGTCCCAGCAGCGCCGCGAGCACGCGGAATCTCTGTCCTGCCGGAGGTTTTAGCCAGGCCTCCGAGTCTGTAAATCACCGAGCATGAAAACAGGGACAACACAAATCTTAAATTAAAGGCTCTCTTAAATAAGCATCCATCTTCTGCTGCATACACAATGCTTTTTTTCTTTGAATATATACATACGTATTTTACTCTAACATCTGCGTATTTATTTAAACTCTGTACTGTAGTAAAATATGCATCATTTTAATCAATAAGGATTTGCTGGCGACAATCAGATTGACATTCAAACGTGGTGGCTGAAAGCTTTTATGTGCCTCTGACATACTGATCATTCCCCATGGAGGGGAAGGGGTCTCTGTGCTACTTTTGTACAGTACAATGAGCTATTGTATGAAAACAAAATCCCTCTGAATTTTCTCTTGTTGACACTGGTCCGGTCTACTTACACTACCTTTTGGGAAGTGGAAGGGGAGTGGGATAAATATGTCTTTAAAAATGAAGCAGCTGTAACCACAAAAATGAAACCAATACTAATACAAATCTACAGCATCTGATATTTACCAACACCCTAGCTTTGCTCATTTGCTGCTGTCAGATCTGGGGAGGTGAGGCAATGCTGAACGGTGCTGAAGGCGACCAGCTTTTACCTTCCTCTGTATCCCACTCCCAGATCCTTTTCCGACAGGGAATGGGGAGGGTTAGGAGGATGAAGGTGAGAACTGGAGCAAGTGAAGGGGACAGCCATGGGGACAGCAAGCTGATGTGATGCCAAATCTGAATGCTGAAGCAGTTCATGAGTCCCAACTCACGTGGTCAGAGCTCTCCAGGGAGAGGCTCTTGGTCTTGTGAGGAGAAACCGGGCTGGGAGGGCTGCTGAGGTTGGAGCTGTTCGATGCTGTCGAGTGTCTTGGAGAGTCAGAGTCCTGCAGCCCAGAGACACAAGAACACCAGTAAGTAACAGGAACAGCAACCCTGGAGGTCACTGAGGGTGTCTCAGCAACACTGGCTGGATTCAGAGGCCTCTGCAGATTTTGCTTGTATCCAAAAATACTGAGGGATCTTTTTTGCTCACGATTTCCAAGGAGATGCTAGATTAAGTGGTCAGGTCACTCTGCTTTCAGCAGGCATAAGTGATACTGACATAAGGACAGAGCACCAGGGGGATTCTGGCAGTCTGTGTGTTGCCAAGGGCTGCTTGGCCAGCAGAGTGTGCAGCTTCAGGCCAGCAGAGTGTGAACCTACAACAGCTCCTGCATTTTCACAGATTATGATGGAGATGGTCTTGCACTAAAATGAGAAATCTTTGTGGCTTCATCACAGCTCCCTCTTCTATGTCAGCACCAGGATATCAGTTCAAACATCCTATCAAGTTACTTGGATCTTCCAGAGCACAGAAGAATGCAACTCTGAGCCTGAATTTGGGCTGACAGCTGTCTTTCAGCTTCCACTGGCAGGATATCTCCAGTACCATGAAAAGCCTGTATGATCTCTTATTTTCACAGTCCTTGGTAAGAAAGCGGGCTGGGGAAGCTTTGCAGGCCAGCTTCAGATTGAACCATTTAAACAATTCTGGTTGGAGGGACTGAGTTTAGCACTGGGCAGGATTTCAATCCTACCATAATGACAGTCTTGACTGCACAGAATAGAAATTATTAAATCCATTTCCTTCTCTAAATGAAATTATAATTCTTAGATCACCTTGTTAACTAACTTCTGAGTACAAAGTGAAGTGGTTGCTAAGATAGCTTATGAATCTTTGCACATAAAGGCCAAAAGGAATAACAGAACTTCAAGCTGTGATATGCCACTATCAAGCTGTTACTCTACTGGCCCTGTATTTGGGGGAGCCTTGCTACCCACACATCTCCAGCTAAGGAACACAGGGAGCTTTTTCTGCATCTTAAATACCAGCACCAGAGCTGACACTTTGACCAAAGCCTTTTGTAGCTTGACATACAGGAAATCCATCTCTCCACCATCAAGGATTCCCAAACTTGTAGCCAACCCCACGAGAGGACTGAAGTGCCTCACCTTTATCCACACTGTAAGGTCTCTCCTCCTGCTGCAGCCACTCACCTCTCGCTCGTAGTCCCTTGTGGGAGCATCGCTGCCCTGGTCCAGCCCCCCTGAGGACAGGGACCCGTCTGAGGGCGATGCCATGGGCTGGCGCTTTGCTCCGTAGCTCCCTCCCGAGAATTCCCTGCGCAAAGCGCTGCCGTTCTGCGCCGACGATCCTGCAACACAGGGATCAAACTGTGTTACAGAGAATCATAGAGTCAGAGATCATGAGGCTGGAAGAGACCTCTAAGATCATCAAGTCCAACCTATGCCCTAACACCTCAACTAGACTACAGCACCAAGTGCCATGTCCAGTCTTTTTTTAAACACATCCAGAGATGGCGATTCTACCCCTCCCTGGGAAGAGCATTCCAGTACTTTATTATTCTTTTGGTGGAAAAAATTTTCTTATATCCAATCTATATTGTCACAGACATATTTTATAAAAAATCCTTTTCCTTAGGATTTTTTCTCCTGAGAAGCTGAGGCCTCAGAAATTAAATGTAAACAATGATTATCAGCTGGTGTGGAATGCAACAGGTACATCTTTGATTGGTCTCATGTGGTTGTTTTTAATTAATGGCCAATCACAGTCCAGCTGTCTTGGACTCTCTGGTCAGTCACAAGATTTTATTATCATTCCATTCCTTGCTAGCCTTCTGATGAAATCCTTTTTTCTATTCTTTAGTATACTTTTACTATATAATTTTCTTTTAAATATAATATATACATAATATATTAATAATCAGCCTTCTGAAACATGGAGTCAAGATTCTCATCTCCTCCCTTGTCCTGGGACCCCTGCAAACACCACTACACTACACCTTCCCTGACGACCTTCCCCACTCAACACATGAGGAACTTGTTCAGCTGTTTCTCTGGCTAGTTCTGCTTTCCTGCAGTGTGTCCCAAGGTGCCAAACTCATGGCTTCCAGGCTGCGTGGGCTTTTAGCTTGGCTGCTGCAGTTCTTGTGGATTGTCCAAAGTGTCCCTTGGCCCTCTTACACTTGTCAGTATAGGAACACTTTTCCCATCACCGTGTGTTGGAACCCAGGACATTCCTCTGGCTGCCCTGGATCACTCAAGAGCCTGGCAGGGGGCTCAGAGACCTTGGCACAAAGACACCTGTGCCTTCCATTTTAGCCCTTGGAAAAAATTACCAACTTTGTGTGAAGATTTACAAGCCACAAGGGTTTGAGTAGAATGATAGTTAATTTGCCACAGGGTGAAAAAGTAGAATTTTGGGGTTTTAGAATGGGGGTTCAAGAGACAAGATGGAGGAATCTGGGCATGTCCTGTCCTTCTTCTTCTTCTTGTCCTCCATCTTCTGCTGTGATGGCGACACTTCTGGATTGGTTTAGAGTAGAGACAGACTGTCTAACATAGGTGATAGCTATTGGAAAATTATTGTAAATAAAGCACACGTAGTTCTTAGCATAAAAGCCACCCCAAGGGCAGGCACTGTGCCACAGCCTGACCTGCCAGACAGACCTCAGTGGGTCACAGAAATAATGTGTTAGATAAGAGAAAATACACAACCTTAAAAACCAGAGCTGAGGAATCTCAACTTCTTCTTCGGTCACAGGGCTGGGAAAAAAGACTCTTTAATACCTCAGGAGCCATTCCAGCAACACAAAACCTGAGAACCATGTTCCCAGCAAAGGTGGCAGTTGTAGAAACAGCTGTGATAGCTGCCTATTTCCACTGGCCTCTTTCAATGCAATGCCACTCTTCCATTCCAGCAGCCAGTTCTCTAGTCCTTTATCTTTGCAATAGTGGCATCAAGAGCTACACACAGCTCAGCAACAAAATTAATAACCATGGAGCTTGCGAACAACTTGTCACTGATTTAAAACACTTGAGCAGGAGTAAAGCAGTCCCAGGGCTAAGAATGTAATTTGAATTCTAACATCAATTTAAAAAAACCCTGACAAATTACAAGTGTGGGACTCTCAAAAGCACTACCTGCTTATTCACGTGCTCCTTTGAAAGCAAGACTAAAACGCTCTGCTGGCCTTGGCAGCGACACAGTCGGCCATCACTTTGGAAAATCCTCCTCCAGCATGGACAGAAGCAACTGCAGGCAGCCCTTTTCCTGAAACACTTGTGCCCAGCCCCCAGAACAGGAGAGCGCTGTTTGCTTACGTGCTGCTAAGCCGCTGCTGGCGCTCATGGAGCGTCCCGGCTCCGTGCGGGATTTGGTGATCGACGGGATGCTGACGGAGCCACTGAACACCGTCCGGCTCTCCTGGGGCCGCAGGTTCTGAAATGCACACACACACCACACGGTCACTTATCCACTGCTGCCTCAACCTTGCAGTTGTGTCTTGTAAGGCCCCAAAACACAGGAAACCCCCGACCTTACCAGAGCTGAGTATCTGGGCAGCAAGTCAGCAAAAATTGCAAAATAATATTCTGCAGTTGAGTGCAGAGACTGGCAGCACACGCAACGCGGCAGTCAAGTGCTGAATTACATGGACATGTGCAGGCAACTGAAAGAATACATGGAATAATTCCAGAATTTCCCTGAAAGGATGGCTTGCAAGCCTAATTAAGCTGCTGTAAATATATTCAAGTCACACTGCATAACGCCTTCTTTCTGAACACAAGCTTCCAAAGATCTCATTACAATTTCTCTTTGATGCCATCATCTGTGCCATGATTGTATAAGTTGATACAATATCCAGGTTAATCCCTAATGCTTGCAGAGTTATTAATAGATAGTGGATCAATCTGTATAGCAATTACTTATGAAAATCCAAAGGTGTTAACAGCATCCCTCCAAACCTACACTAGTTGAGCCAAAGTGAGAAGCAGCCTGCTGTTTCCAGCCTGCACAAAGAGAAGGACCAGAGCACTTGCCACTGTTTTTCAATTTTGATTATTGCTCCTGTTTTGACTCCTGAGAGTTCCAGTGTGATTTTCTAAATTAATCAGTTACTGGACTGAAGTGGTCCTTTACTGACGAGATAAACCAAAACTTCCCTACTTGGATACGGCAGTTCCTCAAACATAAGTTGTCTTTAAAGGTGAAAGAATACTTTGAAGTGAGTTCTGGGAGATTTTATTTCTGCTTCTGTTAACCTACAGCTGACCTTAGGGGAGAAGACTTTTCAGATTTAGTCCCTCTCTCTGTATATGAGCTGGCTTCCTTGCCCATGTGTGTCATTTCAGCTCTGGCTAAATATGAGACCTCATTATATTCATCAATAGAGTGTGATTATTAAGCCAATACTATTAAGTTAAGTTAATATTAACTATTAAGCCAATACAATTAACTGGGATGAGGCTCAGGGAACCTTCATAGATGCACAATGTGAAAGAAATACTGGTAGCTCTAAGAATTACTTCCTTTACCCTCTGCAGCCCCCCCTCTGCCATAACTGTTTATTTCTTCCTATTTATATTTAATTATTTCCCCATCCTCAAACTGAGAAGTAGCCATACATAAAACAATAGTTGCAATTGCAGTGCTTCTTCAACTAGGGTGTTAATGAAAATTTCAGATCAGAACAAAGATTCTACCCCCACAAGGATATTCTCAGAGAACCTCGGTACTACTCATGTCTCTATCGGAAATCAAGAGTCTGTAAGAAACAGATTTTATACAGGTCAGACTTCATCAGACAAATTTTACCAACCTGCTGCCAAATCCAGTCTTACAATGATCCTTGAAATCATTGCTCTGACAGGCCCCATTGATCTTACAGGCAACCCTTGGCTTTTCATTCTCCCACGGTGCAAGAAATGGTTGATTTTTAATGTGCAGCAAATAAGAAATAAACTCTCTCATCTGTTCCCAGATCTCTCAAAAACACCAGCAAAAGAGAATCAGAGACATTACCAATGAAAAAGCCCTTTTTAATTCTCCCTTCTTCCATTGCTACACCATACCTAAAGGCTTGAAACACTCTCTTAAATTATTTGTGGGATTCTATTGCTGTCTCTTGCTTAGCTTCCCCCTTTCTTTTTTTTTTTTTTTTTTTTTGTTTTTTAACATAAATAACCAACCTACTTTGTAGTACAAAATACTGAGCTGCTTCTTTTTCCCCACTTGATAAACTGAGATGCAGAGTTTGAGCATGCTGGCTGTACCTAAACCATGGAGGCTTGCTCCCTTGACCATACACAAAGGAACTGAGGGGCTGAGGGATGAGTTACTGCTGTGTTTTGAGAAAGAAAGGAAAACCAAGTGCAGGCAGCACTGGCTTTAGCACGTGTGCACTGGGGTTAGTACACTGGGGCTGCAAGGCTGGTATAAACCTACAGAGGTTCGTTTTGCAAAGAGAACAATTCTGTTTAATGATAAGGTGATTAACCTCCTTCACAGTGAGCAGGCAACATACAGGCATCAGGGGAAGGAGGCAATGGGTGGGTGCACAAAAAAAGACTCATTTGTTTTAACAATGTGCTCTAAAGATGATTATTTTTTTGTGACCTCAGTTTGCAACGTCCATGTAATTCCTTGTAGAAAGTCTCTCCACAAAGCAAATCTTTCATCATTCTTTGTTCTAAAAATAAAATAAGCACATGCCAGGGCTGCTGGCATTTTGGACCAAACCTCCTGGAAGTGGTGTGCACATGATGCAGGAAGGGGATTCAAAGAAAAATAAACGGCGGTTATTAGCGGTAGTTATAAAGCAGCACAACGCAGCAGGTTAAAAACACAGAAAACAAAAGGAAACCTGAGCTTGCTTTAGAGAGACAAAAACCCCTCATTTCGAGCAACAATTCAAATCCTAGCAGGAAAATTCATCCCCACTGCTGGACCAAATGGAGAAAGATGAAAGAAGTGGGGGGAAAGCAGTAGCAGAGAAGCTGCTGCTGGGCAAAGTGAATCACTGTGAAACAGGGGGAGGGGCCCAGATTAGTTGGGTGCATCCCATTCCAGCAGGAGAGTGGAGCTGTGAGTGCAATCACTGTCAGAGTTACAGAGCCTCTGCTCATGCTCCAGCTCCCTGGGCACCTTCTCCAGCACTGGGATGAGGGACAGGCTCTGACTGGACAGCACCCACAGTAACTGCTTCTGTTCCTCTGTCCATTGTGCTGCTTGGTCTTATTTTGGGGTTTGTTTTTGTTCTAAAGTAGTGCTTTGTTCGTCAGACTATAAAACTCAGCTTCCAACTCTTCCATGAAACAATATGACAGACCCTACTTGAACAAGTCATTTTTCAACTCCCCTATGGATTCCACATTGCCCTGGTTCCAATATCCAATCCTACCTGGGACCATGGCACCCTTCTTACACTAACGTCTCCAAACCAAGGGACGATGGACAGACATGAAACCAAACTCATAGCCTGGCTTTCCATACAGCTTCCAGCACCTCTATCCTCAAGCCACAAAGCAGACTTTTCCTCACTCAAGACTAAACCTCTAGTGCTCTAAGGAGCTAACAAGGCAGAATCTTGACACTCCAGGTTGCCCACTTCACTTTTTTTTTCTCTCCAGTTTATGCTAGGAGGCTGCAACATTAGGATGAACGATGGACCAGGGGTCATTCCTTACTGATCCCAGGGAGGCTACTCACATGAGAAAGGGAAGGTAGAGGGAGGGTCACAGTCCGGTGACACATCGCTGCATGTTGAACACAGACAATTTTATAGCACAGTCGGATTAAAATAATCTTGTTACAACCAGAACTGAAATACAGCTTCAGTGACCCTATAATGACCCTCTAGGAGAGAAACAGCTTTCAATTCAACTTAACAGCATTCTTTTTTTTTTTTTTTTTTTTGCATTTCAACAGAGCATTCCTCTCGTGTATTAATGGCTGTGGCAACTGGGACTCACAGCAGTGACACATGACCATGCATGTAACCAGTCAAAGCTCAGCTGTGCAAATTGGTTTTGGAGCCATAAGGAGAAGATTTATTTCTCTCCTGCATTTTAAAATTCAGTCTAGTGTTGGATGCAGGTATGTTTCCAAAACCTTCCCAGGGCTCCAGCAGGGCAGCCCAGAGGCACTTGAAGCAGCCTGGCAGTGAAGGTTTGCCAGAAACCAAGAGCAATGTTCCCATGACAGCAATGGGCATGGCCTGGACTCACACAAATCCTGAGCAAACAACAGCATCACACACATCTACCTACAGGTTACTCCTGATTTATCTGTGCCAGGCAGAGCTGCAGGCCCCAGCATGGTACACAGCTGTGATGCACTGCAGGTACCTTGTGCCTGCTTCACTCTGGTTTGCATTCCTACAGGACACAGCAAACTTCAGGTAGGCAGACCTGAATGCACAATGCAAGGAAAAAAGGGAAGACCACTTCCATCCCTCCAATCTACATTGCATCTGAAAGGATACCTACAGAAGAGCATCCTACCTCAGCCTCTGCCTAAAACTACCAGGGTTAAGAGGATCTACATCAGCAAGTTGTCATCATCTTTAGTTTTTATCCTGTTTCTACATGTTCTAATTTAATTCATTTAGTTTAACCTAGAAACTACTTAAGGAACTAGTTGTGTCCATCTCTTTGCATCTGTGTCCAGTACTGAGCACAAATTCTCACATTTCACATGAATTAATAATAAACAAAGAGCCTGAAAGCTCGGTTCAACACAGATCCAGAATCTCCTCCTAATTCAACCTGGTAGGCAGCACTCTGACTGCTGGAGGATGAACACTGTGGAACAGAGAACTTCTCATTCAAAATTCCCACATCCTTCCTGCTGATTAAAAATTTTATTCTTATAACAAAAGATTCAGCCCCGAACTATTTTTTTTTTCCTAAGGCCATGAAGTGTCTGTTTATTGTCAGAGCTGTGGGAAGACCCCAGCTGATAGCAGAAAATAAATTGTCTGGGACAAAAGGAAATAGAGAGGGGTGAAGGAACAGCTTACAAGGGGTTTTCTCCCACGTTAATAGCCAGGCAAAAGGAAAACCACACAGTGTTAGTAGAGTGAACACCTGACTCAGCCATTCATACCCTCAGAGTGACAAAGTCTGGAGTACCGAGGACAGAGCGTGGAGGCGGGGAAAATGCAGGGTGTATGGAATCATAAGAGAGGAATTTTTCAGCTGAATTAACAGTCATGTGGTAGATGTGCTCAAAGTTGCTCGGAGAGGAGATCAGACGGGAGTGATGATGAGGGAATTGATAAGGGGAACGCTGCTATCAAAGACAACAGAGAGAGAAAGCAATGAAGGATGGTTGTACAGGTTACACCGGCACTAGCAGTTCCACAAGAGCAGTGAAACACGGAGCAGGGACAGCAGACAGCAAACCCTGCTGGCTGTCAGCACACAGGGGCTGACACTGCCACCCCAGTCCTCTGAGCACCTTCCTGACACAGAGTCTGATGGGCCTGCTGCCCTTGCTGTTGGCTAAAACATTAGAAACAAATAAAACTTTTAACTCATTGGGAATCGATTCTAATATTTATTATTTTTTGATATTTCAAAGAGCACCACAGTTGTAAAAGGTGCTTTACAGACAGTTGAGAAGCATCAGTTCCCTGCCTTGAGGAGCTTACAATCTAAAATAGACATAACACAAACAAAGGAAGGTGAACACAGGTGAGGTGGTGTGGGGAGAAGAAAAGATGAGCATACACAGCAGTTAGAGACTGTTAAGAGATTTCCTTCTGTTATTCATGCATTTTAGTGATTCCAATAAAATCATCACCCGTACAACAAACACAGAGTATTTCCAACAGTGGGAGGAACAGTGTTTTGACAGGGTGGGGACATAGGCTGTGTGGCAAGGTGAAGGGGTTAGTGTCAGACCACTGGGACAAGTCTCTCTGCTGACAGGTGACCAAGGCCCATGTCCTGCTCTGTGGCATTCACATTCTCTCAACAGAGAGAGACCTAATTCTCTCTCACATGGTTTTTCCTGGAGAAGCACAGAGAGAAGAAGAGAAAAACAATTCTTATCTCTCCTTGCTGCTCCTGTTGTTTTGCACATGTGGAATGTGTTAGGAAGATTGTTTACCTGAAGTGATTTGTCAATTGGATTCTGCTGAGGATTGTTTTGATTCCTTGGCCAGTTGGCTCAAAGCTGTGTCCTGGCTGTCTGGAGACAGTCACGAGTTTTCTTTAGCGTGTATAGTAGTATTGTATCTCTTTAATATAGTATAATGTAATATAGTTTTACTAAAGCAATTGTTCAGCCTTCTGAATCAATGGAGTCAGATGCCAATCATTCCCAGAGTTGGGGTCACCCTGTTTTTACCACACTGCTCCACACTGGCTCAATCCTGACAGTGCCCAGAGCAGCCAGCACTGCCATGCCTGCAGAGATGATCAGGCCCTTCCTCAGCACATAAAGTGTGAAAACATTGGGAAATTCAAGTGTTTGCAATAGGTCAGTTGAGCAGCGTGCTCCCACAGCGTGACGTAAAGGAGGAGAGGGGAGAAATAACCCTGCAAATTGACCAGGAACGGTTTCTAATTCATCTCTCTGGAATGTGCTGACACGAGTGCTCGTATAATTTAAAGTCATCTAAATCCAGATTTAATGGAAGAGATTTTCAAGGCTCGGTTTCCCTCCCTGTGCCATCTGTACATGCTCAGTCAGCCTGCAGTGGGCTGGTTTCCTATGGACACCAGCAAATCAGAACACCTCTTCTCCTTTCTAACTTCTAAGTTCCTCTTCCCCTCGTCCAACTGATTTCATCTCCTTAAAACAGGTATTTCTGAGTAACATTAGAAATGTTAGGACTTAAAATATAAAATTATGGTAAAAATATAGCTTACCCCTCCACTAAACCTAAGGCACTACTTTTTGTATGTGGAACGTATTAAAGTCTGGAAGAACATTAAGTGACATCCCAATACATATTATATGAAACATTATTGTTACTGTTCTCTTCATTTCAGCTGGTAAAATCCAACTTTTTTTTTTTAAAACACATGGTTATTATGAGGCTTTGCCTGTTAACCAAAACATCAATTACCACATTATGGCATATAAGACATAATATACATTAAATTGTTCTTAGTAACTTTAGCAGCATCTAAATATCAGTACAAGAAGCCACCATTCCAAAATGGTCAAGGACAGCAGACTTTGCTGAGTTCTCTGCAGAGAACTGGTAGCAAGGCCAGCTACATTCCTAAAAGCCAATAAGGGAGACATGGCAGTGTCTAAAACCACAAGCTAAAAAGCAGAGGGTAGGCCAGCTGGAGATCATGAAAATATTTAGCCAGCATTCATGAATGTGAGAAAGCCACGATATGGCAACATTTTAAAAATGATACTCCATGGAACTTTCTCCATAGACTCCACCATTAGATGCATGCATGGGGTTCCCATTTTCTTTAAAGAATACCAAATATAGATAAGTATTCATTTACTCTAAAAGTTTCTCAATTGAAACAAGCAAAGCTTCACACATCATCTAGAATGGAAGTAGAATGGCTCATGTATAATGAGGTCAAACTGAAGCATAATGTTCAAATATAATGGCAGTCAAGACCAGCTTTTGTATATAAAAATACTTAGGCATGCAGAATATGAAAGCAAAATCAATCCTGTACATCTGATGTACACAGAGAGGTGGTCTGTGCTGCAGTAAGTGCAGTTCCAGATTTCAGATCTTCACTACAAAGGAGCATCCACGATAAAGTGGCTTCAAGGGACAAGAGGGCAGAAGGGAGGCCAGACTGTACGGCCAGGTTAATTGGTGACAGGCTGCTAGGGAAGAAAAACATGTAAACAAATAAGTTTGGGGATACACTAACAGGAACCATTCCAAATTGTACAAAACAAGACAATGACCCAGATCCACAGCAATAAAACACAAATATGTACTGATTACTGCTCTGCTAATAGGAAACAACAGCTTCTGGTGTGTTGCAGCCCACAAACTTGTGTGCCAAAGCCAGACCATGAGTGCTCACCATGAAGAAAAGAAGGATGCAGATTTACAGTTGCCTGAAATCCCCTAAATCTGATCTCCCTCTGAGCCTTGGGCATGGTTCTGCCCAAACACCAGGGCTCTACTGAAGTCAAGGGTGTCTGTTCATGGAAAGAACAATGTGGGACTAGGCCAAGAGACTGCAACTTCCCACAAACACATCAGAGTGCCTGGTGCATACCAAGAAAACTGGAAAACACTGGAAAACAACACTCAGAGAAAGCATCTTTCTCCCTCATGTGGCTGCACCAGCAAGGGCAAACAAACAGGCAGATATATTGCACACAAACAGGCACTGGATTCAACACAACAAATAGTGCAAAAGGGTTTAATCCCTCCCTTTATTCCAGTTACAACACAACTTAAACTCTCTACAGCTGGTCTTTTAAAAGATATCACTAAAACAGTGGTGAGCAGAGAGCAAGCAGGCTCTGCACCCACCAGGCCAGGCTTGGAGCAGCACAAGTGCAGGTCCCCTGCTGCCCACAGACACAGCCCAGCTACCCATCAAGGGCCATCACTACCAATCCTAACTCTGCTTCTCTCACTTCTCGGCATTTCCCCTAAAAAAAGGCAGTGGGGCTGAAGTGGTTCGTTTTTTTCTGATTCACATTGCATCTATGAAGTATATTAATGAATAAATATAAATACATACATATACCTCAAACTGTCATTTGCTTTCTAAAGTTCACCCATGTGTGCTAGATAAAACTTGGGCTGAGCTGGCTATTTAGCTTGTGACAATCTCATTCAACACAGAGATTAAAATATCTATTAAAACCTATTTATACCTAAGGACCCTTTTGCCCATACAGCACTATATTGACTGGGAAAGCTCAATCCTTGGTGAAACATTTCTATTGGTAGGTCCAGCCAAATGTGAAGGTGCTCAAATAAACCAGAAAAAACTGCAAATGAAAAGTCCCACTTCACTTTTTCATGCACTTTCTGCATTCCAGTACCCCATAAAAAAAGAAGCTGTACCACCTAGAACAGCTGGAGGAAGAGAATTTGAGAAGACTATTGGCCTTGCACTGCCTGCTACCCCCAGCATCAGCCCCAAAAATGTATTTTACCATTCACTTCCACAAACAAGAACAGGCATTCCCAAAGTAAAGTGCTGCAACCTTTCCCAAAGTTTGTTAAAAAAACCCCTTTCTTTTCTGAACCACACTAATCAATTAAAAAATACAAAGAAAATGTTTCAGCTGCAAAATCAGGACATACTTAGCAGCACAGAAACCCCCAGTTTTTCACCTTTTGGGAATAAGGTATGAAACTGGTGAAATAATTCCACGTCCTGGAAAAGGAACCACCATACAGATGAACTGTACACAGGGTTGGATGATTATTCTTTACCTTGTGTACTGATTCTCCAGGAAACATCCTTTGTTTCCATGCTCTCTTCTGGTTCTAAATTTCTTTCCAGTAAAACATTAGACTCTATACATAACCTCAAATGCCCACACAACTCCTTTTCTTCTGCTTTTGTGCCTGAGAAACAAAGTTCTTAGTCTGGAATGCATTAAATGGAAACTCAGTCCAGGCAAATACCTTACAGGAAGCTGTTGGAAAAGAAAAAGCTGCCTGGACTGAAGTTGCTCTTGACAGAACATTTATTTCCTAATTTCAAGTTACATTTTCAAATTCACACACTTTCAAGTCCCATGCTCGATGCAATTCTGTACCAATTAAGAATACAAATACAACATGACATTGCAAGGAACTGATGGAAAAACACACAACAAATTTGCTTTGTCTTGCAGCAACATCTCCCAGGGTTAAGACTGATACTTACTTGCAAAAAGGAGGTTTTAATAATAACAACTTTTTAAAAAGAAGCTGCAGCAGTAGAACAAGTGCAGGAATCAACTGTACATTGTACACATTTTCTAATTCTTCTCATCACTTTTAAGTGTGGGAAGTGACTCATGAATTCTTTTCAAAACATCATACTGATTGGTAATAGCACAGTACCAGTCCTAACTTGAAACAGGACCTGTGAGCTAATACAAGGCAAGTGCAATTAGAAAGAGTTCAAAGCTGAAAGCCATGGAGAGATGACATTGTTGAAGAAATGATGTCAAAAATCCCCTTCTATATAATCATTCTTTGTTTTACACTTGTCAGATGTGGGGCTTGATTAAGAGCCCTTGCAGCTCTTGAGTGCCATGAACTTTCAATTACTGATGGTGTGACACACGATGACCTGCTCTACCTATAGAGGTAGCAGATTATTTTCTCTGCTTGAGAAGAGCCACAAATATTTTAAAGAACTTACCAGAAATGGAGAAATAAAAAAAGGCTCTGATCTACATCCTGCCCTGAAGCAAATGATCATTCTCTGTCTACCATTAGACACATACAATCCTGTATCCAGGTAAGACAAACATACCTGCCAACATCCCTTGGATTTGTCATGTGTTTTCAAGAAACAGTTCCTTCATTATGCATTCCTTTATAAAAATGACTATCATTTATAAAAATACATCCAATACAGTACTGGTTTTTTCTCATTACACCAAATATATTTGTTACTGAGAGGCTTCTCAGACTGTGTCTAATATGAGCTTTAGAATAAATCAAAGTGCAGACTTTACAGCCAAGTGCAACATAAAAGTACCATTTCCTTCAAAAGTGAGGTAAAATGAGTATCCAAAGACCAGAGATTAGGCTCCTAAACTCGTGCAACTGCATGTTGAGCTTTATTTTCCAGTCTTATTTTTGTTTCCTTTGCACTTTTCAGCATCAGAATATCCCAATTTCAGCATCTACTTCCTGCTTTCTGCACAATCTCCAAGTAGTAACAATGATCATTTTAGACAGGAGCTCTGTGCTAATGCCTGAATGTTATGCTGGAACAAATTTCATCTGTTTTTATCATAACATCTCATCTTTCTTACAGTGCTAATTAACATCTTCTGAATCACATCTGTGTCACTGTGGATGTGCTTAGAAAACAATACAGAACACATAAGACACAAAAGATGCTCAAAGGTAGCTTGAAGCAAGCAGTACAGTACTTCCTTATGAGCAAAGTATTAATTAGTCTTCAGCTCATCACAGATTTCAGTAACTTCCAAGTGATTACTTCCTACATAAGGTTTTATGGAAATGAACATGTGCTATTACACATTTTCTTTTTCCATTTTCCAACTTAAAAAGTTTGTTTTTATGCAAGAAGTTCTGTTTCACTGAGACTACTTAATTTGGAGAGAACAGGAAAAATAGCACTTGGCACGGGAAGAAATTTGAGCAGTACAAATTATTGAATTGCTACAGGAAAACAGGCTGTGAAGAAATAGGCAAAGTTGGTGCTAAAGATGGGAGGAGAAAAAAGGAATAGAACTACATTTCACCAAGAAGGGAATTTCTCTTTCCATACCCACAAAGAGCACAAATCATGTAAATTTTGCACCTTCATATGGGTCATTGAAATTATCATCAACACTGTGAGGCCAACCTGCCTTAAAACTCCAGAGGCATTAGGCACTCCTCCTCCTCCTCTACTCAATGCTTGTCATGCTCCTTGCTTAAATTTTATTACATACAGCAGAGCATTTTTAGCTCCATTCCCCTCATTACACTGTTCCTGATAGGAAATATGTCACTGATTACACATTAAAATTGCACTTGTTTTTCTCTCACTTATTTGCAGCCTCTGCAGCAGTCAGTCACTCTCACATGTCCTTTTGTACTTACCATTGGGAGGTCTTTGAGAATCTGTATGCCATCTCCTGGACCCATATGTGCTATGTGGTTAAAATTAGTTGGGTTAGAAATTAACTTATTTCTCATTTCTGGATCACGTAGCATCTCCCTGGAAGAGAAGATACTTTGTTTAGGTATTTCCTTTGAGGTGAGGATGGGCATTTATAAAACATGTACAGCTTTGATTCTCAGCTATTTTCAAATGGAAATTACCCAGTCTTTTCCAACCTAAACAATTCCATGAGTCTATGACTCTATTTAACCATGTTAACAGTGATAAATCCCTGCTGTCAGTACTGGTGTGGAAAAGGTTCCAGCTTGAAGAGAGGGCAAGGGGCCAGGATAAAAGAATGCTGTTTGCAGCTTAACAGCCCATGCCCAGTAGTTACTAACATTCATAGAATGAGCTGATAAAAAGCTCTGTAAAGATGAGTAAAAGCCAAACTTACTTGTGATATATTACAAAGTGGAGATGAAAATGAAGTATAGAATATGAAAACAGAATTAAAATCATACTGCAGTACCTTTCTCAGTCTGCGGTCAGAATTAAAAGCTCTTCAAAATGGCAAGGATGCCTTTCAGAACTCAGAATAAATAAAATTTTAAAGAGACCAAATGTCAATCAACTCAGAAAAGGCAAGAACAAGAAATGGAATTTTTTCTCCACTGCATACAGTTGTTACTTTCCTTAGAGCCAAAAAGAAAGACAAACTGGGAGCCAACCGATGGTGCAAGATGCTGGAGATAAGAAAAGTGAAATACTCAGCTTTTGGAGTGTGGCTTGAAATACTCAGCTTTTGGAGTGTGGCTTAGCACAGCAGCAGGTCACTTCTAGTGAGTGACAGCAAATGGTCAATAACATCCTCTGCCAACACTGCCAGTAGTGCAGACCTGGTTTTGTTGCCATTTAGGAAAGTATTTGTAACCTGCTAAACACTCCCTTTAGAAATACACCCTGCAGTCCTATGAGCCCTGAAGAGGTGAGTTTTGTGAGCTTTATAGAAACTCTATGTAGTTCAATCTATGAATCAAAGAAACAGATTTCCTGGAATACTGCTGAGAGGAAAGTCTTCTTCAGAAAAAAAGCAGAACAACCAGAGTCTGAGAGTAATTGATCCATATGCATAGTTAGCAAAGTAATCTCCTTTTGCAAAGTGTTTATTAGAGAGCTTTATATACACACAGGGTATGTGCACACCTATGCACCTGCATACAGTATGTGGAGGCATGCATTCCAAATTACAGCTGCTTCACACAATCCATCTGAACTAACTGTGCATCCAGTGCATATCCATATCCAAGCCATATTGACACAAGTTTAACACCGAGGATTAACAGGGCAGAGAAGAGACAGGAACACCTGAATGGCCATTCCAGAAAGCCACACAATGAATGAAGCACGACCCTGGCATCAGTCAGTGTCCATCAGGGCCTACAGGCATGGACAGAGGACAAGTACAGGTGGAATACAGACCTCCTCTGCTGCATCCTCTCCTCCTCGGGCACGCGGAAGGAGTAGCGCCGCTTGTTGTTGATGTTCCGCACCATCTGCTTCCGGCTGTTGTCTGATGTCTCAGGCACCACCAGCTCGTCCCCCTCTGAAACCAGCACAAAAATGGGGATGCAGTTCCTTAGCTATTAATGGAATTTGAGTTTCAACACTCTACCTCTGCTCTGATAGTGCTGGACACTACCCCTTTCCCATCAAACCTGAACAAACATTCTTTGGTTTATGGGTTTCCTTGGTCACTATCTACTACTCTGTTATGTAGCAACAGAGTTAACCCTTCTTCACACACGAGCTGCCACACCTGTGTTCTCAAAACACCACTGATGCATTCTTTGAAATAAACATTTTGGTGGGCAGGAAGGGAATCTGAGTCTTGTCTCAAAATTCCCATTGAAAATCACTAGAACAGCTTGTTCTGACGACTGTCTGGCAAATGAATGCAAGATTTTCTTTCATTCATTCCCTGCTCCGAAGAGAACATTGCTTTTGAAGTGTTTGAACATTGATGTATTTTGATGCAACTGTGGGAAAAGGGAAGATTTTTTCCCATCTGGCCAAAGGATCTTTACTAAAGACATGAAATGGACTTTGAATGAACGTTGCAACTGTTCTGTCTTGTTGTCTATATATGGAGACTAAAGTGACACTTAATAAGCTCACTGCTCACTGACAAAACAGTTTTGAATGGAACTCAAATCTCTTCCTTCCTTAAGATCAGCTCTAATGTTCAGTGTTTATTAGATTTGAAAATTCTCTAGACATACTTCCAGCATATTTCTCCTCTCCACCACTGCCATTCCTTTTGTACTAATTTGCTGGCAATTGAAATAAGCACTGAGACAGTGGCAGCAGCAGTACATTTTTCTAGAGTGCTTATTTTCACTGTTTTCAGAAAGTTGTTAACAAAAATTTATAGCTTCTGGTTGTTGAAACAGAGCATGTCCCCTCTCCACCTAAGAGGTTAAACAAAAGTTTAAGGAAATTCCTCAGGAGCATGCTTATGAAATGGGCTCTAAAAAGTAAAAAAAAAAAAGTCAGAAAGCTTCAAAAATCCATTTTTGTTACGAGTCTAAAATTGTAGCACACAGTCATAGCTGGCCCTAATAATAAGTTACAAATACTCTGTATTACTTTAAAATGCTTGGGAAATGTGTTAAATATAGTATTAAAGGTTAAATACAGTATTGATTTTAATCTGCTGCTGCCAAAATGACTACTGAAGTTTTTAATTGTGCAGGCTTTTTTAAGCAGTGTTCTGGCAGGTGATCTCACATTTGGAGGGAGCATCCAGTCATTCTAGTTTCTAGTTCCAGTCTTCATTCAAGTCTTCATTGAATATTCAAAAGGCAAAAAAAGTTCAGAGAAGAGACAACATTGCAACCACTGTTGAATCCATAAGCTTTGGCTTTTTCCCAAGTTAACAAGCACACAGACATTTAAGAGATTCCTTTATGCAATGCACAGATGCAGACAAGTGCTCTTTCTAAACAAAAATGTGAATTATGAAAATTGGCTTCTCTTTACTTACCTGCCATTTTGTTTTTGAAATATATTAATCTGACTGTCTCCAGGCCTAAAAGGTTTAATGATCCTTCTGTATTCAAGGGTCGTACCTGAAACAAGGAAAAACAGTCCTTGTAACACTTTCAAGAGTAACAATTCCAAGTCATTAAAGCCACAAAGAAGAGCTCAAAAGAATTTTAAACTCTTTTTTTTTTTAAATGAGTACAGAGAGGGTTGCCTAAAATTCCACTTCAAGACACAGGCTTAACACCATTCCTCCCAGCATTTAAATAAATAGTTGTGTTAGAAGTCTACTTCATATATCAACTCAATTTTTCCATTAGATGTACAAAGCAGTAAGCTGAGCTTTTACTTTGTGTTAGTACCATGCCACAATAATGCTGTGCAGCTTTATAAGAGCACACACAGACTGCTAAAACCTACTGGTATTTGTGATTTCCAACATAAAAGTGAAAGAGGCATTCCACACTCTGTAAATTGCATTAGAAACAGATTCTTCATAATAAATGGCCATTTTTGAGACTACTAAGTGTAGTAATTTTGTTTGCTGAAAGAAGCTTCAACCATTAAAACGGAAGTCTTGAGACAAATATTAATCAAAGTATTAAATCCCATTCTACTGTGTAGGGGAAAAAAATGCTCCAACTGCTTAATAACTCAACGTTTGGACACCAGAAAGAACTTCCCCATAAAAGTCCAGATTGGTCTCTCTTCAAGACGGTTAATAGCTGAGCACTTTGATCTTTGCATGATGCATCCTCACAGCACTGCCAGAATATCCTGGTCTGCATCTGGCACATGGGAAATTGATATACAGAGACTGAATGACCCACACAAGACCACAGGGGCAATGTCCTGCAGCTCTGTGTCACTGGAATGCCAGTAAAAGAATTGTGTTGACCCTGATACAAAGCTGAAGTCAGTTTAAACCACAAGGAAAAAAATTGACTTTTCTCTTTTCTTTCCAAATACAGCTGAGCAAACACCTTCTAAATACCAAGGAAGTGTCAGTTTTCAGAAACATCTTCCTTTTGATAAGAGAGCCAAACTGACATCATCCTGGTTTTGGTGTTTCTATTGCTTGAAACAAAATGTTCTAACCCTGTCTGTCTACCATATGTTCAGGAGCAGCAGGAGATAGATTTTTGAAGGCCTGTGTAATTAGCTTAACATCTACCTCCTCTGGTAATAATCTCAATCAGTCCCAATTAAGCCATATGTAATTAATGCCAGTTAATTCCTCTTATTATTACAACAGTATCAGTAAATCTAACATAGCCATATGCCCCATATTGACCATTCATCTAAACCAGTGCAACCACATGAAAAACACATTTTCTATCTTCTATTTCCAACAAAAATGCCTGAGTTTCTTTGCAGTAGCTCTTCCTTTAATTCAATTATGTTCCCAGAAGCAGTTTTAATGATGGCTCCTATAACAATATTGAGCCTGGACATAACTCCTTGGCCCACATTGAAATGGGAAGTTACCTTTTTGAGAGGAATAGTTTGAATCCACTCCATGGAGTTCACGTCGAAGACATCAATTGCATTTTCACTGTACACAGAGAGGTATGGTGCATTGTAACCTGGGAAGGAATGATGAGGCACTGTGTCATCTGCTTTTGGACACGGCCCAAAATAGACAATTTCTTACAGTTTAACTGTATTTATTTAAGAAAACAAAACCATTGTTTCACAACCCAACAACAAGCTTTGAAAAATGTGCTTTAACTAAAAAATGACCAAGAAATTTATTCTGAAGGCAAACTAGCACCACCCAAAAACTTACAACCTCCATGACTTTTAACTTTGCTGAAAGCCTAACTACTTTCTGAATTGTAAGACATTATTGGTTTACTCTGCCAAATACGGATGCATTTCAAAGGTTTTTTCCTCCTAAAAGCCCCATTTTTAATAAGGGCTCACATATTGTAAATGATGTGGTAGGAAAATACTCTGCTCTATTTAATAACTACCAGTTGAATGAACTGAGCTCTGAGTCTTTGGACTATGCATTAAATGAGCATCACTTGGAACTAAGCACCATGACACAGTCATAAAAGTCCTGTTTCCTTAACTTTAGTTCTCTCTTTTCATTTTCTGGATTGTGAAGAGAAATCTTCTGCTACTTATCTGGCACATTTTCCCAGGATGAAATTTGTTTCACTGGGACCACTTCTAAAGGAGAATTCAGTATTTCCATGTCGGCAACAAGACTGCCACAGTCTGCCAAGACTAACAACAGCATCCAAGTTGTGTTTAAATGTAACAGCTTTTGCTATAAGATACACCTCCATTCTGAGCTGGAAATCAGCATCATCAAATCACTTCATGTAGGGCAAGCAAAAAACTGTCACAAATAACAATGGCAAATATAGATGAACTACGTGTGAAAAATACACATTTTTCAATCTATCACGTAACCTCCTGGTTTGATTCATTCATTGTCTGAGTCCACTGTAATAACCAATTGTGTAAAATTGCTTGAAATCCAGAAGTGGCAAACACCCTGTAAATGTTGCTCCCTCCATACTCAGAAGGGCCTTCACCCAAACAAGGTGAAATACTCCTCCCCTCAACAATGTGACTGGACTGCTGCCACAGTGAGGTAAGAAGGCAGACTATTCTAAAAATCAACACAGAATTTGGCTTCTTCACTACTCTGAGAGCAGATTTGGTTAATCTTTATCTGCATTCTGAAAGACTTTAAAAGGAAGATAGACATTTAGGTTTGGTTTTTTCCCCTGAAACTGTCACAGAGATAAAGCTCCAGCTTTGAAATAAGGTGCAATAGATGTTTAACAGACCTTGGTGGAAATGAAAATCTTAAAAAATTACAGCATTTTTCCTTAAGGTTATGAAATAAATTTTTTATATTGCCTCCTATGCATTGTATTTTGGAAGGGGAGAGAGAAACAGGAGGGAAACTTAATGACTTTATGAAAAAGGAGAGGAGGAGATGAAAAAGAAGGTTGTTGGACAAAACCTGCTGAGGAAGAAAGAATGAACAAATAAAGAAAGAAAAGACAAAACAGACTAATAAGTAGGAACAAATACCATTAGAGAAACGTAAGTCAAACTACCAGATTCTAATGACTCTCTCAGCATGAAGAAAGCTGGAACCAAAGTACAATCACATTCCAAGATTTTAATGGAACAGTCCAGCATTGGTGGTAGCAAATACATAAAGCTCCCGTTAGCCTCTGTTGAACCTGAAGCTTTTGGCTGTTTTAGAGTTAGAAGTCCTGACTCGTGATTCCTCTTTGTGTTCCAGCAAGTAAAGGTCAGTGCCAGAGTTGTTGAAACTAACATAAATGAGGATTAAACCCTCTTCTCAGAGTCTCTGTGGTCATGATGACCCCGAGATGTGTCAGAGTGTCTCTTCTCCCAGCCCAGCAGCCAAAGCAGGAGTCAGGATTCTTCTGTTCTGGTTCTCAAGGTTGTTTATTTGCTGTTATCTATAACATTCTTTCTCTGACCCACCAAGGTCTGTCTGGCAGGTCGGGTTGTGGCACACCTCAGAGGCGGTGTTATCTTTTATACTAAAAACTACGTGTACAGTATTTACAATAACTTTCCAATACCTATCACCTATGTTAGACAGTGTGTTTCTACTCTAAACCAATCCAAAAGTGCCACCATCACCCAGAAGATGGAGGCTAAGAAGAAGAAAGAAGGAGGACAAGGCACATCCAAATCCATCTTGGCTTCTGAACCCCCATTGTAAAAACCTAACTATCATTCTACTTAAACTTTCATGGCTTGTGAATCCTCATATAAGGTTGGTAATTGTTTTTTCCAAGGGCTAAAATCGAAGGCACAGGTGTTTTTGACTCTGTGCCAAGGTCTCTGAACCCCCTGTCAGGGTCTCAAGTCCTCCGGGGCAGCCAGAGGAATTTCCTGCGTTCCGACACCCTCTGACTAGATAAAAAATGGTGACGGGCTGAGAGCATCCATTAACCTGTCAGGTAATTAGCCCAGAACTCCACCTCCCGTGAATAACAACACAAGCAGAGATCACTTCAGACACACACACAGAGCACAACTCACAGCAAGAAGATGGAGTTGCGGGCCACATCAACTCTTGCTGCCTGGATCTTCGGCCCTGGCAGTCGACGTAAACCCCGACGCTGCTAAAACACAGCAGGTATTCTTTAGTTGAGATCTCGACTGCACAGATGGCATCAGTTGGCTGCTGTGAGATAAATGAGAGCGTGTGGTCGTCCGGATGGAGCAGGCTGTACGGGCTGCCCTCCCCATGGAGCGGGTATTTGAGGAAACCTGACTGGTAGCCTACACAGAGACGGTCGCTGAAGATGGACATCCACTGGACGTTCCCCTGCACCTGGATCTCCTTGATCTTTTTGTGGCGCGTCTTGCTCTGATTGAGTTCGTAACAGAGCACCTGCCTTTTCATGGCCACACACAGGCAGGTGAGGGCCCCGTGGCGCACGTGCCCAGAAACGATGGCCTGGCAGCCTTTGGTCTCTGCCAGCTTATAGAAGTCAGTCTCCCTTCCATCCAGGGCGGCCATGGGGAAGAGCCGCACGTGGCGGTTCCGTCCTGAGATTACGGCGATGAGCTGCTCGCTCGGGATGAGCTCGATCTGATGGACCTTCTTATTGTCACCAACACGGATGATCTCTGAAAGAAAAATCAAAACAAGCCCCCTGTCACAGACATGTTTTATGAAAAATCCTTTCATTAGGATCTTTTCTCCTGAGAAGCCTCAGAAATGAAACATAAACAATGATTATCTGCTGCTGTGGAATGCAACAGGTGCATCTTTGATTGTCTCATGTGGTTGCTTTTAATTGATGGCCAATCACAGTCCAGCTGTCTCAGGCTCTCTGGTCAGTCACAAGATTTTATTATCATTCCTTTTCTTTCTTTTCTAGCCTTCTGATGACTCCTTTCTCTTTTCTTTTAGTATAGCCTTAATATATAATTTTCTTTTAATATAATATATATATCACAAAATAATAAATCAGCCTTCTGAAACATGGAGTCAAGATTCACATCTCTTCCCTTGTCCTGGGACCCCTGCGAACACCACAACAGCCCCCCACAAATTCAAGTAAGTAATGGTGAGGTGTGAACTGATTATAATGTGTATTTGTAAAAATGAACCAGGAAAGAAACCCAAGTGTGGATGCCATGGGACAGAGAGAGACAAATGGCAAGCGTTTCTCACAGCGGCTCGTGAGAATTTTTGGGGAATTGTAAGGATGTGATAACTTGCTAAGTTATAAACAATCTGCAGGAGCATTTTTCTACTTTGTTTTTCTGTTCTTCTCAAGGATGGTGTGTGAGGAAGGTGTTTTTTGTTAGCTAGCCAATCAAACAGAACCTGTCCTATCACTCTATAAAACCGTGCAGTTCTCTTGAATAAAGCCTTCTCTGCTCTTCCTACAATCCTGCCTCCCACCTGCTCCTGTATCATCCTTGGGGCCAGACTGACACCCAAGAAATCCCCCTTATTGCTCCCCTGCAGTATTAAAAAGTACAGAATCAAAACTAGTATTTCAATAACATGAAATGTGGCAATTCTGGATAAACCTTTGGCTTTTCCTCATCAGAAATGGGAGGAGCAGATCTGATGCAGTAACAACTGTATTATTTCAGTATGCATTTCAAAAATAGTTTACTGAATCAAGGAAAAGCCTCAGAGCTGAAACATCCAATTAAACATGTCATTGTTGAATTAACTTGGGCAATCTGTTAGCACATCTTGCAGTACTGCACAGAAGTTTTCGCTTCCAGTACCAAGGAGGAGGTTACACAAAGGATTAAGCCACGATTCTTGCTGAGGTGCACAGCAGGAAATTCAAATGAGGGAGGTTCCTGCTGAACATACAAAGGAAGTGTTTCACTGTGAGAGTAATTTGCACCAGGCAGTGCAGAGAGATCATGGAACCTGTATCCTTGGGGATTTTCAACATTCAACTGGATAAAGCCCTGAGCAACCTGGTCTGAAATCAGTATTGAGACACTTCAGGGAAAAAAACTTCCGCTGCATTTCAAAACTTTGTTATTGGAAAGGATACCCAAACCAGAGAGCACACAGAACACCTTCTGGTCTCTCATGCAGCTGTCCAGCTGATAATGGAGTAAGTAATGAAAAATGAAACCAGAAGATACTGAATAAGAAAAAGATGATTTAGTATTAGGGAAATTATTACCAATTCCTAGTTTCTTACCATCTTTGGTGACATGCACAACAAACAACCCTTCTTCATTCCCCAGAGCTATTCTTTCATGGTCTATGACATTAAGGAAAAAAAAAAAAGGTTATTTTTCTTTGGAAGTACTTTATGAATCACATACACAATAGTTATAATTCTCATTAACAGAGACAATTTTTCTAATATATTGAAATAATTGTATATAAAGCCAAACCTAATATATTAATGTATTTCAAAAAATTGGCAACCTCCCAGTCTCTCAAATTTCTGAAAAAAGAACTCTATTTCCATTTCTCCTGTTGAAGTAACAGCTAGAAACAAAATTTTTTACAAACTGTTCAGAGAACAGTTAAGTCTAGCACCAGCTTTGAAGTAACTATATTATTATATTGAAATAATTTACATAATCAGAGTTTAACATATTTTATGCAGAAGCATTTGAAATGACTAAATTAAATCTCTGATCTTACATTTTCTCTCTGGTCCCACCAGCAGATTTTAAAGTGAGTGATTTACACCTACTCTATAGTGCTAATTTTGCCCAGTTAGGGAATGATGTTTACAGACTAACAAAAGAGGAAAGTCCAATTCTCAGTCAAAATTATTCATAATTATGAATATTGGTGAATAATTATGAATATGGGTGAATAGAGGGAATACTCTTAAAAGATCTGACAAAAGTGCTGGGTACTAACTTGCACTTTTCTCTTAGGCTCACACACATTTCCATATGGGATAAAACCACTACCTATTACTTTCTATTCAGTAGATAAACATCTAACACTTTCTTTCCCCTAAAAGAATCATGCTTTTAGCATACCCATTTTTCTTAGAGCTCTCTTCTTAATAACTTCATACCTATGATTGCTGCTGACTGTGTTGTTTTGATGAGGGGCAAGGTGCTGTCATAAGCTTCTTTGGGGACATAGACTGAGCGGTCTTTGAGTTTGTTCTTCTTCAAGATCCTATGCAACTCGTTCAACACGCCCACCCACTTGCTTTTTTCATTCTCACCATCTGCTAGAATCAGGATTGAACACTTGTTACTGGATGCAGAGAGCTGGGAGGCTGTAACCTGCAAAAAAAAAAAAAATCAAAACATTGTTTTAAGTCATAAGTGACAATTTCCTCATGACCTCATGATAGTTTTTACAAGGGAATCAGATGCCTGTAAATGCCCTTTTAATTAGTTGTCTGAATTAAGGAAGTAAAAATTTCTCTTCAGTTAATAGAAAACACTCTTACCTTAATCAAGAACCCAGAGCAGAAATCCAGATGTGAATATTTTAACGTACAGAGAAAATGTTGGTTTTATTTTAAATGCATTTGTATCTATTTTATAATTCATGAATGTCTGCTCTAAATAAGGTAGTCAATTGTTTCTCACAACAATTTTAAAACTAAAAGCATTTTTATAAACTTTTCTGTATTTTTAAGGCTATAGATTTGATTAATAATTTTTAATGCAATAGGAATGGTTTTTACTGAAAGAATGCTCTGTGATTCTTTTCATACATTTGATACAGTTATTATAGATAAAATGGAAAGCCTTATTGTAAGTTTTATCTCCTCTCAGCACACTGAGTGATGATCAGTCTAAAAACTGGAAAAACAATGACTGAAATACAAAGGCACAGTAAAGAAATTATAGTGGAACTGATAAGACATCAAGGAAATTTCACTGAGGTCAAAGCTTTAACAGAGTATCTAACAAAAATAAGAATATTAGAATAAGCCAGTGATGGCAAAATCCTGATACCAGATACTAGGAATAAATTTTGATGAGCATTTTGCACTCAATTTCTATACTGACTATCTGATGAATGGGAGTTTTCAGATATCCAATGAATACATTAAAAAAAAAGGTATAAAAAATAAAGACTTCAGCAATAACTCAGTGAGTTAAACTGAGAAGCAGAGGGCAACTTGAGGAAATTAAAATGTACAAGGTCATGATGAACAGAAGAATTTCAAATGCCTAAGAAGAAATGGAGGAAAATGTGTCTTATTGTGAAGATGAAAAAATACAACCCACACGGAGATAAATGCTTGTCTAGATGTACCAGTGCTATTTTTACCACAGGAATGATGGAGGTACAGATCCCTATGCATTGCTGCTGCTGCTGCCATGGATTCAACAGGGGCAGAACTTGCCAAGGAAATAAAACACTAGCAAGCTGTCAGAGCACACATCACCCTGTGAAACCCAGGATGCAATACTCACCCTGAAGATACAGGGGATATCTTTCCGATTCGCATGGATGACATCTGAGGCCAAGACAGAACTCACTGAGAATTCTTCATCCCTTATGGAGATCATAAACATAATTGGAAAAGAGTTAATGAGCAAAATCTGTATGTTTGGATTTTACTTTTTCAATAGCCTTGTTTAGTGGAGGAACCAAGTCAGCACTGAAATCTGATTTTTAAAATTATGCTTTCATCTGTATCTGAAGATAAAACTCACAAATGCAATGTTGCATAATTAACTCTTGGTAAATGCTGATGGAGATAAATTTATTCAGATATTCTGTTGCTGTTTTTCATCTGTATAAATTGAAACCTTTAAAGAAAAAAGTCCAACTTAAAAAATAAGTGGAACAAAGAACAACCTGTTCAACTCTCATAAAAATGTAAACTCACCTAGAAGCTATAACCTTCAGCAGTTTGGGGCTTCCTGGATGAACTGAGATCAGAGATGAGCTTTATTTAGTTGCTATGTTAGATATTCTCAGCCTTCAGTGAGGCTAGTAGTGTAACAGTAATACTGAAGATAGTGGGAACAAACTATTCAGCCCTTCTCAAGCAAAAATTGTAATGCATTTACCCTACAACAAAATTTTATGTTTTTCAAAACTATATTCAACTCCAAAACAGTGTTATTTTTAATTCTTTATTCATTCCAGATCTTCTGCACAGCTTAACAGATTTCTTTGCACATGATGTAGTAATGGAAGTTTAAACATTCATATAGGAACAAACAAGTGTAGTTCAGGCTAACTCCAAATAACTGCTAACTACTGTTTGATTTTTTTTATCCCAGAAAATGAGTGCCTTTCAACATGGATTAAAGGGTTTCATAAAAGCTCTGGAGCTTGCTTACTGATTTGACAAAAAGGAAAAGCAGAACAAAACCTCCCAGTGCTTCTGCCAAGCTCCCACCAGCAGCAAACAGCTTACCTCATGTCTATGACCTGACTCACTACCACGCTGGGCTGAGATGCTTTTCCTTCTGCTACATCATACAGGAAGAGTTTAAAATCACAGATCACTGCCAGTGCTCTCTGCCAACCTTTCTTTACTCCAGCTGGCTTTGGGACCTTTAGAAAAATAAATTCTGATCAGCTCTCTGTAAGTTTGGATGCAATCAAAAAAGCAAAGAGCACAAAAATCAGTCTGCTCATCTGGGCTGGAAAGTTTTAATTCAGTGATGATGATAAGCAACATATGCAAGAGCCCAGGAGCAGTAAGACCAACAAAAACAGACAGACAATATATTACTTTATAAATTAATAGCATCACAGATTCTTTCTTCTCATTTCACAAATTCATTCAGCGCTGTATTGAGAAATATGGAGAAAAAAAAATTGTCTCTAGTTGGTCACAGAATTATGGCCAAAACTATGCTGAGTAAATCTTTCAATATTTCTGTGCAAATATCCACATCAGTAACCACAGACAGTACTAGGAGAAAGATTTAAAAAACTCACAGAGCCTGGAAGATGATCTGATCTCCAGAGATGGAACTACTCAAGACCAACCCAAACCACACTGACCAACAGAGATGGAGAGAGGACCACTGCTGATACTGCTAAGAGTTGCTCTGTGAAAATTTAGGTCTTAGTTTCCAAACTGCTACTCTAAGATGCAATTGAATCTATCCCCCCAATATACAAAGTAATAGCAGCTCTGGAAAACAATGAATTTAATGCAAGTGCCCCAAATGCAGCTGCCCCCTACTTACTCGGACATGTCCTTCATAAGCTGTTCCTATGCCTTTCTGTGGATCTATTCCCAAAGGTCCCTTAGTCTGCTCAGGAGGGATTGGACATACTGCAGGAGCCTTGTCTGCACAGGTCACATGGCAAGAGAATCCACACACTTGTGAGGAGGAGAAGAAACAAAAAGATTTGACGGTTATTTCTTGTGCAATGCAAAAGTTGTGATAATGATGATGAGATTTACACAGAAATCCCCTTTCCTTTTTTGACCAGCATCTGAATAATCTCACTGAACTTTGCTACAGACAGAAATATAAGTCTGCACACAGCAGAAGTTCATGGTTTTATCTGCTCTAAATCCCAAATTTCTCTTTTTCAAATAGTTTATGGATACACCTGCTTTCACCCAGATAAGAAAGAGCATAATATAATCTCTATTATGTCCTCTAGGCCCAACTCTACTAGTAAACAACAAACTGGAACATTCTTTAAATAATATACATCATTCTGTGTGCATATAAACAAGAATATCTGACATTCAGTACCAATTCTGCTTCTTTCTGGAATAAGTCAGAATAGATGTTTTAAATTTTGCCCTGCAACATATAGCAAAGCTGGTGTCAGTATAGCTGACCACTCAGGGGGCCACCTATGGTGCCACCTGTGGCCCCTTATTGCTATTTTGAGTACACTGAACTAAGCACTTCTACCACCAACTAGAATAAGAGTGTCCCCAGACCTCTGGCCAATCTCTTATGTATGTTCAAAGTGTTTGGCTTCTATGCTTAAAGACTGAAGCATAAGAATATACTGCTATTCAAAATAAAAGCAGAAGTCTCCTGCATCACCACACGACATTTCCTGTGCCATTTGCATCTGTAAGAACTTCAGTTCACACTTGTTTGTGCTCTCCCAAGTGCTTACCTTCACAGGTACAGCCCTGTCGTATCAGACCAACCATCAGGGATGTGCACTGATTGCATTTTGTTGGTGTGTTAAACGATTTCACTACAAACTGGTGAGCTTTAGGCTGTGAAATGAGCAGAGAAGGATGTTACCACCTGAACACTTCTCAAGTACAGTTATTTCTTTCACAGACAAGAGTGCATAGGTGCATTTCATCAGGCAGCTTGTTTGTGCTTGCTGAAATGAGATCTCAGCCAAAAAAATTCCCTTATCCCTTATGCCCACTGCTGCTAATTTAAACCACCCTCTGTAAACAGAGCCATGGAAAGTGGACCCTGTCTCAGAACATGACTTTGCCTCCATTGCAGATAGAAAAGCTGCCCAAGTGATTCTGTTATGCTTTAGAAGTTGAAGGTGAATCATCATGTGCTTGGAGGGCATCTGACTGCCACCAGGTCAACCCACGACAGCATCTTCTAAGCTGCAAGTTCAGTGCTCCTCTCTCAGGACTACTGCCTTAGGTAAAAGATAAACAGCAGACTTTTTCAAAATTTTATGCCAGAAAGCCCTGACAGAGCCCCCTTTCATGGTGTTCAGCAGGGGCAATCCAGAACACCCAATCTAAAACAAGAGCTGCAGTTGATAGATGAAGTCGATTTTGAAAGGGTTTCTCTTTTTTTATTATTTCTTAGGAACACAGAGTACATGAGTAAGTAGTTTCATTCTCTCCCTCTCCTCAAGGATGGCCATGCTGATGCTGCTATATAAAGGTTAAATGCCCACATAATGTGGCAGGATGACTCACAGATGGCCTTATATAAAATCCAGGAAGCTGCTTTGCTTTTCTATAAAAACTCCCAGCAAATAACTGGGAGTTAATAATAAAGAAAGGCCAGAGCATAGGGTCAGTGCAAAGACCGTCCCAAAAATCCTGATCATGTACATGATCTCAAACAGGACAACTCTGCAGACTACTTTGGAGGGTGGATATGTTAAAATTTTACTCACTTTCCTGTTTTTCATAGCTAAGGGCTCAAACTTATCCATATTTAATGACAGCTGTACTGTTACAATGGCAGCATTCTGTCTACAGAATGTTCTGGTTTGAGACTTGCAGGGAAAAAACACCCAGCTTTAAACACTGATGCAATCAAAAAATAAGAAGGTTCTTCAGGGGACATAATAAATTATAAAGCAAGTCATTACTTACTGGGCAAAATGTTTGCAAAAATTAAATTATGCAGACAGTAAAGTCCGTTTCACATGATTCCAAGTGCACTTCAAGTATTTTTTTATTTGATCTACTAAGATGCTGCCAGCAGAGCACTGTCTGCTCAAAATTTCTAGCTTTCTTTTACACAAATGAATCTTCTGCTACCTTGCAATTTATCAAAGCAGAGAAACAGATCTACTAGAAAGGCTTGCTTACTTCGTTATTAGTTGCACAAAAAAACCCTGTTATTTTTAAATATATACGGAAGATTCCTAAACCACTGAGTCATTTTCAAAACTTTCACAAGAATTTTTTTCCTTTAAAGCTTGTATTTATTCTTCATTTGCTTGAATAGAGATAATCCACTGGGAATCAGCATATACTGGCTTATTCAGCAACAGCAAAATGATTTCAACAACTGATGGACAATCAGTGTTTATGCAGGCAAAAGCCAAAAGACAGGAAAATTGGAAATCTCTTCCTGAAGTGCTCACTCTACACTGCTTTAAAACAGGCAAATCTGTGGTTTCATTTTTAGGGATACTCTTTGCCTTTTCTCAAGAATAAACATCTAATTAGCATATAGACATGTCACAGACACGTTTTATGAAAAATCCTTTCCTAAGGATTTTTCCTCCTGAGAAGCTGAGAGGCCTCAGGAACAAAATGTAACCAATGATTGTCTGCTGCTGTGGAATGCAGCAGGTGGATCTGGGATTGGTCTCATGTGGTTGTTTTAATTAATGGCCAATCACAGTCCAGCTGTCCAGACTGTCTGGGTCAGTCCGAGCCTTTGTTATTGATTCCTTTTCTATTCTTAGCCAGCCTTCTGATGAAATCCTTTCTTCTATTCTTTTAGTATAGTTTTAATATCATATATATCATAAAATAATAAATCAGCCTTCTGAACATGGAGTCAGTTTTCTCATCTCTTCCCTCATCCTGGGACACCTGCAATCCCTGTCCCACAGACATGCTAATCTGGGACTTTCTTGTATGCAAAGAGTAGAGAGGCATGTTGGTCAAACACATGTCAGAAAACACTCTCTTCCTAGGCCAGCACTTTCCTTTCTTCACATTCTAGCTCATTTACCTCCTTCTGGTGTCCAAACTACCGTTTTTCCTACAATCAAATGCCTGTGGAATTCCACAGTGCAGCTTGCCACACCATGTAATGCAAGAACCAAGGGTTTTAAATTTTACAGAGCAACCAGCTTGCACATAAACACTCCACATATTCATCTCCTAAATGCCCTTCCAGGCAGTTCTGTAGGATGAGTGTGATAACCAGCTCTCCTGAAGCTGTAGCCCAGGAGTGCCACGCTGCCCTTGCCACACAGGAAGCCTGACAGGGTACCTTTGGTGCAGAGAGTCCCGAGCCAACGTAGGCTGTCCTCATGGTGGGCGTGTGAATGGAACGGGGAGGATGATCTGTAACCTGCACAGAGCCCCCAAAGGATCAATCAGACATCGAGAACACACTACCAAAGAAAGACTCAATAAAGGAAGAAGAGCATGTTGTCCCAACCACCCTGTTCCCCAGCATCCAAGCCATGAAACTAAACTGATTCATGCAGGACTCAGGAAAATAAATCTTATTTCTCAGCAAGATTCATCTCCTAAATGTTAAAACCAACTTCACATTGTCTGAAACATCTGATTAGATATTTTCTAATATAAAATACTAGAAAACACACATTTTTTTTTTTTATCAGGGAAAGGGGATAAATTATTACATCAATGTATTATTATAGTTGCAGAGTCTGGCTAACATTTCATAATAACAAGACTTCCAGCAGGGCTTTAAAGTGTATTTTTACAAACTATATTATAACAATCTTTGTGCCAACATTTCTTAAATATTCATGACTGAAGATATGTTATGAAGAGAGACCATAACTAATAATTGATCCATAGTTCCTATCCCTATTCAATTAACCATAGGTGAAAGGAAATACAACATTCCCCAAAACACAGTTCACTACTAGTGCAGAAGGCCATTACAAAGTCCTAAACACTCTTGCTGCAGAAGAATTAGCTACACCCTAAACAAAAGACTTGCAGTACTCATTTTTATATGAGTGAAACTGTTAGTCCAAAAAAGAGAAAAAAAGACAAATATCTTTCAATACTGAGGTACCTCAATTGGTTCAATCTCACTGGCTGTAGAAGGAGACCTTGATCTTGAATGGAGGTGAGACTTGCTATCTTCATCCCGTGATGGAGTATTAGACAATGTAAAATTCTCAACTGAATCAATCTAGGAGAACAATTCAAGAGAGAAAAAAAAAAAACCAACCAAAGAAATAAATCAAAGACATCATTAAAAAATAATTCTCAACTCTTACCAAAATAAGATATGGGAGCAGTAGAATTCCTAAGAGAGAACTGAGAGGATAAAAATTCAGTTTTAAGCATCTTCCTAATTAAAAGCAACAAAATGGAATGAAAATTGTTGCATGTAAACACGCCAAGGCTTCTGCTGAGAGGTGAGCACATGCATAAAAGCTGCTAGTTCAGGGCCCTGATAACCACTTGAAGACACTTGCAATTCAGCATTTTTCAAGGGTGAATGTTTTCTGAACACTACTGGGTTTCGTCCACTGGTAGCAGGGATTTGTTGGAAGTGAATTTCCACATAGCCCATGTAAATTCCTGCAAATATATTCAGGAGAAAACAAGGAGAAAAGGCAGAGCAGTGTATATCCTGATAACTATATTCACAGAGAATTGAGGGGGCTTTGCACCCCATTTGAGCTACAGAAACATCCTTACCAGGAACACAGATTCTTCTGGGGAATGTTTTCCTAGTCCTTGATATACAGAATGAAACTAAGCCCAACACAGAGCTACACTGAACAAGGCACATAGGAACAAAGAGGCATCCTGGGTAAAAAGTCATCTTTTGTTAGTAAAGCTGAAAAAATCAGAGAAGGCAGGATTCTTCCTTGAAAACAAGACATCTCTGCAAAGTTTCCTATGTAAAATTATATTAGAAAAAAAAAAGGTGAAAATGCTTTTTTCCCACTAATAATAAAAATAAAAGCTGCAGGCCTGCAGAAGGCTCCATGGCATGCCTTGATTTTCTGGAGCAATGCTATCATCAGTTCTCCATTGCCAAGGATTTGCCTAGCTTGCAGACAAACTAAAATATGCAGCCATGTTTACAGAAAGCATTTGAACATTCCAGTGTTTCTCATCTCATTTGCCACTGACAATACCAAGAATTCCACAAACTTTACTGCTTTTTGGGAATCAATTATATTGCCAAGCCAATTTTATACATGCACATACAGTCCTGTTCTTCAGGAGCTCAGTCACAGTAGCCAACAGGTGCAGTTGCTAGTTTTATTTTTTTTCATTTTAATAGTGAGTTCAGTTTAATGGCTTCTAGTTTTACCATACCCTTCCAAAAAATTATCTGGTGGAGAATGCCCATCAGTTTAATCAACTTAGGCATATTAATATGCCTGCAAGCATTTCTGAAATGAAAATGGGAAATTCTCACACTGGGATACACCTGTTTACTACACATAGATCATGTGTTTCAAGCATTCAGGCAAAAAGTAGCAGCAAAGTGAACATTTTGTGCTAAGATTTATCAGAAGCAAATAATAACTGAAAGCTTTACCCAGTATTAGAAACACTGATGCTTTAAGTAGTAAATCCTCAAATGCAATGTGTTTCAATTATTTTAAACTTTTTTTTTTAATCCAGTCTAAATATGTGAAAACTTGGAGTCCACACAAACACTGTTTAACCTTCAACAATTCTACCTCCTCCTTAAAAATGTTACTAAAAAATAAGCCCAATGAGTAACTACAGGCAAATTTTTTCACAGCAAGAAACAGACACTCCTTTTTTCCCACAAGTCAAACTTGGAGATCTAATCTATCATTTTATAAATGTTTCCAGACACTCCAAGGGCTTTCCCTTTCAAAGCAGCATCTGCATACCAAAGAATTTTCATGGTGTCTATGAAAAAATGTAGTACAAGCCTGATATCAGTGATGGAACCTTTCTGGAATGTGCTACAAAGCCTTTGCGGTTGAAGACAACTGCTGAAACAGTAACAAATGCATTTTCACCTTACTTACAAACATAAAAAGCCCACAAAACACATAGAACCTGATCCACCATTGCAGAAGGGAATTTAATCACCACCTTCAGTGCAGAAACAAGGGCCTTAAGCTGTATTGCTGCAGTGATCTTGGGGTCCTGGCTTTAATGAGAAGAACCAAGCACAAAAGCAGCCTGACTCAACTATGGTCAACAGTTTATGAAGACCATGTTAGCACCTTTCAAATTGGTTTTAAACTAATCCACTGGATTACCCAAAGCAGATTTCACTATTTCCTACCAAACTGCAAGAGCTTTGCTGTCTTCCACAGGACTGTGCAGGTCTGAGCCAAAGCTGGCCAGTGTATAAACACATTTGGAGGAGAGAGAACTTCTGAACTGGAGGCACCACCAACAAAAACAACCAGTTACTGTAAGCTTGTCTGAGAGAGTCAGCAGTGTGCTTTGAACTGCATGGGTAAGGACATCATTAGAGCTGTTGGGCATTACTGTTTATTCAGTGAACATTCAACAGAAATGCTCTGTATGCTTACTTATCCCTTCCATCATATCTATATAAAAGAAACAAAAGTGGCAGTATGAGTTAAAGTGGACATAGCATAACTGGTAGGAATTCATCCTCACTGAGTCTGCTTTGATAGCACGTGTAAATCCGTGCTTAAAAACCCACCTTGATTTTTGAAACACCACAGACCTTTCCAGCTTAACCAGCTACACACAACCATCTCTGTTTTCTTTGTATGAATTTTGCCTAGCCTCCTTGATGCTCCATTAACTCAATTCCCCACTTCACGTTTATTTATCTTTGTACTGTGATATTTTCTATTATTTGCTGTGATGTTCCCCCCAAATGCCAAACTTTGACTTTCCATGGGCAATTCCCATGACTTAACACATGCCCTCTGTTACAGGCAAGGAAACAAACGGGCCCTCATTTGATGTTTGCTCATCTTCCCAACCTGCATCTGCCTGATCAGCTTCCACATAGAACTTTCACATGAAAATCAGAAAGTACCCAAAGCATCTTCTCCAGTTACTGTGATGCTCTGCTCATGGGGTTCATTGAAATGAGAAAGCACCCAAAGCATCTTCTCCAGTTTCAGAGATATTCTGCTCACAGGATTGCCAAATGAAATAGTCCAAAAGCTTTGAGCCCACGGCTGTAAAACAACAAAAAGCACAGCAGCAGCAGCAGCAAACAGCAGCAGCAGCAGCACAAGACATGCAGTGAGGTAAATACACAATCCATACAGTAAACATAGGCATGGACAAAACAGGCAAAAAATAAAGGGCCACATAGAGTAAGACAGCCTCTTACACGTCTGCCTTTGTTAGCTGGAATACAGGAAGGAGAGCGCTTTAACAAAGAAAGGAGGAGAATATGTTACAAAACCAAACAGTGACACATACATCACCTCAGAATTCCTCACTCTATATCCACAGGTAGTGTTTAGACACACACAAGCGTGTTCACTATTACAAGTATTTTAAAAACAAGAAGCTATTCTGGGCCAACAAGAGGGAAGAAACATTAAAAAAAAGAAGGAACAGTTATTCCAACTCAACAGTCTTACACTGGACAACAGCAGCAGAGCTGCAGACTACACTGCACCATTAATTTGCAGTTGGCATCTCTGTGCTTTGAACAAGATGAATAAAGTCATCTATTGGAGGCACAATATGTCCAATTTAAAGTATCATTAGGAATCACATTTACTCAACTTAATTATGAACGTGCAGGTAAAGTCAAGTCTCTCACCACACACCACCATGACTTATTCTGTTCAATAACAAGAATTCAGAACACCATTTATTATTCTGTGGCTACTTGCAGAGCTCAGATTTGTTTAGTCTAGCCAAAGCCCATGGAGACTGCATGTGAGGACAGACAGCAGGAGGACTTAAGAAATCTATTTCTAATTTCTATGTGTTAGCAACAGGGCAAAAATAGTATTTTTGAGCATGAGGGAAAAATAATTTTGTCGAGGGAAAAATAATTTCGTCAAGGGAAAATGGGATTCCATTTTATTGCTATGAAATAATCAAGTCATGCTTAAATAAAACGAGTTGATTGCTTCTCACAGCTAGTGGGATTCACAAAGATCCACCTGGCAAAGAAACAAAACCCAACACTTTCACTGTCAGACATTCTGTGAACACAGGAGACTTAACACCCAGACAGTGTCACTGAGACAGCCTGCAACACACAGGAGAGACAGCAGCAGGGTTTAGTCTCTTAGAGTCTCACTGGGGGTGACTTCCCTCCCCAAAGACTGGAATTCAGGGACTGCAAACACACTCCTACTCCCCTGTGTGCAGAGGACATACCAGGATGGCTTCTGAATGTGTGGGCTGCCACAGCTAGGAGGATTTAGGCACCAGTTCTGCCAACCTGACACAGCACCTTTTCCAGGCAGGACCCAACAGTGAGTGCTGCTCATCAGAGTAGTGAGCTACCACTTTCTCCTCAGCATCTGCAGGCTACAGAGGCAGCATGACATCTATTTTTATTTCTCTTCAGCAGAAATTGCAAAAGTACTGTTTTCCTCATTGGAAAAATTAGAATTAACTGCACTCATTCAGAGAGTGCTATAAATAGTTATGCTATTTGGATGGCAGACACACAAGACATACCCACCCTAGGAAAGCCAGTGCAGTGTGCACATCTGTGTGCTGAAGAGACTTCAGAGATCCTGCAAGAACTGCACCTGCACATTATTTTACATACACTCTGTCCCTCCTTAATGAGGCACAGAGTCTGAAGAAACAATCCAGCCCAACAGAAATACTTACTTGGGGTTCTTGATTAAAAGGGAGGCTTTCCTGAACCCCCATGCAATACTGCAGCACTGCATGAGCCTGACCTGAGGACTTCTAATCCTTCCTTGGTCTTAGTACAAAGACCTCAATGGACCCTCAGACTTGTCAGGTTTGACAGAGAAGTTAATTCTTCAGGAGATGCTGCAAGAAATGCTGTCCTTCAAGGTAACCACTGCCAGTAACAGTCATTGGGAAGGGATTGGAGGTCACATCCAGTGGGCAGGGAGTTTTAATAGCCCTATTTTAATTTAAGTCCATCTAGTATATTGATACTAAACCAACTCAATGAGATAAATCATAAATAGCCATTCATTTAGATAATTCAGCCTATAAATTATGCTATGAATGAATCAAGTGATTGTCCAATAAATCAAAGATGCAGAACTGACTTTCACAGCACAACTGAATGACATTACTTTTCATCTACTAACACTGATAACAGCTTTATCTCTCTTTCTAACAAAGAATATCTTGTATCTCTCTGCAAGGTGCTCTTCCCATCTTTGAGCAGCCAACTCTACTTTTACTGCAGTTTGTTCAGATGAGAGAGAATTCTGCCTTGGTGTTAGAGACATGAGCCCCTGGCCAGTCCAGCCCAGAGATGTTCTTTTCCCCAGTGCAACTGAGAAAAAAACCACTCCTGTTGGACTCAAACTGAAGATGGAACAGAGGAAGTTTGACTCCATGTGCAGGAAGCTAACTACAGGCAAATAATATTAATAGTAATATTTGAACCTTTACCCAAGACTAGAAGGTCTGCAAAGATCTGATCTGGGTGGACCAATCAAGAAGAATTGCTATTAAAGGGATGTATGCCAGCAGTTGAAAATTACCCACTTCCATAAAGAAAACAACAAAATTGTCAAAATGCTTGTGGAAAAAATGCTGCCTTCTCAAAAGCAAAATAAAACCAACCCCCCAAAAAACCCCAAAAACAAGCAACAATAAATATGGAATAAAATACTGAAGTCCTTCAGAATTAACTAGAGAGCAACCAGGAAAATACCCATGTCCTAAGCTTCTCCTTGCAAAACAGAACATTATCAGCAACTACCACATATGTACTTTATTTCTAATTTAATAGGTTTTTGGAGAGTGTTTTAGATATTTAAAAAGATAAATTTCTATTCAGAACCTGCTGATACAAACAAAGTGCTCCTAAATACTCAGGTAACACAGAACATGTTTTCTTTAATCCAGGTAAAGAACTGAAATATTATTTGGTTTTTGTGGATTTACACAACAGGAAACTGTACCATTTTTTTCCTCTCTTTTTTTTTTTGGTAAGAAAATTCCAACACTATCAGCAAGCCAGAAGCTTTCTGTATGCTATACACAAAACAGGGAAATGCCTTCTAATAAGACACCACAGATGAACCTTCACATTCTGTCTGAAGTATAAACATGATTTACAGAGAAAAAGCATCCAGAAGAAAAGCATTTTTTCAGAGTATGTTAAAGGAAAGGAAAGCAGCAGAAAAGGCCCATTTATCTCATCCTCCCTGCTACACCCTTCACAGCAGACATTTCTCAAACAATATTAACTTGATCTAATTTCAATGCCAATGGGATCACACTGTGTTCAACACATATGTATAAATAAATAAATAAATAAATAAATAAATAAGTGTGAATGGATGTATGTATAATATGTATAAACACATCCACGAGCACAGACAGACACACACACACAGTTATTCCTACAGAGCTGTAATGGATGGGGCTCTACACACCTGGACTTCAAAAATTTTATTAATAATTACTTTTATGGGCCTACTACTTCAGTTTGGAAGAAATATAATGCAGTCAATTCTTAGCTTTTAATTCAATTCCCTTAGTATGCAATTAACTAGTGGGAATATTTAAACAGTTTAAATATTTAAATATTTTGAAGTCCTGACAGAAAGCCTGCATTTCAAATGGCAATAAAAAGTAGTAAGCTCAGTCATAATGAAAATGACTTCTCACAATGCAGGCTAAAAACCAGAAAATATTTTACTTGAGCACACAGAAATTAACTGTATGGTAGGGAAACTTTTTAAGAGAAGTGATTAGAAAACTTATGGAAACAACTCATGATAAAGGAATAATATGAAGCAAAAGAATTAAATACATAAATGTGCTGATGATTTTGGAACTGTTTTTTTACAGGCCATATCAAGAGACAAGGCCTAAAAGCAGCTTTTCCCCATCAGAAAAACTGTTTCCAATTAAAAATTCTTCACCTGCACCTAAAGAAAAGCATTTATTTCAAAACAAAACACCTATCTATATAAATAGGAGTGAGAGTGCTATTACAGAAATACTTTGTTCTCCACTGCATGTGCAGATTTTTTAAGTTGACTGCATTAATGTCTGAATATTCCAAATCAATCAAGTGATCTGTTATTGAGGGATTTACTGGGTTGAAAGTCAGACTTACGTCATCCATAAAATCAATCAATGAGGATGAAGAGGAGGAAAAGGAATCCTATTTTAATGAACACAGCAGTAAAAAAAAGAGAGAGAGAGAAAGAAAAGGATGAAGGAAACTGTTCAATATAAATAAAAGTGCAAAACTAAAGAACTGTAAATAACCAGTGGCAGTAATAGTTACCTCAGTAAGTTTTCATTAATTGCCTTTCATAGACAATTAATTAATGTTCTGTAAAGAAACCAGTGTTTTTACAGCATTTACTCAATAAAGTATTATTGATATAGTCTCAACAGGATTCTTATATTGAAAGTAATTGATAAGATAAATCATTACAAAGGAAATTTAAAAACTATGTTAATTGTGAGAACTTCAAGAGAGAACAATGAATTAGTGAATACATAATGAAAAGAAAGAGTTTTGGGACATCAGTAACAGCAGGGATTATGCTCTTTTATAGCTAAATGTGATGATGCTGTATTTGCATCAGGAAAAACTGGGCAAACTTTAGATTAATGTCCAGCTGTAAAGGTGGTGCCTTGTATCGTCTGAATTCAGTTTGACCAATGTTTCACCTCAGCTGTTCTTTTAAAAGAAAGATGATGCTTTGCTTACTGTTGATTAGAAAAGGAGATAATAAATGTATAGTATTGTTTCAGTTCTTTCCTGCCAGGCTTTCTACCTATTCTGGTCTTTTGTCTAGAAGTGACAAAGGCATTAAACAGATTCATTTTTTAAATAAAAGGATCTGTGGAGAGGAAATGAATATCAATTATCTGGATTTCACAGATCTGTGTAAAATGAACAGATGATGAAAACAACCTAATAAACAGTACTAATGACTTCATGGGATACAATCAAGGATGATTTAGTATTTTCTTGTTTTTACCAAACCACTGCCTGCATTACTTAGCATTTTCTGAATACAAAGAAAAGCCATTTGAACAACAATGCTTTTCACATTCACTGCAACATCAGGCAAATTTCTGCATTCAAGGTTTGAGACAGAATTCACTGTGATTACAAGCATTCAAGAGAAGACAGCCAGCACTGTAAAGGATGAATAATTATTATACACAAATATTATTGGTGCAATACAATTAAAATACAGGAGCAAACCCTCAGCAAATATGCACAGGACCTGCACACAACAGCAGTTCCACTGACAAACCAGGTTAGAATAGTTGTGCACTTACTTCAAATTGATCCAGAGCAGAGGTAGGCGCATTCAAAAATGCCAAGAAAGAATTCTGTGAGTCTTGGTGCTTTACACCTAGAAAACAGCAGCAGGTTTATAAGCAACAGAAAATATGACCTTCTCATGGAGGACCTTTGCCTTGCTGAATCAGAATTTTGAGTGTCCACCTGAAACACCTACGTGTTTTGAAATAAGCTGCAAATTTGGTTTATTTTCAAGAGTAAATGATTTTTTTAATGGACAAGCACATATTTAATCAACCTTTCCCAAGCTAGAATGTGTGTGGTGTGAGCTCCATGTGGAAACACAGTGTGTGTCCATGTCTGTTATGCAGAGGGCACTAGTTTCTAAGGTGCCCATGTCCATTTGCACCACACACTAATGTCACCACCCCTGCCTGGTGACACGTGGGACGTCCCACTGTGGCAGGACAGCCAGAAAAACCAGGGCATTTCCAAACCAGATGGGTTCCTTGGGCTCTGTGCCTGCCACCTCTCCCAGCTGAATGCCCAATCCTGGGGGAGGTTTCAGAGGTTTCTGTCCCACCACACCGAAGCGATGCTCGGCCAGCGAGCGGAGCAGGAACGCTGCATCCCCTGGAGCTGCAGGGGCTGCCACACCTCAGCTCTGACTTGAACTTGTTCCAACTGGGATTTTTTATTTCTTCTTCTTTTTTAATTCAAGTTGCTGGGTGGGTGTTTATACTTTACAGATGTGTATGAACTCTATTCCTCTCAATGCTATAAACATGTTTTATATGCACATACATATAAGTATTTATTATGACCAGAGCCTGCAGGACAGTGTGCATCTCAAAACAATGATATTAGAAGTTCCCTATTTCTTTTTTAAAATGTCAGTGTCTTGCTCTAATTAGCCATATCACCCTATATGTTCTAAATATAAGCCACAATGAATGAAGTTACAAAGAACACTTTCCTCTTTAAAATATAAATACACTGAAATCACAGAAAAATACTAAAACCATTTTTCAAACTACCACCAACTTTATGGAAGACTCTCAGCAATCTTTTCCCCACCTGTTTGAATTTCTGAAATATATTTATAAACAGGAAAGGATTAGGTGCTAATGCAAATAATTCCTTTCTAGAAATCAATTTCCACACACTGCAAGTTACTCTACCACTGTACCCTGACTACATTTGAATCTTCTACACAGTTCATAATTCAAACAGCAATATATTTCTTCTTTTAAGAGAAAACCAAATCAAAGGTAGTAACAATTTAGGTTAGGGTGTATTTCTATCAGACTATTTGAATAATTGCAGTAAAATATTACTAATATAATTCTGTTAAGAAACATGACTAATGTTTCCTTGAACAGTACTTTTTAGCTTGCTTGTTTTCAGCAAAGAGTAAATGTTTATTTCACCAGAACAATACGGCTTTAAACACTGGAAAAAATATAGGATAAAATATTAATTATAAATTCACAACATTATTTAACACAAAGGAAGATTTCAGAAGTCAAGAAACCATGCATAGTATTTAAGGAAGTTCAAGAACATATAAATGAAACCTGAACATGACAAAGTATTTTTGTCTCCAGGGAGATGCTATCAACAGCTTCTCTCTAAGCACTTGGAGGAAGAATAATCCTGGTATCAGTGCTAAGCATTAAGACGAAGGAGTATCAATTCTCTAAATCTTATTTGCTAACTGGCACCATTTTTTAATGTTCTGTATAGGTCTGAATTATTTTTACCAGTCAGTCAGCACTTGAAGACCTATATATAGGAGATGAATGCAAACTCTAATACTTTATTGACCAACCAGCCATTAAGTTGGAAAAGCTGAACAATATTTGACATCCCAGTACAGCAATTGTTGCCAGGGTATTTAAACCCTGGAGTTCACAGAACTACAGAAAATTAGGTAATTCCATTTGGCCTGAAAAATACTTCTTCCCATGTGCCTCATAAGACACAAATATTAGAGCTACTACAGAAACTGCAAAGAATCAGCCAAATCATTATTCAACTCTTAATGTTTTCTTTTTTTTTCAATGCAGAATTACCAAGAAAAGTCTCTTCTCCCAGCAACAATGCAAAATAGTATTGGACTGATGCAACAGTAACCCCAGAACATACTCTTTATACCACAGCAAAGCACTCATGACCACACTGCTCCCTATGTGGCTGCAAAGCCTATCCAGGGAGTTATCCCAGAAACAAACAAATGCTAAGAATTCCTCTGCAGTTGTTTACTCTCTGTGTAGACAGGCCCAAAACACTCAGAAGATGAACAACACTATGACCAGTATTGATGTTTAAATACCTTCACCCATCATAAAGAAGAAAAGGTTAGAAATATATCTATATTTTAACAGTTTTCTGGCAGTAAATCACTATACACAGGCCAAATAAAAACAATGCAGCTTCAACTCAAATTATACCTTACTGGTTTAAAGGTACCAACAAAACTGAGGCCTGTTACAAGTGTTACAAGTGCAAATGCAACTACTGTGGGTTCACCTTGACACACAAGTGTTGTGCCCACATGCTGGTATCATATTTTACTTTCAAGGTGACACTTGATTGATAAGATGCACCCACCAATGTGACACACTATTTACTTGGATATCAGTTGCCATACCCTTTTCTGATCTAAGCTCTTCTGTCTCCTTCTTCAGCCTTTCAATGTCTGCCAAAAGCTCCATGTTCTTCTTCTCGGATTCTTGCAATTTACTTCAAAAGAACACAAAAAAAATACATGTAAGTATTGAGAACCCAAGATACAAGTCACTCTTGTTCCTGATGTCTTCAAATACCAGAATAAATCTACTGGGACCTGTTCAGTTAACAGAAAAAAGCCATTTATCTATTAAATAGGTTCATGTTTTTCATGTTTCTAATTTCTAAGTAACTGCGTGAGCTTGTACCCACATGAATGAGAAAAAAAGACTGTATGTATTTTTGTGTTTTAGAGAGTCCTGTTTCCCATTCAAATTTATTTGCTAATTAAGTACCTGTGATAGCAATAGATTCATTTGAACTGGTTTTTTTCTCAGTTCCTTTACAGTTAGTTGTTTCAGTGCTTTCTGACTCACAGCTGAGAGGTAATTCTACTCTGCAATTTCAGCACATTTCTCATTCTTGCCTGTCAAAGCAAACACTGGTTCTCCTGTTCTTATAGGATTTCCAGTGCTGCCTGTCATCACATTACCTGGCCTGAAAAACATTCAAGGTAGGTGAACCAGATGTTCCCATTTTACAGGTAACACATGTGAATCTCAGCTCTGTCCTACTGCTTTCCTAAAGCTGCAAAACCCAGCAGTGCTCTGAGCTGAAGCTGGACACCTAGAAATGGAATGACTTCCTACCAACCCCTGTTTCAGGCATTACACAGCTCAGAATAAATTCTGTTGTGGGAGTGCTGAGGTAGAAGTGAGAAAGACAGAGGTCTGAGGAAGGAATTAAAGAATTCATAACAGTCCATTAGCTATTATTACTTCTTACAGTGCAAATCAGTATGCAATAATTAATTTCAGTTAGCTAACCCAGTGTAGTGATCAGCAAAATGGAAAAGAATACATTCTAAGACACAAACCCAATCTATGGGTTTGGATTTGTTATGACAACTAGGAGAGATCATATTATTAAAAGAGAATGTGATCCCTCTGAAAGTCTTCAAGATCTCCACTTTCCCCAGGAAGTGCTCAGCTGTTCAAACAATGAAGAGAGATGTTGGGTTTTTTCTCATCTGAGTGATCAAATTTCCACAGACAACAGATGAAATAATGATTTGATGACATTTCCTGGGAGGTACTGAAGTAAATTTGCATGAGAACAATTCAGTCTTACCACTCTGTAGAGATACAGGAAGCTTTGACTTTGTTCAGCTCATCCTGAATAGCCTGTTTGGCTCGGATTTCAGCATCAAGAGCAGACTGGAGCTCCAGCCTTGCAGACATGTCCAGCTTTGCAAAGCGCCTCATCTTCCAGGGCATGTCCTAGGAAAGAACCAACAAATTAGATTAGAAAGAGTAAGAGGAAAGGAAGTTGAACATGAGGAATGCAACTACCTTCAACAACTACATTTCCCAGTCTATTATGTCCTTAATGTAAGAGTTCATTATATTCCAAAATAATCTAAAATCAAGAGTAGCGTTAGCAGCAGTATTTCTGAACTCAAGTAACCAATTTTATGTTTTATGCTGATCTCAAAAGCAAAGAGATTTTTTGAAATCTGGTTTTGATGTGCCTCAATTCAGATGGCAGCTACAAAGGACATCCAAGTGTTCACTTGTTTCACAAGTGAAAGACTTGAAGGTTTTCATGAACAAAAGCATGATTTCCTTTAACAAATTCATATCTGATTATAAAGTAGCTACTTCAACTGCAACATAGATAAAATCACATTATAAAGATTTTGGTGTTTAACTAATTGATAAACAATAAATTTTGGTATTCAGTAATTCAGAAGCTCTAGGAAAGTTTAACTTTCTATTAACATAGACTCTACAGACAGATTATTACTGCAGCTGAAACTGTCAAATCAGTGGTTTTTTCAAACAAAAAACCTTCTAATATATGGAAGAAAAGTCTTACTGTAGCTCTTGCACCCAAACTGGAGTTCCTCAAGGCTTCCAGCTCTTCTGTCATTTTAGAGGCCAAGGCTTGAAGATAACCTCGAGCATCTTTTTCATCACTTACCCTAAATGATTACATAAGAAAAAAATAAGGTCTTTTAACCAAAGAATCTAAAGAAAAAACAGAAGTCACTTCAACAAACCAGCAACCAGAAACAAATACAGAATACAAAAAGAGTAATAAAACATAAGGATAAAAATAACAACAACAGCAACAAAAGCCCAAACAGAAAACCACACAGAACTAATTCTTTGCTGCTTCGTGGAGTTCCATTAAACAACATGCATCACTAAGACAAAGACTGAAAATTGAAGTACTATCTATCAGCTACCTGAAATTGAGACTGTGAGAAAGAAAGCTTTCAACCTATTTTTAGGGAGTAAATTAAGACAAAATTCACAACCAATAATTAACAATTCAATTGTCCAGATAATATTGAGACTCATGGTTAACTTTTCTGAGCCAACTGATTATGAGAACTAGTAGCTGAACAGTGATGTTACTTCCAGAAGTGCTAATTAAACAGGAGAGTCTACTTTTAATGTTATTAAACGGCATAAGCCAGAAGAGGTTCTCTCATCCACTGAGCTTTTTTTCTATCCAGACATGTTTTCTGAGTGTAAAGACAACAAGGAGGAGACATGCCTGTTTTTCAGATTCTTTGATCATCAGTTACAAAGAAAGAACAACAACTTTCTGTGATTAATCACAACAGAAGGCTCTTTCTTCACTTTGCCTCAGGTGCTAACATAGAAAGTTGCTAAAAAAATTAACTCACTGAAACTAACTTATGAAAAACCTAAACCAAACAAACAGAAAAAAACCCAACACCATCCCTCCCACCTCATTTCCTTACATGCCTGGCTCTAAACACGTTCATTTTGCCCACAGAAGAGCAATCCCAGTTCTGCAACACCCGGCCTTATGCAAGTTCCTGAGCTGTGTCAGAGACCAGCAGGGCAATACCACAGCTTGATCACAGTTCAGTCTTATCAACACCAAACACTGAAATGTTTAGGATCTGCTCAAGGTACTGAACCTCAAATAGCTTTAAATAAAATACAGGGAAGTGGGAACATATTTTTTCTATTTCATGAGAATTAACTTATCCTTGCTTCCTGATCTTTGAAAGTAACTCTAACCCTAAGTCTGCTGGACTGGAGATGAGAAGTCTCCAAATGGTTGATGGTGTCTTGCAGTGACCTCCCAGCAGGAAGTGATTCCCCCTTTGTGCCTATAAGGCAATGTAAGTTTTTCTGCTTGATACTACAGGGTTCAAACACAGAACATGGAAATGGCGCTGCTTGCAAATTTACCATTAATTATAAAAGTTTCAACACAGATTTACAGATAGTTGCCAGGAGACAAGGAAGTCAGGGAGCACATACTCTGAACTGTCATTGGCAAGGGAGGAACTGAAGAGCTTTCCCACCGTGGCCTTAGGACAAGATCACACTGTGAAAGCCACAGGCTAAATATCTGCAGGTTGTGGTGACTTTTGGGTGTGCAGTTTAAGGTTTATTTAAGGAAGACAGACTACTGTACTACAGAGGAGCCAAAAGCAAAATTAGCAACCATTTCCCACAAATCTCACACCTGACATGAACATACAAGCATTTATGGAGCCTTCTTTTCTTTGTCTTTGCTTATAATTTAGTTCAAGAGGTGGGGAGGAATCTAGGGAAAACCTACATGTCCTGACTATTAAAAGTCAGTGAGAGTTTTTATATTAATGAGTCACTGTTTTTCCCAAGGTACATCAGAACTCAATGGAAGTTGCATACCAACTTCTTTTCCCAAAACATTCTGGATAACACATTTTGACAATCTGATAAAGATAATCTGAGCCTACACAAACCACTTAGGCTGTAACAGTGGGCAAAAGATGTGAGAAGTAGCTAAAGATGCTTTTTGGAGGTAGTGGGTGCATAATTAAATACACTGTAAAAAGAAAAAAGCTTAAGCAGAAATAAAAAGAATGTGAGGCTCTCAAGGTAAGAGTAAATTTTCCTGATGTATGAGGAGGGAAAGAGATTAAGGAATCAGCATCTAATTTTCTCTATTTTTAATGACACATCAAATCTTTGCAGGAAAAAAAGGGTCCAATTTCTATGTCCAATTTTATGATGCCACACAGATCCTTCCTGATGGAAGGTGAGGAAACACTTCAGTTATTTGGTTTATGGTGCACAGAACCCTTGGGCTCCAAATGCTGAAAAGCTGCACATGGAAGAAAAACCTCAAAAAGATGTTCCACAGACAAGCAGAAATCCAGAAATTGAAAATATAAAGTAAATATTTACAAACATCTGTACTGAGTTCAAGGGAACTCCTCAAGCTCTGGATGACAGAAAATTAAAGCAGTACAATTGGGAACTGAGGTGGTTTTGTTGTCCACTAGATGGCAAAATTCTCTCAATAATGGCATATATTATTAAACATCATGTGGACCCAAGAGCTCTTGGAGCTTTTTCATTTGTTACTCTTTTGCTGGGGTTGTTCCATTTGGTAGGCTTTAAAAACGAAAATAAAGTTAAAAAGTACAAGAATGGCAAATTAACTCTTACTGATGTTGTTCTCCTTGTCCTCATTTTGACAGAGAGCCCTGACAAGCACAGCAAGAGACCAAAGTTCTTCAGGTTCCACCCAGTCACTACTTTCTTTACTGAAAATTTGGATTAACTGTTCTGTTTTCAATATAACTGCCCTTATTTAGTTCCTTAATGCAAAGAACCCAGAAAAGCACTATGGTACAAATTCCTGTAAAATTAAACGTAACTTTTTGGCTGGAGCCAATATCATGACAACCTTCACATAACCACTGGCTGCTACCTGTATGGTGTTTGTCAGGATGCTCAGGAGGTCCGACTGGGTGTCCAGCTGGGATTCTTTACAATACAAAATGGACCCAAAGGACTAAAGAATTTTGCTCAACAGAAGTGTTCTTAAAGTCCTGGTGTCTTACAGCAAGCTCTGTTTAACCTGATTTAAAAACCCCAAGGAAATCTGACAGTCATGACTCCTCTATGCTCTCAATGCTTTTAAATTTCGGTTGTTTTACCACTATGCTCAAGGTCTCCAACTTAATTTTTAATTTTTCCCCTGGTGTCTCCAATAAAATCTGTCTTTTAAAAATATTTCCTTAAAAATTTTTAACACTTCCCTCTGCTCCCAAGCCCTGAAATTTCACCCTGTCCCCCAGAATTTCTCTTTTAGACATAATTAACTTCTGACTATTCTTACCTCAAACATAGCACACCTCAGAATTTTACATGCCTTGAGTTTCTTAACAGTTGAAGTTGCACAGAATTTTTGCTATATTTTCTTCACAATTTGTGTGTGGTTTCTTTTTCTGAGAGCAAACAGATTTTAAAAGAACCAAAAAAACTCAAACCAAATTTTGGGGCTTTTTAAGGTTTGATTTAGTTTAGAAGTGTTGGGAGGGGGTAGTTGGTTCTTTTGGCTTTTTTTTTTTCCTTTTGGTGGTGGTTTTGTGTTGGGGTTTTTTCAATGAGATCAATTAAGATAAAACCAACAATAGCACAAAAAACCTGGTCGATAAGGAAAATATTAACTAAATATTGTGGTAAACAACTGTGACAGCTTCTGGGCAGCTGAATCTAAGCCTAACATCCACTCTGTAGGTAAAACTGGTAGGATTTAGCTCATCCACATAAACATACTCAACAACCCAGAATTATCCATTTGATATGAGTTGTGTAGGTTTCCTTTCCAACCTGTGGTGAGAAAACCAGACTTCTAGAGTACTAGTCATGGGATTTATTGAATTGTCTACCTTAGGACTTGTACAACTAGGTTAGATTAATCCCTCCCAGGCCAAGATTCTTGCCAAGTACACTGGGAATCCCTACCAAGATTTCCAGTGACCTCCTTTCTGCACAGCACAGAAATACGGTACCTCAGCTATTTAAAATATTCCTTTTTCAAGTGACTGCATTAACCTCCAGTGCAATTAATCTCTTTCCCATCTCCCACAGGAAAATTTATAGCCCACTATAAAAGCTTCACTATTTCTTACTCTTGTCAAGGAATGATGAGTGATTTGGCTAATATAAACTCATCAATATAATAGCTCCATTAAGGCTGAATGATCCGTGAGGGTCTGTTGAGTCCACAATAGAATTTGCAGTGAAAGTCTGATTCAAGTGTTTATATTAAAATATTGCCTTGTTTATGGTATCTTGACCAAGATTAAAAGGTTTGCATACATTATTCCTAAAGATGCAATAATGCTGAGTAAGAAAGCAGGGAAAAGCTAAAGGGAATGTGAAAAGCCATTAAAATTACTCACAAATTATAAAATCTGAGAGAAATGGCAGTTTAGAAGGGCCCCAGGAATCATGAAGAAAGTGACGAATCTTAACCATCTGAAGTGTGAATTCAAAGTAATTTCTTGAGAGGTATCCTTTAGATGACAAAGCACTTAAAAGAATGCAGGGACTTCTTGGGCTTGTGTTACCCCAAGGAGGGCTAAAACAAGTCCCTTGAACTACTACAGGTTTTGAACAAACTGTTTACAAACCCAGTGACTAATGCCTTCCACTGCCTCCTATCCTTTCTGGAAATAATGTACCCATAGTACATAATTTAATGCAATATTGTATGAGAAATCTGTTAAGTTTTGAAGAGGGAGCCCACAAATTCTCCCCTACTTTGCTAGCTCCAAGGCATTCCATTGTCACACTGAAGATGTGGACAGGTACAGACTTGAATTTCATGGTCCTCTGAGGGAAACACAGGCTTGAGAGTGATTAAATAAGACTAGTTTTCTCCAAAAATAGGTGGGGCTTTTTTTTATTTTAAAATATTTATCATTATAATAGATGTTTAAATACTTCATACAGCAGCCATGTTCCCCAGAGAAGGCCCTAGTTTCAGTGCTAAATTCTAAGCATAGCAGATGGACATGACCAGATTATCTAAGTAACACATGGAAAAATCTAAACATAACAAGGAAAAAATGTGACCTAAGATAAGGCCTCACATAGCTGAAAAAAATTTAACATAAGCAGAGAAAAGTATGGAAGGAAAATTGAGATGTGTTTAGTGATGAAAAACTGGAACCAAGCCAGACTTTTAAAATTCCCTTAATGTTTGCCTTCAGTACTTCTATTTTTTCCTTTTCACATAATTCTTTAATTTTTGGTTCTGTACTATTTAGAAGACACTATGTTATCGAAAGGGATCAGTAAAATGATGCTTGTTATTCAAAAAGTTGTTTTGCATGTTCCTGATCTTTCTTCACTAAGTATCTTCAGAGATAATAAAAAACTGAAGCCCAAACCCTTTTACCCTTTACAGTGACATCCCTAACATGAAAAATGCTTTATCATTTGCCTGAATCACATCAGTAATACATCTTAAAATATTAAATACTCTCAGAAAGTAAAGGAGAAGGTATATTCTTAATGGCTGTTGGTACATTTTTACATTGCATTAAGAGGAACAATCCACAATTAATTCTGATTTGTCTTTTCCTATAACTGTCAAGCTATATGAGTGTTTTTTACATGTAAATCTGAAAAGTTGTGTTTGATTACCCAGGTGCAATATGACAGATAAGCACTACCTTAAAGCAATAAGGGATGTGAAATTATAGACTTGTCTCACTTGTTACCTTGATTATTTTTCCCTGAATAAACATTTCCAGTTGGCCAGAAATTAAAAGCTGGTTATACTACCAATTAAATATTTTAAAAAAAATTTTGTGACTCAGGTTGTCCGCTACTATCACTGTTATGAGAGACAAAATTTAAAAGGAACACACACAAAGTGGACCTTTTACATTTTTTAACTTCTGCTACAAATACAATACCTTGAGACAAACTGGACTTCATAACACAGATCAGCATTACATTACTTCTATGCAACAAACATTGTTTAAAACACACTGGAAACCCAGAGGATGGCCCTTATGCCTTGTTATAAATTCCCATGGCACTACTGAAAAGCCAAACTTTTCTAGATCTGGACAACAAAACTGAACTAACAGGACAACAATACCAAACTAGGTTTCTCTAAAACCTAGTCTAAAACCTTGCCTGGTCACAACAAATTAGATTTTTTTCACTAACATGAGATAGGAAAAACAGGGGGAGGGAATAATCAATCAGTAACAGAAAAACACTAGTATATCATGATGAAGTCTTCCTAGAAATGAATCATCTGTAAAATAATATGTCTGAATGCAAACTGGTTTTGTAGATGTGAAACACTGTAATGGACCATTAAAGGTGAGGGGAGATAAAGAAGCATGAAGAGGAAAAATAAAGACAGGTGAAAAACTCAGAATACACAATCTTTTTCTCTTAGTTGTTTGAACCTTTTTTTTTTCTTCTCTTTAATTTAATAGAATTGGACAGAAGACTCTAGAAAGATAACATCATTATTTAGCAGAAGTACCATTACAAACATCACTTGACTGGATTTGTGGTACAGTCTCAAATACTCTCCTTGTAAAAAATCACATAAAAGTTGCACTGTATTTGTTTCATTCTGCCACATGCCAAGCAGATGAAGGAAATTAAAGCTGAGACACAAACACTCAGCCACTGCTTTTCCCAGGCTTGTTCCCTCTTGGAGGCGTGAGCTCAGCACATGATTCCTTTCAGCATTCTTCCACAGCCACAAGCCACACCCAAAGGCCATGATTCTTCTGCACTTTGAAAAGCTCTATTTGGTGAGACACTTTCACTCTTTAAGGAGGAACACAATTTTCTGGATTTGTATATTATTAAAATCTCAGCCAAAACCCCAGCAGAATCCCAGACGGGTGTGAGGTTTCACCTCAGCACTTCCAAGTGCCATGTTCAAAGACAAAAACTCAGCACCAGCCCCACCACATACTGAGGGGTTTCTGTCATGCCATGAGAGCAGAGCACTCACCACTGGATGATCTCAGTGATTTGGGCCTCCCAGTGAGCCACAGACTCCTTCTTATCAGCCAGGTCTCTCATCTCTTCCTCCAGCTGCCGATTATTCATACTCAGCCTCTCAAACATGGTGGTGAGCTGAAGGAGAATTTAAACAACTTGTTAAAAGTATAAACTGCTGTGACTCCATCTCTGCAGACTCAAAACCATGTGCTCCCCTCTCCCACACCTTGCATCTGCTTTAGAAATTGATACTGGTCATCACAATAAACACCATGTAACAATAAAAGCCAGAACACCTTCTTATATAACCGTGTATAAGAATCTCTTCTTGTATAACCTTAGCTGTACGGAAAAGCCACTTTTAAGGACTTGAACAACATTTTTACTCTATCAATTTAATAAGTTTTCTGAGAATTAGTCTCCAAATACCTGTAAAACTCTTAGAAGGTTTCTGCTTTGCACCATATAGGTGTGGAATGTTCTGTATAGAAAAATCTACACTAGAAGAGCAAAGCAAAGGCATAAAAATCGTTATGGCTCAGATAAGACTGTTGAACCTCTCCCTTGTTTAGTAACCATGGAGAGAGAGACTGAACAGATACAGGCATGAGACAGTCCTGAGATTCTCCAGGTGTCTCACATTCCCTTATTTTACATTTGACTTACTTGCAGACAGGGAAATTGAAATTAAATGCACATCTCCACGTACAATATGTTATACCTAGCAATTAACCTCTCTCATTCAAATTGCTGCCATTCATACAGGCACATTCTGCAAGACAAAAGGCACAGCTAAACCAAGCTGGTATTGGGAACTAAACCTTCATTATGTGAAGTAATTATTCAGAGAGTCAAATTGGAATCAGAGACCAGATAGACTTTAGAGGAAGGCCTGCTTAGGAGAATGAAATCTCAGGTGAAAGCTTCTTTTAGTATTGAAATATATTAACAATTCAAAATGATAAAAGAATGGCCAATTTAAAATCGATTTTGCTTTTTTTACTCCAAATATGAATAACTCCACACCCTATTTATCATTTCAATGGGCTTATAATTTAAATAGCCCTACTTATTATATGTCATTTGACAAGAAAAATACAAAGGTAATGGGGGAAGAGAGAGAGAGCAGAAAAACTATCCAAGTGACTAGGCTCCTTCTCAGTTTTCTTGGACTAAGCCTACCTATAGGCATCTATATTGTCTGTCTTATACTGGTATGAAAATATACTGTAATTTGAGCACAGACATGCAAACATGCTTACTTTGAAGAACATTGTACCTTCATCATATTTTTAGAAAATCTATTGCATTACAAAAGGAACAGACAAGTTTAGCAAGACTTGGATAATGCACAATGAACTTGAATAACCTGTCAAAATGAACAATAAAGAGACAATCCAAATGCACGAATCATAATTATTTCTTGCTTAACACACTTCATTTGTGTGATAATACGCCTTATCATTTGTATTTTTTTAGTGTCTCAAAGTAACACTTAATCTCAAAGGGTAGGAGGGGCCCTGGTATTTCAAACGATTGACATGCAAATGTACTCTAAGTAATCACATCATTAACTATGTATTTTTATATTTGGGTCATACAATGAAATAATCCTTTATTGTTGCCTTACAGTGCTGTCTAGAATTAATCTTACCAAAATGTAAGCCCGTCTAATTCCATTCCCACACATAAATACTCATATATGCATGCATATATATATATATATATATATATATGCACATGCCTTCTCAGGTTCAGATGCATGTGGATACTCCATTCAAATCTAATATTAATCACCAATTTTTTGTGTAACATCAATTTCTGCTTTCAGTTAAGAGTTAGTAATAACCAATGCAGCTCCATATTGTCCAACTTGTACAGAACATAGAATAGTTGAAAATTCAGGGCTCAACTAATCAGCACTTACCTTATCAAGTTCATTTGTAAGTTTTTTGTTTTCCTCTGTCAGCAGAATCTTTTCTCGTTCATACTTTTGTTTGAACTCTGTTTCAAATTCCTCTCTTTCACTTTGGCTAAGAAATAAAGTGAAGCAGAATTACAAAGTTTTCTATTCTAACTCACCCCATTATTCATTTAAACACAAAGAGATCAATGCACACACATGTTGAAGGGAAGCACTACGTTGATAATAGCACCGGCTATTAAAATCAAGCAGTTTAATAAACCACTATCTTAGGATTGCAAGCAGCCTGTTGAATTTCAGAGTTAAAACAGAATCCCTCAGTACAGAATTAACAGAGCTCCACCAAGCCAATGTTTATCAACCCACTTACACAAATTTTATTCTTCAGATGTATCCTTTAAACAATGAGCAGACCAAAGAATGCGTCGACATTGTAAAATGCTCAGGGTACATTCTCAGCTCACATGAACATTATTGTAACACACCTTTCTATAATTCCAAGTTTCACACAGAATGAAAGGCAAAAATGACCACATGGAACCAGGGCATACAGAAGCTAAATCAGAGCACTCAGGGCTGGGTCTCTGATGAGAAAAGCATATATGGGCTAGTCTTTGGGCAATTTAGAACAGCCCAGAAGTCATATGTGAACTGTTAACTCAGGTATCATCTACTCACTATGAGCAAAAAGTAGATGGATAACTTTCACATTCCTAACATCACCAGATTCTACAGCAAGTGTGGAACATTCTATCTAAGAAAGTCTCACAGTAGCTGCTTCCCGCAAACCTTCCCTTCTCCCATATATGTCATCCAGCTAAGGAGAATCCCTGGCTGATTCTGCTTAATATCAACTTTGATCTTGCACAATGAATGTGAGAATCTGAAAACAAACAAAGCTGCAGGCCCTCTGTTTGCCAAAAACCCCATGGAATTTCCTTCAAGTGGTGCACAGCAATGTTTCAGATGTGTAACACCCACCTTGCAGCTACTGTTTTCAGATTCACTAGCCTTGTCTCCTCTATCACCTTTTTACCAACTATTCAGGTCACTGGCACAAAGTTCCTCAGTAGGTTGACAGAACTATACTATAAATGCCACAGATACAGAAAATATCCACTCAGCAAATACCACTGTCCAGTCTGAAAAGACTTGAAAAAGTGCCCAGTATTAAAGGTTAACTCTGTAAAATTAAAATCCAGGGGAAAGCCTGTCTTGAGCACTCTAATTTTTTTTTTCTAGATACTGATCAGAATTTTACACAATGCAAACATAAATTACATTCTTGCTTCTTTTTCTGAGATGCAAAACTACTACAGCTTTGCATAATTGAGAGAACACTCTCCAAAGATGAGAAATACCAGTTACAGTGAATACCCAGTTAAGAGCAATGCTGCTTTGAATTTCCTACTCTTAATTTGAAATTCATTTAGTGCTTCAACCACTCTTTGAAATCTAGTACAACATGTCAGACTTATGGTGAAATTCTAGGTTGCCAGGCGTCCTTTGAAACATAACACTTCATCCTAGTGAAGTTACATACTATCTCACTGTTTCAATGCCAAGTTTGAAATTCACCACCACTCCTTTTCTATATCAACAGATTCCATGCATATGATGAGCAGTATAGGGAAAAGGCAGGAAGAGATTAAAGCATTGGCTGTCATAGGAATTAATAACAGCTCCTGCTTCTGTTTTCAAGGCATAGATTCAAAGCTAATTTTGCAGACAGAAGACCAAACTAACTTTTAATGGACTTCTTTCACGCAGCTTTTGTGGGTTTGATTAGGAATTTTTTTCAGTATTTGTCTTAAATTTATTCCTTTAAGGCTTTAGGGCTCAAAGCAGCCATAAATGGCAGTGGATTAAGGACACTATGGATTAGTGAAAGAGCCCAACATGTTTGTAATTTTCTATATTTTACATTCTTAATTCTGCTGGTGATTGTGATTACCCAAGTAAGTCAGATTGCGACAGTATAATACAGAAATGAAGATAAATTTGAAACAGAGGAGAATGTGGGTATAATCCATCACACCCAAACAGCCCCTCAACAAACAACAGAACTGTGACAGACTCCATGGATGTACCTTGGACAAGCAGCAAGATCAAAATAATGTTTCTGCTTTGAAGCCTGGCATCCTCCTCTCCCATCAAACTTCCTCTCTCATCTAACATTAGCTGTGTGTCTCCTCTTCAAGTTAAGAAAATATACACAGCCCAGCTTTCTTTTTATCAGTAGAACTGCAGCAAACCACATGCAAGCAAAGTGAAATACTGCTTTATGGTATCACTTTGTCACTCCAGCTCTTTATTGCATCTGTACAAAGTGGCCAAATATTTTATCTTACTGCTTTGAAACCAAGAAAAATAGACCTGAAACAAACACCAGCCCCCAGGCTTCTTTATATCATACAATTTAAAACCAGCAAATACTGTTCTATAAAGTTCTCTGCTTTATAAATCCATCATGAAATGACAGGCCTAGAAGAAGTTTCTACAAATGTGATTTATTTTACACAGTTTCTTGCATCTTCTTCTGAAATACTTCCTAATGACAATGGTAAGAAATGGAATTTAGTGCTACACAGATCACTGGCCTGATACTGTGCTCTTCTGCTTCCAACTTTAATAGCATGCAGTTTATGAGACTCCAGCAAAATGCAATTATTTTGTACAGGAAGGTAATCTCCCTTGAAGACTTGTGCTTTGGAAATAGCAAAAGTTAGAAAGCTTAAAATGAAAGGAAACAAAGCAGAATATCTATTTAAAAAATGCAAAATAGAACCCACCAAGGTGCAAGTTACACAAAAATCGACATACACGTTTTGTCAAAGCTCCTCCTGATCCTTGCTTAGAATAACCTATGTAATTCACTCATCTTACACAGTAATACAACCACATCCTCTTACCAAGATCTTTTTTAATATGCACTGATGATTATTTTTAGACTACTAAAATATTTTTGCCAAACTGTATAAGCACACTTCAACTCCACACCCACCCCAAGCCTATTGTTGAAATAATTCCCCTTATTTCAGCACAAAGCCTCCAGGTGCTTCCTCTTCAGTGCTTACATTCAACACCTCTCTACTGGAAGACTCACAAAAAGCTTTTCATGCCAGACTACAAAAGCTAACATCAATATGGATAAGAAGACACAAAAAACCTATGTTCTTTTAAGGAAAACTACCAAATATTGAGTAGCAACAGCAATTCCTGCATTCCTAATGCTTAAGCTTCCCTTCTAAACTGCAGAAGTCAAACCATAGCATAACCTGAACAGTGGACTTCTGCCTTTCTGTGGAATCCTAATGCTTGTATGAGATTTTGCAGGTTTGTTTAGGTAAGATCAGGCCTTCCCCAAGCACTGGTCAGTGCTTGGACACCTGACTGAACATGGTGCTGCAGCCCTTGCCAGGAGGAGCCAAGTGTTGGGTACTGGTTAGGTGACACATTTCTGCTCACACTTCAAATCCTTCTCTCACACAAACACTTGAACCACACACAGAAACACACACCCACTGTATGACAGCACCCACTGTAGATTTGTACCCAGTTCTTTTTTTATTGACAGAGACCAGACTGAAGGAGAGTTTATGAAATAGCTAGAATGGACATCTAGTGACAATGCCTGCAGCTGTGCAACATTAGAATTGGGAAAGAAGGAGTTTTTCATTTGGTTACCTGCTTGCAGGTATGATCCTTTCAAACAGTTTAACCTGCAGAAAGCAGTATTCATGATTCTTTATTTAATATTTCTCCTTCTGAGACACTGCCAGACTTAAAAGAGTGCCATACCATCACCTTTCTATGTTACAAGACAGAACAGCCTTTTGTGCCTTTGTAACTCATTGGTCAGCATGACCATGAAGTCATGTCACAATGAAAACATGCTGCTGAGGCAGGTTTCACCTCTCCGCCCAGGACAAAGCAGCAAACTCCTGTGCTGTTAGTAGGTCCAGCCTAGTGAATAGCTGCATGCTAGGAAGAAACAGTTCATGCACTGCATTCTAAGCTGTATGATCTATGATCCCTGCTGAGTACAATTCACCAGAGATACAGTGTTTCCACCTCTATTTGCATAAACTTTTTGGAAAAAAATTGTATTTAATTTACTACTTAGATTTAAAGGTCTTGCTATAGTTTGGCTAAGCTCCCAGCAGGGACTTCTCCATGGTTTCTCACATCTGCCATCTTGCTACAGCAGCAAAAAGACTCATCTACATTAGTGTCTACGAAGCATTCTGAATTTTTTATGAATGAACACGAGCATGTTCAGTTTATAACTTATTCCCACTACTACACCATCCAACAGAAAAACTTGCTTTTATTGATGAATGCCTCAAGGAACAATCTCAAGGCCAGTTATAAGCTCCACCATGTGGGAGAGAAAAAAGCAGGTCTGACAAATTACCATGTCAGGAGAGATAAAGCAGCTTACGCCCACAGTAGTCTGCTGACTGATGTTAACGCTGGATGGAACCCAGCATGGATTAGCCTCAGCTCACATGAAGTGACTGTTCCTGTGCTGGCAGAAATGTAAACAATACTTGATCTCTAACACATTAGTTTTGCATCAAAAGATGAAAATACCAAATAAAAGAAAAATGTCGAGAAACTGTTTTAAAGTGCAACATAAGCTTTAGGGGTCAACTTACCCCGAGCTGCAAGTCTGTAACTCAAGTTACATACCTTGGAATGGTCAGCCACTAAAACAGTTCTGGGGCAAAATTAACTGTTTCAGTACAAGGATGTGGAGCTTTTTGTTCTGTTGTGTTTTTAAAGGTGACTGGTTTTAACCCTGCTATCAGCTCAGCCAAAATGCAACAATCTGCATTACACTTAAGGAAGTGACAGTGTGCTTGGAACAATACTAGGAGATTGCAAAGGTTTAAGAAAAGGTAAATTTCATACAATACTCACTTTTCTCTTCTGGTTTTCTCTAATTTGTCTTTCAAAACCATGATCTCCTTCTTGAGGGCAAGCTGCTGGCTCTCTGCATCCCGCAGTTCTTTCTTCAGACTTTTTATTTCATTAGCATGCATCATTTCACGTTTAGATAGTTCCTCTTCATAGAAAACACTCTTCTTTTCCAGGTCTGCCTTTAATTTAGTGATCTCTTGCTGGTGTTCTATACTGCTTACCCCAGGTGAGCGACCAACCTGTTTTTGCTAAAATAAACAGCCCCAAATTAACAGTCAAGAATGCTGAAAATTATACTTAATAACAACTCAATATTCCAAAACCTTTGTTTAGAAATACCCCATTAAAGCCTTGAGTTAAACACATCTATCTCAATTTATTTCAAAATTTGTTAAGAGCATAAATCAGAATGACACTCTATTATTTTGTTATTTAAGTGCAGTAATAGTTTTCAAGCCACTGAAAATTTGATCATTAAAGGCCTCTGGTCACATTCTGACTCCCATTAAATGCAGTCAGAAAGTGACCACAGAATTAAAGACTTTGATGCTTCCCCTCACACAGATGACAGCAACAAGTTGAAGTGACTTTCAGAAATGCAGAATAAGGACTGGGACAATAATATATTCTGAAGGAAAAGCTATACTAAGACAAGCAGAGGCTTAACTGAAGGCTAAAGTCTAGCTACAGAAACACTATATGGAGGGAAGGGAAACCTGTTAGGAGGGAAATCCGACCTATTTTACTTAAACTGACAAACTGACCAGTTCTCTCATAGTGGATTAATAGGATAAACAAGCTTTAAACAGTAAGAGTGATTACTTCACTTTTTGCAGTTTCATAGCTCTCTTAGTGAGGTCTTCTGGCATTTCAACAGTTTTTACACATGGCTTCAGGATACACACACATTTGCACCAAAAGCTGCACTCACTAAACTCAATATCCTGCCATAACACAGAGGAGTAAGATGAGGTTCAAAATGAGATAGTGGCAGGACATGGACTGAAATTCAAGTATGGAAATGACTTTTTCATGTCAACATATGGACAATTTGGTTTGGAATTTCTTCTGGTTTTTAAAATGTGTAATGAAAGGTGTTCTAAGGAAAGGAAATTCATGAAAACACTGTTTTGAGAAAGTTCAAGTAACTGGAAAACCTTCTTCCTTATGGTGACTTTGTCACACCTTCCAGAGGATTGAGGTTATTTTGTTAATTATACGTCCATTCTTACCATGAGATGCTAAAAACCTCTCAGTCACCCTTAATTTGGCATGGCTTTGGGTAAATTTTTATTCCTAATGTATGAACAGGCTTTAAGAGCTAAATGTCATTGTAGAACATTCTGATGAGCTGAATTTGTACCATGACAAATTCTGTGAGAAAGCTGGGCCTTGCTGTTTGTGTCAGCAAAAAACTGCAAAAACCCCCTACATGCACGAGCCAGAGATGTGCTGCTACTGCACTGTTTTCTCTAACTCATCAAAACAACCATCTGGTTTGATCTAAGAGTAAAACCCTGCCCTTAGAAGGCAGAACACTAAACTGGAGAAGGAAGATGCCATCCTAACAGGAGATGCTTTGGAGAAAGAAAGATTTTTTTTAAAAAGCAGCATAAGAATTTTATTTCATGCACAGGCAGGGTGGAATTTGTTTGTTACTGCCCAACATCCTAAATTGTTCACACATACAGGGTAATGGAGCACAGAAAAAGTTTAGGCTTTGCAACATCCTCTAGCAGGTACATAAAATGTTTTAGGGGAATTGCACATTTTTTATCTCATTTTATTGCAGTCATAAGAGAGATGATGCAGTAGAAGAGAAAGCCCTGGCTGGGAGAACTAGAGAGATATAGTAAACAGAGAATACATTTTTAATTGATGTAAGCACATATTCCAAAAAGATGTTTTCATTCATGCCTATTTCAAATGGACAAATGGTGCAACTGAGACATAATGAACCTCCTGGCACATTGACAGCTGCTGTTTAATGCACCCCTCTCAGCTAACAGGGCACACTGCTGACTAACACTGAGTCTGATTTTACTGAAAATCTGAATACATGATATCCACAGGATGCCCTCTGTCCACACATTGGACTGACAAGTTTGCAGAACCACAGCAGGTCAGTGCTGCACAGAAGGACAGACAGAAGGTACACTGACTTCTTCCCATGAACTCTGACATTATCCTTTACCACAGCCTCTGCTCCTTTCCTGAGGAAGCTGCACCCAGCCCTCTGCACCTCCCCAGAGGATCTGAATGAGAGTTACAGCGGCACAGTGAACTGCCTGGAATAGGGGGGGTTCACATCTTGGCCAGCAGCTCTCTTCTCATTGAAGCTCCTTCAGAATCCCCTCAGGTGACTTCACATCTGACTCACCTCCCAGCCCTCCTGCTCCCTGCAATCATCCCAGACACATCCAGCTCATCTGCCCAGCCTGCTGCAAAGAACACCCCAGGTGGCAATCTCCCCTCCTTCAGCAGTGAAGTCTGACACACTGAGGACTTGTGGAGCATTTTATGCCACAGCTCTTTTAGCTCAGAGATTGCCTTTTCCATCCCCAAGCAGACCCATGAGTTTCCTGAGGTTTTCTGCTTTGGATTTAAAGAACTCTCCATAATCACTCTGAGCACCCTCTGCAAAATGCTTCCTAAATTCTCTTTATTCAGCTTTCAACATCCTGTTTACACTTAAGCTTCCATCATTTATGCTTTCTTCTAATCACTTCATTTGGAGAAACCTTCCTTTCTTCTTTAAACACTTTTGTGTAGGAGAGCTTCCTGAATTTAACTAAGGAGCCATGCAGAGCTTTTACTGAATGGACAGTGCAGCTCGTGATCCAAAGTGTGCTTACTGAATTGTAAAATATTACCAAGAAAGCTAAAATTCCCTTTTCCTCTTCTGACAAACTTGCCCTGCTGTTATAAATCAGCATATCATTTATTCTCAACAGATCTCCCACAAATTCTTCTCGCCTCTTAAACTGTCATACAAACTCTTTGCTGATGGGGAAGATTCATGGAAGCAGAAGAAACACATGTTAATTTTCAGATAACAATCTGAATTCACAGCAGTAGAAGTTTCATTAATCCAAATTTCATGTTGAATAAATTCCTTATTTTCTTTTAGCAGAGGAAGGCCAAATAGAAGAATGTTTGCATAAAACCATCAAATTTTCGGTGTCATAGCTTAATGTTGATGAGTGGCCCAGAGAATTCTAATGAAAAAAGACTTGGTTGTTCATTTAAACTAAGACCAGATTAGGACTAATCTCACATTTTGCCCAAAAAGTTTAGAATTACCCTACTGCATGAAACATTTGGAACAGGATTTTGCTGTGAATGAACAGAATTCTGCTAAGTAAATTAAAAACGTTCTATTCAATTTTTGAGAAAGCCTAACTGCTCTAGAGCACTGCATAAAAAGCTAAATCACAGAATAAAATAACAGTTAACATTCTCGGCTGCCTTAAATTTCTTCTTTTAAAATCACATGCACATATGAGCAATCTCATCAATATAAACAAAGTCTTCACACTCAATGCTGTTCTTGGGTTAAAATATCTCATCCTCTGGCTGAGAGGCAGAATGTGCTACAAGTGTTCCTGTATGGTTACATCAGTTGGTATCCATTGTGCAGGAAACAGGAGGAACAACACAGCAGACAGAGCACCTCCACAGAAACCTGCCTAGATTGCAGGTTTATCTTCAAATATTCAACCATCCTATGCTAAAATAAAAAAGCTTTTAACAGGTAAAGTTAAGCAAAGTATTAATGGAAGCAATGTGGTAAGACAAGGTTAAGAAACAGCACATCAGGCAAATGTTAATTTTTCTGGGCAATAATGCAACGCATGCCTGTGTTAACAGCCAGCACCAAGTGAAGTGACAGACTGACAAAACTCTTTTGTCCTACATCTGAAAGCAATCAAACAGATCCAAGTCCTAGTTGACTAGTAAGTTTGCAGGTGTTAATATCAAAACAGACTAACCTTTAGCCCTTCTACTTCACTTTCCAACTGTTTAGAGTACTGTTCACTCCTCTCTCGCAATTTCCTGTCTTTGGATGCCTCAGCAGCTGCAGCTTCAGCTTGGACTTCCAGCTACAAAAGTACATACGTTTTTAATAGATAGGATTCTGCAGGTTTTTTCAAAATCTACTGATGGTTTTCAATATAAGAAAGAAATCTTCAGCATCAAACTGAACACTTCAAAGTCTTAGAAAACAAAATTGGTACTGTTTGAAACAACAGACAAAAGGTTAAAGATTTACAAATTTAAAAAAATACTCAGAAAACCTTACATATAACTTATTTCATAGAGTCTAAACAGTCTTCTCACCACTTACTTCTTTCTTAAGTCTCTCTGTTCTGCGTAACTCTTGCCTTAAACTTTCTACTTTTTGCATCACCACTTCCATTTCTTCCTCCTTATCTCGGAGCTGGCGGGCAAGCTTTTGTTTTTGAGAGTGCAAGTCTGTCAGCCGCTCGTTCATCTCTGAGAATTCCTGCATTGCCAATTTCCGCTGGCTGTGCGCATCTTTCAGCTCTTTGGCTTGGGATTTTAATCTGTCACTAGACTCTGCCAGTTCCTACAGTTTAAAAAAAGAATTAAGTAATAAACCTAGAAAGCTACAAGGCCAATTTTGTCTTTGGATGAGCATCTAACACCTCCTCCAGAGTGAAAAGAAACTACATATTCTTTTTGATTTCATGAATGCATCTACAATACAGATTGCATGCCTCTATAAATAAGGAAAGAGCCATGTTTTACACTATTAGAGTCAGTAAAACTCCTTAAATGTAAACCAAGTAAGATCCACTCCATTATTACAGGTAAACACAATGGTGTTCAAGCACTTGCATTACAATACAAAAATACCTTGCTTTCTTAATGCAAAAATGTCATTAGCATTGGTTTTTAATAATTACTTAAATAAATTACAAGAATCTCAATTGCTAAATGGTTAAAATTGAATGGAAAACTCTGCTCTATGAAAATTTCTACTCAAGAAGCTTTAGAAAACTGGCCTGCAATGGCAAATATGATTTCCATACACTGTACCTTAATATCAAATATCAGAGAAAGTTTCAGGCAATAAAACACTGCAGTGAATAAAAGCAATATATGGTAACTATCCTTTCCAAAGCATCAGCATGAAATAACACTGCTAGTGGAGTGATAACTCCACACCACAATACCTTCACAAACCTTGCTGTGCCCTAGATTTGTGCCACCACACTACCAGTGAGGGACCACAACAGTTTAAATAGTTCCATAATGTTCAGTCAAACCAGAGCAGAAAAAAGAAGCAAGGAAAAGCAAATTTTAGCATAAAAAAACCACCAAGTGGAAGAATTAATATTTGGCACAGCTTGACATCCATGTAAATCTAAACATGTTCCTAAGATTCTTAAAAAGAGGTCCTAATCACTAAGAGTTGGTTTAGAAGAGAGATGGTCTTTCTGGGACAAATTGGCAGCTTTCAAAATTTTAAGAGCCTTAAGGGTCAGAAGAAACAGCGTTAAACACAGCTGGCACATCAACTTTAGTGTGGACTCTAAAATAGTGAGCCAATATAATCATAATGAAAAACAGGTTTTATGTATTTCACACCTGATTACAGGTTGATTTAATAACAAACACAAAAAAGAGCCATGAAAGACAGTATGTTATAAATAAGAAAATGAGGGATCAGGGAGATAGAGAAGAAGAAATAAAATCCAGTATTCTTTAGCTGTAGTTATTTCAAATTACTTTTCAATTTTCATACTTGGGCAATTTTTCACATCTCCCTCTGGAAACACTTCTGTGACACAGCCTTTATACCATATTCTTCACATTTTTTTCGCTGTTAAAGTCTCACCCATACTTCAGATTAAATTGTCTGGAATAGTTCTTCTCTACTCTGTCTTCTAACCCCTATCATTATTACCTAAATGTGAAGCTATAAAACCTTTTTTGCAGCCACCATGCAATTTGGATTATGGAGTTGTTCACTATCTGGAAGCAATCACTTAGGGAGCACCCAGCAGTCATACAGACAACGTGTTAAATAATGTCCTTTTCTTCAACAAAAAAAAGGCAGAAAGCTAAGTAGGTCATGCTACACACTTGTTATCTGCTCATTAGTTTTACACTTGAAAGTTATTACAAGCAAAATGAACAAAAATAAAACAGTCTTGAGGGTTTAGAACAGTTGCTGACAAAATGATTTTACCTTATTAAGATCTTCTCTCTCTTGCTTCAGCGTTCTGACTTGCTTCTCAAAAGCCTTTATTTGTCTGGAGGCATCATCCAATTCCCTCCTTGCAGTGCTGGCCTCCTCAAGCTGCTGTTCTAGCTGACCAGATTCTAGAAAAAGCAGCAGAACTCTAAATATTCTAGGGGAAAAAATCAGAACTCTACAATAGCATAGCCTAGCTGCTTGAAGCCCCTTCGATATTTTTTCTGGTTTCCATTTCATCTCAAAATAAGGAAATTCTTATCTGGTTTAGAAAAGGGAGCAGGTTGTTTCAGCCATTATCTGCTTTTAAGGGAACAGAATGAAAGGTCCCAGCTTGCTGGAATATAACACAAAAATGATAATAACTTGTCTTCTCACATTATATTGACCGTGCTCTATACATAATTCTGTAATGTATGCTTTAACACAACCTATACATTTGACTTTTATGTGCTGTGATGTAATATATAATACATCTTTTATTACACTGTAATTATAAACAGTCTCCCTCCTCCTCCCAATTTCCCCCAAAAAGAAACAGTAAAAATAATGGGTCACTCAAGAGCTGGCAAGTGTTCTCCTGTCAGTACTCTTAAAATTAACTTCAGCTGATTTTACTTATTTCTAGTGTGAAAACCACTTGTTTTTATGTGATCTGCTTTATTACTACTATAAATAAGGGAGAACTATTGCAGCCAGCTTCTTACCAACAGTCAGTTACACAGTGACAGTATATTTCTATGGTACAGTTAAATAATGTCATATAAATACCCTCAAATTCTACAAGAAAACCTGAAACTCATAAAACATGGCATCTGAAATTTTCTAACTAGTGAGTGGGGTTTTTTTTGCCTCGTAGTCTTTACTTAAAAAACAAGACTTCAAAGCAAGATATATAGGAAGGTAAGTTAATTCCAAGTTCTATGAAATCACTGGACATGCTTTCTTTTATTTCAGTTGTGGGCAGGTCTTCAGACCACTTGTATTTACCCAAAGAACAGGAACCCATCTATATTCTTAATAACAGCCTTTAACTACATTTTCATATATTTAAGCCTAAGACTGGCTCTTGGAGAAATCAAATATAAAAACACATACATTTTTAAGAGGGCTAATTTCTGAAACACAAGAATTTTATAAGCAAATTAATACCATTAGCTTATACCCAGAAAAATATTCACTATTGTTTTAATTCAGTCACTCTTGTTTAAAAATTTAAAAGAATGCACTTAAATAAAAGATGCAGCTCAAAGCCAGAAATTATTAACTGCCTTCCTTATGTAGTCTACTCTGAAGTCACCAGTGAAAAGAAAGTTTATATATGGCTCTGGTGAGCCAAGATAAATCTCTCTTCTGTGCATGAACTACTTTGTTCCACAGCTCTGTTTTCCTCTTGCATCGCTGCCCTTTACATATTTGGCAATATTAAAGATTCCTCAAAGTTTTCTCCTATGTAACTTAGCGAACAAAAATTATAACTTTGACCTCAAAAATTGAAAGCATATGCTAGCTTGTCATTTCCTGGAAAACCAGATAGACAAGAAAAATGTATTTTTCTAAGCCCTCCCGGTGACACTCCTGAATTTGACACAATTTTGAGTTATTTTTTATTACCTTTTTAAGCAGGTGTTTACTCTTACAGCTTCAGAAAAGGCAGTAAAACAGGTTAAAGAATGTAACAAAAAGCTAGGTGTGACATATGTGTTGTAAACGGTAACTTTCCATTTAATCACCCCAGTTGTAACTAACATTTTAGATAATATAAGCAAACACTCACTGCAATATTATTACATTACATTTCATAATTCAACAGATGAGCCCAAAGCATAAAAAGGTCATCTCTGCACCTGAACTGAACGCTCTTGAAGTTCCTCAGATCTTTTAAAGGATACCCAGAAAACCTGGAACTAGCTACCCTATATTTGGAAGCATTCAGACATGGCCATCACTTGGTTTGTTGCTGCATTCTGCCATTAATATAGTTCTAAAATCGATCTCAAAACCTCCATAAAAATCAAGTAAAATAGAAAATTCTCTTTTTATTTTATCAAGTTTGCTTGTATAAGTTACAGCTTAAGGCACAAATGAGTCTTTTCTAACAAATGGCTGGATCAGACAAAGCACACAAGTATGTACTGGCAAAGTTGTGCAATGACTGGGGATGGGTTAGGCAGCTCTACATCTTCCTCATTTGATCCCATTATTCACTTCCAAACCAAGCTCCAAAAGTAACACATTCTGTCTAAGAACAAATACACAAATATGAATGTGGTGTGAAGCAGAAAATTACTTTAGGAAAAAACTTCTCAGTATTGACCACCTTCATTAGACTTTGACTTCTTTTCAATTCCAAAAGGGATAGCAGATGTGGTGGGGAATGTTTCCACACCTTTACTATTTTTTTTTTTTTCAATACCAAAGGAATTGAGTGATACTTTCAGCAGTGAACTAAGTTGCAGCTCAATAGTAAAGAATAAAATACAATTTAAAGCTGATTTTGATGTTTTTCTGTGAATGATTGGTCTCATTCAAAAACTGTTCTTGTAAACATTGCTTTTCAGTGGTGCCAAAGACTCAAAACCTGATCTAAGGATTGTTGCAGAGAAGGGATTTCTGATCACGTTGTCTTTATCCACATTACAGCAACAAGAGGAGGGACACTTGGCTGGAGCAAAATTTCACAAAACCCTTTGTCCTGATACAGTGCCAACATGGCATCACTCAAACCAGAGTGATCCTCCCTGAGCTGGCTAGCCACGCTCCTCTCCAAAAATGCCTATGGTACAATACAAAACTGCTGCATCACGCCAGAGCAGCTGTCCAACTGTGTATCTGTAACAGGCTTTTTTCAGACTACACAATTTTAACAGGCTGTAATCTATGAGCTGCACTCTGCAGTTCACACATAGCCCTTCCTGCCCCACAAGGCAGCTGCAGAGTCCAGACACATCCACTCGAGTGTCTGCAAGCTGAGTTCAAGTTACTCTTTCAGTGGGTGTTGCTGCTGGCATTCCTGACACTTTCAGGAATTGAATGAAGTCTTGTCACAAATACAAACAAGAACAAATGTTTTTTGTAGTTTCCTCCAACATTTCTGGCTGTTTGTTTTTCTCTTGTCTCAGGCAAGATATGGACATATAATAGGGATGTATCTACCACGACTTGTGACTGATATTTCACACAAAACACAGAAATTTTCCTATAAGATTAGTTGGGTTTTTCTCCCTGTTTCTCTGGTTCCAGACCTGATACCTAAAAGTCTCTTGTTAATTTTCCTAAATTAAAAAAAAAAAATCTTGCTGTGCTTCCTTTCTTCCTTTTTTTTGAGATGTCTCTGCTCTCAAGAACCTTTAAAGACAGCATTATGGAGATGTATAGCAGGACTCCTATGCTATGAATCACTGTGAGAAAAAACTCCCTTTAACTTAATTCAGAATGTCAAATCAAGAATACTGAATACTAGCCTTTAAAGCAGGCTAAAAATATATTAGCTAAACAGACAGCAAATTGGTACACTCATAGCTATATTCAATATTGTGGTGCAGTGTAAGCCCTTCCTCTCAGCATTCTTAAAACATGAATTGCCCAGAATCTGGAAAAGTAAGGCTGGAAAAAGATGGATCTTTTCCTAAACATCTCCAGTTGCCTCTGTAGAACACACATACTGGGCTAAGTAGATCTTTGCTTTTTGACTAGTATCAATGTCCTGATGAAAGGCATCATAACATTAACTTAAAAAACAATCATTTTAGCTGCACAAATTTCAAAACCACTTTTCCATCTTAAAGTCCTGAGGTTCTTGACAGCCAAAACTTTACTTTTGGTAAAATCTTCAAGAACTCTCAGAAGCAAAGAAAATAAATGTTCAGTTTTGAAAGGAATGACAGCTCATTGACAGCAGGGCTGAAAGGTGGTCTTCTCCCTCTCATCTCCCTTTCCCCACATGCTTCTGTTGCCCACCTTGCGCTGATTTATCTGATCATAAGCTGATTAAATTCTCTCTAACAGCATTTTCCTTGTTCAATCATGTCAATTAAAGTCATGAGAGAGTACAGGGAATGCACAGATTGAGAAGGGGCCATGCAGGACTGTAGGGAGGACTTATTTTGGTGGCAGTTTTCTTTGATCAGTTCTGCTGCTGGCAGTGCAGTCTCATAGCCCATTGTATCCTCTCTCATGCACTACTCTTTGCCACTTGGAAAACTCGAAGTGAATTTGGAGAAAATGTTGAGGTACATTGGGAGAGTGAGGGGTAAAATGAGAAGTAAAAATAGACTGGAAAACTTTTATAAAGCCAAGGAAAACTAGCATTACAACTGAGGAGAAAAAAAAAACTTGACAAAATACAGTTTTTTGTTACAGCTTTTACATTAGTATTTATAACATACCTGTTACCTGTTTCTTCAACTTTTCAATTTCTTCTTTCAAACTTTTAATTTCTAAATCTTTGCTTGCTGTTATTGGGCCATCCACTGTTGAATACTGCAGAGCCTGCACTGTCTGGGTGGACTCTAGAAGAAGATAGGAGAGAGTGGGATGAGTAACGTGTCTGACATCTGAGGAGACCAAAGAGATGCTACTGATAAATTAAGACATGCCAAAAGAGCCTGCACTGCGCATTCTACAATTGGCAGTTTCCACCTATTATGTGCCAATTCTTCAGTAATTGTCAGCTGGACCAACTAAGTTCTTAGAAGTTCTTAGAAGGAAATATTTATGCCACAGTGGCCAAGGTACAGTGAGAACGAAGTTAGCACAAGTTGCATACATGGTGTATTTCAGGCATAAAGAGTAACAGAAATTTAATTTGTCAACCAGAATAATAAAACTAATTCTTTTCTGCTAAAAAGCATTCCAGGAGGTATATTTAAATTTTTCCACATTGCCTTACAAAACTGCAGGTTAATGTAAGTTTAAAAAGTGATGGAATGATTTTTTTTAATGACTATACCTTGCAGTTTTCTGCTAAGTTCAAGCTTCTCCTGTTCTAGACGTCTTATTCTCCTCTCATAAGCTTCTGTTGCTAAACTATCCTCCAAAGTTCTTTGAATGCTGGCATCAAGATCCATGGAGGGTGGTCCAGCTGTCAGTCTTAGACAGCTGCGGTCTGAAAGCACACTGGGGGAAAAAAAGAAATAGTATTGGATTTTACAACAGCCTGGTTTAAAACACTGCTATAAAAACATCAACCAATAAACAGTTTAAGTTGTTAATTACTATGCCATTTATTATAACATCAAAGACTGTGCTCATTGGAAATTGAAATAATTTTTATCTAGCATGCCTGATCCCCTCAATGCATTTTTTTGTTACACAGAAGTGGATAACTCCTGATTAAAAATCATTTCGGACACTCCATGTTAGCCAGAGAGCAAAAAGCAAAAGCTTAGACAGTAAAATGACAATAGTGGTTCATTTGAGAATAGTTAATCAAGTATCACAAATGCTTTAAAGATAATAATCACTAAAAATGGTATGAAATTATCCCATAACAACTAGGGCATGGACATGTCAGAAATGCTGTGACTACTCATGTACACATGCTACTACTTATGCAAATAATCCTTTTGAAGTCTAGGACATTCTAGGACATAGTCACTTTCCCAGCAGAAACAGGCCTGTCTTTTCAATGGTTGTAAACACTTTCTTTAATTCCATAAACAACAAGCATACAAGGGACTTCCCTGTTTAGTTTAGCAATGGAAATGAGTGAAAGAAATTCTACATTAATAGCAGATAACAAATGCAGTAATTTTTACAAAATTTCTATTCAGACTTACAAAAGTGTCAAAGGGCTAGAAATAAAATTGGTTTTAAAGTCTAACAAACTAAGTTCTGCAGGGGTCCACACATCTAGTCTTAACTTTGTAGTGGGCAGGTAATTTTATACAGTTTCCAATAACAACCTTTCTCATCAAAACCTCCCTGAGCACAGGTACACAGACCTGTACATGTATGTAAATTTCACCTGCAGAGAGCTCATACTTTTGAACAGAAAGCATTTTAATTATGATAATTTCCTCAATAAACCTCATTCTTTGATAACTGTTCAATAGGATTCAAAGACAGAAAGTTAGAACACTGTGTAACCAGCCAACAGACAATTTGTGAACTCTTAACTTACCAGCTACTTGTGTATGTGAAACCCACAAATGGTAAATGATGGCCAGAAAATGCAGTGTGGGATGGTGGAGGCATTGTTTCCTAGAAAAATAACAGGACAGTTGAGTAAGCAGGATCCTACTGGACTTAAAAGAAACAGATTTTCCAGTTTAACCATATGAGAAGTGTTAGTGATAGTATCATATGAACTATATTCCCTGTCATCCTTATCTACAGCCCAAATATGAAACATCATCAACTAAATCTACTTATAATAGCATTTAACATATACAAAACCAGAGCAGGCTGACATAAAAAAGCCTTTCTAATTAAATAGGCTATTGTTGGAGGAAAGCAGAATATTACACATATGAGATGCCAATTTATTCCTTCTTTTTTCCAATAAGCTCTTAGCACAAAGTGCAACACCTTTTATTCCCTGCTACTCTCCCCTCTGCTATTCAGTCAACAGGGCTTCCTGCCTGTAGAATTACCAGCCCACTTCTGAGTGGGCCACCTCTATTTGGAAAGAACAATCAGCAGGCATTTACAAGAAAGAAATAATACCAGAGAGTGTTCTAATCCCATTAGTGCTTTGACCATTTCTTCATTATTTGCTCCTTTTTCTTGCCAGACAAAGAACTATAAATGAAGACAAATCTTTGAGTTTCTATTCAGGCTAAAATAACCCTATTGTTATTTTATTTGGACTATTTGAAGTTCTAATATTCTTAAATTCTCTGTTAAAAGCTTCCTATTTAACCCCAAAATGCAAGGTTAATGTTGCTCTACTAGAGAGGGCCATAACAGTCACCAAAGGAAAACCCCCAAGAAGATGATTATTGCACTGGAAGAGATAAAAGATTCCAAACTGTCAGAAAAGTATATTATATATACACCTTTCTTAACAATTTCTTTCTAAACCAAACAAAAATGAATGAAAGGAACCAGTTGTACATTTGTACTTGTTGTAGCAGTTGTACACATAAAACTCAGCAGGAAAGGACAAGGAGTAAGACAGCATTCAAAAGAAATCTGAAATTACCTTTCCAGCGGTGATGTCAGCTATATTACATCACAACCTTGTCCTCTTAGCTGACAAAAACTTTCATGTTATAAAAGAGCTCCCAAACAACACTAATGACATTGCTAGATTGTGTAAATTCATGAAGTCGAGCATTTTGGAAACTAAGGACAAGATCAAATTACAAAGCCTTAACTTTCCACTAAATCATAATAAAAATCTCAATTACTACAGATTACTATGGTTAGAAAAAGTAAAATTCTACTTCTCCTTTACATTTTGTTTTCACCTTTCATAGATTCAAATGTCAAAACTGCCTTCACAGATATCTTTAAAAATATCAAATGCCTAATTGCATGATTTTAACAGCCCACATGACAATTCTCAGGTACTACACTGAGAGGTTACTAAAATATCTAACCTATTGATCATAAGGTAAGATTCTGTGAAAGAATTTGTTTTGCAGAGATCAAAATACATATCTCCGGCTGCTTGTGTGAATTTAGCTGTACAACCATGCTGAGAAAATGATGACTGAATCTCTCAATAAGGCTACTAAACCAAGCAGTCAAAAACTAAAACCCAGCACAGCTTAGGCTGCCTGAATAGCACAGTTTTGCCCTTTATGCTTGTGTGTACATTCAACATACTTTTTAAATGTCATTATGTATATAATTTTTCCATGGGACTATGGTCTCATTCAAAGTTCAGGAAGAATAACAATAATGGCTTTTCAACACTGTCTTTTATCTTCAGCATTGGGTTTTCCTCATTTGCTCTATGCAATTCAAATCTTGCCAAGAATTTTTAAAGAAAAAAAAAAAAGGTCTCATGGGCTTATCTGTGGTGCTGACTTCTATAATAGCAGTGTGAGTATGTGGAACTTCCTCAAAAGATATGTATGAAATATGGAGGAGAAAATACCTCCAAGTTATATATAAGGAATTTGAGGCAAAGCAATATGAAATACAATGTTCACTGGTCAAAGCAAAAATGTAAAATATTCTCAGTTGTGCAATGCCTTTAGGCTAGGTTTTTTCAGCAGTTCTGAGATACTAGGTGTGAAAAGAAATGGCAAGAAAATAGCATCCTTATATTAAAACAGAACAAAACTTTCACATGTTTCAAATTAGGAAACTGAAAAAGAAGCTCTAGAAACTGGCATTCACCTCTAACAGTTCAGGGGCATTGCTTTTCACCCCAAATCCAAAGCAAATTAAGAACTGGACTCAGTTTTCTCAGCTGAGAGTCCAGTAACTCAGCAGAGGAGCATTCTTTCTTCACCTGCAGGTCCCTGTTGCTTCACAATGGTAAAGCATTCACACTAAACAGGCATAGCTTGAAAACCTCAAGTGGGAGACTGGGCTCGAAAAAGGAGGAGTGGTGGAATGATAACACTAAACTGTGTGAACAACCTCTAAAAGGTATTTCAGCTTCACAAACAAAGACCTGCTATATACAGCATCCACCCCAACTACTCTATCTTCATAGCTGTTGCTGGACAAAATAAGGTGCAAACAGGTATCTGAAGACTGTATAAACAAGTTTTAAGATAAAAATACTTCTGTTGTGAAGGGAGGTGGAAATATCAGATATAAGTGAAGAAACAAAATGAGAAAAGTGGAAGTCATCCTATGCAGCTACACTGATTTGCTTAATTTGCTAATAAGGAAAAGGGATGGGAGATTTAACCAGAGATCACAGAATCACTTGAATTGGAAAAGACCTCCAAGATCACCGAGTCCAGCCATTAACTGTCAGGTCCATCACTGAATGACTTTCCTAAGGACCACATCTACACGTGTTCTAAAAACCTCCAGTGACAGCTGACCCCACCACTTTCCTGGGCAGCCCTTTTGGTCATGAAGTTTTTTCCAATATCCAAACTAAACCTCCCCTGGCTCAACTTGAGGCCATTTCCTCTTGTCCTGTGAGTTATTACTTGGGAGAAGAGACTGACACCCACAAAGTGTTTTAGTCAAAATGGTTTCCACGTTTGAATGTGCAGCTGGAGAAAAGGGAATGAAAATAATGATCATGTCCTCGATATCAATTCATGTTGCCACTTATCTGCATGCCCAGAAAACTGAGTGAAACTGAGATGCACATGCAGTTCAGAAAACAAAAGCAAAAGTGGTGAAAACGCTTTACCTCACATATAAACAGCAGGTTTCTGCATCTTTCAACAGACACACACACAAGCCCACCCAAAGATATTTCCAAGGAGAGAACACAAGGCATTCCTCCAATGCTAAGGCACCTATCATCTGTCAAAGCTCCTTTTCAGAAGCATAGAAACAGAAAGTCTGGTAAAATCAATAGTTGCACAGCATTTTAAGGAAAGGTAAAAATATCTTCTTGCTCCTTAAGAAATGGCTGTAATATTTCTCCTCCATTTCTCAAAACTGAAGTTGGAGAAAAGGCTGGAAGAAGTTTAGTGGAAATGAACTGAAGGGAATCAAACACCGACATAAGCAATTAGAGTAGAGCAATAAAATACAGTAAAATGCAATATGCAAACTTATATTAAGTCTTAGCAATGCTCTGCTAGAAATAGTCTTGCAGACTATCTGTATGCAAATGTATTATTCTTTATAAGACATGGACACTAAACTTGTTACTGCAATGGATGTATGTTAGCTAAAGACACATAAAGCTACTATGGATTTACAAAAGTTATCCTTACACAAGTATGATTTTAGGAGCAGCCTACAAACTATGAAAGTATTCTCCTCTCAGTTCTTCAAAGCAGCAGCTAACTGTTATTTATGCAGAACACAGTGAAATAAACTGCCTTTTCCATACATTTTGTTACAAAGTAAACCACAAAGGCTGATTCATCAAAATGTTAATTGTATACTCACAGAGTTTTTTAAGCAATCATCATCCACATCAAAGTTTGATGTATCAGTAGGGCTGCTGACTTCTGGGATGTAAGGTGCCTCACAGTTCCTAATGTTGTCCCAATCAATCCCAGCAAAAAATGGATGGTTCTTAAAGTCTTCTATTCCATTTTGTCCAAGTCGATGCTCTCTGCTACAAATGAGCCTTCGGATGAGGTCCTTTGCACTTTCAGAGACATCTGTCACTTGAGCAGGAAACTGAAACCTCTCCTTAAAAATTAAAATAAGAGGAAACAGTTTATTACCAAGAAAAAGTTGGAAAAAATTACTTTCTTATTGAAAATCATTATCTAGAAAAACAAAGGTGCAAATACTCCAGCTCTGAAATACATGCAGTAAGATTTCAAGGAAAAGACTTCTGCTAAGGATAGAAACTATTAAGATATTTTGTCTTCAAGTTTTTCTCCTTTATTTAAACTTCTCTTACACTACAGCTGTTGAATTCTACAGCAAGCTCCATGTGGAACATCATTTTAGAATCTTCAGCATAAGCCAAGGAATGGGCTCACCAGAAAAAAGAAACACAAGATTGATGCATTGTAGCCAAGACAGACTCCACAGAGTGAATTAACATCTATGTTTCCAAACCCAGAAGTTTTAGCCTTATGCTAAAGCAAAGTCATCTGCAATCCATAACCATTAACTTGCTACATGGAAACATATTTTTTGCTCTACATTTATGAACACTTAACGTAATTAGTACATAAAAACTTATTTTTAAATATGCATTCAAGTTACCCCATTATTAAAAATTAGCTTAGAGACAGACAGAAAGTGCACTAACTTTGTGGTTCATTATTTTCCCATAGGTCTCCACCAAGGACTCAGCATAAAAGGGCGTTTCTCCATAAAGCATTTCATACATGCAAACGCCCAGGGACCACCAGTCACACTCGGGCCCATACTTCCCTTTTCCATCTTCCATGGCCTGCAAGATTTCTGGAGAGATGTAGTCTGGTGTTCCAACTGCCACTGAAGATTGGACCTAGAGAAATTACATTTCCAGGATTAAAATCAACTTTCATCATTACAGACACTGTGGTACTATACCCATGTATATATATAAATCTAGTCCAGCATTCTTGTCATGACAAGAACAACTAAACGCAAATAAAAGCTTCTAAATTCATAAATAAATACTTAAGCATCCAAGGCACTGCATTAATAGGCAGCCCAATAATATACTTTTGCTAAACTATTATCAATATTTAAAAATAGATAAAGGACAAAACTGTCAATTGTCAGGACTAGAGCCAGCAAGCAATTATAGATTTGGTAATCACATATATTAGGTCAAATACTTTGTAATCCCCTGGGACATGATTAAACATACTGGAATTACATTCTAGTCACACTTACCATATACTATGCAAATTTAAATGTACTAGAAGAACATCATCCCATTTCAGTATCTCATCCTGCTCATACTACAGCTTACATTTTCAATAAAGATTAGAGCTCAGAGCTTAAAATTGAGAGATTCATAGTTCATAAACACCTACATGGCACTGACAGCACAGCTTCCCTTCATTTATTCATGAGTTGACTGTATGCTAAAAACTTCTTAATATACTGCAAATCCAAGCAGTCTGCAATTGAATTTTCAAGAATTAGTCAGTTATATACCAATACCACTTAGAGCTCCATTTCATTTGCCATAAGGCACCTATTTCCTTTATTAGCACACATTTTGTGGCTATCAATGGACTGAAGAAAAAATATTTAGCAATATATCGTTCTTTCTAATTTACCGTTCCATCTTCCATCAGTTTCAGACAAGAACCAAAATCTGCTAATCGAATATGTCCATTCATATCCATCAATATGTTGTCTGGTTTTATATCCCTGCAATAAAACAAATTCCAGGATTAGTACAAAATGTATTGCATGAGATGCATTCCAAGCACTAACTCTGCAAGTCTTTTCATTCAAAATCAGCAACCCATCAGTATACAGAAGATAGCCTCTCATGATATGGTGAAATTTGCACTAGAGACATTCCATGAGGCTGTAGATCCGTCAAATCCTACAATGCTTCTTAATTTTAGTAAGAATTGTGTCTAAGAGTAAGAATTCCTCTCATGTCTCAAGGGTAGACAGGAGAATCTTACTTGCTCTGAGCTTTCGTATATAAAATTTTAAAATCATCTGAAGAATTTTAGTGAAATGCTCTCAAGTGGAAGATGCATGCTTATACTGGAGCTGCAAAACAACCCCTAGATTTTACAACAGAACAAAGGACAATGAAATCCTGAAATAGTTTACACATTTTTAGATTTGCTGTCTTTCATTGACATTCTTCTCTCACATGCATCTCAGTTCACTGTGCGCATCTGTCATGCTTCTGCTGACAGGACCATTGTACACACCACTGCAGCTCTGCCTGGTCTCTCTCTGGCTGCCTCATTGAGCTTATGATGCAGATGGAGCTACCCTTCTAAGCAGGCAGCACAAAAACCACTCCTCATATTGTCAACTTGGCCTTTTTTTGTCTCAAGCCTCTCCTAAGTGTACTGAAATACAGGTAGAGTGTATGTTCCCAGTGTACAGCTGAGTAGGACAAAAGCCCTCAGTTAACAGAGGGACATTTGTTGTTCAACTTGTAAACTATGTTCAAATGTTGAAATTTCTTTTCAATTAAATATAGATATTAGAAAGACACATCAAGTTACATTTTAAAAATATCTGACATTATTAGATTCTTACACTATCCTTATCTACTATATTCAAAACATAAGTTATAACTGTATAAATACAGGTCCACAAATATTTTCTCAGGGAATGTTTTTAAGATATAAGAACAAGCCACCTAAAAAAAACCAAAAAAAAATTAAGTCCTCACTATGCCTCACTCCCCAAACAACTTATAAAATGAATGCCACTGATTGCTTTACAGACAAAAGTCAAAATACTCACAAGCTAAAATGTTCACATGGTAGCTGAGAGCAAATTTTGTTGTTTGGACTTTGATGTTTTGTTTTTGGTGGTGGTGGGCTTTTTCCCCCTCCCCCTGGGCTTTCTTCCCCCCCCCCCCCAACTAAAAGTCGAGTTATAGACAAGACTTACGGAAAATTTACAACAGAAAAAAATTAGAACACACCTTGAACAACATTATAGAAGCTATGGCATAAAGGTATCACAGTGTCACACACTTGGTGACAATTAATATGATAATAGTTTGTTGTTTGGAAGAAAAGAATTCCTGAATTTGTGTTACTCAAAGACAAGCAGGCAGCGGCGCATGCTGAAAACAAACTTTAGGCACCTTTCAAATGCTCAGAAATATTTACAAAGCAGAAAGCAAACACTGCAAGAAATCACACTTTCACAACTTGTAACTGAGTATAAAGACAATTCTTTACAAAGTAAATCAGAAAAATAACCCAGTCCATTCTCACAAGACCATTCTTCCACTTGATTTTTGCTGACACTGAATATGCCAAAGAGTTGCAGTCTCCAGGCTGAGATAGTTGTGTTTGTTTTGCACTCACCCACCAAAAACATTCCTTAAACACGCTTCTAAATAAAAACAAACACATGCCATTGAGACTGCTGGAATTATAACTTCAGTTTAAAACACTTTGCAAAAACATGCACCTAAAATCCAGTTCCTCCTAGAAGCTGGACCTAGTTCAAGCTAAACAAAAACATGAGTCACCCTTGAGGCTCCATTTATCCGTGTTCTATCTTTTAATATATTCCCAAGAGAAATAATAATAACATTAATAACCATCATCATCATCCCAACCTCTCCCATTCAATCTCACAAAACAGCAAGAAAACATGAAAAATCTCATTGTGTTGTCAACACTGTGCAAAACCAAACCTGCAAACAACACTGAATGCACTTGAAGGAACAACAATTTCTTGCAGAGTGGCATTTGGAATGCTCAGTAATAACTTCATAAGAATAATTTTTACAGTTCAGGAAAAAAGAAAATACCAACTTAATAAATACAAATTCTTTTCAGCTCTTGTAACAGAAGCTATGGACTATGAACAACTGTTCTGGATTCTGAGCTACATTAATAAAAGACAGTTTGAAAGACAAGAATTGCTGGTACCACAGAGCAGAGTAGGCTATAAGCACAGGGAAAGAAAATTATGGGCCCCAGAGGGGAACAAGGAACAGGAGTAATTATTGCCAGTGTAACTGAAGAGTGTGAAGGTGGTGATTATGGGAAAAAATAATGTCGTAAACCCTGCATCTTTACTGAGCCTGCAGCAGTTAGACTGCATTAGAATGATGAGTTTTGTTCCAGGTTTTCTTTAAAATGACATTTGTTTACTCTCTTTAGTGAGCAGAGCTGATCTATCTCCTGTTCTTAAGAGAATATGGTATTCGCTCTTCACATTCACTCCACCTTCTCCAGCTTATCCCAGTTTCTTCACTGTATGGACGGGTTCCTTCTACTTCCATCTCAACTGCATTTTTATTCCTATCTCTCCTAGACTCACCTCAGAAACTGAGATGTCCAATCCTTCACAGCCTACCAACCCCAAATTTCCTCCCTTTCTATTTCCTCCTTTGTCTCTCACCTTCTTCACTCCCAAGTCCTCATCTTCCTGCTTGTTCAAATTTAACTAATCTTGTTTTTTATCTCGTTTCAGTTCTCAGCAGTCACTATTTACTCACAGTCCCGTTCCACTGGCTTCCTATTCCTGTGATACAGGACAACTATCCTCTTCCCTCATGTCTAGTTCCTGTCCAATTTGCATGGCAATCTTCTTTGGCACCAAAAGGAAGAGAACTATCAGTAACAGAGACACTCCACACAGTCTCAAGTGTCTATTAATCAGCATCTCCCCAAATTCCTTCAATATCACAGCTCTGAAGCAGTGCAAAGCTACAGCAGAAGAAAACTGTAAAGTATTTAGGGATCAAACTCTGCACACAGTTGCTTAGAACTCATAACAACTGGAATATTGAGGGAAAAATTATAACCTGAAAATACCTAGGTGGGGGGCAGAGGAGTGAAAATATATCCATGACTCATGGAGGATTCTTTCCTGAATTTCAAGTCTCCACATCCCAGAGCAGATGATTTTCTCATTGGTTTTGTAATAATTATTTTATTAATTGAAAATCTATATAGGAAAAGCAATCCATGATTCTTGATCTTGTTTCTGGAAAGAGGAACACTTATTGCTTCAGGCAAACACTAAGGAAGGAAAATTCCAGACCAAGTACCTAAAATCTGGCAAAATTAATGAGCAAATAATGAAAAGTTATATGGCTCAGTGAATAGAGCACTGGGCTGAATCTCTGCAGATAAGAATTACCAGGTGATTGTGGGCAGACCATTTAAACATCACTCAACAAGAACCACGGTGCTCAGTCAAGCAATTAATATCATCTGGCCAGAAGGCCATGGAGCCCAAATACCCCTCTAACTCTGTAATTAGTTCACTGCAGTAAAAGATAAAGGTCAGCCCACTTGAAATATGAAATACTAATTCATTTTCAAGAAATATAAGCATTTGAAAGGTATTTTATGAGCCAGATTTTTAGTGGAAGCAAGTACTGAATGGGGGCAATTGCTCTGACACCACTGTGCTCTCTGGAGACCCCAAGCCTGACCAAGTCCCTGACAGTTCAGCCCCACTCTGACAGCAGCTTCTGGGGAAGGAAGCTCAATGTGCAAGGGGTGCAGGTAGCCAGAGCCGACCTGGCACGAGCCAAGCTACTACAAATTCTTCAAATATGCTCCACACTGAATTAAGGGAACACAGGAACCCAACATACCCAAAGAAACTTTTTTTTTTAAAAGTGAGTGGTTTAACAGTACTAAAGGAACTAGAAATCTGGACCAAAAAAACTTCGCTAGAAACACATATGTCCATTTAAACTTTGACTTCAACAGAGTGTCCAGGAGCAACTTCTACTTTTCTGAGCTTTGTTGGCTTTGACTGTAGGAGAAAATCAGCACTGCACAGCAGCTTTGCTGCTGTTTTCTGGAGAATGCAATAGGAATAAACAGTGTGTAATACTGAACAGTTCACTTGCACTGAAAATGAGGGCTAATGAAAAAAAGAAAGAAAAATCTCTAATGAATCCTTCCTTATAATGCTTCTTAGTTTAATTTGGGGAGCTGTTCTTCAGATTGGCATGTTTACCCAGATGATTTCACTCACCTCTCTTTAAAACCGCTTACTTTCTTAAGCTGTAATTAAAACCCAAACATTTTACATACTAACTATGTTAATATAAACAACATTCTGAAATAGGACTACAGCAGATACCTGGATTATTGCCATTTATTTTGATTTCTCTGTTAATGAGCCAGAGTAGAATTTCATTTGTTCAGTAAGACTCAAGAAAAAGTATTCCCTCTGAGACATGCTAAATCCATAGCACATTCCAGCTGTAAAATAAACTAAAAAAGAATTTTTAATACATGTGAACGTATTTTTTCCCCTGGATTCATTTCTTATACTAAAGGAAACTTAAGGAATCGTGAAGTCTTGCATATTGAAATTTGCACTAGAAAATACCCTTAAGTTCCTTACAACTTGAATTATCTGATCATCTTATGGTTTCAAAGCATATGGGTTCCTGAGGTCCAGTTATGTCATTCCTTGAATCACTGGATCAATGCAATTCTGTTATTTTCAAAACCCCATGAAGTTCCTCAGGTCTACAGATCAGGAAACAGCAGATTTAGAAGAATCTTAATTTTGTTTTGAGGGCAGCTTCATGGAGGAGGGGAACAGAAAAATATAATGGAAGATGCATCAAAAATAGAGGGACAATTAGTTCAAGAACTGTATCAGAATGATTGAGCAGCAGTCGTGTCAAACACTACCAAAGACTGGGCCAGTGGGTCAACCCACAGGCTTTTATCTTCTAAGCTTATGTGATAAAATTCCTAGTGGCATTAAAGATTTTGTGACCAGTAGGGATCCCTCTTCTTGGCAGCTGTACAGTTATGATGCAGAATTTACTTGGTTTAGTTATTCACCTGCATCATAATTTTTTTCTTTCAAAACGTAAATGACCAGCCAGAAACGGAGGAAGAAGCGAGTCCTTCTCCTCAAGATCAAGAAAAGTGGCCAGGTGGTGCAAGTGGGAACCTCTTAATATGTCCAAAATATCCTCCTTGGAATAAATTTCAGATGCTGATGGACTTTTATTTATGCTGATGGACTGTCCTTGCATACAGAGCTGAGCTCTTAAAAAAACAGCAGAACTGAAATGAGAAAAAAGGGACTCATACTGCTCTAAATGCACAATGTGAGCTGAGGCTGAATAAAGGAATGGACCTGCCTAAAATCAAAGGAACAATATGATAGATAAGCTACTAGTTTATTTGAGCCCAGTAGATAAGAAAGAGATAACATTAGAAATAAAAAATTGTTCTCCAAGTTAACATTAGAAAAGTATGGAAATCAATTAATTTTCCTAAACAGGTCACATGCCTCAAGACATGCTACTTTTGAATAGCAAGGAACAAAGTGAGCAGCTCAAGTGAATTATTTTTCTGTGAAAAATTCACACAAACAGTATTTTTTAATGCTACCAATGCAAATTAAAACACCAGCATTTGAGAAAAACTAATTAGTTTCAGGTGTAACTGCTGGCACAGAGAAACTGATGCAGAAAGCTTATTACCAATTGAAGATTTCACAGTACATTATTTGCTCATTGTACATGCAAGAGCATTCCCCAAAAGTATAAATCAAAAGATTAAAAAGACATCAATGATTCTAATTATTCACTCTTACAACAAGAAATGCCATCCTTTGCCAAGTTACCTACTTTAAGAAAAAACACAACCAAGACTTCACTGCCAGAATGCCTGGACTTTTTATCCAAAATTCATCCAGAACACAAGATTATCCTTAGTCAGGACAGAAGTTTGGCAAACTGCTTATTTCACTCCTTTCTGTTGTTTCAGGCAGACTTTCCCTCAGTACACCTCTCTCACAAAGAAATGCTACATCCACAATTAAAAACTAAGACATTTGGTTTTGGCAGCACTCCAATGAAATGAGAAAATTTGGTGCCTGTGAAGATTTTATTAAGACATTCAGTGATGCTCTACTGACAGCTTGCTTTAGATACACAGAGCGAAACAAATGGTGAATTTCCATCGAGAATGCTGGTCAAATAATGCCTTTTTTCACAGTCAAATGTATGGACATTGATGTCCAGCAGGTTATTTCTATTTTCCACTACAGTGGACTGGGTTATATCAAAGTCAGCATTGCCATATTCTGCCAACTCTGGTTTATCTGAATTCTGATGAGCAAAAGTAGAAACAGGCTCCATCTGGCAGAAAGACCAATGTGCACTGAGCCAAATTAGATTTGGACAGTCGGCAGTTATTCTTTAGCAATCCCAACAAGATAGGCTGCACAAGATAGCAGCATGAGAAAACTGGAATATGTTGTACCTCATTAACCATGCCTCTTATCAAGACTCTACTGTGCCTTCTCCTAAACAGACACTCCTTCATTTTTGGGTGAAATCCAAAAAGTGCGTATTTCGATTGAAACCAAAATAATTTAAATAACTTTGATCTTAGCCTTATTATTTGTATAGCACCCAAACCATTGCAGCATGTTTGTGTACTAAACAAAACCTGCTTCATGTAAAGCTGACAAACTAAAGCTTACAAGTAAATAAGATGCAGTAGCCTTGCATACAGCCCTGAAGTCAATAGGAATAGCCAAAGACTTGAACACTTCAGAATTTAAGCCTTAATAAGAAGAGCAACTACAGGGAATAAAAACAAATGCTATAATCAACCTTATTTTATTATTATTTTTTCTTAGACAGTATCTTAACAGTGTAAAACTCCCTTGTTTTCTCTTTTACTCTTGACAATAAGTTATTATGTATGTGCTGTTCCAGAAACCCCAGTAATTCAGCTACGCTAAAAGCATCTCTCTACTCTAAGCAGCAGGAGATTCCTCTAAATCTCATTACATTCAATGGACAGACACTCATCAATTAGTTGGAAACATCAACCAAACCATGACAATAAAGGCTCTAGATCTGTGATATAGTCATTATTTATCGATCAGTGTGGATAATTTTATATTCATATTGTCACACATCCTAACCAAATTTTATTCTTAGTAATATCACAAAACTAAATGAAAAACACTACAAAATTCAAGGTTCCAAGTACTGTGTGCAGCAAGTACATTTAGTGCAGCACTTACAGAATCAGATACTTCCAAACTAACTTAGTTCCACACCACACTTTCTGCAAAAGTGTACTTTTTTTAATCCCTAATCCAGACTGAAAGAGATAATTTCAGTTTTCACTAAAAATAAGGTAATTACATTACATTCTTCTTTTACCATGAAGAATCTGCACCACAGACTTGAAGTATATAATGCAAAACAGATTAAATTGAATACTCACCCACACTGAGTTTTTTGTGTGGTAACACAAAAAGTAATGAATTTAAGTACCAGTGAAAGATACTCAGATGAGACATTAGAAAATGTATAATAATGACAACAGAACACTAGAACAAATTGGTTCAGGAAATGCCACCATCTCCATCACTTTTCTTTCAAAACCAGTTAGACAGATGTCTGTCAGACTGGTTTAGCTACAGTTTGATCCTGCCTTGAAGCCCATGGAAAATACTAGCTGACCTCTCCAAGTCCTCTCCCAGTCCTTTGCTCTACAGTCTTTAATTTCAGCCACTCAGACAAGTATTCTGGACACAACACAGTGTTTACCTTACGGTATCCAATGTTCTTTATGAATTTCAAATGCTAATAAAGGAAATAATAACAAGCAACAGGGAATGAGTACATCAGCCAACACATATATATCTGGAGTTTGTTCAGGCACTCATATTCATTCCTGAACACTTGAGCAGAGTGTAGTTACTGGCTTATAAATATATGCTCCACCACATCATATTATAATATCCTAGAATTAATTTACCTTAGAAAAATGTCTCCCCGTGGGCTTTGTGCATATGTATTTGTTTCCAAGTAATGGATATCTCAAACACCATAACAGTTGCAAACCAAGAATAATTATTTTTTAAAAGCTGCTTATGTCCATTTTCTTCCTTCTTTTAAAAAAATAAATAAAAGGGGTGATTTGAAAAATTCTTTTGGATAAATGCTTGGCAGCTACATACTCCCCATAGCTACTGTCTTCATCTAAAATGCTAATCAGCTGACAGAACCAGATATCTATGGAAAAAACCCTCACATGCAGGTTAGGTCCCTCATGCATCATTTTAAAGAGATGTCAGGGTAAAGTCACTTGTGATTGCCTAGGGATTATTTCTATTGTCTTGTCAGCTTTACAGACTAAAACCAGGAACACACTGTGCTATTTGATAACCATTGTAAATTTGGTACCTTACAAGGCCGATTTACAGATTGATTTTAAATGCCAATGAAATAAGAATAAAAGAGTGGTAGACATTATCAGAAAGCCAATTCCTTATGTCAAATAATCAAGCATGCAAGAGAAAGTCCAATGCATTCTGAAACTTGAAAAAGTTCAAATTAAAAAATAGAAGTTAATTTACATAGGAACTGTTAGAAACTAACTGAAAAACCCAAACCCAAGTTAACAGGCCTCTCACAGTGGATCAAGAATACAGATCCATAGCTTTCCTCAGGGTTGACTTGCAGCAGAGTTACTGGTATTAGACAAAAAAAAAACTTGTAAGGACTCAAATATAAAATTTAGCACAGAAAGTATTGAACATTTGAATGTTTAATAATGCACTATTCTTGAACAGAATAGTATTACTAAGTAAAATTTAATGCATGAAAATATGAAAGCCTTGTACCTCATTTCTTTTTGGGTAATTTTAGTAGCTTTTAATAGTTATTCATTACGGTCTCTCCTGCTGCAAAAGATTGAGGTACAAGCATAGAAGTTTTGAAAGAGGAGCAAACAAAATCAGAGAAACAAAACAGGAATGTTTTTAACTATTTCTTTTTCAGAAACAAAAAATGATTTGGCAAGCAAATACTTGGTTTGAAAATCACAAAAATCAACACCGGAAATTAGTAAAAATTGCTACTAACTGAATGCAATTTGTAAAAATCAAGGAAATAACACTTGGGAAATGAGGTTAAATATTCTTACATGAAACAAGCTGTAACATAACCACAGCACAATACTGTAAAGCTCTGGAGGTGCTGTGCCACTCAGTGATCAAAGCCAATCCAGAATTATGGTTAATTTGAAAGGACTACTCAAAAAATTCAGCGGGAAATGGGTCTTGGGAATCTGCTCTCTCAGTGACCTTGTTCTGAGCAGGAGGGTTAGATCAGCTGACCTAAAGAGGTCTCTTTGAACCTCATCCATCCTGTGATTCTGAAATTATGACTAAAGCTGCCTTTTCATTAATTTTGATTTTACTTCACTAATAGCCTTCTGATTATGTTGTGCCAAAGTTCCTCCAACCTAATTCTGAAATGCAGTAACACCAAAGTACTACAGGTTCAGTTGTAGCAGCCTACAAACTTCTGACTTCTTGTGGCTCAAGACAGAAACTATCTTTAGCCTTTTAGCATTAAGAATATGTCTATTTTTGCACTGGAAATTGCAGTTCATAAAACAAAGACTGGCAAAGTCCTTCACTTTCTCTGCAGGGATATGACAGGTAAAACCACGAAATTGTCTTGATTGTATCTTGACATTTAATAACAGGCCTACAAAATATGTTCAAATTAAAAGCTTCCTTTCCCTGATCTAGAGTCTGACTAACAGAAAGTCCCTATTTATCCCAAAAGGCTCAGCAATCAAGCTTAGTCTCTGACATTGCTTACCATGTTAAAATAATCAGGGCTGGCAAGACTGGCCTTAAGCCATCAGACACCACTCCATGAGCAGCCCTCCACACCACTGCTCTGTCACACAATTTTCTCTGTGTAAAAAGTCTTGGCTATCAGAGAAGGCTCATCTCCTCATAAGAATGCCTACAGCACACACATATGTGTGCAGATAGATATTTAAGACAGCCAGGAGCAAAACAAGGTTTATAGGAAGACTTTTAGGTGGCAGAATATATAAGAAATTTGTTGAAGATACAAACTAGGCACTATACTGCCTGGACTACTTATCCCAGGGCAAGGATTACTTTTCTCACCACGCTTTCAAGAGCTAAATTGTTTTATAAATTTGCAGTAACTATATGCATGCTTTTTTATTATTATGAAAGACTATTCTCAGGAATACACATTCCCTAGAACAGAGCACTTCACTACATGCAGAAGCAAACTATTTATGTTAGGGCTGTTTGCTTACAGAGGGTTCTTCAGAACCCAACCACTTGCAGGCAGAAAGATTCAAAAGAGGTGTTTAAATTATATCCTTGTGTGACTAACTAACTGTGTCTACACTGAAAATACTGAAGCAACCTGAAATGAAGGACCTCCTGGGAAAAATGAGAAGGCAGGGAGTGTATTGCTCACCTAGCAAGGGGCCCTAAAGTAAAAGAACACAATTAAAAATAGGCCATGAACCTAAAGCTGTGCCACAGTAGGCTCCGCACGATTCCTGAAGGAAGAGTTGGGTACCTTGAATTTACACAGCACTTAGAAACAAAACAAAAAAGCAGAGTTCATGTTTCTATCTCCATCTGGTGTTCTTCTACTTTTCTAATAAGCTACAAGTACACACAGCAGAGGACCTGGCTGAGGGCACTCACTATTTTTGCCTCTCTAACCTGCCCAGCTGTCACAATGCTTTTTTTGGACCTGATCACTCTGCTTATAGTTTCACATTCTTCAACAGAAACTCCACACCAACAACATTCATCAGGGAAAACTGCCATTTGAGTCAACATTGGAAAGAATAATGCCTTTCAAGCCCAAAGTTGCATGAATATTGAGAACCAACACCAAGTACATGACAAACAATTAACTATCACAGAAGTGCATTGAAATATCTTGAGCACAGTTTTGGGTTTTTTTTTTGAGTCACCCTATTAGATGATGCTTTGCAATATAAAAACCAAACTAGTTTAAGCTGATGGTGGTAGAAACAAAGTCCATTGAGCAGCCAACTTTAAATATTATGTTTATTTACTTCATATTTCAATGTAGTTACAATGGAATACCAAGCAAATTGCTTGAACTCTGCAAACTTCAGTTGACAGAGCTGTTTCTGGGTTGTCAAACTGTACTCTATTGTATCATTCCGTATTTTTCCTCCACAAGATAAGAATAAAAAATATTATCATGACAATTTAAAAAGCAAGAAAATGATAGTATATTTGCCATGTTTTGCTGTGTCAACTTTATTGGAATTCCATTTTGGCTTCTAAGAACTTAAGTAAACAGATTAAGAACTCCACAAGCACTACTACCCTGCAGCATATTCTAAAGATTAAAAAATTAAAGTCTGCTAAGTAAGGCTAATTCATGTCAAAGCTTTTAGATTTCTAATAGTATCATGAGTTACTGGTGGGTAAGGGAGTAGAAAGAGTAAGCTCCTTAAGAATGTTATGCCCATCTGTGAGTGCCATCTGTCAAAGAAATCCTGCAAGAAGAGGCTAACAAGGAATCCAGAATATGCCCAGCTGTTGCACTGTAAATTACTACCTATGCTAAAAAACCTTAACACATAGTTCTAGGCAGATAAATGTTTTCTTTCCTTTTGATTCTCATTTTAGATATGCAGTCTCTGCTCTTTGCTTTTCAGTACAACCACACACAGTCCCTGAAACAGCTCCGGGCATTGAAAAATTCTGAGAGTAAACCAAACATAAACTGAGGACTTGTACTGATAACAGTCAAAAAATATTTTACATATTCAATTTTTTTTAAATCCACTGCTGATACAAAGAAAGCAATTCACAGAAGAGTGTTCACTCAGAAGCTGTTTGGACAATCTAAAAATCTTTTAATATATATTCTTATATATGCCTTTGTATGTATAAGGCACACCTACATGTATTTTAATTATCAGGGATATTTATAAGTGCCCTGAGCTTAAGCAAGCTATTAATTGCAAACCACTAGAAAACTTCTGGGACTGATCAAGAAACAAACTAACCTGCTGGGTCCATACTCCACCCCACAGCAACTCTTCCTTAGCCTTTTTCTATCGTCTTCCAGGAATAAATATACAGATAAAAATGCACTGAGAATTACGGGAGGTGAGGGAAAAGGAGGTCTGTGCAGAAATGAGTTTTGAGATCACTTAATGCTTTTAGTTTTTCCAAAAGAAGGATATACAGTCTTAATATGAGGTTGATCTTATCTCTTTCCCATACATTTATTTGATCAGCAATAAAAAACTATTAAAAATGTATTAAAGGGAGGGGGAGAAACACAGAAAAAAGCAGAACATATTTTAAGGACGCATAAAATATTCAGGAATAGGGAGCACATTACAAAAATTTAAATGAATTGTTTGTTGTTCCTGAGTTATGTGGGAAACAGAACAAAGATAAGATGCAAAGCTGCAAGTAAACCCTGGAGACTAAAAAAAAACAGTTTACAAGGAGAAGAAAACCAATGCCACTCCAAGTGAACAAATATCTACATCAAATACTCGCCATAGCTCTTGCAATATGTCAGGAAGCACTGCTATATCCTCTATGTTTTACACATTTTACTGCTCTTCTCCCGAGCTAGTAGGGCTTTAGATTTCATATATTTTTTGAAAGACTGCCCAGCAGAAGAATGTTTCTGAAAACAATACTACTGCACAGCCATTTTAATGTGCTGCATGGAACCTTTGCCCAATAAAGGTTTATTCAGCAGTTATACAGATACTTGGGATTCCTCTTCTTTTTTAATGGAAGTCAGTGTTGTCAGAATATCTACCCCTCTCCAAGAAAAAAAAAAAAGGGGAGGTGGGGGAAAAGAACAAAACGAACAGAAAGAAGTATAGCTTTTCCAAATCTGCTTTCTACTGTACTGTGCCCTAAATTAACAGTACAGAGGTTAAATGCTAATAGCAAAGAAGATTCCTTCCTAGTAGGTAAGTAAAAAGTAGAACAGTGAGGAGCAAAGAACCTACTACTCCTGAAATAATAAAACTAAATTTAGGATAATCTCTTTGGCTTCCCCTCAGCTTGAACTTGTTCTTTACTGTATTACAAATACGCCAGCATATTTATGACCTCTTGGTTATCCAAAAAAAAAGAAAAAAACAACAAACCAAACCAAAAAACAAACCTGTGCTGAAGGAATTCTATTCACAAGCTGTTAAATACAGCAGAAGATACTGTTACTGAACATAAGAAATGCAAAGTGACTTTTTAGGGACAGAGAAAAGGAGAGTAAAAGCACCTATATATGTTTAATGGAAGGAAGAACATTTGTATTTCACTGGAAATTTAAATTATTTCATGTTTTTATTCATTCCATGTCAACCACCAACCTGACCAATGTTGGTACAGGCTAAATCCAAGGCTTGCTGGAGGTAGCAAGAAAGAGTGAGTCCCTCACAGGAGTGTACACAGGCAAGGGCTGTATGCTGACAAGAAACAAGCAACAGGACTGCACCATTTCCTGTGTGCTATTATTCCACTGCCAGGTGAGAAATGACATCGTGACCCTCTCATGAAATCCTCAACCAAGTCCTCCAGAGGGAGGACAGCCCACAGGGTGGAAGAACCCAGCAGTGGAAGGAGCTGAAGAGGGACATAAATGGCTCTGAATCCACAGGGAAAGCAGAAATGAAGAAACATAAAAAATCCTCTCACCTCTGTCATGACGTGATTTTTTTTAATTTGCTGAATCACTCAGGACTCCAAAATACTTTTTTAAAGAGTGAAAAGTAAACATTTGGGGAAGGCAGCCCCAAAGCACCACACCACAGTGGCCACGCTGGGCACATCCAAACACAACCAACCTTCCCAAAACCTCAGTCCAGAGGGGCAGGGCAGAGAGTCACTTCTGTCAGAAAGCCTACCCTGACTGCTAAAGGAAGATACATTGGACACTATTATTTGGCAATAGCTTTTTGTTTGTGTTAAGCTAATTCCATGTGAAATTGTAGAGGTTTGTTTCTGACCATGGCCAGGGGGACCGCAAGGTGAATTAGGAGACTCTCCAGAAGATTCCTGTGCCCAATACTTCTTAAAAGAGTTTTTTTCTTTTATTTTTCTGGTTTGGGACAGGAAAGGGTGTTTTCCTTTTTGACACTAAAATTACATTCAAAATAACAGATTTCTGGCCTATATAATGAGGGTTTGGATTTTCAGTTTGCCAGAGGTTCTTTTGTCAGAGGTTCTTTCACCCTGTCTGTTTTTCAGACTGAGAATTTGAGTGAGAATTCTGTAAGGGACTGAGGCTCTGATCCTTCATCTGACCATGGGATGCCAAGCAAGATGTTACACACTCTGGGAATTTCTTCTCCTCACAAAGACCAGCTCCTTGACCCTTCTTTGCTGTAGAGTATAAACAAGAAAGGATGCAGAATGGAAAGGACAGAAAACAGTGAACAGCAGGATGTAAAGATGTGCTTCAAATTCCTAGCCTGCCTGTTGACTATTTAATAACAGCTATTTTTTTTTTCTCTTGTGCTTTTTTACATTTGATGTTCATACAAAAACCATTAACTGCAGAAAGGAGGAGTTTGTCAGAGAGAGAAGTTTTGAGCCTTGAAAATGTTGAAAAGCAGCACCTTGTGCAGACAGCAGAAGCTGGTGCTCAGGCAAGAGTCAAGTTTGCTGAAGCACCCAGGTGAACCACAAGCCTGCATAGAGACCACTATGGAAAGGGATTCCAGCTTTTTTATTTTTAGTCCTATCACTGAATGCAACAACAGAATTCATATCAAGAAATTACAATGAGAGAACATATGGCAGGAAACTGCACACGCCACAGCACTGCTGATTTTTTTATTAGAGTTTAAGGATGTGACTGAGGTGCCTCAATTACATGTGTTGTATTAAAGAGAGAATCAAATGGAGAACTGCAGCTTCTGAGTGAAAGCTGTGGCTGAATTCACAATTTTAAAAGAAAGTCAGAGAATACTATCCTAGAACAAACAATTATTTAGGAATATTCAAAAGTACAACACACACACACCATCCCTGAAGCTCTCAGAAGTCACTCCTATCTTCTTCTTTGTTTCCCTCACCTCCATGCTCTTCTGTCTGGTCTCCTCACCATTTAAATTGCTGGTCCCTTGGAGGATCAAAGCTGCTATTTTGAGTCACTTAACCTACAGTTAATCTCATTGTTGCTTGCCTGTTTAAGTGGAATTAGTTGGCCCTGGTGCACCTAATGGTTAACAAGGAACCTGACAGTCTTTGGCTGTATGTAATTTTACAGAAAGTGCACTTCAGAACTTGCCTAATGAGCAGTTTTAGCTAGTTTTGCCATTACTTCTTACAGAATTAAGGGATATGTGACTTAATAAATGATGAATTAATCATTCCTGTCTAGCTGAGATTCAAGCATTGTTTTTCTTTCTGGAAACCAAAGAGAAAGCAAAATTTTTAAAGCAAGGAACAGCAATTTCCGACTTAAATTTATAGATGCAAGTAGATCTGTTGCATCTATAAATGATTTATTAATATGATACATAGAGTTAATAAAAAATTTCCTTTGGACATGTGTTACAGTTGATCTGCATCAGGAGAAGTCTGAATAAAAAAACCCTCTAGTTTTACTTGATTGAAATTTATTTAGAAGTGTGAAATCAAAGATCTTGGTGCCTGTGCCTCATCTCCAACCAGGCAACTCTTTTCTGAACTCACCACCAGTCAAATGGCTTTCAGCAGAGTGTTTAGTTTTAAAAATGGAGACATTTTTTCCACCATTTTTCCATCATTCTTGACATTATCAACACCATTACCAAAGCACTATAAGAAAACAATGCTTCCTAAATAAGCAAAGTTACCCACCTGCCTAACACTATTCTTTTTCACATATTCACAGACAGGTTCCTATTCCGTGTTGAAACATCAGAAAGCAATGGGCCCTACTTAAATTTTAATTTTTTAGTGCTCAATTTGAGATGATCTGTTCTAAATAGAACATAGAATACCAGGTTGGAAAGGACCACAAGGATCATCTGCTCCAACCCTCCTTGGCAAAAGCACAGTGAAGATAAGACAGCCCAACACCCTGCAAAACTGATAGACAACCCAATGCTGGTTCTTTTAATAAACATGATACTGCTTAAAATGTCTACATAAATGATCTTCTTTCTTCTCATGGCTCTGGAACCAAGAAGCATATAAAATTATGTAACAGTGGTAAAGTACTGCCTGCCCAGAACTGAGATTTGAATGTCATAAATGTTCACTGAAATAAAATCGTGATTCAAAAAGATCTATTAGACTAGAAATGTACCAAAAAGATAAGGCATTCAGAGTTCTTCTACTTAATATATTATGCTAATGTAATTACCAATTTCAGTAGGATTATTGCTGGTGCTATTTCAATGTTGTACAAACCAGTATGTCACCATCAGCTACTTTCAGGCAAGAATTCTCATTACCATAAAACACAAATTAAGACAAAGCCTGTAGTATGAATCCCACACTAGCATGTGCATCTCAACCATTTCACACTTGAGCTGCATTTTTACCTTAAATGTACACTTGCTTTTCAGTAACCACTGCAATGTCTTCAAGCAGATCAATTACAGAGAATTTCAATCATAACAGAACTCAAGAACTACATCAGGATTGTGTCAAAATTTCAACAGAATACCAGAAGCTGCTTCAATCCAGTTCAAGATGCTCTGTTTTCATGTGGGAACAGGAATTTCCTGATATTCTCAGAACAATTCTATTATTACATCACTCTAGAGCAGCAGGATCAGAAGATCCTTTTGATGCTGCCAATAATATTCCATACACATGTTACTCTGCACTGATCTGGTACCAGGGAACTGAGAGACAATAATAAAGACAAAACAAGTTTCTGAAATGCTTATTGATCTGAATCACACAAGCACAGCCAAAACATTACACAACATTTCCTAACCCACATAAATCAGCAACTGCAACGTGAAGACACCCTTGATGATAAAGTAAAAATCTGGATTTTTTTTTTTTCCCCTACATGATATCCTCAAAAAAGCTCCAGTGTGTTCAAGGTTATGTGTTAGTTTTGTCAGGACATTTTAAGATACACACAATCAGGTTAGTGCACACTGGTGGAAAGAAGACAAAAACATGGAGACAGGCAAAGTTTTGGCAGGCACAAACACAGAAAGGATCTGGCAACATGTTCATAAAGTAAGTAGGGAAACCAGCAATCTGTTTTGCATTCATGTAGTGGAGTTACTGGCAGAGTACAGAAGTTACTAAACAATTTAAAAATTATGGGACAGAAATTTTCAATTTTGGTATATTCCCAGAAAAAGCAGGGAAATGATGGAACAAGCAGAATGGGATAACAGGATTATCTTGCCAGGGAAGCTGCGCTGAGCAGCTCCTGTGTTTGTGTTTCTAATGAAGCTGGCACAATTCTCAATTACAGACTATTTTTTTTTTTTTTTTAGATTTATCATACACTGTTAAGGCCAAACATCATAATTTATTATAAACCAGTTTTTAAATTCAAATTAAATCTGTGAGAAGACATGCAAATGTCTGGTTTCAAATCAGATATCACAACACAGAAATATTGCATTACTTTCCATGGCATCCTCAGAACTCAGATTATGATTTTTTTGGCAAGAGACAAGTTAATCCCTCTTAAAATACTCAACTGGCAATCATGATGTTTTATATTTCAGCATTCACAACTCTCCTGAGCATTTGACTGTCAAAAGCCACCATGATATTAGTACTACCAACCCTCAGACAAATATTTTCCAGAAACTATGGTTTTAAAGAAACAAGGTAAACAAAGGCTGACTCAATGTTTAAGTAGTGACTTGACAGTAATTTCTTTTTGAATCCATTGACAAGTGCTGTCACTGTAAATCACACTTTCCTTACTTAATTTTTCTACCATTTTTTGGATTTTACATTCTTAAAAGAAATACCAGCTTTGTGACACAGATGAGTAGGAAGAGAACGTTATTTGGAGCTGTTGCAATTAATCAGGCAGAAAACATGTGGACTATACTGACACTAAACAACTTTCCCTTCCTTATACATAATGTGTAATACTTAGAATGATTACAAGGAATCCCACATTATGCCATGCAAACTCTGGGAGCAAAATCTGAATTCCTTTGTGTGCACAATACACCAAAACTAGGTAATTTTTGTCACAGCATTTTGGATTGAGACACAATTCCATATTAAAATATTTTTAATCTTTCCTCACACGAGAGAAGGTGTCACTGAAAGAACAAATGATAGTGCCAAGGAAAGGTATTGATAATAAACTGGCCAAAGGAGAGATGACTGCATAGTGCTGAAAGAGGCAATAAAATCAGAGGGAGATTATTACTGCTGATCCTCTGAGATCAGTTTTGAAACTGATTTAACATTTTAGCTCTAAAACCAAGCATAAAAATAAATGCACACTCATAAAATGTGTAGATACCACAAAGCTGAAAAGCAGCAGTAACAGCAGGGAAGACTGGAATATCACAAATACAGAAATGACTAAACTGAAGACTATAATAACAGAAATCACATTATACTTAACAGTGTTAAATGTAAATACATTCCTGGTAAGTGTAACAGCAGAAACTTCTCTTAGACACCAAGAACTTATCAATTCTAAGTGATAGAGAAGGAACTGTGTACAACAAATCATTATTTTACATCTGTACCTTTACAGTGTGGTGGAACCATGGCTCTTGGTTTTGCTGGGAGAAATATTCTAGCAGAGTGAGAAATACTGCAGCTAGAACACAAGTTCCTTCCAAAATGACATCTCATATAATATTTACAATCCTTGACATTAAAATTTTATCAAGATGTCTGACAACTCAAAGATTAAACAACAACTTGAAGAATGACCATACTCAACATTGTCATGAAACACTACTTTAGAAGTTCTTGTCTATAAAAGAAATCCCTAAAATTCTGACTTACACATAAAAAAACTCCAATCAGGCTACCCAATATGCCAAAATGTAACTCTTGCTCTGATAGGATGAAATGAAACAAACCAAAACCAAGTAGTCATGGTGGTACAGAAATTTAGCTCTTTCTCATCACTACCAAAGTCTTTAAATTATGATGCACACATAAAGAAAGATTATATTCTCCAGTTATTCTTTCCATTTTGCAACACTGTCCCCTGATCAAAACCAGTCTTTGAAATACAGCATATGTGGATTTCTTATTTTACCATATTTATTGTAGTTCCCAAAGGTACTTGCCTTTTTGGAAGTATTCATAATCTTGGAGTTCCACTTACTCTAGCCTGGCTGTTACTACTCCCACAATATCAGAGTCAAAATGAACCTGAACTCAAACCCCACAGCTCTACTGCTCTGCCATGAAAACATGCCCACCACCCAAAATTACACACTCTGTTTATTTTTCACTCTGCCTGTGCTCCACTTCCTTCACACATAAAATGAGGACATGATAAGCTATCTTCTAATTCCCAGAGTGTGTAAAACTCCAATATACCTAAATGGGATGCCCAGTTGACCCTATTCTCCACCTCATTGTCAAGAATTACTGTGAGACAACTTTCAGCTCTTGCTTGTTTGGTTTTGCAAAGCTTTGTAAAGCTCTCATGGCTTTGCTTATCACTGTGGCCCTGTGGCCCTCTGTAAAGTCACCTCTTCTCAGTCGCTGAGCCAGCCCTGCAAATGCAGCTGCCCAAAGATTTTGGTGCACCAGATTAATCAGTATGGAAGTAGTCCTGGTACCAATTTATCTCTGGTTAATTAAAAATACCTCAGCATATAGACAAGGAAGCATACTAAAAATGAAGCATGCTTGTATAAATATAACATACCAAAATACTTATATGCAAAATTAGCTTTAAATCAGCTTATGATATCTCTGGCATCTGAGGAGGATTGTGAGCATTTGCCTTTTTCAGAAGATCACTCCCCTAGAGATCAAAACTGTACTTTCATCCTTTAACACAGGAATATTTTAATTTTTTTTAAAGCAAATCTTGCAAAAAAACCAATAGCTCAATTAACAGATAAGCCCCTATCATGTTTAAATCACAACAAAAAGATTATAATTTGAGGGAAATAACATGAAAACAATACATTAATTCTTACAAAACAGAAATCAAGGAAAAGAATAGAAATATATCCGAAAATCTCTCATCCTATATGGCATTCATAATGTGTTTGGGCAGGTTCAACCTGTAATAGAGCCTTTATTCCAACCAAAAGGCAAGGGAACATGAGGGAATAAGCCAGACCAGGCTTGAAGCATATGTCTACAGTTTCTTTACCATGTCATGCAGCAACAGACATATAAGTAGCTCAGTGTGTTTTTTTGTTTTTGTTGTAGCTAGAAAACAAACAAACTATATTGACAGGCATGATCCAAACACAATAAGCTCTGTAACACTGGCATAACACTCCTGACAGGAACAGACTAAGGAAGGAACTGTAGCCAGAGGCTACAAAGGAAGAAATGCATTTGGTCTAAATGTATCCCAGTATATCCAGTACTTGCTGTAGCTTGGCAGAAAATCTCAGAAAATTAAAAATAATTAGAAAAATAATGACTGTATACTGTTTGCCCAAACACACTAAAATTACACTGATTAAGAAAAAAGTGTTATTGGAAAAGCCTTTGTATTCAAACTGCATATGTAAAAAATCATTTCCTTTTGCCATAAAGCACAAGGCACAATGTTTGCTCAATAAAAAAGGCAAACATATCTTTTTAAAAGTATCTTGGAAAGGAATTTAAGGCCTGATTTCTCAGCTCTTAAACTTAAGCAGAACTCTAAAGAAGCTGCACTTACATGAAAGTAAATTCCTCTCTGTGCTAGTTCAATTTTCTATATGAAGAAGACATAACTTTGTTACTATTGTATCAGATCTGATTTTAGCCCCTCCTCCCTTTTCTTCCTTTCTCCTCTAAGCCACTCTTTTCTCTTTGTACCTTCCTAATGCCCTTTTCCAGGACTGTATCTGATTAAGAATGCCTGAGTTACAGTGGCAGCAATATCACTGCTTCCTGCTGCAGGAGGAAATGCTAAAGGCTGCCCCCCAATAGCTAATAAAGAAAAACTGAACAGCACAAACATCACAGCACCTGAGTCAATAAAGATTTTAATACAACTTTTCAGATAAAGCTCCACAAGGTCTTGCTGCCCTGACCCCAACCGTGGAACCTTCCACAACTGAACCAAGCCTGACCTCATGCAAGCATCTGCTTGGTAAGCAGTATTCTAATTTGCAGGATGTTAAGTGACCTATTTTTTTTTCTCATTTAAGAAGTTAAAAGCCAGCAGTATTTTGCTGTTGTTAAAAAGGAACACAAGCCAGGCTCCTCTATCAATGCAACAACAGCTCTTCTGGAAATGCAAGAAGGAAATGCTTACTGAAGAAAAGCTCCAGTGCAGACAAGGTTATTTGGACTAATATTTCCTTAATTGTCCTTCCAAGAATCAAATTCTTGCCCTGACATCTTATTATAAGATATCTTGCAAGGCTATCTTAATTTACTGTGAAAAAATGGAAGTACTACATTTAGTGGCTGAGGCAACAACCTTTCAGTTCAGAAATTCAAACTATCAAATTTCTACTTGTCAGATCTGAAAATTCACGGACTTACAATATTTTCACTCCAAATTTACCAAATATTCACTGGGAAGAATGCTCTAGCAAGAAACCAGGTTTAAAAACACTTCTTAGAATACATTCAAGCATCTCAGCGTTACATTTTTATATGAACACTGCAGGAATATCTGATTCTAAAGCCAAGTTATTATTGCTTATTTATGCAATGACAAATCTACATGACATTCAAAGTCAGCTAATGATAATGAATTTGTTCAGTGCAGCTTCTAATCTTATATAAACTCAACTGTACTTCAAATACTAAAAAGGAAGCAAAGGGCACATAAAGCCATTTCAAGAAAGAACTTGAGGAACACACAAGATATTAATTAATAAAAATTGAAGACCCTATGAAACGAGGCAGTTATGAAATAAATACTGTGTTCACAAAGCGATAATGAAATGGAAGGTCTGCAGAAGACAAAACATGAGACAGATAGTTTCCCTTCCATACAACAAAAGACCTGAGAATAATGAAGACTATCACACAACTCCTTCATTTCTGCCTGCATCATTCTGAACTTAATAAAGAAAAACAAAGTCACTGGAAGTTAATTACCACCTCTATCTTGGTCACCAAATAAACAGCTAATTACACCCTCAGAACCACAGTCATTGACACAAAAAAATTCAGAAATAAGGAAAATGTTTTTGTCCTACTTTTCTGATGTTGATTTTGGATATCACAGAAAGTAATAGGAAAAAGTATTTCCAGGTCTGAAATGATCAGAAGAGAATGAGTGTAAAATTATAGCTTACATAAAAACAGCTTTCAAATGGGAATGTTTTGTCCTCAAAAGAAGTTATTAAATTCTCTGGACACCTCTGATTTCATTAAACATTGAGACAGATCTCATATCAGAGCTGTGACTGTTCTAAAGTGGATGTTTCTTCTGCAAACACCAAAGAAGTCAAATCAATCTTTATGCCAGAGGCAGCAGGAGCTCTTGGAAAGTTCCATCACATTTAGCATCCTCTGAGTGTTGCTTTAAACATTATTACTTGGAAGGGAAGGCCACAGGTTTTTCTATAGAAAACTTCAGGCATTACTAATTTTCCCCTTAAGAGTTAAAAAGGATCCTTTCCAATCAAACTATTTCTTGTCTCTCTCTCTCTTTCATTTTCACTTTTAGGAGGTTTTAAACATTTCTGCTTTACGACAACCACAACCATTCCTTCTTAAGGGGGATTACACACTATCTGGCAGAGCGCTCACATCCACCTGCCTCCCAATCAATCACACCCAGAAGGTGTACAAATTGACAGGAATACGTAGAAACTCTTCATCCAGACACTCCTCCTTTTCCTGAGTCTCCTTTCTAGTACAGGAGAACTACTCCCAGCTAAAGGACAAGTAGGGACTCAGAAGGAAAGGAGGGATGCAGTCCTTGAGTTGCCAGCCTTCTTCAGATGACAATAATCAACAACCTCCTCTGTTAGGAGGTCAGAAGGTCCCCCTTAAAGGGGAAGGTTTTACTGTAAGCTGATTATATCATATATTCATGTATGATACATAAATGTACATTTATTTTACACTACAACTGTTTCCCATGCCCTCTTTTCTTTAAAATCACATCTCCAGATATCCCAAGTACCACTCAAGGGGTGTGAAACAGGCACAATGCAATGAACAATGTTTTTATTGGAAAGATGGCTTAAAGTGACTTCCTACTATTCTCTGTAAGATTGAAGAATTGACCCAGGTTATTTAAAATGTAAAGTCACCTCTCACTTGGCCTGGAGTCCCTGGTCAGTACCCTGCACAGTGCCATAAGCCTTTGTTTCAGCAGAGAAGACAGAGTGCCTGGAGCTTGGGGAGAGAGGAACAATGGGAGAAAAAAGGTCTAAAGATAGATTTGTAAAGGCACCTCTGCTGAATGGACTACTCAAGGCTACTGTCACTTAAGGGGCTGGATTTAGGGGGTTTTTTAATCCTTCTGCTCGAATAACACAGAATATACATCCAGGTCCATACCAGCTCAGTCACCCACTGCACAGCTTTCACTCAAATTAGCACTCCCATGAGACACTCCAAGAAAACATTTGCCTTCTTATTGATGTACAGCCAGTGTGATCCACTAGCTCTTGGCACTCCAAGCATCTGTGCACCTTTTATTTCAAAATGCTTCTAGGTCATGGCAGGCTCCTTTGGAAATCCTACCAAGGAATTGTAGTCAAACAGCATTAACCTCACCCAGCCCTCAGTGCAGGTCAGGTGCCACCCCGAGGGCACACTTTAGAGCAGCTGCCAGCGTTTGGACCATCCGAGGTCACGGGGCAGAATGAAGGCCCAGAGAACCTTTGTATCCAGCCCCTCCGCAGTGGAAAAATGGAGCAGAAACAGCTCACAGAGCTCTCCTGCCTTTGTCACAGAATACATGGTAAGGAAGCACTGGCTTACCAAACATTCACTAAAATAACTTTCTGTCCTGCAGTTTTCTATGTAAAACTAAACCATGCCACATTTCAAAGCAATACATTTTCAGTAACTATCAAAATAATCCGATGTTATTTTTTCCTTATTTTTCTAGCCCTGTTTCCTTCACTCTCAGCACTTGGTAAGGACATCTTCATGTGTGTATTCCACATTATGTCTGTTGCAAAGTTTGGTAAACACTTAAAATACGACGTTGCTTTCTTTCAAACCCACAATGAGGGCTCACTTTACCAAAGGCCAGAGCGCTTGGCTCATCCTTGTGCCAACTCAACTCAGACATACCGCGCAATGCAGCTGACTCCCAAGATGGGCCTTCCACCCCTAAATTTTCCACTTAAGCAAATTAATGATCAGTAAAGATGGGATACACCCAGAAGACAGAAAACCACTTATTCAGCAAGTCAAAAATGGATACGCTGGCACTGAAACTTATAGTTGGAAGTGAAATGCATCCTACAAAGGAGACCAGATTTCAGCTGTCTGCCGACAGTAAATATTTCAGGGATACCCCTAAGATGATTTCTACTGAGGACAAATAGTACCTTCTTGTTAAAAGCAAAGAGTCTGGCTTGATAGAGAATAGACAGTTCTTTTATGCCTCTAATGGATTTATTCCCTCATGTTCAGTATTTCTCAGAAAGGATGTCACTTCCTCAGAGAATTCTGCTGCTCTACATTTTAAGAACTCAAATGTTCCAGTGAAGCTCAGCTGAAATTTTAGAAGCTGACAGAGAAAATCGAAAGAGAAGAATAAGAAAAGGTATCTGGTGGTTTAGAATGCTAAAATCCTTCCAACTAAAAGACAGCAGCTACCAGAAATGCAGAAACACCCTGATGGAGCTAACTGTAATTACACATACTTTCTGGAAGTGGGTGTGTTTATGCATTGCATGCCTATCTTTTCACATGCAAAAAACAACACCTGACCTGTGTAACTTAAAGAGTTTGCCCTGTAGTCTTAACTATCCTTCCATAAACTTAACCAACAAAAATAGCAATTAACACAGGTGTCTCATAATCTTCCCAAAACATTTTCTTAGTAAGAAGGCAACTAAGGATTCTTTTACCATTCAATAGAAAAAGATGACTGTTTAATGTGGGTGTGTGCCAATATATGAAAACTATTTTAAATGAATATTTTTGCAGTGGTCTGGAGGATCATGAGCCTAAATGTTGAACACTCCCTAGCTTCAAATTGTCGCTGCCCTGAATCACTGTGCAGCCCTGCACAGAATAAACAGGTGAAGGAAAGAAAGTCAAGACGAAAATTATCTGAGCACATAAACACTTATAATTCTGTAATATTCAAGAAGCTGTAATGTCCCAAATTAAATTTAGGACAGAGATAGACTTAGATGCATCCTTATTAAGAGGCTGCCTCAGAAGAGAGCACAAAAGGCAGCAGCACACACAGTGCAGGGGTGTGCAAAGCCACCAGTGGCACACAGTGTGCCCAGGACAAGCTCTTCCCCAGAGGGCATCCTCTGCAATCCTCAGGAGAACTTTCCTCCCATGGCAGTCAGGCCTTCTCCAGTCTTTTTTTACTCCAAAGAATTTAGACAAAATCAAGAATTGTTACTTTACATAAAACTGAGAGAAAACCTCGTTCACCAATAAAATCATAAAGGTGTTGTAGGAAAAACAATTTTTATGAGCTTGAGGTAACACAACATGCATAAAGAAAGTGTAGCTACCTAGCTCTAAGCTGAGCAGAGTTTTACTGCAGTCCACACCTGGATATTTGATAATGCATGCAAATATAAGCTTTTAACATATGCTATGAAGAATTAAGTAACAACACAACTTTGAAACTAAAATTAACATTAATGTATGTAGAGATGTTTTCCAGAGGGGGGAGGGGAAAGAAAAACAAAAGAAAGGTGTTAAAAAGATATAAAAATAAAAGACAAATTGCAGAACACTGACACAAGACAATATTTAACCTTGGCCTAAAAGCAAGCATCACTTCATTGGTACAAGTAATAGTTGAAGATATCAGGGTTAGGTGTAAGCTTCCCAACGAAGTTGTGCATTTGTGAGAGATACAAACATGTATTTTCTCTCTCATTTTGAACAGCTGCACATATCTTTAACTTTGAAGAACCTTCCTTTCTAAAGCTAGCCTTGAGCTGTCAACATTACTTGGTAGTGCCAAAGCTAGTGAATTCATACCAACATCAAAAGCTAAGATATTAAAGAAAGGGCCATTTTGTTTACATTCTGAGGCATCATTTAGCTACCAGGTAAAATACCACAACATTTGGTCACAGATATTAGTCAGAAATGAAAAATTATCCAAGATTTCTGTTCTGATTGGTGTTATCTCAAAAATAGTGGATCACATATTTGTTGAAACTAAAAAGAAGATACAACCTGAGAAAACATTAAGAATACCCTAAAAACGGTAGTATTGATGTTATTTTTAGCTAGCAACTTTTCCTTTTCTTAATTTCCTTAGGTATCATGAGATAGTCCCAAAAACATAATGTAATTTATCTGCACAATTTTATTAATGCCTAGATTTTGATCTCCTTCCCACTATAAATTCATCCTGCAATCCCACAATGCTAGTCCAGAAATAGCATTCAAATTTGAACTGAAAACCTGAAATATGGTAATTTAAGTAATCCTGAGGTTGTTTATACTTGACATTTCAGAATCTTGGCCAATGTACTTTAGGAAAGGAAAGTGTCTTGCACTTTTAGACATCAGAGTGGTTGGCACACAAACAAAATAATTGACAACTAAAAAGAGATTGATGCTAAAAAGGCACAAGAGGAGTGACATACTTAGAAGAAAAGCACAAAATTCCATTTTTAAAAAGTACAAAAACATTCAGAGAAAACCAGAAAATTATCATTGAAGTATACCACTATGAATGGTTAATGTGAAAATCTATCCTGAAAGAACTGGGGCACTAAAAGGAAACAAAACAAAGCAATCTGCTATCTTACTGTGTGAACAGAACCTTGACCAAAACATGCCTAAAGCACGGTTTCTAGTTCAGTAGCAACAACCCAGATCAAATCCTGATGCACACTGGCTATTCATCTGAAAAACCACTACTGCAGCTGCTACATTAATCCAGCTTTTAGCACTATTTCCTCCTTCTTCTCCTACATCCTTTGCTGTGTGCAAGGCACTCCCAAAAAAGGATGTGGCCACCATGGTTAAGCCCTCAGGAAAAGAGCATTAGTGGCATTCAGATGATGTGTTTTCTTTTCCTTTCTTTTGCTTTACCAGTTGAAAGCATCTTAATAAAACTAACAGTGAAACAGGTCTCATTTCAAAGGCTGATCATTTAACATATACTCAAGTGCTCTTTACATTTTTAATCTTGCCAAACATGCCTTTATAAACAGGCATTGTATTACAGCAGTACTAATGATAAAATGCCAAAAGTGGCATTTAGAACTTTATGAATGTGAGGTTCACTGGCAACACCACAAATTGAACAACTAAGGACTGAGAATGCATAGAGGCCCTTTTTTTTTTTTGTTAAAAATTCCTATGAATAAATATGCAAGCATAATAATTAATACGTTGTTTTCAACTGCAATGCTACTATTTTCATCCCAAATTTTACACCAGCACCTATTTCAACATTTCCTCTACTGTTTGAGGATGGATGCATGACATCTGTTGCACATTACAAACTAGCAGTACTCAATTACAAAGATTTTTATCTGTTTGGAGGAAAATGTAGGAGGAATATGTTCTTCTGCAAAGAGTTACTAATACATATGCAGATTTACTGGGTAAAAGACCTTGCAAGAGTAAATAGTGTCCACCAATTTACCCACAAACACATTTTAAGAATTAGATTGAAATTAAATTGAATGCAAAAACCTTTTGCATCAGGTCCTAAGCAAAAAACAAAACAAAGGCAGAAATCACAAAGTTCAAATCTTCTGTACTCAAGGAAAGTACTTCATGAGACATTATCACACAAAGCTGTCTTCAGGAGGTAGACACAGTTCTTCAGCAAAACTAGAAGACTTCAAACTACTCCAGAAGAATGATTTGCAGTTTAGCATCACCCCACCTACATCTCTCTCATGAGAAGCCAGAATACCAAAGGAAATAAAACACAACACAGTAATACACCAAAACCACACAAAACACCCTAAAACCAGCCCCATCTTCCCCCCACACACCTTTTTTGCAGTGAAGCAGCCAAGAGGGAACAGTAAAAGAAGGCATGGTTAGTACAGACTCTAATTAAGGGTGAAGGATGGATGTATCAAACAAGCTCATTCTGCCAACTTAATGATTCAGCTTAAAGAACTGGGAGTTTTCCTCCTGACTTCTGTCAGAGTCAAGTACATCTGCTGAGTGCATTTGAAGATTCTGCCTCTTGTATGATAACCTTTTCCTCTGCACACAAGAATTACCATTGAGTTCAGCAGAGAATGATCACAGAAAAGATAATGCTAGTTTTGTGGAAAAATCAATCATGGTCTGCAAAAAGCTAGACACAAATGACTTAATATTTTCCTGTGAACCAAGTATTTATATATATATACACACACACACATCAAGGTAAAGGTAAGATATGAATGAATGGATGGATGGATGGACGGATGGATATACACCAAGGTAAAGGTAAGTACCACAATTTAAGTACTTCCATTCATTTAGCTGTCCTCACTTGATTTTAAAGAAAATACCCTTAAACCCAAAAGAAAATGCTGAAAAAAAATTCAAAGCAGACAGCGGTGTGTTTTCAGCTTTGGTATAAATCAAATAGATTAATAAAGAAACAGAATTTGAGCTTTCAACAAACCTATTCAAAGTTGATCATATTTCACAAACAGGTTTCCAGTTTTGCTTTTATAAATTATGGATCATTAACTCTCAAGCACACCAGTGTGCAAGGTTCATGAGATGCATGTGGAGGTTCATTCAGGTCTCTGACCATATATGCAAGTTTATCAACAACTCCAATAACCACAGCACACAAAGAGATTGGTTCAGTTGTGCTCACTAACACAGCAAGCACTTGTTACCCACTTAAAATCTTCTAAGAGGAACTAGTTTCACTCCATCAAGTAACTCTCCGTAACTCCAAGAGGAAGCTCTAATTACTTACCTGTGAACATAATGCAACTGATGAACTGAATCGATGGCTATCACCATTTCAGCCAAATAAAAACGAGCCATATCTTCAGGGAGTCTGTCCTCAAACTTGCTGAGCAATGTAAGCAGGTCTCCTCCAACATAGTAATCCATAACCAGGTACTATGGAGTGGGAACAACAAGAGAACAGAGTGAGGGAGGGGGAAAAAATCACAATTTATTGGGTGAATAAAAGACTAAATATTCATTGAAGCATAAAAACTAATTCACTGCAAAAATTATTATGGACATAAAAAAACCCAATCAAGATGCTTAGGTGCTCTGAAAACAGTAGTCACTTCAGCTGCAGTTTAGCATTTAGCCTACTTGAATAATTTTCATATTTATACCTCCCCAAATATATTAAGCCTCATGACAAAATAGTATCAACTTCATCCACAGTCCCATGACCAAATATGAAATATTTAAATCCTCTGGATTCCCTTATGAAAAGAATGCCTTTTGTTAGAAAGCTAAAGAAGTAAAAGTTTTAAGTACAGATCTGTAAAAATGAAACAAGTGTGTATATTTGTAATCTCATTTATGTTGCCCTAATTTCCAAGGCTTTCCCTTCCCTTTCTTCCTATCACCTTCTTTTCCCTTAAACAAATTACTTTGGAGAGCAAAGTTTTTAGATTATTTAGAGAAGCATTTCTAACCTAAAAACTATTTAGATTAAGGCAAAACCTGAGAGACTTCCAATGACCCACAGTATAATTCCAGAAACTGTTGACATTACACATGATACAGGACCTGGCAACATAAAATACATGTCACCTTCTCTAATTAAAAGGATGGAGAAAAATATTGATTTCTTATATATTAATAAAACATAAAACTTGCCAGCCATAAAAGTGGATGCAAAGACGTTAAAGAAATCAGAGCCTTTCTGCATTTTATTGTATTTACAGAATAAAATGCCACTTCTTTTAGCAACATAGTTAACACTACTGGAAAAAGTGAAACTTAAGTGTGATATTCAGGATTAATATATTTTAGCTTCATTTAGTTTGTTTTTAATTATGAAACAGTGCCCGAAAGGCCAAATGGGGGAAAGAAAAAAAAAATCCAACTAATTATAGCTAAAAAACTTACTATTAACATTCTAATTTAACACACACTGCTAAAACATTATTTTCAAACATCATTGTGGACAGGTTAATTAGAATCACAGAATATCCTGAGCTGGAAGGGACCCACAAGGATCACCAATGTCCAGCTCTTGGCCCTTCACTGGACAGCCCCAAGAATCAAATCACACCCCTGAGAATAAATTTCCACTAGACTCTCTGAAAGTCTTTGCTTAGAGCCCCAGTCTGTTTCCAGGAAGGCAGCCTAACTGCATTTGAAGCAGTGACTCTTAAGAAGACCATAAATAATAAACAATATTGCAAATGTAATAAAGAATACCCCAATTTGTTTCTTTAAAATTCTGAAAACACAGCCTAAAGGGACTATTTATATCAGTTGCGCTAACATGTTTGCCTTTCCCATTTTTAGGAAAAGACACTAAAATAGGAAGGAAAAAATCTGCAGAATTATGCTAGCTCTAGGGAAGTTGAGGGGCAGGCAGAAATCTAACACCTGTTTCTTTTCCTCATATTTTCCATAACAATAAAGGTGATGAACAAAGATTTTAACAGCTTGATACAGAATAACGTGGGTATCTCATTGATTCCAAGTGCACAAGAAAGCACAAAAGGCATTTCCACAAGATTTTAAATGTGTTGATAGTCAAATTTTCATCTGTTGCTTTGTGACAGGAATAATGAACTTCTTAAATTAAGCTCACAACCCTTGCAGAAGATAAGTATCTTCTATTCAGTGGTGCTCCTTCAGGAACAAGACTGATTGTATAAATTTCTTGTGTTTTACACTTTTAGAAAATGCATTAAGCCTTTGGAACTTCAGATACTGATTACCAAGTGATTCATTGCACAGACATCTCCAAGAGCTGAACTTATTGTTTTGAATGTATATTGAAAAAAACCTCTTCAGATTCTCCTAACTGATGTGGGATCATTCTTCAGCACTTTGAAAACCTCTGCAACACTTAAACTGTAACTCAGGGTATTAAGCTGTGCAAATGAAGTAAAACACATGTGCAGGAATTACAGTTAAATCTAATAACGAAATTATACGTTAAAAAATTCTGTCAAATATCCATGTTCATACTAAAAACAGGGGGGTTTTTTAAGCCTTAAAATACTTTCTAAATAGTAATAAAAAAATACTTTCTAAATGTACACAATCATCCAGATCTACCCAAGTCCCAAATACTTCTCAAAATGCTACTGTATGACAGGAGCATCTTTGCAAGAGAAAGAAAAAGCATAGATTTAAGAATTCTAAATTCTAGTAGCTATTGGAAGCTTAAAACAGGAATTTAATCCCAAAATCAGAGATTCATTTGGAATGGAAGGGACCTCTTCAGACCTCATCTGCTCAAGTAGGGTCAGCTAGAAAAGGCTGATGATGACTGTCTCCGGCTGGGGTTTGAGTACCTCCCAATAAAGAAGGGTTTTCTTGTCTTCTGATGAAACTCCATGGATTTCAGGCTGTATCCAGTGGCTCTTTTCCTTTCACCAAGCACCAGTGGGAGAAATCTGGCTCCCTTGTCTCAATTCCCTCCATGGGGTGTTCACACACGTTGATGATAACCCCCGCTCTCTATCCTACATTTACTTGGGCTGAAGAATCCCAGCTCTTCTCACAGGAAGGATGCCCCAGTGTCTCAGTCATCCTTCTGGCCTCACAACAGACTTGCTCCAGTAGTTCCATCTCTCTTTTGCCCTGGGGAGCTCAGACCTGGACACAGCACTTCAGGTCCAGGGCTGAGCAGAGAGGAAGGACTTCCCCTGACCTGCTGGCAACACTTTTCCTTGAGCCCAGAATACTCCTGGCCTATTTTACTGTGAGTGTGCATTGCTGCCTCATGGCTAAGCTTGTTATCCACCAGGACCTCAAGTAAAGCTGCTTTCCAATCACCTGGGCCCCAGCATGTACTTGGTTTCTCTTATTATACACCCTAGATGCAGGGCATTGCTTTTCCCTTTGCTGAAATTTGTGAGATTTCACTCTCTCCAGTTTGCTGAGGTCCATCCCAAGGAAAACAACAGTCACTGCACAACCACATCTACTGCTCAATCTACACAGATTTTTTTTTTTAAAGGCCACTTGTGTTACACACAATTTTAATAAAAAGCATATGGAGGACTAGTGATGATACAAACTCTCAGTACCACTGATATTCTACCCAGCAGGCTGCAGAGCTAGCTCCTGACAGCAGACTATCAAAGATGAAGAACAGAACCTGCTCTGTGCTTAGTGAAAACAAGGAAAATGGCAAGAATAAAACAAATTCTAGCAGACTGTTCTGGAATACATAATATTTTCCTTGAAATGCTCTTAATGATAAGATCAGAATTACACAATACATGAGATTATTTTTACTGTCCACATTAGCAAAGCAGGAAGCTGGCTGGGAGGTATTTACATCAACAGTTAAGACTTACAAATGCAGAGCCCCATTTCCATAAAAATCTACCAAAATCCATGGATCCACAAGCATCTGAATTGACAGAAGAAAGTGCAATACAATGGCAAAAACCACTACAGGTCTGCAGGGTCTGCTATACAGGTTTCCCTGTATAGCACTTTTTGTATAGGACAGACTGGAAGGAAAAAACTACTGCGGCTGTACAGTAGATTTAAAAAAAAAAATTAGAATTGCTAATGATAGAGAATCCAAAGCACAGGGCAATAAAACCCAAATAATCAAAAGCCATCAATACAAGGTATAAATATTACCAAAACTGTATCACAATCAAAACATTTTTAAGTGGGAAAGATTTTATAGAAAATTGGCCACTTTTCTACATATTAGTTTCTTTTTGCGAGTCATTCAAAATACTCAAAAATTAAATAACATGAGACATTTTAATCTACAACTACAGCTTCAAACTCTTATTTATGAGCATTTAGTAGCATTCTTGCTGCTTTACTGTTTTGTGACAGCTTACTAAGTTTAAATCCTCAAAACAGTAAGTTGTTTCAAAACAGGTCTACTCCCAATTTCTCTCTGTAAAACAGTAATCAGCATGGCTAATCATGAAAAATTAAAATAGAAAATCTATGTTCATAAGTGCACTTTTAATTTTATGAATCCAATTAAACTGGAATGACAAACTATAAGAAAGAATATGCAGAGAGGCCAAAGTTTATCAACAAATGCAAAGTGGTTTAGAAAACAAACCTGCCTTCCTGAGGTATTTATAGCAAAACTTTCAAGATTTCTGACCAATCTCCACCCTCCAGTATTTTATGGAAAAATCACAGATCCTCACATGGTTTGTATAGTCCAGAACACAAAATTAACAAATAAACTACTTTTCTGTTTCAAACCAACACTCTGCATTACCACACAGATATATATATATAAATACATGTATATATAAAAGCAACACTCACTAAATAGTTTTCATCCTGGAATGCATAATGCAATGTTGTGATCCACTGGTTATCTCCATTCACTAACACATCTCTCTCTTCTCGAAAACAGGCTGTCTGAAGGGGAGAAAAATAATTCTAGGCTTTAGGTAAAATATATAAAGAAAAACATTTAGCAAGCTGACTGTGTTTTGACATTAGATTTGGGAAAGGGGAAAAACCAAAACTGCCTCTCAGTTAAAAAGTTATTTATTACACTATCCAAATATGACAAAATCTAAAAAAAAATAAAATATATATATATATGAGAGGAGACCACCTTCTTCAAATTTAAGCAGTTGTACTTCTCCGTACTGTTAAGTGAGGCCAAAGGATAAATAAGCTGCTGCTTCCCATTATTTAAAATGTCAAAATCTTGATGTATCAATAAAGACAGAATAGCAATGTATGATTAAGAAAATCAATAATGGCATTAGCTAATTGTAACTGCTCTAGGAGTCAAAGAGCTGGAATCTGGAGTCCTGTGTTGTTGTTTTATCTCATCATGGTGCTAGCCTAGTTTTACACTTGAGTTCTCACATACAGTTCTTTTAATTTGAAAGTAGCTGCCAATAACTTCATGGAGTCATCACTTGATAATCATTAACTACTTTCTCCACACCCCTTGCTCAGGAAAAGCAGGGAGAAGCAAATATTGCTCTTGCCAGGTATAAGCTGTTGATCAGACATCCCAAGAGGTTTTCCCCTCCATACACTGGAAAGAAAAACAGGAGGCAAGAGGTGCCTTCATATCAAGTGGAACAGAGGAGGAACAAGAACTGCCAACAAATGTTTTAATTGTGGAACATAGGTTTGTACGAAACAAAAGATGATAAAAAGTGAAGAAAATAACCAAGTGCAAAGCAGCAAGGCATTTAATCCAATAAAGGTCCTGCAACTTGCCGTGAGTAGTGAAAAAAATACCTCAGCAGTAACAGCTTTGAAGAATAACAGACAAAAATGACCAAACAGATGAAAAGCCAAAAAGAAACTATAGCAAAAAATCCCATAAACATTTTGAAGGGAGTGAGTTCTGAAGTGAATATCACAAGAAAACAAGAAGTACCAAACAATAAAGCCAACACACAATTTTGTTCAGAAAAAAGAGATCTAAACAATAGTGCAAAGGAAAGAATAATATTGTACAGGCTCTATTTAGAAGGCAGATGGAGAGTTTGAGAAAAACACAGACCATATTTTATTCCAGCACACTCTGCTCTTCACAAAGATGTTTCATCATTTTGAACCCTGCTCTGTCTCTTCCATCTCCGAGACAGCTAAGTTTAAAGGAAATTCAAGCCTTTGCTTTTATTTTTTCAGTTTGATTTCCAAATCCAATAGGAAAATAGCAGACTTCTGGCATGGCTTTTGGTGGCTGTGAGATTTGGAAAGTGAAGAATGAAAAGTGAAATATCATTTGAGATTGAGATATGCACAAGAATACATGCAGCAAAAACAGAGCAGCAAGTAACTCCTTCCTCCAAGCAAATAAACCATCACAAGTCCTTTTTTTGGTGAATACAGTGAGTAAGAACTATGCAGACCAGGAAAAATTAAGATTACATACTTGAATCATTGCATAATGCAGGAGATAAATCAGTGAAATTTGAGAAAATAGCAAGACATACTTCAAACAAATACCTTCAAAGGTTTTGAATGAAAACTAGACTTGGGGTAGGAGAATGAGCATGGATCATCTTCAGAAGGAAGAAAAGTTGTTTGATGCTTCAGTTTGATTTTCTTCCTTCCTTGTTTGTAAACTCTTGACATATTTCAGAGAGAAATAACTGTGAACTCTTGTTTTCACAAGGATAAATAACAGGTAGTCTCTCTACTTGTTATGACACAATTAATAGGATTGGTTACTAGAGAGTTTATATAATTCCACTTGTTTTTCCATTTTTTGACAAAAGACTGTGCATTCCTTGAGCACTCCATACACCCACCTCTGGGCAGCATGCCTAGAGCTGAAGCAACAGCTACTACCACAGCAGATCACAGCTGAGACAGCAACAGCCAGAGCTGAAGTGGTAAAAAAAAAAAATCCAACAACAACAAAAGAGATAGTAGCAGTGGTTCATTTAATTACTGTAACATGGCTCAATCAGGTTTCTTTAAAATGAAGTCTTTTGTTGTGCATTATTCCAGCATTACATTTCATCTTCCCAAGGCAGTCTCCTTGAACTGTTGGCAGAGACCTCCAGCGGTCATCTGATTCAACTCTGTCACAGCAAAGCCAACTCAGTGCCGTGGTCGTATCTCTCCTGTTATCGTGGCCTTCAAGCAGCAAAGAATTTGACCTGCTCTGCTGTTGGGTGCTCATGTCCTCACAGCTCAGAGTCAGCACCTCCTGGGGATGCTGACTGCTTCCATGCTACCTGATATTTGTCCTGGTCTCTTCTGAGCCTCATCTGGCACCAGCACGGCACACGTGTAACTCTAAGTGACTGTCAACGCTCAGGGTAACGGGTCTGGGAGTGTAACAGCAAGATGTCACACACTTCCAGGTACTCCTTGTATCAGTAACATTCCCACTTCTACATCCCATCTCAACAGTGGCAAGTATTTGGAAAATTTATCCTCTGATATTATACAAAAAAAACCCACTGACTTTGCAACCTGTGTAATTTTGCAGTAGCAAAGTTTTTGCACTCAGAGCTTGCAGCCCTCAACCTAATTCTGGCATTCTCAAGCCTCTTTTGAGTACATACTCCCTTTCTGCTTTTACAAATGACTGCCACTTCCCACACTGTTGGTACAGAGTTATATGAACATATAGATCTATCTATATGCTTCTGATTTTGGACTGCATGATTTTCCTGAGTATCTCATGTTAGTGCAGTACACTGCTAGCAGAGCCAAAATGGGTCATTTTCCCCATCAGTAGTAAGAAGAGCATTCATGACTGTTTAAAAATGACAGGTTACAGTTGCTAAAGGTCATGCTTTATAATGCATTTTCACTCCAGATGGTTCTCTTTCCACTATATACCCATGGGTTACGAATACATGGAAAAACATTGCTGTAATTCTTTTTAGGCTAACGGTTCAGACTTTCAGAAATTCAGCTGGACCCATGGGAAGAGTATTTTTAATACCTTGCATAGAGAAAAATTTCTGAAACCTATTTATAACTGTATGCTAATGAAAAGAAACAGTTTTCAAACTCACTTTAAAAGGGTACATTTAAAAATAAAGTGGAGCTTTATTCCTGGTCTTTTCCTTTTCAGTGAAATAATAAAACTTACAGTAATGACATTTGTCTTGGAGAGAAATACCTCTTTGTATCAAGACTACTGCCAGATTGCTCAGTATCTGAATAATTCCTGATAAAAAGGAAACACATTGTGCACATCTAACCACAATCTGCAAGCCATTTATACTTCTTAATGTGATAACATTTTCATTAAAAGAGACAGGATGTGCACACATCAGAAATTGGCTTTAATTTGTCTGAATACATTTTTTTTAAGAGTGTGATGGTTTCCTATTGATCTCACTTCCTACCAAGATGTAATTAAAACATAAATGAGGAAATCAGAATAAACTTGGAAGCAGATGAACAGCAAGGCAGCTTGAGAGCAGTAAAGTTGAGGTCTCAAATAAAAATTATATATTTATGAGTGTATTTATAGTATGCATAAATGAAGAATTTCAAAGCAAATTAGAGACTTAGATACATGTTCCATCTAAAATTAATACACAAGTATTCTGGTGCAGAGAAAGCATTTAATAAGCTTCCTTTCAAAGGAATCCAGGAGAAATATACCAAGGACTTTGAGAAGTGCAGAGTTGTATAAAGAAAGTAGACAGCTAAGGAAAAAGCAAGGGTGGTGAAGGAGCTGTTCCACCTTTTTCAGACACAAAATGGACTCCAGCTATAATGAGGAACTTTTTATCATATATTTTTGCAGATGAACATTTTTAGGAAACATGCACTCTAATTAATTTGAAACTTTTTATCTTTCTGATTTTTCAGTCCACTCATTGGGCCTTTACTAAGTTCTAACTACTGAGACACTAATGGGCTTGATGAGCTATAGCTCAGCAATTACCTTCTTATAGCTCAGTAACTACCTTCCACCATGGAAAATACTTGCTAAAGACTACATCACCAACTGGAACAAATGCATTAAAAGATCACTTGTGCAGTTGGTAATTTTTGGACAATTACAGAAAAGGCCTAATGTCAAAAACATTCAGCCAGCCCCACAGAAGTCAAGATTCCAGGACATTTAAACACTTCTGATAAATTGCTTTAAGCTTATTTAATATTAATTTTTAACTGCCAGTAAATAGTGAACACTTCCTCCATCCCTCTAATAAACATGAAGACTTTTGGACAGAGAAATGACAATTCAGCAAAGTAAGAGGGGACACAATCATGGAAAACATTACTGCAATCTTACTTCAGCTCTCTTCAGCATCTCCCACTTGTTAAGTATCTTCATGGCAAAAACTTTATCTGCATTTTTCAGTTTTACTACTGCTACCTGGAAAAAAGAAATAAAAGACAAATAAGTTACAACAAGAAAATACATTTTGTTTTCATTTTTACGTAACCTTGCAGTTTTGGAGGTTTTTTCAAGTGTTCTGGATACATTTTCACTGTGCACACAATACCACACCACCAAGAGAGAAACACCTCAATAGCACAGGAAAATTCCAAGATATTGTAAGCTTTCCTTATGTATCACACTTTCCCTATGTATACTTTTTTTCTAGGTGACTGTCAATGAAAACTGGTATTTCTTAGCATCACACTTCTTGCTGTATCATACTGACATGAAGCTCTCTGGCTCTATGCTTTATATTTCTGGACTTCATTCCTACACACTAATTTAAACTTTAAAGCCCTCAGCGAAAAGGTAACAGCACAGCAGCTTCTAAGTCAAGCTAAACAATGTGGTTTTGGTTTTAAAAACAAATAAGACTGTAGATTTGCCATAAAGCAACTTCCACTCTCATTTCAACTAGTGCACTAGATTTTCTTCAAAGACAGTATGACTTCACATTTTTCCACCTGAAGTTCAATGAGCTCTTTATATATGTTGTAAACAACAGGGAAACAGTAAAATGCACATTTTCTAGAGAAGTAAAACTTAACAAAACAAGCCAGCCCAGCTGCCTCTCCTCTCTTCACAGCTTCTGAAACATTAGATGCCATAGGCCTCTGTAATAATAAATTAATGAAGTTCACTGACACCATCCTTTTCTGAGAATATTAGTTTTGTTTAGCTATAATATAAGCTAACATAGAATATTTTTAGGAAAGAGGGAGGGAAGAAGTTTACACAAACTTGTTTTCACAGTTCAGGCTTCCCTGGGTATGGAAAGCTCAGTGTCTTAACCAAAATGGGTATGAAACTGCCACAAACTCAAAGCTGCTGATCAGAACTAGACCAGCATTATCATCCCAACTGCAGAAAAGTTCAACAATCACTTTACATTTTAACAACCATTCCGCAACTATCCTGTTCTGCCTCGTCCATTTCAAAGGAATCTTAAAGGAATCTTAAGACTAAAGCAGATAAAAGTTTATTTCTGTGCACATCTGGTTACAAACCAACATACTGTCACACAGATTATCAACATCTTCATCCTGCAGGCCAGTGACAAAAAAAAAACCCAAGATTGAATCCTACATTCCCTTTACCTTTACATTATCAGTAAACCAGCAATGTGTGAAGACAGTGATAACAGAAAACACAGGATCAGACAGTTTGAAGGAAGTGTCACGCAAACCTCTTTGAACCATCTTCAAATGTGTCATCAGCTGCAACAGCTTCACAAACAAGGCAAAAGCACAGGTTGAAGGATTGCAATACTCTGATGTCTGAACCAATGTGTATCTCACAGTGTAGCTCTTGCCTAGCTACAGAGTCACAGACCAAGCAGCTGTCACTTCCCATATGTACATTATCAGCCCTGCTCTTGACACTGCTGCCTTCTGGGTTGCAGGGGGAGGCAGTGGCAGGGAGATAAAAAGAGGATATAAGACAGAAATGTATTACATTTATTTGTTTAAACTAATTTATGGACTGAAATTTTTAAAGGTTACCTCACATGAGGTTCAAGTTCAGATTTAGAATCCATCAAGGAACTTTCAGATTTGAAAAACAAAAATGGATTATTACTTTAGTCTATAATATAACAACTTTAATTCATAAAAAATGTTTGCTGTGCATGGTAACCCAAGACTGAGAATCACAATTTTTTTTTTGAGGGAAAGATGAATTTTTTGCAGTAATACATAGCCCAGAGTGAGAATTTGATCTTGATTATCCTTTTGCTATAGTATCTAAAACTTAGAAGCTTTGGTAAACCATATCTGTATCAATTTCTAATGAGATATGGCAGGAGGAGAAAGCCTCAAAATTGCACCTAATCAGTATTCAAATTGTATCCTACAGAACTTGGATGGCAGGGACACCCTTGGTGATGTAGCCTGTGGTATGAAGCTACAATGTAGTTGTGCCCCAAAGACCTTTAAATGTTTTAGGACTCTTGCTGGGAAAAATTAAAGGGTTGCTGCTACTAAAGCTGAGTAGCTCCTGCTGCCCAGCATGGGAAGTAAGTTTTTCCTCACCATTAACCACTCAGTAGAGGCAGCCAGAGGCATAAGACAATACAAGTATTTCAAGGCCAATTTCAGGATTTCATTTCTTGCCTGTAGCATGCTCAGTGCAAGGCTGTGTTATTCTGCAAAGGACTTTGCTATTGAAAGACACAGCAAGACTGCACAGCTGCCTAAATTTCCAGTCTCCTGTTCAGCAACAGGACACAAGTGCAGGAGCTACAGCACTGCCTTTGGTGAAGATTTGGCACACAGGCCTTCTGTGGCATGAACAAGGGCTTGGTACCTTCTGCAAATGCGTAACAGCATTGAAGAGTGCCTAAAGAACACAAATAGACTTGTGTTTACCAGCTGTGTTTACAATCAGTCTGAAGCTTTTAGTCTGTGAAAGCCATTAATGTTATTCCATATCAATAACCACCACACACAAAAGATCACAGACATCATCATCATCTTTCTGCAATCACAGCATGTTTTTGGGGGTGTCTCAGTGCTTTATGAAAGTAAATTCTAAAATGCTTATTCCAAGATGGTGAAAGTAAAACCTGACACTTCAGCATTGAGCAGACTGATGTAGTTTCTAATTGTAACAAAAAAAATTCTGAATCCTGATTACAAATCTAGGCAGTGTTTACATATACACAGAGTATTTACTACCTACACAAAGGCACAAATACAGACAGAGTTTTGTTTTGATCTTTTCCCTTCCCTAGTGAAGCTGTCAAGACTGAAGAAAGAGTAATCCTTCCTAGTGATCCTGAAGTGTCTTGCTACTGAAACTTCTTAAAATTAGACTTTCTAAAGGTTGGGGTTTTTAAAAAAAATTATTTCCCTGTGAGCAGCACAAAAAAAAAAAGATTGGTATGTGCTGATGTAAACATCTTCAGTTTAGCTAGATTTGAAGTTTTTTTTCCTCGTCTTCCAACCATTTTCCATACTTCCCACAAACAGCAGTCTAGTTTGGCATGCTGTCAGACACCTTCTGCCCCAAGCTTGGTTATTTGTCTCTGATATTTGTCTGCCCTTTCCCTTTTCTGTAAAAAGCAAAAGCCTTTTACAGAAAAAAAAACTAGAATAGAAGCTATTAAAATTGAAAGAAAAAGAAAAGCAATAAAAGTAGAAAAGAAGATTCAGCATTGGTTTTCTAGTCCAGCAAGAACAAGCACACAAGAAAGAAGGTTACTGTTACTAACTGTATGACAAAAATTAGGAGTAACTAGCTCATTCTGAAGCGACAAAACTTATCTTCAAAATATCAACATAACAACCTAATATTTGCTACAATAAGCATGCACTGAATTTTTTTTCAAAGCTATAACAAAATCAACTAAAAATTTGAGTATTAGATAGAACTTTCACTAAGCTGCACTTTTAGACTGCTGAGGGACACCACTAAGAGCTGTTGCCCAGTTGCTTCACCTTTCCTAGCAGCATTTTTCAGCTCCCAAGTTTAATGTCTTTTTGTTTCGAGTTAGGTTTTTCAAACCCTGCTGCTCAAAGCCAGCACAATGAATTGCTTGAAGCCCACATTATTAATTTTACCATGATAATTCTGCTCCTCCCCCAAGCAAAACATCTGTGTTTTCTAAAGACAGCACTCTTGCACATAATTGTAAATAAGTAAATGCATGCATGCAGAGGGAAGGGGCATGTGAATAATTTGACAAAAAGGAAGCCTTTTCAGAAGGCAGAAAAAAGGGTAAAGGGAAAAACAAAAACTAGGAACATTGAACTCTTACAATTATAAGCAATAACTAGTTTAAACTACTTTTTGTCTGCATTAAACTTGTAAAAACAAAAAGGGAAATATTTCTTGACTATGCAAATTGAAGAAATTGAGTAGCGTAAAATCAAAATAAGAACAAGTCTGAGACTCTGCCAAAGAAAACTCGCACTAACTTTGTAGTCTACAGAATTTCAGAATTATGTTGATTCAGGAGACAAAAATTACCCCTCCCAGTAACCTAGAGCAACCTTGGTCTCATTTATAGTTTGCTGGAAAGAAAATACATTCTTTCAGATTTCTTAATCTGTCTCAGTAAATACAAGTATTGTGCAATTTAATATTAATATAGTTTTTTTTGTAGTTTAAAGTAGCAGTAAAATTTGGTGGTCCTTTTTTAAATTTTCCTCAGTTATTTACTGGTTATTTTACAGAAAAATTAGCAATTTCATACAGAACTTCTTTTCTTAGACAAATGTCTGCGTAGAACTTGTCTTTGTTAAGCCAGCAGGACACATATCCTTCCAAATATTTATTAAATCCTACTTTAAGAACATAAAAACCCAAACATCTTCACTGAAAGAGCTTCATTTTTCCCCTTACTGAAGATTTTGACAATTAATAGAGTCATGTTATCTTCCCCAGATAAGGACTGAGAAAGAAACACTGTTCCTCGAAGAGAAGAAGTAACCACTCACACAGGCTGTCCCCAGAAGAGGACAGGGAAAGTTACATTCTCCCTGTTCATGGGATGATTCACCACAAAGAACTTCCTGAGAAAGAACCACAGTTTCTCTGTGGTTCAGCTGCTGTAGAGTTTGATGCTGATTTAGCAGGCAAAAATGACTTCTCTTAAAAACACAATATAAGGCAGGTTTCATGTATGATCTTTTTGACAAGAAGGCACCAACATCAGCGATTTTTCTTATATTTAAAACAATCTGTAACTCAGCTGCAACTCCTATGGTAGCACTGACCAAGGCTAATCTTTTAAGCAGAAGTGTTTACATCAAAATGGAGATTGCAACATTCTCTGTGGCAGAGGTTTAGACTAAAGATAAATTATCCATGAGTAATTTCAGCCACCAGTCTCCTTTATAAAGAAGCTTTACTCCAGATGGAGCAAGATCAAGAGTGATAAAGCAGCTAAATAAATACTACCTTTTTGTTATTTTTACAGCTACCCAATGATTCTATCTGCACACAGGGATCAGAGTATGTAGTGGCACACACAACAGTAAAAATTCCTCTTCCTAACACTCTACCTAGAGGAGTCTGCTCTTCCATAATCACAGACTAGAAATGACTGATTTTCACTCAAGATGCAAACATGTAAGTGAACCTGAGAACAGCTCTGTCGTCACATGCCAGAGCCTCCAGAAATCCTCTCCTATCACAGAGAACTTCCATTTCCAAAGGCAATCAACGTTTTGATCAGAAAATCTTTTTCTTATTCTTTGGGTTTAAGTTCATGTATATTTTCAGGCAGTATGGAGTACCTCCTGCAGAAGCTTTACACACTGGCCACATCTGCAGTATATTTGGCTATAAAAAACTCAAGGCACTGCTGTACATTACACTGCTCTTTCTACAGTGTACTGCATGAAAAACAAAGCTCATGCACACAAAAGAATTAAGAAAAATGGGGCAGAAAACTAACATTTTAAAGTTTTCTTGACCTAGTGATCAACAGACTTGTCTGGCAAGTTCAAGTAAGAGATAGCTTAATCAGAAGCAGCAAAAAATTGCATGGTTTGACAGCAGTAGGTGACAACTGAAAAGTAAAATAACATCCGCTGAAGTCCTTAAAAGAAATACAGGAAAAATATTCAAAAGTTCATTAAAACAGGAAACTAAATGACAGGAAAAGAGAGACTTCTCTACGTTGTTGAAATGTCAGTATCAATATTTGGCTATTTAAGCTGCTGAAAACTACTTTCAGACTATAGAGTTATGAGGAAAATTAGCAATTATTAGACTTCTAAACCATCAGTTACACACTGATTTCCACCTCCAGTTTGGAAAGAATTAGTCAAGCAAATGATTTATCCTCAGACAGCTGAAATATGGTCCCTCAATCCATGTGAGCCTACCTACTCTCAAAATTCACAAGACTTAAAAAGAGCTGTCAAAAAATGTATAAAACAAAATGTACTTGCATCAAACATTAGGTGAGCCTATAATATCTATTATGGCTAAAGAATGTAAAAACCTGAATATCAGTGTATTGTTATAAACTGTCTCTTCTCCTCAGTGCTGCAGGTTTGCAAAAGAATTACCCAAACCCTTCCACCTCCTTCTCACACATACCTCCCCAAAGGCTCCTCGACCAATCACCTTCAGAATCTCAAAATCTTCTTTATGTAGTCGCATCTGTTTCACTTTAGATGTAAAAGGTTTGGCTGAAACAAAGGGGAAAAAAAAAAGAGAATCATTAAAAAAACCCCAAAAAACAACCCACACAAAAATCATAGAACAAGGTAACAGTAACACAAAATAGATGCAATCAGAGGCCTAAAAACAAGGGATCATTTTGCTTATATACCTGTACATCCTAAAGGAATATAATGAAGTTCAAAGCTAGAAATAACGAAGTAAGAACTAAGTCAAAACTGCTATGAGAAAAAGGTTTACGAAGTAAGCTTGCTTTGCCTTCTTTGAATTAAAAAAAATGGAGTCAAGCTGACTGTATTTTTCCATGCACTTTTGAGTTCACAGACATCCACTGCATCTGTGCTGTGTAAGTCTGGTTGCAAAAGCAAAGCCTAGTATAATGAGTTCACTTTGGACAATATTAATTTATTTGCCAATCAGCCACACAATACTGTATTCAATGAGAAATTAAAACGGTGGTAAGTGGTAAGTGGAAGGGCAATATTGGCCTACACAATGTATTATGCAATGTTTTTTGAAAAATACTTCTTCAAGGGAAAACTTAATAGTCAATTCTTGGTTTTGGAAGGAAGAACAGTTGCACTCAAGACATTATTAACACTTTCAGTGAAAAAACTGAATGCATTTTTAAGTTAAGCTTCATTTCCTTCTTCTTTTTTTCCCCTTCTTTTAAAATATATTTTAAAGCGGTAAGCAAAATAATGTATTGTAATCCAGACAAGTAAAACCCCAGCACTGTTTGCAGTAAAACAGTCTCAAGAGCACTATTCCTCTCTTTTAGCCCCATTTAGCACTAAAATTAACCAGCCCTTGTTCATTAATACATGTTGTTGCATGCATGCAAAACACGTGCAAGTTACTAATAATTCTACATCAAAATATACATAGCCCAACCCTCAGTAAAAAAAAAAAAAATTAAAATTAAAACTTGAAGTAAGTTAGCAAGAAAATGAGTTCACAAAATTATTGTTCTAAAGGCACATTCAATACTTTACACAAATGAAATCCTATTACTAAACCAGATACTTCAGTAAATATGGTTCATACAAGAAGGTTGTATAATCAGGACTGGGATGGGTCTCCAAAACACAAATTCAATTTCTGGCTCAAAGACAGTCTAGCTCAATGATCCCAAACAAGCAACTTGAGATATTTCACCCAGTTTCACATCTATGAAAAGGGGACAGTATTTTTGTAACAGACAAGGCACTGACAATCTCACTGCTGAATCACAAAACCCAAAAAGGCACATTGTAAAGTCACCATTTTACAAGGCCCATAAAAACCTTACTAGCTTGGGCTTTCAGGGTACAGAGGCCCATCTAGGTCCATTTCTCCCTCTACAGAGGCTGATGGAATCAGTGCAGCTTTACTTGCAGGGAAGAGTTGTGACAGGCATCATATTGCAGGACAATTTGTTCAGAGTAACATTTCTAAACAGAAGTGGGGAACTGTTTTCAGAAGCTCCAAAAGCAAATGACCCTAAGTAAGAACCAAGTCAAATAGACCTAAACACATTTAAGAAACCAAATTTGGCTTCTCCTAGAATTCAGAATTTTCTCTTTCTATTGTTATGAAATAATCCTGTTAAAACCCTATAATTCAATTTAGAACTTTAATATTAAGCCATGCAGCCCTTCAAGGCACTACAGCATCCTTGTCCAGAAGCATACTACCTTCTGTTCAGCAAAGCAACCTTACAAACTGAGTCAAGACACAAGCTACCTGTAGTTTTGATACCTAAAACCCCCCCACATAACATTTTCATCCTAGTCAAAGTAGCTTTCTAAACCACATCTGTAGAATAATGACACAAAAATGCAGCACGTGTTTACAGCACAACTCTTCTAACTTTTGTGGTACAATAGATGAAATCCTTTAAAAATCTCAGTGGTTCCAAAGTCTGGACCTGGTCTCTTTTTTCTGAAATTTCTCAGATACCAGGAATCAATTCTCTGCCAGGAATTACATCTGTTCCAACTAGAGGAACATCAGCTTATGATTACAAAAAGCCAGCGTTAGGTCCAAATACTGAGGATGCAGCCATACAACACTGGAATTTTCACTGCAGTGCTACTTTTGCTTTACATTTATAATAACTTTATTCAAAATATTGAATTACAAAATTAAAATACAAGTTTAATATCACATTTTAAATACTGCTAAAATGCAATTTAAACACAAGTATATAACTCAAGTTCACAGAGATTCCCCAAACTTTCAAGAATTTTTATTCTTTAAAAGAAAGGTCTTGTAGTAGAAAAAGTGATAAGAAAATGTACTGCCTTACTTGGACAGCCTGAGCTGTGCTACAATAAGTGACTGAATACAAATATTAATACTACTGACTAATACTACTGAACAAATTAAAACAAGCCATTAGAGCATTTTAACTTGGAAAACAACTGATTGAAAACAAACATGTAGTTCTCAACTCCAACATTTTTTGACCATTATAGGCCTGGCTAGAGTACAAGGCAAAATTTCTTGCTAACAAGCAACAGCATAGCTGTTTAAACCACAAAGCTCTTCCTCACTTTATATTGCAAGGAAAGGCTGTCATTCTTTAATTATTATGTTCTGAAATCTTCCAGGGTTCCCATAGGGATTCTGGAAAAATAAACATCACTATAACTACTTCAGTCAAATAAAGACGACAAAAATAGGTTTGGAGCAGGTTAAATGATTTGTAGTATCAGCATTAGTGGAAAAGTTTGTAAAACCTCCCTCCTCTGTAACTTTTTTATCACATCAAGCAGAGATGTCAATGTAGAGCCAAGCAGCTCTTGGAAGAAAAGTTAGAGCCCTGGGAAAAAAAAAAAAGAAAGAAAAAAAAGAGAGAAAAAAAAAGGGGATGGGGAAAAAAAAAAAAAAAAGAATTGCCCTAGGAATGTGCTGCAAATAGCTTGTTCCAAAAAAGGTCAATTTGCTTTATCATCAATGTTGTTTGTCTACTGTGCAAACATCTGCTGCTCTTGTGGCAACAGCAATGTTAAGTATAGAAAACTTGGCCTGGCCTGGGGTCTTGGAAGGCTCTCTTCAGACAGCGTTTCATCCACGCAGCTTTCCAGACTAGGAGGTTAACAGGCAGACCTTTGGCAAGCAGTTTGCAGTGTCCTACAAGCTTTATAGAGAGAGCAAACAGGCCAGGGAATGCTTTTCCAAACAGTGTGCTCCAAGGGGTCCCTGAAAAACAGATTTGCAAGAACACAGCCCTCATTTACACCCCCATCTTCCTAAACAGAATCAGCACAAAGTTAACACAAAACAACACCCTCTTTTTCCACAGGAGCTGTGGTTTCTTTCATGGTTGATATGAGAGTGACACACTTTGCAGATTTTTCAGAGGCAGTATGGGCATTTCCTTTGGTGCTTCATTCAGCCTACATAAATACACAGGGGCATAGATGATTTTTTCCACACACACATCCCTTTTCAAAGTTGCTAGCCATGTGTGATACAGATTAGGGAGCAGCAGTTTGCTGTGCCAAAGAGAACTCTTCCTCCTCCAAACGAGGGTAAGTGTGGGCAGCCTGGCCACTGCCTCCTCCTGCCGGTTTTCAACTCACAAGAGCTGGAAGTTCATTATATAAAACTTTCCAGCATGTTCTCTATGGCCACACATTGACAAATCATACACAATGTTCATGGAGGAGGCTGCTGTGAAAAATACTCTATGTTATCAATCTCTGTGGAGGAGATGGAGAGATAAGACTTGACCTATAAAATCTGTTCTGTGAAAACACTTGGCCACTCCACCTGGCCCGTACTTCCCATCTCACCCTGCCTGGGAAAACTGTGCCACCACCCTCTTGGCAAGATTCCTTGCACTTATTCAATCAATTACACATGGCAAGGAAAAACAATCTCCCAATTCACCCTCAGGGCAACCAATGTACTGATGCAGGAAGCTAAGCTGCATTTTCAAACAAGGTGAACCTGCCATGACTATTCTTTCAATTTATTTACGTTTCTATGGGGTTTTCCCCACATTTCATACTCCAGCCATTCATTCCATTTATGCCTACAATGCATATAAACAATAAAATTCAGTAAAAGGGGAATACTACAAGTATTAGAAATTTAGATATTTTTTTTTCTGGTTGAAATTTAACCAGAACTCCATCAGAAGTAACATGTTAAACACATAGAAAAACACTCAGGAGGAGTCTAGTTGCCAAGCCAGGCATGCAGAGGAACATATGTTCTACCCCCTGGCCCTGGAAAGGCAGGATTTTATTATAATTACAACAACCATCCAGCAGAAGAGAGGCAAAACAATGAGCTCTGCAGTAGTGACACTGAGCTTCAACAGTCTGTTTATCATATTTACAGTGGGGAAGCGGTTATTAGCATTACTTACAGTCTATTTATTAATAAGAGGGTTATGTTTTAAACTCTTGGAGATAAAAGTCCACACCTTCCAAAGAGCTGACACGGGGGTGGCAGTGACATGGTTGATAGTCCAATGCAGTTTAGTATTAGGATTAGACCAAATGACATGAAAATAGTAAAACAGCTGGTTTGGATGCTTCATTAGCAAAGTCAGTCTCATGCTCCTGCCTTGCTGACTCTCCCTCCAGCTCCAAGTTTCTGTCTGCAGAGCTCGGGCAAGGCTAGCCCTGGAATTCAGATTTTCCCAGACTAACCTGCTGGGGGTTCCTGCTTCTCCCTCACCTGCCAGTGCCCCTTCCCCTCCCCAGCACAGCACTGAAGGGACCAGGGGTGCTGCAGGCATGGGTTCAAATTGAACCCAAGTGAGATGAAGATCATGTTGACTGCTAAAGAAAGTGCAGCAGACTTGGAGCAGCAATTGGGAATGTGTCTCCACAACGAATTTAAATAGAAAACATAACAAGACAGTGCTCAAGAATTCCTCTTGGTGTCTTGCTGGTGCTGAATTTACTTTTGGATAAACAAGCTGGCTAACTCTGCTAGGAATGAAGACTTTACCCTTGAATGACAGGTTGCAATAAGATACCCATATCTCACTTCCCAAATTACAAAACACTTCCTTAGTGATCAGGCATCCCACAGCAAACCCAGCCTTCTGCCCACTGCACTGTCTAATGTAAAATGCCATGTCAAGCCAAAGATACAGAAATTAAAAACTGTATCCACCAGAATTATCAACAACAACGGCGAAAGTTCATTCTGAAGGAAATAGATTGGGAAAGAAAACAACCACCATGGGAAACTAGTCACATGCCATTTCAAGACAGAAACCCCTTTGCTTCACTAGCTAAAAGTATCTATTAAAATACATACAGAGCTTCCCCATGCAAATGAGAGAAAACACATAATCTAAGAGATTGTCATTTAACTCAATACCAGAAGGGTCCCTAAGTCTTCTTAGGGCTGTCTTGAGGAAAAAAAAACCAAACAAACAACAAACCTAAACTCAACCACCCCAACAAAAAACCCCACCACAAACCCAAAGCAGAATAATATATTGACAGCTCTGTTTTTTTAAGTGTTCTGCAGTTTTGAAATTTTGGCTAAATTCCTGAAAGGAACTTCACAAGTATTTCTACTTTACAAGCTTGATCCAAACCTAAAGTATTTATTTTCCACTGGCTTCTATCAGCTGAGATTATGAAATGTGTAAATAGCATTTTTGAGTTTAGACAGACCATAGCCAGAGCTTTCAAAAAACTCCAGAAAGGAGGTGTGAGAGAAAACCACTCCCCAAAAAAAACAGTCTTTCTCCAAACAAAGGGGAAGTAATTGACAATCAGCAAGGCAGAGCTGCTTAAAGCATAATTTGAGAGGAGATGGAAAAGAAATCTTTCCTCTCCACCCACCTAAGGTTGGCAGAATAGCCAAGAAGGTTTTGTTGCAGTTTCTGCCAGCTCTCTGGAGGAAATCGGGGTGAAACACTGCAGTCAACAGCGATAGCAGCTGAACCACAGAACATTAGTCAAGACAATGTAAAAAATAAAAGCCACAAATACTCTTCTCAGTTTAAACAGTTAAGATTCAGTTTTCACTCCCTCAGAACATTTTTGACATGTTTTCCCTGATGAACAGTTAAGCGCCAGCATCTCTAAGTACAAGTTAAGAATCTGGCATTTTCCAGGAATGAGAAGCATGTCCACAAATTCCTGTACTATGGTATAGACAGACACAATATTCTGGATCCTACTGTGTTTGCATCAAGGTCAAGTAGAGACCATCCAGCCAACTTTGGCTACAGCTACCACAAAATATTCTTCAACGGGAACTTCAAAATCAGGGAGAAAAATAAAATACCTTTCCCAAACATACTGGAGTAGTTCTGGTTTTTCCTTCCCCAGACTCAAACGAAAAATAATCCCTGTGTTCACAAAACACCCGCTGCAGATCTGGACAACACTTCTATACCACATCAAGATATAGCCATTATTTTTTTTATATTACCATTCTTTCTCATCCCAAGAATTTCAGCAAACCACCCTATGTTTAAATATTATTATACTAGCAGCAAAGTGAAATATTGAACTTTAATTCATCCTGCTGTGGATTGGAATTCTAGAGCAAGACTTAACTGGTTGTGCTACAAGACTGCTGTTCCACCTATTAAAAGAGGGTAGAAATGCTTTGAGAGCAAACCAAGAGCAGACAGGAAGAAATTTTGTGACATTTAAAAACCCTGAAAGGTTAAAACAAAGGAGAAGTAAGAAGGTGGCCTTACACTTTACAAAGCAGAACACGGCTTCAACTCCATCCCTCATGCTGTCCCAGAACTGGAAACAAGTCAATTAAAATTACACTTCCAACAGCCAAGCTTAAACTTCACATTCCCCAATGTCTGAAAAATAACTCAGTATGCTGGTATTTGACTGCCAAAAATGCTGGACATTTCAGCTGTAAGTACAATCAATCAGACCTGTGTTTAGAATTACTAAATGATCTGAAAAATCAAAATAAATCAGGCATCAAAAATGAATACTTTAAAGAGAATTCTTAGTTCTTCAAAGCATTACTTTTTCTTATGTGAAGCAGATATAACACCTTCTAGTCTGACTAGACTCTGAAAAAAGAGGTGTTTGTAGAACAGTGTGTGTTGATGAATATCAGAGGAAAAAAAAATCAAACATTGCAATAAACAGAGCATGCAGCCACTCTTCAGTGAGGGGGGGAAGGGGGGGAAGAAAAGAAAAGGGGAGGAAGAATGTGTCAAGTAACAGCACTCCACTCTGAAGACCAGCTACTGTTTTAACCACAGCTAAGGCCTGAAATATGTACTTTCTCAAAGCAGTTGCAAAGGTATCAGTAATTTCATTGTTTCCTTTGTTCTGCATTTATGTTTTTGCACCCCTCAATAAAGAACTGTTCAATACGTATTTGATTCATAATTCAAATAATCCTCTCAATTAAAATATAGAAATGAGCCCACTCTAGAAATCCTGGTGCATGCTGTACTAACATAGAAATGTTTTATTTCTAGAAGAAGGCCAGCAACTTTAGTCTACTGAGTCCCCTGCTCAGTTTCCTGGGTATTTCACAGCACTGCAGCAAGTCTCCATTTCTGAAGCTATAGAAAGAAGGATTTTAAGGGATACTGCCTCACACTCCCTTCTCTTGCCTCCCTTTCACCTCAGAATTTTAATTAAAAGAAAATATCTATATAAAACAAATATACTGAGGTCAGGCATCTAATATTCTTTTGCAAATACTGAGTGTCTCGTTACATCTTACATGAGCAACTAAATTTTTGCTTTTGAGGAGGAAAAAAAAGCTGTAAAAGCTCTGTAAAACTTAAAGCACTTTTAATATTTTTAATTAGTTAAATGATACGCTCTAATCCTTGTGAGAAGGGGAATGAGCACTCTCTCCACAAACTTTCCTTCTCTAAAATGACTCATTTGTGTAGCCATATATTCTTAGCCAACACTTACACTCAGAACTTGTCAAAATGCACACCTGTCAAGTCTCACACAGCATACAAATTATTTGAGTCCTGTCTCTCACTCCTCCACTATGGCACTTTCCCCCCCCCAATTCTCTGCACATCCCTGCAGACACTTCCCACCAAGCTGAAAGGGCCTCAGAAGAAGGACAGTAATGTAGTCAAACCCAAAATAGCAGGCAAATTTCGCTTCAGGACACCTCTGGCAGGTGCCCACAGGATGAACATGAACATGTACCAAGATACCTTGTTTCCTCTTTAAAAGCATGGCACAAACCTGCTCATAAAGCACTTCATTTACTCCAGGTTTCACTGACACTTGTTTGTATTTGCATTCCAACACAGCTCTAATGCCCCAAGCAGAGCTGGAGAACTTGTACAAATGCACACAATAACACTCCTATTTTGGCCTTTATAGACAATATTTGAAATGAAAATGTTATGAAGCCCTGCATTCATGACACAAAACTGAATTTCAAATATTAAAATACAGTTAAAATTCAGAAAAGCAAAACCAACTTCAATATAATGTACGTCAAAAGAAAATATGAAAAAGTATACTGAGTAGGAACTTGGTGTTGTGAGAAGGAATTTTATCTAGATTAAAATAAGGTTCATCTCCACAACTGCTTTCTACTGAAATTTCAAGTTCCCAGTCACAAAAAAAAAAAGAAGAAACACTTTCCCTATGTCCACAGAAATTGTTCCAACTGGACAGCTTAAGCTACTCTTCCACCCATACCTCACACCATTTTAAATGCCATCACCCTGTACTATTTGTACTGTAAGAACTGCAAACTTACTCATTGCTTGCTCCTTGTATTTCAAGCTGGGTAATGCAATTGAACAGGTACATTATTGTCTGGTTCTTTTGCATTGACACAAGGATAAAACAACTGCAATTCAAAATTAAGTCATGTTTCACGAACTGTTCTTAGTTTTGTGACATTTCAGGGAGTTATGACATTAACAGCAGCCCTTTATTAAAGAAACCACACTCCTTAAAAGTCTCCGAAGATCCTAGAACTTCAGCACTCTTCCAGAGTTACCTTAAAACTAATGCAAATAAAATAAAAAAATAATTAATCATTTGAAAGTTCGGTACCATTAGGATGTAAATTGCCTGTAATAAACTTGATTTGGCTCACTTGAGAATAAAAACCGTATCATAAAGCTGAAGTACCTAACTGTGCACCAGATCCGGCACTCTATTTCCCAACTACAATCATTTCCACCTTCTTCCTGATTAAGTGATCACTGGAAAATAATGCTGGCTAAGATATTTTTATTTCGACCACACGTCACCTCATGGCAATTTTAATAATTTTATCCTCAGTGCTGCTGAATCATTAAAACCTGTTGCTATTGCAAACCATCCCCATTAACATAAATCAAACTTTCAAGAGAATCTTCACTGAAGAAGACAAATACATTTCCCAACACCTGTAACCAACCTATAATAAATACTTTCTGTAAGCAGGAAGTTCCTACAAAAACCACATTTGTCTGTGAGCACACATGCAGGTGTTAAGATTGCTTTGATCCACACCTTCTTTGTATCACCAAGCTTGCAGGAAAGAATAATTCTGGAACCCAGAGGATGGATTTAATTATTTATGATACCACAGAGAAACCTGTGCCTCTTTTTAAATAAGTATCTTGGTTCTGGTTTTAGGCACCCTTAATGGTTATATTACCTACACACAAAATATTTTCAAACAGGGCATATGGTTTCAAATTGTCCCTTTAGAATTCCTAATGAATCAAGTGAAGGGATTCACTAATGGTGCACCTGAACTGACTTTTGTGCTACTGAGCATGTCACTTATTTCAGTATCCCTGTCAATGACACATCACAAATAAGAGAGACCTCAAATCCATGAACTCTTACACACAAATATTTGTAAGGCTGAGCCTGAATGAAGAGTTATCTTTCAGTAATTTTGTAAGAAAATACAATTATTTGGTTTTATTTATCAACTTAAGATCAAAAGAGGAGGCCACAAGTGAAATGAACAATCTTTCTGTAAAGAAAGATCTGTAAATCTTTCCGACTGATCGGTTTCGTTTCAAACTATAAACCAATCAAAAAGAACAATTAAGATCAAGACAAACTATTCTTCATTTCCAAATTCTAGACATATTTTCAAAATTTTGCAAGCTTTTCCCCCTAAATACAGACAGGAAAGATGCTCTTATATGAATCTGATTTACTGGAGAAGAAATGTTTTGCAAGTTGTGATCATAAACACATAAAATATCCACTGAGTCCTGAAAATTCTTTGAATGCTTTTACCCAAGTTTTATCTCAAAAGTCTTGTTTATTAGAAACTTAAAAGGAAAAATCATGGCAGACATAGCCCACACAAACAAGTTTCAGATAAGTAATGGGATAATACGGAAGTTGGGTACATTTTCAGGAGAGTGCAGAAAACAAATTTTTAATTTCTAAAAACAGCAGCAGTTTTAAGAACAGAGTCAGCTACCTCAATAAATCAACCCCACCTCAGAAGAAGGCAACATTCAAAAATTTTAGTTAACACTTATTATTTTTAAAAATTAGCAATCTACTTCATAAAAATACTCAAATGGAAACTGCACTCTAATAAAAATAGATTCCTGGGAATAAGACATGTTCCAAATATAAATCATAATTAAGTCATAAGCAAAATGAATGGTAGAAATTCATTACTCTTCACTCTGAAATTAGTTTATAAAAGGTTTGATCTATGAAAAAAGTCCTTGCAGGGATGTGAATTCATAGCTCACATTTTTACAAATGTCTTGTTGCACAGACCACAAAGGAGCAAGTTAAGAAGTAATTCACAGTAAAATGTAAGCAAACAAATGTTTCTTTTTGGTATGAATAATTTATGCTCCACATGATATGACAAAACCCATTTCACTAATTATTTCATCATCTTTCCCTTTTCAACAAGAGTCCTCAGTTTAAACACCTGCTCATGACACCTATCTCTAGACTTGAGCAACACTGAAGTAGTAGTGAAAGCTTAACAACAACATGAAAGATGGTCAAAACTTTCTCCAAATTCTGTGAATTTTTAATACATTTCCATATGAAAACAGTACTTTTAAACCCTTTTTGGCAGATGGGTCTAGTCTCAGGTCAAAACTAGATTATTTGCATTATAACCCAGTGAACTCCCTACCTATTACAAAGAACACAAGAAGTGCAGCATTTCCCTTTCCACAATCTAAACACTGGAGGTTTTTTCTGATCTCAAATCCTTAGTAATGTGTGCCAACTCCTGCCCTCATTAACACCTATTTTTAGATTGTTAGTCTGTATTTACTCAGAACTTACTACAAAACATTCCTATTAGTTTTAGCTTGATTTTACAACATTGCTTATCCCCCCCCCAAAAAAGTTAAGTTGCTCTTTTTGAAATCCTCTAGTTATATCTGTGTAAATAAAACTGATTTCTGAAACTAATGCCAAACATAAGTGGAAAATGATCATTCAAATACAATATATGCAAGAATTCCAAATGCATGTTCCCCCAACAACTCTGACTGAACTCATCCACAATTGATGCCTTTTCATTCCTATCTATACATTGCTAACTTTCTACTCTATACTAATACTGCTTTCCACCCAAGTCTTTATTTATTATAAAAACGTAATATGCAACTGATTTGTTGAATACTCTCAGTTTATCTGAAAGTGCATTCAAAAACCATCTGTAGAGTAAAAAACACACACCTGGAAAACCTGAATTTAGTCCGGATATGGTAACTACTGTAAACTACTTTAGCAACATTCATTCAGAGGAAATGGCCTGCTTATCTAGCTGCTGAAATGAAAAGGACTCTTTCATACAATAAGGTATTTTGGGATTATTTTCTTGTTATTTTTCATATAATGATGGCATAAAAATCAAAAATTTTATACGCAGCAGCAAATGGAAGGCTGGTGTTTACAATAGCCATTGTGTACACAGTCTATAAAAAGCAAACAAACCAGAAGGGCAGAATGCAGTCCTTACAAAGACCTGTAACAGAGGTGGTATTCAGAAACATTTGGATTTCATCCTCTAGATTTACAAGTGCCCTCAGACAGATGTGGGTTTATAATTAAATTAATAATTCTGACTAAGCATCATCATCACCACCAACAAAATCTGTTACACATAAATATACATGACTTGCTGTCAGGAAGGTGACACAGATTGGAAAGAAGCCAAAGAAGCATCACTCCTGCAGTCACAGCATATCTGTCTGCATCCAGGCATCCTCATACCTTCTACCCTTCACCTGACTTGAATCAGATGGGACTCAGTGCAAGATGTTTCAAAGACAATTCACTTTTTTGCACGTTCTGCAAAGATAGTTGGGTGGCAGGAGAGACTCCTAAATGCACATAGCCTAAAACAGCACTCCCCTTACTCCCTAATCCCAAGGGAACACCTGGGAACAGCCACAGGGGTGGGAGCAGACATCTGCCCACACAGGTGCTGTAATTGTGACTAAACCTTTAACTCAGGAACTCCAGTCAAGCACAAGGCACCATTAATAGAAAATCAAGTTTTATTAGCCACTTCTGCTCATAGAATTACTTGTGAGGGTTTGTTCTTTTCCTGTTTTCTGGGGTTTTTTAAAACAAGAGTCTGTGCCCAGACTCTTAGTTGAACCAGCAGATAAAACTGCATGAACACTTCAGTATTCCCTCCACATCTTTTAGCAAACAGATAAATACACAAATACTTTGCATAAAGTTTGGGCAACTCCAAGGGTCACAATTTTCTGATTTACTGTTTCCTCTGACATACATATATAGAAAAGATGATTCACAGGAAAGTGAGACATCACTCTATAAAGCTGAGAAATCTTTTTCTATAAACCTGACATCCACAGAGTATTTCTGGAAATAAGAAAATTATTTAATACACAATGATTTTAGAAAGGACTGCAGTGGGTTTTCAACATGTCTTGGGCCCAAATCCTCAGAAGAATGCAAACATTTAACTTCTATTGAAATCAACCAGACACCTGTGACTGCATAGCTGTGAACTCCCATACAAACTGCCAACTTCAGACACGAGAGAAGTACAGAGTTGTGAAATTTACTTGTGTACACAACAGCTCATTACAAAAGAAAGGAAAAGAGAAGACACTTCAGAGAATGAGAATCAACTATTCCCTTGTATACTAGAAAGATGCCCAAGTCCATAGAAAGGGAGTGATGAATACACAACACCCTCAACCTCCTCACTTCTCTTTTTGTTAGTACTTCATTTCAATTTTTACTTAATTTACACAGAGGGATAGACAAAACTACAATAACAGGGAGCAACTTAACATGATATATCATAAGAAATGTTCAATACAATAATTTTCTTGCTTTCAATTGTGATTGTTTCCCGATTTAATAAAACAAATGTTTGTATACATTTAACTACAAAGGTCTCACCTTCCAATGATAACCAAATTTGAACTTTATATATAAAAAGATCACATATTACAGTGAATTTAGTTGTGTATGTTAACAATTACTACTTCTTTATGTCTTGTTTCTGTAAAGTTATCTGGAGCAAAATTTAAAATGAAATTATTTTCCTATAGTTTCTGAGTATTTCCAAGTAATCTCTCATACCTTTTCATCAAACATCAACTTACCCACCTAACTTCCAATGAAGTTGTTGGAACATTCAATATCAAAACTCATCTAATATCAAGCTTTCTCAGATGGCTTCTAAATGCCTTGGAAAACTTCCTTCTACTGGAGTCAGGTACTGCATGTTCTAGTCATTATGAGTTTTCCCCACCTGGGATTTTTTGTCTCCTCCCTGTGTTTTCTGCATCAGCCATGGTACAGTGCTTCCCTTCAACGTGTTAATCCACAAAGGATCAATATTCACTGCAGAAATAAATCTTACTGCTTGCTCCCTTATAAATTTCAAATAATGAACCTCTCAGTACAATTGCAAATGTCAACAGGATCTCTGGCTCAACACAACAGCTAATTTAAATCAACTACTTCTGTGTAAAATGCATTTGTTGCAACCCAATACTTGATTTAATTCATACTCAAAAATGCCAGCACCAATATAATCACAGAAAGTATAAAACCTGCACAGATTAACTTTTCATCTACACTGTGTTCAAGTAGCTCTTTACAAACCTCAGGATAAATGGATACTTTTTCCTTAAAATTCTTCTGGATCTCAAGAAGAATCCAGCTTGAGATGGAGAAACTGTGACTGTCAGTAACTTGGGCTGCTAGTCATTGAAAGAGACAACACTTGCTTCAGCATCTCCTCACTCTTACCAGCTGGCAGTACAACTTGCCCAGGCTCCATCTGTTAAGAGCTGCTCCTGCTGCAGTGTTTTCCCCAGTTAAAATTATTTAAGTACATTTTAGAACAAATGTGAATTCAATATTTGAGAAAGTTACTGGACTGACAAGTACTTGCTGTCTGAAACGAGGGCAGAGCAGGTGGGAACACAATGCACTAACCAACTTGCCTGATCTGAGTGACATTCCTGCAGATAAAGGCATTTCAGTTTTTTGGACTCAACCAAATCACACATATCTCTGCTGATGCTAATAAAAAGATTAAATAAACAAGAAAATGCATTAGCTACACTTCAGTCAGCAAGGCCTACTGAAATTTATTCTTAAGGGCTTGAGGAAGTAAGGAAAGAAATTTATGATTCATTAGATATTCTAGTCAGGAACACACAAAGAATGAACACAGCTCCAGAAGATCTAAAATGAACCAAAAAAAAAAGAGACTTCATTTTTGTAAAATCTAAATTCCACACCCAAACCCTCCTCCTGAATATATCTGTCCTGCTGCCTGAAAGCACAGTGGCAAAATTCAAGCCTGACAGATGATTGCCAATGCAGGATGTCAACAGGTTACTGAAATTAGCAGTCTAATCACAAGAGGACTAAAAAATGTACACTCTCCAGCTGAAAGTAAAACTATTAACTTCCAACCATGTACAGTGAAGAATAGTGGATGGGCTGAAATTTGCTTACAGTGAGCTGAATCACAGTAAGCAAACAGGCTCCTGCACTTAAAAGGAAGGAATGTGACAAGGAAATTATGATATAGGTAAGTGAAGGAATTACAACCAAGCCTGCTCCTCCATCTATCCCGTTTCCATGACTGTCCATAGATAGTAGGAAACAGTCTGTGTTAACTGAGTTATCAAAAAACTTATTTTTATACATATATATCTATATATCTACATATATATATGGACAAAATATAATATTAATATAGATATATAAAAACAATATAGATATAGATATATATGAGTGTGTGTGCCTACACATTCATATATAAATAATAACACATTTCACACAAATACATATATTCCACTAAATGGAAATTCCCACAGGATGGGCATGCATGTAGTAACACCAAGCCCCTTAGAGCAATTCCTTACCTCCAAACAAATCTCAACAAAAAGGTTCACAAAGGGAGTAAAAAAGTATTCTAATTTAGATGCTTTCTTAAGTGGCACCATCTGTTTCCTATGGGAGATGAAGGGAATAGCTTGAAAGCACCCTGATATCTGTTGGAGGGACAGCACAGCAGAGCATAAGCAATCCAGGAGGATGCTGGAATGAGCTGATAATAACTTCCTTCTCCAAGTGGTAGAGGAGCCAAGAAGTGCTATTAATGGTGTTGTGGCTTAACCCCAGCCAGCAACCAAGACCTTTTTCTCACCAAGATGGATGTGCTGGTGGAGAATGTGAAATTCAAGGGCACCCTTGGCTGCAGGGACCATGAAATGGTGTCATTTGAGACCCTTTCAACAGCATACAGATTTTTTTTTAAATAAGAAAAAGCTCTAAAGCCTTCTCCCCAAAAGTTCCTTTATCTCATAGAAGCACCTGAATTCCTATGAAGCTATACAACTACATAGCCAGATGAAGATATTTATACATGTTACAGAATCCTCTGCTAGGAAAGTAATAAGGAAATTTTTTAAAACCCACAACAAAACAATAGATGTCTCAGCAGACCTAAGGATGAGGGCAGCAGTCAAGGAAGTCCTCTGCTTTTTAAGACCCCAGCTGAACTCAAGCACAGTGAAGGCAATTTTGAAGCACTCTGAATAGACTTCACCCCCTCAGCCTGTGCTGTGGTCTGTGGAGTGAAGGAAGTGCAAGTTTATCCCAGACACATCCAAATTCCTGTGGCTCAGCCTCTGCAGATATGAGAGCACCATCAGAAGAAATCAAAGAAAACCAACACCCAACCAATGTATTTCAACACCTGGCCCCAAACCCAGCAAACAACAGCAGCCCTGATGTGCTGACAAAACAAGAACAAATTCCTCTGTGTCCAGTGTTCCAACTGCTTGTTCTCTTCAGCAGGCTCCATATCCCTGTGTTTCCACAGCAAGGGAGAAATTTGCCTCGCCTGCTACAGAGCTACAGCAGAGATGAAGTGAAAGAAATACATCAGATTTTAGGATTTGGCAGGGTTTCTTTAGCTATAGGTTTAGCTGGAAGTTGGAAACATAAGCAGAAGGTAACAAAGACAACAGGATTACATCTAACGACCAAGATCCCAAGTTTTCAACCAAATCCTGAAGGAAGCAGGAAATGGAGGTACAAGGCAACTTTTCTTGTAATGAAACATGCTGTATTTTTTCTGAACACCACAACTACAGTTCAATGTCACCACTAGTGACTTGTATCTGTTCTTAGAGGACCTGAAGTGCTGCAAGAGCATGCGGTGGTCAGGAAACACGGCATCAGTGGAGAACCTAAGCAGATATGTTAAAGGGGATACAAAAGAGCATTATAACACCATAATGATAACCAGCATCAAACAAAACTGTACATTATATTAGATGTATAACAATGTTTATCAGGAAATCCAAAGTTGAGGCTCTTATGCTATGTCCAACTTTTAGAAGAATATAAGAGAAATAACTCAGACTACATTCTTTGGGCTGTAAAACAATAATGGACATTGCCAAGTTTGAATGTCTCTACAACTGCAAACAAGCTCACTGGATCTGAAAGAAATAATTTTAGTATCTCCTTAGTATCATCTTTTTTACATTTAAAATGAGTCTAAGATATTTTCTTGAAAGATTATGAACTATTTCTAAAAATATAACTGATTTAAATACCAAAGATTATAGATTTAAAGAAAATGTAAATATAATTGCCCAGACATCCCATACAAGAATTTCCTAATTGCTAGCAGTAAGTTTTATTTCATTCCAAAAACTGACAAGTACATTAGAGAATACTAACTAGTAAATTAACCTAAAGAAACTTAGTGTACCAAAAGAAAATAACCCTCTATGTAATGGCTATAATCTATGAAGCTGTGTACATAAAAGCCATCAAAGGAAAAAGCACCACCTACCTCATATACTGTATTCACTATCTGCACTTAAAGAAAAAGTAAATAATGGAAGGAACATAACTTATTCACAGTTTCTTCTCAGAGACCATAAAATGTCTTCTGGGTTTGTTTTGTTTTGGGTCTTTTGTTGTTTTGGGTGGGTTTTTTGGCTTTTTAAATTTTAAGTAACTGAACTCCAACTTCCCTCTTTGAAACACTGTGGTCATCGGAGCTTTGATAAAGTGCAAAAGAGATTTAAGGAAGCACTCATGACTGAAGTCACCAGGATGCCTTTGAGAGCAATTCCACATATAATCTGCATTTTTCCCACTACCTAAAGCTGGGGAGAGAGAAGGAAGCATCGCCATGACTTAACTGGAGTTATGCAGGTTTATATGGTGATTTGTTTCCCCAATTCTTTCCTTATCTAATATAGGCAGTAGATAAAATCTCCCCTGAATGCTGCTTCTGTGCCTGCAGGAAAAGAAGTCTTGCTTTGCTCCCCATCCCACAAGTCCTGAAGTACGTGACAGAGAAAACAATTTTTTGCCCCATGAGTAGCAATTCCTCTCACTGATCCAAGAAACAAACATTGTGTGCTTACTCAAAACTGCAAACAGCAATTTATCAACTTTTGCACATGGGGAAAAGAATTACTTCTTGGCCAATTTTATTTGAGAAATACTTCAAATGCCATATATACACATACACATAAATTTGATGTCAAGATAACAGGCTTGAATTTTTCAGAAGATGAGAGCAGGGTGGCAGCCAACATTCAGTTCTCACCTGATATTCTCAGCAGAACCCCATGCACATTGTTAAGCCCAGCCTGTACACAAATTTTGAACTGTCATTTCAGGATCACATTTTGACTTATGAAAATAACATATTGGAATGTGTGGATGGTTAAAAACATTTAAGTAAATAGATAAAAGAGCAATTTTAATAGAAAAAGTCTGCCTGTTTTGCATTTTAAAATGACCTCATGACACCAAACAGCAAACCTGTGTTGTTAGGAATATCTTAAGTATTTCTGCCTCATTTTGGGGAGAGATTTTATATATGCGTGTTGAGTAAAAATGTATTTATATTAATTTCCTGAAATCAAGGGTATTTTCACCAAACTGAATTATTCATTGGCACAAAATCAAAAGATAAAACAAGAAGATACAATAGATGGGAATAAAAAAACTTTCCTGTTGCAAAAAATGATCCATCTCTGACAAGATGCATGAAGATTTATTAATTATGTAAAAAATGGGATTTCTTCTTAAATTGTCCTATAAACATGTCCTTTCATCCATGAGACAAGAACATTTCACTCTATTTTTGAAAGCTAAATACCTAAAGACACCATAGAAACAAGCCAGCTATTATTTAATCAATAATAATAGGGGACTGTTATTGACATGATTGGCCACATTTCCTTCCAGAGGAAATAGGAAAGCCATCTGAAAGAAGATTCCATTTCTTCATTTGCTTCCCACCTTCTTCCCTTTTAGGCAGTGGCTTCTGCTACTCTCTCCTTTTCAAAGTCACCTTATTTTCTATTTAGAAGTGCAAAAGCACCTGACAGCAAACATAATTAGGCTGGATAGCAACCAAGGTGGCAAATCTGTGAGTGCCCTGCTCTCCTGCCCTCCAGCCCCACACCAGGCTGCTGCTGCTATTTATATCATTGTGTGCACACACAGTGAACACAGACTTCAAATTCTCTTAGGTTTAAAAAGGTGATAACCACTTCCTTGCTTCCAGCTTAACTTCTAAAATAGCAGTATCTTCTTCACAACACAAATAATTAAAAATAGCTTCTTGTCACATCACCATTTACTCCAATGATAAAAATTTTAAAAGCCACTACTATAAAAGCAGTCTCAAATGAAACATACACTAACTATGTTTTATGGCTCTCTAAGCATATTACCATTCAGGATAGTCAATCAATTAGGATTTTATTTACTTAAATCTTGATTAATTTTTTTAATGTTTTAATCCATAACTCATTTTGAATCAAGACAGAATCAAAAGAAATAATCAAGTATCAATTTAACCATTAAAGACATAAAAGAAAATTATATATCCACTTATTTTTATTATAAGTTGTCATGAAGAGATATAATATGCAAAGTTATGTACAAATAGAAATTAAGTGCTAGCACTCCTGTTAGTACACCAGAGGAATATAAATGCTTTTAGGACCGGTTATAAACAAAAGTTAGCAAAAAGTGAAGATGAAACACTGTGTTTTCAAGTGTCTTTTTTTAATTAACCCTCTCCAATCTCAAACAAATACAGAGCTAAAATACCCAAATTCATATGCTGTAGACCTTTTCACCTCAATAAAATTTCTCCCCAGCTACGACCTTGACACTATGGAGCTCCTCTGCTACAAAGGATGAAATAAAGCAAGTGTCACCTCCAATATAAAATACTCTGAAAAAAATTGCTTTCACAGCAGTAGCTTCCCCTTTTTCTTTCAAAGTTTCAAACCAAACTTGACAACAGTGAGACTGCACCTAAAAGAACACTTAGAGATAATCTGTAACACCTTTTCCCAGTACTGCCTGCAAGCAAGACTCCAAAACTTGGGTCCATAAAAAAATAAGAAAGAAAGAAAGAAGCTTCCGCTAGGGAGCTAACCATTCTTCTATGGGAATGTGAGAAACTGTAGCTTTTTCTGTCCATTAAATTCTGCTATTCTGTCCTAGGAAAAACTTAAATATAACACAAATAATATACCTGATCTGGAGGCAGCAAAAAAAAAAACAGATTTTATGCCAGTGTCACTCTTAAATAAAGATGGCAGAATTTCATATCTCTTTAGAAGAAGTTCATACCCCCTTTTTTTTTTTTACTTCCTTTTATAAAATCAGCTGCCACCAAGTGAAATTTTATTTGGAAGAAATGTTGCATACTCTACACTTCTCTAGAATAACCTCTTTTCACCTAAGGGAAATTAATGACAACAAATCCACACTTCATAACAGTTGCAATACCCACACAAAATAATAATTTGTAATTAAGTATTGCACAAGACAACAACTGAAAAACACTCTTTAGCTAAGAAGTTATATTGTGTCTGAGGTAGCTTACAACTCATACTTGCAGGAACACAACTACTTATGGGAGAGTTGTTCAGAGCTCCACACATTCAAATAACCAAAAGAGAACACACCACTGATCAAACACTGAGACACCATCAGGTGTGGTAAATAAATAAAGTTACTATTTAATGAAAAGCATCAAAATCAGCTGGCTACTAAGAGAGCGCTATATTGATGTACATGTATTTTTGCCCCATGAAAATTTGGAGGATACCTGCCATGAAATCACTACAGCAGTGTACAAACCATTTGGATTTCTGACCTACAACATCAGCCCAGCTCTAGCCATGAAGGAACACAACCATGTAAGAAAAGCCAGCAGCTGCTAGAAATTCAACCTGATAGTCTACATTCAGCTGTCTGTATACACCAGGTATTCAAGTCAGCATATAAATAAAAGAGAATTTAGCTTTCTAGGTCTGTATGTGCAAAGTCAGGGTCTGAGTACACTGCACACAATGATACAGCAGCAGAAGTCATCAAGGCACCACAGCACAGAGCTTATAATAACATCCCCCCACTAACACTAGGGAAGATGCCCTGCTAGGATGAATCTGGTACCACAGGACCCTCTGCTTTATATTGCAGCACCCTTTTTTCTCCTGACACTCAGGCTGGATGGGGCTCTGAACAACCTGGTCTAGTCACAGGCAGTTTCCATGCCAGGGCTTTGGAATAAGGTGATCTTTAAGGATCCTTACAACCCAAACTATTCTAAGATTCCATGGTCTGTTCCATCTTTGTAGCTGTTTCCAAAACTAGGCAGGTCCTCCATACATCTCTGCATACTTCTCACTCTTACTTAGTATACACAATTAAGCACTATGCAAATATAGATTCATTTTGTTCCACTTCTGCCCTCATACTATTTTCATTTGACAGTCATATTAGCTAGATTTGAACAAACTAATTTAAACACCCATTTGTTAAAAGAGCCTGATTCAGTCAGGACAAAGAGCTATTTACTGTTGTCAACAACAGGTCAACCTTAGGCAAATAAAAAGTTTAACTAACAGCTAATGTTTGAAATGTAAACTGCAAAAATTTGATTTAGTGTTATCTCTGGAAAAAGCAACCTGACCTTCCTATAGTGATCAGAAGTACATGTTCAAAATTGAGCAACATTTAAAAGAAATATGGGAAAGCTCCTGTTATACCTCAAGACCACAGAAAACTAGTTTTAAATACAGATACATCAAGAACTTAAACTGCTCAAAAAGTTGCTTTAACTACTTGTTTCCTGGGGTTTCTTAATTATAATATGAATGACCCCATGAAAGAACACTTCCAATAGGATGTTATTCCTTGGTTATTGTGAGGACTTCTCAGCTTCCTTCCTGCACTCTACAAGATCTCATGATTAAAGTTGGGTGGTTGACCTGGAAAATTCTGCCTCATGTGATAAGACATTAAATTTCAAAAAAGACACAATAGCTAAGCACACAAGCCTTCTTTCAAAAAAACACAAAGAACACAGAACTCTTTTTGAATAGGCTTTATTGCTGTATTAATAGTTGAAATGCAGAGCAGTCGAGGGAGCAAAGCTCTCTTTTCCTCATTTGAACTCACTCAACTGGCACAGGATTTCTTTCCCACTCTCCCAATCCCTTGGGTCCCTACAAATCAAGACCAAAACAGGACCCAGCTGTCTCAGCTTGTTGTTCAAGCCCATTCAATTACAGCTGGAAGGCGGAATATTTCCTGGCACAACTTTCCTCTGGGATACTTACTCATGTGAACAAAACCTACAGACTGATCAGGTACATTCACCCACTGCTGGGTACTGGGCTTGTTAAATGTACTTCCTACCCTCCCAAGAAAGTGCTTAAGTAGTTACCACTTTAATTAAGCACCAGCAAACGAATTAACATAAAAAAACCATGAACAGCAAAGAAACCACAATGCTGTAGTTGTCCTGACCACCCAATGAGCATGAGAGGATCTTTCTGCCACTCAAAGTCCTGCAATCAGATTCTATAATCAAGATGCAGATATTCCATTTGACTATGCCAAGCTGGTGCTAAGTATGCAGAAGATGAGCTGCTATCAGAGAATATACACACAAAGCAGTTGTGTTAAATTTGGGGGTTCAGTGGGAAATATTTCTTCAAACTTCAAAACTGTTGTAACTTCTATGTTTGCTAGCCTTCTGTCAAAGGATTTAAAAATACACAAATAAAAAATTTCCAGTCACACATACTCCAGAGTAGCCATAAGAATGTTATCCCTGTCTATGAAAATACAAGAGAATACTAGCCAAGACCTCAAGCTAAGCAACAGCAATATGTGAAAAATATTTCCAAATACAGAGTAATTCCAGTTATTTGAGTCAAAATAGAGGATAAAAATTCAATCCTTAGCCCTTTACTCCTATTTAGACTGCTCTGTACTCACAAACAGAGCTGGGGATTGCTCTTATAAACACTCTTCAATTTATTTTTTAGTCATAAACAAAAACTCTTGAAGGAGAAAAAATATTCTCTTCCTTTCTTGCTTCCATCAGCTGGTCAGACAAGTCCTCTAAGGCATTACTCTTTGGCCCCTGGATTGTGGGCACTGGGAAAGTTCAGGACTAACTGAAAGAAACTCATGAATATCACAAACTTAAGTGTTCTGTACTAAAGTCCACAGCTCCAATAGAAGTTCTTTCTAAATCCAAAAGGTAGAAAGTAACTACTAAAGGATACCAAATACTGTTTCTGTAATCCCTATAAATAAGTCTTTTCAGAAACTCTAATGAGACATTCAATTTACTGTCATTACTTTAATATTTATCAAATGCAATGCCCTGTCCAAATGCATGGCTTTGCAAAACACCACAGCTTTCCCCCACATGCGTTCAATACTTTAACCTCACAATGCTTTGTTAATGCATATTGATAACAACTGCAGCATAGAAGAAAAACAATGCCACTCCTGATAACAGAGTAAGTATTTGGTGCAGTGTCTCCAGAGTTGATAATAGACATTCCCCAACTACCTTTCTAAAGTGCTCAGAATCAAAACAAAAAAAACCCAACAAAAACCAAACAGGTCAGGAAACCAAAATAATGAAGCCACAACATTGTTTAAACTGTCTACAGCCTATCCACAGTAACTGATACCAGACAAATACTATAATTGTACTGTAATAAACTACTAGATACAACATTTTTGTCCTAAAAATTAAAAGAATCCAAGCACATTCGAAATAAGTATGTTCAGAAATACACCCTTTCCATGCTACCATTAATGCTCAATCGCAGTTTAAACATAAACTGTATTAACCAAAATATCCCATGCTTTCTCTGTGTCTAGTATCCACTTTCCTTTACAATTTCCTCTTTGAATACTGATTAGCTTCGTTAGCGTCTATGCTAATGAGGATATGTGAACAAATAAAAGCTGAACACCACCAGGAATCCAGCTCAGGAGATTCAGCTTTACACTGATCTGCCAGTATCACCTTTACAGGACTAGTAACACTCTACCTAAGAACTGTTGCAGCTACCTTAGAAGATCACTGATACAGAATCCCATAATTCAGGATATAATTGATTCCCAAGCTGAAACCTCTCCTACTGCAATTTGCTCTGTAACACAACTCTCAATGTTGCTGTTAGGATGCCTAAATGACCTTCAAACAATATGAGCTGTGCATGGTGGCCAGACCATTTGCTTGGTTTACAAATCTGATTTTAACAAACTGAGACAAAATATGATTATTACTAAGGAAATCAGCATTAAGCACATTACATTTGGTATCACATTTCAATTATACTTAGTACCTCAGCAACACACCCCTCTAAAGGCCTCAAGTAATGTAACATTTGAAATTATAATTTATGTATGTATAGCACCCAGTAAGAAGCAAAAATGATTCATTAGCTCTGCAGCAGACAAAAAAAAATCAAATTAGCTACACAGCTCTGAGTAAATAACAGCTGCAGTCTTTTAGGAAATGGTCAGCTGGTGTTAAAATTAGAGATGAATGCTGCTCCTGCAGACCATAATGGGCATTGCTCTTCAAACAGAGAAATAGATCCTCAATTCTTCAACAAGGGCGCCTAATGGCCACAAAAACTGCTTACTTTAGAAACTTAACTAACATCAGTACTGTATGGTCTTGACAAGAAAGAAATGAAGATCAGGAACCAGATCATCTTGTCAGTATTGTATGTTCAGTGCACTCATTTTTCAGCCAGTGTAAAGTACATATCCATGTTCCAAACATTTATCTGATTATGAAATCCAGTTATCACTGAATGGGCTACAAAAGTTCACATAGTGCTGAAGATTTTATACCTATAGCAGAAGTCTTAGAGATCTTATTTTTTAAAAAAATCCTACATGTTCTTAGTCACATATCAAAGAAGGCATCACAATTTGAAATGAAATTTGAGATAAGCCTCAGAAAGTCATGTTTTACCTGAAGAGTGCTCTCTTGCAATTACTACATATCACATAACTAAACAGCCCCAGTATCTGCAAACAACCAAATTTCTTGTAGACAAAGCACAAATTAAGCAACACTAATACAGTACAAAACAATATTAATGTCAAATAAAAGGCCAAAGTGCAAGAATGACAAGTTAATAGTTTCCCAAAATGCAGTACCGTTCCCACAAATAGGAGAAAAAAAGGTGGGGGAGGAAAATAACTAATAAAAATGGCACAAAGCTATTAAACACAAAGGAATCATTCCCTGGTTCAGTCACTGCCAGAGCAGCAGAGCTACGCAAGATCCAAAAGAGAAATGTTTGCCTGCCTCTTGCCACTCTTCCCCAGGCTGTTCTCCTGACCTTTAAATTTTGTACCTCAGCAATGCCAGTGGGGCAAACAACCTCCCTGCTGAGCCAGCAAGATGACTTACCTGGCAGCTATCAGGTACTTTAATAGGAACCCACACATAAATGCAGCTGCACTGGCAGAATCAAGGACTGAAACAGTACAACATTATATTTTCAGAAGTGCTGGGTGACCATCACATTACTACTAAGTGCTACAGCCTACAGCCTCTTCCAGGAAACAAAAAATTTACAACCTCCAACCACCTTCAGCTTGTATTTTAAGCTCAGATTCAATTGATGACTGCAAACAACAAAAGGCAATCCTTCCCTTCCTCTGCAAACATCAAAATCATCTCATCATAGACCGGGACATCTATAAGGAGAGCTGACAAGTTCCATTAGAGGAAAACCAAGTATAAAGTCTGTGTGATAGCACATTTATTTGCATAACAGGCTGACAGAAACAAACAAAACCAAATATTTATGGAGGAAAGAGGTTTGGTTTCCAGAGTATCTCCCCATACAATGACTTGGAAGTGAATTATTTCTATGGAAAGGAAAATGTTCAAACATTTAACAGTTGCAAAGCCTCAAAATAGTGTTATTCCAAACAGACTTGAATACTTGAGACAAAAGAAGGGATCATTAGGTAGATTTGCCAACAGTTTATAAATATTGCTCTTTTAACTTTCAAAGTAGTTAATATCTATGATAACTTGGGTAGAGAAAAATGCCATGCAGAATCCTACACCTTAAAACTTTTAAATGGCCAAAAATTCAGTTTAAAATATTCTAAAATAACACATTCTGAGCAGTGTACGTATTTATAGCAATATATTATTTTAGGCAGTGACACTTCTTTTAAATGAAAACTTTCTCAGCAGTTCTCAGTCAGAAAAAATTATGTCTACAGTACATGTATGTTTCTCTTTAACACCTTCCCCTTCCCTCTGACAGCTTGTTCATCTTACTTGATGCACAGTGTTGAACAACAAAATACAAATTCCATTTTATACTGATATTAAAATAATGTGATATTATTTTTTTCCAGGATGTGCATCTGTGTAAGACCTTCTTAAACATTCAACTGTTTTTCTACTATGTATCTAGTGTATCTAGTTTATGTTTTCATTTCTAGAATTCAAGCATTAAAATCTGTATATATTACAATATCAATGTTGTATACCAAAAAGGAACTGACTTCACAGTTGAAGTGCTTGATCTATTATTTTTATATGTATGGAAAAAGGTAGTAAACAAAATAACATAAGCACCTGGAACATTACAGTTTTATCTGATAATAACATTTTTTCACAAAATATTACTCTGAGTTTAGTGACAGTCTGATCTTAAAAGCTTTCTGAAGCTTTTCCAGTGGTCTTTATATCAGATATCAAAAACATAACAATAAAATTTTAAAAATGTAACATGCACAACATATCCAGGAATAAATCTCAGAGACAATTACTGGATTTTTCCATGTAGTGAGCAGAGAAAAGTCTTAATTCTTGCTAGGGACTAAGAGTTTCAAACATTTTTGGATGGTACTAGAAATTTGTGGAACTGTGTCTTAAAATTTTAACCAAGATCAAGTACCAAAGCATGCAGATGGCTTTTTTAATATATAAATACACACACACACATATATATATTTATCTTTGTGTATATATGTGTCTATATACACACCCACACTCATACATATATGTATGAATAGAGTATACCTATATTTACATAGAATTAGATGAATAATTGAATTCAATGAATTAAAATAAGCACAACCTACAGATTCTGCAGGGGCTTAGTCATGTGATTTCATTAAGAGCTGAGTGTTGCATAATTAGGCACTACTTTCCTGCACTACCTACAGATTTACACCAGTTAGAAAGAATGTTTCCAACATGAACATGTCCTTCACATAGCTGATTTTCAGTAATTATGTTCAAGACACCTAATTTGGAAAAACTTTAAAAAAATTAAATAAAAAAGGTTTAAAAAGAATATCAAAACATTAACACCACTAAACATTGCTTAATATTGGAAACATGCTTGATTCCATGTAATCTCACACACTCTACTCCTTAAGGTAATATAAACAGAAAATATTTCCTTCTGGAAATTAAAAGCCTGGAGCCTTAGTGGATGCTGGTAAATCAGCTGAAGCCATGCTTTCAACAGAACAAATTCCATTTCTCTGAAGAAAGCAAGTTATACTAACAAGAAATATAATAAATTCCTTACTAACATGCAGTTTACTATGTATCCAACTTGCTAGTGATTTACTAATTACCTGCATTGCTGCACCCCATACCACCAACAGGCTTATACTCAATGCTAAGCCTAGAAGGAAAATTAGCTGCCTCCTTAAAAAACACCTATTCTTGCTGAATGTTTTTAAGCAAACTACCTCCACAAAATTACTGAACATTTCTGATCACCTTCTTATTTTTAGAATAGTCACACACAAAAAACAATCAGCATCTTTGGTCAGAATGCTAAGAGACACAGTATTTCCAGAAGCTTGGAATAAACATTTACTAAAAATCTTACAATTTTAGAAATTGCCACCGTGCAAATTTGTTGTGAGGAAAACTGCTCACACTGCCAGGTTTCATATTTTCTATATGCAAGCACTGTGTAGAAATACTTTTAAACCAGCATTATTTTCACACTGAAGTGCTTCTACTACCTCAACTTGATCAGGTGAGTAAAGGTTCTACAGTACGTGCATAAACAATCAAAGCCAAAGGCAGTTTTTCAAATTGCATTTGAAAAAGAAATTTTCTTTCATCTTTCACTACTGCACAAATGCAACACTCACTTCATTTGAGTTTAGGCTAAAATTTAGCTTAAAAACAAAGATGAAAAGCTTGCTTTAAAAACTACAGCATTACTGCAAGTTTTCAGCCCACTTATGAAAATCACACTATGAACTGAAAAACAAAAAGGCACATTTGACAACTTTATTAATATATGAATTCAACATGACCTCAGTCTCTTGATCCAAAATATTCTGCTGTACTCAATACTCTCAAAATATTTTATCCTTTAGAGTGCTGAATAAAGTTTCTCATGATTTTAGGTACCTCCTGTTTACACTATTTTCCTCCCAATTCGTAGCATATATGTGAATAAACTTATTTTCAGATTGTTTGGATACAAGCTTCCAAACACTCACTCATGTAGTATATTGGAGGAGATTAGTAAATCTGGTTTAGGAATTTAGCTCAAGTCTCATCCCATGTATAGGCAAGAACTGCTCACTGTTTGCTCTGCCTGCTCTCCACGCCCACATCTATGGTTTATGAACATCTTTTGCAGAATTGCTACAGACAGACACTCTGTCCTGCCAAGGAATGATTTCTCTTCCTTCCACCAGAGCTTACTTCTACTCCTTTCATCCACTTCCACCCAACCTGCAACTGCTATGAGAAAAAAGGCGTTTCCTCTTTGAATACAAATTAAGTGTTTAGACCTAATCCAGTTTTAGTAATATCTTTGTTTCTGATATACATGTGAGGAAAAAAATTGCACAACTTCATATTTTCTCATGCTGCTATGGGTTTTTAATGCTGTAGAATTTTGGGGTGGGTCACAGCAATTAAAAGGCGTGAGAAATACAGTGTAGATAATAATAATAATTCTTGCTGTTCCAGGTGACAAAACAGCTAATGAGGCCATTTCAAAAGGACAGTATAGATTGGAAGAGAGTTTTCTAATTCAGCATTTTTTCTCACTAACTAGTAAATCCTTAAATAACCTTGAAGGAGAGGAGAAAGGAGGAGATTGGGAGAAGAGGTACTGTTCTGGAGTTTGGGTGTTTCCACCCTCCCACACTTGTACAGAGTTATTGCTTCTATGTACATTAAAAGAAACAGAACACTAAACTGCTTCAGAATAAATACTGAGCCAGATCTCCAGCTGACATAAACCAGCTCAGTTTCATCCATTTCCAAGTCTCCAAGTCTCACAAGGGTCATGCTCAGTGATCTCCTTTAAAGGTCACCATGGTCAAGGTGGTTTCTGTTTGGGGTTTTATTTTGCTGGGTTACATTTAACTCCTTGTATGACCACACAATATATTTTATAATTAAATTAGGACAGTCTTAAAACTTCTCTGAAGTACTTTACACAGAAAAGAGTGGATAATTCTGCAAAGCTTTAAGCTATGCTGGATGACAGGAATTCATTTAGCTATTTTGTCATCTAGAACTGCATAGAATCAAACAAATTTTTGCATTTTCTCCCTTCCAACCTTGTAATTTTCCACAGAAGACTGCATAAAAACATAGATTAAGTGCTAAGTCAAAATATATCCCTACTCATTGCTGTGAAGCAAGTTCAAAAAAGAAATTTTCCCCAAAACCTCAAATCTAGACTACTCTTCTAGATAAATTTCATGGACACTCTCTGATGACCCAAGCAGGTTAGCACAGCCACCCACATTCTCACCTCTGGCCCAGACTTCTGAACCAGATAATTGGTCATCATAAATCCCTTTGCAAACAGCAGGCTTCTTCCCCAAATTTATTACTAATGACAACAAAAATTATTACATCACAGAATGCTCTTGATGCTTCAAGCAGGGAAGGAAATGAAGTGAATTCAGTCCAGATTCTGCAAAGTCATTTTCAATCATCTTTCAGCTACTACTTTTTTCAATTCTATTGCCACTCATTCCAAGAGACACTGTACATACTGGCCTCTAAGAGAGAGAGAAAGAATTACAGGAATAGACTTGAAATAAAAAGGAAACTGAAACTCCTATTAAATCAACTTCCCACAAACTTCCATGCCTAGTATTGGTATTCCAACTTGCCCCTGCTGGTGCTGCCTCCTTCCCCTCTTTGTTAAAGTCTCCACACTACTTCCCAGGAGAGGCAAGAGGCAGGGGGGTTTTGGAGGTGTATTCCAACAACCAATACTGAGGAGCACTGCTGCAGCCCTCCACATCTCCCACAACAGCCAGGGACCAACACCTGCACCAGGTCCAGACCCAGGGCAGTGACACAAAAGCACAGGTTCCCAGGCAGCTGGGTAAGCCCAGCTCCAAGGCTGCACACATCCAGTGAGCACACAAGCACAAACTGCACTGGATGGACAGTTGTTACCCAGAATACAGGAGTTAAGGAGTTCAAGGACATCAATACTTTGGGGGTGCTCACCTCAGCACTTCCTGTCCCTTCTTCCTCATCCTTGCTGGTTTTCCAGCCATCCCTCCCTTCTGCCAGTCAAGCCTGCCTCAGCCTGGAAATACCAACAGCTTGCCTGGTGTTTGCCACAGGAATTCCCTTTCACAGAGCCTGTCAGGTCAGGATAACACCATGCACACTCTCCACTAGTTGAGAAGAGATGGTTTTGAAACATTTTATCCTTCCTTTGACCTTTTATCTCAGGGATACATTTATTTCCCATATTCATAAGTTAACCAAGGCCTAACAGTAACTGCATGTGCAAGCAAGAAAGCAAATGCATTCTGATGAAATCTGCCTTTCCCTAGCTTTATTTAACATGCTAATAAAGTCCTCTGAAGTACTTTCAAATGAAAAGGGGGAATGAAGGGGGAAATAATCTGCATTGTACCTGAGGACCCACCTTCCCACTACTTCCAATTTTTTTTCTTTCAAGAGACTGACATCCAACAATGCTACTGTTGTGCCTAAATGTCACAGAAGCGCAGGTCCCAACCAAAAATTAATGAGCAACTTACATATTGCTACATCTTGGAAGTAAGTGCTTGAAAACAAGGTATAAACTACTCTTGACCAAGAATGAAAGTGCAGACTTGTTTAAATCAATTTAGATGTGCTGTGTTCTCAGAATGATTACACTCTCCTGACACAGCCTGACTTCATACAAGCATGAGGGCTTGTGCAGCTGAACCAGCTCACTGCTCCAGCTCATGGAACACCAAGCAAGAAGTCCTACACGCCTCCATGCACCTCTTACCTTTTAAAGCCTCCAAATGTAGCATACACATCCTGTATTTCTTTTTCTTTTGCATGTGTTCGCTTTTGACACCTAATTTCATTTTGTTGGAAGTGACCTACACTGCCAAATTTTCACCACAAATTCTCATCAGCAGTGTTATTTACTTTTAATTTTTTTTTTCAAAAGATGCCTCAGCTCAAAAACAAGGTAGCCAGTTTTTCATGCATTGCAAAGAGCATCACCTTTTTAAAGTCAAAGTCCAAAGCAGTCCCAAATCAAAGACAGTGTTCTGCAAATACAAAGTTATTACCAAAAGCAAGCAGAGACCAAAACTGGTTTCAGCCACAGGATTTCCTGTGGTTGTATTGTTACTCTTCAGTCACATAATCAATTTAATGTGACTTCCTACGACAAAGAAGGAGGAAACCAAGAGGAACTCACTCATCTGTCAACCAGTACTAAAAAAATTCAGCAAGTCTTGGTGATATCATAGACCACAAATAATCCACGAGTTTCTACAAAGAACGCTTAGGTTTAGTGAAAGCGGAAAACCGCAGAGATTAGAAGAACAATTGCAGATGAGCAATGACTATGTGTTAACACAGCAGCTGTGCTTGATTTCTGCCAGAAGTGACTTTTGCAGGCCATGAGGTGAAACATCAGGTGCCTTTCAGTTGACGTGATTTGATGAATACACTTAGAATAAACAGAAATTACGTAATCCGTACGCTTGCAACCTGAAGATCTGATTTGATCTACACAAATAGTAAAGTCATACTAGCTGGTATCAAATTAGCAGCATACATAAACCAGCCATAAAAATATGCCCTTTACAGGTTCACTCAATAATTATGAAAACTGAGAATTCAAACTAAAGACAAATCAAGACTGATACACTGCAGACATCTTTGCCCTGTTCTCAATTACCACATAAGGCATAATGCAAAAATTCAAGAGGCAGGAGGCAGGAGAAAAGAGACGGAAATATTTTCCAGTAACCCCAAGTATTAGTATGCAACCTACACAGGGCTGCAAATATCTGAAAAGACCAAGTTGAAGACATTTTAAGTAGCTAGAAGTATCTAAAACACAGAATAAGAGTAGCATTTACACACAGGGATAAAAAATTGCTGTATTACCCAAACCTAATTTTAACAAAAATCAATAAACAAACCTCTAGTAGAAATGTCCTTGGATTGACTCCTTCCACCTCTCCATAAAACACACACTACTAGTCACTCAAATAAACATCAGCACTGTAATTTTTGCAACAATATTCCTACTGCTGAACTCAGGCTATTTACTGCCTTTCAGAAACAAGACCCCTGAAATAAACAGCAAATAAGCAATTTTGCTTACAGCAAGCAAAGAGTTAAAAATAGTTCTGCCTCTAGTAAATCAGCCTAAACAGTCCCGTTCAATTTCACAGCTCATTACCTGGAATAGACAGTTAAAGCCCAGACCAGATGCATTCTATACAAGACAACACTTCCAAGTGTACTTAAAAATCCCCACTCAATTTCAACATGACATATGTGGTGTCTATGCACTTTTTTTTTTCTTAGTATGGAAACCACCTTTAGATTTGTTTATATTTTGTTGTATTAGTTATCACCCATTATCACACCCCTCTCCCCATATAGGTGGGGTTTTCAAATGACAGGTACTGACTACAGGTAAAGGGTTAAGCAAAGATATCAATGGTAAAATAACATCATTTCTGGTCAGAAATTTATTTATGTTAACAATTTAAAGACAATACTTGCACCTAATCTGTAGCACTGCCTTCAACAACATTCTTTTGAAAGAAGATGAAATGTCAAAAGTATTTATGTAAAATACACAATGTATTTTATATAAATCCAGATGAGATGACATTGATCTGGTATGATGTTACAGTGATGTGATTCACTAAAACTCCTTACCAGGCTCCAAAAGAAGCCCTTATCCAGCTTCCCTTTGGCAAGAACCTTAATTAGGTTAGGATACAATAAGGAACATCAGAAAACAAAAGGCAGAAAAAAACCCACTGAAAATCCCTCATTGGCAAGGAAATGCACTGGATGACCTAATCCTAATCCACTTTTGCCATTTTTAATTTCTACAATTCAAGGAAAATGAAAATGATGAGCAAAATCCCCATAACTACCAGAATTAAATCTGGTTAAGATTCTTTTGTATTGTTTAAGTAAGGAACTCGTGCAAGACTTCACATCTACTATTCTGTATTCTGTAACTATCCTGCTAAACTCAAGAAAGTCTTCAGAGCAGCCCATATACATATCCAAACTAGAGTGTTCCCTTATCAACTCAGGCCTCAGCAGCATGTCATCTAGCTACCATGAAAAATGAGTTTTGTACATTAAATTCTGCTAAATGGAATACAGATTTCGGTTTGGATAAGACTGCATGTATGTAGAGAAAGACATCCCAGTGCCCCAAAACAACTTCCCTTCCTGCTCCCCTTGAAACTCTCCCTGAATTCTCTACTACAGCTGTTTTCCTGTTTCAATCAAACCCCAAATTTACCACTGTTTACCTTGTCCTTTTGGATCATTAGAAGAGAAAGCACCTAAATTTCTTTATTTTTAATATAATTTCTGGGTAATAGCTGTAACCTTTGCCATGATCCCATGTGAAATACTTATCTTAGCCCAAATTCAAAGAGCAGTAGGAGCCTTGACCCAGATTCAGGAAAGCATGTGGTTAAGTACATCCTTAACTCAGGAAAGCACTTCATGATGTGAATGAAGGCAGCCAACGATTGATCCTCATTTACACCTTTCCTGAACCAATTTCTTTTAATTTATAACTTGGGACCTTTTCTTCCTCTTCCCTCTGACCACAAATCCAACCAACACAGAAGAAAACAATCTCTTAATTTTCTACATTAACAGGATACAAGAATATCTGAAGATGGCTCTGTGCCAGGAACTACACTTGACAGCTGTTTCAGACCAAGGCATAGCTCTCACATTTTCGATGTCTAGTGTTGACAGGGATTACTTAAAAACAACTGTACCAGAAGAAATTGTTCTGCAGGCTATCCCTCAGCAGGGTTTTCATGAACACAGTAGTTGTCGGAGCAAGTGCTAATTTGTATTTCAAAACAATGATTCCAGTAATTACAGAAAAGTCTGTTTTATAATTAACAAATCCAGAATACTTCTTTATCTCTTAAGACCACTGGTGGAAAGGTAAATTTGGCTTCTTGAGCATATAAATTTTGCATCTGTCATAAAGCAAGGATCACTAACTAGTGTACAAGCCTAGAAGCTTTTCACATCCATTTTCAGCATTTCCTCATTTAAAATAGATAAAGTTTAAAAGTCAATTATTGAGCAGAAGGAGGGAAGGAGGATTTTGTGGTTGTTGTTGTTTTATAGTCTATGTACTTTACTCCCAATGAAAGAAGACTAACTTCTACCACAGCCACTGCAAGCTAATTTTGACTAATTTGTGGGCAAGCCAGTAACAGAGTTCACATGCCAAAAATCGTCCCTGAAGGGATTTAAATACAGCTGACATACTTCACAGAAAAACAGGAAATGGTCTGGTAGTTACTTAACACCTATCAGAACTATTCTTTGGTCTCAAATTGGTCAGACGAAAAACTCCCTCATAGGCCTGAAAAACAAAAAATATACCATCCTAAACTTTAAGTTAATTCTGTACCATAAATATCAGGCTAGAAAAACTATTTATGCCTGGGTAACAGTCAGGAAAAAAGTCTGACAAACATGCAAATGGTCCTAGAGGTAGTACAGTTGATTTAATATTTCCTCTGCTGTTGCTGTTTATCAGCAGGACACCCATAAAGGGACACAGAGGGTGAAAATGGCTTAGTGCTTAATGACTGCTCACAATAATCAGGTGCTGCTTGGGCCAGGCAGAAGACAGCCTCTGAGGACTGCCAGTTGTATTGCTTGACACAAACCCAGTGCAGAGCAAAGCAGCCCTCCAGACGCTGGCTCTGCCAGCAGCAGGACCAGACAGGTGCATTTGAGAGTGTAACTGGATATAACAAACTGATCCAAGCATCAGGAGCTGGGGAAGCCTCATCTCCAGGACTGCCCTGTGCCTGCAGGCATGGAGGTGACAGTGGCAGATTATGTGAACGTGCAGGTGGAGAAGGGAGTGTTTGGTGACTACCAGCACTGGGTGAATCCCACCCCTCCTCAGAGGAAAGAACAGCAAAGTGAACAGAAGGGCCCCAGAGACTCAACACCAAACCTTTGTACTGGACAGATTTCAGCTCAGTTTGGCAAAGAGAAGCCCATTCACAGCCCTAAAAATTAACTTTCAAACTCTCACTCTTTCAGGCTGAAAGAAACGATGATAAACTTTAATCTTAATATGTAATGACCTAAGACCTAAAGGTTCAAAGTTGATTCCACAACAGATAAACAATTTTCAAGTAAAACTGCAAGGCATGATAAGGAGAGAGAGGGAGAGAAAAAAAAATCAGTTGCTTGAATTAGTAAGATAAATTTTTGTTACAATTCAACACCCAATTCTAGTTTTGCTGCACTGTGGGCCAAGAAACAGGGCTCTGGGGAATGCAGATAATTTAACACCAGGTAATTTCAGTGCTAGTTGTCTTGACCTAAACTCTTCTACTTGCCTAATTATAAATTTACTAAGGGATTGTTGATCCAATGCAACACAACCAACTTTAACCCAGATTCCTGAGCACTCCTTACCATTTTCACCTACAAAGGAGCATTGGGTGCCTGTGTGGAGGGGTCAGGAGGGGGGCACTGCCCAGCCCCTCAGACACAATGGTGGTGGCACCTGAGGGGAAGTGGGCAATGGAAGGGCAAAACACAAATTCAGAGACAAGTGAGCAAAAAAGAAAGAGAGAAACAGCCCTTCCAGCACGTGGGTCAGGGAAGAAAGAAAGGAGGAGGTGCTGGGATTGCTCTGCAGCCAGGAGGAGCAGACCACCATGAGCCTTTTCTAATATATACAGTAAATAGAAGAGAATTGAAATAAAGGCTTTGCCAAACTGCAGTGTAAAAACATGCACCTATCACAATATGCAAACAGGATTTGTGAAAGAAAGCCCAGCCATTTGGTGTCTTTATTGACCTTAACATTAGCTTTGATTTAGAAAATAAGGTCAGTGGGCAGGCACTTCAGTTTCTTTTACATTAGGCTCATGAAACATCACAACACCACCAAAAAAACCCCACTCTTCTCTCTCTTTGGGAATAGCCATTCACTCAGTATTATCTATTGCTGCTGTGGGCCAGGCTTCCAAAACCAAAGACATCCATTAAAATGAACCCAAGTGAGTGAAATCTAAAACATTTAATTACTTCCTATCTGGACCCCCACCATCAAATTCCACTTGGCTGCAATCTGTTTATGGAAAGCTGTGCCTCCAGCATCCCATATGCAATGCAAGAATAACTCCAGAAACCAAATTAAGCATGGCCAGGCCTTCCTGAAAAAGAAACTGATCAGGAACATGGAGCATTTGGAGTTAAATTTCACCACTATGAAATAGCTTTTCTGAACTAAAAATAGTAAATATTTTTTAGCATTCCAACATCTTTCTCCAGTTTTTTATCCACAATTCAATTTCCAATACCAAAATATATTCATAAATGATCCAGATTTTAATTCACAAAAATTCTTCAAAGAATTTTTGATTGCAATCCTTTAGAAATAATGTAACAAGAAAACATAAGAAAACCAAGGTGACTGTCTGTCTTAAATGTACATCTGTATTTTAGAAGTGTGAAAATCCCATTTTACCTGAATGAACAGCAGATCAGCAGCCATTACTATATAAAGTCCTATTTAATAACATCTATTTTTCACATTTTATCACTTCATTTTTATATTGGACTATGCTTTGTTCTCATACAGCTATCCATCTAGCTGTACATGCCCAAAAGATTTCTAAATAAAAACTATTTAAAAATCAATTTCTTCAACTGTTTCATTAGAAAGTGGCTACACATAACAGAAAAGCCATCTGTCTTCTGTTAGAGCAGCTAGAAAACAGCAATTTATCTTGGAAACAATTTTAAAATGTTCCATTTAATTAACAATCTTTGCATGATACTGCAGTCATATCTGACAGATATGCAGAGTGACTTGTAAATATTATGAATTAGGCAGTGACTCAGTACTTATTAAACCCTGAAATTCTATATAAGTCTAATGAAGTAACTGCCTTTTGCACAGAGACAAGAGCTAGGACAAATTCCATCCAAAATACCACACATCACCTTTTCTCTACCACATGGCAATTGACATTTCCATTATTTTTCAAAAACTTTCTATCTTTAGCATTTGAAATAATCAAATTTCATAGGTGCTCCTTAAAACAGTATTTTGTTTATAAAATATCAACATGGACATTGCTACAGTTGCATGAGATCAACAGAGAAGATAGTAGATCAACAGAGAAGATAGTACAGAAGAAAGACTGCAATTTGCCCTTACCTCAGGAGAAGTCAAAAATTAGGTGAATACCTCAGACAGCTCTATGATAACAGCAAAGCATGATCAGGAAGATTTTACTTTTGTTCTTAAGAACAGAAATTTTCAACTTGAAGGATTCTTTTCAGTAAAAGCTTTACTGTTTCCCCACAAACAGAAATCAGTTTGGAAGTTCACAATAGTTACGAACATTGACTTCATCTGCATACATCAGAACATGACACAGACCATCCTCTAAAAGATGTGCTGAGACATATGAACCATTTCAGATTCCTTTTGGAACCTGTCCCTGTTCCACTTCTCATATAATCACCAGAAATGGGCTCATAGGCAGAAAAAAAACCCAAACCACATAACCAAAACATAGATAGTCTAAATACCTTCACTCAGGGTGGTAAGCATGGGTGAATTTGTAGCTTAGATCCTTCTCACAGAACTAAGGAGGCAGCAACAATGCACAACATTTCTTGCAAACCTCTGATTAAAAGGTGACTTTGATGCAGGTTAAAATAAATTAATCAGCTCTGATGCACAATACAGGCCTAGTCCTTCCATTTTCATCTTGTTTAACTCCCCCATGGACATGGGGTACAGAGGCCATGACCTGGCCTCCTACTGTTTTCTCTGAGCATCACTCACTGGTAACTCCACAAAGTCCCTGGTTCTAAAGATCCTTTGTGCCTCCAAGGCTATCAACAGAGAAAAGTAAGACAGAGATGCAGGTTAAATTATTAAGGGGTTTTTGGCTGTCAGTATTACACATCATATTTTACATAAATTCTCCAAAGCCCATCACATAATACATTTCTGAGACTAAGGAAGTCTCAGAACTCCTGAGAAGCATTTACAACTGCCGCCCACAATCTGCAGCTAAAGAACAGAGATAGTAACTATCAGGAATATGATTAGAATCAAACATGGGCACTGATACTGCCACAAAACACTGCAGAAATAAAATATAAGGCTGTGCCAATTCCTTTCCATATAAGAAAAGCTTGATAGGGAAAAAACTCACCCCTCAAAATTTAAAGACCACCATTGTCCTGTAGACAATTTCCCTATTACCCTGCAAATCTACTGTCTGACTGAGTGTGCCTCCAGCTTTTCCAGGTTCCAGACTACTTTTAAGAAAGTAGTCAGGAACTATGATGAGAAGAATCACATTCATTTGCCCACAAAGCCGGCCTTGAGTTTCCCTACCTACATTTGCTACATGATTTGCATCATTCTGCACAAATTAGCCAAGTCCAGTCACCTTTTTGCCACCTTTATAATTGCACCATAACCACCTGTATCTCCCCAGGGACAGCACTACCTCCACACTGAATACAAACAGACTGCCAGGAACTTCATGGATGGAGTATCCAATACCAGCATTAAGGCTCTATCTTTTTTTAATGTGCTTAAAAGAAAGTTTTTACCCAAAGAGATCTCAAATGTAGTGCAAGGTGTGGGACGTACTAGCTTCCAAGCTTAGGGTCTGAAAAAGACAACAGCAGTGACTCATCAGGGGCAAAGAAAACTTCAAATAAGACACAGTGCTGATGAAGAGTGACATGGGAACACTATTTAAAGCATAACCTATATCATGTTGGTTTCTTTTCTTCAAAGAGCATGGAGGTAGGGATTAAGGATTTGGACATTATTGAATGTATTCTCTCTGTTACCTCTGTTGAAGGCTTTCTTCTTCTATTCTGCACTCTGCAAATCTGAGCAAGTGTACCAGGGCTAGCAGTGCATCCACCAAGACAGAGAAAAAGGGCTCAAAATGCCCACATCTCTGTCTAAAGGAAGATTTTCCTATGCCACATATGAAGCACAGTAACAGTGGTGTACCTTTAAATACATGATTAACTGAAAAGAAGCTTGCTTTGTTTTTGTTCTGTAGCAGTTAGATTTTAAAAGAGGAAAGAACAAAAAGCAAAACTTTGGATTTTGGGAAGACAATTGGTGTTATGCTGCTTCTTAATTTAACATTTGGAAAAGTATGCTCCTACTACAAAGCCAACCACAGGAGAAAGAAAACATAGTGCTCTTTTCCCAAAAATGGTGAACAAGAAGCAATACAGAATGTCCTTTATCTCAGAGCCTGGATGCTGTGGTCTAGCCACAAGTGACTGGAACTGGAACTGAAACACTGCCTTCCTTCCCTACTGGCTGAGGTACATTTAAACAGTGGAACATGGTGCAGCTGTAGCTTCCCTGCAATAACCCAAATGAACAAGAAAACAAAATACTTTCAACTACAGCTTTAGAGTCACCTTTGGGTGTTCAAGCTACAACAGCATCAACCCCAAACCTTAGATGAGGCAAACTGACAGGTGCACCGTGCAAAAGCTGAACTGTGCTCCCTTAAAGGCTGAGAAAGCACATGCCAGAAAGCCTCTAATTCAGGCAGACAGGATCCCTCTCTGGATGCCTTTAAATACATTTACACACTCTCACTGAATCTACAGGAATCCTGAACATGTGCTCCAAAGCACTGTTACTTCTTTAACACACAGCCGATCTTATTTTAAGCACAGCACGCCCCCTCCTTAGCTTTCTACAAACCATAGTGACACTGAGATGAAGCCAAATGCAACTTGTCACCACTTCTTTTATATAGATTTTTCCCTTTCCACATCTACCAGTAGCTCCATCACACCTCATTTTAATTCAGAAAAATTCTACTCATCTCTTCCAAAACACAAGTTGGCTTCCAAAACAGCATCAGCTATCTTCAGATCAACTACAGCTGCAACAATAAATGAAGTAAATATACATGCTGTGTAATGTGCAGTTAACAGAACATTCTGTTAAAAAGGGAACTAAAAGACAATTCATTGGAATGAAACTGGCACTGAACAAATATGTGTCAAAGAAAAAAAAAAAAACAAAACAACAAGAATGGGCTAAGATATCAATGCTGAAGGAGATTTCAGTTTGGGCTGGTGACAAACTGGAGGGCACAGACAAATGATGAATCTGCAACTCTTCCAATACTCAGATAAGATATATTCAGGTGGTTCCTGAAAACAGTCCATCTAATTCATTGTGCAACAAGACTTGTGACATCTCACAAAAACTGTTAAATGTATTCTATAGCAAGATCCTAAATACACTGCCTTTCAAAATAACCCTTGAAAAGCAGTGATCTTATGGCCTTTATGAGAACAGGAACTGGCACATGATAATTTAAGGGAAAAGTAAGGCATCCAATCTTAGCTGGTACTTTTAGAAATCCATATATGAACTTAATAGAGCACATAGCATTACATAGAGCTTTAGAGTTTAAAAGAGAGCTCCAGCTGATTTCAGTGACAGCTGAGAGTTCTCAGTATCTCTTCATATCAAACCACAGGAAGTCAACTAACTGATCCATATGGTGATGAACGCACAATACTGGTTACATACAAAATATGTGGTTAATATCCAGCATTATATGAAAAAAAAAAACTATCTATAGCAGCCAGCAAGAGAATAAAATTCTCCATAGCATCATTCAATTCCCTTGTAAAAAAAACCCAAACATTTTCCTTTCCAGCAAACCACAAATTCATCCACTAAGTAACTGCTTACTTTGACAGCTTAGTCCCCAACAAAATATGAATTAGTTTCCAGAGCCCTACTGTCCTATGGGATATGCAAAACAGGTCACGGGGGGAAACAGGCAGGGAAAACACCACCATCATACAGCTACAGCTATTTTGGGTAAAACTATAAATGATACTCACATATCCTTTGTTTCAGACTAGGAGGAATTCACTGAGTTTTCAAGCAAACCCAGAATTGGCTCAAGCATTACGCAGCCAAATTACTTTATAGATACACAAAGAACATCATGTAAATTTCTTCATGACACCAGCACTGCCATTCCTTGCTACGTTCTTACACCATTAAAATCTGATGTTGCACTTCTGGGAAAAGAGATAAATAAAAATCTCCTGTCCACTCAACAAGGTACAGTTACACAATACATGTTCTTCACTTCTTAAGTCAGTTTTGCTGCAACTGCAGACATACTTCACCCAACAATCAGTTCACTCCCTGCAGGCGTGCAGATGTGGAGCTGCACCATAAATCTTTATCAGTGAAATAGCACAAAAAATACTCAACATCCACTGAGTGTGGAAGGATTGGAAATCTCAGCAGATACAAAGTAAAAAAGCAGAACATAGTCATTACTTAGGCCTTGCAGTTCTAAATGACCAGTAGGACTGGCTTCTGATCTTAACAGAGATGCCAGAGATCAAGACATTCTCTGGGCAGTGGGGACATTTGCATGTATGGCACAAACTCCTCAAATTCAGGAGAAACAGTATCCCAGCCTAAACAGCTCAAAGATAATCTTTATACACTGTTCAACTCACACTGAATGTACAACAGACCTGGAATAATTCTGAGAATGAGATAAGCAAGATTTGGTCCCACCTGTCCTATCATCAAGTGGAAACCACTCAAAAGAAGATATGTATCTCAAGGGAGCAGAGGCTTTAGGGTTCGTGGTTAGCTCAGGACAAAATACTAAGCTTTAAGGATGAGTCAGAACTCTCAGCAAACATGGGAATGCAGCTCTGAACCACCATTTATTTGTTCTGTGCTTGTGCAGGAGCTAAGCAGAGGCCAGTGCCCTCAACACAACCAGAAGGTCAGTGCTCCGCAGAACCACTGCAATGGCAACACAGCAACATCTCTCTTCATGGTAAAGCTTCCTTCCTGGAGCTACCAGGCTTGAAGGAAAAAGGAAATAAAAATAATCACGTTGACTTTTCTTCTGTTTGTCTTTCTCCCAACACTGTAAGCAATATTTTAAAAAAATGCATTACTTCAAGTTTCAAACCCTAACTTCTCAGCTAATAAGTTCCAAAATTATACATCCTATGCAGCTAATGAAATCACAAGAAAGAAACATGCCTCTTCTTCTCTAGTGCAATCATCTGCAGTCATATTTTTGAGAAACTAAACCAACCCATTGGAAAATTATTATCGTGCTTGGTACAGAAAAGTACCTTAAAACAAAGATGTTGACTGTCCTAACAAAGTCTTGGAGATCTTTGTGTGTGGCCATCCAGTCACAGTCACCAGTTAAAGGCACAAGCAAGAGGGGAAAAGCATTCAAAGGGATGAGTAAAGGAATTATTCTCCATTTAATCTGCAGCTCACCTACTACAGTACTGAGCTCACAAAATGGAAGCAACTTACTATACTAACCTACATAAAATAAAGCTTCCTCTGTTACATGGAATTGAGAAGAAAAGGGGGAAAATACTCAAGAACCTCCAGGAGAACATTAAATTCCTCTTAGCAGTTTGGGATTTAACTCAAGAAATCACCAAGTAACTTGCTCTATATTCTTCTTTAATATAGTTCAGAGAAGTAGAGACATTCATCAGCAGAATCATATAATGAATAAAAACATTCAGCGGGAGGTGGGCTAACTACATTATTTACAAGCAGGAAAACCACAAGTGAGCTATTGCAGCTTTCCAGAACAAATACTGATGTAGGATCTGGTTCTGCACTAGCTTGCACTTCATTCAGATATCACTGTTCCATACAAATAAAACAAAACAAATCTGAAAACCTCCTACTGTTCTTTGATTTTACACAGGTGTGAATGACTGCCCATTATTTCAGATGTCAATGTAGTCAGGCTGAAGTCTAATATTTTGCAATTTTTTTCAAGACAGTTCCCTTTAAACAATCAATGAATTCATTAAAAGCTACTCTTTTCTATCCTTGTGCTAATGAAGCCAAGACCGGACTAAAACCCCAAATTCCACTGCCCACAGACTAGTAAGAAAACAAACTCATTTTAGTAATCCTACCACGTCAGAGCACCAATTCACTGGTGACCTTCCACACCTGTAAAAGGAGCCAAGTTTCTAAAGTCCTGCTGTACCACATCAAGAATAAGAACCCTAAATCACTGTCATTTCAGGAATATTAAATGTGCAACAACAGGACAGAGGAATAGTTATTCCTTCTGCTCATCCAAAAGCATGCACAGGAGCTGACTATGGCAGAAGGCCATGGAAGGCAAACTCCAACACTTGCCATACTTTCTCTGAAGAACTCTGACAGACTCAGTGCCAACTCCAATTCCACTGTTCCTGGTATATCATAAATAGCTACCTTGGGACACTTCAAGAACTTCTGCCATTTGAACCTGGCAGAGCCAAAAGACAAATTACAGCAACTCGTACAAAATGTTTCTACTCAAATGAAACACAAAGTAAATGCAAATTATAATGAGGCAGCAAAATCACTCAGAAATATCCTTATTAAACAAACTGCCCCATAAATAACTTCTGATGCAAAGCATTATGTACTACATAAATTACACTGTGACATAGTTGCTATCTGCAAAGTAATAGCTTGTGAATAGTTCTTGAATTTTTCTTTTGCAGTACTATATAAAAAAAGAAAAATTCCACATTTCTCCTCTGGTATATCATGACTAAATTGCTGTAAAAACAGACTGACTACTAAGCAGCCTCTGGGCACCCTACAGAATGTGCTCAGAAGTTCTTAAGCAGTAAACACCAAAACAAAGTTACTGAAAAATGCAGAGTACCCATCCTTGATGGAAAGCTGACTTTTACTAAGCACACTTGCTTTAAAATCAATTCCCCACAGGACAGTTCAAAATGCCACTGGAAACAGACAGGAAGCAGATACTCAGAAGCACCAGGCAGAAAAAAAGGAGGGGTAGGAAGAGGGAATTTCCTGATCCACAGAAGTGACAGTATTATGAAACTGCCTACCTATACTGTATTTTTCACCTTAATTGATGATTAAGTGCAAGGTTTTAAGAGACCTTCCCTCAACCTTCAATTAGAACTTTTTTGAGCAATACCTATGCAGATACAGCTTTCCAGGAGGTAATTCCCAGCATTAGTTGGAGATAATAATCAAAGAGTTTCTGGTTATCTCTGTTGACATAATATTTGACTTCCTGAAAGCATACAAAGTTTTATGGTTTAAGTTTCCAGTGTAGCAATGATCTGAAATTTGCAGCCTGACAGTTACTTGCTCCAACAGCACAACCATCAGTATTCCTCAAAGTCCACTCAAGCTAAACCCTAACACACAGCAGGAGACACTGCAAACCTATCCCATAAATAGGAAATATGAGACAAGATTTAAATGTATGCATTTCATATTCTGTAAGACATTAAGACATTCCAGGAAAACTTCTCTGAAATGCCAGTGGCATGCATACCACAGGCATATCACTCACATATCATCATCTGCAGGAAAGATTTTGAAAAGGTGAGGTACAAACAAACCACCATATGAGTTGCAAGAAGATTAATTTTTATGGAGGTCCAAGTTCAACACACATAAACAGTTGCTCAGAACACAATTCTGGCAAGCATCCACCTGACCACTGCAGTAAAGAGCACTTCCCTTCTGAGAAATAAAACAATTGCTGCTGCTTAAAGTTGTACAATGCTGAAGGTACAGGAGAGGGAGGAAAGAGGACATCACAGCAACAAGATCACAGAAATAAGATTAGAAAGGGTACCCAAACAGTATGCTGGGAATTTAAGCAAATAAATAAAGCCCTTAAATACACAGAAGTTACAAGCCACCCACACCTTTAGGAATTTCCACAACAAACATTTCAAAAAACTTTGAAGAAAAACAAATTAAATTGGAAGGAACACAAACATAAACCTGGATCCTAGAAACTGCTTTTCCACTGAATTTTTAAATCGCCTTCACAAATCACAGCTGTGCCTCCATTTCTTTGCAGAGATATTTCATATGCTAATGACCACATACTCTTCTCATACAGGTTTTCAAGGCAATATATGCAAGTACCCAATATTACTGTAAATTATTTTCTCACCAGGAAAGTAATTGAAAGGGAAAAAAGTATATTTACAAGCCTCACAACCAGGAAATACACACACATTATAAAAGCATACTATAAAAAAGTGAAGCAAAATAATGAAAATATTCTCTCTTGACATCTAGAAAAAGCTACAGTAATTGAAGCATAATTTTAAATACTTAACCAGTTAATGCCCTCAAATAGTTTGGCTTTCTTTAGAAGCAGCAAATATGAACTGCTTTGGTATCATGAGGGCATCAGTGAATTAACATCATGCTTATCTCCACTAACTGAGAGCAGAATTAGGCTTAGAAATGCCTTTTTCTTTCTATCAGACAGACATGACAATTTTGGCTCGCAGCTATTCAAGTCAGTGCCTCCTATGTGATGAATCCATCCCCATTCAAATGTCTAAACTTTCTCAAATCTTGACACACCACCTGGGAAATGGCCTTTCAGTGGAGAGGCTGGTTTTCTCTCAAAGAGAAAAAAGTGACAGGAAAAATAGCACCTAGGTCTTAAAGTGCCTGGCATAGAAAAATATGGTATGAGACAGACACTAAGGCAAAGAGAGAGAAGAGAATCTGGGCTTATTTGTCAAGGCTTATGTTTAAATTTTGAGTCTGAAAATGTCACCAAGCAGCACATTTATAGACTTCAAATATTCCTGTCTGATGGGAATACTCTGAGAAGGGACATCAGGAAGTAGCAGTGCAGCTCTTCTGCACTGTGTTTTACAAACACACACACACAAGACCCCAGGTCCCTGTGCTAAGTTATTATGCTTAATTCAAACATGCAGTTTGACCCTGCTTCTCTTGAAGGTAATGAAAATTCTGCCACAAGCTTTTAGGAGGGTGTGGGTGGTGGGGGGTTGTGTTATTAAAAACAATTATCAGCATACCAAGAAGAAATCCTTGTAGCTTTGCCAAAATTACTTAATTTACCATCTTCCATCTCCTACAAATTTCCTCTGACGCTTCCCATTGGAAATGGATTTGTACCCCTGATGCTGGAACCATGCTAGGAATGACCTTTGCACCCTGTCACTGTATGACTTCACATGCCAGGGACAGGGAACACAGAGCTGGAGAAGGTGTGTCTGAGAGAAACTGAAAATCTAAACTAAAGCAGGAACAAATGATAGCCAAACATTAGTAAAAGTGCCATGCAAATCTAGCAAAGTTTTCTTTATTGCTTTAAGAATCAGTGGGATAACATCAAAACTACTAAAGAAAATACTTGCCCTAAATGTGAACTAATTTGATCCAACCTCATCTGACAGTGACATATTAGAGAAAATTGTTTCCTTAAACTGGAAAGGAAAAAAAAAAAAAAAGGAAATCCCTAAAAGATAGAAACCCCCTCCGAAGTGAAAGAAACAAGACAAGAAACTTCCTTTAAGAGACAGAATTATATATTCTTAATACCTAGGTTTTAAAGTGTAAAATTTCATTTTGCTGATCATGACCTGCCATCAGTAAGAATTATCAATAAACATTCTACTTCCTAATAGAGGTAGATGGAGGACAAAACCATCAAAAGGTCACACGGAATAAAATTATTCAAGTTTTGAATAATCATATGACACTTTGATGTGAACAAAATATTTTAGTGCCACAAATTCAGCCTGGTGAAGAGCTGAATGCACTGAGGCTTTAGAACAAATCAATGGCCAGCAACATATGAGGTAGAAACTTTTGGAATTATAACTATGATCATACACATGGTTAAATACATTTACTAACAACATGAACTAGATGACCAAGACAAAGCAAAAATTCTTTAGACAGGTTTGTTTCCTTATCAAGGAAACTTAATGGTGAAATTAAAGCAAATCTTTAAGTACTAATATCAAGACTTTATTGGACAAGAGTCCCTCCTACGGTAGTGCCAAGGACCACAAAGTGAATGCAATATTGTCAGTAAGTAATACAATTTCCATTAAATGATCTTAGCTTTGGAAAAGAAGAATGTAAAATATTCAGGACTAGAATAGCTACTCAACAAATCATCAGTTCTTTGCCCCAGCTGCACACTTTTTTCTCCCCCAGAAAGTTTAAGCGCTAGGCTACTACTGATAAGATCAGATGACATGTCTGCTAAATCAGCCAAGAAGAGACTTTTCAGGCATTACCATGAGCTCCTGCAGCATATTCTCAGCAGGGTAACTGCACAAATACCCACTGAAGTACCTCAGAAGCTGCACCACCAAAAGCAACTGGCTACCAGATCACCTTCTCTGAAGTCAGTGTTACTCAAGGATAAAGTCAACCAAAAAATAACAAGTTAATGAAGTAATTCCCACCAGCTGTGGTAATACATATCGTATACCATTTTCTCTTGGTAACCTTATCTCTAAATAGTGTTTGCATTTTCAGTGTGTGGGTTATCAGCAATGGAGATATTGTCATCCCTTCTTTTCAGAAAAACCAGTAACATATAAGGGCATAGACAGTACATATTTTCAGCCAGCCTGCTTATATCCAGAAAAACCCACTTGACTAATTTCAAAAATTAAATTATGACTTTTATTAAGATACAGAAATTTAGAAGTACATATTTGGTTACCCAGAAGTGGCTGCTAGCTGTGAAGGTGAAAACAGTCAATACTGGAGGTGGGGTGCAAAATGATAATGGTCTTCTCTGCAAATTTCTGTTTGCATAGGAAGCAGCTTCTATAATTTCCCCTAACATATCAGTTCAGAGAGAAAACAAGTCTCTTTTGTGTCAGTCCCTATCAAAATTATAAAAGGATCTTTTTAAATAATCACAAAATAGTACATCATGTGTTTTCTAGAAGTTGGGGGAAATAGAAGGAAACTATTCCAAGTGTGTTAACATAAGAATCCTTGTCTTTCAGTTACAAAGTATACAACGAAAACAGTGTAAAGACACTGAGTGATACTATGCCAAATACCACAGAACACACAAGACCAACACTTTCTTTTTGAAGGAATTACCATCACCAAAATCAGACAGTTATTTTGAAGATCCCTCTTCATGGTTAGAGGCTTTCTCATTGCAAAAAGGAAAGTTTTGGAAACTGTTATGGAAAAAAATGAGGCTCACTGAATTTCTACACCAAATAGCTACCAGAAGAAACTGGTAGCCTCAAAATTTGTTTCAAAACTGTAGCTCCCTTGTATGCTAGAGGGGATCTGAGAGGCAACCAGCCTGGAGCGCAGGAGTTGAGGTAGGTGGAGCCACAGAAGCCTAGGCTGTCACAATCCTAGCCTCCTTCTTTTGTACAAACACTTCCAGATCTTCACAGAACCATACTGACAGATTTCAACGTGCTCTTGCAGCTTGCTCGTTAACTGGATTGTGTCTTTCTGCCCACACAAGCTCCAGCAAAACAAAGTTCAGTCGATTTAGCCAGCCTAAAGACACCTTCAAGTCAGCCCCCACCCAAAATAAAACCAGTGAGTTGCAATCAAAATGTGACTTCTATTTCCTCCTCCTCCTCTTGTTACTATGTGTCCTGCAAAACAGTCAGACAACACAGTGCTTTATTGACAAAAGGCAGCGTGGTAAAGGTGAAAGAACTTTAATGAGCACCAACAGGAAATACCTTGGGACTGTGGTGTCCCCACAGCACAAATGACATTTTCTTAAACCACTGGGCAGACAAAAGTAATTGCAACCCTTCCTATCACTTCTTTATTTTAGTTTCAGGTATTAAAATGATAAAGCTATACTCCCACTTAAGTTTCAACCTTTTTAGACTACAGGAGTAAAACAGATCACAAGTTCTTTACTCACAGCCAGAACAAACAGCCCAAGGCTCCAGTTCTACAAAAGCTAACAAGACAAAATGATTAATGATAGTAAATCAATTGATCCAATAAGAAATGTACAGGGTGTTTATGAGAAAACACTGTATAGATGCACCTGTGGGTAAGGCCTGTGTGTATTTGTTCACTTTTTGCCATCAAACTCCACACACAATCTCTATATTATCAATCTGGCCAAGAAAATAATGAAATCTTGGGAATGACTAGGGAAAACAAAGAAAAAAATACCAATCCAAATCCAGAAACCAAGATTCTGGCCAGGGGAAGATCAGACTGACACAAAGATATCCACACCATATTAGAAACAAGAACTCAGATTTAGATGGGATGAAAAGCAAGAGAACGGAAGCAAGGAAGAAATGCATGAGGCCTCAGTCGAGAAGGTAAATTTCTTTGGAATAACACTGTCCATGGAAAATATCAGAGAAAGGAAAGGAAGAAGGAGTCAGAAATGGAGACCTGCGGGCCCTCCACCACATCCTCCTCTAAGCCTCAAACTCTGAGACTGAAAGGAAATTAAACAAAAGACCAATGAAGCATTGCTGTTCTAATCCCACAACATTTGAAGGAAATGCAATTTTTTTATTAACATCTACAAATGCTTTTTCCTCTCCCACTTGGAATGGCACACTAAACTCGCTTTTTATTTCTATAAAAAAATTACTGTACATCTCCACTAAACTGCTGAACAAAAGATATCTTTCCCCCTCAAAATGGCACACAAAAATACCACAGTTCATAACATCTACAAGGTTCCTATGACAAGCTTTTCAAAAAGCTACCAAGAGAAGGTGCACTGAGAAGCTGATCCCTAAGAATAACAGAAATCTGCAATATTGTGTAAGAAAACTAATTTAAATCAAACTGGAAGTCTGGATACGGATAAGGAAGAATTATGAAACACAAAGTCATAGGAGTCTGGATATACCTCATGTGGATTTTATCCATGGTGACCGCTAGTAAACCTAATTAGGCTGTATTACTAGAAATAAAGCAAACTGACCTGTCTGAATAGAAGATTTTTGCAGTTATTATTAAGCCTAATGTCATGTTTAAACTATTTGAAATAAAAATCTTGTCGTTAACAAAAGATTGCACATGACTGACCTAAATCACTTGCATTTTTTAAAGATTTTGGTCCACATTAGAGGCATTCCCAAGCTTAACGAGGATTTTAGAAAAATAACGTGTTGAGGTAAGTTAGACCACAGTAGAACAAAATATTCCAGTTGTTCAGCCAGAAAAAGAAAATCAAATTAAACAAGTACAAATGATTATGGAAGGAATGCCTGCTTTGCCAAAAGATAAAACTTAGAGTCTAGAAACTGGCCTTTTCTTTCATTCCTGCCTCAGCTATCCACTGTAGGTTTTTTATTCAGGTTTTAGAGCTTGGCAGCAGGATCTAATTGCTTCTGGAAGTTTTCTGCACAAATGGAGATTGTAAATTTTTCACAGGATAAAAGCAATTAGAGATGCTAAGAATAGGTTAATATTTTTCAGAGACACATCCAGGATAATTTATGACAGTTCACTTTCAGAAAATACGATGGGGAGAATGATTTCCAGGATAGCAGCCTACACCCACTTTGTATCTCAAAATACTCTTTTTGCAATTTATTCATAAGAAAATTTCAAAACAGCACTGGTCTCTCCAGCCACAGGTGTGACTCAGTAGTGAAATTACTGTTATTTGCTGCTGCTACTCAGGATTCAAACACTGATCTATGGGTGTAATGTAGAGCTTCAAAAAGAAAGGTAGCTTCTACCTTTGTAAAAAAAAAAGAATATATATACTCTTAGAATTGAACCATATTGGACCAATTAAGTTCATTGCTTTTGGAGCACAATATCCACACTTTAGTCAACTGTGATATAATAATATGCTGCAGGTTATAAAAAAAAACACATCAGTAAATCCAGGAAAGAAGGGCCAAAAGACAAGGAAGGAGTTTAATCAGGTACCTACACAGCCTCATATCCTGCACAGAGGTTAAAAATTCAAACACACATTCAGCAGTACATTTTACAGTTATGATCATACCATAAAAAAAACCCTACTGGATTAACCCTTAAACATGAGATGTCCTAGTAACAGGGAATTTATTGTGTTGTCATGAGGTTTATAATGCCCACTGAGCAGACTAACTCATATAATTGTATTTCTCCATTTGTTCCCATTAGACCAAAGCATGCAAGGAATTTCTGTACAGAATAAAGGCATTTCTAAAATTCCTGGAAACTAAGTATTAGTTAGCTCTCTATCTAAGCAAGCCATGCTCCTTTGCAACAAACAGGACATTACTGACAGAAGTCAGTCAACCTGAAGACACATACTCCAAATATGCCCCCAAAATAGGCAACCTTGGAGTACTTCCAAACTTCCCCTGCCCAGCAGAACAAAAAGAGCCAAAAAGAACAGCCTTTAAACTTATTTCTACTTAAAATAAAAAAAAAAAACACTTTCTGTAATGGAAATGTGCAAAGAAACTAATACATTACAATGGATTAATGCCTCACTCTACTGGAAACTAATAAAAATCAAGTAGAATTAACTGGATGGTCTCACAGCTCATTTGCTCACATCAGAACTGTTGATAAACTTACAGTAATTAGCTTACTGTGTTCAGGGAAAGAATCAAAACTGAAATAAATGTGGGGAAAAAAAATCACAATTTAAAAAGTATAGACCCTATATAAACACAGAGCTACCTAGTACTGAAGGCTGCATGGGCCATTCTTCTACACATTTTCCTGCAAATACTGTTTTCTTCTTTTTCAAGTAATTTGGTGTAAAACTGCATCTGCAAAGATGCTTACACAGAGATTTGAAGGTCATTTTCTATTTGAGAGCACTGAAGATACTTCTTCATTTAATTGTTGGCTGCAGCCATGTAATAGAAACAACAGATTACATAAAATAAGCAGCAAAGTGCTATTGTAAACAATGTCAGAAATGTATGTGTCAAGAATGCCACAATGTCTTCTACATTGATGGAGGCCCATCAGTTCATATGGCTCAGCTGCAAGCAATGAAACAACTCACATTTAAAATCAGGAATATGCCTAAGCACATTAAGTGGCCTTGACAAGCAAAATCCTTGTCCTTTCCCAGAAAGAACTGAGTAACTGGTTTTGCTTATGTCAGACCAGGAGGTATTCCCATTTTTATGACTAGAATAAAAAGAAGTTGATACCTTTAAGAATGTAATTAGGGGAAAAAAAAAAGTATGTCTAATGGTTAGATAGTACTAAGGTTGGAAAGTACTGAGCACCAAAGTCTACTTAAAAAAAAACAAAAACAAAAGCAACAAAACTTGAAAAAAGTTGATTAAGTCTTTTACTGTCTGCTAAGAATAGGACCTAAATGAATGATTGTTTTTTAACAGCTGTCTTAAAAACAAAATATAAGCAACTCATAGCTGAAATTGGCTGTGATTTTGTTCAAGACATATACAGCGATAAATTACAAAGAAAAGGTGCAGAAGCCTGGAGACAAGATTTTATTTTCTTTTGTAACTAATATGTAAAAACAAACAGCTCAAAAAGGGCCTTCCCATTTTTTCTTGAGAAAAAAACATGAGAGAGATCACCAGAAGGATAATACAGACAACCTCTCCACAACTCCATCTTGAAAAATGGGTTGTATGGTGATAAAACCATTTCCAATATCCAGAACAGATGCTGCACAACTGAATAAGAGAAGTATGAGACCAATGATGACAGCCTAGTGTATGACCATATCAGCACTGCATAAACACCATGCATTTCAGTTCTACTAGATATGAAATGAGAACAATTTAATCCATCTTCCAAAGCTTTCTTCAGTAGGAAAAAATAAAAACTAAAACAAACAAGAACAACAAACTGAACAAAACCAATCAAAGAAAAATTTTACTAGAGGATAGTTCACATTTTTCCAACAAGAACACAGATTTAATCAAGTCACTGACCTCACCACGGTATTGGTGGTGCCCTCCATCTTCCCTCACTTTCATCACCACACATTTTGAGGTTGATTCTATTATTCTTTCAATGCATCCTAAAGAACATAGTTCTAGTGTTCTAGTTTCTTTTGAAAAGCAATTCAAACTGGAGCCACTGGAAGGAAAGAAAGTTTTCCCAGAACCTAAACATCTCCAAAAGCTTCTTTTTATCACTATAGTTCTCTTTCAAGTTCACCTTATCAGCCTTCGTTACCTCCCTTACACTCTTGCGTCAGTGTGGCAACTCACACACAAGTAGCAAAGAAAACGCAAAGTGCTTGGAATTTTCAACAGCTTTTTCTGGTAAGCTCCAGTTGCTATAATTAGACAAGCCCTTTTCTAAATCAAAAATACAACTATCAATAGAGATAAAAACAAAAACTAGCATCAAATAAATAGAACAAGCCAAATCTAAATGTTCCAGTTTCTTCCTGTTATCTCAAAATGTGCCCTCATTTAACCCTCAGAACACAAATATATTGGCTGCTTCCATGGCTATGTTAGCATAAAGGATACCTATGTAATATAAACAACAAAATCAAATAATCTTATTAACAAGTCACAAAACTAATACTGTATAAGAATAGGGAATGCAATTATGTTTTCACTTCAAGCCAAAGATAGGATTTTAGAAGCAAAGTAGCTTCTGACTCACCAAATAATTAACCTGACACTTCTAACCAGTCTAATCATTTCAACCAGTCATTTCAAGCAACAAGAAAGACTGAAATTCTACAAAAATTTAAAACTCAACTTCACACTGTAGAGACCTTACTTTCTCCACTTCCTGAGTTAAACTTGCAGTATCAAACCAAAATATGAACAATTAGTTCAGATCTCAATTATTTTACCAGGATTCATTTTCTAAATAAGTTATTGCTCTAGATTACAAGTTCATAAAGTAGCCCTAAAAGATCTAAGTACTAGAACATGAAGCTTCTTAGTTCCCCTAAATATAGCAGCAGTCACATGGCTGTCATTAAGACATTAGCTTTTCCACCTCCTAAACCTTTCCCCCAAAAAAGTCAGATTGTGGTTCAGTCTTACACGAAACACAGCAGATAACATCTCAGATCCAGAACAGTCTGTATAAAAACACACATCCACAAATGCAACCTCAACTCAAACCCTCCATAAAATCAAACAGTAACACCTCGAAACTACATTGCTGAAAAGCAAGAAAAAATTATTTGCTGCTCAACAGGAGTCTGTGATCACTGAACAGCTGTTTATTAGCCTTTCCTTAAAATTAACAGACTATAAATAAACCTTATTTACTTCTAGAAAGAATATTTTATTTTTAAAAAAGGTAGTTTAAGATGACAATCCGTTTTCAGGAGTAAATTTGTGCTCTGCACTTTGTACACACACACACATCCCAGTTCATACCAGTTCCCTGACCAATTCCAATACATTCACATTGCACTCTCCATAATAATCAAGCCAATCTGTGGATTTGGCAGAAACCCACAAAATGCCAGCATCCAACTGACATCCACCAATAGACATACCAGGCCCCAAATTTTAATCCACTGATGGGAAAAATAAATTCATACATACTATTTTATATGGTACACTCAAAACCGAGAACGCTTCACATGCAGCAGCTTTCCGAACTCCCTGGTGTAAAATTTGTGCTACTTTTCCTGCTGCTCAAATAGAGAAGCTAAAAAAAACTGAGCTGAAAGCACTTCAACTCTGAGTCCTTTAGAGAGGTGCGGGCTGAGTCCATGATTTCTGGCTGCCAGCCTTCTACTTCTGCCACTACTCAGCACATCTCTGACTTTAAAACCACATATTTCTAATCAACCACTTGCATTGTTGCTCCTTCTGGGGAGAGAGATACGAGAGGTCAGGATTATATCAAAGCCCAGGGTACCCTCAGTAACTCCACTGCACCAGAGCACTGGAGAGTACCCGACCTCTCTAAGAGGTTGATTTTGCCAACCCCCTGATCCCAAGAGGAATGCCAGAGACTGCCAGTTTCACTAGGAGGGCTGGCCCTCGGAGGAGACACTCCACCAGAGGAGTGTTTGCAGGATAAAGACATCATTCACACAGACACTTCCACCGGCAGGTACCAGCCATGCTGGCACTTCCACTCACAAACCCTCCTGGAAAGCTCCCAGGACACAAGCCTAGGCAGCAGAGCTGGGAGCAGACAGAGGACCACAGCAACTCAGCCCTGGAAACGAGAGCAACTGGTCTTCTCTGAAGCCTAAGAGTACTGCTAAGGCACAGCTGGAGCATGAGAGTGGAAAAATAGCAGGAAAAATAGGCCAGCAAGAAACCTTATTCCAGTCCAGCCTTTCCAAAACGGTGTATTATTTCCATCAGCAGATGGGAAAGCTTATTAGAGAAATCTTGAGGTACTGTCAGAGCCTTGCAATGATGCATTTACCCATTAAACAACCACCACTGAATGCAGTAGCACCCAACACAATGGGTCCTAAACACACTGTTGCTCTGACCATCTAGATATGGTTAACTTGGTTGTTATTATTATTATTTACAGGGTATCAGCTGGCTGGATCCACTGCAGACTACACTAAGTTCCTGCATAAAAAAATACCCTTGGAGCCATCATATTTTCCCAGTCTTTCACAGCTTCTGTATGCTAGTGACAGTTTTAGAAGGAAGATTCTTCAGAAGTACTTTTAATTACTATTTCCTCCTTAGCTAGAATGCATTAATTATAGCCTATTCCTCCAGATAATAAGAAAACAAAAAACAGTGCAATATGAACACTACTATGAAACTTAATTACTGAGTCAGATGTCCTTTAGATGTCAGTATGACTACAGAGAGGAGCAGGAAAATAAAACACACACGTATCAGCCTCAAGTTGTTAGATCAGTTATCAAAACAATGTCTTTCTTCAGCAACTTCATTTTGAAGAGCTCAACCACCTAATTAATCAAATGCCTGTTACATGTTTCAAAAATATGCTTTTTTTAAATGAAGGAGTACTGCTGATGTATTTCTTACAAAGCAAATGTGGTAAATGGTTCTGTATGCAAATACAGAAGTGCAGCATGACTTTGAAGTTTGAAGGTCAGATACAGTAACCATTCTCATCAAGGTTCTTAAGTCAGACTGCATCTTCTGGTTTACATCTGAGTTTAGGAGGAGGAAGAAAGAGAATTAAAAAGAAAAAAAATATATAGTCAACCAGTTCTGTGATAACTTAAAAAGAACTGGCACAATACCATTCACCTGCTTTCCTTTAAAAATCTACTAATGCCCTATCTCCCACAAAACGAAAAGTCTGCCAGGGACACACAGATTTTCATTCTGCTTTTCAGCTTTGATTTTCCTGATGAAAAAAACAATCTACTTAAGTCAGCAACAATTTTATATTAAAGAAGAGAATGTCATCTTCTCCATTTTCACAGATGTTTCAAACCCTTACCATTTCAGAAAGCTGAAGGATTTTCTTGTTGATCAACATGTTTTATTTTAAAGCAGTATAGATTCAACTGCAGAAGCAAATCAGAGGATTGTGCATTGATATTTTTGCAGGCATCAGAGAATTTATCCCACACCACTCCATATTCCCAGCAACTCTAGGACACAAAACTCAACAGCTGGGCCTGAAGGCAAGCAAATATGCTAGGAACACAAAAGTCTGATCCATGTCAAAAAAGAAAAATAAAAAACAAGAAGCATGTTTTACATGCATACCTCAAAGATAAAAAACCAATACAGATTTCTTTTTAGCACCACCACCACATTTAAATACAGTGAAACTGACAACACTTCCCAGTAAAACACTGAGTTATAAACAATCCCCTTTCACACATAAATAACAGAGACATTATACAAAGCAGACAGGAACATGGACGGATGTACACAAAATAAACACATTCAAACTTACCCCACTCCAGATACTCAAGGATGTTCTTCTCTCTTCTCAGAGGGGAATTATTACATTCATCATAAAGGCAGATGAGTATATCCAGCAAGGTTTCCACACTGAAGCATTGCCCATTAGTCTGTGTTGGCCCATCCAAAATAAACTGCTCCAACTGCTTCAAACGCACTTCTCCAGACATGGTTGTTTCAGTTTGCATTGGGGTTTCTTTTTTAATGATTATTATTACTTTGTCAGAAAAACAACAAAAAAAAAAAAAAAAAACAACAAAAACTTTTGAGGGTTTTGTTGCTTAAAAAGAAGTCAAAGTATTTTTAACAAAAGACGTCAAAGTATTTTTAACAAGTGTCAAACTGTGACGGTCCTTAATTGCCAGCCCACCTCGGGGTTCCCAGCCTGAAACTAACCCCTTGGAGTTTCAGACACACACATACAGTGTAGGTATCTGTGTATTCATGACATTTAAGAGAAGAAAATAATTACCCTAAAAAAAAAAAAAAATAGGCTTAGAAAGAAGTGGGGCAAAAGCAGCATTCCTGATGCTTTAACAATAATAATTGCACTCAAATTCAACCGAGACTGCCTGACACCGATTTCAACGCGCGTGCATAGGCACACGCACTTATATATTTAAGAAGGTCTTCTCCTTCATTCCCAATGCAGATCATGCAGCGCGATCCTGCGAGGAGCCCCACCGCAGCACTACGGGCTAACAGCCCCTCCGGTTCCGCTTCCCAGGACGGATGGGAAGGGAAAAACAGATGTATTTACGTATTTATATAAGCGAAAGGCAGCAGAAACGAGGGCGCACACCGGCGGGCAGGGAGGGAGGGATGAGGGGCCGCGCAGCCCCGCCGCCCCCCCCGGCCCCGGCAGCGCCTCCGCGGGGTGGGGCGCAGCCCCCCCTCCTCAGGGCGCAGCCACGTCCTGCCCCGGGCAGCCTTTCCCTTCCTCCTCCTCCTCCTCCTTACCGAGTCTCCTTTTAAGGCTTTTCAGTGATTCAAAAAAACTAAAGTCTTCATTGTCGCCCCCTTCTCCTCCGCTGCGCCAAGGGGCGGCGGGCGGGACGCGCGCCCCGACACACCGGCACAAGCGCTCCGAGCCCTGTCAAATCCTTCCCATGGCTGCGGCGGCTGCTGCTGCTGCTGCTGCGGAGACGGCGCCCTCCTCCTCCTCCTCCTCCACCCGGTGCGCGTCCTGAGGCGGAGGAAAAGCGCCGGCGTCTCCGCTCCGGCCGCACGCTGCGGGCCGGGAGGCCCCGACGACGGCGGCGGCGGCGGTGGTGGCTTCACTCCCGGCGGCTCGATGGTGTCCCGGCTTCGCCCCCCCGGGCAAAGGGCATCCTCGGGCGGTGCGTGTGCGGGGTGTGTGTGTGTGCGTGCGCGGGGCGGCGGGGAGGGGTAGCGGCGGCGCCCTCCCTCCCCGGCTCGCTCCCTCCCTCCCTCCGCTTCCGCGCCCTCCTCTCCCCCGCCGCTCCCTCCTTCCTTCCCTCCCTCCCTCCTTCCTTCCTTCCCTCCCTCCTTCCCTCCCGCGGTCACACGCGGCAACCGCCGCCGCCGCCGAACGCGCTGCAGCCCAACATGGCGGCCACGGCGGGGGGGAGCCGCCGCCGAGCGCCGCCGCAGCGCGGGGAGCTGAGCCCGGGGCCGCCGCTACTGATGGGATTGAGGGGAGGAGGGGATGCTGCTGCAGCAGGGAATGCAGGGATACGGGCGGACCCAGGGATACGGGAGGGAGAGAGAGCGGGAGTGGGGAAGGCCGCAGCGCAGCTCCCTGCAGGCTGCGGCCGCCCGGGCCGGGCTATCCCGGGCGGACCCGCCCGTCCGGCCGGGGAACCCTCCGGGCTTTGCCCTGAGCTGAGGGGAGAGCTGGCCGCCGTTGCTCGGCCCGGTTCCGCTCGTCGCCTCCCCGGTAGTAAGGCTTTTGATTAAAAATCCCGGCCTGGTTATGGAGGGCGGGCAGGGGGAGCAGCTCCTGCCTGCTCTTCCAGGGGGATCTGCGAGCTCCAGGTGCGAGCGGGGACTCCGGCTCCCTCACAGTTCGGGGCCTTCAAAACGTGACAGAAAATGCGTCGGCTCCTGGCGGTTCTGTCCCCGCTGTCGAAGTGCCTCCCCTCATCGAGGAGCCCGCCGTGCCACAGAGTACACGCCGTGGAAACAAGCTCCTTTTGCGGGCATTTCAAACCCATATCGTTTAAGAGAGCTGGAGGATATTCTTGTTGATCAACGTGTTGTTTTGGTTTTTTTTAAGGCAGTGTAGACTCAACTGCAGAAGCACATCGGAGGATTTTGTGCTGATCTCTTTGCAGGGCCGCCTGTGGGGCGGAAAATGGCAGCTGCCCCCCAGCACGCCGCGGCAGTTCCCCTGGCCAGAGGTGTCGGGGATGCGCTGTGGTGCTCAGGGCATTGAATGTCATCTCTAAGACAACGTGTCACTTCAGTTCGTCCCTCCTCAGAAGCCAGGTGAAAGGGGAGGAAGGCCATACAGCCCCTAAAGGTCATTGGCTGTAGGTGAACTTCAGCATTCTCCTGAAGCGCTCCAAGTCCTGCATCTTCTGAAGTTCAGGGGAAGGAAAAAGTTCAGGCATCTGCTTCCTCAGTTCAATAACCAACAGATGACCCTCAATTGGGTTTTGCCATACCAAGTATCTATATAACACTTTCTTTTTTTAACTGGCCTTTTTACCAGCTGATATAAAACATCAACAGTCTTACATACCCAGTTAAATGTACTATACAATATGATTAAAGTCCCATATGTTTGTTCAGAATCACTCAGCTGTATGTAAAGTCACTGGTGCAAAGCTAGAGAGGACAGTGACTCCCTCCCTGTGCATGCAAAATGGCAGAGCAGACTTTTGGTGAATGACGAAACGTGCAGAGAACTTAATTCTAAAAGCTTTTTGTGCAAAAACCCTCCAAGAAATGTCAGAAACCACTAAACTGTAAGTGATGGGTAGAAGGTAGGATTAAATTGAGGATTAAGCTAATAAGGAAAGGGTTTCCTTCCTGTGCTGAGGTACACCCTTGGTGTGACAAGAGCCCTTGCCAGTGTCTGGGGTGCTGCTGGTCCTTGCATGCTGTAGTCACAGCAGTGCCTCTGTGGTAGGAGCCTGCTCCAAAGCTGTGGCACACAGGCACTTTTACAGCGAGAGTAAGGCATTTCCTGCTGGCTCTCTGCTGAACTTGTGGAAATTGGGATTGAAGCTGGGGGTGGGGGATGCCTGATGACAGCAATAAAAATAAATTGCTATTGCAGGGGTAGGTGGCCCAGATCAGATAGCACTTCCTATAGGGGTTGGAGGCACGTCATCCAAGTTCATCCCGAGCATAGATTAACCATTAATAGGGTTGCAGAGGGAAAGTGCAGAAGACTAAGAGTTAAAGGGATGTTAGCTCCTTGGACTTTGGCACCGCTTGGCAGGGAAGTGAACTGAAGAACCAATGCCAGAGATATGATGGGTGTGGATATTTCACTTATTTACTTAGGTTTCTGTGTTTTCCCTAGCCAATTATAAAGTCTTTCCTTGTTTTAATTGCAGACCAAGTGTTTGCAAACAAGGATGGATACCCAGCAAAGGCGATCAATTTCCCTATATTTCTGGTTTTAAAACTGAACCCTTGTCAATTTCCACATCGAGCCAGTTTTTTTCAGTGTTCTTTTCAGCCTGAGTGAGGCTGCAAGTAAAACCATGTAGGCTACAGTTGAACACAAAACCCAGGAATTTTTTTGTTCTCTCTTTATTTAATAGCCTGTCCAGAAATAAAAAAAGGCATCCACGTAACAACTGGTGATACACCCACTGGGCTGTAGTCAGCTGTCATGCCACAGAAGCTGTGAGGAACAGGTAATACCAACAATGACTGCTGACACATTTATTTGCTGGGAACTATCTATGTACCAGATGAGTAATTCTCACAGTACACCTGTGGGATGGAAAAATATTTTCTCTGCCTTATAAAAAAGACTGTAGTCCAGAATATTTAGAAAGCCAACAAAATTCAGTGTAGCAGGCAGAAATTACTCTTCTCTCATACATTATGTCACTAAGACACCCTGTCCTAAAAATATACCCAAGTTGTGCAAACATACCCCAGTATCTTTCATAATTATCATGTGTTTGTTTCACCCTGTTCTTGTTTTAATAATACCGCAATAATATTTTCGTTTTATTGCTTAGCTTTAAAAATGTTTACAGTACCTCAACCATAACTAATGATAATCAGGAATTTATATCTTACAGTAAGTTAAGCAAGCTGATAGCAGCAGAGGGAATAGTGTGGAAGAAGGAGGATGTGATTGAAACAATGTAGTTTTATATATTAACAACATATATGTTGAGTGTTTCAATTTGTTGGTTTAATAGAGAAAATATTGTAATATTATAATCTTTTGTTGGTATAAGAGAGAAAACAGCCTTTTCTCTTCAGGGACAAATGTGGGGGTTTTTTTGTGAAGTATTGTAGATACCTGGTTTTAGTGTGCAAACCATTTCTAAAGTCAAGAGACACCCCTCAAACTTCATTGAGCAGGTAAATAATGTGATCTACCTTGTAACAGGTAGATCTACTACATGCCTCAAGAATGGCATTTATGTGTTGGCAAAATTTTGCATCCAGGCTTTTCTGTTCTCAAAAGCTTCACTTTGTAGACACATGTTGTTTGTACTGATACAGCATTTCATCTCCCCAGCAAAATTTTGTAGTATTCTACAAAAACAGTGCTGTCACCCAGTTTAGAGGGTGTGTCTATAGACATGGGATGGTACTATTTGAAAAGGGGTCCTGCAGCTGTTGCCTGAGCTGTAGTAATAATATAGGTTATTGGAAGAGATGCAGGTAGCTGCAGATGGAGCACACAGTGGTTGCACTCTAGGAGGACGCTGAAAACCAGCATGCGTGAATCGACCGACACTTGTTCTGTAATCTGTTTCACTGTAGTTTCACATAAATCTTGCTGCTGGAGCAAACTTAATCCTAGTGAACAGAGAGATCTCACTGAAACTGATGGCTGTTGCAGAACTTTAATTAGTCTCAGTACCTATAATAATGCATTTAGTAACACGCTTTAGTGTTTTTAAAGACTTGTAAATCTGCTTTCCCTAATTCTTTCCCTCTCTAACTGCCTTGCCAAGACCTATTTCTCTCTCCTGTGAGGTCTCCAGAAAAGTCCAACTACAAGCACTAAATGGTACCTGGCAAAATTGATGCTTAATATTTACCTAATCCCAAAACAATGATCATAAATGTGTATGTATATATAGGCATTGTAAATATGGAATTATCTTTCTCTTTCCTCATGCTTCTTTTATTGGTCTTTGGAGTCTTATTTATAGTCTTAACGATTTTCTGTGAATGGCTGAACAGAATAATTTTACCTCAGAGAGAAATTGCATCATGCTGATCTCACTACACTGGATGTGTACTGGCCTCATCCCCCTGGTTTTAGTCTTCATTTAAAACTAATGAGAATGTGGCCACCACTAGCATACAATTTTCTGTGAAGAATGAAGCAGGTTTGGCCCTTCTGAAGTGTCCAGGGGTGCCATGCTCTGAACAGAAACAAGATAACCTCTGTGATTAAAGAAGAGGAGAGGAAGTAATGGAATTACATTTATAACTGTGTGAAATTGCTATAATTTGAATCCTGCTTTTATGATGCAGACTAGGAACTGACCAAAGTCACGTCTCATTCTGACCTCCAAATAGGACCTTGTGTTTGCACTCTAACAATGCTGTTTCATCTCTCAATATGTTGTTTTCTTCCTATGAAAGTGGGGCCAAGGCTGCCAAAGCTCTTAGGGCTGCTGTGAACCTTAATTAATGTCAGTGTAGAAGTCTGAGATTCTTTTCTTATTTTCCTTTCTTCAGTAACATAAATCTAAGACTGTTATTTTCTCTCTTGTTTTTGTAGTCTGCAATTGTCTGCAACCTTTCAAGCCTTCAGTCGCTCCAAAATCCTATTTTTTCCTGTGGATTTCTCTATCTTTGCTGATGTTTTATTCTACTGTGTCTAGAATCTGTTACCTGTGTTATGCCATCTTCAAAAGTTAAACTCTCCTCAAGACAATTCACACCCTTAAAGGAAGATATTTAATGACGTAGAAAGGTCATTAAATATCTTTGTCAGGTCTGTGTCAGGTTAAGTGGCTTCTTAAACAGAAGAGTTCAGAGGAAGACCACATATTTATTTGTGAAACTGTATGGATGCAAATTTCTGCCACTGCCACACAAAGTACAGATAATCCATTGATTCAAAAAGAAAGTGGATGCATTTACATTGTCTGGCTGATGCCTATACAAAGCTAGTGTTGCTCTACTTACAGCAGCAATAACTCAGGACCAGAGCTGCTTCTAAACCTCCTCTCTTTGCAGTGGTTCATCGTTTCTGTCGATCATAATCAAGGCAGTTAATGTCCATTGGTCTAGAACCTCTTCTGCTGGTGAACACTCAGGGCTGTATTATGGACTTAGTTTTATTCAAAGGGTGTACTAAGAGATTAATTCAGTGAGGATCTCACTGTGAAAGTGATTTTTAAAAAAGAGCTGCTGCTGTCATGTAAGTAACATCGATGGAAGGGATGAGGAATGAGGAAACTTGTGAGTAAGAGATCTTTAAGAGATCACCTAAGAGATTAGGTGAAGAAACAGGATGAAGTGAGGAAGAATGGGATAGATGAAAGAGGGAGGGAACATGATGACTAATTTGGAAATCATATGGGAAGGAAGAGTGATTTAGAAAGGGGAAGTCAAGGGCCAGGAGTTTGGCAAAAAAGAGGGAGGGAAGCTTGTGAAGAGGCATGAGGGAAAATCCTTGTAAAACCCAGCAAATTCTGTACTTAGAAGAAAACAAGACCAGAAAGAGCCTAATTTGGAATGTGAACACAGGGTGGATGAAGCTGGATTAACTTTATTTCTCAGAGTGCCTAGCTTATTATAAGAGAGTTCAAGAGATCACACACTGATCTCAATTTCCCCAAGACTGTGGAATTTTCAGATTAGAGGTCTGACCAATTCTGTTGTAGTTTTTAAGTACTGTTTTGGTTTATTTGAATTTTAATGAAAGAATACTGATATATTGAAAACAGTGGTGCCTCTATTTTATGTTGCTTATTTTGAACTTAAGAATTGCAGAAATAGCATCAAAGGTCTAAAATACATATTTTATTGGGAGAATAGATACAGACAATGACAGCAGATGCAATTCAGACAGAAGTCTGTTTTAATCAGAGGCAGGGCACTTAATGTAAAGAGACACTTTCATCATGGTCTGCAGATTGAAATAACAATAATGTGGCTTATCAACAGTTGACATTTTGAGTTTGTTTGCTGAATTTTATTTGGAAGAAGAGGCAGCAAGCCCCACCTCTGCCTTCATGGATTAAATTTGCAATCAGTCATCACATTTTAAGTAAGTGATGGCACTAGCACAGGTAACAATGACTAGAAACCAGCACTTCTATTGTTTGCCAGTAGTACATTTTGCAGATTGATTCATTCTGCAGTGGAAACTAACAGAAAAAATGAAGTGCTCTGTAAAATTTGAGGCGCTTGTGGAAAACATTTTTTGTAACTAAATGCCTCTTGCCACTCAGCAGGAAACTTCAGGTCACCTCCCAGAGAGAAGAAAATCTTGAGATAATGGAACCATGGAATGGTTGGGGTGGAAGGGACCTGAAAGATCATCCAGTTCCAACCCCTCTGCCATGGGCGGGGACATCTTCCACCACATTGCTCAATGCCCCATCCAGTCTGATCTTGAACACTTCCAGGGATCCACAGCTCTGTGCAACCTGTGCCAGTGCCTCACCACTTTCATATTGAAGAATTTCTTCCTAACATCTAATCTAACCATTTGAAAATGTTATATAGTGTTCAGTAATGATCCCACTCAAGCCAATGCCAAAAAAAGCCTCCTTGATCTCAGCAAGAGCATAAGTGAACTCATAATTCCTTCTGAAACAAACAAAACTGTTTGGACTTAGTTTTATGAAAACTGAGAGTGGTTTATATCTTTGCACGATGTCAACCATTTTTCTTTGTAAACTGTCACTGCACAAATTAAGATCTTTAATTACGTGGAAGGGTTAGAAGTGTGATTGCAAGTGGTTTTTGAGGTAGAGAAAGACAAATATTTGTAGTAGTTTAATCAAAAAGTGTGAACATAACACTGGCTCCGATCCTCATGTGTGGACAGCACCGGGAATAATTGTCCTTGTGGGAGGAGGTGCTGGCCAGTGGTACAGCTTTGTGTTGTTGATAGTGCTCCCTCAGTGAATGGAACCTCCCTGAGAGAGGTGAGAGCAGATCTGCTGGCAGGAGTACTCCCTACCTGCCTCTATGCAGGAGGGTGAGCTTAGCCATGCATCACTTTGTCACTGTTTCAAGTAACCCAGCTCACCTCGGCTGAAATAAGCTGGGCTTTGCCTAGGCCTCCCTTAGACAGCAAAAGGAGGGCAGCATGTGGGCAAAGACAAGCTCCAGAGGTTGTGTCATGGACAATAACCTCTCCCAGTGAGGCATACACAGATCAGGAAAAAAACATTGCTCTACAGCCACAGTCATTCAGGAGACAAGTTTATGTGGCAGTGAATTTTTCTTAAGGCAGGAATATTGCTATGGATTAATTTAAATCAATCAATCAATCAAAGTGAAGACAAGGACTAAAAGTACTAATTAAAAGCAAATATTTCCAATCAGAGTAAGTTTTAGCAACTCGTAACTTGAAAGTAATTTGGCTGGTTTTCCTCAGTTTTTGCAAAAGTGACTAAAATAGACCTGGCAAGCTTCAGACTCCAGCAGCTTTCCAAGCCAAAGTTATGATGAAGGGATGGAAACAGGGTGCTATAACAGAAGCTAGCTTCAGCCTTAACCACGGAGATGTCGCTGCCTCCCCTCAACATCCCAAACTATGCCAAAACACACTGTAGGCAAATTAAAATCGTTAAATGAAGTAGAATGTTTCTAAAACTTCAGTTAAGTAATGTCATGGAAACATTCATCATAATACAGTTATATCTCAAAACCTTTTCTCCCCAGTTAGCTCAGAACACCAACAATTTCCACGTGTGGTGCATCAGGAGGGAGCAAGGTCCAGCTACATTCATCACCTGGAGTCTAACATTTGCTGCCATCACTTTCTTGGCTTCCTCCTGAAGGGCAGGATTTCACTTTGGAGGCCATGAAAATTTGGTTTCCAATTTTCCAATGGAAATTGGTAATGAAAAAAGATTTTTGAAGATGTTAAAAATATTTGTATTTTTACAATGAAGAGTAATAGCCATAGTTATGTGTTCTTAAAAAAAAAAAGACATCAGCAGTTACCAGCTGGTTTTTTGGCTTTCCCAACAAAGTGAAGATTTTCTTCCTTGACTGAATAATGAGGGAAGTGGTGAGTGGATGTATAATTAGCTTCCAGCTATGGCTAGCACAGCTCTACACAGCAGCAATCCTACAGTCACTTATCTCACTGCTGTCTCCTACAGGAGGAGAAAATGAGCTGGGCTGAGGTCTCTGAACTTCATCCTTGCTCTGGTCAGGGACACTGACAGACCCAGGGTGCACAGCCGCAGGATATTCAATTTATTGCTCCAGTTTGCTTCAAGGCCTTTCCTAAGACTTAATTCCCTCGCCCTGCAGTTAAAGTGATAATAATGAAAAGGTCTGTGATTCACAGTTGAAGCACTGTATCTTGCCTAAGTTAAACAAGTACCTAAGTGCTCTGCTGAACTGGGGCCAAGGGTGGATTACTGAGAGAGCTGGGCAGTCTTCCCATCTCCAGCCAGTTCACCAAGGAGTCTCAGGCTAATCATGGAGTTTTCTGGGACTTAGTTTCCTGCACATGTTTATCGTAGGGTATCTATTCTGACTGGTAAAGATAAGGAGATAATGAGGGAACATGAAAAAACTTCAGAACATGGAAGAGGAAAAGTGCTTTAGAGAAAACAGGTTCCTACGTATTGGATATACATTGCATGTTACATTCTCCCTATGACTTTTCTTTAGTTCCTGGACTCTGTTCAGTATTCATGACAAAACATCAGGCAGCTTATTAACAGAGAGCCCACTTCCACTTGAAATGGCAAGAGTATAGTCTGAATCCCTCCAGAACCAGTGGAAGAAGATCCAGCACTGCATGCAACCAGCATTCCAGCGCTGCTAAAGCTGTGCTGCCTTCCAGCAGCCTCATCATCCTGGCAGCGCTGGCCTGCTGTAGGATGGGAATCTTTGCTCAGGCTGTTGCCTTCATGCCATACAGCAGCCTGAAAAATTAATGCAGCCCTCTCTGGAATGGCTTATTAAAAGGGAAATGGAACAACATCTTTGTCAGTCAGTGCCTGACCTGCACTGGGAGAGTTTCTTCTGATCAGATATGGAGCTTTTAAGGCTGTTTTGCATTTCTCTGATTCCTACCTGGCAGAAAATGGCTAGAGAAAGGGCAAGAGTGTCACTGTGGAGAGCTTTTTATTGATATGGGAGAGGCCTGGTTACCACATAATAGTTTGCAAGAACAGACTTTCCTTTTAACACTTTTTTTCTACTTGGAAATTTATATTTAGTTTTGCCAAGTTAGAGCATAATAGCTTAGCGTATTGAATTGCAAGAGAACTATCCTGAGTACATATGTTTACTTTATCTTTTGATACAGAGGAAATTAGCATTAAAAAAATCTTGACTAAGCATGGATTATGCCAGAATACTAGTTTTGTAGCATAACAAACAGATAGGAAAATATAAGCATGCTAATCCATTCTGTGCAAGCTAAGAGCTGAGGCACTGTACTCTCCATTGACAACTGCTACCTGATGTTATAATTGTGGAAGTTTTAGTACCACATTACAGCTTCTAGTGTGAAACCAGAAAACATCAAAGCTACTTTGGGGGATTTTGACCTACAGTTCTGAAAGAGATTAAGCTCTTTTTTCTTTATAATAAGTGGTCCTATTTTGTTTATCCATAGATTAATGCAGCACTGTAATATGCTTCTGCTTCTGTGACCTTCTCAAAACCTTTTTGCAGGCATTTTCTGATTCCCTACTTCTGCAGATTTAGAACCAAGAAAGACAGAAAGAGCAGTGAGTATCAGCAATATTTCCTTGTTCTGTTACACACTCATGGGTCAGTCCAGAAGGAATTAGCACAGACCAAAAAAACTATTTTTGCTCGTGTCCCATTTTTGCAAGGACAGAATTCCCAAATTCTAATCTTACCCCCAATTTTGATTCACTTTCTATGCATATAAGGTGTGAGGGGGCTGGGGCCAACATGCAAACAAGGGATACCCATGGGGAATGAGCTGTTTTCAACTCCCTATGCATGGCTGTGGATTTGAAGGCTAAATTTTTTATATCTTTTTGCAGTAAGTGAAGGGGAAAATCCAGCTGACCAATATAAGAAATGGAAATAGAGCCAGTGGGGAGGGACCGTGGAAAGGGGTATGTAAGTAGGACGTATCCCATATGAGTGGCTTTCAAGGCCCACCTTCTCATCTTTACTGGGAATGCACAGGAGAACAAGCCACAGAAGCCCATTCTGGTGATTTCCAACCATGGAAAAGGTTTCCTGAGCTGTTTGCCTGTTGATGCAGCAGCCCATCTTTATCTGACCCAAGGCTGCAGGTGAGGAATTGGTTAAGTAAAAACTGTTCCTTGTCATCTCCTTCAGGGTAGGATGTGTGGGAAAATCTTAATCCTGACAGACAACAAATCCAGGGTTTGCCACTCCTTAGTTGAAAACAAACTGTTTTGAGAAGACTTAATTCAAGGGCAAATACTATGACAGAAAGAGCAAATCCAAAAGATAAGTTTGATATTTAAGACTTAACTCAGCTGCAGGAAAAATCCACAACACTACAAATGCTGGCAGTGCCCACTAAAGGCATTGTTTAGCTAGGATGGAGGTTGGTCCTGGAGCTAATGAAAAAGGATATGATTCATCCCTTACAGAAACAACACTAAAATTTTTCATCAAATGATAAAAAATTTTAATGTGTGAGTTACATCAAAGTGGGCACTCCATCAAGAGCATAAAGTCTGTTGCTTAGAGAGAGAGAATACTTAGTATGTAATTACAATATCACTGAAGACTACAGCTTATGTGTTTAGGTATGTCAGCTGTCCAGCTGCACTAAGAATCTTTCAGCATATCCATTGCATTTGCATATGATATATGTAAATTAATATGTCCTTAACTCATACCTATTTCTGTATGCAGAGATGCAGTATGCATGTATATACATGTATACATCCATAGGTATGATATAAGCACATATTCATTCAGAGCATTTTAATATAGTTAAAAAACACTGTGCCAAAAATGTACACCATCTGTTTTCAATCAAAATAGCCTATTTCAGAGGAAGGGAGTGTTGTCTGGTGATCAGAGTGGGGGAACTAAAGAGTCAGGACTCATGGATTCCATTCCTGAATCTGCCAGGACTTGGCTGCACGGTTTTGACAAGATGTGTGACTCCTGTGTACCCTGGTTTCCCCATTTGCAAAACAGAGCAGTATCTACTCCTAAAATGTTGCAGTGGAAAACCTAATTAGTATACACTCGGAAAAATACAGAAGTTCTTGTTATGTCATCATGGTATGTTTGAAGAGTGAAATTTAATTGAAAAATACAGTACAGGATTTGTTTTAGAGACATACATGGCAGCTGAGTGTATAATTACAGTTATTTGTACACACTTAGCTTGCCTAATTTTTGAATGATAGTACCTGTAATAAAATTAATGGGGGGAAAATGGTGCTCAACACTTTATGAACCCAGCCAGTCCTGTAAAAGTTTTCACACTCTATTGAACAGGGTTTCCACGGTGACAGCTGTACACCAGTGAGTGAAATATGTGCTGTACCTAATTTTCATCCTGAAATAGGAAAATACAAGTGGGTATTGGGATTTTCCAGCAAGTTCCATGCAGAAAAAGCCTAGCTCCACTGAAGAGAATTACAATACTCCTATTAACGTAATTAGGACAAGACTTCACCCCATCCACTTCCTTAGCTTCAGTGCATCCCTTCCAGGAATACAGCAGGGATTGAAATGCCCATCCCACAGTGCTTCCTCTTGGGCATGTTGGCACTGTGGCACAGGACATTGTCCTTCCTGTGCTCGGTGGGCAGTGCAGGGTCGGACACAGGTGGGTTTGGTGGGAGTGTGCTGAGTGTCACAGCAGGCAGAACACTGAGGGTGTTCCATGCTCCTGTTCTCCCACCATCCTCACCTGTCAACTCTCCCACTCCTCTGCTTCCCCCATAGTGTGCACATCTGTGGGGTTTTAAGGCTGTGCCTTGCCTCTGGAGATAGAGATCAGAGGCACTTTCCATTGGGATGAGAAACACCACAGAACAAATTCAACAAATGCAGCAGCTGAGTAGTGCTGGAGAGGAAAGGGAGCAGTGTTTCTAAGTCAGGGTTTGCCTGGCTGCCTGTACCAAAAGTGGCAGTGAGAGAAATCATGTGTGCTGAACGCTGCTTATGTATGCTGCAAACTGAGGCATTCAAGTATGTGATAAGTATTTGATGTAAATATGAAATTCTTTCAACATCTGCATCTTTGTCATGGAGAAAAATGGGCTGAGCTTGTTTGGTTTGGATGTTTTTGACAGCTGCTGTTCTCCATGTTGCACCTCATATCTCAATAGTGCTGTTGGTTAAGTGCAGCTTCAGAAGTACATTTAGGATCTTACCATACACACACCTAAAATGAGCCAGTTGCTCATCCAACTGAGCTGGTACAGTGATAAAGCAAGAACAAGACCAGGCAATATGAATATCACTGCTATTGAGTGGATTTACAGGTTTGTCACTCAAAGAAATACTTCTACCCAAATGAATGAGGACAATGTGCAACATAAGGTTACATTGGAGACATGAAACAGTTCATTCAAACACCAGTTTTGGAGAATTGTATCTCCATGTCTGAGATCTTAAAAGCTGTCATCGTTCTGTCTGTATCTGTAAACATATCTGATCTTTGGATCCCACCTGCTACATTTTAAAGAAAGGGTGTAGTGCCCAGGAAATGCTTTGTAAATCCAGCTTTCAAGCCTCTTTCAAGCCTATGGAGAATTTCCATCATATATGAGAGTTTTCATCATAGATATGTGCCACCCTCATTTTCAGCTGCCTTTAGTCAGAGCGTTGAAGATAACAAACTTGCTAACCAGGATAAACTGTTCAGTTCTTGAACTTTTGTAAAATGAGATTCCTCTCTAAAGGAGGTACAATTACCAGCCAAATGAGACAGCAGCTTCTAATTTCAGACGACCAGTGACACAAAGAAGCAAGCAACCAGAGAGAATGGAGCAGGGAAGGAGGGTAGGGCCTGGTGGGAGTGGACCAAGGATTTAAATTCTGCCTTTTCTTTATGATAGTCTGTACCTGGAGGGGAGAGGAGGAGATAAATCTCTCATGTACAATAAATAAGAGCAGTTAATTCCATCAATACATGCAGTAGGCTCATAGAAATGCTCCAGAGGCTCTTCTTATGCACAGACTTATATTTTAGGAAGAGAGAGGTTTTACTCTTATGGCCCATTTGTTTTTCTGTCTCTCCACTGTGACTTCTAGCAGGGAGGCATGAAATAAGGGGGCATTGCCAAATGAGTATCAGCCAGTTCTGGGGCCAGGGCCAAGAGGCAGTGATAGGGAGCTCATGAAGAGTGCTGCCTCCTGGCATGCCCCACATGGAGGGCACTGGATTCCTGGGGCTGACCTTGAGCAGTCAGGAAGAGAATGAGGAGGCTGAGCCAGGCAGCCCAGCTCCCTGCAGAGGCCACAGCCCTGGTGCAGAGCAGAGCCTGCTGTAGGGTAGGAGTCACTTCCACAAACAGAGTCTGGCACAGCCTGGCTTGGAAGGCCTGCTGGGTTGCCTTGTTTTTGAGGACACTTGTCTGACCCAAATAACAAGGATTTTGCACATTGCCAAATGCACTGGACATGTCAACAAATGCATAAAAGTGTTTGGTTTACCACCAGACTGAAAAAATATTTAGAATCTGAAAGACAATAAACTGCAAATTTTTTTCCCCTGTCATGCCAAAGAGTATGACTTTTAAATTATGTATCACTTCCTAAACACAAAAATTGTTCCGCAGTCTCTTGGCAATAGCATTCTCAGGAATTTATAACTGAAAAAAACTTTATTTTGTTTTGTAATATCTTTTCACTATATTCAGGGATTATTCCTGACAGTGCCAAAAAGAGCCTCATGACTTCAGTTTGTGCAGACTTCTCCTCAGAGGAGGAAAAGTGACAAGAATAACTTCCTTAAATTCTTTATTCGCATAAGATAGATGCAGTTTGTCAATGACTTTCTGACTATGGAATTCTGCAGGTGTTCCAAGCTGTAAGGCAGCATTACCAGCACGTGAGTTGAGCTGGATCATAGAATGGGAAATGCTCTTTAATGTTTTACATATAAATGCTCCGCACTGCCATTGCCATTCTTAGGTGGATGCTACACAGTGCAATGGTCTGACATAGCTAGCAGCTGTTGTGTCATTGTTTGGAACATGAGGTCATCACAATGCACCACAATACTTTCTTCTCAGGGATTGAATTGAGCTAGTATACATTGATCTTTTTTTCCAGTTTCTGCTGCATTCTGTGTCAGGCTCTTTCTCACACATGAAGTGCAAAAGCAGGCCTTGAGGCAAGCAATGTCTGGTGCCACAGCAAAAAATAGCATATGTGATTTGAGTCTCACGTGGGAATCAATATCCAGCTCCTGCTTTTGTGTTCTATCCATTCCTCAGTGTCTGGACTGTGGCAAAATACAGCTCAGGTGAGGCAGAGTAGGACAGGGCCTTCTCTGAGTCAGACATGAAACTTCTGCTGTTATTACAAAGAAAATGGAACAATCTGCAATGAGAGTGCCGGCGCACTCCAAACCACAGCCCTCCTAGACTTCTTCCAAGTCTGATGGGGATCCAGATGCAAAGGACCTTTTCCAAAAAAACAGACCTTGGCTCTCAATGCTTCATGCTGCAGAGAATTATGCACTTTCTGAAGTTTTTTCTTTGAGAACATTTGTTTTCCTGATGGTGTTACTTCATGGACTGTATTTACTTTTTCCATTTCGTTCATAGTTACCAGTGTGTCTATTTTCATAGTCATGCTCTAGAAACAGAAGTTCCTTTCCCTCACTCCACTAATCCTTGTAACCCTCACCAAAGGTAGGGGCAGAAGCCAAAGCTTAACACCTAATTTGGATAATGATTCCTGCCCACCATGTCCCTCCTCTCACATCACTCTCCCAGTTATTACGTTACTTATACAGAGTGAAGTGCTAACGGGTGCTTTCTAAATGCTTTGAAGCCAAGTAAGAAAACAGAACGTTTGGCGCCAGTAACGGAACACAAAACCTTTTACCTTCGCCCATGGGTTTGAATCTAACCCAGCTCAGTAACAGCCCAAGTTGTTAACATGTCAGGGTCATGTGGTAGCCTGAAATAGTTCAAGTTCTTAGTTCATGTTATCACGTTTGGGATACAGAACCCTGGACTCCATGCATGGTCTTGAATGTAATCCAGCTCTGTTCTTAGTGTCAGGGTAATGTGGATAGAAACAGTCCGTGCTTGTAGCCCGTTTTCCATCAGAAAAGCTTCCCCATCAAAGAAACAGTCAGGACAAGCAGCTGCCCCATCTCATTGGCCATCCAGGTGGCAGGGAATGGTGGAGGGTTGGTGTACTTTAAGAAGACAGTTCCATCTTTTAGAGGCACAGAAATTACACTGTGTGCAGCACCAGGAAGCACAGTAGCACCCCTGGAGTTTGTAAGGAGACTGGGACACATAAACAGCGCTTCCAGCTGATCCTGGCATTTGAAAACTGTCCCTTAAATGCTTTTTCTGTGGGAAGTAATAGGAGGAATTTTTTAAAGACTCTCATCTTCTCTAAAGAACCTGACTTCCAGAGTCTCCATTAGAGTTGTTACCCAACAAGCTGCTGTCTCCATCTATGACTAATGCTGCTGTGCAGCACAAGTGTACCCTTTGGACAAGGATGTTCTGGAGTGTCTTTGCATCTGGATTGCTGGGAACTCCTGCAGAAATGTAGAGATTCAGATGTGTGTCTAAACACAGAAGAGTCCCAGGGCAGAGCAGAGAGGCAAGCCCAGTCCTCCACAGTGATTTGGGTTCATCAAAGTAATCTGGGAGCCCCCTGGCCCAAACAATACCAGTGCTGAGGATGTTCAAGGTCTCACAAAAAGGGCTTCAAAGCAATGTGAAGCACATCTCAAGCTTGGCTTTCAGAGTATTAGATTTACTTTATTTTGTGCTTCCAGCAAGAACTATCTGTCAATAATATATCTTTGTAATCTAAGAATGTTCCAGTTTTATGTCAGCTTTACACAGCTTTTCTTTTTCATACCCATCTTCTTTGCCAACATGGCACAGGTTTTCCCAAAGAGTTTTATTGGAGGAAGAGTTCATACCAGCATATTTGCCCTGTTTGCAGCTACTTTACCATTGTCTAGAGCCAGATCCAAAGCAGTGCAAGGGAAGGAAAGGTTAATATGACCTTGCATTTTAGCAGCCTTGGATGATGTCTCTCAAGGAGCAGCTACATAAAGATGTTCCTGAATTTCCTGCCTCCTGCATTAAGAGGCCTTGTCTCTTACAGAACAATTCTCAGTCTCCTGTAGGTTCTGTGGTATTCCCATGAAGTGTCTCTTTTCATGATGGGAGAGTCCTGGTAAAGTCTTTATTTTGACCAGCTTTGCCACAGCTTGCTGTCTGTGAATGCACAGTCCAGTTTGGTTGAAATTGCCTGCTGGATTAAAAATGGACCTGCAAGCAAGGCACCTGGTCTGATTTCCCTTGTTCCCTTTACAGTAGACACTAAACCCAGAATGGGGCTGTAGTATTTTACTTCAAAAGGACAGAACTTGGTTTCAGCTTCATGCCCCATATAATGTATGTAGAGCAGCTCAGGAGCAACTCCAATTAAACTAAATGTTTCCTCTAATGATCCATTCACAACAGTAATTTATCAGTATTAACATTTAGAATTTATTTCCAGAACCCATGGTTTAAAGTATGATTAATCTTCAGCATGATTAAAATAATTGCTTGTAACATTTTAACTGACTTTGCCAGGTGACAAGAAATTTGTGAATGTCCAATTCCCATCAGAGTGTCAAAATGCACTCACTTACTGTTTCTACAAGTCCAAAACAATCTTAAGTAATAAGTGGAAAATGTCAGCACTAACATCTATCAGCACAGAAATTATCTTTAACAATGTCATTAGTTATGCCTTTAAACTTTTTCAGGAGATCTGGAAGCAGGGCTATTTATCACATGTGGAGTCCACATTTGCAAGATCTCTCAATATTAGAACCCTAGAAAGTAGTTTCTCTGCTTCACTTGAGGTTATGGCTCTGAGAGTTCAATCTTCCTTTATTTTGCAAACTCTCTGGCCTTTGTATGTTCCTTTCCATCTCTCCTTGTGCACTGCATCCCTGAGCAAGTCTTTATTGAAGTCTCCCAAGGCAGGATGTTCACATGGGACTGATTTGGAAACCATATTTAGAGCATATTATCCTAATTCTTTATCAGCTTTCATGGGCAAGAGCTTGAGACATTTTTCTGTACTAGTTCTTTGAAAGCACAAATCTTGATAGTCCTTAATTCTTACTATCTTTGGTGCGATTGTAGCCTTCAACTCTAATGCTATCAATGAAGTGAGATTTTCCTTCCACCCTCCTGAGCTTCACAGAAGATAAAATCCCAGTCCTTTTTTATGTTAAGCCCTTGTACTGTTGTATTCTGCAGGACTGGGGGCAGAGGATCTAGGATTGTGGATTCTCTGTGGTCACCTCTGACTTCACTGAGTCAACATAATCCGCAGTGTCTGTTGCTCTGTCTTGGGCAGAACTTTGATCAGCACACTTGCAGAGATAGCTGAATTTTGGTTTGACATCTTGCTGGTCTCTGCTGGACTTTCAAAACAGTCTATGAGTCAGAAACTGTTCCCTCTAAGGTAAGCCTCACAGGTTTGGGAGCTATAAAAGGATCCTGTGATTTTTAAAGGACAGAATTTTTCTTTCATTCTTTTTTTCCCTCCAGGCACTCTGTTTTTTTTTTTTTTTTCATTCTGTCACAAACCTTCTTTGTTTATATCCCACATTTTGTAAATTTCTTTCTTCTCCTTCATCTAACTGCTCTTTTATTCCACACCATTTCTCTGGACAAGGCGAGCAAGATCTGGAAAAAATCAGACATTTACACTGATAATGTTCCAGCCGGATTAGCAAATGTTTGGAAAAGACCTCATGCTTTGGGCACCAACTTCTGTCTGATTGGGGTAAAACTCTTAAATGACTGGTGTTATTGCTGGATAGAGGCTTTTTTCCTTTATGGTATCTGGTGCTAGTTATTATCAAAGACAGATTGTTGGACTATGTGGACTGACACTAGGCTAGTCCAGTCTGGCAATTCTCATCCCCTGTGTGAATGTGAATCCAGACACATTTCAGTCTAAGATGGGTGTTCTTTTTGATGCATACAGGATAAATAATGAGGTATACTCAGTAAAATTAATAGCCTGCAAGTATGAACTGATGAGCTCTGTATTCATTGCCCTGTGTACTTGCTGAACTGAATCCCCAGTTCCACTGGAAGAGAACGAGCCACAGAGCTTTCCACATGTTTTAAAATACATGTAATCACAAGCAGCAAAGACTTAGCAGAATGCTTCAGTCATCTGGGTTGAGACACAAGGCAGGGTTAAATTTAAAGCCCAGACAATACACTTGCAGCTAACTTTTTGACCTCATTCTATATGTGGGCTTCCTCCATTGCAGAATCTGTGTCATGAGGCTGAGAATGCCAATACACTTTTTAGATGGGGAGTTGATCCCTTAGGCACTTATCTAGCTGAACTGGAATAATTGCTTCCTTTCCTCTTGTATTGCTTCAAGGCATTTTTATATGTTGTATCTTAGTGTTTCTGTTGACCAGAGCAGGAAGCCATACAGCAAGTTGCAGCCAGATTTCAGGGACTAAGCTGATTAACTCTGGTGAAGCTCTAATGCAAATCCCATCCCATTTAATTCCTCAGCTCGCCTCCACACTGCGTGGTATTCCATCCACAGACACAGTCCCACATTACCAAGTGACACAACACCACCAGCAGCCTCACATAAATCTTGCAGAGCTTGGGGCTGCCAGTCACACTGCACAGTTTTGAGGTGAAATTTCCATCTTAGCACAAGGGCCAAACAAATGACACGCAGTGTTAAAGTCACTCAGAGCTTTGCAGAGCAAAAAGGCTTCGTGTTTTGCAAAAGGGAACTTACTGTGGGTGGTTTCTTGGTCTGCTGAAGTGTGCTAATTTATTGTATTGACTGGATAATGAATTAATAAGTGCTGTAATAGCAAATGTGTGCATGTTTAAGTTTGTAGGTACACACCTATAGCTACAGAAGTGTGCTCCAATGAAAAAGCTGGTCTGATGGTACTGGTCAGAATAAAGTCAAACTGCTGGAGAAATAGAAATCATGGGATTTCTACTGTTTCCAGGGATGATAATCCTTTTCCAGCAAAGACCCAAGATGGCAGTTAGCTGCTAACACAGTAAGGAGGAAAACATGACAGAAAAAAACCCATTCTGCTGACATCTCTACATCCACATCAATATAAATTAAATGAGAGTTTATCTTCAAACTGTTAAAAGGTTGTTAGGCCCATGTATAATAGAAAGACTGATGTTATAGTCAGATTTTGACAAGGTTCAGGTTAATACAAGCTAGCTGAATTCCACAGCCATTGACATGCCTCTGGGAGCTGCATATTCACAGTCAGAGACAGTTTGACCTCATCCAATTTATACATTTGATCTAATGCATTGGAGGCCATCTAAAAATAGAGTTCTGGAGGGGAGGATGGATAATGCTCCTGAGCCACAGACCAACAAAAGCAGCTCTCCTTCTTCCAGTATCTTTTCTCTCTCGGTATGAAGCTTCAGCTCAAACTTTCTTACAGTAAAAAAATTGCTTTTATCACAGATCCTCTCAGAATAGATAACTTCACTCTTAATAAGTCCAAAAGAAAATTTGTCAGTCCTTCATGAATGACCAGATGTTGGGAAAATGATGGTGTGTCATTTCCCTGAACAAACATTCTTGGCATTTATGCATTTCCTCCCATATCTCTTTAAAAAATGATTGTGTGTAAATTTAGTGCTGACAAAACTGAGGGCCTGGGAGAAAATGGATTACTCACTCATTTGGTAATTTTACTTGGTCAAGGCATGGAATTTTTGTTTTCTGGAAAATTTGACACTGAAATATTACTATTCATTCCGAGTCAGAATATTAAAGCGTAAGTATTACCACTAAGCAGAAAACCCAAAATGGCATTTAGACATCCCTTTATTTGAAAATTTCAGGGTGTAGTATTTCTTTCACAATATTTTTAGTTTTCATTACATGATGTGACCACTGAGGGAACTTGCTTTTAGATCAAGTGCCACACCTATGTTCTGGGCTAGGAAAGTTCAGATGGTTCATCCAGTACTAAAGAGGATCCAGCACTTTAGTATTGAAAATGTGTGTTTTTCTAAAAAAGGTGTTAAAAGAGCATCCTGCATTTATTCACAATCATATGCAATCCTTCAGTTATATGGTAAGGTGACTGATAATAAGTCATTTACACTAGCATGGCTATTGAAATTAAATAATTTTAAAACCCCTTCTTTTTAATATTAAATTTTAAAAATGTCAAGACACACTTCCTTTACTGTATTTCCCTAAAAATCCTTAGTGTAATTAATTGAACTTCCCATGTAACAATATAGTGGCTCAGAAAATACTTTTACAATTAGATAAAGTTGCTTGAAATATTTGTTTCAATAAAAAGGTCAGGTAGTTGTTATCCCTGTATTTCTAGAATTCTGTCTGTGTCCAAACAGATGGTTGGTGATTATGAAGGTTTATGTGTATTTGGTGTTTCCATTCATGTAATTCCTACACAGTTATCTGCAAGATTACTTTTCCCAGTGTTGGTATTTTATTGATAAGTTCCACAGCAAGATGAAACAATTAAAAACAATTAATTTACATGGATGATGGACTTCAGTAAATTAAGCCCAAGTTGTCTCATTCCATTCCTCGTGTATAGAACAGAGATATTGAAACATGAAATCAAAATTATAAAAGTGATTCATCTGTATTGCAAAATGATTGAACAAAATAACTCCCTGGGAACCAATGTACCATTACCTGCTTTTGGAATGTCAGTCATTTTCCTCTCTGGGTTGTGAGCCTGATTTGAAGAGGGGACAGAGCAGCAAAACCTGTGCAGCTCTGCTGATTCAGTAATGTGCTGGCAGAATCATCAGTTGTAAAGAGAATTACCCTGTCTTCACTGAAGGAGGCATAACACAGTGGCAGAAAGGAAGCAGAGCCAAGAGGGCAACTGATAGGCATGGCTGTTTTTCATGTGTGGGGGAATTTCTCTGCCATGTGATTTTGCACACTGCGTACCTTTAAAAAGTCATATGTCAGAGGGAACTCCAGCTCATGAATCCACAGCTGCCTCTGGTAAGTACTGTCATAGAAGAAAAGTGAAAATTAATGGACCACATTTTTTCCTCTGTTAAAAGTCACTACACTGGGGTTTCCACTGTAAAACCAAGGCTACTGCATCTTTGCCAGGATTTCAAATGTTCTCATATCTTTATGGTATCGATTTGGATTTATTTTCATTTATTAATTTTTTTTGAAACAATACATTCGAGTAGAGCATTTATCCTTGATCTGAAGCTGAATCAGCAGTGCTGGTGTGCTGATCACATCTCAGAAATCCTTCATGCCATTGTAGAATGAGTGCCCTGCACTCATGCAATGGATGTGCTTGATGTGGGTCAATTGTTGGCAGGGGAGCGTGGCCATCCAGGTGCTGCTGTCCTGATGCCACGTGGCACGTTTGGCAAGGAACTTACCACCTTTGGTGTACCATTTGTGCATCTTTGAAATAGGAGCTCTTATCTTGTATAAGGGTATAATGATGTGTGGATGAGAGAGAATGTAGCCAAACAAACTTCCAGAAGCCTCTGTGCTCTAATGCTGTACTTCACATCCTGAACTCAGCAGTTGAACTGAGTCCAGCTGAAAGCACTGCTAAAATACCACATTCACATCACTTTCTACTCTGCACTTAAGACATCTTTTTTCTTCCATCCTCTTCCCATGCAGCCATTTCTTCCAGTGGGGTACCTGCTGGCAAACTCCCTTCGTCGGTCTGTTTCATTTTCCTACAATGCTCCCTTTTCCCACTGCAGTTTCCCAGACGCTTGCACAGTGGCCCTTACCGTGAGCCTAAAGCGCTGCTGCCCTCTCCTGTTCACTCTTCACCCGAACGATCTCCTTCCAGGCAAAGGGTGCAAGATGTCTTTGTGACCACCTCGAGCTAAAGCAAAGCCAGGGGAAAAGGTCTGCACTTTAACTGTACTTTTATCAGTCTTTTACAATATGTATGGATAGCACACTATTGAAATGTTCTTGGAAGTTCTACTCCTTGCAAATTCTATTCCTTGAACATTTTCCCTTCCTAACATTCCTTTTCTCTCTCTTTTCCCATCCCCCCTTATATTCTTTGTTTACAATTGATTTTTTTTAAATCCACCTGCTCTTTAATAATCTCTTCCCCCTGAGCACTTTCTAAACACACTCCTCCTCTAGACCCAGCTAAAATAATGCAGGTTCTAATTGCAACAAACAGTTCATTAAAAATCAGAGGAGACAGTCAAAGCCAGGTTCCATTTGGTCCCTGAGATAAGAGTTTGACACAATAATTGTGCTAGCTCAGACAGCTCCCCAGAAGATCCCATCAGGGAGCTAAACCTCTCTTCAGGAGAAAGGGCAAACATATGACAGCATTGAGGTCTAAAGAGACAAAATAATAATAATAATTTAGTTTTTCTATTGTTCTTGTTACCACCTCTCCTGCTCAATAACTTAAAATATTCATACAGCTCCTTTTAGGAACAATGCCTTTAACACTCATTCGAGCCATTATTGAATGCATGTATAGTTCCCTTATTCTGAAACCAGATTTTCCAAACCATGGGCTGTGGGGGAAATTCAAAAGGACCACTGGAGAGCTAGGGGAAAAAAAATCTTATTGTTAATGTAATTGTTTAAATTATGATTGATTTAATATCAAAAGAAAACATAATTTTATTTCTATTGTTCTTTTTTTGTAAGCTTTATGCTGACAGTATTTCATTTTTCCCATGGAAAGGGCAATTGAGAAGTGGCTGTAAATACCAACTGCAAGCAGTTACACTAATCAGCCTTTAAATGCTGGCTTCAACTCAGTCCCTCCACTACCAGGGAGAGTTCTGTGCACTCCTCCTGTCATTACGGCCAATTCTCTCTCCTCTGCCCTGGAGGAGGCTGAACTGCTCCTGCCATGGAAAGGTAATTAGCTGTTTCCTGCCTAGGGACAGCCGAATGGAGACAGATGAGCTCAAAACCCTTAAATATGCTCAGCACCAAGCACTGCTCTTCTACTCCTTGAGCATCCACAGCTCAGTGCCGCTGGATTAATCGTTCTCGGGGTCTGCTTGTCACTGCCCCTCTGGCACCGAGTGTGTCTAGGGACAGGCTCTCCAGGCAGGCTCCTCCTGTCCTCAGCTGCAGAACTCGGTGCTGCCAAATGTTGAAAATCTCTGCACAAGAGCTGAGGGGTGTCAGCTCAGTGGGATGAGTGTGTGAGCTCTTTGCAAACACTGGATTCGTGTGTCCTGACCTCTGTGCTCACGTCTCATCCTGGGAGCACAGAACTATTTAAATGAGGGGGTTGGCTGTTGTCTCTCATCCAGCTCTTTTGAGGAACACAGTCCTCCATGTATTGTTCCACTCCAATAGCTATTTTGTTCCTTTAGAGCTAATGTGTATTTTGATAAAATTTCTTCACAATATCCCTGTTTCCTTTTCCTCTGTATTCACAAGTCCCCCCAAAATCCCACACACCTCTGCCTGCTAAACAAAGAGCTCAGATTTGCTTCCTGAGCTATGCACAGACACATCTTAAAGTGTCTTGCCAACTCATCTTTCATTCACCTGGAAGCCATATAACAAGGCAGACTGCCTTGAGTACTCACTGTCATCTGTCAGCTCTCAAGGTGCTCATCAGGCTCACGGCACCCACATCATTTGCAATCTTCATTCGAGGCACGCCTGCTGGTCCTATGATGTGCTGCGATGGAAAACTTTTTGCTTACATCTGGAATCATTGTTCTTGACGTCTCAGATGGGGGTGAGGGGAAACCTTTATAAGGGAAAAAGGACAATGAAGCAAGATGTTAAGGCAGCTAGTTGGTCAATGAGTCACAGCTACTAAAAATTTGGCAGCCGCCACAAAGCAGCTAAATGTAACCAGCTCTAAAAGGCCCACAGGATGTCTCTTGCTCATTCACTCACACATGCAAACACACAGAGTTTAGACAAGCAATTCCCTGCTCCTCATGCTCTTGAGATGAACTTGTAAGCAACTTGGGCATAGGGTTTAATTTCTACAGGAAACATTTCTTTTGCTTTCCTTAGCTGATTTTCTCACCTCCATCACTCTGACGGAGGTTTCTGATGGTGTCTCAGGGTCTGACTTGCAGCCTGCTGAACCCAGTGTGAGCATCTCCTTGATGTTCAGTGCAGAGACCACAGATCAAGCCCTTAGGAATCAGTTTGGACCACATGTCCTGATGACTAAGAAGGTAGACAGGGTAGAACAATAGCAGAGGAGGCATAAAAGGGGACTGACTGACTGTCTGATGCTGTATTTTGGCTGCTAATGTTGATTGTAGCCTCTGATGGGTTTTTCATACAGTTACTGCTGACATGGCAACAGCTTTGAGGAGAAGGTAACAACTTGAATTCCCCAGAGAAAGAAGACCAGAGAGACAACAGGGTGTTGAAAAAGAAGGGTCAGGAAGACCAAAGTTGAGAAGTTGAGAAGGGAAGTGAAAAGGGATGTGAGGAAACTGCAAAGGAAAAAAATTACTTGAAACAGAAAGCAGGTTTTCACACCTACTCCCGTGGGTAAAATGCCAATAACAGCAACTAACAACAACAACAATATACTAAAAAAAAAGCTTACAACACAACCCATAAGTTTAAAAAAAGACTTCTAAAAATTCTTGCAGTGTAATAATGATATAGAATTGGTACATAACTGTAACCAGAGAAAAAAATGTTTTAATGAGCCCCAGATCACCTACTCAAACTGGGAGGTGCCCACTTGTGCCAGCTGTGAATTTGATCTCTGATTTTCATAATATTTCAGATCTTTTGAAGGTTGTTTTAAAGAGGAAGTTCTTCAGTCCCCTTTCTGCAAAATAAGAAGGTATAATCAAGGAATTATTTATTTCAAAACTGGATGAATAATACACTATCAAATTCAAATGTTCTTTATTGTGAGCCTGAAAACCTTTTGTTCAAAATGTGTTACAGGTTGGAGAACAGGTTTTAAAAGCCTAAATCTATTCCAAAACCATCCTGAATGGTTCTCTGGGAAGGGAAGATTATATATTACACTTGGTTCCTCTCCAAGATTTGTATGTCTTACATGAATACTCCTCTGTCTTCTTCTGTAGTGACATATCTGAGATCAATTATGCCAACAGTAAAGTCTGGAATTTTTATAGTCCAGCTCTTTACGAGCGTTTTCATAGAAAAACTTATGAAGACTGAGGCATAGGAAAAGTCCAATAATCCTGGGCTGGTATCTTCATCATCTCCAGCCCTCTGTCTTTTCCTCTTTACCCTCTCCAAGTGAAAACACTGGCTCACACAATACACATACTGAATTGAGGTGATTTAAATGGCCATCTGTATATTTATCTGAGGCCTCTGTGAATGGGCAGCCTCATTAGTGCTTGTGTCATGGACACAACACAAATTCTGGGCCAACACAAATTCTGTTTGTGTAAGATAAATTCTCTCCTGGCTTTATCTCTTTTTTTCATTCCTTTTGCACTCTCTCATTTTTCTTTTCTTTCCTCTCTGGGAGTGAATTCCTGCTAGAGCTCACTTTCTTTATTTCTGAGGTTGGATCCTGATGCATTTACTTTCCTTTTTTCTCAGCACATGCTTAGGAGAAATCTATCTGAAAAGAAATACATTTTTAACCTGATTGTGGCTCTTTCTATAGGAGTGATATTAGTGACATTAGTGGGACTAATTGGAGAAAATAATGTTATTCAGGGGTACCAGGAGCAGTTCCTTAGTAATAACTTTTTAAGCCATGACTAGCAACCTGGAAGTTTTGAAGGCTGCCCTTAGGTTTATTTACTTTTTGCAATTATAAGAAGCAGTGAATCTGTATTATTTGTCAATAATTAATATCTACTTTGTGTCATCTACCAAAACAATGAAGGAAGGCTTAAGAATTATAAGCAAAATGTGTTCATTGGACTGATGTGCTTACTTTTGGCTTTAGATTTTGAAAAACATGTTTATGGGGAGGATGCTGAATGTCATGCTTAGTTGCACTGAGTAGCACTTGACTGCTCAAATGCTCCTGCTGGGTGAACTAAGTATTTAATAAATTCCAAGGAGCAGTGTTGTGCTTCACTGGCTGGGAAATTGGGAAGTGGAGAGGCAATTGTATTAGTCAATATGAAGGGAGGTCACTGTCAGGGTTTTAAATCAAGGCTTACAGAAAGCAAATATTAATTCAGACAAGCTGTGGCTCAACCACAGGTGGGGTTTTGTCCCTGGAAGGAAATCACAAGAATGATATGTTGGATATCCAACATAATGTTGAATTTTCCATATAGTTTCTGCTGCATTTAGTTCACTGCCTATCCCCAACACTGTCTGCAACCTGAGTGCCCTGCTGGATCTTTTCTGGTTTATTCCTCAACATTAGGATCAGCTTCACTGGGAATTCTGAATGTGGGTGAGGACATTAAAGAGATACATGAGTGATGGTTGAAAATCACCAAGACTCAAACTATTAGTCACTCCTAAGTACTTTTGGAAGCCATCTGCAGAAATTGAGATAACAGAATCCAGTTTTCTCTTTTATCAAAGAGCATGTTCAGGAAGGGTAAGGGCTAAGGAAGGATACATTTGCTTTCAACAATAAGTTATTATCTCTGACTGAAATACACATGCAGCACACATGTGGAAGGAGGAGCAAGTGTAACAGTCTTTTATTTGGTTAAAAAATGCATCTGTAAAACTTAAAAAGGATTCCCCAGACTCACAGAAGGCATTGTACCCTACTGATAGATTTTTACAACTGAACTGCAGTTCCAGCGTTCAGATTGCTTCAGCACAGCTATGGGAAAATATAACCCTGGTCCTAGGAATAGGAAGGAATGTCTATTTTTCATCCTCACATAATTGAAAACTGACTGAAAACAATTGGCAGGAATCTAAATATTCACATTTGGGCAGACACCAAACATGGGAAATTTCAGGCCAAGGGAATTTTTTGGGAAGATTATGAGGAAGTGCATAAGAATAGAGTATTTTTCTCTTTTCTTATTCTTTTTGTTGTTGTTGTTTTCTTCTTTTTGATGAGAATGGTAAATGTTCCATTAGAGGTGACTCAATGTATAAACTGTCCAACCATTTTTTCCTAGTGCTTGTTCTTAAAATCCTGCATTTATTACTTTGTATAAAAGTAACAGACAGTGTATCTTTAAATAGAAATTACATTCCTGTCAGCTTACCCAAAGCCCAAATATGGGACAGAGTGTCAGAGAAAAACAGTAACATGAGGGATTCAGGGACTTGACAAGGTTACAGACTCTGCTTCTGCCTGATAAACAACTTAGACTGAGAGCTGTGCTTCCTGAACTTGTACCTCAGGACATAAAAGTAAGGGGGAAGTAACCTCTTTCTTGAGCATCAGCAGAAAGAGAGAGCTAATGTAGGGTGAAGTGTGGGGTATCTGGAAAGCATAGGGTAACAAGGTATTAATATCCCATTTATTTTGGTTTACTGCCACCTTGAGCTGAGGTTGATAAAGAGGCACATGGCTTCACTGGCAGAAAGATTTGGCTGTGTGCTGTAAACTATTATAAATATTACATGGTGTAGCTGAGGAGCCTACGCTCCAAATGTAATCTAGTATGGCTCAAACACTGAAGAACCACTCCATAAAAATGGCACTTCTCTGTTCTGCACATCTGTTTCTTGCATGTATTTTAAGAGTCAGAACTGCTTAAATAACATTTAAATGAGGGTTTTACTGTGGGGGTTTTTTTTAAAGAAAAAAACATCTGCAGAGCTCTGCAGAGCCCTGTAGAGCCAAGTCTACTTGGAAAGAGAGCTTGCTCTTCTTCAGTATGACTTTTAACTGCAAGATCATTGCCCCTCTCCTCTATTTCTCTGTGTGTGTGCAGTGAAGATGTGATGTCAGGAGGAAATGCCTTGCACTCGTGCAGAACCAGAGAGAGGGACAAAAGTTGCATCTGGGATCCTGCAAGCTGATGTGAGCTGGCTTGGGCACAGTTTATTTCACAGTATTCCCAAAGGAACTTCCTTCCCTACTAAAATCCTGCCATCTTCTGCTGTCAGCAGAGGTGAACACAGAGGCCAGCTCTGCCCTGCTGAACTGTAGGACTGTCAGAACTGTCCCTCTGAGCACGTGCTGCTGGCTGGGAGAGCTGGTGCTACTCCAGTGCCACCCTTGTGTTAACAGTACCCTCAGGAAAGCAGCAGCAGCCCAGCTTGTGCAATGCTGGGGTCCCTCTGCAGTGATAAAGGTTAAAGTAAAAGCCTCCAGGGAAGGATATCCATGCACCAGTGGAGTACCATCAGGACTCTCTGCTGACCTTTCCCTTGTTAGCAATCCCAGCTGGGCCCACACCTCTTCTCCCTGATGCTTGGGGAATTCCTTCCTCATTTTCTTCATTCTTTGTTTCTCAGCCTCTGGGACTGGGATGCTTCCTGGCTAACTCCATCCTTGTTGAGGGCAATTTTGGCTACTCCCACTGGTGGGAGGTAGTCACACCCTTCAGAGTCCCGTAGGCAGAGAGCAGCTGTTCCTTTGACTCCCAGTGACCTTCCTTTCCCTTCCCTCCCTGTGGCCTGGCTGTTTTTACCACGAGGCTCACACCACGAGCAGCTCCCAATGGTCAGAAAAAACTGACCATCCCATGCCTGGTTGCTCACTGTGCTGAGCCACCACATCTGCTGGAGCCTAGCTCCTTATTACATCCAGATGCACAAGCAGCTGGTCTGCCAGGAGCCTGCTTGGTGCTCTGTGAAACCCTATCACTGAGAAGGATCAGTGGTGGGACTGCCAGGAGCAGCTTTTGGGAAAGGCATCGGCAGGGAGGGAAACCTCGGAACGTGCGGTGCATCCTCGTCCTGAGATGGGCTTGCTTCTGGAAAAGGCTTTCTACTGGCTTTCTACTCAGAGGTAATTATAAGCATGGAAGGAGGAAAATAAATGAAGAGGAAGGTTTGCTAATCGTATAAATGAAAGCTCCACTGATCTGTTCCCTCTCTGTAGTCTCACATCCAGTACTCTTCCTTTCTGTTCTTGGTGCTCTGCTGTGCAGCTCATTTCACTCTGGCTCCACAGCTCTGGGCAGTTCCTTTTCTTCTAGAGCAGCACAAGTCTTCTCTCATAGGTCCTGCTTTAAAGTTCACTGTGCCTCCCACCTGTGCATCTTTCTGTGCTTCTCACTTTGCTGAGGAGGGACTCATCCTCCCCAAACCTTCACGCTGACTCCATCTGTTACTATAGTGGCAGCTCAACTTGGAATTTAGAATATGTTAACAGTGTTAACTACCTGAAGAAAAGACTTAATTGCACTTGTCTGAGAAAAACTGATCAGCATTTTGGCATGAGGCTTAAAAGGCTTTGGGAAAGAATCAAAAGTTTTTTTCTGTTCTCTGCATAAAAGGGCAGTGGCTGTCATTTGTGCAAAGTTTGCACACATGTAGCCCACATTGTGTGGGTTTCACCATGAATGAGAATCTGTGAAACAGAATAATTATTTCTGAATTTGCTCTCTAGTGCATCTCTAGTGATTCAATCACCAAATCTGTAGGAAGCTCAGGCCTGGATCCCCATTTTGCTTGCAAATGGACAATAGCAGAACTCAGAGTTCAGATATGAATGTGACCACTTTTCAGAATATTCCAAATGGGAATCTGAGTTCTGCAGACTAAAAATTACTTCCATGACAGTTAAATTTTAGGCTGTCTAGAGACCATTATCTATGGAAGAGCTTCCTTCTTCAGCAAAATAAGCTGTTCCTTCTTACTCAAGGCAAATGATCTGTTAAATCTGTAGACTGGGTTTTCTGTCTGGTTTCTGGCCACAAGGGGACAGACAGTAACTGTCACATAAAGACAACACAGTGTCCTTGGTGCATTAAGTACATCAAAGATGGCCAGTGCCTCAGTGTTAACTGTTTCTGATAAAGTCAGAAAAAAAAAAATCTCCTAGGCAGTACAAATCAGATCCAAAATTATATCTGCTGAATTAGCACAGCAGAGATCAGAGGAATAAAATACATATATATTACAGATGCGGCATAGGAAAAATGCTATAAATGTCTGAGTATTTATAGTTTAAAAATATAGTTGATGTTAGGAGATTGAAGCAACATGTGAAGTGGCATACAGTGCCTGCCAGAGGCTTTAGCCCTGTAAAACTACTTGGAGGAGAAGGCATGAAGACTTGATAGATCAGGGATAAAAAATGTGATTTTAGGGCCTCTTGCCTCATGTTCATAAATTCAGGTTCATAGTGCACTTAATGGCAGCCAGGTACCGCCCTCTGAGCATAAACATTTTATTTTTAACATCTTGTAGCACCATTGCTGACAGCTCTGAGTCAGGAGAGATGATGGACTTCTCCCTCATCTCTCCAGGACCTGTCCCTGTCACACTGCCAGTCAGAGTACTCTGCAGGCAAAGAGTTTCATCCAGCCTCAAACACATCAGCCTAGGGGCTCCATCTCCTACATCACTCAAATTGGGCTGTTTTGACCTCTGAAGTGTTACTTTGTGCAGTCACAAGAAAACTCTCACTTACTGAGATAGCTGGTTTCAGAGTGATTGAATTAATTTGGGTATTTCCTTATTCTTCCTTCTGAAGCTGATCAAGCAAAGATTTATCTTCACTGCTTCCTGCATCAGAAATACCACTAGAGACACTTTATTTCATGTTCAGTGACCTTTTGTTTATATTTGTTTCATAAAGTACCAGCCCTATTCACAGAACTCTTAATTAGCACTGAATTTAGTAATCTTGGATCATTTTTGGTGATTATTATCCTAAGAGTGGAATATGATCTGGTGCAGGAAATTGCTTTTATTTAGTCCTTGGGGGGGAAAAAAGTGCTTAACCAGGAGAAGTCAGCAGTAAACTGAAGGGAATAAAAATTGACCTTTCTTGACAAACTGTCTGAGTTTTCATGGCTTTCTCATGTCTTCATGCTGTGAGTAATGTAAGGAATGCCGGAGGCAGAGTGTCTGCAAGCTCTGATATTAAAAATAAACACTTTATGTAAGCCAGTTGCATTTTCCTATTTTCCTCTGTCCACTTTTGGTTTGCTCATTCCTTCTCTCTCTCTCTCTCTTTCCGTCTCTCTCTTTTTCTTATTTACTCATTACAAGAAAGCAAATTCTGGAGATTATTCTCACATGAAATACTTCCCCACATGTGTCTGTCAGTACTGCCAAGTCACTGATATAACATCCCACTGCTCTTAAGAGATCCATGAACGCTCTCACTCAGACAAGTTTGTCAAGCTTCTCCAGTCTTATTAAAAAATAAGTTTTCATTTAACTTCTCACAGAAGTTGTTAGACAGCTAAAAAAGTCAGAAAAGCCTTCCAGCCGACCGAGAGGGGATTTTTGAGCATCTCCTGCCCTCTTGTGGGGTTGAGCAGAACATTCACTTTGCTTGTTACTGATCTGACAGGTTAAAGCTGTCCCTTTGGCCCCCACTGACTAGCAAGCAAATGAGACACAGCCCATGCAGTGCACCCTCTTCTGCAGGAACAGGTTTGGGGGAACCCACTGACCTTCAAGGGACTGTCCTAAGGCTCTCCCAGTATGTCTGTGGCCAGGCTGTCCAGTTATAGGTTGGTTATCTAGTCATTGCTAGAGGAAAGGATCAAAGTATATGGGGGCTTCTCTTGCTGCCAGTTCATCTGGAGGGATGCCCACGGTGCCATGTGGGGAAAATCTGCACCAGTTTCACCTCTATATCCAGCAGTGCTGCCAGAGAGTTCGAGAAACTGAGTGTGGGGCTGGAAAGCAGTCTCCTGCCTGCAACCCTGCCTCACCCCAGCTATGCCTGTGTGGGTGGCCTCAGGCACAGCTCTGAGCACAGAGAAAGAAGCCAGTAATTTCTGAGTGATAATCCTGTGTTTGTCCTTTCTTAAAACTCCCCACTGCAACGAGCAGCAGAGTTGCTCTGTGTAAATAAAGGACTGGCAGTATGTGAGCCACTCAGTCCTACAGAGCTGGTTGGTTGTGCAACAGCTAAAGCACAGCAAGGTTTGGATACCAGAGGCTGACCCAGGTGAATGCTCCAATGTTTTAACAGTGGGAGGCTGCAAAAACACCACTGTGACTTGCTGTGACTCCTGAGTGAGTGGTAATAATATCTTCAGTGTGAGCAGTTTGTTTTCACACCCGTGTGTCGCCACATTTCTCTTCACAGAGAAAAGCAAGGCACAATTCTTCCCAAGAATATTTCTGAGTTTCATGTTCTCTGAACCTCAGAGAAAGAAAAAACAATCTTATCTCATGTACTGCTCCTGTGCTGTTCACAAGTGGAATGCTTCGTGGAACATTGTTTACCTGAAGGGAATTGGTGATTGGATTCCGGTGTGTTTTGATTCACTGCCCAGTTGAATCCAGGTGTGTGTGCTGGGATTGTCGGTGACAGTCACGAGATGCTGTGCAGGGGAGTGCAGCTGGGTGCTTGGCAGATTCAGTTTAGATGTAATGTAATATAGTGTAGAATAATATAGTATAATAAAGTAATTAATTAGCCTTCTGATAAGATGGAATCAGATGCATCATTCTCTCCCCTCGTTGGGGCTGCCTGCAAATACTATACCCGTGCATACCATCAGTTCTCACTAGCTAAAGACAGCTGAAATAGAGTGTGCCTCTGTTTGTTTCAGGCTGCTTTGGTTGAGCTCTCCTGCAGGTTTTGGGATGCTTTGGAGTGATTGATTCTGCAATGTGAAAAATGGTCCTTTCATATTTTTGGCAAGTTTTAAAATTTGCTGTCTGAAGCCACAGTCAGGCTGAAAAGAGAGTGAGTCCCCACCACAAGAGGCTATAATGGCTTTGGCAGATCAGGGGTCAGGGCTCGTTCCAAGTAGGTTTTTTTCCTAGTCTCTGACAGTGGGGAAGCCATGTTGTGTTGTTTGCCATCCCAGGCTTTGGAGGGGAATATTCTTGTGGATGTAAATTTATCCATGAATTTTCCTGTTTATCACCTTCCATCTCTGTGGTTCCCAGACATAATATCAGTTAGTTCCTCTTTCTCTTTCTCTCTTTAACCTACCTTCCTTCCTACCCCTTGTCCTTTGCTACCTCTTCAATTCCCATTATTCTCCATGGACCTCAAAGAGTCTTTGCCACCTCCATCCTAGACTGTGTTGCCCAGGCTCTTTTTCCCAGTTTACATCCCAGACTTTATTTCCCATGTTCTTAGTTCCGGTCCTGCTATAGAATAAGATACATTCCTTCTCCATCCTGACTATCACCTGGAGGGACAGACAAACTGCCACTTTGCTTTCCCTTGTCCTTGCACCACTCAGGCCTGAAGATGCTGCAAACAGGGAGGTAGCACACGGAAAACACAGAAACCTACTTCGGCCATATGGAGGCCTGGGCTGTGAGTTTGTGATGATGGCATGTGAACATAGAGGACAGTAGCACAAAGGATCTGTGAGATTTAGGCATGAGCAGTTGCTCAGTAGGGTGGCACAACCTCAGCAGGCCGAGGAATTGTGTGAATGCACGATGAGGAGGAAATTCCAGCCATTAGATAAAGCCATTAAAAACTGTATTAAAGATGAGCAGATTTCTGTCTTTCAAAGGTTTTATCTTTTATGCAAACATGGGCAGATTTTCTGGAGAACACCAAGTCCAGGTCAAATTTAAACTCTCCTCTTCATAGAAAATGCTTCTTTAGCTTCCTCTAGTAAAAGTCAGCTGTCCCCCACCCCCCTGAAGAAAACAACTATCAACACTGTCATTTTTTGACATCAAAGCCAACACTTATTTTAGATGTGGCTGGATGATTTTGATTGAACATTTCAAAATACTGGGGTACCAAGGCTAAAGATTTTTAGCCCAGTATGGATATTTGCAGCCCAGCAGGTTTGGTTGACAAATGCACAAGCAACTGAGATAGGTGCTCCACACAGGTTTAGAAATAAGGAGTTCTGTTAACACTGCTTATTAAAAAAAAAAAAAAAAAAGCTGGCTCTCTCAGAGCATGCATTCATTACCCTAGTGAAGTAACAGTGTAAAATCCTTGCCACCTAACCTAAGGAAATCTTTTCTTGTTACCCAGAACTGCCAAATAGGAAGGCCTGCCTGTAGATTGCATTATTTACAAGTTGTCTGTATTAGATGGTGATATTATTATGAAGTTTAAGAAAAATACACTGTGGAACTAGTGTCCCAGTTCCTGCAGCAGCCAGAGATGTTTGTCCCTCATTGGATTATCTCTCACTACAGAGAACCTGTGGCATGTGTTGCCATGTTTTCACTCACGGAACCTGACAGGAACTGCAAATAGTTATGAGGCTGAGTGGTGTATGTGCAGTTTCTTTCTCTGAGCCTGATGTAATTTTAATCCTCCCTTTTGTCACATTGCATGTTGCCTGATTGTGCCATCACTTTGTATCTTGGGACAGCACAAGTGTCTGGAATCAGCTTGGTGGCATTTGTCATTCTAACTACTTACCTGTCCTCTGCACTTACATATTGGGGAAGACGTAAGGGACACAAGTAACATTGAAAATGATCCTAAAAGTTACCATGTTTTTGAATGGAGAATAATTGAAGTAAAAAAACCAAATCTAATCCCAGGGCTGCAGGAATTCTGAATTCAATTAGACTTTCATGACACAGCTTGTTCTATGTTGAGAAATTAAAAGGCATCCCAGGAAAAAAAAAAAATCACAGTATTTTAACAGATCAAGATAATTAATGGATCTAGATATATGCAGAATTCTTTCCTGTCACCTCATGATAAGCAGAGTCTCATCTTTTATCTTTTTTTAGGAGAAGCTGCCAATATGACATATTAAACTAGTGTAGATTTGCAGAAGCATGAGCAGAGGAAATTTGAGCCTGAAATATTTGCCTAAAATAATGAAGATTTATGACTCTGTTGATAGTATTGAATCTTTCACATATAGATGCTAAAAAGGGTCAGCTATTTTTCTGGCAAGTCTTGAGAAAGAATGTGTTATAAACATGATTACTTAATTTTGCTTTATATGCCAGTAATGTAGGTGCTTTATGGACAATTTAATATCAAATGCATCGTTTAGAGGCAAAGAGGCTTTGCACCAAAATGCACATTCTTAGACAGAGTCCTGATTTTAACTGTTATTTATTAAAAATAAACCTTCCTTGGTTAGTTAGAAATTACCAAGGCTATCTCTGGTATCAGTAAGAAATATATAAGTCTTGTTGAGAAAGAGAGATAACAGACAGAAGGGAATTTAATCTGTCAAGCTCCCTCACACATTAACTAATATTCTGCATATGTATAAGGAAAAGAGTCAAAATAGTTCAGATATGTTGAGGAAAATGTGTTTTGAGCAGCAAAATACATTACCATTTTTTGTAAATATTTGTCTTTTTTTTTTTTTTTTTTACATTATGAACACATTTGTTTGCAGTTTACATTAACCTGATTTGAACCTCGAGGTGGTTGCCTACCAGCAAAACATTTCCTTGTCCCAGAGTATGGTGAAGCTATAAAATAGGTTACTGAGGCCACAGTGTTAACAGACACCTTCTGTCCTCAAAGAGGCTGTGTGGGTGCTTTGTGGGCTGGTGTCCTCAGCTCACTCAGGGATCAGAGAAAATCCCTGAATCCAAGAGTTCCTCTGGAATTTTTGAGTTGGATGTGTAGAAACCGCTATCTTACTCAGAAGGGCCCATCCAATGATGTTTGATAGCTAGGAAAAAAAAGGGTTTTTTAAAAATACAGGAGCTTTGTAATAGCTACATTGAAGAAAATAAAAGGTATTTAATTGAACACAAATAAATACATAGATTGGTTAACTTCTTAGTAGCATTTTAGCAGTGGAGTACAGCAACTAATAAAAGCTGCACTGTCATAAATAGTGTTTAGAGGTTACCCCAAGGCTGGACAGGACACAGTAATTTTTCTTCCCCATTATACAGCTCATTCTGCTATTACTGCCTAGTAAAGGAACTCTTACAGTTTCACAAGCAATTGGTCTGAGAAACTCTGACATCATTTATTTTACAGGCTTTTTGAGGAGACTTTTTTGTGTGGTGGCAGATGAGATCACATCTGTGATGCAGCACTGTTGTTCTTACTTCACCCAAATCCCAGTAAATCATGCCCTGGCTTTGAACAAGGTTGCAGCCTGTATAAACTATTTCAAAACACCAGGTGGAGAACATGACAAGGCAAAACAGGGAAGACAGAGACACAAACCTTTATTGAAATGGACAACTATAATAACATAACAGATCCTAGGCTTGTGATATGTGGGCTGCGTCTGCCAAATGTGGTGAGGGCCAGGAATTAACACTCACAAAAGAAGGAACACTAAGGAGGAAGAGGGGCAGGAGACAAAAAGCATCTCAGATGTACTGACTGGAGATGAGGGAATGAGGCCATTGTGTTTAACCATTAGATGCAGACTCAGGATTTGTTCTTCAGCTCGCCACAGGCCTCTTGAGTGACCTTGGAAAAATAATTCAATTCCTTATACCTCATTTTCACACTCTTTTTCTGTCCTGCCTACTTAAATTTCAGGCATTTAGGGCTGGGTCTTTGTACTTAGAGAATGGAGGAGCTTATGAAGAATTTATTGGAACATATTGATGTGACATGAATAATGCATTGGAATGATGCACCATCCTAATGACAATTTACACAGGTTCCCTCCTTCCTGCAAGGAAGGTTAAATAACCTCTGTGGCAGGGGTGGCTCTTTGAATTGCTGTGCTTTTCCTGAAGCTGCTCACCCAGATTATGACAGGAGTGCAATGTCTACCCAGCTTGTAGGGTCAGACCAGTCAGTGCTTCCCAATTAACTAAGATGTCAGGTTTGAAAGAATAAATAATTCCCTGGAAGCATGTGGGTTTAAATGCAAGGCATAGCTGTGTGACCCTTCATGTGGGAAAACAGAGAAATGATACATTTCTGCCACAGGAAAAGCTTTTTCTTTGGCTGAGTCTCCAATCAGGGTTCAATGTCTCTTGGGGGCTTATGGGGCAGTTCAGGTTTAATGTCTGCCCCTTCCCTGCTTCCCAACGTACACCATGACTGTCTTCACAAGTCTTACCATAAACATTTATTTCCTCTGACCCCAGGAGAAAGGGAAAAAGGACCAGAGGTGTTTTTGCTGATCCTTTGATGTGGGGCTGTGGAGCAGTGACAGGAACAGCAGACAAAGTGAACACCGTAGTGTGCACCTAACTGACAAAGTGCTGGAATCAGAGCTGAGGCAAAGCATTCATATAAAAAATGAAAAAATAGTAGAGAATGATAGGGATAGAGGAGGCTAAATAAAGCTTTTTATCTTCGGTGGTACTCTGAGGGCCTTGCCACAGATGGGCTGTGTTAATAAACTGAGTAGTTAATAAATGCAGAGGGAAGAGAAGACGAGGGCTGGCTGGTGGCTTCACTTGTAGCTGTTCTGGTATCTCCAAGTTTTGGTGGGAAGAGCTGTGGCATCTCTGGATGGGGGAGAGCTGGGATGGCTCTGCTGGTGATCTGAGCAGCCTGGCAGCCCCTAAAGCTCCTTGGCTAAAGGAGTGCTGTGGCCACCACAGGTCCTGAGTGCTTGCCCACAGCTCCGTACTGCCAGCAGGCTGGAACCCTCTGCCTCCTCTGGGGAGGCTTTTGGTGTCTGTGCCTCATCTTCCCCCATATAAAAGCAAGCAAAAATCTCTGGTACATTTGGAATGGTGCAGCAGTATGGATGCTCACTCCAGCCCTGGGCTGTGCCCTGCTGTTTTGGGTGCAGGTGTTGCTGCAGCACTTTGAGCAGTAGCTTCCTGCACTGGGGCCAGAATCTCTGGCTGTCCCTGATGGTGACAACCTTGCAGTGAGCATGTGTGTCACCTGGAGCTCTGCAGCCCTCTGCCACCTCTGCACTGCAATGTCCTGGGAGCAGGGCTCCAGAGGGGCTGGAGGCAATGCTTGCTTGGAGAGCCAGCCCAGTGTGGGTGCCTCCCTGCTGCAGGGATGAGGTGTGCCCATGGGAATCCTGACGGGTTGGGCTCCTGTAGGAGCACAGTTTGTGGTCATTGGGAGTGGGGCTGTGGCCCAGCCTCATCCCTAATTGGCTGCAACTGTGAAAAGCAGGTGAGCAGCACTGAAAGCAATGAGCCATGGAGTGCCCAGGTGCACTGACCAATCACCAAAGGGAGCAGAGGGCACGCAGGTGCAATGCATGAACAATGAGGGGTATAAAAGGTTGGACTAAAGAACAAGAAGGGCAGATGCTTGAGGTCTTCTGAAGTGGGGTGAGCCTGTATGGGCAGATGCCTGAAGCCTTCTGAAGTGGTATGGTGTTACTCTGTATGGGTTGAAGCTTTCTGAAATTGTATGGCAGTATTCTGTGTATTGTGGTTGTCTCAGCTGCAGCATGTGCTGTGACAGGCTCCTGCTGGAGCTGAGGAGCTGGCCCTGTCAGAGGGATCTGTGTGCTCCCTTGTGTGGAACAGCCCTGAGTGTAAAGTGGCATGTGCCTTATGTCCTGCCCTTTCAGAGGGATGGGGCAGAGCAGTTTGAGGTGGTACATCCCCTCCCTGTGCTCAGGGTGCAGGTCCTGGGGACTCTGTCTTGCTGGCAGCCTGCTTGGTGTGACCTTACCATAAATGAGGTTCAAATACTTGAATCTACACAAAGGGGTCTTCAGACAAGTGAGTGGAGATTGATATACTCTGTAACTGCTCTGACTTGGCCTCGGCAAAGTCCAGGGCTTGTGCCTTGACCCCCTGTAAGCAGGAGCAAAGCCTCTTCCTCTGTGGCTGGTCACCCCTGGCCTTGGATGCTTGGAGTACCTGTCTGAGCACTTTGTCTGTCTGAGAAGTTTGGCAGCCCTGGCTTTGGTCAGAACTGCTGGTCCCCTCCTGCTTGTTGGGTAACTCTTGCAGCCTGGTGAGTGCAGGATATTTGAAAGAACAGACCACACAGATACTGAGGTAGGAGAAATTTGCTAATAATTACCATGGCCTTCAAAAGGTGCTCCTGGTTTCATTGAATTAAGCTGCCTATGATGTAACTTTGTCTTATTCAGCACATGCTTTTCACTGCTATCAAAGGTCAGTTAGCATCTTTTACCTGATTTACAGGGAAGGTACAGAGGGATACAGACCCTCCCCCACCTACCTCAGCAACATGAACATTATCCCATTCTATGGTAAAGAATACCTGAGATACAAAGGGCCTGTCTCTGGCACCCATCCCTATCCAAGTCCTGAGAGCACACCTGAAACAAACAGCTGCCCTCTGACACAGGGAAACTCTGTCCTCATCCCAGTCAGCCCCTCTGCTTTCCAGCCCACACAGGACAGAGAAAAGAAGTAATCAAATAGCACTAGTGCCAGAAGTCAGCAGGAAGCAAGCCCTCCTCTTCCTCTTTGTGTGTTTCATCCTTCAGGACACAAACCTGCAAGTGCACTCGTTTAACTCAAGCTGCCTTGACTTGCAACGAGAGTCTGTGAATTTGCAGGAACACTTACAGGTCTGGGGATCTTCTACAAGCAAGTGCTTTGTCCTCTCTGAGCAAGGCTCGCAGTAACTGCAAAAAGGCAAAATGAAAGATGTCTGAGCTACAGTGCTTCAGCAGAAAGAAAATTCACATGCAACAGCCTAAATATCAAAGCAATCCCCTTGCCCCCTCCTGCAGCCCCCATGCTGCCCACTGGAGTGCCACAGACTGATGGATTTTTCCAGCAGCACCTCGACAGCCCCAGGACAGCAACCCCTTGCATTAGCACAGAGAAAGAAAACAGGTCTTCAGCACAGTATTCCCAAATGCTGCATTGGATCCATTGGCTCAGGCCAGTGGAGGAAGACAGGGAAAGGGAAGGAGTCTCCTTTAGGATCTAGACTAAGAAAGTTTATTAGTTTCCCTTTGAGAATGAGAGCAACTGCAGTTGTATTGTCTGAATCACAAAGCTTCCAGGAAAGTGAAAGCCCCAGCCTGCAACCTCCAAAGATCATTAGTGAAGTTTTTCTTTATTTCTGTGGGAATTGAAGAGTGTCTGGGGCAATTAGCAGTATTGTAATGCAGCAGGTTGCATCAGTGAGTACAGAGCAGCCCTGATAGCCCTGCTTCTTTGTAGTTGCAGATGAACTTTTTTAACCTTTGTGTGCCAAGTTCACCTGAGGAAAAGCTGCCTGATATATTGCCCAGCTATAACTTCTGTGGCTGCTCTGCAAAGCTCATTAAAATATGAGTTAGAGACTTCAATATTAATGTCATACTCCATCTGCCTACAGAAATGCAGTTATAGGATCTGCCTTTATGATAGGCTGGTGTAAGTAACACAGTGCAAACTCATCCCCAAGGTTCCATATGTGTGTGTGAAGCATTTAGGAAATGCAACTGTGAAGTTGTAAAAATCTCTTACACATAATTGCTTCAAACTACATCCCACTGATAGACTAGTCCTGGAGGAAGTTAATTAGAAAATCTTTTGGCAATCTCCTCAGTATAATTCTGGTTCTATATCCTGCTAGGTCAAAGTGTCTGGCTGCTATTACTAATTGTCTTCTAAAAATGCTGGCACGTCTGAGGAGCTGCATGTCATGAATACCTGCACCTTTTCTGCAGGTATTTTTACATATTGTCTGATCAGATTTCAGTTAGAGATGCAGCTGAACTTACCTGCCTGAAAAAGTAGTGAGTGGGCTAAACTAATGTTGGGAAAAAGGAGGAACGACCTTTCTTGGTTGGTTCAATTAAAAAACAGAACAAACAAGACCAGAGGTTCCCCCACCCCCCCTAAAAAAAAAAAAAAGGCCTTAAGCTCACTACTTTGTTAGCAATTCTGTGGTCTGACTTGCCTGAGCTTCTTAAACTGAAGAGGGAAGAGGTGCCTGAAACAGCAGAGTATCCAAGATCTACGGGACATTCCTTAGATCTTAGATACAAGGGGCAAAAGTGCTGCCTCAACAAGTTGGAAAGCAAGCATTTTAGGGTGAGTGGGTAGTAGTCTGTACATTCTACATATGCATTCTTTAGGATATCTAGCAAGAGAATCTGAAAGAGGTGTGATTAGAATAAATCCAATATATGATCTTGTTTTTCTGGTGTAGTCTGAAACTGGGCATGCCATCCCTTGGCTCTACTGATGCAGCAACATGTGTGGTGGAAACCAGGCCTCTTGTACTACTGAACAAAGCAGTTTTTGTCAGGAAAGTTTTTCATGGATGTGATCTGCTGATTTCCACTGGCTAAAAAGTATTAGCACTGCCTCTGCAGTGAATAGCATGAGCCTGATGTTCACTGCATCCCATAGATGAGCATCAGAGAGATGCCCTTGCCTTGGGCTTAGCTGAATTTCCTGGGACAAGTAACTTGGAATTTAGGAGAACTTGTGTTTGGAAAGGAAGGCCCAGGGTACCACAAGTAGGTGCCTTTGCAGAGAGCACAACCTGCATCATCAGCACAGATGGGTGACAGACTGCAGGGATGTGCTTCCCTGACATTCCCAGAAAGGCTGCAGGAGCGAAGTACTTCAGTGAAGGAACTCTGTAATGTGACAGTCATAAAGATGTGCTTGCACATGTTTTGGTGTTGCAAAGTTAATGAAATGGGAAGCAAAGATTAGGGGGGAAAAATAGTTGTATAAACAGCTTTTGAAAGGTAGTCAATTTGTCTTTTTGAGACAGGAGATTAAATGGCCCAAGAGAGAATTCAGGCAGTGTTTAGCCAGGGTAAATACCACACTTACTACTTCTCACAGCTTCCACTGAATGATAGATGCTCACTTTAGAAGTGTATGAGAACCAATTTTTCAGGAAGTGGCTGTCTCAAAAATAGATTAGTGTGTCCAGGAAATTGTAGGTGTGACACTTGAACTTTCAAGAAGGTGTGACTAGAAAGTTTGAAAAACTCTGCATGATGGAATACACTTCCATCCCAAGACTATGTGAAACAGGAAGATATTCAACATCAGTTTCACTTTCTTTGGAATGGCATTATGTACTTTATTCCTTTCCTTTATCATTGATGTGAGAAACACATATAATGCTTTCCAAAAAAGGAGAGCATATACATGTGTCTCCAGACATGTCTAAATTAACTGTTGTAAGAGATACTAAACTAGGTGATAATGCTTTTCCTAGCAAGCTCTGCCCTGAAGGCTTAAGGTGAGGCAACTGTGATGCTGCTCTTTCATCAGAATGTGCTTTGTAGGCTCTCACTGCATTTGAACAAAATCTTGGCTTTTGGGAGCACTCTTAAAAAGCTCTAATTTCAGCATTTTTTATTTCTGCCATTTGTGAAGAGGATTAGTGACCTGGGCGTGCCTGTTGTGAATAATTCCTAAGCCAGTTGTGGGCTCAGTGAAATCCCTGGTGAATGTTCCAAAGTACATGGGCTCTGCCCAGGTTGTGCCATTTCCCCAAGTGGGGAAGAGGCTGGAAAGGTGTTGCAAGCTGCAGCTGATAGATCTCCTAGCTATTTGCTACAAGGCTTGTGGCAGCAGTTCTTTGGCCACAGAGAGCAGGAACAGACCTTCCCAAGCATTTTCCTGGGGAAGGCTGTGAGAAGATCAGAGAAAAGAATGAGAAACACTTCTTATCTCCACTTGCTGCACCTGTTGTTGTGCACATGTGGAATGTGTTATGGAGATTTATTAACCAAAGGGTGATTTCTTAGTTGGACAGTGGATGGTGTTGGGATTGATTGACCAATTAGGTCAAAGCTGTAATGGACTGTCTGTAAGGGTTATGAGCTTCTTAATGGTATAGTATGATAGAGTAAAGCAATTGATCAGCCTTCTGCAATCATGGAATCAATGCTAATTTTTACCCAGCTGGGGGCCTGTGGTGACAAAGGCTGGAACAAGGTCATGGTAATTCTTCACATAATCATCTCAAGACAACAGGATACTTAAATCAGACTGTGTCTGCTGCTCTGTGATTGTGCAGGGAGAGCGTACACGCAGCTGTAACAATGCCTTCCTCACAGAGTTGGGCTTTGAGGTGTCACTCAGCTGGAGGCCACGGGAGTAATTTGCTGCTTTTGTGGTGAAGAACAAGAGGAAACTGGTCAGGTAGTAATGAGTGATTCCATATGACTTAAAGTGTAGCATTGATTATTTATTGCAAATGATGGATTTGTAGGCTAAAAAGATCTCATGATAATGGACATCTCGTGACATTATTAGTGGAAGTGGTGAAAAAAGCAGAACTAGTTTAAATTGCTCCTGTAAATTGTTTACTGTGGTCTCACCAAGTGAGTAAACACACCTTTGTAGGATATTTCATTATCTGAGCTGGATATAGAATTGACACAATTACCTGTAAAATGATCGTTACTGGCTTGATGCCACTAGTAATTGTTTCATTATAACTAGGGAATTAAGTGTCATCTGTAGGCTGCACTTCAGGCACAAATTCTCATGGTACTCAGTCTAGAATAAACACAAGTGTGTTATTGATTAGATCATTACCAGGATAAGAAAACTTAAGGGTGTCAAACTTGTTATTGCCAGGGGGAGAATAAATTTTGAGCCTAACCACAAAGACCAAGGTTTTATTATTTGTCCAACCTAGAACCACAAAGCTTTATGTAGAACTCCTGAGTGTTAAAATTCAATTCAAATTCTTAGCAAATATCTTGCTAATTGCATAATCTTGCTGATTTTTATCAGCCTTAAACTGAATAAACAGGAGAAGACCATCACTGGTATAAATCTAGAAGGAGTAGTAAGAATAGGCACACATCTCTTTCCAGCAGCAGCAAATCTTTTCAGATTCTTAATTGAGTAAATCAATGAAGATCATCTTGGGTTGGACATGTTCTCTGTTTTAAAGAAAGTGCAAGGGGCAAGATTGCCAAAGACTGGAAAAATGAAAGGTAAAAATTAACTGCAGTAGAGCAGGTTTAACTTTAGGTAAGGGCTCTAGTTATCTTACACAAACTGGTAAAATACAAAAATGTAAAGTGAACATAAGCAGCTTAATTAAGTACGAGATACTAATTTTTACAAATGCTTTAGTTTTCACTTTATTCTACATTTTGTCTTTGAAACAGAGGCAAGTTAGCACTGGCCCATCAAACTGTAGGAGAAATTTAATCAGCACTACTATTATGCAAATAATCTGGCAAGATAAAATGACAAATACCCTGCAAAGCTTGTGCAATTGGTAGTCCCTGGAGCAATCTGCATAACTGCTCACTCATTGGTAAACACCAAGCTTTTGCAGTTTTTGATTGAATGGACTTTTAATAGCCCAAAATTAAACCTTCAAAAGGAGTGTAAGTGTGTGTGGTGGGAGTGTTTGAACTGACACATGGGCTGGATTTGTGTGGAGGGCCATTCTTCCTGGGTAGCAATGTTTGTTTTGGGAGGGTGTTCACTGTGTCTCAAGCACGTGTGGGATATGATGAGACTGGGACTCGTTTTTCCCTGAGTTTGTACATGCCAGGTGCTCCTCTGAGGAGGGGTCTAAAAGTAACAGCTGTGTTCTGCTCCAAAAATGCCAGAGCAAGTGCCCTTACTGATAAGTGGGAAGGTAGAGCCATAACCAAAAATACTAGATTATCTTGGGTAACACCTGGACAAGGTAGTTATTGAGAAAGAGGAAGAATTTGCAGGTAAAAGGAGAATAAAAATCTCTAGATATAATCAGTGATTTCTCTTGTGGTGTCTTGATGGATCAGCTGAGAGTCTGGTGGAAAACTCTTCTTCTCTGCCCACCGTGCCCCAAAAGCAGGTGGGAACATTCTTAATTTTGCTCTGAAGTATTGCATTTGCTGTTTTCTGATAATTTAAGAAGGAACCTGGATTTTTTTGTTAAGAATCCAGAGTAAATGAAAATCAAGATCAAACCCATCATTACTGAGTAAAAAAGCTGTAATATCAATTTCACCAAATTAATTGGAAGAAATATTTTGAAGCAGTAGAATTAGTTGGATGGTTTAGTTACCTAAAAGGGGCTTGGCCAAGACATTGTAGATTGTAGGGTTTGTGGATTTGTCTTTTTCCTGTGCTACTTCTGATTCACTATATGATCTAAGCATGTCTTTTAGTGTCTCAGATGCTTCTGTGTGTAAAACTCCATATAGCCATATTACAGGGTGTTGTGCCAATGCTTATTAATGTTCATAGATTATTTTAGCTCTTTGTAATATAGAAACATGAAGTTACTAGACACAAAAATATGTGGCCCAGCACTAGTGATGTGCAAAAATGAATTTATGTATTTGTTAATGTTTGTAAAGCATAGATCCAATCAAATCAACCTTTAAATTTGGGTAAAGTAGACTTAAAGGAATTCTTCTATTACCTACGGGCTCTTCTCAAATCATTAATATGCACACTGAATTAAAAAAAAATGCCTGATTTGAATTATAACTTTAATAATTGACTTTGAAAGCCTAATTGGGAAGACACAGGATACATAAGGCCAACTTCATAATTCTCTTGGGGATGTATAGCCTACAAAGACCCAACTGAAAACAGCAATTGGTGGTTTGAAGAAAAGTGTTTCTGTAGGTGGGCCTTTAGGATTTTTTTTTTTCAGGAAACAGTTCAGTTGACCAAAACTACCCTTGGTAGAGCTCTGATGGTTCCTCTCTGAGGATCCTGTTCTAACAGCTGTGTACAGGTAGAGCTTTGAAGTCTCTGCTGTAGTTTAGTTGGCTTATACATGTCAGCTACATCTGGGGTGCAACAGTATGATTAAATGTACAGAAGCCTTTTCGTTCTTGGTAATTCTGTAATTCCCTTTGGCAAAGAATTTTTCCTTGCAGTGTTTTCTTTGGCAAAATGTCAATATTCTTGTATGCATTCTTTCATCTGTAAGGTAAAACTTTTGGCCTGTACCTGATAGGTACGTTTGGTTCCAGTAAGGTGGCTTTAAGTTTAGTGTTCATATCCTATTACTTTCAAATCCACACTAGGAGCATACAAAAGTATTATGCTGCAAATGGGATGTCTCCTTTGGTTTGCCAATTTATAAACAGTTCCTGGGTAGTTATGAATACTTGTACAAACTTTCCAGAATGACACATTTGACAGTGTACCACTGAGTCATTTGAGGCATCCTATTATATGAGTGAGTCAGAGCAGAAATCTTTTTTGCTTTGTTTCTGGTGTATGCTTTGAGGATTGGTCTGTGACGTGTAGCATTTCACATCTGACTTTACAGTTCCTCTGCCATGTCTGTTTCCCAGATAGGTTTTGTTACTGTGGGATTGCATCATTTACTTTGAAAGAGGAACATGCTGTTTCCACATTTATCAGTTTCTCTGGGTCTGGATTGAAGGCACTGGAGACAGTAGTTCATGTTCGGACTCAAGCGTTTATTATTTCTTATCAGTAAAACAGTCTCACAACCATGAGTTCAGCAGCTTTTCATTAGCAAGGCACAAAATGGCTAACTGTCACTTGTTACAGGGTCTTTTAAGACTAAACCATCCAATTAAGACACCTAGATTATTTCCCCTTTCAACCCAATAACTGATCCCTGGAGGCCCACAATGTGAACCTTTCTGTCCAATTACAAAATGCCACCCAAAGCCATGAAGAAGAAGGAAGAAGAAGCACAGAGAAGAAACTCAGGACAGCACCCTGTGCCCTCCATCTTGCTTCCATGCACAACATACTAAAAATCCCAAAACCTAAATTTCTCACCCAAGTGATACACCTACACTGCTATCTGTAATCTATTTCACACTTTTGTGGATTCTAGTCTATCTTGGAGTCTAGGAAACTTTCTCCATGAGTGAGGGTCAAAGTCAGTGCTCCCCTGGGGGTCAGGACACCCCAGTGCAGACAGAGGAATATTCCTGGTGCCCTGGGTTTCCACAAAAATTCTCCTTGCATCTGCAGTTCAGTTTGTGGCATCTTTCACTCTGTTGGGGTGACACGCCAGACCCGTTCTTCCAGCAGCCAGGTAGCCAGCACGGTTCATCAAGACTCAATCTCCCATCATTACTGGACATGGGCCTTGCTGGAAATCCACAAACCTCACACTCCTTGCAGTGATGGTTGTGGAGGGCTGTAGGTGCTGCCTCACTCCTCAACAGCAGGGAGGAGAGAGATACAGGTGTGGCAGAAAAACTTATGACCAACTAGAGACACACAGATGGGAGGTGTCCAAGCATTCTGTGAAGAAGAGATCACTGCTCCCTTTGGATTCCCACTGCAGTGCTTTAACTGAAGCATTTTGTGGTGTGGGACAGAAGGGGAAGCTGCCACTGGTAAAGGTGTGCTTTATTAGAAGAAATTGTCTGGGGCTAGAGAAATTGTCTGGGCCTAGTTCTGAATTTCTCCTCTCTAATTGTGTGCATATTGGAAAAGTTACAGAGGGAAAACAGGTATGGATGCTTCATTTTGTGGTTATCCATCTAGCAGAGCAGTGACCTCAGGCAGGGAGTTCACAAAATTAAATCTTTATAAAAAGCAAGAAACTCTTTTAGGGTCTGCTGCTGCTGTTTTAGGCCTGAAAAACTTGTTGTCATCAAGCTGCTTGCTCTAACAAATAGAAAAATAGTAAACTATTTTGGACTGTAGACTTATTTTCTTTAGACTGCTGAGAGGATCTAGGGTGGCCAGGAAACCCAAGTTAACCATTGTTTGGCAGAGACCATCTCTCTTCTTCAGGTGAGAGAGGACAGCAGGAGCCTCTCTGTTTTCTACCTCCCCAGGGTAACAAGGCACTTTGCCTCCACTGCCATTTCTGCTTCTGTCTCTGGAGTTCTCCACCTTGGTTTTGGTCCTGACTTGTTGGGAATGTGGTTCTGGTACTTTTTTGTTAAAGGATGCCACACAAGGTGAAGCATGTTGCTACAGCTCCTGTAGGTGGTGACTGAATTGCAAAAGTGGCCATACATGGTTGTCCCCTGCAGGACACTCAGGCTGGAGGAAGCCAGCTGGCTTGGTCCTGAAATGCAGTAACACAGCTGCAAGAAAGGAGAACCCACTCATGCACACCAAGGAGTCACTGACTCTCCCACTAGACAGATGATGCTGTTTTCTGCACCCAAGTCTCCTCTTTACTGAGGTCAGAAATAGGAGGTGCAGAGGAGCAGTACATGGCCAAAGGTGGAGGTCTGCTGCCTTCACTCTGAAGAAAGTCAAAAAGGGTAATGAATCCAGTCTTTGATTCAGTGGACCAAGCCTATTTGGGGCCTAGAGTAATACTCTGCCTGATGGACATACCTGTGGATTCTCCATACTGATGATGACATTCTTGGCCAATTTCCAGGGTTCCTAAGCTGCTTAGGAAATACTACAGGGCTCAGATATTAAGGTTGGAGTTGGTCAGGTAAATCCTTTAAGCTGAGCATAGAAGTCTAGGTAAGGAATGCTTAGTTGAGTCAGAAAAGCTGACTGAGGGCTGTAACTTGTTTAGTTATGAGGAAAAAGTACTGGCAACAGAAAGACTTTAACTGGGATTAAAAGCACAAATATGAGGGAGGGCTTAAATTTTTTTTCTGGATAGTGAAGACTAAGAACCACAAGAGGAAAACAATGGACTAATCAGAGTGCAGGCAATGGAGAAGTGCTGAATAGAGAACATGATACAGGTTCACTTTGCACCAATTGGAAGAAGCTGGTTGTACTTGGAATGAGGAAACTAAAATTACCAGCTGAGGGGGAAAAGTGTGCAGAATCTGCCAAAATCCTGTGCGTGTTAGGAACACTTCTGATTTCAAAAAATGTTTGATTTCCTTCATGGAAGAGGAACCAGCTGACAATAAAAGAATGGAAGTTAATTCCAGTGAATGCAGTCATAAAACATTTCCTGAGGAGAGCTCAGTGTCATAGGAGCAGGTGGGAAAGCAGCAGAATCAGATGTCTGAATAAGATATTAAATGTAGGTGTCTGGTTACTCAGGTAATTAGGTGTCTAAATTCTTGCTGTTTAAACATGGTGATCAAAGAGCTGCTTTTGCAATCAGACTTTTTTTTCAACAGTGCATGATGCTCTTTGTATGTTGACAACAGGCCTGAATACATGTGCTTGCACCATGTTTTTAGAGTATTTGGGCAGGTTTTGGCTGCTGTTATACGCCTCAAGAATGCCCGTCACTAATCAAAAGGGAAAGGAAATTTTTGTTGCTAAAATGTGAACGGTGAGATGCACCGGCAAAAAAACCAAGCCATAGCACCTTATTTGAACACAAGTTTGAAAAAGTCAAATAAAAGATGTTGCTCTGTTTAATGTGGTTCTTGGGGGGCACAACCCAGGAGAAGGAAATTAAATGAGGGAAAGACATTCAAGCAACGTCAGGAAGACTGTATGAAAACAGCAGTAAGCCAGCCTTGAGTCATTAAGCTGCAGAGCAGAAGGTGGCAACTGAACAGGGGACAAATATAAGGAAGGATATGTCATCATCTTTCCAGACAAACAACCTGTATCAGAGGGGTAATCACCCTTCTGGCAGCATGTTCAGAAGCTGAGGCAGCAGTGATCCACTGTGGAGTGTGATTTGGCAGTCTAGCACTGCTTCTGCACTCAGACATGGGCTGAAGAGTCTGAAACATGTGGTATGAGTCCTGAATCAATTTGAGTTTTCAGTGGAGATACACAAGATTTGGCATAGATATTGTAGTCAGATCAATTCAAGAAATTCCTTCAGGGGAGTCACTGCCAAAACCTATTTATTATTTTGTTTACATGCTTCAGAGGAATTTTGAAGTCACTGTTTTGTATGAATCAAAGTGGATTATGAGTAAAAGCTCAACTGAAGGCAGTCATGGTCTTGAGACAATTATTATGGAGGAGGTAGACTAAAAGCTGAAGGAATTAAAAAAATGAAATATCAAGATTCACCTATCCCAGCTTTTCTTTCTTGCCCCTGGAAGTTCTGTGGTGTTAAATGGGAAACTCAAAATACCTGATTATAATCATAGATGAGATGTCTGACTGTGTGAACACTGTAACTCTGCTTGGCTTAGTCTGTGGACATGTTTATACAGAAAGTCTCCTGTTGAATTTGGGTGCATTCAGCTCAGTGTAGCACCACCTCCAAGACTGCTGTACAATCAGTTTGCCTCTTGTGGAACTGCTTGGCCCAGGCTGGATGCCATGCTACCTAAGAGAAGGCTCAAATACAGAATATGGCATCAAATGAGTGTCCTGTGACATCTCAGTGGAAAAAGAGCTCTAGACCTCTTTAAACTTCAGAGGTCACTTGGTGCCTCTTCATCAGAGCATTGTCATCTTTTCAGAGGATGTTTTCTGCCTGTGCTTTTCCAAGTATGGGGTTTGTCCTGTTAAAGGAGGTGTCATCTGGACCGAGTTCCCCTTTTCCTTGAGGAAAGGGAGTTCCAATGTATTGCCATAACTTGGCAACCAGATCATCATTCTAACTCTCACTTCTGTACCTTGAAGGTGCTTATTTAAAATACTGTGTGAGGTGTGGGATAAACAGATCAACAGTTTAATAGCTCTGGTGTGTGCAGTGATTTTTTTTTTTTTTTCATACATGCTTAACATGGAAAGGCTAAAAAAAGAGAAGTGTTAAATTTGTTCTTGAATTTTTTGTTGGGAATCAGTGAAGAGGATTATAGTCTCACCAAGCAAGAGCGACAAGAGCTTGCTTTCTCCAGGCAAGGAAATGATTACTCTCAATTATCTGATGATATTCAAATGATTCAATAGCATACATAGTCTATGAGTTGTCTCACTCTTCTTAGCAGATGTGAGAAAGGCTGTGGATGGGTAAAAACCTGTCAGCATGGCTGGGCTCAGAAAGTGGTGGTGAAAAGAGTTAAATGCAGCTGGTGCCCAGTCACAAGTGGTGTTCCCCAGGGCTCAGCACTGGGTCCAGCCTTGTTTCATACCTTTATCAATGATCTGGAAGAGGGGATTGAGTGCACCCTCAGCCAGTTTGCAAGTGACACCAAGCTGGGTGGAGCTGTCCATCTGCTGGGGGGTAGGAAGTCTCTACAAAGGGATCTGGACAGGTTGCATTGCTGGGCTGAGGCCATCTGTATAGATTCAATAAGATGAAGTGCCAGTCCTGCATTTGGGTCACAACAGCCCCAGGCATCACTATAGGCCGGGGGCAGAGTGGCTGGAAAGCTGCTGGGTGAAAGAGGACCTGGGAATGCTGATGGACAGTGACTGAATGTGAGCTGGCAGCATGTCCAGGGGTTTGGAGCACAAGTCTCATGAGGAGCAGCTGGGGATGCATAACCTGGAGAAAAGTAGGCTCAGGGGAAACTTTTCTGTTCTCTACAATTACCTGAAAGAGAGGCTGTAGCCAGGTAGGGGTCAGTCTCTTTTCCTAACACAGGACAAGAGGAAATGGCCTCAAATTGCACCAGGAAGGTTTAGATTGGACAAATTTCTTTCATGGAAAGGGTTGTCAAGCCCTGGAACAGATTACCAGGGAGGTGGTTGAGTCCTCATCCCTGGAGGTATTTAAAATATCTGTGGATGTGGCACTCAGAGCCATGGTTTGGTGGTGGACATGGCAGTGCTGGGTTAACAGTTGGACTTGATGATTTTAGAAGTCTTTTCCAACCTAATTAATTCTATGATTTTGTCGTTGTAATTAGTCAGTCATAATTGTTTGGAAACTTTTTGTGTTGTGGGGAGCACTTGTAGGAGTTTGTATTAACAATGCATCAGGAACAATTTGTTGAAATAATTTGTGAAGATTTTTTTTCAATAGGAAGCTTACAGGAAAGCTGTCCTCTTCTTACCAGAACATAAAGTGAAGGTAAAAAAAAAAATGTTATATCATTTATTTATCCTAGTTTATCTTGACTGTCAGATTTTGTATAATTTATAGTTTTTACAGTGGAGTAAATAAACAACTCTGGTGTTGTAATTTTTGTTGAAGTTCAGTATTAGTAATGCTGTGTGGCAGAATGTCAATGACTAATTTACAAAATGTTTTTCTTTTTTTCCAGTGTGGGAGTTCCACATTTGAAATCAAATTTACCTTATGCTATGTCTGTTTTTCCCAAGTTTTCCATTTCATGTATAAAAAGAAGAGGCCCCTCAGCTTGCTGAGGTGTTTTCTGAGTGTCCCAATGTAACATGTCTCAATTGCATAAATTGATTTTGTAATCTTTTGCTCTGTAGCTTGCACAATGTGGATTAAGTTAATTATTTATAGCTTGTCAGGGCAGCTTTTGAAGTGTCCTGTGTGGTGCAGGAGAAGTTGCATTGCACAGGAAACCATCCTACTGTGCCTTGCCAGTCTGGGCAGGGCCAGAAGACTTTTTACTTGATAGCTGAAATAACTCAGTGATCTTTTTCTTTTCCCCAAAGAATCTATGTTATTTGTCCCATCAAATAATTTTCCTTTGCTCACTTTTGATTCTGAAATTTTTTTTTTTGGGTCAATTTTCCCTTTTAAAGTGTCTTTGGTCTTCCCTAGCCATTTCTGTCTCTAGCCCCTGGTTGTGTTACCTACATGTCTTTCTCATGGCCCTTCTCACAAGTGCAGGTGCTCCCAGGCTGGACACTTGAGCCCATATCAAGCTGGAAAGAGCAGCCACTAGACTGAGGTAGGGACAGGGGGTCACTGAGGCTCCATAGAGTGTTGGTCCTTGCTCACCATTATCCTTTATACAAACCCTGGATCTCTGGGCTTTTTGCAGGTCCTCTCTTCTTTTCAAGTCTGCTTGTGAGAAGGTTCACTGCATTTAAACTGATCTGCACCAAGTCTTAGCCTGGAGCAGGGCTGGTAATCCCCAGTCCCAGGGTGGTAATCCCTGTCCCAGTGCTGGTGTCCTGCTGAAGGTTTTGGAGTGACCAGAGCAGGGTGGGCAAGAGAAGTTCCCTGCTGCTGGCCTGTTAGCCATCCCTGCCTGCCCTCACTGGAGCAGAGCCCAGGCACTCCCTTCCAGGCCCTTGACCTCCCCCCCGAGTCCTGCTGCTGACCTCTCCAGCTGACCAGCCCTGGGATCCTCTCCCTCTCCTCACCCAATAGGGGCCTGCTTTTTGTTAAGTCACTGCTGAGTCAGGCTTTTCACAAATAAGCAGACCCTGACCATGAAAGCTCTAAAATTGTTTTTCCCTTTTATTTATCCTGAACACAGCGTCACCTTGCTGCATCCAAACTTCCCTGATGTCAGTGTAGGGAAGGGATCAGGGACAATTATGTTTTTTTCTTACAGGGAAGGCTGACATGAAGCTGGTCAGGTTAGGAGACCTGAGAAACTCAAAGCATGAGAAAATCTAAAAACAGAGGTCATCAACAGTCCCCCTTATCTGCTGGGTACTTACTTTTATCTATGTGTAATTTTTTATGGGTTGTTTTACTGTAAATTGGTTTTTAATGAACCATTCTATTTATATCTTAGAAGACTGAAGCATTACTTGAGAATCTGTACTCACCAGAACTCTTTCACCAAATAAGATATTACAGACACATTGGAGTTGTGATAACTCTCTAGATTCTCCTGCCTTTGGAAATTCACCGGATTATGCATTGTGGAATAAGCTACTTTATAGTTGTTTCTCCTTCCAGAAACCAAAACAAAACACTCTTCCAGGAAAACTAGTAGTACTTTTGTTATTCTTCAAGCTTATCTTGTTTTCATGCCTCTCAGGTCAATGTGGAAAAACAGCCTAATATGTTTACTTTTGCTTGATTGATCTTACTTTGGCTTTGCATCATTTTTTTTCTGCGGTATCAGTCCTGAGAACTGTAAACAAAGTGAAGATATGTACATGTCACGTTTCAGCCAACAGGGTACAGGTTCTGGGTCCAGATTCTAGTCTCAGTGAAAACAGTGGGTGGAATTATTCAGAAGCCATTTGATGTTTAACTTCTCTCCCACTGAATGTAGTGAGAAAAGAGTTCAGCACTGAGTACTCTTGAACATTTCACCCCTGGTGTCATCACTGTTTGTCCTGCTGTCTGGGCAGGTTGTCCAGCTTTTGTAATGAAGTAATTTCTTTTCTAAGGTGAAACTATCTTTTTTATCCACATAGAATTGAGAAGTGTAATGTGTATAACAGGGTGGTTTTCTAAGAGTCTTTCTTTTATAAGGATGGCTTTGTATGCTCCAGTAAATGGATCAATAGGGAGGTTTGAAGACAGCTTGGTTAAGGTCTTCATTTTGTAAAGGAAAAGGCAAGTATAAGAAATGGCACCAGATTTGAAGAATAAAATACAGGTTCTGGAGCAGTGTCTGGTGAAAACCTGTCTACCATCCCATTTAGCTGTTTCTAAAGTGATAATTATCACATCTGTCACTGGCTGCTACTCCTGGGTCTTCTGCTAGTTTGTGGTTCTTCCCTTCTTCTGCAGCTCCTTTGTCTAAAGAGAAAGTGGCAGAGCAGGGAATAACAGACTGGGGCCTTGCTCCTCCTCTTTGTTCACCATCACTGTAAATGTGGCTGACAGCAATAACTTTTTGAATCAAGGAGATTAAATCAGAACAAGTCAATACTAGGAACAAATACTTGCTGACCAGCGCTGACCAGATCAATTCAGAAAAATAAGGACCTGACTTTTCTGCTGTGATATGGGATGATATGATGATGGAAAAAAGAGGGTATTTCAGATGGCCATTGAAGTTCCTCAGGATCTGGGTATTTGGTGTTGATGCTGGAATCCTGTCAGTTTTACTTGTGGTATTTCAGCTCTCAGTGCTGGCTGCTGTTTGCATCTTTGTGCTTAACATTCTGTAAGACATAGAATGTGCAGGATGTTGAATGTTACAGGCTCTACACGAGTCCCTTCTGAAAACTATTATCTGCTGCAGTAATTACCACCATAAAAATTGTAAGAATAGAAATAGGTCTTTCCTCTGGGCTATCTTAGCCCCCTTTTGTTTTTCTCTGAAGCTTTTGTTGTAGATCACAAGCTTTATGACACAGAAATTAAATCATTTCCCTTGTATCTCAAGTGTTCTATTGTGGTGATAAACCAAATGATATTTTAGGACCACTGTGCAGCTTCTCTGGGACAGAAATGCTTTTATGTATGTAATCCAATTAGGATTGGAACCATTATGGTCTTCAAGGGGAGATGGATTTGAAGTTCTGAATTCCACTCCACTATGTTTTATTTATATGGAATAGCTTATACTTTGTTCAAGGGAATAAAACCTTTTGGTTCTGTGCTGTCTTTAACAAAGTGAGTAGTGTTGGCTCCTTTAACCACTTAACTTGAGTTGCTCTTCTAGAGCTGATTTATCTCCTGGAAGGATAATTGAAAAACCATTGCAAAGAAATCACAGGTTTATTTAGCAGAAGCCAGACAGGTGTGATTGGACATTCCTGTATTGCTTCCAATAGAGGTAACATAACAGGAAACAGCTAACAGTCCATTATCAATTTCTGCAGTCCCAACCTTGTTGACCCTTGGGTCACAACTTCCCTTGGCCTGGGAAAAGAAAATTTGAGAATTTCTGCATACACACATCTTTATCTTACTTTTTTGTTATTTTTCTCAAGTATTTTTCTAAGCTGTTTGGTTAAAGCCCATCTTGTCATCTTACTTTAACAAGGTTATTAATCATGTTTACATCAAGATACATCATCAGCATTCTCCCAAAAGTACAGGTATATCTGTACTCTAGTGAGGAGTCTTCATTAGTCATGCAGGGTATTTTATTGCAACAGCCTGTAATTATTTTGTCAGTAAATATCAAAACCTCACAGTGCCTACTTGAATGATGCAAAGTAGTCTCCTGCCAACCCATGAAAACTATCAGCTCTACCTTTTGTTCTCATATATAATAATATTGGATATGAAATGACAGTAGGGGAAGCCTTTTTTTATTAGAAAAGGAAGCCACTTCAATTCAGAAGGTAGATGAAAACTTTGTTGTATATGTCATCAGGTAGTATAAAGGGCAATCATGGGAAAGGATCAGGAATAGTTGAGATCTGCACGTTCATCATGCAAGTATTTGAAGAAGCACAATGGAATTATCTTTCTTTTAACTGTTTTCCAATAGAATTCTTGAAAAGTGGAAGTACCTTGTTCTTCACAAATTAGAAAGCTTCAGGAATGATGGTAAAGGACTTCTGTTGAGTGCCCTTAAAGGTTCATACTTGGGCATATCACTGAAAACAATGAATCTGACTGAGGTACTTCTGTTTGAAAATAATCCAGGCAATTAAAAATGTATCTTCTGAGTAGTCAGGGATTCAAGAACACGTTTTTGATTTACATCATCATCATGTAGGCTTTCTACATACAGTCAGCTTGCTTCCCTGTCTGTTCTTAATAAACTAAATTTGACACTAAAAAGGCTCTCAGCCTTCTAGTTGAGACTGTAGGATATCAGGACCATGACTTGAGAAAATCTGTCTTGTGGAGGATTGTAGGGGAAACACAGGACTTGAAGTAATTTAAGTTTCAATTTCTGCAATATGTGCTTAAGATATTATCCATTTTGTAGGCTCTTCAATTTTCAGTTTTTAAGCAGTTCATCTTTTTTTTCATGTGCTGCTTCTCTTGGAAGGGCATTCCTCAATGTTACTGCTATAATGTCTATGGCTTTTCTAATTTTCACCTTAAATGATGCGTGCTGGGTTTATAGCAACTGCTCTTGAGCCAGAACTGTGTTTTTCTTTCCTGCTTGATGCTTATGGTCTGTTACTATTGCTTAGTGGAAAATTATTTAGAATTAATTTGTTTTGAGGAGAAGTCAAGAGAGTCTGGGGGATACCAGCTGATCATGATGGCTGCAGTTTGAGACAACTGGCCTCTTGCAGTGATGGCATCTGCTCTCCTGCACTTTGGTAATAACAAAACTCTTCTGAAAGTCTCAGTGGGATTGCCTTGCCACACTTGTCCAGTCTAGGTAGGGCATCTTAATGATGGGAACTAGAAGGAATCACAGTACAAGGTATTAAGTGCAGGTCTCTGTTTAGGCAGGGTCTGTGGAGAGAGGCAGCCTTTTCTTAGGCAGACTTAAGCTTTTGGCACACAATTCCCTCCTAGAGAGAACAGTCAAATATTTGGTTGATTCAGGAAAACCTTTTTGGTTCTTTGTTAGCAGAAGCAGATGTGGAGGATTTCTTGGTTTTCAAATGAACTGTCCATCAAAATATTGCATTCTGAAATGTGAGAAGAATTACCAGTGAGATACACAGAGCAGCCAGAGGCTTTGTGCAGATGCCCAGGCAGGTTCAGGACAGTATATGAAATAGAAATTTACTTCTTATAGCTGATATCAGAGTTTTGATAAGGAGCCACATTCTAGACTGCACCCAGTGTATAGACAAGAGAAAACTAGGTATTACCATCTGCCAGACAAAATTAATTCATACCTTTACATGGGCAGAACAACACAAGCAAGGCAGACTTCTGTGTAGAGACTCTCTCCTGTGAAGAAAAGCAGTGGAAAGTTAGCCATGCATGGGTATGGTATGGGAACTAGTTTTCACTTAGTTCATCTGGCCCAGAAGCTCCTACTTACCTGTGCAGGGATCTTGGAATATAATGAGATTATTAAATGCCAGAGAGACAGTGCTTCAGCAGCTGTGCAGAAGAATGAAGAGCCTTGTGTGGTTCTTGCAGCTGCTTCCCTTCCCTTTCTTCCTTGGAACACTCACTGGAGATAATGCTTACTCCTGTTACAGGGGCAACTGGCAGTCTCTGCAAGTGAACTCTGCCTCCTTCTGGAACAGAGATATAATGTTTAAATACAAAAGATGCTCCTAAAATGTCAACAGATGAAGAGAAAGAAAGATGAAGAAGAAGGTATGACTTTATTGAGTTAGATTATTGGGACAGGTATAGGAAGTTTCTCTCATGTGGTACCTGGAAGCAGGTAAAGAAACAACTGACAGGTGTCAAGTTTGGTGCTGCTGAAGACAAGGAACACACATGAACAAGCCTCTTTGAAAAGAAGTTGGTTTTCAGGTCAGGTATCTGAAACATCCTTTGTTGGGCCCACTGGAAGTAGGCAATGGAAAAAACATGGAATGAATTGAAAATAAGTCATGCTCTGCTAATTATTGTGATGAATAGTGACAACCAGGACTCCTCAACAGAAGGCTGCATTGGCTAACCTTGCTCATTTCTTGCTCTCATAGGAAGACAGGTGGTAGGACAAAGAAAAGAGCTATAATTAAACTCCACCCATCTTCAGAAGCAGGTGAAGAGATCATAATTCATGCAATAAATCTGGATAATTAGACAATATTTGTACAATTAGAAGCTGAACACTGGATGATTAGTGATTCATGAATAATGAGCTACTATCCACTCACAAATCTCAATGAGGAAATCAAATTTATATTTGCTTTGTAACAATGATCTTTCTCAAATGTCTATCTGTAACCAGAAAGGAATTTAGACCCCTCACAGGAAAGTGCATGAACATAATTGCTTTTTTTAATTTCTGAGAAATATCTCTGAAAAAATGTGCAGTACCTTACTTTCATAATCATACGGCAATTTTATGTGGAGCTATTTTTTTGGGGGGTTTTGTGTTTGGTTGGGTTTTTTTGGAGTGTGTTGTTATTATAGAGTATTAAGTTTACTGTCTGTATTAGGATCCCCAGTGGTTTTGTTTCTTTGAGCTCTTTCTGGAGACTTTGACAATAAAGAATGAATGTCCCTATCCAGTAAGATAAGAGGCCCACTTCTTTCAGGAACCTGTCTTCACCCGTGGCTGATAGGTGGTGCCAAACAGAAGAACAAATATCCTCAGGCAACACACTCTCTTTACACTCTATTTATAATCATTACTCTGTGATGTTCTGGTGTTTTTAAAACTCATACAGAGAACACTCAGAACAAAAGCCAATAGCTGAGGCTCTAAAAAGGGATTTGTAAGAAGCAAGAGAGGGTGTGCACACAGCTCTAATTAACCTTGTATGCCCTCATGGCTGCCCTGATAACAGCATGTGGAGACCTCTTGAGATTCCTGAAGAGTCCAGTGTGTGTTCCTACAATGGATACACGAGCCAACAGAAGAGGGATCGCCAGAACTAAAGCAAGCAGGTTATTTCCACTTTAGGGGTAAGATGTCCAAAATGGTTTAGCAACAGTGGCTCCAGAGGGGCAGTGGGCACACAGAGTGAGCGTGCAGACACTGGAAACTTGATACAGGGGTTACTGCACTAAAGCATTGACTTGGGACTCTGTTCTCTTTTGTATTTGCTTTAAAAATTGCTCCTCATAAATCCATTCATAGAATTATCTTCAGAGTCAGCTGTACTTTCTTCTTTCCTGTTACCTGCAAAGAGGAATGTGAGAGCAGAGCAACAAATCTTCTCACTTCTGTTTGTTTTAAATCTCCTCCTTTATTACCCCTGGCATTGTTTCCTTGTTGTACTTTCATCCATTTACCTAATTCTGGCAGTTAACTCCTGGCAGGAATAGCGTTTCCATAAATTTCACTGTATTTATTGAGCTACACGTGTGATCATCTGCAGAACAGATGATGATTATTATTGTTATGATTGCAACAGCCAGGTCTGCAGGATTAACCAGTCAGAATGAGGAAAGTCAGCTGCTTTTAAAAAAATATATATATTCTTAACTAATATCAACTGCTTTCTGAGCTCTTTAGTGAGTAAATGAAACTGCAAGGAATTTTGAACTTCTAAAACATTCCCATCTCAGAGTTATTAATGGGCAAAGGGATGGTTTCTAAAATGCCAGACTTTATCTGAATGGTAAGTCAGAATACTTTGTCTTAGAACTAATTTTTGTTTGACTGAGGAAGCTTTTCTATTTTAGCTCACTTAAGGAAGTTCTGTGTTGAGAGTTGAGGATTTTCTGAGTTGGCTTTTTTTAGCTTTCACTTTCTTTTCTCTGATTTCTCGTAATCCTCTGTTCTGTTTCAGAGCAGGTGGGATTTCAAGAAATGGACAAGAGATTTCAACAGCACACACTCTCATGCTCCAGAGTTATTTAGGGCGTTAGGAAAATTCCTGTTCTGTATCTCTTGGTTCTCTGCCTTTGAAATGGGTATAGTAATAGACTATCCCATCAGGGTGATGAGAGAATGAGTGAATTTGGTGGTGTGTGATCAGTCTCTCTGTTGAGATGAGGTCTGAAGTTTTAAATTAGCATGTAATCTACAAATAGAGATGATCATGGCTGTATTTATCTTTAGTTTTGTCTTGGGTATGTAGTAGGTAGATGGATCAAATTCCTGTGATGGAATATCACAAGGTGCTGTTTACTGATTTAGCAGAAAGCAATAGTTTACCTATAATGTTATCACCAAGGCTAGGCAGAAATTTGAGTATGGACTTCCTTTAAAAAGTGATGATATTATTTGTTCTTTAAACCTAAGAACTGCATCATGCATTATGGAAAACACAGATCAGGAAACTAAACAAGTTTGATTTTGGTGTTAATGCTGTAATGGCTAGTTGCTTTAAGATTGCTGTAATAACATGTTAATTGTGGTTATGAGTAACAATTGTTATTTGAAATATTACAAAACTATTAATGAGTAGTAACCTTGTGTACACTAATTTTGAGATTGAAGCTTGCTACGTGAGGGTAGCGCTTGTGTAAATTTTGAATAGAAATACCAAGCAACAGAGCTCAAGATTACTTGGAGAAAAGTGTTTTTTCTGGTATTCTGGTATTGCAAAGTGGGAGGTGCCAGACAATAGGTGTCAGCACTGGTTCAGCTATGCACAACTTCACTGAAAATATAGATTAAGGCAGCTGGTTTTAAGCACAATTCTCCTGTGTACTCTGCTTTCAGCAAAATGAAAGGCCTGTAAAGAAGGCTGAAAAGGTGTTCGACACTAGTTATGAAATAGTTTCTCTAGGGTATAGACTGGGAAACAGAATGGATGAGACCCAAGATAAAAGCTGGTAAAAATGATGTATATATTGTATTCACTGTGAAATGTTTAGTAATACTGAAGGACTATTTCTGAAAACTGTAATTTAATGAGGCTTTGTTATCTTATTAATTATTCAGAGAGGTTCCTAAGAAGAAGACTTTGATATAGTGCTTTCCTAGGTATTTAAAAGAAATAATTTAAAAACCTAATAAAAAATAACTGAAGGAAAGCAAAGTCACAAGAATCAGAATGGTGCAGACAGGATAAGGTACAGTGCTAGGAGACTTCCCTGAGACTTTGGAACTGTGCTGCTTTGTGGTGGAATTTTAACCTGGAAGTACTGTTCAGATATCTTGTTCATTGAACCAGTGCCTGTCATATGCATTCTGCCATCACGTGGATGGATTCTGCCAGCAGCTTTGGAAGAAATAAACAGGAAGGCTTCATGCAAAATATGTGGTTGTGTTATGGACAAGCCAGAAGAAACCACCACCAGGGAAATGGAAGACAAAAAAATCCTTGGTTTTTCTCTGCATTTCACTGGCAACATGCACCTAGGAGCTAGGATGTGAGGATTGAGCCAAACAGGTAAGGCTAAATGCTTTAAGAGCCCAGTGTAAACATTATGGTCTCAGTCCAGCACCTCAAAAGAGGTACTGGATCAGTGCCAGCTCTCTAGAACTGCTTTTATGTGGGCAAACACATATCTGTTTAAGTTATGTCCTCCCAGGTAGAGGGTACTGCAGCTTTAAAACTGCAAGGAAAAATAGTGAAAGTCTAGCAGCAGATGTGCACATATCAAGGAGTTTTTAAAATAAGCAGGTCCTGTCATTGGAGACCTCTGTGTGGTGAATGCCAGATGGATGGCTGTGCACAGAACAAGGGAAACAGCTTTTTCTTGTCAATATTTGGTGAGGGATAGCTGGGAGAACACCCCCTCCCTCCCCTGAAGTTTGCATTGCGTTGCAAAACCCCGTGAATTCCTTGCCAGTGGCACACAGCAGTGCCCCAAGCCTGGCAGGATCATCTAAAGGGAATGCAGCTGAATTGTGATCCTGTGCTGTATAAAAGGGGGCGGGTCACTCTGCTGGTTCCAGCTCCTCTGCTGTCATTAGGGCTTCAGGAGCACCAACCACAGGCAGCTGGCACGCCTCTCCATTGCCTCTTATATAATATGGGCTTGCACAGGGCACCGGTGTAAGAATCAAGTCCAACGTTGTGGAGGCAGACTCGGGTCACCTGTGGTGTGGCTGGTGCTCACTCTGCCCTGGGGAGTAGGGCTGCTCTCACAAGGCTGATCTGTGGCCCTGTTGGAGTGAGGTTTAGAAGGTGTGCAGGATGGCTCCCAACGAGGCAGGGGATGAACTTGTTTTCTTTGTGAATGGTAAAAAGGTAAGGAGGATTCCAGCTTTCTGTCCAGCTTGCTCCCGGACTGTGGCTTGATTACTTCCTTTTCGAGTAATCTTTTTCCTCCTCTTAAGTTTTCTGATAAGAATACATATTCCATGACTTTAAAGTATTAAATTGGGAAGATTACATATTGCTCTGCTAAATGGCTTTTTCTCTTCTCTGAGTTTACTTTCTGAATTATTCAAAGGGTAGCACAATGACATAATATTCCTTGCACATTTCAGATTTCTTGGCAATAATTTTCTACAATTCTGATGTAACTACTTTTAAATAAGTGTGCACTGCTGAATACAGGCATTTCTACTAGAAATAATTTCAGTATTTACAACAGATCTTGAAAACTTAACTCAAATGGAAGCACCCACATATAATTAATCAATAAGTAATTCTAACATCTGGTTCTTGAAAGGAATTTAGAAAAATATTTATTCCATTTAAGAAGCTAGAAAACTCTTCAGAATGACAGCCCATTAACTGACACTGATTCCTGGCAATAACCTGAGAAGTGACTGTCTCTCACAGGAGGCTGGGGTGCTCATTGCACTTGGTGGACACATTTCAACAGCTTGTCCCAGAGCCCCCTTTCTTCAGTTTGGACTTTGCCTGGCTGCAATGCAGCCTTGCCTCTTCAAAGGCTTGTTGCAAAAATCAAAGCTGACTCTTGGACCAACTACCAAGTTAATTCTGTTTTTGAGTTCAGCTCAGTGCTGCCTTCCCCACCTTCCCTGTGCCCAGACACTTGGGCAAGGGAACTTGTGCCAAAGCAGCTTCCTACTGGGAAGGGAGGAGGAGGACAGGGTTGCTTATCCATTGGTGTGGAGCCGAGACTTTGCAAACCTTCCTTGAGCACTGCTTAGGGGTGTAAATCAGGTGGGATACTGGGTCTGGGCTAGACAATTAATTTTCAATCCCTTGAGGGATCACACAATACTCTCAGTTGGTAAAAAAGCTCTGTGCCCTGCCTTACAGACTAGCACAGGATTACTATCTATTTTGCTTTTTTTGCTTTTTCATGGTTGTTTAATGTGGATGAGAGCGTAGCTACAATTAGAGGTTTTAGTTATGACTTTGTATCCCAAACCGGATTGGAATTAGAACTTTTCTGAGGTACTAGTGGATTTGATAAGAATGTTTTGTTTTATTGATGTATTAACAGTTTACAGAAGAACAAAGTTTATCTCGTGTGCAGTAAAAGTTGGTCATAGAGTTGTTAAATGTAATGCTGATGTAGAGCCCAGGCTTGGTTCTGAGGTTTTATAGAGAAGGGTGACAACTAAAGCTTTGCTCACACTGATTAGTACTGGTTCATATGTGTTAATTGACATATCAGCCATTGCTTGTTTCTAGAAAGAAATGAAAACTTGAAACTCCAAGTTAATTGTGACTAGCTAATTGAGTCTGGTAATTGAAATTGTGGCATAGGATGGTCTGAGAATTTTATCTGGTGAATTCTGCCATGGTGGGAACAGGTGGCACACCATTAGCTTGTTGTCTTCTTGCTCTGTGAAGTTTTTGTGAGATGCCTCCTTTGTGAACCTCAATTTGTAGAGGGTGAACTTGGAGCTCTTCAGTTCTTGCGTTAGGAGGTTGCCACAAAAGTGTTGGGCAATCCATACCCTGATACAAACCAAGTGTCCTGTCTTGTTTGACTTTTTTTTTTCCTGGTATGCCCTAATGAGAGAGAATTGTAATTCTGATGCCAGATCAGCTGAGGTTCAAAACCAATAGGCCTCTCATGGTAGGTATGAAGAGTTTATAAACAAATTCCTGCATGCAGTTACAAGTGGTGCTTCAGCACTGGCTCGTGCTCAGTTATTACAAGAGCACTGCTCTGTGTAAATTCTTAGAAATGTCCTTCTTCCTGGAAAAAACTTTTTGCTAACACATGAAAATATCTATTAGTCAAAGTCCAGAACTGGCCTTGTGGGACTTTCTTTTGTGCTGGAGAAATGGCAGCCTAGGTCCTGAAGGCCATCAGCAGAAAACAGCCTGTTTATTTTGGATCTTCTGCCTGTCCTTGCTGTGTCCTACAGGTAATAACCCTGCTGTGAGTGACACTGGCCTTGTTGCATTTCAGACATTTTTATGGAGCCGCGGTTCTTGTTTACAGAAGCCTGACTGTGTGCGTGTGTAAAGGAGTTTATCACAGTGTCATCTTGGCTGAAAAAAAAAACCAAACACCAAGGATGATTAATATTACCAATGGTACCAACTTATTTGAATGTCAAAGCTCTCTTAGCATCCTTTCCCACTGCCCCATGGAGCAGGCAGTTCTAGTAAAGGAACAGTTTTCACTTGCTCTACCCAGAGCCTCCTGTGGCTTTTTTTTTTCCTATTCCTTTCTCTGTGTGTGTTGCTAAAATGGCTCAAGTTACAGCCCTGCCAAACACAGGTTTGAGAGAGAATTGGACTCATGGGGCACTCTGATCTGTGACAGTGTGGGTGGAGTTTGTTGGGACATTGTTGGGACATGAAGGGTGATGTGATGGAAGGAGTGGTGGGAAGTGCAATTCTGCTGGAACAGCAGACAGCAAGAGTGCAAGTGGAGAGGCAGGCATTCATATCTTCTTAATGGTGACCAGTGGCAGGACCTGAGGGAACAGCATCCTTCAGGGGAGGCTGTGGAAAGGTTTTTCACCCAGAGGGTGATTGGGCACTGGAACAGCCTCCCCAGGGCAGTGGTCACAGCACCAAGGCTGACAGACTTCAGGAAGTATTTGGACAATGCTCTCAGGCACCTCTTGGGATTCTTGGGGTGTCCGGTGCAGGCCCAGGAGTTGAGCTTTGATGGTTTTAGGGGGTCTCTTCCAAGTCAGTATATTCTCTGATTCTATGTTAGGATATGGCTCTATCCATCTGGGATCCTGATTAAATATTCCAGTTGATTCACTGCAAAGAGTGTGGTAACATGGCCAGTGGGAAAGGTTCCTGCTGTGTGAATTCATGACAGCTTGACGTTGCAAATGGGCTGCTGACATTCTGTCACTGTATAAAACCACGTGCCAAGAGGTGGTTTGTGAGACAGGGATGTGGATTGCAGCAATTTCTCTCTCACATTAGCCCAGTCTGCACTGTTGTCAAGGAAAAGTCTCCTTGGAGCAGCTGAGCGTACTTTACATTCAGGACTGTTTATTTCACTGGGCATATAGCTTGGCACACTACTAATTCAAAGTTCTCTTAATAGTCTGCCTAGACTAGAATGCAAATCAGCATGCTCAATTTAAACCTAATGGAGGCAATTTTTTTTCCCTTGGCTGAGAAGTCTGTCTCATGCATATGTAGCATGTAATTTTAGTTTAAACACGTGGAGTCAATATTTCTATTTCTATTCTGAAAGCTAAGGGAGGATCTATGCTGGAAGCCACATTAGACCTCTTACCGCTTCCAAAGTCTGTATTTGATTGCTGATGGGACCAGCTAAAATACAGGATTTTTCTGAGCTTTGTGAACCTCTGGGTTCTACATTAACAGCAGTTTATGAGCTTTCAGTGTGCTGGTTTAAAGCAGAACAAAGTGCTCTCATGACCAGTAGCAAATTTACATTGTGTGGTTATATTCAGTTTGTTCATCTGTGCTCTAATTCTGTCTCCTAATAAATGAATTTGAAATCTCTCATTGTCTTCAGGAATAACACATTCACAGATTTTAATGACTTAGGGGACCTTTGCATGTGACTGGTCTGACTTGCTGTGTGGCAATCTGGTTTAAACCTTTCACTTTCTCTTCTTGAACTTTTAACAGTGACCAGGGATTAGTGATTTATTGGGAGCTTGTCCTTCAGGAAAGCACCTGCTTCTCATTTACAGACCCCAACTGATGGAAGGTTTAGCATATTGGAAAGTTTTTCACTTTCCTTTTGTTCCTCTATTTACCTTGTTCAACTAGAGTTCTCTTAAAGTGAAAAGCCTCTAACTTTCTGGGAATAATAATTTAAATATGATGCTTTGTGTTGTAAAGGCAAAGTTATCTGAATTAGTGAGAGGCAGGGAGAGAAGCTGGAAAACAAAATATTTATTGAGATTGAAGTTTTGTGCATAAAATTATGGGGAAGTGAGCTCAACATTTTTCTGGACTAGTCCATGCACTCTAAAGGTGTAAAGAACTGCTTCAGAACCAGCTTTGTGTGGTACTTAAAAGCCCAAAGAACTTCAGGGCCAGGCTAGGCTCCCTGCTAAGGTGGATCTGAGTATTTAAAATTCCTGGAACCAGGAGGCAAACAGACATGTAATACAAACATAGCAGTACAAAGTAAATTTGTTGAGAATCATTTGACTGTCTGTGCCATCCTAGCATTTTCAACAATGTTTCTTTCTGCATTTGATTAATAATTAAGCTGCCAAATGCAGTAAATCCAGTTTTAAATTGTCAAAATGTGGCTGTCAATCTGATACACCTGCAATATAACATTTCATTTAAATAAACAAAATAAAACAAATTACCAAACACCAAAAAGTTACCAAAAGGAAACTATTTCTTTAACTGCAGTATCTAAGTTGTCTGATCCTACAATCACAGAAGGCAAAGGATGGAATTCAGTTTCTTTCTGTACAAGGACACTGGGGGAGGTGAGCAGGAGCTGTGGTACTGAGCTGTGAATTATATTGTACTGGGCATCAGACGAGATGTGTTATCCCCACCCACAGGGCTTTAAAATATTTTAAGAACAAATCACAGCAGGAGATTGTGACAAGCCACTGGAGGAATGGTATGCTGGAGGACAAGCCAGCATCAACAACAATGAGCAAAAGGCAAGAACAGCAAAAAAATTCTTGCTCGGTGCCCAGCAAGAGAGACTCATCAGCCAGCATCCTCCCACCAGGAATCTGAAGTGAAGAGAAATGAATCCTTGATCTCTGATGTGTGAGATTTGCGTTAATCCAGAATGTTCCCCAAACTCTCACCCATCGCTCCCTCAGATGCCTAGTCTCTGCCAGAATTGCAGATATACAGCTCCAGTGGAGTAGTTTGAAGTGGCTGAAGTAGCAATCCAGGGCTGTTGGCTGGAACAGAGTAAGGGTGTGCATTGTCTGGGGGGTGGTGGGAGACACTTTCTGATAAGGGTGAGCAAAGCTTTGGTTGTGGGACTTCACACATTCTCACATCACTAAAAGTACATGGAGATGAGTGGTTAAGTGAAAAATGAAGGACTAGGCTTGTCTTTTAGTTCCTGCTTCCTGAAAAGAAGCCGGTGGGCCAAACTTTTAAATGCTTGGTTTGAGTACATGACTGAGCACTTCTTGGACTCTTTCAAGAAAACCTCTTGAGATGTTTTCTTTGATATAAGCACAGAATAGTCTTTAGCTGTTCTAAAGTTTCTTCTCTGTGTCTGGCTATCTTGGAAGCTGCTTTGGAAGGGTTTGCAATGGCCATTGGCACAGACATGAGGAAGAAGCTCAGTGTGACAGTGGAGTTGCTGGGGCTGGCTCTTTGCCTGTGGAATGGCTCTGGAAGGCCATTTGTCTTCTCACAGTCACAGGGATGTTTAGAATTTCCTTCTCATGTCTGTCTGTTTGCCAACGTGCTTCAGGGGGTTGTATGGGCTTACTCTGAACCAGATGGTCGTGGAAGAGCCACTGCATGCATTTATTTGTTTCTGTATGTCCAGCAGGTGAGGAAACAGAGTCACTCCGCTCTGAACAGCAGCAATGGGTGATGTGCAATATGACATCCCCAAACTAGAATGGACTCTTTTTTCCTGTAGATCATCCCCATTGAAAGAAAGAGATGGTCAAAAAGAGACCGGTTGTGTTTTGTAGCAGCAGTTTTATCAGTTAATTCTAAAACAGTGAACTGAAACAGGAAGTATGAACCTTGTCTCTTTAGGATAACCATGTCACGTGTCAAAGGCAGAAAACTGAAGCAGGACAGAGGTTGCGAAGGTTTCTTATCAGTGAGAAAAGAAAGTTTAAAAAATACTTGAACAAATGATTCCTGTTTCAGTTTGCCCTTCAAACTGGGAATGATTAATTTAAATAAACTGTAACTACTGTACTTAGAACTTGCATAAAATAAGAGCCAAGAACATGATTATATTCTGGCACACAGTGAATTTGGAGAAGTTTCTTGACACTTTATTAATAACAGAAAAAGAGGAAGATGAGCCCCATGGCAAGGGCAGAACTTTGCTTTCTGACCACTGGGCAGGGGTTAAAGTAAAATGTTTTATGTCTAATGGATAACTTCTAATATAATGGTTTATTAATAGGATGGAGGTGGCTCAAAGTATGCAGCAAAAATTTTTCCTTTCTTAGAATTTTGTATTGCCACATTTAGGATGGCTACTACTGTAATACTGATTGATTTGATGCTACAAGGGAAGAAGGAGAAACTTCAGAGCATTGGTACTTGCTGTCCATCCTGCTGCACCTGTGTTGTCACATTACAGTTTCCACTGTTGGGGTTTTTTCTCTGCAAAACCTAGTACTGGTGGTATTTCTGTCATTCTGTTTAACTGCTCATTTTCTCTGTCTCTTCCAACAGCAAAAGAAAGGACAGAGTTCAGTTATCCAGGGTTGATAAAGATGAGAAATGCTTTGGGATGTGTCAGGAACCCAAGATTTTGGTAGAAAACACAGTTCTTCCTTATCTCACTACTAAGTCTGCCATTTTTGATGAAGGGTTTTTTAGCTTTGCCTCAGTGTGCCATGACTGAAAAACTCAGATGTATGTAATGCATGTACTTCCCTCTGACACAATAAATTCAAGGAAACCTTGTGTCTGGACACATGACCAACATTACTGAAATAATCTGTGATTTTTGCTTCCTGCTTTGGAAAAGAAGTTGCAGAAAGACCAAACTTTCCCCTTGCAACTAACTTATCTGTGTTGTAAAACATTTTATGTTTATCAATATCTTTCCTTTCTTGCAGGTGGTGGAAAAAGATGTGGATCCAGAAACAACCCTGCTAACTTATCTACGGAGAAAATGTATCCAGTGCCAGAAAAAACTGCAGAAGGCTTTAAATGCCTACAGCATTTCATAATTGTTTACTGTTCTGTCATTTCAGTACTGGGCAGAGCTTTTGCACAGAGTGTAAGAGGGACTGCTTTGCATTGTCTGGTATTTCTTGCTAGCAAAGATTACAGCTGCTACTCCAGGCTTAAACAATAACAAATTTTAAATTATATACTTTAAATGATTTATTAATACTTTAAGGAAAAACTTGTAATTTCACAGAATCATAATATGCTGGAAAGGAAGCAATAATGAGATGAAAATAAAATTGAAGGAAATGTAAGATTGTTCCACAAAGAATAAAAAGATTTCTGGCCATATTGGCTAGCTAATATCCCATAACTTGATAACCCTGTGCTGCTTATCAGATGGCCCAGGAGGCAGGCTCAGAGGCAGGGGTTCCCCCCACGCACATGTTTACATGAGCAGATACAAGCAGTCACGTTTCACCCCTGCTTGAAACTGGTCACCAGGTGAGTCAGAGCAGCTGCAGGAGCTGAGTAGCTGTTACTGCAATGATCAGGCTGGTGCACCAGGTCTGTTTCCACAGGTAGTGTCATTCCATGTTTTCTGAGTTTTTGTCTGGCCAGCTGAGTGTGTACATCTGCCAAACTGTTCGCAGCTGTGTTGGTGAATCCATACCATGCTGCTGTGTTCCATTTGTCTGGGAGCTGAAGGAAGTACAGGGACATGAATCACACTGCTCTTGGAGGTTTCCAGCAGAACTATCAGCAGCTCTCTTTATCTGAGTATACCATAGATGGATAAAGGTCAGGAGGAAATGTAAGTGGTGTTACTCTTGTGCCTAGGTGTGCCTTATTACTGCTAGAACTTTTTATGTCTAAGCTTGTAGATAACTAATGCAAATAGCTTTGTAAAGAGAGAATCTGAGCCCTTCAAAACCTGCTGATCTTCTACATAAGCATTTTTATTAGGGTCAGACAAATACTTTGAGAAACATGTTTTCTTGAGGCAGGTTAGCACTGTTGTCAAGAGAAACATTGGATGGCATAGGAAAGCTCAATTTCTGCTCAAGCAGGCACACGATTCTATGGAAAGCAGTGGTGGCTTTAAGGACATGGTTTCATTGTGGACTTGGCAGCCTTAGGTTTGCATCAGACATGGTTTAGTGGTGGACTGGGCAGCATTATGTTTGTGGTTGGACTTGGTGATCTTAAAGATCTTTTCCAACCTAAATGATTCTATGATTCTCTAGAAGCAGTCAGTGCCACACTGTTTGCAGTGAAGTCAGGATGAATTGAGCTCCCTCTATCACAGTGTCAATGCTTTTCCAAAGGCTCTGTGATATAAAGAAAGGCTGATTATCTGATTATCTCAACTCAGTGTCCATTGCCAATGAAATCAGCTGATTTTTACCCCACCAAAAGTCTCTCAACACTGGCCAATTCTCTTTGCAATAAATAATAGTGTCTAATTACCTTCTAATGAGTGAAGGAACCTAAGCAGAAGTGACTCAAGGGCTTCTCTCCTGAACTCCCTTTGCAGAGCATTTGAGGTAATTCCTGATTTTAAACATAGCCATGAGCTCAGCAGTCTGTGGAGGAATCTGCTTAGGCTGGGCCATACACTCTGTGAGCTCCCAGGTGTCTGGGCAGGGGCTCTGTGCATCTCCATGAGTTCTGGCTCTCAGTGTCTCCCTCCTATGATTTTATAGGACCCAGGCTCCTGGGGAGTGTGCTTGGCTGGTTCTGTCCCTATCAGCTGGCAAGCCATCAGAAATGGGGTGGCCAGCCCATGGCTTTTGAGATGCAGGTAGCTTGTGAGCTGTTCAAATGCAGCTCCCAGCCAGTGTTAAACTGTGTGACTTGTAGCCCTGAGTGACTGCCCTTCCTGGGAGCCTTCTGGGTGGTAGGAGTCACCAGGTGCAGGAAGAAGTCAAGCCCCACCACTGAGAGGTGCTGAAGGAGGATGTCACTGTGTGGCTCAGGGATGTGGCTACATGCCTGAACAGCTCCTGCTCAGCAATTACCAGTGCTTTATCTCCCTTGTGTCACTTCCTTTTCTGAGTCATGGAAAGTGGGAACTGTTGCACTTGAGGATATTTTTTTGTTTGTTTCTGAGAGTGTGTTGGAGTGTGGGCTGTGTCCTTATGAGGGGTTTGGGTGTTGATCTCAATAGTAACATGCCAGCTTTTGAAGCTTTGCTTATGTTAAATTGTTAAGCAGAAGAAATGAGTGATTTGCTTCCAGCAGCAACTTGTTGCTCAGCCTTGATTGATGACTTGAGCAAGTTTGTGCCAACACTTTTCGTGTTTTCCTTAATTCCTGTTCTCTCAGTGGGCCTGTGTGGAACCAAACTAGGCTGTGGAGAAGGTGGATGTGGTGCTTGCACTGTTATGATATCCAAATATGATCCCTTTCGGAAGAAAATCCTGTATCCTTTGCAATCTGAACTCTGCAACAGAGAAATAAAATGGGGACAGATCCAGGTTCCTGACATACCACACATGATACTTTTTTTTTTTAAAGTTATATAATGAATGTTTCTGCCAAAATCATTTTTCTGCCGTAATTTTTCACTTTCAGAACATAAGCTTAGAAGGCTGAGACAAAAAGCATTTTTCTTAAAGTATTGCACAATGTTTATAAGGAACTATTTCTTTATGCCCTGCAATATCTGCACTGATTCTAATGTAACTTTTTCCTGTGAGAAACCATATAATGATTATTGTGATAAAATCTTTATTGTTATTGTATTATGACAATAATATCATTTCTGTATGTCAGCAGATACTAACTTTTTTCTCTACTTGTACTTTAACCTTCAGAATTATTTCCTGAGGCAAAATTTCCTCCCGTTCTCACTTTAATTAATTGAAAGGGAAAACAATGGAATAAAAACAAAGGGGAATGCATAGAGAGGATTAGACAGAGATACAGGCCTCAGTTTAGTTTTACTGTGGGGAACAGAAAGCACTGAAATCTTTTCATATATTTGGAATAACGCTTGGAGATCCTATAACTTGGATCCTCTGAGTGGTTCTGCTTACTAGTATGGCCATGAACAAGTTCATCTTTAGGGTCATTATTCTGTCTTGATAGAAATTAGATAAAATAGCTAGCTCTTATACAAGTTTTGGCAACATTAATCTCTTACCTTTGGTCTAGACTTTTCCCCCATGTTTGCAATCTAGAAACAGCTTTCTAGCTAAAAGGAAAAAAAACCCAAACAAAAAACTCCAGGCTGTTATGTAACTTTGCAAGCATCCAGCTGCACAACATCTTGATATTTGTAGTCTGCCTCTATAAATTACTTATATGGGGTCTGTATCTTAATGTGCAGCAAGGATGTTTAAAGTTGCTATATCTGGGTGAAATCCCATGGTGTATGCCAGGATCAAACTGCAAGGGAAATTGGTTAGAACTTTGGATGACTGGGTGCTGTAGGATTTGGCTTGTAATTAATTCTCTTATCACATCTCCTTAAGTGCTCCTGTTGTGTTCACTGCTGTAGCTTCCGAGTACTCTTCACTGCTCCTGTTCCCTTTTTCCTTTGCTGAGCAGCCCTGTCAAATGAAATGCCCTTAATGTAGTGTTTTAGCCACCATACTGCCAATGCTTGTCTCTTCCCTGTCTGTGCCCTGCATCACGTGGCTGTAACTACTGTTGAAGGCATAGGAAACACAAAATCCAGGCTGCACCCAGCCCAGGTAAGCTGTTAATACTGGTAACTTTAAGACCCTCCATGCATGTTTTCTTATGCTAATTAAACCTGTTCCAGGACACTGGGACCTCCCCTAAAGCCTCCTGGGGGCTGACTCTCCCCATGAGCAATCTTGCAGGAATGGCTAAGTGACAGAATCAAACTCCTGAGACAATGCTTCAGCTCTGTTCTGCCCCTAGCAGGTTAACTCATGCTATCCTGGCTGAATTGCCAGTGCTTTTGTCCTGTGCTGCATGGCTGTATTTGGTCCACATCCTGGTCTGGAAAGAATGTTGTTGTGAGGAAAGCCAATCTAATGACCTGGAGCTAGGAAATCTGGGATAGGTTTGGGCTCACCTATGGCCTTCCATGAATGACTTTGGTTTCTGATCTGGCATAGATAGGAACCTTCCCTGTAGTAGTGAAGTAAGTTTTGGTTCAGTGATGTTTCTGGAGTCTCAAAATATTCTTGGTGAGAAGGAGTGACAGGAATGTGCATCCTTGCTCTTCTAGCAAGGTGTTACAGTGCAGCATTGCCTCTCTTTGTCAGAGACCTGCTGCCTTAAGGTAAACTGTGGCTCATCTCAGTTTGCACAGTGGGTAGGACTTGTGCCACTATCTGAGGGAGTGAACAACAAAGTGAAAAATAAGTTGGATGTGGGTGAATGGATGGCAGCCAGTCCGGCCTTTGTCTTCTTTTCTCTCCCCCAACCTGAAGATTCTGACAGCTAAGGTTTGAAATTCAAAGCTAGGTCTAGGCAGGTAACCCAAAGCTTGCTAGCATGGTAAATCTGAAGAATTCCTGATCTCCTTGGAATCTTCTAGTGGCCCTCAGTCACATTTTCAGTTCAAAGACTGTGGCAGTCATATTTTCTGGAAAAATCCCTTTGCCCAGGATTCTTCTCCTGGGAAGCTGAGAAGCCTCACAGAAAAAGGAACACAATATTATCTCATTTGCTTCTCCTGTGTTTTGCTGCTTTGGAATGTGTTTGAAGATTGTTTATTTAACAGGTGATTGTTTCATTAGTGTTTGATGTGTTTTCACTCATTGGCCAATCACAGCCAAGCTGTGTCAGGGCTCTGGAAAGAGTCACCAGTTTTCATTATTATCTTTTTAGCCTTCTGTTAGTATCCTTTCTGTATTCTTTAGTATAGTTTATTGTAGTATTCTTTAATATAATATAGTATCATAAAATAATAAATTAGCCTTCTGAGAACATGGAGTCAAATTCATCATTCCTTCCTGCCACGGGGCACCCTGCAAATACAATAAAAGTCTAGGTGCAAACTTTTCAAGCTGCTCTCCTCTTTGAAGGCTGTCTCATAGATTAATTGACCAGAGAACATCTGATCATAATCTTAGCTCCTCTGTGATACTGACTTTTGCTTTTAACTGGAGTGTAAAAGAAACAGAAATAACAATGAACTCACCTTGATATTATGGGCTAATCATGGTTTTTACTTTATCTCAGGAGAGAATAGCAAAAAGTCATGGGTCCCAATGTGGCTTTTGCACTCCAGGCATTGTCATGTCCATGTACACCCTGCTTCGGAACAACCCCGAGCCCCACATGGAGGACATTGAAGATGCTTTCCAAGGTAATACTCATAGCCCTGCAGGGGTGCAACCTGTTCTGCTTTAATTACATCTGCTTCACCCACTGGGATGGAGGTGCACCATTGTTTAATGTATTTTGTTAAAAATAGCTGATGGTTGTGAAGTTAAGAAGTAGCTTTTTCACTTGGAGGCCAGCCAGGTGCTATGAAATAGGCATTATAGTTCATAAGCAGGGGCAAGTGGCTTCAGTCTGGGACTAGGAGCCCAAAAGGTGACCTGTCCTTGAGGGGTCCTTGTTTATTCATTGCTGTCACAAGAGCCTGCAGAGGTGACAGAGAACATGTCCTCCAGTCAAGGACCAAGACATGCAATGATGGAGTGGGGCAGAAGCCAACTGTGTAAATCCTGTGAGAGGCTGCTGTTGTTGCTGAGTTAGAGTCATTACTGTGCTTCCAGCAGTGATCTGAGAGGAATGATGATGCAGGAGAAAGCAATCTCTGTGTAATTCAAGAGACAGACTCATTGGTATACTGATAAGACTCACACAATTGAGATAAATGAATGCTGAATAAGACAGACTGAATTAGTTCTAAATGAATTTCAGTTTAAATTTCAACAAAAAAGAATGGTTAGGGTTGTTGCAAGGTTCCTAATGAAATTTTCCTCCTCCCATTTTTTTCATTAGCTGTATCAAGATTTGACAAGCTTTTGTGAGAAACAATAGAATGTTTTAAAAGAAGATAAATTTTTAGCCAAATGACACTAAATCCTTATCCTTTTGCTCTGGCAATGCAGGGAACTTGTGTCGGTGTACAGGCTACAGACCCATTCTGGAAGGATACAGGACATTTGCTAAAGTAAGTGGCTTTAGATGATGTTTTAAAAAAAAACTGGGAAATTGGCTGTCTTTATCTCTGTTACTGAAACACGCCATGAACTCCAATGGGGAGGAAGGAAATAAATACGCTCCAACAACCCAGCTCCAACTCTTGACCTCTGTTTATGTGATTCATGTGTTAATAATTCTGACAGAGTAAACCCTTTACTCTCTCCACTTGCTGGGGACACCTAAATAAGATCCATCTGATGGTCCCTTTTCGGATCACAGGTAATCAGACTCTGTAACTCTTTTCTGTAAGTCTCAGAAAAACTCACGCTCTCTGCATAATACAGCTTGCAGCTGATCCTGGTGTGGACAATGTGTGAAGGTATGGTGCACTGGTAGGGACATGCTTTGGAGGAATTTGCATTTTTGAAAGATCAGCTACAGAGCAGGAATAGCTCTGGAAAGAAGCTGAAGTCACTATTTTATAGCTCTTGCCCAGAATTCTTCTTCTGGTTTGGGTGCAGTATGAAGCTTTGCCATCAGTTTTCTCTAGTCCCTTTGTACCTGAAAGAGCATTGGAGGCTGTGAAGAGGAGTAGATCATTATGTACTTCAGTGATTGCCAGCCACTCATGGGTCTACACTGGTATTAAATATCAAAAAGAAAGAATTTACAGTGATGCCCATTAATTTCATTTTATTATCCAGAACTGCAGTCAACAAATGAGAATACAAGCAGGAGTGAGATCCGTTACAAATGGTTGATAGACCCAGTTGATAAAAGCCTACTTGGATTTCCAACAGGCTTTCCACAGTGTCTCACTAAAGGCTTTTAAAGACAGTAGGGGTTAAGAGGGAAGATCTCTGTAAGTATGAGAGATTGGTTAAAAGGCAGTAGAGGAAAAATGGCATATTTTTGCAGTGGAGGGAGGTCACAGTTGTGGAGTTGTACTGGGACCCGTGGTGGGAAGCAAGGCTGTTGCACCTATCCCTAAATGTGGTTTAAAAGAGTGTTAGTAAGGATATGAGAAAAGAAGCTAACAGATATAGTTTGGGTAGTGAAAGCAGGAACTGGCTTTGAGGAATTTCTGAAGGATTTTATGAACCTGAGAGACTGGAGAATAGAATGGGATACAAAGCAGAAAACACTGCCGTAGCTATTCCTGCACTTGAGTACTCTGTGCAGTTCTGCTCCTCTCATCTCTAACAGGGTATTGCAGAATAGAAGAGGATTCAGAGAACTGGCATCTGTGGCAATCTGACTTGCATACCAGGAATCACTGAGTGCACTTCAGTGTGAAAAGGAGATGCCAGGGGGAGGAAGGGACTCTACATAGCACAAACAGTGGTTTCTGTTGACCTCTGACAGAGATGAACAGAATTGTGAGTGGAGGTGGAATGTGAACAGGCATCTGCTAATTTCTACCTCTGCCAGTAAAAGATCATTTCAAGAAATGAAACCAATAGGAGTCAGATCAAAAGCTAAGGCAGATAGTCTCTGTGGTGGAGTATAGGTATTGTATTGTATGTGCTTTCAGCCTTCTCTGGGTGTTTCCTCACAGCTCCAGAACTAATTGTTGAATTGTCAGAGTAGTTCCAAACCAGAACAAGAGGTTTATCAGCACAGTGGGCATGACACTGCAGGATATTGCCTTCCATTGGCAAGAGAAACACTTATGTGGTTGGCACCTTCCTTCTGCTTTGGATATTTCTCTCTAAAGGGGATCAAACCTACTTAATTTCCTTGGAATCTGCACTTTTTTTCTCAGAACAGTTTTTGTTCCCACAGGACATGAATTGCTGTGGCAAAGTTGTCAATGGCACTGGATGCTGTCGTAGTGGGAAGGAAAATACCATGGTAAGCTGAATGTTAAGACCCATAACCTCAATTTTCAATATAGCATTGGAGCTTTGATGTGTTAGTCACTTCTCTGGCTCTGCTGTGGTGCAGATACTCAGAGCTGATCTCAGCTGATTTTGCTGTCTGTCTCTTGGAAAATGCTGGGACTGTGTATGTCCCAATAAGCATGAGTGGCCATCATGATGTGGGTTTTAAAATGTTCCTTCTGAGTCTGCAAGGAGCAACCCTTCTGTCAAATAGCATGGTGACAGCTGTAAGCAATGTGTTACCAGCTTCTGGTGCACTGAAGTGATACATTTTCTGTGAAAAGAGGTCTAAATTCCCCGCTGTGATCTTTCCCAAACTTTGCCATCCAGTGATGAATGAAGCAATTTCCTCTCTGTTCCAAAACTATACAACTGGAATCTTTTGGAATATCTGGAGGGGGGGAAAAAAGTTAATCCCATTGCATGTATCAGTGTAAGTACAAAACAAATGAAGGAATGGAAAGAAGAAATTGGTACTTAAGGTAGTGTGAGTATAAAATAAATTTAGGAAGCAGAGAATATAATGAAATTAATTACCATAAATTTCCAGGGAATTTCTGTGGATTGGTTTTTAGGAAGCATCCAGTGTTGCATGGAATACTCCAACAATTAAGATTGCTTGGAGTCCTTTCTTTCAAGCAGTTTATTAATAAAAAATGTGATTGCAAATTTCTGAAACCTGGGGATTGATAAACAGGAGGACTATTCTGTAAAAGTTGCAACGTTCTAAGTTTAGAATAGCTGGAGTGTGCTTTTTTCTTCTTCAGAATGGGGGCTGCTGTGGAGGAAAAGCCAATGGTCCAGGCTGCTGCATGAATGGAGAAGACAGTGTGGTAAGGTGCCTCTCAACTAGTACTTTTAGTACTTTTTCCTTTATTTCTGATGTTTTAAAGTCTTAGGTCTGGCTCATTTTATGCCCAAGCCAATATCTATACAAAGCAATTTAAACTAATTTATATTTTGTGGTCAGAAGAGCACACCTCAGAAAAGGTATGTTTGACATGATTTAGCATGCCAATGTGAAAGGGATGTCACTTTTGATTGACTAAAATGTATTAGTGGGCTCAGGGTTGAGGGTTCTGACAAGACATGCAGGGGGACCAGAAAAATATAACTGGATGACCTTAAATGCTGAATCAGGTGGCATCATTTTGCTGTGTTTGCCATATTTTGCTCTATGAAAGAGTGACAGGGATTTGAGTTGAAAGAGGAATGAGTTATGGTTATATGTGGAGAGTTTTCTCCTCAGTCATTAGCCACTTGAATTTTCTCTGTCACAGACAATGACATCCTCCAGCCTGTTCAATTCTTCAGAGTTCCAGCCACTGGATCCCACACAGGAGCCAATCTTCCCACCAGAATTAATGGTAAGTTCATTCAGAAAGAAATAGCAGTGATTTGTTGGTTTGGTTTTTCTGCACAAGGGTGACTCTGTCCTGAGGAAATGACAGAGCAAAAATGGCTGCTAATGAATGAAAATGCATGGACACAAATCCTTCCCTGTTTTATAAAACAGGAGGTGTTTGAGCCAGGCTGGTTTAGAAGAAGCATGCAGGCCAGGTGCCTGCTCCAGCAGTCTGGCTTTCTTTCTGGTTCTCACCATATGTCTCTCTGCTCTTGGGTTGCCTTCCTTCCCAGTCACTGCCTGTCTGGGGGTGCAACAGTAGCTAAAATCCAAATGTCAATTTACTAGGTCAGATGTGAACTTCTGCACCAAATACAGATATATTTGATCTTGCCTCCCGGTGTTCCCTTTATAGTGTAGGAAGAGAAGTAGGAACTTGTGGTGGTTTTGTATGGGAGGCATTCATGGAAGTGATGTAATGTTTTTAGCTACTGGAAAGTTTCTGTGTTTTTGTGAAAAAGACATGTTAAAGATGAAAGAAATCCAGGATTTTATTTTCTTTTCTGGTTGATAGAAGTAGCAAGGGTTGGATGGTTTTTGCTGCTGGCCTGGACCCTTTTCCTGGGATGTCTGCCCCCAGCTGGGTTTTGGGTATGGGAGGAGAGACCTGGCTGCCATTTCTGACATCTTGCTGCTACTGAGCAGGGCCAAACTGGACCTGCCATCCCCTAGAGCTGCCCTGGGCCAGCCAAGATGCCACCACCATTAAATATTCACCCACAACCACCGGGCAGAGGAGAGGCCATCAGCCCCCCTGGCCACAGTTCCCATCACAGACCCACAGCCCAGCCTGGGTCAGGTAACCATCTGCAAGCCCCAAACAAAATATTAAATCTTTCAATGCTTCAGTCCTCCCTCGAGTGAGAGAAGGCAGAAAAATGCAGACAATGTAAAGGAATTCACAGAATGACCAGGTTGGAAGAGACCTTTAAGATTGAGTCCAACCAACAACATGAAGACACAAAGTCAATGAAGAAGCAATCCCAGATTGGAGAAATGAGGAGATACCTTTGGTTTTAGGCTGAAATCTTCTTGTAAAGATATGAAAAAAGACTTTTCCCTATGACACATAAAGGTATAAAGAGATTAAAGTATTCAAATTGTAGATATAGAGCAAAGGCCTCCATACTGAAGTAAGCAAATGTTAAAGTAACTATAATCCTATGAAAAGTTTAAACAGAGAAAGGGAAAAAAGTGATAAAGATGCTGTGCCCTTAAAAAGAAAATCATTTCAGAAGTAGATAATGAGAATTTTTGCCTTTAAACAACTTATCTTCAAAACAGTACCCCATAAGTTGACATGGTCCATAAACACAACTATGAGAAAAACTTGTAGAAAAAGAGAGGAATTTCACGATTGCAGATTTCTCGAGGCAGTTGCTATTCATAGAGAGAACCATGAGAAAACTGTTTTCTTGTAGAGAAGTTTCCATAACATTAACAAAAAAGACTATTTTAGAAGTAGTAAACTGACTGAAATTTTAGGTTTTGTCTCTTTCCATTGTCATTGGGAAAGAAAAGATTGTGGGGGAAGAGAAGTGTCCTAAAGGTTTTATTCTAATTTGTATTACTCTTTCTTTTAGTTACTATTAATAAACATTCCTTTATACCCTTTTAGTGTTTCAAACCTACTTTACCTTTCTCCTAATCCTACCTCACAACAAAAAATAAATGAGTACACTAATAATAAACCAAGACTAAACCTACCACACTCATTAATACATTAACCATAAAATTTCAAATTAACAAAGCAAACCCACTACAGAGCAACAGGGTGTAGCTCAATATGTATCTCAAATAGTTGTCTTATTCAAAAAACTCCCCTCACCATAGCAGGAGTAAAAGTTGGTTGGTTCACAATGGCATTAAAAGGTAGGTGAGATGAGTTTCTCTCCATGTTTCATTCCTGTCTTTTTCAGGGATCCTCCCCCCTAAGCAATGTGTCCCAGCCAGGAATCTAATCCAGCACATGACACATTTACAGCTTCCTTCACATTTAAGAACTGAAATTCAATCATTAATTCTGCTGCTGTACCCAGCTTAAATGTGTCATGAGCTACAGCAGGAGTAGGTTCTCTTGGACCATAGTATGAGATGATAGATTCAGCTTGAGATAGGACTCCTCTGTCTCTTCTCCAGGATGTTCTCCTGCCCAAGGGTTGATCTCATGTTTTCTTCAGTCACTGGATGAAGTAATTAAAAAGGGAATCAGAACCTGGCCTAGCAGGTTAATTGCAATTAATCTGTGCTAAGGACTGACATTTTTGGATTGAGATGAGAATGGAAAACCCGTTGAAGCAACTGGAGCCACAGGCATGTGCCAGAGCCTTTGTCAGATGGAGCTTGCTGGCACAGATCTTGCTGGGGAGGTGTGGCAGCAGGATGCACCTAGCAGTACCAGGAAGGGAGAACTTTTGTCAGCATGAGGAAGACTTCCATCACTGCTAGCAGAAGGATGGGGAATGGCAAACTGCCAGCAACAGTGTGGCTATCCCAGCCCCCTGTCAGTAACTTGGCTGGGATGGAGCCCAGCGTGGCACAGGCATGGGCAGCATGTGAGGAGGGATTCTTGGCTTGACATAGGGGCTGAGCTCTGTCTGAATTCCCTTCTGCAGACTCAGAGTAAGAAGCAGCAGAAGCAGATGTGTTTCAAAGGCGAGCGTGTGATGTGGATCCAGCCCACGACTCTCAATGAACTGGTGGCTCTCAAATCCCAGTACCCCAATGCCAAACTCGTTGTGGGGAACACAGAAGTGGGTAAGAGAAAGAGCTGATGCTTATTATGAACAGTTGGAAAACCTTCCATTAAGTGTTTTGTCAGAACAGTGCAAATGGAAACCTGTTTCGTGTCATTGCTTTTAAAAAGCTATTTATTTTCAGGTTGTATGTAGGAACAGGTTTTCTTCTCAGGTAGATTAATCTCACAGTGAATGTTTTTCTCCATTCTTTGCTGTGTCAGGTGAAAAAATGCTAATCCAGATCTCCGAGCCTTTGTGCTATTTTGTGGAATTTTGAGAAGAGGGGAGTGACACAGCATGAAATGTCCCCATAATTAAATGAATTCAGTTGTGAAAGCTGCATTTTGAAGGACTTTTCAGTGAGAAAACTCCCAAGACTTGAAATCTTACTGCCTTCTCACACACTAAATAGACACTTTTGCAAACATAAGTGCTGAGGAGGAGAGTTCAGACACATTTAGTAATTCTGTTATTTTGAGCAGTTGGTTCATGAAATAATGACTAGATGTTGTAGGGGTTATTGTACTAATTTTCCTTTCTTGAAGGATTATGTATTGCAGTAGGCATGTCACAGAAGTACCAAACAGTGTCTTTTTCCTTAAGGTATTGAGATGAGGTTAAAGAACCTCCTGTATCCAGTGATAATAGCACCAGCATGGATCCCTGAAATGAATGCTGTTCAGCACACTGAAACAGGTGAGCAAAAAAGAGGCAGAACACCTGTGAGGTGAGTGGGGACTCCATGGAAGAATAAAGAGGGTGTGAAGGAAAATCCCCAGATTAAAGATTGTTTTCTGTATGTGTTATACATTTCCCATTTTCCCACAGGAAATCAAGTGAGAGATATGTAAAAAAGTGAGCTGGGGATGTTTAGCCCAGAGAAAAGGAGGTTCAGGGGTGACCTTATCACTTTCTACAACTCCCTGCAAGGAGGGTGTAGCAAGGTGTGGGGGTCAGTCTCTTCTCCCACGTGACAAGTGAGAGGACAAGAGGAAACTGCCTCAAACTCTGCCAGGAGATATTCAGATTGACATCAGGAAGAATTTCTTCACTTGAAAGCATGGTCTAGCATGGGTTGGGCTGCCCATGGAGGTAGTGGAGTCACCACCCCTGGAAGTGTTCAAGAAATGACTGGACATGAGTTTTGCTGCTGTGGTTTAGCTGATGTGGTGGTGTCCAGTAGTCAGAGGCTGGACTCAGTGATCTTTGGACGTCTTTCCCAGCCTTAACAATTCTGTAATTCCATTGCCTTTAGCTTTGTGATGGAAATGAGTCAACCTTACAAATAGAAGTACCTAGGACAATTTACTTCATGTGGCCCAATGTGTAGTAGGATATTTAAAGTGTGGAAACTGGAAAGGAGTTGGAGTTCACTTCTAAAAGGACAAACTAATACCTAAAGGAGGCCAATATTGTTAATAATACACTGATGCAAAAGGGTGGTGTGTTACTGTCATGTGGGAGACAGCACCAGCATGAGCTGTGGTTTAAAGGTGAATTTTGTTCTGAGGATGTGATGTTTACATGCAGTGCATTCTAAATAGCCTGGTGTAGCTGAAGGTCTAATTGAACTCAGTGGCATCTGAGCTTTGCAGACACAGTAACTGTCCTTGTGTCCTCAGAATTTTGGAAAACAACATTTCTTTTCCTTTGTTTTTTTACAGGGGTCACCATAGGCGCTGCCTGTACCTTGAAGTCAGTAGAGGAGGTGATGAGGAAAGCAGTGGCAGACCTTCCTCCATACAAAACAGAGATTTTCCAGGCTGTTCTGGAGCAGCTGCGCTGGTTTGCAGGGCCTCAGATCAGGAATGTGGCTGTAAGTGACTCAGGAGCACCAGGGGCTGGAGTTGAAAGCTCAGTCTGAGGAGCTGCCCTGCCTCAAGCAGTGTTGATGTGCCCTCTGCATCTCACAGGAGAGCGTTTGCAAACCTTGGGAAAGAAACCAGCACACAAAAATCGACCCCAGAAAGTGGTGGGGTCTCAGCTAGTGTCTGCTGCACTGATGTCACACATCAGGCAAGCAAGGGAAACACGGCAGTTCTCCAGGTCTTCCACTGCTGTTATCACCAGGTGGGGGGAACTGCGGTGAGATTTGACTAATTGAACAAAAAAAAAAAATTATTTAGAGTGCTGGATAAGCTTCAAAGAAGCAGGTGTGTATATATTGCCATGACAACTAGGGAAGTCATAGAGTTAATGTATCAGAGCTGGCAAATTTTCCTCTAGTTTTAAAAGGGAAGGTGTGCTCAAACTCCATGTGCTCTAGGAAAAAAATATCAAGCAAGCAGTTAAACCAACCAAACCAGAACTTTTGTTCCATGAGACACTGTGCCATGCATTTGTTTTGCAGCCAAACCCTTGGGGTCCTGATTGTTACTGAAAATACCCTTTTTAGTTTCATGGATCTTCCCTTAATAGCAGGTACAGTGATTGAATTTTGGCATGGTTGTGTATATGAGCTTTGAGCATAAGGTAGTCTTGATGCATTACCAAAACACTGTTCCAAATCTGTTTCAGGCAAATGTCACTATTGTCTGAGACAGCATCTGATTTCATGGGGCTTAGGCCCAATAAATTAAAGGTTGAAAATTGCTTAGATTTTTAATAATTATCTGATGCATTATTTTCACTCTAGGCTATTGGTGGGAACATAATGACAGCAAGCCCAATTTCTGACTTAAATCCTGTGTTAATGGCAAGTGGAAGCAAACTGACTTTGGTATCAAAAGGTAAGTTAGTTAAATTTCCCTGTGGCATTGAGAGGAGTGGGACAGTCAGCAGCCCTCTGCCATGGGTTGATAGGTCAGGCCAGAACTTGAAAGTGGAAATTAACATTATTAGTCTGAGTCTTCTGTGTTTTCACACTTTTTGAGGCTCAAGTCCTAAAGCTAGACCTAAGGTTGGCTTCCTGAAGAATTTTTAACTTCTGTGCCAGATGGAATCTCTGATACTGTGTATATACTCATAGACACATCCTTGTGAAGAGCTGGCTGAAGATGTTTACTAATGAAAAGCAATAGGCATTAAATAGTTTCTGTAACTATCATACTTTAATACTCCTGGTTTATTCAGATAAAGACTGAAACTTGGTTTTTGTTGGTTTTTTTTTTTCCTAAGAAGAAAGCCAAGCGTCTCAGTTTTCATTTGCTGTTATGAAAATCTTTTAAATATAGTATCCTTGAAGTAAGTGGACTGTCCAGTCAGTGGACTGGGTTTGTGTGCAGGCTATGGAAAGGAGAAAGAGGGGGATTTAATTAGTGTTGGAAACTGGCTCACCTGGAGGCAAAGCTTTAATTACATAAAGAAGGAGATCTCTTTTTATCAGTTCATGTACAAAGAAAATTTAATATGAAGGCAGAAGCTGTTATAGATTCCATAAATACCATAATAAATCTGAGAAAGATTTTCCTGATTTGGTGAAAGAGAGTGGAAAAATGAAATCAGATACCATATCAAGAGTGATTTGTGTGGTTTGAAGGCTTTTCCACACATACTATTGCCATTCTTCATTTATTCACCATTGATGCCCCTTTGTTCTACAGAGGGCAAAAGGACTGTCACCATGGATGAGAAGTTTTTCACTGGCTACAGAAAGACCATAGTTAAGCCTGAAGAAATACTTCTCTCTGTTGAAATACCCTACAGCAAAAAGGTAAATTTGTAAGAAAAAACTTCACTGTCTGTGGAGCTAAAATGCTGTTATTTAAGTGTTGTTTTCAAAGTTAGGCACCTTTTTCCTGACCAACTCACAAATGCTTATGTAGTCCCATGTGGACCAGGAAGCAAGTGAATTATTTGGAGAAAATTCAGCAGCACACTATTCTTCACAAGCAAGGGGAGCGGGGCTCTATTATAAAATATAGTGAGCCCAAGTATTTTTGTAGTGCAAGGAAGAAAAATTTCACTTTATTATCTGAAGTTTTTTGAGTGCATTTGGTAATGATAAAAAGTGTCAAAATGATGTTCCCAGAGGTAGAAGTTCTGCTTGAAAAGCAGAACAGAAAAGGTTTTAGCAATTTCCGATGCAGAGTGAAGTTAATGTGCCAAAGATTCCTGCTTAATTTCTGTGAGCTGATGTGGGAAATGAAAGGGGGAAGAGTCAGTATGGATAAAAGGGAAGTTCAGTTTCTGCATTCTTGCAAGATGTAAACCACAAGGACTGGCTATTAGGGCATTTTGGCTATGTGGGCTTTCAATGAGGCTGTAGCAGCATAAACCACAACTGATTCAGTGTCTAAGAAGTAAAACTCTGCTTTTTCCTTTAGGGCTGAGAACATCAGATTGTAATTTTATGCTTGTGAAGGTGTTTTCCATCTTAGGGTTTGTGGCTCCTAGTCATAAGATGCAAGGATTTGCAGTATAGTGATGCATTTTCTTTATAAATGATGAACACTGATTTACTTGAAGTGCCATTGTATTATGGGAGAGAACTAATAAATCCCTTGTCTGTCCTCTCCAATTTTTCTATTTAAGTACTAAAGGAACAAAATTATTTTATTTATGGTGGTTTTTCCATCGATTTCTGGGCAATCCTCCTTTGGTCTTGTGATGAAAGCATCACTTTTTGCAAAAATGGGAAACATTGAGGTTGCCAATGGAAGACACTGTATTCCTCCATCCATATGGCAGTCTCTTGGCAATTTCACAAAACAAACAAAGGTTTACGAGCAGGGGCAGTGGCTTCAGCTCTATGCAGCTTATTGAAAAACTAAAACAACTTTTGAACTCTCAACTTCATGGTTTCTTGGCTGATCTTTGCTCACAAATAAGGAGGCTAAAGTTCTTCAGGGCATGTCTGAAGGTGCTGGCATGAGGCAGGCAAAGTTTTCTGCAACTGTGGTTTCCTCATGAATGAAAGCAGGGCTGTTTAAGCACACAGCTAGATAAACCAAAAAAATCTATCTCTGTTTGAAACTGATGTTATTCCTTGAATTCACGTAACTTGTCACACCAAGGGTAAGACTGGCCAAACAACAGAGAGAATTAACATGCTCTGTTGTTTGCCAAGAGACCCAGGCAGACATGTGATGTGATGGTTCACTTACCTACTCTCCCAAGTGAGGAAAGGTCATGAGTGCCTTTCCTCCCACAGGAATGGGAGGAAAGGCACTCTTGTGAATGAAGAAAATTAAGGTGTCATGTGAGGAGCAAAGGGCATATTGCCCTCTTGTTGCAGTCCTGTTACTGGAAATCTCTTGATTATGCAGTAAAAGAGGAGGCTGCTTTTTCTCCTCTTTGAAAGCTAATTGTTTCAACAAGCAGAGTGGCAGAATGTCCTCACTGGAAGGATGCTATTGATGCTCCTCTGCTATTATCTGCTGGCTGCTGAGTAATTATTTGGATTCAGGAAATGAAGCACACCCTTCAGTTATATCTCCAGTAACAAGTGCTTGATGCACAAAAGGGGCCTCTTGTGAAACTGTTGTCATTGTCAAGAGGAGAGAAATTGTTCTGTTGGATAATGAAAGAATTGCTGTCCATTTCAGATTAGAGGTAATTAATGAAGCAGACTCCTGTGCCATGTGGAGTCACTTGGAGAGAAGAAACTGGTCAGAAAACTCTCCAGAAGGGCAGTGCAAAGACATCAGATCTGATTCCTCTCTTAGTCTGCAGGGTGCCTGAACAGCAATTTGTCTCACCTGCAGTACAGGCAGGTGCTGAGAGGACTGACCATGCTGTGGCTCCAGGGTGTCACCATTGCATGGTGCATCCTGGGGGGTGGTTTAATCTCATATTTACAGCCACTCTTTGTAAGGGAGCTGCTGAGTTTTGGGCACTGCAGTTGCTGGTGCATTTACAAGAATTTCCTCGCTCTCTGGAGACCAGGATAGTAACTGAGGATTCTATTTCCTGTAGCAGATTAAATTTTCTTTTATTAATTATTCTGGTCTCCTGAATAGACTGAACTATTAATACTGAATTATTCTGGTCTACTCTAGAACTGAGAGACATTTGTGATTGCTGATTTCAGCTCTTGCAGATTTCAAAGACTTCTGAAGGGAAGAGGTTTAGGATATGAGTTTTACTGATTAGATTTCCAGCTTAGCAGCCTGGGAGGAAGAAAAGCTTGTTGAGAAACTGTAATTTTGTTTATGCACAAACAATCTGTCTTAGTTCTTCCTCTTGAAATATGGAAAAATGTGACAGGCACGAGCAGATCTCTGTCAAAGCTTGTTTCCCCCACAGTCCTAGGCTTGGTAACAACCACTGAACTGATACATTAGAATTAATCACTGAATTATATGAAAATAAACAGTGCTGCCTGAACAAACATGTCCTGCTTGGCCCTGCACAATGAATCATCCAGATACTGTTCCCTGGAATAGCTCATGCACACAGAGACAGCTAAACAGCTTGTCCACATTTACACTCCAAAGCGTGCCAAGGTAGAGGATAAAGGAATATTTTCTTGTTTTCAGGGTGAATACTTCTCAGCTTTCAAGCAGGCTTCCCGTCGTGAGGATGACATTGCGATTGTGACCTGTGGGTTGAGAGTCCTGTTCCGAGAAGGCACAAGCCAAGTGGAGGAGATAAAACTGAGCTATGGAGGAATGGCTCCTACCACTGTCCTGGCACTAAAAACTTGCAAGGAACTCACTGGCAGGTAGGAATTTTTCCTGTAATAAAGATTGTCTAATGGAACAGTGGGGATTTTTACAGGAGCAGTTTAAATATCTAAAACATCCTCAATGCTCTCTAAAAGTACATCAAAAGAGAGAGGGGAAGAAGCATCGTTATGCTTCTGCAGCAGTGTGTTCTGTGTAATGCCTTGCTTCCTCCAGAATGCCTTACCCTCAAAGATCCATGCCATTCTCTCATTCAGAGAGACATCTTCTTTCCAAATTCTCTCATCAGTTGAAGTGGACAGCAGCTAGATGTGTTCATGACCTACAAAACTGGGTTCATTTCAAATTGGAGGCAAAAATCAGGGTTTTTATTGGGCAATAGCTTTGCCATATCTTTAGGGAAGGTAACATGAGCCCAAGATGACAGCAAAGCACACACACGTGCTATGAACAGATAGAACTGATGGCTGTTGCTTGACAGCTCATGGGAACAGCATGAAGCTGTGTCAGGGCATGTTTAGTTTGGGTGGTTGGGCACTGGAGCAGGCTCCCCAGGGCAGTGGTCACAGCACCAAGCCTGACCAGAGTTCAAAAAGCATTTGGACAATGCTCTCAGGTACTGGGTGTGACCCTTGGGCTGCTCTGTGCAAGGCCAGGAGCTGGACTCGGTGATCCTGATGGGCCCCTTCCCCTTCAGCATATTCTGTGTCAGAAGAGTTAGTCTGCCCAGGAGAATTTAGGTCTGGACAAGGTCTCTGTGTCCCCTCTGTTCCCTTGCAGGGACTGGAATGAGAAGCTGCTGCAGGATGCCTGCCGCCTGCTGTCGGGTGAGATGGATCTGTCTCCTTCAGCTCCTGGGGGCATGGTGGATTTCCGACGCACGCTCACCCTCAGCTTCTTCTTCAAGTTCTACCTGACAGTCCTTCAGAAACTGAGCAAGAGTGGCACTGTGAGTGCTCCTTGGGAAGGCACATTTGGGGAAGGAGAACCTCTTTGTACTGCCTTGGTGGGGAAGGCACGGAGAGAGTTTAGATTTGAGCAGAGTCCCACCTAATAACAAAATCCATGCTGCAATAGCTGCCAGAGCTGCCCTGCTGCTTGCATAACAGTGACTTGTGTATCTTCCCCCTTGCTTTCTCATGGCACCCTCCCCTTGTGGTGGAAGGGTGTAGCTCTGTGGTTCTCAGGATGATTCCTGGACTTCTCCCATTTGCTGCATTACAAGTGGTCTTGTGGCTCCGTGGTTGTTCTTGGCACAGAGCCTGAGCCTCGTTCTCCTTTAACTCAGCACATCATGGATTACCTTAAGTGGGAGAGGGAGAATGGAAAGTATCCTGAGCTACTAGGGAATGTGAGAAAGGACTTGGAAGGGAAGGTGATTTTCTTTAATATGTCTCTGGCAGAAAACTGTGTGTGAGCCTGTCCCTTCAAACTACATCAGTGCTACAGAGCTGTTTCACAAAGATCCCATTGCAAATGCCCAGCTCTTCCAAGTAAGTAGCAGTGTCAGCATAACATAAATGCAGACTTTTCTGTATCTCAAACTGTGCTTCTTATCTTCTTGTCTCCCCAAGTATGGCCATCACATAAACTTTAATAATGCCATGCATTAAGCTTGTACTTGGGTCTCAATCCTTTCCTCACTTTAGGATACTGTTCTTTCCTGTTATTGCCCAAGAGAGCCCAAAATTTCTCTGTTGCTGAGGGCTTTATAAAAATTGCTTTTCCTCCTGTACCCAGCTCTGTATCCAAACTGAAACTCCCCTTCTGCTTTCCCTAGTTATAGCCATCCTTTCTTGGCATCTCTCAGGCTTCACACTCATCTATCTTCTTTCTTATTTCTCTGTTAGTGACCCACTCTCTTCAGCTTTGAGAGTAGCATCCAGTTTGACAACTTGAACCTTCTTATGCAAGATGTGAAATCAAACCCTTCCCTTCCATAGCAATTTCAAAACCCAAACTACTTTCACTTCATTCCCTACAGCTCCCCTCTGTGTAGCCACATCTTGTGCCACCTTGTTTACCTTCCTTTCACACAGGACTGAGCCCCCATCCCATTCCCCATGCACTAGAATGTCCCACAGTGCTCTTTGCTCTCCCATCAATGCTCCCATCCCCTTCCACCCAAGCCAGTAGTAGTCAGCCATGTGTCCTACTCCAGGAAGTGCCCAAGGGGCAGGCTGTGGAGGATATGGTGGGCAGGCCTCTGGTGCACGTTTCAGCAGCCAAACAAGCCAGTGGAGAGGCTGTGTACTGCGATGACATCCCTCACCACGAGAACGAGCTGTACCTCACGCTGGTGACCAGCACCAAGGCCCACGCTAAGATCCTGTAAGTGCTGCTTCTCTGTTCCAAGTGTTGGAAGCATCCAGTGCCTGGGGGCTTGGAAGACATCAATCTGTCAGGGTGTGGGTGAGGGAAAGGTTTTGCTTAGGTGGGAACTCCAGTTCTTTGCACATTGTTACGTGGAGGCGAGTTCTGTGTATGTGTGACAGCTGCCTTGCAAGCTATCAGTGGGAAAGTGAGGGAACCAACACCAAACTTCTGGCTTTGCTGAAGCACAAAAGCCCTCAGCCTAGGCCAAACTTTCTGCATTTCCCATCTCTTATACTCAGGCATGCAGGATTAAAAAGGAGCAGGATAGGAGAGCACCACAGAGGTTGGGATGTCATTTTAATCACTAACTGGAGCATGCAGCTTGATGATTCTCCTTCTATCTGCCTGAAAAATTAGGGTGTAAGATGCAATTCTACCAGATTCTGCTGGGCACTGGGTTTTGCCTTGCATGGTGCTTGCCTGCACTTGCTCTGATCAAGCCCTCTGCACAAAAGTCATTTGTGAATTGGCTTCAGCTGTGAGGTGTAGCCCTGTTTGTGCTTGGCTATAGCAAGGTGGATAGGTCAGTATTTGGAAGTTCAGCTGTCTCAGAAAACATCTTGTCCATCCAGGGCATGACTGGTACCTAATTTATAACAATAGTGAATAACCAACTCCTAAAGGCCAATCCTGGCAGGTAATGCCATGAACATTGTCATATGAATTTTAATGCTGTCGTATTGCAGGACTGGCTGCCCCCACAAACCCTAATTTTGTTTATGTGGTGGTTCTGCAGGCTCTCATCTGCCCTCAGCTGCTTTGATGTGGGGCACTCTGTGTTCCACTGGCTCATGTCATCCTCAACAGCCTTGCCATGTGCTGCTCATTCCTTAGGCAATACTTCCTGCCTAGTTAGGCTTCCTGAGCAGAGCTTTCCCATTGTGGTACAGGCAGCGTGGTGGTCAGGGATGCACACGTGTAGGAATTGACTCCCAGGTTATGAAAGGAACTGCTCTGTTCATCACAGCTAATTTTTAGGTGTTGCAATGTGCAATGCAGCCACTGAAGTGGTGTTACTACCACCAGGGCAGATGGGGAGATAGAGAAGGCATCCCATCCATGCTTGTGACCACAACATGCAGTGTTTTCTAGAAGCTGCTGTACACATTCCCTTGCATTTATGTTGTGTACACATATTTCAGGCTGGGAGCCTGTTCTGCAGAGGAAGCAGAAGAATATTTTATCAGGGGACAAAAGTATGAACCTATGATTTTGGCAGTCAAAATACTGACTCTGAAAACTTCTACTTCATCCTAGTCAGATTTTGAGCACCAAGTGTAAATCAGACACCAGCTGCCTCTACATTTGTAAGTAAGGGAAAATGTTAGTGGGTTGTTTCTGAGCTACTGCTGCAGAAACACGGGAAAGAGAACTTTCCAAAGAAAAATAGCATTTTGAGTTCCTGCTGTCTAGGGAAAGTTCATTCATACATTTAATCTCTTTTAAAAAAAGTTTGTGGCTCACTGGGATGTATTAACAGCTGCTTTCAGGCACAGTTTATATCAAAATTTTAGGAATCTAAACAAGTTGCTGAAAAAATTGCAGCAATTTGCAGAAGGCAATAAATCAGTCAGCAAAATCAAAGCCACAGCATTTCTATTCACAACTGTTTCTCTGTAAAGCCAATGTACAGAATATTGCAAAAGGATCCTAAAAGTCTTTTGCAATATATTTTATGAAGTTCTCCATATAAAAATTAAATTATATTGCCCCTTTTTAGTTATTTTGTCACTGAGTTTTAAATCTATATATGATTGAAGCAGACAAGCATTTTGATTAGATACTTCTTTTGCTGATTACCAAAGAAAGCCTTTCATGAAGGTTTTCGTCTTTTTGAGCATCACTTCTTTTGCATCCTCTTAAAAACCCTGAAGTTTCCTTATGATTGATCCTCAGCAATTTCTCCCTGACTCACCCATGGCAGATGATGCATGTCTGCACTAAAATTTCATATTTATCCATATTCTTGCCTTCATGGCAAGAATCATGGCAGCTAAGAGAACAGTGGAGGCACAGCATCACTAACAGCAACTTGTTATCAAAGGATCTTTAGTAGATGTGGCAGCTGGATCAAGTTCAGATGTGTCTTGGGGAAAAGATGTATGACATAGTCCAAAGAAGCAGCATGGTGATCAGTCTCACAATAAGGATTAACATTTTCATATAGCCCTGAGTTATTTTAGTCTCATATGTTGTGCTGTCACAGTCTCACATGCTGTTCACGTGGCATAGCCAAACTCAAGGAAATCAGGCCTGAATTTGTATTGGAATCTCATAATCACTTACACAAAGGAAAAATGAGAAATAACACTATCTCTCCTTCTTTCCTTAGTTCTGTAGATGCATCTGAAGCTCAGAGTGTTCCTGGGTTTGTGTGCTTCGTCTCTGCCAAGGATGTTCCTGGCAGTAATGTCACTGGCATCGCTAATGATGAGACTGTCTTTGCTAAGGATGTGGTATGTAGCTAAAAGTGGCCTTTTTCAATCATGCTGCTCAGGATATAACATTTCTCATCCTGCCCAGTCAAGTCCTCTACCTTATACAGAGATAATTCTAACTGCACTGGGGTCAATAGAAATCTTAATGTCAAATTCAATGAGGCCCAAGTCCCTTTGCCCTGTTCCCCTCTCCTCTGTTATCTCCACAATTCTTTTCTAAGCTGCAGCCTCCTGGGACAGGCTCACTCACTCCAAATTTGCTTGTGATTATTTTCCCTGGGCTGATTTTTAATAGACTGGTCTGCAACAAACTGCATGAAAGAAATAGATAAAGACAATTATCATGAGTCTCTCATCACTGCAAACACACACCCCAAATGATGGTGGATCCCAATTTTGCCTGTAGGTCACCTGTGTGGGTCATATCATTGGTGCAGTCCTTGCAGACACACAGGAACATTCCAGGAGAGCAGCTAAAGCTGTGAAGATTAAGTATGAAGAACTTCAACCTATTGTCACAATTCAGGTAAGATGGTTCGTTTCTGCATCTGCAGTTGGCTTGGGACCCCCTGCTGTCCAGTTTTTTCTCACACATGTGGCCACTGAACCCCACATTTTGTTTGTGGGTGCAACAGGACACTGATAGAAGGAATAATTTGTGTATTTAAATATAAAGAAGGCACATCTTTGGTGCCCTGCTGATTTAGAGTACTTTAACTTTTTCCGTGCTATTTAAAGCTGAAACAAATAAATCAAGCTCAGGGAGATAATATTGTGCTCAACAGAAAATTTTTTAAATAAACAAGGTTACTGAGAGTTACATTCTTACCCACAGAAGCTTGCTTTAATCTTCTCTGGTCTGACCCTGCTGGCTTCATTGATATCCATTCCCTCTTCATTCCCTCATTTATAAGAAGGTGTGAAAATGTCTTTTCTAGCTCTGTCACTGCACTGCTTCTCTGAGATTTCTGCAGACCACTTGTCTAGTTTCTAAGCTGATGAAATTAATTTTTGGGAGTTCACTCCCTGCTGTGAACTGTATGGCCACAGTCTTTAAGTGGCTTTTCTCAAAGCTGAAGAAATTAATATCAACAATGCATGATCATTTCATGCATTTTTAACTAGAAAATTTGTTGACAAGATCTCCTTATGAGACAGTAAAAGCAAATGATAATACCTACACAGCATTTATTTCTAGAAATGAGAAAGAAAAATATATGAAGCCATTTTTAGTGGAGAAATTAGAAACATAGGATTCTAATGAAATGTTTTCAATAGTCAATATTTCATACCATGTATTTTGTAATTAATTTTGCATGAAATTGTATTAATGTAAGTAGAAAGAATCTGTGCATTGTCTCATGCAGACATTTTCACTGTCATCTGAGGACAGAGATTTGGGGTTGTTTGGGTGATTTGTGGATTAACAAACAATGTGTGAGACCTTTGCCTTTTCTGAGGTTTCTAGTTGTTCATTCACTCAGGGTACATGAGAGTGGAGCCAAATACGTGCTGGTGGGGTTTTTTTGTTTTAGTTGCTTAATATTTGGTGGGAGTTGTTTTCATTATGGAAAGCTTCAGTTTTGGCAAAAGGGAAATGCCTTTGTTAAACTTCCCTTATATACTTCCCTGTATATTAGCTCAGAAGTGAGCTACTTCTGCACTTCTTATCTGAGAGGTTTCATTTTCTCTTTCTCTTTTTATTTTTTAATTTTTTAAAGTTTTTTTCCCCTTTCTCCCACCCTATGGCCTACAGACAAGAGTTAATATAAGTTGTAAGTTATTAAGTTATAGCTCTGGTGCTTACAGGCCTTGAGGTTCTGGATCCACAGTGTAAAACAAGTCACAAGGAGTACCTTTATGGTGGTGTTTGTTGTGAAATTGCTTTGTTGCTAAAAGTTATTTTCTATTGCTTTTAGTCAAGCCTCTTGGCTACTACTATAGAAAGTGTCTGATAAGTTCTTGTGCTTTTTATCTTGGATATTTCTTCTTCAGTTAGAGGAAGGTTTGATTTCATTCCACTTGGACAAAAATGTCATTGTGTCTTTCTGTTTCCTAGGAAGCGATTGAGAAAAAATCTTTCTTTAAGGATATAAAGAGGATTAACAAAGGAGATGTGAAGAAAGGATTTGAAGAATCTGATCACATTTTGGAGGGTGAGAATAAGCATTAATAATTCTTTTAAAATAGTATAGTTTGTGACAAAAGAAGTCAAGCTGTCAGCCTTCTTTTTTTTTTTCATATGATACTGAGAGTAAGGCTTGCAGGACTAAATTAATTTCATATAAAGTTTCAGACTGATATACAAATTTTATTGTTTAAACAGACCTGGATGCTGCCTGCTGTGCCCCCAGAAAACACTCCTTTTTCAATGAAAGCACACATTTTTCTTGAGCAAATATTCTACAAACTGATTTTTTTTTTTCCTTTTCTGAAATTTTTCCCTGTCCAGACATAGTCTGGTCTAAATCTTATAGACAGCCAATTTCCATTAATCTGGTGTATGGCTGTATCTTAGGCAAATGGGCCACAATGAACAGATCAGGGCCATGACTGAGAAAGGAGGTTGTTTCTGACATTTAATTGTGTGTAGCATGACTGGAAATTGTACCCTCAGCACTGCCAGGTAAGATGCCCTGGCAAAGAGCCACATGCAGTGATAGAGAGTTGATTTTCAGTTAGATCATTTTGAGGCACTTTGAGTTTCTCTTTTGGTTCTCCTGTTTCAAAGCCTGTAACCTTGTATTTTATCTACTCAGCTAGACTATACTTGATTTATTTTTATTCTTATCTCAGTGGTGTTATTGAGGCAGTCTTGAAAGGCACCAAATACTGCGGCTTCAGAGATGCTGCATCAATGGTCTGGTGTGCAGAATTTTATTTTTGAAATGCCAGCCACTTGTGGCATAAAATTAAGATTTATAGGAAGTGGAAAGGAAGCATGTATGGAATTTTTATTGTGTTTTGTTGTCTGTTTTATTTTTTGTTGTTTCTTAAATACTGAACCAGAAGTGTAATTTTTAGAGCTAGTGATATCCAGTGCTTGGCAAAGCAAAGGGTTTTCACTTAACACATGTACAGAAGGCAGTAGATTGAAGACAATATGTGATAGATAACACCTTATAACACCAGGGATCCCCTTCTGTGGGGCATTTATTTCAATTTTCTAGGAGAGATGTACCTTGGTGGTCAGGAGCATTTCTACCTGGAAACTCACTGTACTTTGGCTGTGCCAAAGGGAGAAGATGGTGAGATGGAACTCTTTGTGTCAACCCAAAACCCAATGAAGACACAGGTACTTCTCATTAACCTGGGGCCTAAAAGGCATTTATTTCTCAGTTTCAGACCAGATGAATGGTTGTTTTATAGTTGCTCTTATTTTATTCTTTAATTAAACACCATATAGTCTTAGAGTTGGGAATGGGATCTAAAGCCCTTATCCATCCTGAACCTCCTTCCAGGTGACAGGGATATTTCTGTTAGCAACACATCTTTGTTAAGACAGATTCCATGCTTAGCCCTTTCTGGGGAGGGTCCCAGCTGCTCAGGAGACACAATGCTTGAATGACACATCAGAAAGAGAGGTGGTGAAGCCACTGGCTGTGCACCAGCTCTCCCATTCCATGAGATTGGCTGCTGGCACCTTGGGGTGTCCTTGGCCTGTTTACTGGCTCACCAAGAGTGTCCAAAGGTCTCTCAATGCAGTGAGGGTGGTATGGATGTCAAAGCCTGTTCTAAATGAGACCTGTGTCTGGGTTACCTTATCTTGTGTCATTCTTTTCCTGAATCTGACCCTGTGTGCTGCAGCACTGGGCCTTTTCCCCTCAGAGATCAAATGCTGGGCTCGTTGGCTCCAATTCCACCAAATCCAATGTTTGCACTGTTGAAATGGTTTCAGGAAGGCAATGTGCTGGCATTTAGTTCTTAACACCAGCTGAGCTCCCTACATGTCCTGCTGTTTTGTTTTTCTTTAGGAATTTGCTGCTAATGCACTGGGAGTGCCTTCAAATCGGGTTGTGGTTCGAGTGAAAAGAATGGGAGGAGGATTTGGAGGAAAAGAGACTAGGAGTACTATTTTGACATCTGTAGTGGCTGTTGCAGCCTTCAAGTAAGTTTGGGTGTGGAGGAAGAGGGATTTTTTTTCCTTCAGACTGTCCCAGGCTGCCTTTTTCTGGAGCACCATTTCTGCTGGAGCACTTTCAATACTCTGCATGTCTTCTTACTGTACAACTTAGAGCAAGCTTGGGATTTCCCAAAGGAGGTAGGAGGGATTGAACCTGCCCAGAGGGGCTAAGTTTATGTAGGAATGTCAGCTTTTAATAGGAAAGGGGGAAAAACCTCCTTATTCTTTATTCCTTTGGTGCTCTCTGAAAACTCTTGGATGTCAGATTATTTGCCTTTCCCCCTCACTTCACCCCAAACCATTTCAAAATCCAGCACCAGCCATGGTTTTTGGGTTTTTTTTTTTTTTGTTTAATAGAGGTATGATAATCTCTTCTTTGTTCAAACTCTACTCTACCAGTCTTGCATCATTTTATGTCTGCTCTTCTGCAAACTCCCTCTTGGGATTTTTCCCTCGGAATGGTGGCAGGCCTCAGAACCCACACTTTTCAAACCCCTGAAAGCTCAGGGAATTAACCTAGGTTGCAACCATTATGTAAAGAGTAGATTGGAAATGTGCTCCTGGTTTCTGGAGTTTTGCTGAGGGCTCATGTTTAACTGTGCAGGGTTTGGGTGGACATGGCCTCTGAGGTGACGTTTCTGCCCTGCCTGTACTCTGCCCTTCCCAGTGCTGCCCTTGCTGGCAGAGCTGGAGGGATCTTGCAACACAGCAGCAGTTTGATACAATACCTTTGCACAAGGACAGGCAAAATGAAACCCTGTTTGTAAATTGACTTTATTTTTTTCTGTTCTGAGCAAACAATCTGCTGTCTCTAATTAATCAGTCATACATTTGCATCCTTTTCTTCTCTTTATCTCTGCCAGCCAAACCACTGTTTGACATCCTGGAGGCTACAAAACAACATATATGACATTTGCTAGATACTGGTACAGCCTGAAGACAGGCACTTGGAAGGCAAAATTGTTAGAAAATTAAGAACCACTCCTACACCCCCCCCTTGTTTTCTTCCTTGGTACTAAATGAGCAAATAAAAAACAAGGTCAAATTTAAGGCTAGTTAGTACTTTGCATTATTATATAATTCCTGCGGCATTGTCTTTTTCAAAGCCAAAAGTGTGCCTTGAGAAATAGTCTGGAAAACAGTGATTGCTCAGTTATTAGCATCTATCTCTAAAAGAAATTATCCTATTTTTAATACAAGAGTCTTTGCAAGCGTTTTCACAAACAGGTCCCAACTCTGGAGATGTTTTTGGTTTTTTTTACTCAGTCTTGCCCTCTTCTTAAGAGTAAGATACATGAACCAAGCAGTTTACCCTTAACTGTCCACTGCCACCCTGGAAAGACAAAGAGAAGAGCCTTGTTCTGCAGGAACGGCATTGTGCATTTCAGGCTTTGCCTAAAAACCTGTGTTCTTCCCCAGAACTGGCCGTGCAGTGCGCTGCATGCTGGATCGAGATGAGGACATGCTGATCAGTGGTGGGAGGCACCCCTTCCTGGGCAGGTACAAGGTAAGCACACACATGAGCAGAGCCCATGTAGTCCCAGTGCTGTCCCCTGAGACATCAGAGAGCAGTGAGATATTGTGAAAAAATGCTGCTGTCGTCTTTCACTGCTGATCTCCCCCACTGCAAATGGGCCAGGTCAGATGGGCTGTAGCATTTTTCCTGTTAAAGTGCTGCAGAAGTTATTTTGGCTTGGATGGTTCCCTTCTTGTGACCTCAGCATAAATAACTTTGCCTTCCTTGCAACCATGACTTTGACCCTGCTGACAATCACATTGCTTTTAGAGGTCTGCCCATTCCTGTAAAGCATCCTTTACACAGCAATGTATTTGGTTAACTTCCTTTCTGTTTCAATCTCCCCTCCAACTGCTGCTGCTTTTGAAAGCAAAAGCCTGTTGAATAAATTGTGGCTGTGGTAAGCAGCCAGCACTTAATTTAGAAGAGTTCTCTGGAGCAAGATTGACATATGCATGAACCCTTTACTGAACCCTTACTGGGGGACTCCCTCAGCTGCTGGCTGTGCCTGCCCTGTGCTGCACTGGGGACAGTCAGCCCTCTCTGCCTGTGTGAGATCCATTCAGGTTTTGGAGGCAAGCACAAACCAGAACATTTTGTCAAAAACTGATTACTGAGGAGACACTCTCTTGACAGGTTGGCTTCATGAAGAATGGGAAAGTCAAGAGTCTGGAGGTGTCATACTACAGCAATGGGGGAAACTCTGTAGACCTCTCTCATGGTGTAAGTAAAATTTTCTGATGGCTAATTAAGCAGAAGGTGTGTTTCTGTGCAACCTTCTGCTCTGCCTTCAGAGAGCTGTTGCCTACAGCATTGCTTGCACATGCAGCTCTTTGACATGACTGAAGCCAGATTTTGAAGGGCTTTTGGAGCTTTTACAAATGCTCTGTGAGCCAACTGACCTGTCTTGGCATGTGCCACAATTCTTACAGATGCTGTAATAACTCAAATTGAGCAAAGGGGTCAAGAATGTTTGCTTTGCATTACAGAGGGCTGTGATGGAAAAGTTGTTGCACAATGCAAGATGGCTGATAGATCTCCAGCTCTGGGGAAAGATAGTTCCTTGGAGAAAGAAGCATCCCAGTCAATATGTTGATCAGGGCAAGCTTGTAAAGGACTGGCTAAAGCAGCAACACTGTCTTCACAAGCAGTAAGGACAAAAAATGGGCCCAAGTTCTGAGTTTGTCTCCAAGAAGTTTTTCACTGATGAGTAAAAAACTCTCCTTTTCTGTCATGTGAATGACAGCCTAGCGTCACTCAGGTTTATTCTAGCTCACTTCCTCCAGTCCACCAAGTCTTTGATAATTTTCTGCAAAAATTAATCCTTTTCAATAGGAAAGAACTGCAGGAGCTCTCTACCAGAGCCACATTTGATGCTGGCAATGTGGCTGGTGCTGGGCAGAGCAGAATGACAGGCAACTGTCTTTGCATAAGCTGAGGGCCTGGTTGAGAGCACATCTATGTAATTGCCTTTTTGACTGCCTATGAATCAGGAGACTGGAAAGTGCTCATGTAGAGATAAGGTTTGGTTGCGTGTAATGTCCTCTCTGTGCTGCTGCTGGAAGGGAAGTCTGGAAACACAAGCCAGAAAGAAGTTCTGGCCCTTTCCCAATGTGGATAATAAGTGGCCAAAGATCTCAAATCTTGCAGTTCAGTAGTTACTGAAAATGTTTATTTCATATGTTTGCCCTTCCTGCCATAGTCCAGTGCTGAGTCACTTTTCCAGTAACAGATTACTCAGTATAGTGAAAAGAAAACTGTTTCTTCCTGACAGATAATGGCATTTACTAACAGTTCGAGTCAGCATGAGCCCAGGGCCATAAAAGGACTTTGCAGCTCAATCTGTCCCAGAGCCATAAGAATTAACAGAGAAGTGTGCTTATTGTCCTGTTGTTCAGGAGTGTGGCATTCACATTCTCTGAACAGAGAGAGACATAATTTTCTCTCTCAGGGTTTTTTCCTGGAGAAGCACAGAGAGAAGAAGAGAAAACTATTCTTACCTCTACTTGCTGCTCCTGTTGTTTTTGCACATGTGGAATGTGTTAGGAAGATTGTTTACCTGAAGTGATTGGTCAATTGGATTCTGCTGAGGATTGTTTTGTTTCCTTGGCCAGTTGGCTCAAAGCTGTGTCCTGGCTGTCTCAGACAGTCATGGGTTTTTCTTTAGTATCCTTTTAGTATCTTTTATATAGTATAGTATCTCTTTAGTCTAGTTATAGTATTAATGTAATGTAGTATAGTTTTAATAAAGCAATTGTTCAGCCTTCTGAATGAATGGAGTCAGATGCCAATCATTCCCAGACGTTGGGGTTGCCCTGAGTTCCATACAGGAGGACACCACTTGACATTCCATTGCACCTGGGAGGTAGTTCTGGCTGCACTTCAGTGCTCATCCAGCTGTGTTGACTGCAGCACTGCAGGGGGCTAGAGAAAGTGCTGATTGTTGTAAATTACCTTCAGAGCTTCCAGTCTGGTTTTGGCACTGGTGAGAAATCTGACATCCAATTGATGTAAAACGTGTCCACCTCCATTCCTTTTCTTCACCAGGTAATGGACAGAGCCCTGTTACACTTGGATAACTCCTACAACATCCCCAATGTCAGCAGCGTGGGCATCGTTTGCAAGACCAACTTGCCTTCCAACACAGCCTTCCGAGGCTTTGGAGGGCCCCAGGGAATGATGATTGCTGAGTGCTGGATGAGTGACGTGGCTCGGAAGTGTGGCCTGCCACCTGAGGAGGTACAGACCCACTGACACCTTCCAGGGGGGGTGCTGCCTTTGAACCAGCTCTGAGAACTGTATCAGCCACACCAGGCTTTTAAGCATAACAACTTTTACTTCATTTTTGCTGAGCTCCCAGCAGGATCTCAAGCTTGTGTGACAGATACATTCTAGCATGTATTATCTTCTTTTTAATTAAATTCCTCGGTAGCCTCAATTTTGTAACATCTGCTTTAAGCAGAGATATTAAAGAGAAGAAAGTCCAAAGGCACCAGGTACCTTAATCTTACGGACAATGTGCTTTAAGTCCCAATCTCTGAAAATTTTCAGCCTTAATGTCTTAGTTCATGCTTTCCCATAAACAGGTGTATGTTTGCTAATTGTTTTGCTCCTTGGCTCTTTGTAGAAAGAACAAAGGAGTAAAATCAGGAACCAACACACTTTAGATCTCATGCCTCCTGGTCTGAAGCACTAAACTTGGCCTATCCTTTCTGTGTCTTTTTGGGAAGGTGAGGAAGCTCAATCTGTACCATGAAGGAGACACAACTCATTTTAACCAAAAGCTGGAGGGATTTACTCTACGAAGATGCTGGGATGAATGTTTGTCCAGCTCTGACTATCATGCCAGGAAGAAACTGATTGAAGAATTTAACAAGTAGGTGACCTGGAGCTGTCTTGTCACTGGGTGCACCTGTTGCCTACTAACTTCTCTTAGCAACTCGATTGATGTGAAGTCACACCTTATACTTACAGACTGTCTTCTAAATACTCCTCCTTTGGAAATCCCTTTATGCTCACTGTCAGAGGGAAAGTCTATCAGTGAGCTGGTAGCATAAATAGGGCCAGAATCAGACCCAGCATGATGTGATTTTGTAAGTGAACTGTAGCAAAGAAGAGGGGGTCTGTTAAGTCCAGCTAGGATTTTCACATGACTAGCAAGGATGTCTGGCTATGCTTTCTTCTGCCTCATAGGCTTTTTTAGTTGGCTTGTATATACAACTAAACAGTTAATAGTATGGACAACTGTTTCTATAATGCCTGCAGAAAGCATCTTCAGTTGCAATTTCCTCTTGTTGGAACACACAAAGAAAGCCTTTAATACAAATTAGTGATGAACTCAGTCTTTATCACAGTCAGGTGTTTAATTCCCATTTGATGAGCAGTCAGAGGGAAGCACAGTATTGATTTATGATAAAAGGCTCATAGGTATATGAATAATGTTCCTTCCTTGCAGGCAGAACCGCTGGAAAAAGAGAGGGATGAGCATCATTCCTACCAAATTTGGCATCAGTTTCACTGTCCCATTTCTGAACCAGGTCTGTAAATGTCATTTCCCCTTTCACTAGAGAACAAGATTTATGCTGCCTCCCCCAGGCCTTTCTCCATTTGTACCAAGCTGGAGCTTCTTGAAAAAGTAGTAAATCAGTTAAGAAAGAGCAGGCATTTTTCAAGCCAAAATGACCACCACAACAGTTTCCAATTTATACTGTCCAAAAGACACCACAATATAGCTGCATTTCCATGGTGTTGTGTTAGGTTGATTTTTCTGTCTTTTTCAATAGTAGAAACACTGCTCCTGTGTTTGAGCTGATTTGATGGACTGTCAGTGGTGTTGGAAAGTTGAGGTGAAGGGTGCGTCTGTGTTTCACAGAGGCAGGATTGGATTACTTTACCTGCTTTCTGAGCTGAAAACACTGACTGGGGTTTGTTATGTCACTGGAACATATAGTGAGTTGGTGAGACTAAACCAAACTCACCTCAAGTGTAAACAAGTGGCTTTAGTGGCACCAAAGAACAACCTTAGTCCAGTTCTGAATGAATTCTCTCTGTAACCTGCTAAGTACTCCACTACTTAATTTATGATGATTAATGTTCCCTGTTGTAGGCTGGAGCTCTGCTCCATGTATATACAGATGGCTCTGTGTTACTTACACATGGTGGGACTGAGATGGGTCAAGGACTTCACACCAAAATGATTCAGGTAATAATGAGTTTGGGCTTAACTGAATAAGATGTCTTTTCAGGACAATTACACTCTCCCTATAGTATTGCCTCAGGCACCTTGACACTTCCTCTGTGTGCATGCAGAGAGTAACAAATCAAGACTGATTCCTCTTCATTGTTTGAGCAGCAGTTCTAGGTTTCCAGAGTATTATCACAACTGAGTATTAGAATTACATTCTTCATCATCTTAAATCTTATTATGTAAATAATACAGGTCATGCTTACAGTTTCACTACTCTGGCAATTTCAGTTCACCTCATAAAGTTACAGTTTCTATCCATTTCATGTAAAAATTAGTTGTATTGAAAACATATATATCTGCATATGCTAGTGCTTTTGTAGCTAAAAAGACTTAAGGGAGCAAAATTCCTTTGGCAGGAAAATGACAGGAAAATCTCATAGGGGTTTTGATCTTGTGATTTTTTTTAATTGTTGAGAGAAGAATTTAGTCTCATAATAGTGAAGTGAATGTCTGTCATTGTGGCAAAAGCATGTGTGCTCTCACACATTCAGTCTGTGAAATTCAAATATAACAATGTCCTGGCAAGTTCTCCATCACTGGAACAACTCAGTCTGCAGGAAAAATGGAGTTTATGGTGGGAGAGGGTAGAGGTTGCAGTGTGGGTCCCAGCAGTGCCAGCAATGACTGACAATGCTCATGGATAAGAAGTGCTGCTTACCAATTGTTTACCTTTGCTTCACAGGTTGCTAGCAGGGCCCTGGGAGTCCCCACCTCCAAAATTTACATCAGTGAGACCAGTACAAACACTGTGCCGAACACCTCCCCGACAGCCGCTTCAGTCAGCGCGGACATCAATGGAATGGCCGTCTATGTACGGGAGCTATTTCAAGCAGTGGGTTACGGGGGAGGGCTCCAGGGCATGAAAAGCTGCCCTGTATTTATCTGTGGTTGCTTAAGGAAAACAACCATCAAAAGGCAGTTCCAGTGTAAGGATGTCTCATAACGTTACCTGCTATAGCTAGCAGTGGCATTAGATTGTGAATTATTTTATTTTTTCAAGTTATTCGAAACTCTCCTTCAGTCCTTTGGTAGTTCTAAAAATAGAGTATTTGGGATTGCTCAGAATGAGCAGAACAAAGCATCCATTTAAATAGCCAGCTTCAAAGTAATTAATACATCCCTATCTATAACAAATGTATTTTGATGCATGTGTTAATAGCAAATGGTTTGAGAGCTGTGCTCCACAAGCTCTAAGTGGGGATCAGCTCAGAGCAAATGTTCTGCTGTAGCAATGGCATGGTCATGGCTGTCTGCCATGGTGGAGTTACCAATGTATATATTTGATGGGTATGTGATTTTTCCATTTTAAAAGAAGAATTTAGTACTGGTCATTCTCAGTTTAAAAGACAAGGGGAAGTGAAACCTGCAAAGTAAAATACTCAGGCTGTTTTTATTCTCTGCATGGCTTATCTGTGTAGGTTGAATTTTGGGAAGAAATTTGTTTGTTCTTTCAGTGTTATTTTGTAAGCTATGCTGAGCTGTCCTGTACAGGTGGGGTACAGATAATGTATAAATGAGCAGACTTCTTATATTTTGTGTCATGGTCCAGAAAGTTCTGTGCTGAATTTGGGATTCCTTTCTGCTATCAGCACAGCCAATCTCCTTTAAAATCCTTTTCAGGCAACATTTCTTCCTATGTAGCGAGACATCCATTAGTGAACTTTTTTCCTTTTTATGATTTGCCAAAGTCCTAAAGGCAATATTGATTTAAATACAAGATTCTTTGAAACTTTTAGAGGGCTCTTATTACCATAAGCTGGCTATTCAAATCTTAAAATATTTCTTCTCACTCTCTTTGTTTCTAGAATGCATGTCAGACTATCCTAAAAAGACTCGAGCCAATCAAACAGTCTAATCCCAAAGGATCCTGGGAAGACTGGGTAAGCTGTTTGTGTCTGTCATGAGACAAGTGGACATTATCAGAGATTGTTTTAATTGGCAAACCACGTGTGCAGGTGTGTCCTCCAGGCCTTCTGCGCCTTGCTAGCATAGATTTGAGCAAAGACAGTGAAACACAAACTTGGCACAGATTTCCAAGTAATTAAAACTTAAAAGAGGTAATCCCTAAGATACCAGTTATTACTTTAATCCTGTGGTTTCTCCAAATTTTGGGGCCTGCCTATGACAAACTTCATCAGACAAAAGTCTTGAGTGGTTATGTATATCTTTGTAGTCAGGCTACAGTCTTGGACAGAAGGAAACCTGATTTTTAATGATGGGATTCTGTAGCATAGACAGCTCTTGTTGAGCTGCCATTCAGCCCCTATAGTGCTCCTTGTCTGGAATATCTCTGTCCCCTCAATGAGAAAAGACAGATGGGCTGTAAGGCTCTCTTCAGATCCAAGCCCCGCTCTTCATCCAACGAGTTTTGACTTTGGGATTTGGAAGTCAGGGTAGAATTTCCCTCACTAAAGCCAAGATGACCAATTTAACCTTTGTCCCTGAGGCTAAAAGTCTAACCTGTAGCTGAGAGACAAACACAAGCAGCTCTCATCCTCTGCCAATGATTTGAGTTCTGCCCTTGGTAGCTGCTGATGGGGCTGTTTGGGGAAGCAGCTGCAATCATGGTGTTTGGCAGTGCTGGAGCTGGGTAGTGTGACAGCTGTCTGTCACTGGACATTTGCTACTTGAGGCCTCCTGGAAATGTTTTTGTGCAGTTATTTTGAATGAGCTGGTTGTACATTTTACTGTTTTCAAACTCTTGTTCATGTTGCCAGATTAAAACCGCCTATGAGAGCTGTGTCAGCCTGTCAGCCACGGGGTTTTATAGGTGAGTGAAACTTCACACTGCAGAGGCACTGACTCAAGTGCATGGATTGCATCCAGGGAAATTCTGGGAAGATTTACAGCCCCCAGCCCCCTGTTACTGCTCTAAATTAAAGCTGCATTCCCTTTCCTACCTACAAGTGATAAGCTGAGGTTAACAGTCTCTTGGCTGGGGAGAATTGATTCCTGATTGAGCATAGCTCTGAGGGCAAGTAAATCTGGAGTAGATCTGACTTCATTCCAGCTGACCTTGGTCTGAAGAGGCATAAATGAAATCAGAGCTTTGCCTGGGGGCTCTGCTCTGTGTCAGCCTTGTGGCCTGGTTTTGTATTAGAACTGCCGTGCAGGATAAAAGGGAACAAGGGTTGTCCTTGAGGAAAATCCTGTCTCTTGTGGCAGGAACAGATACCAGTGTTTCCAGCAGTGTTCTCCCACTTGAGACTCTTGCTGGACCCTGTGTAGTTCTGAAATGAGGCACTTCTAAGTCAGCTTTACTGCTGGAGGAAAGCAGAGATCCATCATCTTTAAGGCAGAGAGGCTGACATTAATAAATAAGCATAGTGTTGAGAAGAACCTATTTAGGGCTAAAATACACTATGTGTTAGTTTCTTTTGCTTCCTGAAACATATTTTTTCTCTTAACCAAGTGACTTTTCAGCATTTTAATAAAACACTTTTCAGATAAACTATAAGTAGTCAAATTTGCCATTAACTGTGCTTAAAATCAGTTCTAAGCTTGATAGAGTTTCTCCTTCAGCTTAACTATGTTCTGAAGTTTAATGGCCTTAAAGAAACATCCAACTACACTCTAAAAGCAAAAGATTTTCCACTGGATTGGTAGATAATATTCATCCCAAACCCTGAGATTTATGGGCAAATAAAGATGGCTAAAACAGTTTGATAGTTTTAATCAGGTTTTAGAATACAGAGTAAATTAAGCAGATTTCTCTTTATAGTTGTTTACACTTTTAATTTCTGCATGGGCTTGAAAAAAGGAATGAGACAAAAGTGAATAAGAAGCTTGATAAGTAGCAATGTAGTTGTATTTGGGTTTTTGTCATGAAATTAAATGTGGTTTTGTTTCTCTTTGTATCAAGAATTCCTGAAGTTGGCTACGACTTTGAAAAGAACAAAGGGAAACCATTCTCCTACTTCAGTTACGGAGTTGCTTGCTCTGAGGTTGAGATAGATTGCCTGACAGGTGACCACAAGGTGAGGGGTCAGCAGTGAAACAGAACAAATAACTGGGTGTCAGCCCATTCCTGGCTCTGTCATTGGTCTGGTGTGACCTTCAGCAAATTTCTTAACTCCTCTGTTCCACAGTGCAGCAACCCATAAAATGTAATAAAACAATAATTATCTACCCTGTGGGGATTTGGGGCTTAATGAATGATTGCAAAAGTTAGTGGACTTGCTTGAGTAAGAGATAGCAGCATTGTGTTGGCACAAAAGTACAGAAACATCCTGGAATTGAGTTAATCATTAAAAATAACACTGAGGACTTCTGGAAAGAAAGAAAAGAAGAAAAAAAATTAAATCAGGATCTGACCCAGTTGGTTATGCTGAGCTATAGGACACTGATACCAGCATCTTGGAATTAATATTAACTGTGGGTCCACCGGACCCCTGGGGAAAACTGCAGTGAGTTCCTTCGAATTACTTTTGGGGTGAAGTTAGATTAAAATTCAGTATGAGAAATTCAGCTGAGATACTATTATGTGGGATAGTGTTTGGATACTCTTCCTCATGAGACCATGGTGGACCAGTTCCAGAGATCTGTGCTGATTTACCCTTTATTCCTGTTTTTTAGAACATTCGCACAGACATTGTTATGGATGTTGGTACCAGTCTGAACCCAGCCATAGATATAGGACAGGTAAGTGAAAAGTATTGCTATTTACCATCATGTTGAGGCAATCACACTGCTCTCAGGCTTTTCTATTTATTATCCCTCTCCAGGCTGGGCCTTTGCAAACATACCCTTTTTAACTTGGCACAGAATTTCATAGGGAAATATTCTGTTAAGGTTGGGGGAATTTTGGCTTGGATAATAAGACTACTGGATATTGTTCAGTTACCACCCCATTGATGTTTTTCAGGCTAAATCCCACAGCTGATATTTATATTCCTATCTGTCAATATTAAGTTTATTTAATTTAGTGAAAATTCTCCTGACTAAAGAGTTAGGGTGGCAGATTCTGTCCTCCAGCTGCTGCTGTGCAGAATTCTCAATAGGAAGTTGGACCAGTCACTTATCTTGCAAAATCCTTGGGGAGGCACAAGATAACTTCAAAATTTTGTGCAGTAATAACCACACTATCTCTAAGCAGATAAAGGTAATAAAACCAGGGTTGTTTGACAGACCAAGAGATGAATTGTTAGATGTATGCTTATCTTGCCATCTTAGCTCACTGGCTAACTCTAGATGTTGATATGGTGTAACTCCAATGAACTCAAATGAAACTGCTGCAGGATTTGGGATGACAGGAGAGCATGAGTTGCAAAGCTCTGCTATACCCAAAATGAAATTTCCTTGACAGCGATGTTTTTTCTGAAAGAGATTTTTTAGGAAGTGTCCAAGGGGAGAGGGGGATTTTCTGTCATTGTGGCCTGTCGCTTTAGGTTTGGGAGTTGAGAGATGGGCTGAATGGAGCCTGTCAAAAGGATCTGCAATTCCTGTGTTCTTCCATGAATTGCTGCAGAGGATCTGGGGGCACAGGAGAGAAAGGATGTGCCATGAGTGCAGGAATGCAAGCACACAGAGATGGGTCAATGAATGCTTGTGACTGCTCTGGCTGTCAGATACCTCAGTGGGCACAGAGAGCAGAGCTGCTTTGTGCAGGGTTGTTCAAGCACATCCTCTTCTCGTCATCTTTTTTCTCCTAAAGTTTACAGTAGAAAAAATATGCAAAGTTTTTTAGTACTTAAATGGATATGGGAGTGTTTTTGCAGGTGTTTGTGCTGCTGACCTGATAATGCACAGCACTTAGGAAAGCATTTATACTGAAATAGAAAGCATAGAATAGTTTGTCTTTAGATGTTTCATCTTTAGTCCTTTTAGTCTGCTTGTCCTTTGATGTATCAGCAAGTTCAACTCATTCAATGTTCACCTGCCTAGGAAGAAATCAATATTTTATCATTGATTTTATTTTCTTTTTCTGTTGCTTCATCAGAAAATTCCTGTCCTGTGTTTATAGAAAGTCTGTTTGCGTGTATTTGTAAATTGCTTCACCTGCCAGGGAAATGCAGCCACGTTTCTGTGGGAACACAGGAATTGTGCAAAGACTGTACCCAGCAGAAGGGACAAGGGTTTAGAGATAAAAGTGGGATCTGAGTCAGGTGGGAAGGGTTGAAAACCCCGGTGGATGTCATCACTGTTTGTCCTTGTGCAGGGAAGAACAACAACAACAGAGTCTGTAACCTTGTTTGGATGTGTTTGTAGATAGAAGGAGCCTTTGTCCAGGGCATTGGGCTCTTCACCATGGAGGAGCTGCGTTACTCTCCTGAAGGGAACTTGTACACTCGAGGGCCTGGCATGTACAAAATCCCAGCGTTTGGAGACATCCCTACAGAATTCAACGTGTCCCTTCTCCGTGACTGCCCCAATAGCAAGGCAGTTTATTCGTCCAAGGTATGCCTGTGAGGTCTGTGAGCCTCTTACTGCCCCATAACACTGTGAAGCTGACTGGGATAAAGTCATGATCCTGTGTGTCTAAACAGTTCATCTCATCATGCTGTGGTTACTCTGAGGTCAGGATGTTTTTCTGTTTCTTATCAGAAATGCGTGAACTGTCCTTTCTAGTTAGGAAGAACTGAAGTCACCTGTGCATTGCTGCCCTGATTATACAGAACTAAAGTGGCTTTGCTGTGTGCTTTCTTCCTGTTTCTTCTTTAAATGGACTGAGGGTTGATTTAGCTCAGTCTTTCCTCACTGATCACACCTGGCACACTGGAGGCTGTTTTAGCATCACATTTCATCACTGAGCACATCCGGTAGACTGAGGTTCTCATCGGGAAGGCAAAGCCTCACTCTTGCTTGTGCTCTTTCTAGGCTGTGGGAGAGCCACCTCTGTTCCTGTCTGCCTCAGTGTTTTATGCCATTAAAGATGCCATCTACTCAGCGAGGAAGGACTCTGGCCTGACGGAGGCGTTCAGGCTGGACAGCCCTGCCACCCCAGAGAGGATCCGCAATGCCTGTGTGGACATCTTCACCAAGATGGTACCAGCCCCTGTTCTCACAGTCTGCTCCCTGGGCAGCCTGCCCATGGGCAGTGTGCCTGGAAGTCATAGGGGCACAGGGCTGGGATTAGGGCAGCATGGGAAGGCTGTGTCCCTGCTCCAGCAGATGGGTTTTGTTTCATGGGTGTTATCCTTCATCTGACGTGCCATCAGCTGAGAGCCAAATCCCCAGGCCAGCACTGGTAGGGCTCCCACTGCAGGAAGGGCTGTAGAGTATCTCTGAAGTTCAGTCCATTCCATTCTCCAAGTGTTGTGTGTGGAACACTGGCTGCTTGTCCTGATGCTCCTGACCATCATCTGTCAGAGAATCACCACATATGGTGAGGGCCACGGTATGATTTAGTGGTGTCCCTTAGCAAGGGAGGGAGAGAAGAGTGTTCCTTCGAATACTCCCTTCTTCTGAATGTTACAGCCACAGGAGTCTCCCTAGAGCTGTGGACTTGATCTGAAGGAGTGCAGGAGTTATCCCTGTTCTGGTTTCTCCTGGGCTGCTCTGTCATGGTGTTGTCACAGGGCTCTGTAGTAAACTATCAGGTCTCTAACAGAAGTGCCATGAGACAGACATCTCTGTGTCTGGAAAAACTGGGAAAAGAGCTCCTATCTTCACAAAGTCCCCCACCTGAAAAGCAGCATGGTGGGACATGCTGAATGCTGGACAGGACCCTCATTTGTTGCTGATTCAAATATTTTTTCTCTTTATAGTGCCCTTCTGCCGAGCCAGGGACCTTTAAGCCATGGTGTGTGCGTGTGTAGGAGGAAAGTTTGAGGAGCCAACTCTGCAGAAACTGAGCTTACATCAGAGGAACCACAAGGCAGTAGGACTATAATGGAGAAGAAAAACCAACCTGTGTTCATGTGGCCCACCCACTGATTCACGAAGCTTTCACATTTAATTGTCCAATCATTATTTCTCTATGAGAGGAAATTCTGCCAATTATAGCTGTGATGTAAATTCAAATGAAGACTAAGTTGAAGGTGATGTTATCCAGGTGTAATTGAAAAATCTCACAGATTTCATATAAAATTGCTGCAAGGATGCTTCCTACCAGCCAATGTGAAATAGCAGGGTGGTTGTTTCTTCTTTTTCTGCTATGGGGAAAAGATGTATCACCTTGTGATGCTATGCCAAGAAGGACTCAAATGTGTTGATCCCAGACAGAGTCCTCTAGCTGAGATGGGGGAAGGTGTAAAAAGGTGCTGAAGGCTGGCCCCTGCTGTGTCCCCTCTGCACACAAAGCCAGCTATATCCTAGAGGAAGATGGCAGGACTTTTGGTGTTGGCTAATGAAGATGGTCTTACCTGTGTAACAAAAGTGTTTCAGAGGAAAAGGCTAAAATGTGCCCACCAACTGATTTACCCCAAGTTCAATGACTGTTGCTTTGTCTGCACCTGGGCTTTAATGAGAATTTAGTTCAAGTGCTACCTTGTCTTCTCTGATTAAAGATAAAAACTAAATATACCAAGAGTACTTCCAGCAAGATGCTTTGTTTGACACAGACTTTTTCCATCCCACACCTCCACTTCTCTCCCCATCCTTCAAATAGGAAAGGACATCAGAGATCTTGGAGTAACAGAGAAACTTGCTCATCGATGTTCCCAAGGTAATTCATACTACCCTAAGGAAGGGGCACAAGGAGGTTGGGCACAGCTGGGGATTAGCTGGCTCTGGGTGCCCTCTAGGGTAAATCCCTTGCTGTCATGGCCCTGCCTTCTTTTCAAGAGATTTCTTAGTTTTGCTGAATGTAAGAGAATGGATACATTTTGCTACAGGAGTGCTTGTCTGAAAACTGTGCTGGCTCTGTGATGACCTGGTGTCATCTGGATTGAATATATTTTTCATGTTGGATTTATTGCTGAGCATCCCTCCTGACAGGTTTTGTCACTGTCAGATTCAACACTGGAACACCATGTTATCTCTAGATGGTGTCAGCCACATACTGTGCCTGCTTATCATCTGCAAACTTCTGTTTTTCTGGCCTACTGCTTTATGAAAATGTCCTTTTTCTCTTTTTGCACTCCCAGGGACATCAAAAAGTATGGTGCAAGAGGATGTAGCTCCTTATATAAAATTTTGCTCACATACAAACTTCTTAAAATTGGCCTTCATCTTAGGACTGGGCAATGTATGCTCAGTGTGAAATATTTTTTTTAAGCACTCCAGGGGATATTGCTTGGAAAGGTGTAGATTTATTTCTTGACTTGAAATATTATGGATCTGCCATCTAGAAGAAGGGAATTTGTATATGTGAGTTGCAGGAAGTATTATGTGCCTCTTGGGCTTGCTATGTAATTGTTTTATTAATTGAAATATGATAATTAGTGTTTCTTAAGCTCTGAGGTACTGGGCAAGAACACATTTTTGTTTTCTCCTGGAAGTTGGTAATATGTAAAAAAACTCTTAGAGAAGAAAACGTGATAATTCATGTGCAAGAACAGCTTTTGGAGCCTGTGTGTCCACATTCCTGGTTGTCCAGGGAGGGATGCAAAATGCTAAGTCTGCAAGGTAGATTGGTATCAGCTGCTTCTGTGAATTCCACCTTGTGGGATTGCTGGACACGCTCCTTCAGACCAGGATGAGAAGAAATACAAAGGTACTGTGTGTTAAAGCAGAGCATGGAGACACAGGCAGAGTGGGATATCAAGGAGCTCCCATTCTCATCCCAGGGGAAAGCTGTCAGTGTTCACAATAGGCCTGCTGCTTGTGAAGGTCCTGGGAGATATTGGGATGTCACTAACAGGATGAAGAAGTGCTCTTTCTCTCCCTGCTTTTGGAGTTTTCATTATTTCAGGATGGGTTTGTGAGTGTCTCACACAGTCACAGTGACTGCCTGGTCAGGTGAAATGTTTTTTAAATTAGATGTATCAAGTCTCTGATTTGCTATTTGCTTTGTGAGTTAATTGGAAGTGCATTTGCCAACTTCTGTGTACATGCAGTGGTCAGAGCATGCTGTTCAGAGCAGACCTGTGGAGCCAGTTTTGCTGCAGCATCAGTGAGCCACTCTTTCCCAGGCAGCAGCCCTGGCCCTCATGCCCAGCCCAGCTTGGGGCCCTCCTGATACCCTCACCCAGCTGATGGAGCGAGGAAACACTTGCCTTTTGGGGTGCATGGAATTGAATGTAAATCAAATCAAACACCTGGGGATGGCAATAGTATAAAATCAGGGGTGCAAAGTAATGACAGCAACTGATTTGTGAAAGTGTAGGGAAAAGGGAAGCTTGGAGGCTAACAGGAATTTACAGAAAGATCATTTTACTACCTGCCTTTGCTGTGGGACTCTAAGGAACATGAAGCTGAGGTTTTCATGTCACCTCTTAATGTCTGAACATTTCATACATTTTTCTCATGGAACTAAGTGCCTGGTACCTTAGGAAAGGACTGGGACCCACTGGGGAGGGCTGACAGGAAAAGATCCCTGACCTGAGGTGTGCTCTGCACTACAAAGCTGTGGGGAGCAGCTCTCCTGCCCTGAGTGCACAGGTGCTGTGTCCCATCTCCTCACACTAAATCTTGCTGTGTGGGGTCTCAGCTTGTTGTCACTGGAGGGAAAGCTACTCATGAAGAGAAAAATGTTCCTTTTCTAGTACTTTCCAGTGAAATAAAGCATGGATGTAAGACTCTAATTTAATGGCATATAATTGGAAATTTGCTGCTTTTCTTCTTCCAGAAGTCTATCTCAGAAGAGGAACTATGCCATCTTGCTAGACTGTAAAGTACTGCGCACAATAACGGCACTTAAATAGTAATTACTGCAGCTGGAGAGGGTGTGAGAGTGTGCAAGGAGCCCAGCTGATCTGATGTTTTAATGCTATTAATTGCATGGCCTTCTGTGAGAGAGGGAGGCCAAAATTTTGGTAATTGTTTTAGGTCAGTTTTAATCAACAGTTTTCACTAACATTCTTTAATGAGCGCTGTCAAAACGGTACCATGAATGTACGTGGAATTCTCTATGCATGCCACAACATTGCAAAATAAAGCTGCTAAATACTCTGGAAAAAAATATGCCATGGTCAGAGTTTGGCAGGATTTGAAATCTAGATAACTCATCCTTGGTGTTTGCTTGACAAAGATGGACCTTTCCCAGGGACTGTGAGTCAGATCAGCTCGGTGACCGATGCAGGGAGAGGGCGGGGGATTGCTCTGGGCTGCCCAGCTGGATGAAGCTGTGAGCCAGCTGGAGAGACTGGGCCTCTGTCTGGCCACGCTGGCAGCTGTGTCCAAAAGAAAGCAGTTTGTCCTCGTGCTTCTCTGCCAGCAGCAGGCTGTAGTAGCCACATCCTGTTTTCCATAGCAGCACTGTGATGCATTCTGATGCTTCTGGCCACCTCCACAGGGCCCATCAGTTGCTGACACAAGGTGGGAGGCAGTCTGTCTGGTGCTGTGTACCTGGTCAACACTGACACTTCCTTGTCTCAGCACCGAGCTGAACGCTGGCCTTAGCCCATTGGAGTCAGCCCTGGAAGGAGGGGAGCCAAACTCAAAACCTGTGAATGGAGCAAGCACTGGGTCTCAATCCCAAGGCCCACTTGAGCCCACACACATAGGAGATGAGGCTGTAAAACAGGAACAGTTCACACAGAACAGAAAAGACCAAATGCTGGTCTAGGCTTGACCTTCCCTGAGCATGAAAATATTGGGAACATTGCCAGTGGTTCCCCAGCAGGGTGTACCCTGTGGGAAGATTTGTCAGGAAGAAGACATTGCCAAACTTCTTAGCCCAACATGGAGCCCAGAAAAGGAAATATCAGCATGGGCACAGCATGTGTGATGCTACAGTGGTTTGCAGCAGGTTCAACCCACCCTACCCTAAACTGCTGGGTTTATCCATCACAGTTCAGTTCATGCAGTTTTCCAAGTCCAGTGCCACAAATTTTCCTAGTTCCTCCTCTTGTTGAATTTAAACATGATTCAATCACATTGATCCCCTGTCCCTGGCAGTGGTGTGTCTCAGCTCTCTGATGAGTCTTTTGGACTGTGACATGGAAAACCTTACTGCAAGCAGCTGTGAAGCAAAGACCTGTCGGTATCTTGAAGCACTTTCCTATGGATTAATGCTCCCTGAAACAGTTCCTCTGTGTGGGCTATTTCTGCCAGGTCTCTGTGGTGCTGGGACGGTCTGACAGGAAACTGCTAGAAAATGGGAAAGCAGCGAGGTCCCAGCGGTAGAAATGAGACAGCCGCTGCTTCTGTTGGGCAGACAGCTCGCTGAACATCTGCTCTGACAACCACCTGTAGGTCCACTGCACCTGGCTGTCGGTGAGCTCGGGGAGGAGGCTGCCCGCAGGCAGCCCAGCCCGGCGCAGCAGGTGGCCCAGCTCCTGCCTGAGGAAGCCAAACATCACCACGTAGTCGTACTGCACGAGGCAGGGCCGGCACAGGCTGACTAGTGGTTTCCACGCCGCGCTGCCCTTGTGCATTCCGCTGTCCAGGACTTCCTGGACAAAGCTGCTGAAGGATGGGTTGATGCCCATGCCTTGCAGGAACGTGGCAATCAGCCTGTGGAAAGGGTCCCTGACAAAGAGCACTTTGGTGTAAGACCCCAGCATGGCCTTTCTCTCTGTCTGGTTGAACTCGCTCAGCCGTGTCTCCTTAGCGTGCAGCCGGCGGTAGGGGAGCAGCACTGGCAGCGTCACGTTTTCCTCCTCTAGCTTCTCCAAAAGCTGATGCCATTCCTCCACCCCTGCTGATGGCACTTGGCAGTACAGGAGGTCCAGCTTGGTGTTCACCCTCAGGCTCGGGAGCAGGGAGGCTCTCTCATCCTGGCTGCTTGGCAGCGCGGTGACTTTGCCTGCTCGGCTGCAGAAAGCTCTCAGTCTCCTCTTCCTGAGCTGCTGGACGTGAAGGAAGGTGTCCAGTGTCAAAGTGAAGCCCTCCTCTGCCTTGGGGGCCAGGTCACCTGGGAAACAGCATTTGGAGATGGGGGAGAGGAAAGAACACAGTGCCCCGAGCACACAGTGCTGTTGCAGGCTGTTCTCCAGTTATTCCAGTGTGGAAAGGATTCAGTGTGGATTAAATGGGTAGGAGAGGGGAGACCAGCCCTGTCCGGCAAAGAGCTTGGCTTTGCTGGGAAATGGGTTTCTGTCCCCAAGAACATGTGAGATTATGGACACCCAGACTCCTCTTTCCCCAAATCACCATGCCTGAGGACTGATCTAAACCACAGATTTATTCTGCGGGCCCAGTTCTCCACTAAATCATACTTTTTGCTTTTAACTCCTTGCTTGTAGCTGAACATCACAGAGGTGAGTTTACCAGAGAGTCAAAAATATTTTGAGAGACCAGGCAGTAGTAAATTGGTTTGTAGCTACAAATACATGATGCAAACCCTTTTGCATCAGTTAATAGGTTAAGGTCAGCTACCAAGTATATCTGAGTAAGGGATTATTCTGAATGGCTTGGGGTGAACTAGGGACCCAAATGACATCATTTCTTTCATCACTCCCATGTGTAATTTTTTTTCTCTTGTAGATAAAAAGGTAAAAGCAAATAAAAGGCAAAAAGCAAAGAGAAGTGAGATGACAAGAAAGCAAATATAAAAGGCAAAAGCAAATACAAAGACTCTATGAGAGTGAGTTTAATTTGTCAAATTTCAGCTTTGCTTTTTTGTCTTCTTATTTTTGATGTGAAAAGGCCAGAGTGGGTTTGAATGTGCAAGATTAATGCCTGCCTTGTTAGTTTATTTTCTTTAGTAGCTGCACATCTGCCTCATCTGCTCAGTGCAGGCATCTGGCAGCCCTGGGGAGGCAGTTTGATAGTTTGTTCTAGGTCCTTGGGAAGTTAAATATTTGAGGAGGCTCTTGTGCAGAGCAGCACAGGTAAAAGCAGAGAAGCACAGTTAAAATTAGGCAAAGAATGTCAGGAACACAGTGATGCCTGAAGCTATCTTGAGCTAGTCTTTGACTCACCCAGCCCCAGAATGACAATGTCTGCAAAATCTAGTGATAACTTTGCCCTGGAATGATGGGAACTGGAGGGGAAGGATGCATTTTTTAGGCAAGAAATCCAATAATCACCAATGCCCCTGCTCCCTCCTGCCTTCCCAACGGCCTTTCACAACAAAATGAAAGTTTCCTAACAAAAGTTTTGGGAGTTACCTCCAGCAGCCTGACACCTGTTTTCCCCACCACACCTGAAATCAATGACCCCGCTAAGAACATAAAGCTGCGGGGCCGCACAGCAAGGGCGAGCCTCAAACACCATACCAAGGGTGTTTTCTATCCTGTAGACATTTGCCCGCCTAGACCCTCTGGAAGAAGCTCCAGGGCACTTCCCCCACGGCACAGAAAGGCTGCCGGACATGCAGAACGCGGCTGGCCAGGCCTTACCTCCGTGGCTGCGGGCCGGGCTCTGGAGCAGCAGCCTCCAGCCGAGGAAGGCGGCGATGGCCAGGGCGGCCGAGAGGCCGAGGCGGGGAAGGAAGCGCATTTCTGGGGTGTGCTGGGTGCCGAGCGCTGCTGAGCAGCTCGGGACCCGAGGGAAGGGTGCCGGGGAACCTCGTGTGTTTATTTAAACACACCCAGCCGGAGCTGGGTTAAAGTACTGTTTGGGCAGCCGCTCGGCTCGGCGCAGGGAAATGGCCTGAGGCGCAGCAGGTGCCGCCTGCCTGCGCTCACAGCGTGAGACTTTGAGGCAGAATCTGCCTTGATATTCAGGGTCTGTGCCATGGCAGCTGGCAGCGCTGTGAGGAACAGGCCCTGCATCCCCACTCTGTGCAGGCGAAGATGTCCCTGGTCCCCTGACACTGCCTGTTCTCCGCTGCTTTTGGCACCGAGGGAGGGAGGCGCTACTCGGGAACGGTGCTGCGGGGAGCAGCCGCGATTAGGACTGGGAACGGGGCTGAGCAAGCCACTGCTGGGCCACGGCTCCTGCCTCGGTGCTGCTGGGGCTCTTTTAAGCTAGCAGCTGTGGCAGGGCACAGCCAGCGTCATGTGGCAGGTCGACGATGAGCCACGGCCGGGAAGTGCTGAACTGTTTGCGTCCTTCTGCTGTTCACAGCGGGCAGTGCGGGGCCTCAGGTACAAAACAAAGGCGTGAGCTCCCAGGCCGGCAGCGAGAGGCGCTGCTCCTTTGGCCCAGGAGCCGCCCGTGGGATGGAAACCCACCTGCCAGGAGCTCTCGAGGGCCGTGCCACGGGCGGGTTTGCTCTCCTCCAAGGCTTTCCCAGCAGAGGGTGCTCTGTGTCCGACGAAGCCCTGCCCTGCCCGCCGCTGGGAGGGGGGCGAGGGACGCGGGCTCTGCCCGCCCGCCCCCGCTGCGGCTTCGTGGATCGGCTTCACGGCTGCCCTGGCCACATTTGTGCCTTTTAATGTCTTTCTACAGCCAGAAGGAGATGTTTCTTCCAGGTTGTGTGGCCAGACGCTGCTGCAGGTGTCCCTGCGACTAAATCTGGGAGAATCCCGGGAGAGCCAGAGCTGGGGATGCTCGGGGTGGGTGTGAACGGCCGTGATTTGCTCATACGTTTCGGCAGGGACTGTCCCGACCACAGCCCCAGCGAGCAGCTGCAATGGGTAGGGAGAAATGCAGCTGATTTTTATTTTACAGTCATAAAGTGAAAGCAAAGAGGCGGAAAGAAATAGTGGGAAACCCCCTTCTTTGCTTTGCGCTGCAAGGAAACTGAACTTCCCAAGTTACATCAGGGTTTCATCTCTCCTTGCTCTAACTTGTATCTGCCACTTAAATGGTGATTTTAAATTTTTTTTTTCCTTGCCCCCTGGGATTTCTTTTGATTTTTTTTTTTTTTTTTAAGTTTTCTCAAATGTCTGTAGACACTTACTGAAACTCACTGCTGGGTTTCCCCTGTTTGCCTTCCATTCACCACTTAGCAACAGCCAGCAAGGCTGAGACTGCAGTTCTTGTACTGAAAAGCTTCCTGCTGTATGCTTGTAGGGAGCCAGCAGCCTTTTTGGGCACAGAGGCTGAGTCAGGTGTGGAAATGCAGTTACATCCTACTATTTAAAATGAAATTGCACAAGGGAATTAGTTGGGGAATTCATGTGAAGCTTCCCGTAATTTAGGAAAACCCTCACTGCTATGAATGTGAGAAAGAGCCAATCTCTTTTTCTTTACACCAGCAGTAGGATTGCCTGAATAAGGATTTCCAGATTTTTTCCCACCAGTATCTTGAACAACATTGCCTTGGGCTCCCTTTTTCTCCTCACAGGACACAAACCCTTTGGAGATATAGGTTAATAAACATCCTCCTCTTCAGCCTTCCCACATTCCTCCCACTTCCAAATTTTGCAAAGTATTGTCTTGTGTGACCATGACCCGTGGGCACTGATGTGAGGGTTCCCCCCCTTGTTCCTCCTCATGCCTGCCTTGTGGGAATGTGAACTTTGCAAAGTGATGGCAAACACTGCCTCATTTGGCAAGGGATGTTTTTACACTGCGAGGAAAGGAAGAGCGGAGAGGAAACCTTCTTATCCCTCTTCTTGTTTGGAAACTTGCATATGACATCTGTGTTTTGCAAGCAAATTCGGGCCCATCTCTCAGCAGAAATGTGGGAGCAGTTGGAGAAGGAATAAAACTCCCAGCTCTCAGAGCATCATGTAACATGGAAATTCTCTGGTCTTTGGGAAGGATGGTCCTGAGTGCAGGGCTGCCAGGCTGCTGCTTGGGGATGCATTGCACTGAGTGGACAAGGATTCCTTGAAAGTAACCCAAAAAGTCAAGGGTGGGAGTGGGTATTTGTGAATAAATGGTTTTTTTCAAGTGGCCTCTTTTCCATCATATCTCTGGGTTCCCAGAGCTCCTCTCTGTGCCTGTGCTGAACCTTGGCTGCCCAGCTTGCTTTGAGGGTGGGGCACACACCCCATCACCCACCCACAGGGCTATCTTACTCCCAGGGATGAGGTTTAGCACTTCAGTGCATGAGCTGGAGCCCATGTGTAAGGATCAGCTCCTTCAGTCTTATGGCAATTTCCAAATTTGGCCAGTGCAGCAGCTTTCTGGTGGGATTTGGGATTTTCTTCACTCTGAATCCTGCCAGATGTGGGTGAGCCAATTTGCCCAGCACCCTGAGTCCATCTCCATCTCCTCCAGTGCTTGCATTCAGCGCTGCCACTGTTAGCAGTGGATTTGGAAGGTGGACATTTGTCCTTGTGCACTGGACAGGGAGCACCAGGCTGGCTTCGGGCAGGCAGGGAGAAGCCAAAGGCCGCAGGGACTGCCCCACGCAGCAGCATCCTGGGACTGAGCAGCACTGGACCAGAAATAGTTATGCAATGTGGAAAGGAAGGGAAAGCAAGTTCCCATTGCACCCAAGGAGTGGAGCAGGTAGGACAATGTTTGGAGTGGTTGTACAACTCTGGCGCTTCCTGTTTTCCTGTGGGCAGGAGCTGTGATTGTCACTTCTTATTCAGCTCCTCATCCTGGGAGGAAGACAGCATCGGGCTGTCCAGGGGCAGCAGGATGTTTATGTGGCAGGCTGAGTCAAGGTGCTGCTTTTAATACACCCCAGAGCAGAGTCATTGGGGGAAACGTATATTTTAGATTTCTTCTTTTTTTTTTGTTTTTTTTAAAGGCTCATGAACATCCAAAGTGCTTTGCAATTGCCATCAAGCTGTGTGGCCAAATGCCAGCTGAGTGTCATTGTTTTCTAAGGCTATTACACAAGGATTTTACAGGGTGCCATGAACTACTGGTAATTTAGGGAAGATTCATCTAATTAGTGATGCTGTATTGAGAGGCTTTGCTTAATTACTCCATAAGCTGTTAAACTTTGCATTGTCTCAGCCAGGCCCACGTCAACCAGAGCTCCTAACAGTGATGGGGAGAGGATGAGGCAGCCATGCAGCTTCTGCCATGTGCCCATCCAGAGAAGCTCTCTCTCCCTGCTTTATTAAGGACAAGGGCATTTCCCTGGAAGGAGGGAACAAGGCACTCAATATTTAAAAAAATATGGGGATGGCAGCCATGATCTCTCTGCAGTAGCAGATGGGAATCCCATGGGGAAAAGTAGCCTTTGTCTGGATCTATGTATGCAGGGGAAGAATGCTCATGGCACTAGTGGCCATCACATCCATCCCATCACCTGCCATGGGACCAGCAGCCATCCATCCCATTGCCTCCATCCCATCACCTGCCATGGGACCAGCAGCCACCCATCCCATTGCCTCCATCCCATCACCTGCCACGGGACCAGCAGCCATCTCCCCTGTCCCAGCATCTCCTCATGGAGCTTTGTGCTGCCACCTGAACAGCGCAGGATCTTTTATCACTGAGTGTTTCTCCAACCAGATTTCAGCCTTGCTTTGTGTTTCAAGCTCCTCCTGGCCTTCCTCTCTCTTTAGTGCTGCATGGAATAAACCCAAAGTGGTCCAAGACAAACCAGGCAGTGCCCATGCATCTGTGGTATTTTGGAAAATCTAGTCCTTCAGCTTCTCTTCCTCATTTGTTTCTTAATGTGAATTTTGTTTCATGGGGATAAAGCCTTTGCTCGGCCCCCAACTTCACAGAGGTGGGAGAGTTTTTACTTGGGTGGCCTCAGCCACATTTCTGGGGGCAGCACAGAGGAGATTGGGGTCTGAAACATCTCAAAATCTCCTGAAAAAGAGCTGGTGGTGGTGAAAAACAGGATGGTGGGAAGAAAACCTCTGTTGTAAAACATCACTCGCTGGCTGGAACCAGGCTTTGATCTCCTGCTGTGGCCCCTGATGGGAAGGGGAGGTGTGGGCTGCGAGGGGATGGGCAAAGGAAGAGGGGATCTCCTGGGATGTGGGTTTGTGTCTCCCATGTGTCCTCTTTTCCTGAGCCACAACTCTCTCACTGCAAAATGGCTTCCCCAGGCTTCACACCCTGCGCCTGCCCTGTATTTTGGGGGGAGATAAGCACTTCTGCTTTGTTTACAGCAGCATTTTCCCCTTTTTGTGTCATTTTCTGTGCTGCTGCCTGATCAGGTGAGGAAAGTTCTCACCCGTGTCTGTTGCTGGGGGAATGGATTCTCAGGCAGCTTTTGACCCAGGGACTGGCTTTTGCTGATGCTGCTGAAAGCTGAATTTGTCTGAGTGCACCCAGATATCTGCCCACAGTTCCTGGCCTCTCCCAAGGGAGTGCTGCCCCATGACACTGCAGGCTATCACGTTTTCTTGGTTGCTGGTTGTTTCCATTATTCATACAGCAAGTCTTTAAATATTCAGAGATCTCTTGACTGGTTTTTCAGTGACTTGTGGAGGAGGAGGTGGCAGCATGGCTCGCTGGGGCCACCTCCACACCTGGTTTAGTAGCATGCTATTTCTGATGAGCGATGTTTTCGGGAACTCTGGAGCCTACGGCCCTGACTCCAGACCAGAAGTTGCAGGGGGAAAAGGATTTAAGGTCTGTTTGTTTTACTTTTTTGTCCAGACAATAAGCCAGCAAATACTCCCAGATTGTTTATATTTGGATAAGGCCGCTCGTGTCCTGTGAAAGGAAAATGACACATCTACTACTTCTCCTGGGGAGAAATAGTGTGGGACAAATGGACTCCTGGTGTGGCTGCCAGAAGCCTCTTGATGCCACTTCTGGGATGTGTGGGATGGCACTGGCACCGTGATCCAGATGGGGAGAGCATGGCAGGGGCACAAATGCCTGTTTTTTCTCTGGGGGTGGCATTAGTTTGGGGCCAGATGCACAAAAGGGCAGAGCTTGGTCCCCAGTACCAGCCCCATGTTGCTGTCTCCTTCTCTCCCACTGGGATGTGGGGCTGTAGACACTGGCAGGTAGCCTCATCAGACTTCCCATCCAACAAGTTGTTTTTGGAGTCTGTGGGATGTGCACCACAAACTGAAATTCTGCTTTCCTGTTTTTCCCAGAAACTCAGCCCCTCCTGGCCTGGCACTGCATGGGGGAGAGACACCAGGCATCCAGGTTTGGCTGCAGGGCTTTGGGCTGGCTCTGCTCAGCTCCCAGCACCCCTAACCAGGACATCAGGTGCCTGACCCCCCCCAGGACACCCAGCTGGTTGTGCCTGTGTCCCCCCATCTGTTCTGGCTCTCTCACAGCTTCCTGCAAGGAATGGGATTTAGCAGCTGCAAACAGGACTGACAGCAACTCCCAGACAGAGCCAGTGAGGATCAGGGTGCAGCCCTATCCTGGGACTGGCAGAATCCCCTGCCTCACCTTGAGCCTTGTCTGAGAACAAGTGAGCACAGGATTCATTTGGGGTACACCACACACAGCGTCCCCCTTGTCCTGAGGTCGGGTCTTACGGATTTTGGAGCCTCTTGCCATTGTCCAGCTGCAAGGAGCTGAGGGATGCTCTGCCCTCATCTCCTCTATTCCAACCCTCTCCTGCAAACCAAATGCATACCTGAGGTGTTTTCACAGGAGCTGAGCAGCCCATCATGGCAAATCACAACGTGAAGGTTCCAAAAACTACCCCATAACAGTTTTCTCGGGTTTTTTAAATTTCTTAAACCACTCCCTTGCAGAAAACATCACCTGCTTGTCCCATAGGGAGAGGTCAGGCAGCAGGAAAAATAAGTGAACTCAAGGCACTATGGCCCTGCAACAGGTCAGGTCAGGGAAGAGGAATATTCTTGGCTCACAGAGCCTTGGCAGCTCCTGGGGTGGCTCTGCTGGCTTCACCCTGGGGCAGGTGCTGTGAGAAAGTGCCAGGAACTCACAGCTCCACTGCAGTCTGTAACTCCAGCTGGGTCCACCACCCCCTTTCTTGATGTCAAAATTGGTCACAATTTTTTTTTTTATTTCCTTAGGGTTATATTTTACCTAAAATTGAAGAAAAGAGAAACTTTTCTTCCTATTTTTTCCCCAGAACTTCTTGAAGAAGTAAGAGGAGAAGTGACTTTTCTCCTTCATTCAAAGTTGGTAAATGCAGCCAAAACTTGTCTTCTCCTCATGCAGTTATTTTACTTCCAATCTTGCCTGTCTGTAAATTGGGCATTTCTGCATTAATTTTCATTCTGTGGAAAGAGCCAGTCCCCAGCCTCTCCTCTCTGATGTTTGTCTCCCCATACATGCTGAGGTTCATTTGATTTAAAGATTTCCAAACAGGCTGGAGACAAGAGAAGCAGCTTTTTGTCACCTGCAGCACCATGTTTCTGCAGAACAAAAACATGATGTAATGAATGAAAAGGCCTGGAAACACTGAAAAACCACTCAAGAAGAAAAAAATTGCAAATGAGCAAATTGTCATCATTTCACACACAGCCACAATTAAAGAAGCAGCAGATCTGGGGGGTTTGGTCTGAAAAAGCCCAAAGGATTTCAGCTCCACTTCCTTGTCCAAGGCTTAAAATGCAGCAGCTGTTAAAAGTCATGCTCTGGTGCTCCACCTGCCCTGAGTGCTGAATTCAAAAGCAGGCAATGAAACCCTGAGCTGACAGACCAGGAAAGCCATGAAATGGAGGACCAGGGATCTCTGTGCCTGAAGGAAGGACCCAGGAGGGGTGAACACCTCTTTTACCCCAGCAGCCTTCTGACTCTACGAGCCTTCATCTTCCCCTACACCTATTTCCTGGGAATGCAAGGTGTGGGAGCAAATTGCATTTTGGGAGCCCTTTGGGAACAGATTTCAGATGCACCATTGCTAACTCTTACCCAAGACCTGGCAGCAGGTTTTGCCTTTGGGAGCTTCTGACCTCAGCTGGTTGTTGCACCTTGGTTGTTGCACCTTGGTTGAGCCTCCTCTGCTCATTCTCCTGATGAAGATGAAGAAGGAGACAAAGATGAATGATGGAGAGGTGGCTCCCTTGTGTAAAACACCCCTCAGGCAGGCATCCACCACTTGCTTCAGCCTCTGAGGGAGAGCAAGCCAGCAGGGAAGAGGTGGGAATGTTCTGTAGAATCCATGCCATGTGGATGTGACCCTTAGGGACATGGCTTAGTGGTGGCCTTGGCAGTGGCAGATTAATTGTTGGACTCAGTGATCTTAGAGGTCTTTTTCAACATAGATGATTCAGGGGATCAGTGTGGGAGTGGTGCTCCAGCCCACAGAGTTTAACTGGAGCAGAACACTGAAATGCCCCTGAGACCTGGCTCTTGGGTACTCCTGAGGCTTTTTTTGGAGTCTTGGCTGGTGGTTTGGTGTTGCTCCAGCACATTCCCACTCTCTTACTGCATCTCCAGCAGCCCCTTTGCAGAAGACCATGCTGGTGTCCCTGGAGAGCTGCCAGTGCCAGCTGCCTCTATAAATACCCCTGGTATAAATTCAGAGCTCTGTCCCTGGCAGGCTCAGTCCTGCCTCTGATCACAGCATTATAGGGTGCTGGGCTGGAAACTCACAGGCTGCAGAGCCCTGACACAAGAGAAACAGCTCTTAATGCCTTGTTAGAAAGCTTACATTTCCCTTTTCCATTAATTAATAAAAGTGATGCAGTAGTGGTTCTCTGCTGCTTCAACATTTCCATTCCCTTGGTCTTATATAAGTCAAATATTTCAACTTTTGTACCAGGACAAATCATTTTTAGAAAGCCAACTAAGCCTGTGTACATGCCAAAGTGCTGCAGCTCCATGGCAATGAGCCTGGGAGCTGGGCTGAGATGTCCATGTGTGGGTCAGACCTGTGGTTGCACTTTCCCTGTTTCATGGAGGAGTCAGCATGAAGCTTCCCATGGTTGCAGAACACATCTCAGGCAGCTCTTGCCCCCTGCCCCAGGCAATAGCAGCAGTGCTATTTCTCAGGCTGACCTAAAGGGACATTTCTTTACTGGGCTCTCCTTGCCCAGACTGATTTTCTGAATCTTTTCAGATTTTACATGGTGAGATCCTCTGGGAAGATCCCCATGAGATCCAAACCCCTGGGAGGAGGAGGGAAGCCTCTCTGGCCTTTGCTTCTCTGACAGCTCCTGCAACATTAAAGGGTGTCTTGGGGATGGGCTGCAGCCAGAGCTGCTTTCAGTCCTGACAGCAGCCACATTTTTGACATCCACTGCCCCACTGAGAATCAAGATTTATTCTTAAAAGGAAAAAAACCACGCACTTTTCTTCTTTGCAAGGAAAACTCTCACTCCCTTTTGCTCTCTTGCCAACAGGAACGGCTTGCTGGGGGCTGAGGGAAACTTCTGCTCAGCACCAGGCAGATGCATGAATTCCTTTCCATGTTCCTCTTGGCACATCTCCTTTTAGCACTTGAGGACTTCTTCCCTGTTCACAGAGAAAAGCAGGCAAGGAGAAAATCAGAGCAGGTGGGCAGCAGAGCCCTTGACAGTGCTCTTGCTTTCCTAGTGACCCTGGTGGCTTTGGAGAAAGTTTTTAGTGTGTGAGTATCCCCCCAGGACAGACACAGCTGAGAAGAGCGATGCCTTTGCATTAGAGGAGAGCGGCAATTATTGGAATTCGGGCTCGAAACAGCCTGTCCTGACCCCTCCAAGGAGGGATGGGGAGCAGCCCCTGGGGTCAGGTCCACGCGTGCTGCTCCTCCCTGCCGCTCCAGGGGCTGCTGGGGAGCGTGGGTGTGCTGGGGAATGTGGGAGCTGCGGCATGGGGGAGTGGGAAGGGTGGGAGGAATGACTGTTCCGTGCTTATATTTATCTCCCGGTGGATGACCAGGCTCACAAAGCAGGATACGCCTCCCCGGAGCCCGGCAAACTGACAAAAATCTACCTGGGAAGGACGCAAACCCAACCTTCCCCCCCACTAAAAATATGCAGGCAAATAGAGATTTTCCAAAACAGAGTTCCGGAATGCTAAACTTGGTGGTGATTCATGGAAGGACGGGGGCACAGCTGCTTTATTTTTTTTTCCCCTAAAGGCAGAAACAATGTAAATGCCGAATGTTATCCGAGCCGCTCCCTCGGCTGGGCTGCTGTGCTTTGAAGCGCCCATCCACAGCCCGGTAGGCACCGGCTTCCCAAGAAGGCAAAATTCCTGCCGCAAAAACAGGAATCCCTTATCGGGCAGCAGGAAATCCTATTTTTACATGAAGTTCAGAATAAAAATGAAAGGGAAATATATGCTCTGTGGGTATGCAGGCTAAAATTAGACCTGGAGCTTCTGCTCTGATGGCTGGCTCCTGCCACTGCCTGGATTGAGAGTCTGATGGTGTCTGGTGGTGATCAAGAAGGATCCTTCTGTCCCTGGCTGCTCTCAGTGGGATCTGCTCTGCTGTGGGGCTTTTCTCCTCTCAGTGAGCTCTGTGAGTGTGGCTTAAATGAATCACTCACCTTGGATCAGTGCTGTGGCCAAGGCCTGTGCCGTGGGCAAGTGGGAAGAGCTTCCTTTGCCTCTTCTTCATGTGGCTCCTTAACGTTTCTGAGCCAAATCCTTTAGTTTGTGACTGCCCTGTCAGCTTCACTGCCCTGTGCCCAGCCCAGGCCTTTCTCTGACCAAAATTTCTGCATCCAGGTGGTACCACAAGATGTACTGATGCATCACGAGGCTCTGTCTTGACCGAGTTTCCAGCTTTGGGTCTGCTCCTCCAGAGGGGATGAACTGGCACATCTGGTCTGGATTTGAGCATTGCTTTACAAAGTTCTTTGGGATGTGTAGTAATGAAACAAACCCTAAGCCACAATCCCCAAACCTCTTCCTTTCCTGCAGCCCAACACTGAAGAGTGACTGCCAAAAACAGCACTGTGGCTGTGTGTTTTCATTACCACTGTGATTTGTACAACAAATGCAGCCCATTCGCAGCCGCGCTTTTGTTCTTCGACATCTCAGCCCTTTGCCAGCTGAAGCCACGCTCAGGGCTTTCCTCTGGGCTGCACCAGCTTCACCAGCTCTGTGGCACAGGGTCTGTGTGAGACAAATTTTGTGAGACAAATCCCACAGGGTCTGCGAAGGTGGCCCTGATGGCACTTGGTCAGCATTTCTGTAAGGCAGCTCATTTCAGAATTTCCCGTGTTGGACGTCAGACCAAAAGGCTTTTTACTTGGCTTCCAAAGAGCAATTAAAGTGGATCCAGAAAAGTCACTGGGTAAAATGCATCATGAGCTGCAGACCTCTTGGCTGGCCACACTGACCTTTTATGTATGTGTGTGTGTATATATACATATACATTTTTATATATATATATATATAGGTGTGTGTGTGTGTTCAAATATATATGTGTGTGTCCCGTCTGCTTTTTTTTCCTGCAGCAAAGGTTCACTCTGAGCCTTTGGCTGCAAAATATATTGTTAAAGGTTGTTTGCTTGGAATAGGTGTTTGAGGGCATCTTCAATCTCCTTCAGGAAAGTAAATCCCAGTAAATATTGAGCAGAGCAGCCTGAGTTAGCCAGACAGCTGCAGGTGCTTTAGCAGGGTCTTGGCTTCTCAGGTGCATAGGAGTTTGAGAGCAGAATTTCTTTCACCTGTGCTGGTCTCCTCCTCATTACTGAAATTACAGGAGGCTTTGAAAGGGTGAATAGAGAATGGTGGTGCTGGGTTGCTGCTGAGAGCCAAGCTGTCTAGGAGGAGCAGCCCCTGGAGAACAGGTAGGAAAATTGGGGAAGAAGGAGGGTGAATGAAGAGAAAGCATTTGGTGATGGTTTTGGATACTCAGGAGTATCCAGGGCTAGAGGGAGCTGCCTGGGTTGTCTCAGCTGTGGTGTCATTTTTAGAAGATGGCTTTTTGGTTCTGGGAGAAGGTCGAGTTGCAGCATTCACCACTGCTCCTGTTTGGGGCTGGACTGGACAGCTGCATGTCTTGAAATTTAATGTTGCAGCATTGTTTGCTTTTCTTCTCATGTGCTGAGAGGGCTTTATGTGGAGAGCCCTTCTCAGCCTTGCCAGCTAATGTGGGCAAACATTAAATTGTTAAATGTTTTGGGCAGCCCTGTGTGTGAATGAATACATGAGGCTTGCATGCAGTGGGAAGTGAATGTCTGAAAGGCCCCCAGAAATGCAGGTCTGGGATCTCTGCTCCGTTGTGTAAGTGCTGTTTAACATTTCTGCTGTTTACTGTAAGGTGAAGTGGTGAAATTTGGCTTAAAGGAGAAGTGATGTGAAATGGTGCCCAGTCTGATTTGGAAGAAAACAGTGGCTGCTCTGCCTCTGCAGGGTGTAATCTAGTTTGAACTTCACCATGTGCAATTACCTTGCTTATTCTTAAAAGGTTTTGTGCTGTATAATATCACCTTGCTGTTTTGCCCCTTCACAATCACTGTAAAAACTGCCCAGGCTGCTCCTGTTCTGGAGAAGGCTGGGGGGGCTCTAGCCTGGCCCTTGTCCTTCCTGGAGTTAGGGACTACATAGCAGAGGAAAAATATAGCATTTGAAGTGATTTTTATTCCATTTTCTGCAGTGCACTGTATTTTCTGTTCCTCTTTCAATGAGAGGTGATGCTGGGGATTAAATGTTAAAATCCTGTGTGTACTGTGGTGCTCCTAGGGGATATCTTGTATCCATATTTGAATGCTTTTTCTCTTCTCTCTGAAAAAGAGAGGCATGTAGAGCCAGTGAAAATAAAGGTATCTGTGAACACCTTTGGGTTGGGATGGGGAGGGGGATGTGTGTGAGTCCTCTGCCAAAACCCCTTGGATGAGAGGCTTCCTGAGTAAGGACAGCACCTACCAGGAAGGGGTAAAAGAAAGGTATTCCTTTATTTGATACAGTCTGTTTGTCCCAGATATTGAACTTATGGTCTGACCCCAGAAATTGGGAACAGCAGGTCCAGGAGGTGCCCTGAGGTGAGGAAAGGAGTGAGCTTCCCCTGGAGGCCTCCAGGACCCCTGGGCTGCTGCCAGCACGAGGTGTCAGGAGAGCTTGCTGGGGACTTTGGGGTTCCAGGTGCAGACCTGTGTCCGAGGTACCCGAGGTGACACAGGGCAGGCTGGCCCTAAGCAGAACGAGCTGCCCTTCTGGTCACTCTCCTCAGGCAGGCACAGGTGCCCAGAGGTGACAGGGGTCATGCCAGCACAGTGAGAGGGGTAAATGCAGAGCTTGTGTCCCTGAAGATTTTGGTTTGGTTTTTTTTTTTGCCTGTGACAGAAACCATGAGTGTTGCCAGAGTGCAAAATGCAGAACTTGAGAGGTGAGAGTGCAGGGCAGGACTCAAGGTGGGCTCCAAGGCTGGTCCATCATCCCTGAGGCAGGGAAGAACTCCATGTGCTTCTCTCACCTGCTGTCTCAGCTGGTGCACTGGAGTTTCTTGAACCTGGTCCCCATTTCACATTCAGCAAAAAAGAACAAATTTTGCAACAGTACATGTTTGAAGGGCGGGGGAACTGTCAGTCCTTCCTTTCTGAGATGTTTTGAGAGTCAAATTTTTGTCAGAGAGAAAAAAAAACCCAACCCAAGACTCAAAACAGGAAACTCTTATCAGCTTGCCAGGAAGCTCTATTGCTTTGTGGAAGTGTTACCCTACGGTCATTGCTACTTTCAGTAGCTGTTTGTGAGTAATTTATGGCTTTGAGATGGGCGTCAATCTTCCATGCAAGCAGGGGAGAGGCCCTAAGGCTGGAAGGAGTAGTGGTAGGAATAGAGGGTGGAGGGGAAATACCAAGGAACAGGATTTGTATTATCTCACTACATATATTTACAACGATAAGATTTTCATTGTCTTCAATGGTAAATTATGATCCTGTTTTTGTTCTGTATTTGGATCAGGAAAAAGCAAAACCCGTGTCTTCAAAAAATGCTCAGGCTTGGTGTTCAGTGCCTGTTATTCAGCAGAAGTAATCGAGGGACTTGGGATAATACGTAACTTCTTGGCAGGGGAATTTCTAAATTATTGCCTTATGGAGTTCTCTGTGCTTGAATTCTCCATGTGTGCAGGTGTCTTTGTGTATATCATATAAAAATTTATCTAAAACCTATTAAAACCTGTCAGAGGGGGTTGTTTGGTTCTCTTCTGTGTCCCAGTTTTGGTGTGCTCATCTCCAGCACAGAGCACTTGTTTGTGTCCAGAATAATTTCTTTGAAAGCAGTGTTCCTGCAAAGTGTCTTTGGATTTAAAAATAAAGAAAACGGTGTTAGGCAATGTATCTGAAAGCTCTGTGTGTATGCAGAGAGATCAGGAGCTCCTATCCCAAACCTGCCAGGTAGCAGTATTGAACAGTTCTGGCTCCTGGCCCGGTGTTTATTTTTGTTTTGCCTCTTTGTGCCCTGGTGTGTCTATTCTAGTGCATAATGGATTGCTGTAACTCCTGGAGGCACCCAACACAATGGGGATCTTTCCACCAGAGGCATTTTTTATCCCCAAGCCAAGCTGTATGGAGCAGGCATGATGTGGAGAAGGAAGTGCAATGCTGCTGCCAGGTTATCATGTTTGTCACATTGACTGCTGGCTAAAGTGCTTGTTTATCTCTTAGTTTATGCTGGCAAATCTCTTTTGCTTAAAATAAGCATTAAACTTTTGTCTGGAAAGCTGGGCTTCTGGGCCATGAAGAGAAAAGATGATTTCTGAGTGCATAACCCATGACCAGATTCTTATAGGCATTTTGGCAGCAGGCCTGTGCAGAGGAGCTGGGATATGTCCTGGGTACGTTCACTGTGCACCACCAGTGATGCAGAGCTCATTTCCATGGGCTCTGGCCTTGAATTTAGAAACACGTCATGGTGTGACCAGGCTTTGGGAATATGGGGATGATGCTGTTTTGGGGGCAGCAATGTATTTCTTGGCATGTCTTGAGCTGCCTTGTGGCTGGAGGAGTCCCTCCAACATCAGGGAGGTGAATCATCTCCATGCTTCCATCTCATCACTTTGAAACCTGGCTGTGCCCGTTGGCTTTTGAGCTGACATCCCTCTCTTAAACAGATCATTTAAATACAATCATTCACCCTTTTTGTTTTTTTTTTCTCCCTGCAATTTTTAAATGATGTTGTTAAACACAGAGCACTTTGTGTCCCGCTCTTCTGGGAAATGGGGTTGTTCCATGATGGCTTGAAGTCTTTGGCCAAGCATTGTTGATACACAAAAGTACAACATCCTGACTACAGCGGTGCGTGAACCCATTTTTCTCCTTTAATATGCACTTATCTTTATAATAGGGCATTGGAAAACATTCCTCTGAAACCCAGTAACCAGTGGCCTTTCTTACTCATTGGACAACATTCAGTGTTTGCACTAGCACTTCATTAGGAAATAGATAGCTATTTGCTGGGGCTGTAAAAAATCACTTTTCCTCTCCTTGTACCTTATCTCCTCTTCCTGGACAAAAGTCAAGAGCCTCTTTCCCCTCGCACCCCTCCCTCTTGGGTATACAATTGAATACAAATGATCCAAGGAGTATGATATGCCAGGTATTTTGCACACTCATCTCTGGGGAGCTGATAACAGCAGCTCATCTCTCTGGAAACCTCTTGGCTGCTCACTCCTGCTGGAGTCAGCAGCTTCTTGCAGGGCCAGGAGGTACTCACCTCCCTCATCCTTCCAGCCAAGGACTTTGGAGCAGGCAATGAGTTGTAGCTGATGCCTTGAGGTGCCCCAAGAATAATTAATGCTGTAAGAATAATTAATGCTGTAAGCTCACTGGCACATTTGGTGGCAGAATTGCAAACCTCCAACCAGCGTGGTAGGGTCCTTGAAAGACATTTCCTTAGCTAGAGGGGGGAAAATGAGCTGCTTCCAACCAGCTCTGGAAATGGTGGGAAGCCAGGTAGGAAGATGGTCTGAACTTCCTCTTTTCCCAGGGGGTCTCCCAGCGGCCCAGGTGAGTTTGGCAGCCTTTCCATCACAGTTCTGACATTCCCATGGCAGTGAGAAGCTGGCTGAGTAAATTCCCTGTGGGAACAAGGGAGAGGGCTGGAGCGGCGTGTGCCTCTCGGGCTGTAACGATGGCCCACGGCTCCCGGCAGCACTGCACCAGCTTTTGTTCTCCTCTGTCCTCCTGAAAGGAAGTGGTGAAAGGCAGCCAGGCTGCCTTTATTTCTGTGAAATGGAGTGAAAGGAGTGAGGCGACCCATCGGAAGCAGATCATTAGGAATATTGGTGACCTTACGTGATCTGCCCAGGGCTGTGAGAGGAGCAGGCGGGAAGGACCTCGTGTCCTTGTTTGTCACGTTCACAGTTTATCATCCCTGCTCTTGCCTCCAAGGAGGCATCCATGTTTCTCCCTTCTCCAGAAGGGTTGGACAGGCCCTCCACAGAGGCACAGCCAGATTTCAGCAAGCTCTAGTTGCCCTTGCGTGCCCTGGCTGTACAGACACGGCACCTTGGCCAACTTCTAGCAGGTTTCCCATGTTTTCCAGTCCCACCTCTCAACCCTTGGGACCCTCTTTGCACCTTTGTCAGCTTCTGTTGAGGGCTGTGCTGGGGAGTCACCTCTTGCTGGGACCTTGCATGGACAGGCTTTTTTGAGAACAAGCAACAGCACTCTTGCCTGTCTAGCAAGGCTTTTGGGATGTCATCACAAGCACTTTTCTTCCCCCATCCCACGGTGCAGGCAGGATGAAGATTTGTACTTCCTCAAACCCCATGTAGGAGAGGAAGGACAGAGTGGCCTTGAGAACCAGAATGTCTGAGGAAAGCCACAACCAAAGCCCAAAACTGCTCCTTCCAGGTTCTCGAGAGAGATGGGAAACTCTGCCCCTGGGTCTGTACTGAAATACCAAGCCCAAGATGATGTTGTGCTTCTGGGGTTTGACTCAGCTGTGTAGAGGATGGAGGGGGAGGAAAAAGCTGTTCAAGCATAAGCTTTGCCACTTCATAGGCAGCATGTGGTCTCTCTTCTGTGCTGTTCTGCTGAAGGGCTGTATTTGAAGCTTGGCAGCTCCCTCGCAGATATGGGGAACAGAGGCTGGGAAATACTGCAGGGAAAGGGCTGGAGCAATGCAACCAGCAGAGCTTAAAGGAAACTCTTGCTGCCATACCTCAGTGCCTTATCAGTCTCCATTCCTATGACGTGTTTACAGGGGGGAAGACCCCAAACCCCTGCCAAAAGCCCAGCACCAGGAAGGTCCCATGGTTGCACAGACAGCTGTGGCACTGTCAGATCCATGGACCGTGGTCTGGTTGCTGTGGGCCTGGGTGTTGGAGGTGTTCAGTCCCTTGTGTTGCCCAGCATTGCTGCACCTGATGGCTGCAGCTGGTAAGGCAGAGCACTTGTCTAGAGAGCTGATTGCTGGGTATGCCATGTACTGCCTGCCTTAAAAACCAGGTCCCAATGTGTCATCACTACTTTGAACCACATGGGTTTTTTGATTAATGCTTTTTGATTAAAACATGTGAGACTTGGGGTTGACATTCACTGCTTGCATGACCTTTTTTTTTAAAGATCTCTGGTCCTTGCAGAGATGCAAGACTTATCTGGGAAGTAAAACTTCTTCCCTGATTGTTCTCCCAGTCACTGGATTTTCTATTGCCCCTGAGCAGCCTATAAAGCTCTAGACTAGCATTAATTGGCAACCAGTAGATCACCTCCTTTCCCTTTCCAAGGCTGCTTAATTTCAGGAGGAAAAGTGAAGCCTTGCTCAGCTGAGCAGGAAGAGGAGCTTTAGGTGTGCTTTGCTATCTTATGTTGGTGGCTGCTGGTGGGAGCTGGAAAAAATGCCACCAGTTCTTTTTATAGTTTAGTTTGAAAGCTGTATTTCTTGGCAGAGAAGATGATTGGTCTGTTTTTATTCCTTTGGCATGATGAGTCATCAAAGATGATATTAATTAGAGAACTAATCTCCCTTGGTGGCAAATGGTGCAAGTTCTCTAGTTTGCCAAGGGTTTGTTCTATGCTAGAACTGGATTGAGGGGTGCTAGTTAGTTGGTATGGAAGCTTACACTGCTTATCACCTTTCTGTGCATGCAGAAGAATTGAAATTCCCAACTGGGCAGATGAAGGAACTCTACTGAGGGACTAGATACTGAAATTCTAACTGGGGAACAATTCTGCTTCTGAAAACTTAACTGTGAGCTGCCAGCTTGGACTGTGGCTACACTGCAGTTCTGATACAACTGGAGATGCCTGTGCTGTGGGATGTGGAAACTTTAAAGATGGTAGGATGCAGGGCATCCCTTCTAGTCCGTTGTGAATGGCTTAAATGTGGTGGGCAGACAGGCAGCAAACTCCTCCGTTTTTAGTGGAAGTGGAAACTTCTTTGGTGGAAGTGGAAACTCTGCCTTGAAAACTGATGGTTGAAGGAGGTCAGAAAATGGCCAGAGATCTTTCCCTGGGAGCTGTGCTTCCTACTGGCCTCTGCACTGCCATCACCTTATAAGGAGCTCCTGTGAGCCTCATCTTGCTGATAAACGTGCAGGGAGCAGGATGAGAGCTGTTCAGAGAGCAGCAGCTGGCATTTGCCTGCAGGGAACTCGCGAGGCGTAAGGAGAGGAATTCCACACGAACGCTGCCCTTGATTTGCACAACGGCCCAGGCCAGGAGGGCGATCCAGCCCCACCCAAGGCCTATAAATCTCTCCCAGTTCACATCTTGTGCAGGCACTAACGAGGCCTCGCTGACAGCTGTTTACAGCGCACGTCAGCAGCTGGAGGGGAGCCCAGTTCCAACCCAGCAACTCGTGCGGTGTTTGACCGCGAGGGCTCGGCGGAACGGGCACGCCGTGGAGGACGTGTGCTGTGCTCGGCAGGGATTTCTCTCCCTTCAGGCACCCAGGGATTGTTTCCAAGGCCTGCTTTAAATACTGGATTTGTTACTCTATCAGCAGTGCCTAGAGGAGCTGGAAAGCTGCGCAGGGATTGACTTGCCTGCACTAGCCTTGAACTTCTTCGCGTGTTGAGATTCCTAAGCCTTGTTTTTCCCCCACTCTTGGACAGACTAGGAAGAGGAGGGAAAGGCTCATAAGCACAAGGAAGGAAAGGGAAAGAGCAGAAAATAATAGATGCTATGCTATGTTATGAAAACTCCACAAAAATAACTTGGATGTTACCAGTCAAGGTGCTCCTCTGGAGTAATTCAGTGCTGTTCTCCACGAGTGTTCCTACCCATGCATCAGGCTTTGAAGGACTTGAGGAATTCTGCATCTAGGAAGGGCTTAAATAGTCTGTTGTGTCCCCCGATTTACCGAAGCCTGAATGTGGAGCCACAGCTTCTCTCCATAATAAATATGAGATAAACAATAGCAGAGGTGGAAACTATCAATGGTGTAAGAGGTGTAGCATGATCTGAGATGATCTTCTAGAGGAGCTTCCGTGGTTCCAGCTGTGCTTGTAGGAACACTGTCCCTCTCTGTAAGGTCAAACAACCCATAACTTTTGTCCATATGACAGCAGCCTTTGGTTAGTGAGCAAAGGATTAAGGGGAGCAACTTAAAAGAACAGTTACCAGACTTAAATCTGAATTTCATTGTTGTATGAAGTTTGTGTTGGAACTTAACGTGATGGAAAAACTGATTCTGACCTTTTCTGTTTGATTAAAAATCTCTCTGAACTTCAGCATGCTGGCTAAATTCTAGATCCCAGAAGTAATTGCCTTTTGCTAAGCTACTCACCTCCTGTGAAACCTTATTCAGGGAACTTAGTGTAATTATTAGCCTTCCCTTCAAATAAATGGTTGTATAGCACTGTTGATCTAATCTGCCTGTCATGTTCCACAGTAGAGAGAATTTAATTTTCAAAAAACTCATATATTAGCCCATGAAGCATGTAGGTACAGATGTTTCTGCTCTAGATCCTTCCCAGAGAGAAGGCCAAATGCAGTTCCTACTTAGAGGGGTAAAAAAAAAAAAAAAGGCCTTTTTGTTCTTCTGACTTGTGAAAGCTCTTCTGTGTGAGGATGGGTAGAGAAGGACATGAGAGGATCAGAGAAGTGAGTGGTAGTGGTATGTTCACATGATAAAATCCCCCACCCACTGACAGCAAATGAATTGGTTCCTCTGTATAACCTCCTGGGGAAATCTTGTTAGGTAATTGAGAAGTGCTCTGGGAAAAAGGAAGCACTGTTGGACACAGATAACTGCCTCTGGAGTGTGGCTCTGTGAGCTGGCAGGAACATGCATGGCTGGAGGCCTGCCTGCAGTGCCTGGAGTCCTGGTGGGCTTGGGAAATCACATCCTCCCACAGATGTGGGAAACAATACAGGTGGCTGGGATTGCCCAGGGAGTCCTAACTCGGAAGGGAAAAGGAAAAAAAGGGGGTGTGTGCATTTGTAGCTGCTATCTGGGAAAGGGATGGAGAAATACAAGCACCTTCTCGTGGCCATAGTGGAGATACAGGATTCCCTGTATTTCTATATAGAGAACAGGGTGTTTAAGGTTTGATGTGGGTCTTTGGTGTTTTAGTGGGATCTTGTTTGATTGTTGTTTTATTTTAAATTTCCTGAAGAGCCTAGCAAAGGTGAAATGTGCTGGATGAAGTTATCTGGCTAAAGAGGACTGTTCATATTCTCTCTGGGAACACAGCCCCCCTGCAGCAGGGTCCCTGGTGCAATCCTATTAAGTAATGGTGTTTGTCAGTGCAGTGCTGGTGTTTTTTCCTCTCTCCCCACCACGAGTGGGGAAGCTGTGCTCTGGCAGTGCCAGGTGGTTCCTGAGGGGTGTTGAAATCAAACCCCTCTGCACTTGACCTGTGTGGGCAGAGAGAGGCAGGGTTGATTCACAGTGCTCTGCTCAGCCTCAGCTGGAGTCCAATGGATGCAAATTCCTCAGGAAGACCTGGGCAGCCTGAGCAGATGTGTCCTGTGATGACAGTTAAACTAGGGGTTACTGGGTAGCTGAACTGGAATGATACAGTTTGCTGCCTTTTCCTTCAATTTGCATTTATTGCTTTTGCTCTCCACCCTATGATTTCCTCTCACCCCTCTCATCGTGTACAGATGCTAAATGGAAACTCTGCCAACTACTACAGCTCATACCCTCTCTCCAGATGCTTCCCCAGGACTATCCCAACTGCTCTCCCTGTCTTACACCATGCCTCTCACTGTCCCACTCTGGGGATAGCTATCACTATCATGAACATCTACAGAAAAGAAAGAATAAAGACAGAAATAGAATTAGTCAGTAAGATTTAAGACTGAGGCTTTCTGCATCCATTCCAGATCTTGATAAATTCACAGGACTCTCATCTGTGACTGGCAGGAAGGAACTCCTTCAATATATTTTTTTTTCTACTGAAATGTGGTGGTTACCTCTCCCCTATATTGAACAAGGTGAATCACAGGTACAATTCCTCTTGCTTTGGCAAGTGTGGAGGTTATGATTAGACTGCCAAGAGAGAAAGATGTTGCAGATGTCAACCAGTCATTCAGCAGTGCACACCCGAGTCCATCTGGGCTGATCTGTACATGCACCTTTGGGAATGTGCACAAGCATAGTCTCCTCCCTTTGTTGCACTTACAAAAAAGCTTTTTTTTTTTCTTTTCTTTTCAGCTGCATTTCATTTTGCTGTATAAAGAAGTAGACAGATCTGGCCTTTCTTTTTTAATAATGTCTTAGGACCAGGGTACAAAAAAGGTTAATGCATTAATTTTTAAGACAAGTGATAAATGTACTGCAATAAGCACATCCTACATACACAGAATATATTTCTCTATATAATATGAACACAAGAGATATAAAATAAGTTATACTTATCTTGGTTTTTCATCACAGTAGGAGCTCAGCTTATATAAAGTGACAACAGGATTGGAACAACACGCTGCTCCAAAGCAACAACAAAAACCAGAAGAGTGCGCGCGCACGTGTGTGCTTAGGCAGTGAAACGGGAAATGGGGGGATTTCTGCTAAAGTCAGGTCTTAAAAACAAATGTTTCAGAGAGCATGAAAGAAGTGGGGAAGGTCTCTTGGCTCAGGGTAGAAGTTCTGGAGGGGATCAAGTGTGTGGTGAGGAGAGTGTGTGAAGGCTGACATCTCGGCTAGGATTGTGGAGGCACAGAGCAGAGCAAGCTCTGCCCAGTGCCCCGGTGTGTTCTGCCCCTGTGAGGGATCCAGTGTGGGGTTTGTGTCTGTACAGTGAGGATGGGGCCTGGTGGCTTTCACTGTGCACGATGAGAGCAAACACGTATCACTTCACAGGAATCACAGACACCACCGCTGTTCAAAGAGCAAACACGACCCACTGGCTGTGAAATGATGGGTGAGCCTGGAAGCAGTGCTCCTCCCTCCCAACCCACCTGATGTCCACCTCTAGGGCCCCCTCCCTCTTCTTCCCTTGGAGTGTGGTTCTCTTGGCTGGGCATGCAGAACAAATCTCCCCTGGGGACTCAATGGGAGGTAGTGATGATTGGGAACTCTGAGTGCCTGCCCCACAGTGAACAATGAGGAACTCCAGCTGCCCAGTTCAGAGCTCTTTCAGATTTTATTGATGTGTTTTTCTTTAAGGACAGGGGAACGTTTGTAAAACTTGCATCTTAACGGTGAATGAAGGTTCCTAAAGTTCTTAACTCTGGGGTTCAGTATCTAGTATTTTAGTGTGGGCTTATGTTAATTAGGAAATGCTCTTTATTTTGGCCAATAGCTTGAAGACCTTGTGGTTTCTCTTAGTCTCCTGAATTTTGCAAGACCCATTAAAAGGCAGAAGGTGCAGCCAAAGCTCAGGAGTGATACTGGCAGTTAGCAGATTTCTATTAGTGCCTATTCCACTCTCCAAAAATGCAGCCCTGTTCAGGTTTTCTTCTACTCTCGCTTAACAGTCCCCTAGTTTGCAACATCCTTTCTTTACCTTCATATTTACAGACTACACATTAGAAAGCAGGGACAGTACACTGGAAGAGTTAATTGCATATCATGAAGGATTGGGCTTTTTTGTTCTGCTTTAGATTTTGTTCTTCATACAGCAAAGTAGGTACAAATCCAAAAGTGATCTCACATCTAAAGGTATAATTTAAGTAAACATGTTGTTCTATATCTTTCATTTTCCCCTTCCCTTTCCCTCTCCCCTGTAACCTTCCTTTCACTCTGTTATTTTCCTTTTGGACGGAGGGAGGAGATGGGAAGGGAGCTCGTTTGGCAGCTCATGACCCTCCAACTTGACTTTAATGAGATGATTCGCCAAGGCAAACTCCTCATCATCCAGCATGCCATCTTTGTCGATGTCAGCCAGTTTCCAGATCTTGCCCAGCACGGTGTTGGGCAGCTTAGACCTTACCATTTCTTTCTTGGCGTTGGCACCAGTTATTTTGCCGTCGACAGGCGAGAGCGTGTAGAAGATCTCGTCGTACATGGGCTTGTCCCTGGCCACCACCCACTCAGCGTCGTCGATCCCCTCGCCGGCGCCTTCTCCGTAGCCGTGGCCGAAGGGGCCGTGCAAGGTGCCCTCGAAGGCGCCTCCCTTCACCATCTGGGTTGGCCGCTGGGACTCTTCCTGGCGGACCAGCACCATCAGCTGGGCGATGTCGTTGGCCAGCATGTCTTCCACGGTCTCCAGCAGCTTGCTCTTCAGAGGCTGGAACTTGCTAAAATCCTGGGCTTGCAATTGATCCTTAAAAACGGGACAACACAGCAAGAGGTGAGCGACGTGGCCGTGTGTGGTGGAGCAATGGTGTACAGTGCAATGCCTGCCCGCTGCTAGGCTCACAATCCCTGCTACTGCAGAGGAGTGGGGAGTTTAGCATTCCTTCCTCTGACTGCCCTGCTTTCAGCACGGGATGGAGTCTCCCTGGCTGGCCTTGCTCTTACTTTAATCCTCTCCTAAGTCCTACACAAAATGACCAAATAGTTCAGGGCCAACTGGTTGTGTGCTCTTGCTACGTCCTGCAGCCAGTGCTCTATGTTCCCTCCCCCTTCTGCGCTCTGGGAAGGGGATGCCACCTGGCAAAAGACCACTGTACTCATCACCATGCAGTGCATCTTTCAGATGCCATCAGTGGTGAGCATGTCTTTATGAAATCTGAGCATGGCTCAGGTTCTGTAATTTCACAGCTAAGCAAAAAGGGCATTGAGTAGGGCCTGCAGAAAGACCTACAGCTTTATCTTTCACCCTCTACTCATTAAATTCACACTGTTCACTCCAACTGGATTCATAAAGGTTGTTTTTTTAACACATTTTAACAAGCAGTGAAGGAGATCTCCTACTGGATACACCCCACAGATAACATTCCCAACAATTTAGGGAAAAAATATTTAAAAAAATAGGCAAATGCTGTTTTTCATAGGTAACTAGTAGCAACCTCAAGAGCTAGAACTCAGAACAGGTTTTTGCTTGGACTGAAGCCACACAGCAATGCTGCAGTGTCCAGCATTGCTTGAATGTACAACACAAGGCTCTGATCCAAGGTCCTTTGAAGTTTTTCACTTGTGTGAACACTGGGCCAGGTCTCTGGTCTGCAGAACAAAAAGCCTGCTTCTCTGCTTAAAATGGAAAAGGGGCTTTAAGTTTTCACACCTTCCTTTTTCTCCTTCTAGAAACAAAGAGTTAAGTAGAAGACAAATATAGCTCTTGAGCAATGTGGCATATGTAGCCTTTTCAGGACACAGCTTTCCTTTTATTATAAATTGCTTAGGCCTGAAAAATCTGCAATTGGAACCTGGAATTAAAAATAAAGAAAAACAGAGGAATCATTTGCTCTAAAGTGCTATTCAGGCAAAGATGTGAGAAATAAATGTGAAGCTGTAATGCCTCACATGAGCTCAATGTGTAAGAAGTGCTCATGCCCAAATATAGCCTGCACATATTTTAAGACACATTTCAACATAAGAGCAGGCTTTTCCCACAGGTAGCAACAATCAGTGTTTGCATGGCTCTGTTGTATTCCCTGCAGTTACTCTAATGCTCTTTCCCTGATGTTTGCCAGGATGCCACGGCTTACCTGCATCTTTCTCAGATTAGGGAAATCTCCTGGTGAGATCTGATGCTCCCGTTCAATCCGGGCATAAATATCTCCCAAGTTGTTAACAAGCTCCTTCTTTTTATTGTCTTTCCCAAACATTGAGGGCATTTCCTTCTTTAGGGAACTGATGATGTAGGCATGGACCTGAAGGGAATTAAATTACATGGAATGAAGGCAAATGTTAAATAGCACATCAGAAAATTCTGCTCAGCGGAGTGTCTGTGCCCAGGACTTGCCTCCATCTTATCCCACCCCAAAGAGCAAGCTCAGCTCCTCAGCTTGCCTGGACCTATGGATTGTTATTCCAGTGCTCAATGCTCAGCTCTGTGCTAAGACAAGGAAAAAACAAGGTGTAGCCCTGAGCATACATGCAGTGACATCCATTTGCACCTTCTGGAGGGAGTGGTGGGGTTTTTTTTCTTCCACTGGGCATGGCCTTCAAGAGAATAGTCCCTTCCCAGTCCAAACATACAGGTTCAGTGTTTTAGTATGACTACTAGTCCTTAACTTATGCAATATTGTGGCTTTTTTTTTTTTTAATGGTGAACCAAGCATTTTTTCTTGAAATGAAGGCCCTTGCACTGAAAGTTTTCGAAGGATCTTTTGATCTCTTTTCTCAATTGATGTGGGTTTTTTCTTGTATTTTTAGGGGCTTCTTTCAGTTTATTTCAAATACTCAGGGATACTACAGGCTTATTTATCATTTGTGTGAGTCTCCACCTCCTGTGCATCCATCTTAGTCAGGTATCTATCTCTCTTGGCTAAGAAAGTTTTAAGCAAAAGACCAAGAGCTTATCAATTCCCTTGGTGTATGATTCTGATATACTGAATTGATCCTAATTCTCAAGTTGCTACCACAGAGCAACTGCTTTCCAGATCCCTTCAAGTGCTACCTGCTTTGATCTGTAGTTCCCTTCCTCACTCTGGCCCGCCATGACTGACACACCAAACAAAGGAGTTGTTTTCTTCCCATATTGGCAAAGGGCTCATATGCTGGGCCTGAGTTAAATGGGATGGAAAAAAGAGTAGGATCCACCAGCTCTGCAAGCTGAACTGGCTAAAACCACTTCTCCATAGGCTGCCTGCTGCAGACAGCCCAAACCCAATGCTTGGGGCTTCTCTGCCAACCCCTACCTTGGCCAGGCGCGCTCGCTTGATGAGATCATTCAGCTTCCTGAGGGCTGCATTGCGGGGCAGGCTCTGGATGTCCCTGAACAGGTCCTGCTCCTCTGCCTCAAACAGCTTGCGGTTGTCGGGGATGAGCAGGGGGTGGGACCAGAAGGAGCCGATGTAGACTCTGATGACCTCGGGAGTGTTGACGATCTTCCCCAGGGACCACATGAGGGCACCGTACACCCGCATCAGCTGCTGAGTCTCTATCTGGTCGGCCTTGTTGAGAACAACTCTCATCTTGTCCTCGTGGTTCTTCAGGGCCTTGATGACCTCAGAGAATTCATCAGAGATGTCCAGCTTGTGAGCATCAAAGAGGAGAATGATGCGGTCGACCCGCTCTGCGAACCACTCCAGTACAGCGGCAAAGTCATAACCTGCAAGGGGGAGAGCAAGAGCAGAGATGCAGCAAACGTGGGAGCTGAGAGCCTCCCTACTGTACTCAAACTGCATCTGCACCTAACTGAGGGTAAGCTTGCAAGGAAGTGGCTTTCCCAGTAGAGCAGGTAGCTTGCTAAGGAGATGAGGCACTGTCCATACAGTTAAGGACAGGTCTTGTCCTCTCCACATTAAGAGATCACCCGAACTTGTGCTCCAGATCTTCATTCAAATGCACATGAAGGAGCAACTGCTGTATTCAAACACTTACTGCAGAAGTCTCCTATGTGGCAACAAGAGAGGTCTAATTTGTGAATGACTGGCCATCAGCATAGCCTACACAGAAAGCTGGGTCATTGCAGTACTTGTATCCAGACTGGTTTGAGATGCCTATCTCCACTGCCTAATGAATCTCAAGCCTTGTTTGTGCAAGACTAACTTTATGCCATCCAATTCAAAACCCAGCATGCAAATAACCTTCCCTAGCAGAGTAACCATCCTGTCATACCTGCTGCATGTGCACAAAGCCAAATGATTTGTGCTCACTTAGCCAAGAGCCTGATGCTCAGCAGACAGCATTGCTGTGAACACCAGAGGCAGGCACAGGCCAGGAACAGGGGGTTCAAATTTCACATGCCTCAGGACTAAACATAATGGATTCAGTGTCAGACTGGGTCCACCTCTAAGCAGTACAGGGCATGATAAATAGTGTGTGGAGAACTCCCTAAAACAATAGTAATGACACAAACAAAATTACCTTCTTTCCTAGCTCTGTGGTGGTTTTTTGTTGTGCTTTAAAGTCTTGGTGAGAGACTGGTTGGTTCTGTCCCCCTGCTCTGTCAGGCTCTCCTATGCTGTGCAACATTTGGGGTTATCTGAGTCACCAGAGTGCTGCACTTTGTTAAGGGAAATCAGGATAGAGCAAATGCTATTTGCATTCAATTCCTTTAATACACTATTTTAATCTTGGCTTTCATGAATAAATACATGATAATTAGTTTGGTGCTTTTTCCTTCTGCTCCCCTTTCTTTTCTTCCTTTTTTCCTTCTGTCCCCTCTAAAACCTAGAGGGCAACTAGTGCATCCCAATAATTAGACTGGAACTACAGAAGGGAGGATAGCTATGCTCTGATCTTGCTTTTTCATGCTGGCCTTTTCTTCCATATGACTAAGCAAACTGGAGTGAAATCCTGGCTCTCATGTCAGGAGTAAAGCCTGTGTGAACTTTCTCTTCAGCTGGATAAATTGATATGAACTTTTTGCCACTGAGAACTTTTATAAAACTTCAAAGTCTTGTTCCTAGGCAGTGTTCTGCTTTGGTCAATTACAGTGTGCTCCTTACAGGAAAAGGGGGTGGGCAGAGTGTGGGCATGTGAGATGTGTGTTCTTGGAAGTGGACACTTTGCCCTGCTCTCTTCTGTGGGATCTACAGAAATCTCAAATGAAAGACACATCTTTGTCCCACCAGTGTCCTTCTGCTCACTGGGACACGAGTGTCTCCTCTCACAAGAGCAATGCTGGGCCCTGGCTCTTTGCTCAGCTCTGTTTGATACTGAGAACTTCAGAGAATTCAGAATCAGTATTAGCTTTGACAAAGACCTGCTGAGCATTCAATATGTTACACTGATAGCTGCATGTCTTGCTCAGTCCGTGTGTCTGACCTCAAACACAGTCACAAGTCAGTTTTTTAAAACTGAAATAAACTTGATCCTGCTCGCTTTCAGATGTTAACAGCCTTTTTTAACCTTAGGTGCTAACCTCAGCTTTTTAAGCTCAGCTGTTCTGGCTGCAGGGAGCTCTGCTCCACTGCTCTAATGGTGCAAAGATCAGTGTGCTGACTCCTTCCTAACCCGTGCTGGGAGCAGTGGCAGCAGGACAAAGTCGATGCTGATAGCTCACTTCACTCGGCCTGGTTCAGGCTGTCAGCTGTCCCTCTGCAAGCTGATCAAAGAGTGTGCAAACAGGGACCTTCCATGCCCCCAAACTTTACCAAACAGAGGATATACAGACTTTATGTTCGCTTCTGCCAGGGCTGGGAGTCATCTGGCATGGCAGGACAGTTTATTCTTCATACGCAGAGCTACACAGCTTGCTTTTTCATCATGGAAGCAGTGAGTCAGGGTGACTTTATTTGGAGATGTTTGTGCATTTAACCTTGTAAAATCTCATGGACTGGGATGTTTTCTTGTCAAGCTGCCATATGTTTGAATTGTACCATAACTACTTCGTCCAGTCTTTTTCTTGGGAGAATCAGATGGAAAACAGTCATGGTCTCTAGGCTACCCTTGTAATGCTACAGTGATGTCCTGTCACAGATCATGTGGATGGTTTCCCTCTGACTGTAGAGGAACAGTCACTGTTACACTCTCTGTTGTGTTAATAGGAGCTGGGATGAGTTAGGGAAAGTGTCTGCACCTGACAATAAGTCCACCTTGCAGGGATTTAGCAGAAGTGGGAACTGATTATTTAAAAGAAGGGAAGTACAGAAAAAATGTGTAATTGTAGTTTTGATATTAACTGAGGACTTGGGAGATTGACCTTAGCCTGGGTTTCAAGGTTTGTCCAAAAGCTCTCATGATTTTTATCCTGTATCAAGCCTGCATCCACAGTGGCACTTAGAAGGTATCTATTTACTGAGCCTCTCTTTCCTATTAACAAAAATAAATGTTGCTCTACCTAGCAAGAAAAGGAAATTAATATCTGCTCAGACCCTTTGTGTATTCCCAGCTGCTACAGTAACATACAATGAGTTCCTGAATGTCCCTCTGGACTTCATTAAATGTCCAGATTGATTAGCAGACTTTCTTTCCTAGCTTCTTTGATGGCTCAGAAATATTCTCCTGACAGCTGTCCTGCATATCTCTATTAAAGAGAGAACAAAGCCCTGGAGAGTAACACTTGCTGTTGACTGCTCTGAAACATCACCATGGACTCGTTTACATCCCTTGCTGGGACAAAAGCCCAACCCACAGCCTCCCCTTGTATGTCCCTCTGGCTCCGGGGAACCTCTCCTGTTGGTGCCCAGCTGAGCAAGGAACAAGTCTGGTGTGTGCAGTGCTACTGACCACAGCTGCATTCCTCTGTGTGGGGGTACCTGGCAGGAAAAATGAGCTCTAAGTGTAGGTATTGTGTTCTTAGGTGATGGAGGGAAAGAGGAAAAATTATCCTGAGTGCTGTCAAGTTCCTTAACAAACAGCATGACGTGGGACAGAGCTCTGTTTACAACTATCTACCTCAGAGTCACTGACTGTGGTGGTGTTTTCTCACACAGTGCCTAGAGAATTGCTACAGATGTGATTCATGGGGTTGACTTTGTAGTCTTGCTTTTAGTGTATAATAGATTGTCACTAAAGCATTTGGATGCAGGATGGCAGTGTAAATGGCTAAGGGCAAGCTATTAATAAAGGTGTTTAAAAAGAAGGTCTTAGATTAATATTTTAACATTGAGTTTAATATTTTAACATTGAGTTTGGAGCTTTCATTTTTGGAGGGCTCTTCAATGCCACAGAGAACTCAGGGCATTTTGCCTGGCTCTAGCCAGAGCTGGAGGTGTTCAAAACCTGACAACATGAGGCTCATTTTGTAACTAAACTTAATCATTATAGCCTCACTTTACTTTCTTCAATCCTGCCCCTTTTTCATTTCCCAGATGCACTGGGCCTGCCTCTTTCTTCTGGCAGTTTATTACTGTGTGAGCTTAGACCAAGAACTGATCTTCACCAGCAGTCAAATTAGGAGTTTTCCTGGTGTCCCTTGCACATTCCACTGCAAATGCATTATGTCTCCCTGTGCCCCCCTGTGTTGTAGGGTGTTGCTAAGGCCTCTCACAAAGCAGGCAGGCACTATCTCAGCTTTGGCAGTGTTTCAGGGGTGGGTGATGCTGTCCATGGAACTCAGCATGGTTTTATTGTGAACTTACAGGGTGGCTGGGAAGCCATCTGCTTGCCAAAGCTGTATTAATGCAAAACCATTATTACAGGGATGTTCAGACAGAACTGTAAAGGGAAGAATTTGCTGTTCAGTAATTCCTGTCTCTTGTGCTTGCATCCCTGTTGAAAAATATGCTGCATATTTAAACATTCTCTAACATCACTGATGCAGCTTCTTTCACAACCTCCAGATAAGGTGAACGTGAAGAGAAAATGAATCCAAATCATACGGCAGTAGGAGGACAAGATGAACATGATAACAATTTTATTCCATCAGATTTTTTTTTTTTCCATGGGACAGGTTTCTTTCTGACAGCATGAAAAGGACTCAACAGACTTAACACAAAGCTGACAAGTCAGCAGGACTGTCAGCGGGTTCAGCCTGCAGAGAAAATTATATTCTTGCAGACACCTTGCCACCTAGACTCCATAAGGCAGGCTGGCCTAATGAATTCTTGTCTGTGCAGCACTGGAATACCTGGCACCATGCATTGCACCAGGATCTGGCAGGATTATGCAATTACATTCTGTCAAGTCAGATCAGGCATGATACAGTCTTTATGCTGACTGTGAGAAGAAGGATGATACCTGACCCAGCACAAAATCTGCCTGGCTAAAAGATTCTAAAGCCAATTTCAACCAGCAAGGAGTGGGCATGCACTGGTTCAGCATTTCTCACCATGTAGCTACACTGGTTGTTGGTTTAGGTTTGTTTAATTTGTGCAATTTTTTTTTTTTTTTTTTACAGGTAGCAAGCATAGTAGTGATTTCCTGTATTGTGGAACCATAGCCATAGGTCCTGTGGTAGTGGAGTTCAGGTGGGGTTGAATGGAAACAGTGAGATCAAGAAGTGCAGAAAACCCCAAAGCTTATGCTCTGCACCAGATATTTCACAGCTTGCTGTTAATACTGCTGTAAACTGTGCTGCTGCTTTTAGCAATTTACTTCTTTCCTGCTGAATTTCAGTCACTGAGAGCTTCATTCTCATCTTTCTAAAGCTGGTGTTATCTAGAGATGAAAGATTTACCAGATTGTGCCACTCTATAAGGCAGAGTTTTATGGCAGTGTCCCTATTTGTCAAGTGGGAGAGTGGCTCTGATTGTCTGAGAACAGCATCCCAAGATGACACTCTGAACACTGACTGCCTAGAGAGGGAACAGCTCTGGGGAGATGAAATTAAAAGAATGCTGATTCCAGGGAGCTTATAACTTAAAAGTTTGTAATTGAGTAAGAGAGCTTTGAGGCTTAGTCTAACTGGTCACAGCGATGTCCTCCCTGAAAGCCCTTCAGAGTCCAGGGAAGAAGACTTGTGTCATTGCAAAACAAGCAGGCAGCCCACACTGGAGGGGGAGAATGTACCAGGAGGGGCAGGTGTTACCCAAATGTGACAGATGGCTGTGAGCGAAGGAGAAGGAAGGTCACACGATGGTCAGAGGAAGAAAATGAGGGGAGGGAGGGGGAAGTTACACATCCCTGTGAGGACACACCAAGTGAGTGGGAAGCTGGGCTGGGTGGCAGTTGTGGTGTCCTAGAGAGAGAAGGGTGCTGGGTAAGAGTATCAGAGAGGAAATAGCTTGGACTGGGTGGAAGAACAGTGATTTGATCAAGTTTCTCTCAAGGTGAGGGGCTGGTGGTGCCAGCAAGGAGAGGAGAGAAGGGATGATGAAAAGCAAGGGCTGGGTACTGGATACACCTCACTGCAGCTCATCCTAAAACACCTTTGTAAAAAGCTGCCATGCTCCTCTCTGGAAGTGGCTGCCTCCCAAGGGAATATAAAGAGATTCCTGTAATGCATATCTGTGGGTGTGTTGGGAAGTACACAGAAAGCCTTTGGGATGAAAAGATTTCTTTGAATGTCACATGCCCTAATTTCTAGAGCAGGCCCCAGCTTGCCAATCACTTCTGCCTGTGCCTATACTCAAAGAAATAATCTGTCCTGGAGCTGCTGATTCAGAGCACTGGGAGCTACATCCTCCTGCCAGTGCTCCACATTTCCTCCTCTTCCATACCAGGAACTCATGGAAACATTAAATACGTTTTGGAGGCTTTAAGGTTTCCAAAGCAAAGGAAAAAGACTCAAAGCACAGCAGGTCTCTGTTCTCAGCTAGCAACAATGCTAACATTAACATTAACCAGTACCTGGAGTGTCAGACTGTGTGACCTTTTGCTTTCATGTTGTTTACTGCAGGGGCTTCGGGGTGGGGAAGAGACTGGGAGCCTGATGGGGCTCTGGCTTCATGTCACTGGAAAGTCAATGAAACCTCACTAGGCACATTCAAATCAGGTGGAGCAGAACTGAGGAGAGCATTGTCCAGAGCTCCTGTTTAGCTCCTGTGTACACACAGCCAGAACTTGTCCCATCTACAAGTTTTTATCTTCGCCATTTGTGACAGATGGGCCTGAGCGTTACCTGGTACTTGGGCCAATTCTAAAAACAGTTTCTAGACAGGTTTTGAGACCTCAGAAGGCACCTAAATACAGGCCAAGTTTTCCAAAGAAGTCAGTGCATAGCAGCATTGATGTGTAGCTTGGATTCCAGGGAACATTTTCTTTTACTATAGCATCCAAACACAAACTGAATTCTCCTGTATTCATACTTTAAATTTCAGGAGAAATCATGTTTGAAAAGCTGGCCTGAAATGGCCACCAGTGACTGGCAGCTCCCAGGGACCAGGAAACACATTCCTTCTCCATTGTTACTCAGGATGCTGAAAGAATGCGTGATGGGCATAAATAATGCAAATTGATGAGATGCTGATGGCGTGACCATCTTCCCTCTATGCAATAGAGTATTTCTGGAGTGCACAGTGCACAACAAATGGACAAGCTGCACAGCTGTTCTAAAACTCGGACTTGTTTAGTAACACAAATGAAATGCTTGCTGTATGTTAACAGGAATAGAAAAAAACACAGCCCTTTCCATATGTGCAGCCATTTAATCTTGTTCTTTGGTGCTGCTTTTTTATTTTTTTCTCTTTCAGTTCTGGAACTGCAAAATATATCAGTATTTCCAACCCTAATAATGGGGACAGTTCCTCTCCCCCCCCCCAGTACCAAACAAAATATTGGTTTGCCTTTCTCAAACCCCAGATATAATCTTGACCTTCTGTTTGCATACTGCTTTCAGATCACAAGAATTAGGCCCATGGCTTCATGTATTTCTAGAACTAAAAATGAGAACTGTGCAGATTTTCTGCTCATTTCTGTGTTGTTTTTTAAGAGGAAGTGCAGAACAGTGTGCCTGTAAGGGCTGGGTATTTCAGTGGAACAGTATGTGTTAAGTGAGACTGTGATAAAATCAGGCAGGTTGGCAGAGCAGCTGTAATGGAGGTGAACTGGAAAGTCAAAACTAAGCAGTGCACTTTCACCCTTTCAGGCAGAGTGAAATACAGAATATAAGCAAACATCACCAGTGGGGAGTATTATAACAAATATTTGAAATGCCTCCCTTTTAGAGGCTTTCAGGGTGGATGCCTTTAGTTTGTATCATGCTGTTGCTAGCACACGTGACAAAGCTCCTCAGAAAAAATATTTTTTGTTGCCATTGTACCCTAAACAGCATTGCATGAAGTGGGAGAACATCAATTCCCTTGGTGTTTGCCTTTCCCTTCCAAGCATGGCTATTTGAGACACAGCCAGGCTGAGAGCTCTGCACTGCCCAAGACTGTTGCTATTCCCATTTTTCCTCTTGCTGTCAGACTGGTGAGTGATTAAGTGTCCCTGGTGCTGAAGCTGCTGGTCATTTGGGAATTCTGCTTTCCCAGGAGAAGGGTGAGGCCGGTGGGTAGGGTTTTTTCCCTTGGTTATGGGATGTTTAGGCTGCACTGAAGCCAGCAGAATAGAACTGAGTGGAAGGCTGGGAATATACTGGAATAGTGTGTACTGGAAAGCAAGCCGATGAGGAATGACACTGCCAGCCCTTACCTCCTGGCTAGGACCTTGTGGTCACTGCTAACACAGGAAAGGGAGAAGGCAGCATACAGAGAGTGAACATGAAGTAAGGGTTCAGGATACATCCAGGAAGTACTACCCGAAAAGAGGGACCAAACACAGCTTGGCCAAGGTACCACTGAACTTGGCAGACATGGATCTGCTCAGCTCAGGGCAGATGTAGGCTGAGACAGATGGGCAGCAGAGCGTGCAAGGCTCAGCCCCCAGGGATGGCACTGCCACTGAAGTGCAGTTCTTGTTGCCAGGTGGCTCCATTAGCAGGGCAGACTCACAGGGTGATGAATTATGAGGAAGTCCTGACTCCTGTCCTGGCTCTGCATGACCTGATCTGTGGTCCTCCTCTCTGTCCTCATTTATTTCAGTCATCCCCTCCTCATTTTCCCTCCCAGCAGGCTGGCCTGAGCTCATTATGTGACACCAGAACAGTGCTTTGGCATTTGTATCATTATCAAATTGTCAAAGCAGACAAGACTGTACTGCTTTGCTCCAAACACCTCCCCCATGAGCATCTCTGCAACCTCATGCTCCCCTAGAAACAATAAATAACAAAAAGGACACAGAGCAAGGGGCAAGGCAATGCAATCATTAGTTCTTTAAATGTGGACATAAATGCCTCAGTCTGTAAAAAAGATCAGAAGAGAAATGGCTGCCTTCCAGGCAAGGATGATACAGAAGCAGTGAAGGACAGGATGCTCTGGGCCAGGACATCCTGGAAACATTTCCCACAAAGCCTGTAAATGACACCTGTGCATCCCAGGGAGTCTGGCTACCACACCTGTGACACTGTGGGTGCCCACCACAAAGCAGTGCATGAATCAGGAGCACAGTAGGTCAAACCAGTGCAGGCAGCTCCTTGGCTACATTTGTTATGAGGGCCTGAGAGCAGCAGCAGCTGCTGTGTCAGTGCTGGTGATGTCCCTGCATGTCAAAGGGATGTGCACTTCAGCTATGACAGACTGCATCACCCTCAATTGCTTAACAGCCTAAACCTGCAGCTCTGCTACTGGGAAACTTCCTGGGCTGCTCTGTGGGGGAAGGGGGCTCTTTATGGTCATGCAGTCCTGGGAGAGAGCCAGTGCAGAGCTTTGTTTTCTGGGATTATACAGCGTTCCTTGCAGCAAAGCTGGGTAGCCATTTGCAAAGCCCTGCTGCTGGCTGTAGGAGGCTGAGTGCTGCTAGCACTAACACCAGCACCCTGTGCTCGTGCACACACTGGCTGTGAGGGGACTGTCACATCTGTCACCTTTAACAGCAACAAGGCAGAGAATTTAATTCAGAGTTGAGTTCAGGCAAGTGAAATGCTTCCAAACCTGGACTTGGCCCCTGCATCAATCCTTTAAACCCTGTTTCTTTGCTCTTTGAAACATGGATTCAGTAACAGGAACGGCCACTGCTTTGAAATTCAGGGGTATAAGGTGGCTCTCATGGATTACTAAACTTTGACAGCCTGGTATTCTGCTAAGCTGACACTGTATAGATTAACTAATGCTCCTGACGTCTAATGGGGAGGGAGATGGACTTGTCATGTTCCCACTGAGAGGAATTTCCTATTTTTAGAATTGCTGCTGGTTCTCATGGGATGGATAGGCTGGGAAAGCCTGCCACATCTTTTACATCTTTACTTTCTCCCTCAAATTTATGACAGAATGCTGCTCACTATCTACTCTCTTCCCTGACACTGCATCCCAGGTACCCCAGTCTGAGGGTCTTAGAACCTACTTACTTAGAGAACTAGCACTGGAGGTAAGAAAAGCATTCCTGTTCCAAGCAGTTAAGAAACTTCAAAGTCTCTTGGAAAACTTCTGTAAGACTCCCTCAGGTATTGCTTCATTCCCAAGTGAAATCTGAGCAGGCTGGGACGGTATAGAAGGAGCAGAAGAATTTTGTTGTGTCAGCATTTTTTAGCCCTCTCTTGTTTTCTGCCTAGACCATGTTACTGCTCCATCTGCCTCCAAAACCAACTTGCTCATGAGGTCAGCTTGGCTTGTAAGCTTGGTGGCAAAGGTGTCAGCCTCACCACTTTTTCCTATTCCTCTTCCATGGGAGCTGGGAGGTGACTACTCTCTTTAAAACACCTCAAGATAAGCTCAAGCCTATGCCTGGCTGCAGCTCTTCCTAAACACCTCAGCACTCTTTTGACTCTTCTGCTCCCTGGAACAGAAATTACTGGAGTTGTCCCAGCCTCAACAAAGCCATATTGACCTAAACCAGGTGAAGATCTTGTCCTGTATCTATTGCAAGGTCATCTGACCTGGCCCACATGACCCCTTCCAGTCTGACCCAGATGTAAATGGTGACAAAGCGAGGTCCCACCTACACTGTACTTTTAACTGTTGTGATGAGAGCAGTGACAGCCCCTCCTTGTCTGGCTGGAGATACAGAGAGCAAATTCCTGGGATGGCAGGATGATCAGGAGATGGCTGATCCATCTGGAGCTGCCTCCTGGCAAACGGGTTGAATGACCACACACTGTAGTCACAGGGCCAATGTGCCAATTTTCTGCCCTAAGTGCACTTAATTGCACTGGGGGCAGAGAAGCTGTCCAGGAAGAACCTGTTCCACATGCTGAGACAGGCCTCCAGCTCTGCAAACATGTACAACAGGCAAAAATGTACCGAACTGGGACTCCCCTTTAGCCTCCTCAGCTGTTTCCAAATGTTTGCAGAGGCATTATTGGCTTGGGTTAAAGTACACCAGTGACTTTTGTAACAGTGCACAGCTGTGTTATAAGCATGTTCTGGCATTGCTGGCATTTATTAGAGTAGCTGCAAAGAATTGTTTAGGTTAGAAAAGATCTTAAAGATCATTGAATTTAACTGTAAACCCAGTACTGGCCTCAGCCCATTGATCTGTCCCATGCATTCAGATCCCTCTACAGATTCCTCTTCCTACCTTCCAGCACACCAACACTCCAGCCCAGAATGGTGTCATCTTCAGACTGGCTGAGGGTGCTCTCACTCCTCTTGTCCAGATCACTGATTAAGGTATTAAACATGACTGGCCCCAGTGCTGAGCCCTGGGCAACACCACCTGTGACTGGCTTCCAGCTGGATTTAACTCTTTTCACCACCACTCTTGGCCTGGCCATCCAGCCAGTTTTTCATCCAGGGAAGGGTGCACCCATCAAGCCATGAGCAGCCAGTTTCTCCAGGAGAATGTGAGGGAAACAGGGTCATGGGCTTTACTAAAGTTTAGGTAGGCAATACCTTCAGCCTTCCCTATGCAGGAAATGGGTCACCTTGTCACAGCAGGAGATCACCATCATGGATCATCAGGCCTGATCCATGATGGTGATCAGTTCCATGACCTTTTTCAAGCCCCAAGGTCACACTGACAGGATCTAGAATGGGACACCAAGATCCACTGGAAAGCTGACAGAGAAATTTTTGCAGAAGGAGCAGCAAGAAGTGCCAGTGTATTCTGCAGGAGGGTATTTTTAGTTCTGAAAACAGCTGAAAAGTAGGAAAATCTTGCAATACATGTTGGCATTTGAACTAGTGAGATTTGGAAAAGGGGCTTGAAATGGGTCCTTTTTGACTCACCTATACCTTCTTTTTAGTCTTTTTTTAATAACAAAAATACTTCCTCCTAAGCAAATTTCTTTCACTGTGATAGTTCCACAGGAGAATTGGTTGCTTTCAGTGGCATTTTTTCACTAAAAATGTCTACAGCACATAATACAATTTTTTTTAATCTCCATAACACTTTCTGAGGGGAGGAATGCTTGCACAGCATACTTTTCAACTTTCTCATGAAGGCTGGCACACCTTGGAATTTCTGATCCCTTAGCAGTGGAGAGGCCCACACTGAAAAAAGTTAATGTGAGGGGTTTTTTGTGAACTGTAGCTGTGTTTTATTGACACTTCTTTGCTAGCTAAGGTTCCTGTGGTGGAAAATCCCAGCAAAACAAACAAGACCTGGCTCTGTGCAAGGTGGCTGCTTGATTAAAAGAAAAAAGGAAGTTTCCAAGAAAAATTTCAAGGCAAAAGTGTCATAGAACTTGGAAAGTCATGAGTCATCTGAAATCTTATGGGGCAGAACATGGAAATATGGGAAAGGCCTCAGGACTTTGGGGTGGAGCCTGTGCTGCTGAAACTCAACTGTGCACTGTTAATAGGCAGTGTGCATGAGAACTGATCTCAAACCTGAATGCTGAGATTACTGCTCTTGGCTTTCTTCCAATGAAATGGTGCATAGCTCCCAGCTTAATCTAAGGAACCTTCCAGAAATGCAAGCTATGCCACCATCACCTTACAGAGCAAAAAGGTGACCACAGAGGTTTAAAGTATAAAGATGTTGCCGTGGGTGGAAGTTCACTAAGAGACTCCATGCTATTCATCAGCTCCACTTGCAAGGGTCTGTAGTGACAGGACAAGGGGGAATGGCTTTAAACTGAAAAAGGGTAGGCTTATACTAGATATTGAGGGGAAATTCTTTACTGTGAGGGTGGTGAGGCACTGGTGCAGCTTGTCCTGAGAAGTTGTGGATGCCCTATCCCTGGAAGTGTTCAAGGCCAGGTTGGACAAGGCTTTGAGCAACCTGGTCTAATGGAAGGTTGCACCTATCTACGGCAGGAGTTGGAACTAGAGGATCTTTAATGTCCCTTCAAACCCAAATTACTCCAGGATTTTAAGATTTAGTGTCCACAGGCTTTCCAGATTCCCTACTGCAATGAAGACCTTGAGTGCCAATGGTTCTTAAACCCAGTCCAGTCCTGCACTAGATTTAGGGAGCCTGGCCAGTGCAAGAAACCAGGTAGATCACAATGGGGGCCTTGGCTATGGATCATCAGTAAGCCACTGAAAGCAACTGGTTCTGCCAAGCTGATAGGCATCACTTGACTCTGATAGAAATCTCTTCTGTGGGGTAATACTGGACTGTGACACAAGTACTACTGAACTTGCCAGCAGCCTTCCCTCAAAACATCTAAATGCTCTGCAGGAGATTAACCATGTCCCTTTGGTCTCCATTTGCAAAGAAATGCTGTAGCTCTGAGAGGCTCCCACCACTGCTTTTATCCACAGCGTGCCTAGTTTGAAGTGAAAATCATATAGAGTTCCTTTGGTTTTCATTACTGTCATTTAAAAGAGAACTGAACTTGGGACTTACCTCTGCTAATTCTCTGCTTTTCTCCAGAAAGGATTCCTGGAGTATCAATGACACTGATGCTCTCTAGTACAGGATTAGGTAGCTGGGCACAGACAAACCTGTGTGAAGAAGAAATGTGTTTAAAAAAATAAAAAATGCAAAACACAGTCATGATGTGCTGCACATCACATAGGACAAGTCAGACTCTGATCTCTCAAGCCTTGGCTAGAGCTTGGAGCTACTGTTACTCAAAGAAATGAGAAAGAAACTAGAACTAAACACTTTTCTCATCTGCCTCTGGAACATGGGTCTCAGTTGTGACCTATGACAGGTTTTTTTTATATGGGCCCCCAAGTTGTGAATTATGAAAATATTTGGGTTTTCATTTATGTGCTGTTTAGATTTTAACAAGAAGTGGTATTTGTTTTTCTTTGGTTAAGCATTCCCCTGAAAACTTCTGAACTCAAGTGAACTGAAATAACTTGCTTTAAAAAAAAAAATCAGCAATTCTGTAGGACTTCTGTTCTCTTTCAAATCTGTCTTAAAAAGACAAAGTGTGCTATTATTGCAGCATGGAAGTAGTAAAGCATAGGCAGCATGAGATCTCAAGAGGTTGCTCAGTCTATCCTCTTGCCTCAAGGCAGATCAGTCAGGTTATTTGTCTAAAGTGTTCTTCAAATCCCTAACAATGCAGACTCACCAACATGTGCTGTGAGTCTACTCCATTACTTAATAACCTTTACAGTAAATCCTCTTTTTTAATGTCTAATCTAAATTTCATATGCTATAATGCTCCTCAGTCAAAAACACAATTGATGTGGAAAATTACTTATTTTTCCCCTCTTGTCACAATTCACACTATTGCTACCCTGCTCCCCTCAGTCTTTCCCCTACAGAAATCAGTTTGGTGGTTATTTATTTCTTTTTCCTATCTCTTCCAGTTCTCTCTAGCTGCCTTTCCAGCTAATTTCTAAATCCCTGAAGAACCTTGCAGCCTTCCTTTGGGTCCTCTTAAACTGCTCCACATATTTCTTCTCCAGGCATGATGCCACAAGCTGACATACTCCAGCCACGGCCCTGCTAGTGGTGAGCACAGTGGATGGATTGCTCCTTATCTCTTAGACTTGACAGTCTGTTTATACATCTCAGTGACATGTTTGCTTTTTTAACAGCACTATGACACTGTTAGCTCACATTCACTTTGTAATTCACTGCTCCCCCCTCTGCAGCTCCATTTATGTGTAATTGCTCTTTAGCTAGTTGTTCCCCATCCTGTATCTATGCAAATCACAGCCTAAGGAGAGTCATTTGTGCTTTGTGGGCTGTAGCTCATCTATTTCAGTTGCTAGTAACAGCAAAGGACACTAAAAGCCTATCTGCTTCCTGGTAGCATTTCATGGATAGCCTTTTTGGGATGGCATTCCAGGCAGCTCTGAGTGTGTGTACATATGCATATTGATAGGGTGGTGTGACATCCAGGCACAAAAAAGCATGTTACTGTGGGAGGAGGCAGAACCACAGAGGATGGGGGTTGGTACAAGGACCACTCAGATGCAGCGCTGCGGAGCTCTGATGAGTGTCTGGCTCTGCAGAAGCCCCTGCACCTCTGAATTCCACCAGGCTAAGCCACAACCCAATTGTTCCACTTGTATGACCCCAAGAAGATTCTGATAAGAGTGAATCCTCAGGGGTTAAAGAGTGTCTCCTCCCCTAAGCTGTCAGCTATTTCAGACCACATGTTACAGCTTCCCACATCCCCAGCTTGGCAGGTGGCAACAGGGAGCATTTCTGAATGTGTAATAACTCATATCAAAGAGGGGGACTGGCTTGATTATCCTGTTGAGTGCCAGGCACAGCAGCAGAGAACAAAAGGCTCAGGAGGTCATGTTATTCCCTTGTCCTGCCAACCCAGGTTTGCTCTTCATTGTTGCAGCCCTGAGTACTCCTTGTGCTGTAACAATAAATGGGGCAGGGGGATTTTCCACCAGTTTCTCTAGGAAAAGTACTCCACAGGAGATTTCAGATATAAGGTCAGAGGCCAGCATGAGTGAGTGCATTCTGGCTCTTTTGGCAGAGTTAAGGCTGCTGCCCTCCTGTTGTCCCAGCAGAACTGCAGGACCTCAGGGAGCTCGACCTAATTCTGGCTGGGGCCATATGAAGGGAAGAACGCTGTGCCAAACCAGAGTTTCACCACCTCTACAGGCAGAGCATAGGGCTGAAGGAACATGTTATCTACCTCTCCAGCTGTTCACAACACAAAATCAGGACTGACTCCAGCTTAGTTTCCCAAAACAGACTTTGGGGATGGGGGAATTTTTGCAAACTAGCCAATGTGATACAAAGTAATGGGTGAGATTCCTGAATTTGCTCCAGGCCCATGGTGCCAAACAAGTCTTCCTGATAACAAGGTGCAACTTCTCATCTCTCTGGAATCTTCCCAGAGGTGGGGGTTGGCCAGCAGAGCTAGAGAAGGGTTTGTTTTCCTTTTTCTCAATGCCCAGGAACAACCTGGGGCAAGAAGAGCAGACAAGAGACAGGATTGTGCAGACCTGCTATCCTCATTTCAGCCCTGGGCAGCCCTATGTCCCAGCTATGGGCAGGTGCTCCATCTCCTGGGAATGAAGGGAGGGAGAATACAGGCTCTGAGCAGCACAATTTGCTTGTCTCCCAGCCAAACCCTGACTGCACTAGTCTTCCCTTGCTTCCTGGAAAGTGGCAGATCCCAGCCTCTGCTGGGGCGGAGTCCCAGCTCAGGGTGGATGCTCACTCCTGGAGCAGCAGGCTCTGCACCCCACATGACACAGTGCTGTGGGCTGCCACCTCTCAGCCAAGACCAGCTTGGCCTGTGTGAATGCTACTGCCTCATGCTGCTCTGCTCCTTTCCACTGATGCTCACAGTCAAGCATACCTTTAAACATCCCTGGCCAAAGCAGACTTGCCCATGGCCAATTTTATCTCAGTTTAGAGGTGTGGCCCTTGCAGATTAGCTCCCTTCTGCAAATTTCTTGCTCACAGCCTCCTAGCTGAGGTCAGGGCCTCATATATACATAGGCATATATACAGCAGCAGTGAGGTATGTGCAAGGCAGAGATAGCTCTGCTTGTCCCTAGCCCAGAAGCCAGGCCCACTGGAAAAGTAAGTGTGGGTGGCTTGATCTGGTCCAGTGGGTGCACCAGGACTTATATTTGCTAAATTTCTGACCCTCTGAGTCAACTCTTGCATGTGTTTAATTTCCTAATTAGCTGGGCATTGGCATCTGCATTTTCAGCTTGTGATGCTCACACAGCTGAGCCAGTCCCCCTTAGCATATCTCCTCTGTCAATTTAGAAATCATTACTCCCTCTTTTTTCATGTCAGCAAGAGAAAGATGTCATTAGCTGCTGTGGCTACTCCCTGCATTGCTAGAAGGACTGCACTTATGCTGCTGCTGAGCCACTGCTGTGTCCCTCTGCCCTGCTGCCTGCACAGGCACAGGCTTGACTCTTTCCTCAGGAGAAGGAAGAGTAAAGAAGCATAACAAGAGCACAGCATGATACAGTGAACTGGGTTAATGCATGCAGAGATTCCTTGCTGTACCAGGGGCAAATTGCATTCAGGACACATCAATCAGGCTAGTTCAGAAGTGTTTGCTTTTTTGCCCCCCATGCCTGGCCTAATGTTCCTTCTCTGCAGTGAACTGTCTGCCAGCTGTGGCTGTTCCTGGCAATCAGCTGAGCTGTTCGGAATTATGTCCTCTTTATCCACGATCTCTGCACTCCAGGCAAGAGGCCTGCTATTCTCGTAGGGCAAATGACTGTTCTGCCCTCATGTAGGGAGTGGGAAGTCACCTGACCTAACTATTGGTCAGGTGCAGATGTTCTGGGCCCTACGAAACAACAAAAACTTCTCAAAGTCTCTGTGGTTCAGGACCATGTTGATGTATTTGAATGATGCTCCTATGCAGTGATCAGATACTGCTTCCTGTCACCCTGAGGTACTGAGAGGTTTTCCACACAGCAGTGACTCCAGCTAGGTCCCTCTCCTGCCAGCGAGTTTCTCCCCATGCTTCTCTGCAGGCCCTTTCCTTGCCTCACTGCAGCCTACATCAGCACTCCTGAGGTCAGTGCTGGTAGCAGATGCTGCACCCTCTGGACAGTCATTCTCTAAGCTTGAGAGATTGAACAGGAGCCAGAGCCCAGCCCAGCTTTCCTGGCTGTTTGGCTGAGCTGCCATGTTTCCAGTGTCTCCCACAGTGTTAAGGGAAGGCGTCGATGATGGGTGTAGCCAGTTTGTTGCCTTCTGCAGCACAGTTTGTGCTCATCTAGGATATGGGTGTGTGCTGCTGGCTTCCTGTGAGGCCTAGATCCAAAACCTCCCTATGGTTGGGCTGGGTCTAGGGGATGGAAAGGTTAAATTCCTCATGTCACAGAGGCTCTGTCCAAACACCCTGCTACTCTTTTTTACAGGAAACACATTAGAGTGGTCATCAGTTTGCACCTGAGGTTGTATGTATAAGGCATGGGAATGGAGAGAGCCTGGTTTTGATTACAAATGGAAGAAGCCAGAAATACTGAAGCGGGGGACAACAAATGTAATGCAGATATCTACCTCTAGTCTCCTATAGGATAAGCTTAGGCTGTGATGTCATTTTTGGTTTGTTTGTTCATGTAAAATGAAGGTTTGTCACACTTGAATTTATCAACCCTTCAGCAAATGAATTATGTGCATCTGGTAGTACTGGACTGCCTTTGCATCAGCCATGTGGATGGGAGGAAAAGAAGTCCTTATCCTTTTACTTTACTTGCTCTGCTGCTCATTAGGTTCTAACTTTACTCTGCAGAACATGGGAGTTCTTGAGTACTGACCTGTTCAAAAAGGCATTGCCAAAGGCATTGAGTTTCCTGAACGGTTTTTTGGGATCCACCACCAACGCGTTTCCAGGAACGATTCCTTCCACATCACCTTGCATAACTGCTATAAAGGAGTCAGTTGTAGGCTCTGGTCCAATCCTCATTCCTGGGAAATCCTGCTCCAGCAGGTACCTGTAAGTGAAAAAACAGGGTGTGGGCATGAGCCATGAGCTGCTAAGTCCTAAATGAATTGTACTGAAGATTGCAGTGCAATTATGAAGCTCAAGAGCATGGATCCTTCTGAGACTATTTTTAGCACTGTCACTCAATTGTTTGATAAATGTCTTGGTAGCTTTTCTACTTAGGATCTCAACACTGAAAGCTCATTTAAGGTGGATTAAGAAATTAAGATGATTATAGCTGCTGGGAAGAGATTCTCATCATGTTGCATCATTTTGTGTACTTCAATCCTCAAGACATTTGGAGCAGACTTAGCACAGCAAAGTAAAAACAGCAGTTCACTGCAATCACAGAGTTAATCCTACTACAGACTACTGTTAAACCACTACACTCCTGAAACCCTACTGGCTCGTGGTGCCAATATCAATTACCTGGCTGCTGCTCGTTTCAGCAGACTCAAACAACTAATGTGCTTAGCCACCAGTCCAAATCAGTTGCTTAAATGCCAACTTCCCCTGCACTTGACTGAAGTCTCAGTCTCTGTCCTTGTGTGCTTCTGAAATGCAGCCATAGGCCCGCACTACAAACTGCTCAAGCATATTGAGCACCACACGTGTGGGTGGGGGAGTGTATTCCAAGCTGTATGTCAAGCTAGACAGCACACTAAGTACAGCATCCCTTATTAATTCCTGAAGGTAGTTTGGTAAATTTCAGGGAAAGACAGTCACCCATGGGGTTGTAGGGCTTTGAATAGGACTCTGGCAGAGTATTCCAACTGACCCTGCCAAATTCAGGGTGGGTCAATGATGTGTGCATGGGACAGTTCCCTTTGGCTCACCAAGGTGCCAAATGCCATCACTGAGGCCAGGCCTGTGTTTGTGTGTGTAGAAAACCACCCGATGATGCTGTGCTGAAAACTAAGACCATTATGTGCATGTGGTTTGCAAAAGGAAGCTAGAATTGGTTTAGCTTCCTTCTCCATTCCTTCACTTCTGACACCATCCCTCAGTATGGGATGGTGTCAGAAGTGACAAGGAATAAGCTCTGGCTAGTTACATGAATAAAATGACTACCAGGCTATGGAAGTTTGTATAATAATGTGTTGCTTGTTGCCAGAGGATAGCTAGCATTCGCTCTTCCATCGCTTTGACCTAATCCTCAGTAGGTAGAAAGATTATTTCAGAATTGCTGTGATGTTAAAACTAGATTATGGGGATGTGGAAAAGGAAATAAGAGAAAGACTGGAGATTTTTTTCATGATTGAGACTGATATCTCAAGTGAGTCTAAGCACCAGAATTGGTTCACTCAGGTGAGTCTTAGTGAGGGAAGTCCCTGTGTGAGGCACTATAGTACCATTGGCATGAAGGCTTGTGGTAACTTTTTAGGGGTTCCTGCTTTCACTGTCATTTTAACATAGGTAATCACTATCCAGTGTTTAAGGAGCAACAACAAAAAAAATTCTGCAGCCTATTAATTGATACCATGTCAGCAAATGTGTCTTCAGTTCCCAACAGGCAAGGCCAAATCAACTGGATCTAGAGGTAAAACAACCAAATGTATACTCAGGACAAATCACTGATACTTATCTGGCTTGATGCACACTCATACTGCAACAAGAATACCTCCACAAATGATATCCATAATTCCCTTAGGAGATGACCACACCTTCTTTCCAGGTGTATTACCATGTATTTTCTTGTATCTTTTGTCCAAAGTGATTTCCAAGTCCCATGCTCACCAGAAGGCCACCAGAAGTGACTCTTCTTAATTGCAGAATTCTGAGATGCAACAGCAGCTGTTGAGCAGCTCTTAAAAGACCTGAAATAATCCAGGAAGAGAGCATCCCTCTGACCTCCTATACTAGGGCGGATATATCCTATTTACCTAAACCTTATGAAGGGTTTTCTCAAACTTTCCTATAAAACTGGGTCATTACTTAAGAAAAGCAGACTGCAGGTAGTCCTGGTGTGTGCCACCTCTGTGGCTGGTGATCACAATACCCATTCCTGGCAGCCACAGCAACTCTTCTCTAGCTTGAAGCACCTGAGAACAAGGAAGGGTTACTTCTCACCCACCAAGGGTTCTGTAGGCTATGATCCGAATGTTCTTGGTTTAATTTCCTGGGAAGCTCTTTACACTACACAACTATTTGATAGGTTAGAAGCCACTTAGTCAGACTCTGGCAACTAAGCTTTTGCAACCTAGATGGAAATTCACTAGTCCCTGATGGACACTGCTGTCAAGCCAGTGGCTTTATACAGACAGAAACCCATTGAATCCATACAAATAAATCTTTGCATTCCCCCCATGCAAATACTAGAGAAAAGAAATAGGCAGCATTAATAGCTGCCAAATATAACAAGTGAAGGGTTTTTGAGAAAGGCTCTTTACTCCCAATGTCAGGCTGCAGCCTTGCTGTAACAACCACCTTTTTTCTTCATTAGAGGCTTTAAATGCACATGTAATATGACAGCTTTTGAGCAGAAGTGAAAATTAGTTGGGGGGGGGGGGGAGTTGTTTGTTATTTATAGACAAAGCTTCCCAGAAAAACTAACCAAAAGTCCTGTGTGGAACAGCAACTCCTCCAGACAGACTGTTTGAAAGAATTTTATCACAGCTCCACTCAGCTAACATTTCAAAGCATTTCTGTGTTTATTTCTTGTATAAGACTTAAAAAAAAACCCATAAAAAATCCCAAGCACAAAAGAAGTAGCCACACACCAATGTTACTGACTTATGTGCAACAAGTGGTAGGAAACCAGAGAGATGAAGATTTGTACTGCCCACTGTCACAGCATCTATTTTAAGTGAGGCCTCTCTGGGAGATGTGGGCACATTGTGCAGCAGGGTGTCAGCAGCATAAGAATCTCATTGTGCAAAGGACAAATACAAGGGGTTGTATTGACACTGCCTGATGGGGGGAAGGCACTTCTGCTCAGCAGTGACACAGCCTGCCCTGGCTACCAGAGGCAAGATAGAGAACACATGCAGTTGTCACATTTGTGGGGATTTCTGGGAGAGAAGAGCAAACAGCTGTGGAAAACACCAACCACCAGCAAGCAATTTCCTCTGCCAGTGCTGAACGCCTTAAGCTGAGCTGCTGAACACCTCCAAAGGCCTGGGGGAGTGACTCCTAGCCAAGCTGGGGAAGTCTGTGGAGTAAGGGAATAGGTTTCTTATGACCAATCTGCTTTTTAGAGAAGTGTCTGGAGTCAGTATGTGGCTGAAAGCATCATGCTGTTTGCCTGTTTCAGGCCAGTTCCTGGGAAGGGCCAGGGCAGGAAAGCTGTGTTGGTGCCAGCCCAGCTGGGGGTCGCGTTTCCCAGGTGGATTTGGGGATGGTAAGGAAGGAGAGGCCGGGCTCCCCGGGCAGGAGTGCCGCAGGATGTGGGGGAAGGGGCTGCCTGCCCGTGATGAGTCATGCAGGAGCCCTGCAGGATGCTGCTGAGTGTGGCAGCAGAGGTGATGCCGAGCAGAACGGGAAGAAGGGCAGAGCAGGAGGAAATGGTGACAACTGCCCCATGCAGGCACAGATGAAAGGTTCAGGGCTGCACAGGGAGGTCACAGCAGAGCTCCGTGTGTAGCCTGTGACAAACGGTGTGGAGAGGCCAGGACGTGTAAATGATTAGCTGTAGGAGGAAGGGGTGGCTACACCAGAAAAGCAAGCTATGTTGACAGTTAGTAGGGCTCTAGCAGGCTTGTTTATTTTATTAGCAGGATGGCTGGACTTGAGCCAGGATTATTTTTAGAAATGACCAAGGAATCTAAGTTAATTAGGAGAGTAATGTTCTGTCCGGTACTCCCACTCTCTTACAGGAAGCATAAAAAGCAATAACATTATAAAGGCAGGCTCCAGTGAGATCCTGCAGTGGCTGTCACATATTCCCAGGTAGAGGTGTTGCCTTGCCCCAACCAGCACCGATTTTCAGCCCCCAACCCTGTGGAAAAGCATCAGCCAAATGTATACTGAGGAGAGAAATGGGAGTGAGCACAAAGAGATGATACAGCAGGAAGCAGGAATGGAAAAGCTGCATTGCAAAGCAATGCAACACCTTTCACGTAGCACAAAAAGGCTCAGTTCTGTGTCCCTGCAGGGAGAAGAGGGAGCAGCCTGGTTCCACTGGAAACAAGCCATGCTCTGGTCTCGCTTCACTGGCTTTGACCCACACAACTCACCTCCCTCTTCCCTGGCTCAGCCTCTAGGAATGTTTCTCACTGCTGACCTTGACTGCCTTTTTTCTGCCATCAGGTCCTGACAAGAGAGCAGCCTCACTGCAAGATGCTGCAGCTTAGGTGCTTCAGAGCCTTGCATTTCTTCCTTGTTTCACCCCAGATTCTTCAAAACAAGGGAAGAGGTTTGGAAGACAGACATTCCTTAGGTAGGTGACTAAGGGTCTTTTTTTTTCTTGGTTAGGTGTCCTGGGATCCAGGTAAAGTGGGACTGAGTTCATTCCACACGATTGTTTACTAGCATTAAGTCATCTCCCTAAATTGCATGGCAGTACAAGCAGGATGCAATTTAAGAGTGGAATTGGTACATAAGGACAACCCTAATTATCCCCCATCCAAGACTGTGGACGGAATGTCCAGAGGCTGTTTCTTGCTTCACTCTACTGCTAAGACATAATGGTTGTCAACCCTCCCACTTCCTCCCCCCAGCCCCCTTTAACTCCTCCCTGCTCTCAGCTTTAGCTCCCACTTGCCTTCCCACAATAACTCTGGATGTTAATCTGGTGCTTATCCCAGCTCTTTAATGAGCAGCGCCTGCAAGCTCACGCTGGAAGCCTGTCACGAGCAACACGAGGTTTTCTGGCCTTTGTCTGGGAACACACTGGAGTAACAGACTCTCACACTTCTCCTACTGTTAGAGACCCTGGGGTTCTACCAGAGTTCTCAACTTTCACCTTCTTAGGCACTATTTTAAACAGAGGGCTCTGCCTTTCTGGAAGGTCCATTTGGCACCCCAGTGAAGCAGAAGCTGCCAAAGCTCCTGGTCACTTTTGCTTGACCATCATCTCTGTAGGCTCATCCCAGCCCTGTGCCCGGAGAAAACTGGGAGAAGAGGACACAAGCATGAGTGAAAAGCAGTTGTAAGAGGCTCAGATCTACTTGCTGGCAGTGAAAAGGTTGTTGCTGTCATCCCACATGAACAAAGACTCAATCTTCTTTTACCTGGAACGCGCTCTAGGCACCCAAACTTCCTGCAAAAGGAGCTGAGGCTTTCAGAAGAAGGACTTCACTGAACAGAGAGGGGCAAAGGCAGGAAGCCTCTGCTAACAGCATGCCAGTGAGACTGCAGGGAAACACTGATGCTGAAAAGAATTAGTTAGACAGCCTTACCAGGAATTCAGCAATTCTTCCTGTTGAGGCTCTGAGTGTCTGTAAGTCTGTAACCCAGAGGACAGAAAAGCTTTCCAAACAGGTTTGGTATCAAGTCACAGAACAAAGATCTGGGGTGGAACCAGGCATTTGTGCTACCCTCTCTATTTTTCAGAAGAGTAACTCCCTTTGCAAACATGTGCAAAATGCTTCTTTGGGTCTTTTGCACCACTTCACCATCCACCTGACCTGGCCTTATGAGAAAAGCCTTTTAACTCTTAAACTTTGTTTGCCAGGTACATGCCAAGGTAGCAGAAATGCATTCTGTTCTTGGCTCCTGACCAGGAAATTTAGCAGCAGGAATATTACCGCACATTGAAAAAAAAGCCCCTGCATTTCTCAAGGTCATTCCTCCAGAGGTGCAGTCAATTTGATTCACCTCTCTCTGCTCTCTGCAGTTCCCTCCTTCACCAAGAAATACTGGTAGAACAAAGGGCTGGCTGCCTGTGGCTAGCGTCCAGATTTACACTGGGGTAATTCCACAGATTTCAACACAGCCACACCAGAAAAAGGCTGGAATTTAACGCTTAGCTTATGAATCACATAGGAAACACGGACAGCGCAGCTTCAGCTACGATCCCAAGGGAAAGGCTGCTGCAAGTTGAACTAGCAGCATGGCTGAACAGAGATCCCCGCAACCAAGTCCAGCCGGAAAAGTTTAACCCTCTCTGCGACAGTTTCACATCATCGAAACGAAAGAGCCGCTGGCAGCTGCTCTTTCTTTACAGTTCGAAAGGAACTCGCTGCTCCCAGCATCTCGGCCGAGCAGGACACAGTTAAAACAGGGCTCTCCTTCTGGAGCCCTGAAGAGGGGCAGGTCTCTCTGTGCACAGGCACACATGCTTCTCTTCAGTGGGTTCTGAGCGCTGTCTCTGGGACAGCGCAGAAAAAGACAGACACACGCAAGCGCGTAACACTAACAGCAACGCCTGCAAACCGAAGCAGCCCCTTTAAAGCTGCCTCACCGCTCAAAAGCTGCAGCAAATTGAACAGAATCGCTATCACAAGGTTCAAGCCGGGCAGCGCAGGCACGGAATGCCCCGCGCGAGGCTTCCCAAAGCCTTTGCACTTTGAACGGCCAGGAGGGCCCCGCTGACTCACACACATCCCCGCACTCCTGCCCTGCCTGCGCTCCTCAGCCCTGCCCTGGGCTACTTTTTGCCACGTCGGTGTTTCATGGGACATCTTACACCACCCCGTGCTTGCGAAGGGATGCTCTGCTTCTGAGCGGAGGTGACTTTTCAATGAAAAGCTCTGTTGAGGGGACACGAAGGGGGTAACAGGAGGGGGATCGAGCCGTAGCAGAGACACGTTCAGCCCCACCCCAGCGCTCGGGCGGCGAGGGTGCAGGCATGGCCGGGAGGGGGGCAGCGGGATTTTACCTGATGAAGGTGGTCTTCCCGGTGGAGTACTGCCCCACGAGCAGCACCATGGGCTTGTTATCGAAGTCGGCATCCTCCAGGGCGGGCGAGTGGAACTCGTGGAACTTGTAGTGTTCTTCCAGCGGCAGCAGCTTGGTCTTGTAAAGCTTCTTCAGGCCGTCGCTGACCGTTTGGAACACCTCCGGGTCCTTCCGCCGACGGTCGTCGGTGCCCAGCCAGCTGAACATCTTGTGGCCTCCTGACGCCAGCTCCGCGACGACCACCGGGGCTGGGCTGGGCTGGCTGCAGCGCGGGCTAGCCGCGCATCCCCCTCAGGCCGGGCGGGCCTCACTCCGCTCCGGCGCCCACCCGCAAGGGCCGTCCGCCCTCACGCCACCTGCGCCGGCAGTTTCAGCCAGAAAGCGATCCCCGCGGGAAGCTGAAGGAGCGGCTCGTCCGCGAAGCCCCGGCCCAGCGGCACCGGCGGGCGCCGCCTCCCTTCACGCCGCCGGCTCCCGGCGTGGGCATGGCGCGGAGGCCCGGCCCTCCAGGAAGGGGGCGGGCGCCGGAAGCTGGCCGTTCCTGGCGGGCGCCGCCCGTTCTCCCCGGCGGGTGAAGCCGCGCCGGGCGCCGCCATGTTGGGCAGCGGGAGGGGCCGGGTCGCGCCGCGCCCCCTGGGGGCCGTTGGAGGGAGTTTCAGCCCGGCCGCCATTTTATTTCCTTTCTCGCCTGGCTGCGAAATAGACCTTAAAACATCTACTGAAATGAACCGTGCGAGTGCAAATCCGAGAGGGAGCCGGCTCTTCCCGAGCACTCTCAGCCTTATCTGGGTCTCCAGCCTGTCATAGAACAGGTCAGGTTGGAAGAGACCACAGTTGGTGGTCCAACTTCCCTGCTCAAGCAGGGTCATCCCAGAGCGCATGGCACAAGATTGCCATAAAATGGTTGTGGAAAACTCCTGTGAGGGACACTCTGCAGCCCTTTTGGGCAGTATGGTTCATGTGTGGTCATCAGCACAATAAAGAAGTTGTTCCTTATACTCAGGTAGAATTTCCTGTGTTTCAGTTTCTGCCCGTTGCCTCTTGTCCTATTGCTGGCACTGTTTTGAAGAGCCTGGCTCCATCCACTTGAGGTATCTGAAGGGGCTATCTTGATATCTAAATAGATATCAAGAATATCTTGATATCTAAAGGTCCGCTTTAGGTATTTACACACGTTCATGAGGTGCTCTCCGTTGTCTCTTGGACTATTCTTTCCCCAGCCCAGTGATTGGGCTGCACTGCTGCCCCTCACTTTGTAGGGCTCACGGTTCTGGCAGTGCTTGGAAGAGTTCTCCGTCTAAGATAAGACAAATTGTCTACTGTCCCAAATTCTTTATTCCTCCAGCAGTGAGGGATGACAGGACAGCTGTATAGGTTTTCCCGGAGTAGGCTGGGGATCAGCATGCCCTTGAGACTGGCCATCAGCTCTGCTGCCAGGCTCTCCTCATCTCCATTGCACAGCTGGGATAAAGCAGCATTTTTTTTCCTAAAATATCTCCTAAAGGCTTTTTCACTTTAGTCCATCCCACGGGTCCGAAGAATGTGGCAAGAGGAGTTTTGGAAGCAGTCCTTCCGTGTGGCAGTTCCTGCCCTTTCCCAGCCATTTCAGCTGGGAGGAGCCCAGACCTTGCATAAGCAGAGGCAGTTCTGCATTAAAACCCTATTTATTTTTTTTTTCCTCCCACAGGAGGGGGGACACATGGAGACTGTGTGGTGCTGTGTGTCTGAACTATGCTCCAGGTCCATTCCTATACCTTGTACTGCAGGAGAAGACACTTTCCTTGTTCTCGTTGTGTGATCCTAGGCACTGGTATGCTGGCCCAGGAGGTGCAAGCAAAGACTCCAGGGACCAGTTTTCTTTTTCTGGAAGAACATAGCAGGCTGACTGTATTTTCTGAAGATCAGGCTTTTCTGCTTTCCTGCCAATGCCTAGAGCTGAAAGTGGAACTGATGTTTTGAAACCTCCTTAAGACAAATTTCCCTCATTTCTTTAGTTTTATAAATAGAGGCTTTTGGCTTCAAGAATTGATGACTCCTTTCCAGTGAAAACTCCTGAAAATCAAAGGCCCCATAGAATTCAACATGATTTGGCAAGAATTACTTATTTTGTAGGAAGAGACTCGCTTTCATCTTCTAGATAGTTCTGCCATTTAAGGGCTGTGCTCCTCTGATGGTGCTCTGGCATTTCTACAGCTATATATGGAGTCTCTTTGGTGCTTGCTTGTGTTATCCTCAGAGCTGAGCAAAGGCCAGGCCAGGAAGCCTTTGATTGTAAATCTCCTCAGGCCACCTTGGTGCCCTTCCTGAATGCAGCACATGGGGGGCAAAGTGAGGTTTCTGTTGTGCAGGCTGCGGGAGCTGACTGCCACAGGTATGGCAGGAGCACAGTTGTTCCCCATTTACAAGGTGAGGATATTAATCATTAAACTTATCAAGTCATGAATATGCATATCTGATGGCTAAATGGCCTAAAAAAAATTTCTTTGTCTTGGCTGAAGAGAGTTCCTTTCCTGTGGATTCATTATCTCCGGGGCAGATCACAACGAAACTTGACAGTCTTTATAGACTTTCTGTAGGTATCTCACAAACATTGCACATTTTTGTTTATTTTTCAGTCTGTTTTCTTAGCCATTTGAGACTGACTTCCTCAACAACTATCTTTACCTTGAGGCACAGAGCTTGCCAAAAACAAAGGGAAGTAAAATTAGGAAAGGAAATTTACAGTGCAATTAGGTTTTTCTTTCTGCCAGAATCAAACTGAAAGTTTTAATCTGTTTCTATTACTTATTCCTTTTCATTTCTTAAACAGAGGGTTTTTAATGGATGGTTTTCCATTGGACAGATTGGTCTTAATGGTGCAATCTTTAGTAAGTTGGGGTTTTTTTTTAGTAATTTATATTTTTAAAATGTAGAAACTCTCCCTTGACTACCCTGCACAGAAGCCACTCTACTGCAGTGCTCAGAACATATTGGTGGGAGTCTGCTGCAGTCCTCTACTGCAGCATTTGTCTTTATCTTTAAAGATATGATGGATTTAACTTTTAGTTCTGTAACTTTTAGTTCTGTAACTTTCTCAATTGTGTCCTTGCTTTTGGTAACAGGGCTTGCAGTCACTTAGCTGGATGCTTGCCTTGACCAGGAGAGAGGGGCTTGCTGGAAAGGCTTCACTTCCACTTTGATGAAAGTCAGTGAGGCTGAGCTAAGTCATGTAGTATTTGCACACAAAATGAAACCTGGGGGTTTGGGGGAAAACGCAGTGTTGTAAAACGGAAACTTGTGAAATGGTGACAAATGTGTTTGCTTATCTGCAGCCTTAGGTTGGACAGGTTTACTTCCTACAAAAGATCATCTGAGGATGGGGATATTGAAATCACTGAATGTGAAAAGATGTGGTGACTCAGACAGTTTCAAGAAACTTGTGAGAGCAGTGTAGCTGAGTAAAATTAACTTCCTGCCAGCACAGTTTCTGCCACTGTCTGTCCATTACCAAGTGTGAAACCTGAGGAGACAGTGTCAAAAGTTCAGGTGCTGATGGGTTCAACAGGGAATAACCAGGGTTGTGGGAAAGGAAAGAAGGGAGAGGAAGGCACAGCAGGCCCCCAGAATTAAACCAAATATACTAATTTGATAAATAAGGGAGGGAGAGTTTCCTCTGGTTCAAGTGAATCAAAATTCTCAACTGCCTGCTGGTGCCATATTGCCTGTGTGGAGGCATAAAATTGTCTCCAGCAGTCTATTCCTTCCCTCACTCATTGCTTTGCCTTTGCAACTTAGAAAACTGCTGCCTTCCTCTCCTGCCCTCGCTGCTCCTTCATATTCCTCTGAAATATTTCTCATTACCTTTCTCATACCATTTTTCAGGTATCTTGCTACACACTCACACAGACACAGTCCTTTTCCCTACCCTCCCTATACTGCTCTTAGCCCCTCATTGCCTGAGGTGGAACAAGGTGCTGGTACCCAGAAGTGCCACCAAAAATGGGAAATGTGGGGCTGGAAAATGTATATCCAGTGAGTGGGAATCATTCTTGCTTTCAGAGAGCTCCCTTCTTAGATCTGTTTGACAAAGAAAGCTGCTTGTATTGCGCACAGGGGGACCTGACTGATGGCATGTCTGTAATAGTGCTGGAAAGAAAAATCCTCTGAGCCCTAAGCCAACCTTGCAGTGTAGAAGCTTGGTCTATAACTCTTGAATGATTTTGTCTGTCTCTGCCATAGGACATACACCTCCATCAAACTTACATAAATGTTCTTTGTAGAAATTTATATGATTAACTGATTGACAAACTGTCATGTCCCTGTCTGTTCTGAGAAAATATGGGGGCTTTGAGATTATTTCCTCTCTGAACTTTTCCTTACCTGAAAGGAGAAATCCTGTTAAAATGTATTAAGACACAGTTGGACACATCTTCCTGTTCTACTTTGCCAGTGATTTATGGGGAGACGTGGAGTTTTGTGCTTTGAATAATCGAGTGACAAACTAAACAAGGAAACTGCTGTCCACTGAAGCAATGGGTGAGTCAAAAAGGTAGCCTGCATGATGGGCTGACCTGTTCTTTCATGTCTTCCGTGGAGTATTTTGCATTGAGATCTCCAGAATTTTCTGTCATTGCTCAATATGTTTTTTTTTCCCCACCTCCTGCTTCTACCACGGTGTTTGATAGGTTAGGACAGGCTCTTGGGATTACGTATGCAAGGCATATATATACATGCACATAAATACACACACAGGGAGAGATAACAAATATACTATTTATGAGTAGGAGGCATCACTGCCAGTGATCCTGTGCTGTGAGAACACACCTGGAGAAGGTAGGACATCAAATGCCAAGTGCTATGTAGAGGGATTTGGTGCTGGCATTTAGCAGTTATCTCTGGCTAGCACAGAATTAGGATTTTCCAGGGGTTTGAAGGGAGTGTAACCATACCATGTTAAGATGAAGCTGTTCTCTGGGATCAGATGGGGGTATTAGTTACACAATGCAGCAGCTGCTGCTGTGCTGTTCTCTGGAGGTGTTGAAGGGAAAGGCAAAAAGTTTGTATCAGCAAACGTGGGAAGGATGGGTGTGATGTAAAGCAGCTAGATGAGCCACATCAGCTGCCCTGCATGTCACAGCTCCAACTCTTCTGCCTGCCAAGTGGTTGGCAACATAGGCTGGTGTTTTAGCTAACCCAGATTTTGTGCACCCTTGTTCTCTCACTTTTGCTGTTTAGAGTTGGTTTGGCTCATACTTGATCACTAAGTATACTGCAGAGATCAGAAATTTCATCTGTCATTAGAGTGAGTTCTCTGTAGTCAGAATATCTAATGATTGGGATGCTTGTGAATAGGATGTGCTAAAGCACAGATCTTGAGTAAATGGGATTTTTATATTTCTACTGATTTTGATGTAGCTAGGAAAATTTCCACAGCAAAGGATAGGTATTTTTAAATCCCATCCAGAGTCTTTAAAAGTGAATCTTCGGTCAGAGAGGTATTACTTGAAGTTCTGAAAGCCATCCAAGCATTTTTGATACAGACTTTTTGTTAAGATCAGTGGCAGCAGGTTCACTGCTTGACCTTGAAAATCTCAGCACCAGAAGGTGCTCATCAAGTTGTGGGCCAATAATCTAAGCACAGGAAATGCAGGGAAAGGTCATCCACCTGTCTCTATATTCATTCATTTAGTGAGAAAACATAGTTCAGTGCTTCTTTTCAGGATATTTCTGTTTGCTTTAAAAGCCCACAGGAAGAGCTGGAGTCAGCTTTGAGGGTTTTTTTCTGAAATACAGCACTCTGTTTAATCAAAGACTAGAGGTTGTACCTGCAAGTGATGTTTTTATACTGTTTGTTTAGAGACTAATAAAGATTAACAAAGCCTAATAGACTCACACTATCATTTTGACTAATGACTACTAATTTCTGTAGCTAACATTCTGCTGTATTACATGAATGGTCATAAAAAATGGCCCTGCCTCGTTTGTTCTGCTCACCCTAAAATTTATTATTTTGCATGCAAACATTTACTACTCTGTTCTGCACAAGCAGGAGCAGCTCCTCAACCCAGATTTGGATTGTCTTTGTTAAATCAGAAGAGCTGACCTCTCTCATCCCCAGGTTTAGTCCTCAAATTGCCCACTGTCCAAGCGTTGCCTGAGGTAAATCCTCTCACAGAATGAGTAAGAGGCTCTCAGAGAATTAATTCATGGTCCAGTTACTTTTACAAAAAGTGAAAATTTTCCATGGATTCTTCAGCTTCTCATTTCAAGACTTAGGGATGAGGCATTTAAGATCTTGAGAAAGCTCAGGGGAGATCACAGGATGCTAATGCAGTGGAAGGACTTAGATCAGATGGTAAATATGCTAACTAGGGGAATGTGCAAAGAATAGAGAATCAAATCCATTTAACCTACTGGCTCATGGCTTCCCTCTAAAGCTTTAACCTCTGTCTGCTACACTTGGCTGCTTTCCCTTAGAAATTTTAATTGCTGGAAGAGACATGCACACACTCTTTTCCACCCTTGCAGGAGGACTGATTCAGTCTGGCTCAGTACCATTGCTGAGTGGTTACAGGAATATAGAGCTGTATCTGGTGCCTGCTCAGAAACAGGGCTGTGGCCAGGCAGAAGGTTAAACACACGGTGGAACACTTGCTGTCTGAGAAGTGACTGTTCATGACACAGAAAATGCTTCGTTGCATCTTTTGTTTGAAGATTTACAGGTAATTTGGAAAAGAGTTTAAAACAAACACACAGTCAGGTTCAGCTGAGAGGTTTACAAAACATACAAATTGGCATAATTGACTCAACACACACTGTTACAGTCACGGGTGCTGGCTGAATTTCTTGAAAATATTCATTGATTTAAACTTTCATTTTTGAAAGCATTGTTTTTTTCATACTATATTTGGGTTTCAAGACCTGTATATAAGATTCAATTATTTTTCAAATAAATGCTAGAGTGAAGTGAGAACTGGTGAAAAGTTAAAATAGTTTTATCAGGCACTGGGAATACTCTGCACACCCAAAAACCAAGTCTAGAATATTTGTTCTTCACTGTAGCTCTAAGTGTGCCAATTGCTCTCCACTTCTTTTCCTGGGGAGCAGCAGAATGAGGAATTTTTCTTCATACATATTTTGTCTCCCTATGTAAAGTGCAGCTGGTCTTCAGGCTGTTTTCTTCCTTTGTTTTTCTCTTAAATCTATCTCTGTCTGTTGCTCATGTTATTGCAGCCGTGAAGGCCAATGGCTGTAAAAAGGGAGGATTTGGGGGAAGAGACAGCATTTTTCATCTGGAGAAAAAGTAAGCAAGTTGTTAGGCACTTAAATTCTTTTTCAGCTCTGAAATGTCTACAGTACAACAGAAAATTGAATTTTCATTTCCAGCGTTATCTTCTGAAGATTTTTCTCTTGGTTGCCCTTGAGGGTCAAGTTTTGTGGATCACTTGTAGAGTGGGTTTATAACAAATGAGGGCTCTGTGTGGTTCAACAGTACAATGTGTGGTTATTTGTTTTCTCACAGGGACTGCTGCTGACCTTCAGCTTTGATGGGAGTAACAATCAACTGGTGCCTAACTGAGACCAGCATCCTCGGGTGCCTGGGGCAGGGATTTTGAGTCCCAAAGAGCTTCCTGTGTGGGAGAGCCTTCCAAATACTGTATCATTATGGCATGTGAACCATTTCTTTATCTTTGAATCCTGGTTAGTTTTTTCACTGTACTAACTGACTGTGATCACCTTCTTAGCACTGATGGAAGTGATGTGCCTACTGAGATTTTAGTCATTATTTCTCCCGGCAAGGGGTGGTGCAAATCTTTAACATAGCTGCTAATATTAAAAAAAGACCTAGGACATCACTCTCTGATGTTTTTAGTGGGGGGAATGAGAAACATCTGTCTTGAATATTACAAGGAAAAAATACCTCAGCATGCAATTTCATGTGTGAATCTATGGTGTTCAGCAAGATGGAATGTGAACTCTTGGGGAAGATCATATCATTCTCCAAAATGAGGCAAAAAGGGCAAAATAACTATCATAGTAGTGTGAGTCGTGGCTTTCTAAAACCTAATGTATTCCATTTTTCTGTTAGCCTTTGTTTTATCTTGCTTTTTTTGGGGGGTGGGGGGAAGGGGAAATACCTTCATGCCAGAATGTGATTGAATTAAGACTGTCATTCATGTTGCAACACGTTATGAAAATATCCTGGAGAGTCTAAAATAATCCAGAGAGAGACATAGAATAGCCATGTGTGTGGCTTCAAAGCTCTGGTAAAAGTCAGTGGGGTCACTTGTTTTGATTTCACTCAGATCTACAGTGATGTTAACGCCTTTAAAATGCAGTGATAAGTGCTCAGCTAGAATTGGGTGAGCCCCCATTTCTCCTGGGAATGCCACTGTTCCTACCCACCCCTGCTGACTAAGAAGAAAATTTTAAAAGTCAGGATCAAATTTACTTTTTATAATTACTTTAACTGTCAGGAATTCTTCTGAAAAGACACGCCTCATCCGAGAAAACCAAGAGTTTCCAGCAGAACTGTGCAGTGTGAGATCCCTCCAGAATCCTCAGTGGAGAAAAATTATCCTGGTGTTATTGGAGACATCAGCATGCCTTTTCTGCTGTGCTTGAAAAAAAAGAAGTCACCTGTGCCTTTAGGCAGGAGTATCTTTCAAAAACACACCCCTCCCATCCAGCAGAACTACCAGGCTTTGCTGGAGTCGTGCTTGAAGAACAAATGCTTGTTCACAGATGACACCTTCCCTGCTCACATCAGCTCCATTGGAACAGGAGCGCTGCTAAAGAAACTGCCCCGAAATTTACAGTGGAAGAGGCCACACGTAAGTGACTTTCAGTGAGTACTGTGTGTAAGAGGATGATTACAGATGATAGCCAGCAAATGGTTTTAGCATTGAACAGACTGCTCTTAGACTTTAATTTAGGTGTACTTTAATGTCTCTGGGGATTACATTTATTGCATCAGGTGTCGTCTTGGAAGCTGGGGTACATGGAATCTCATAATTGCCTTTGAAGCATTTGTTGCCCAAAATCATAACCAGTCTTGTTCAGTTTATATCCAGTAACACTTGGAGCAGGCAGGGAGAGGAGGCAAAGGCAGCAGGGAGAGTTGATTTCCTTGGAGCTCACAGCTACAATGATCTCACTGTGGTTCTGTGGCGACAGCTGAGATCCCCACAGTTCAAGATCATGACCTTCTAGAAGATTTCTGAGTTTCTAGACAGTTCTTAGCCATGACCCCTCTCTCCCATCGACCTCATACTGCTATGATGCTGGAGGCTGCTGCTTTCCCAGATAGGGCAGGTGCCTTATCCTCTTGTTGGACTGGGGTTTTTTTCCCTGCTTAACTGTTTAGTCTATTGTACTTGGAGTAATCTTTCCTTAGCTCTCAAGGCTGAGCTTCTATCACAACCAGGGACTGAACATCTGTCTGTGAGCTGGTTTTAGTTTTGGTGCCTTTGTTTTCTACTTGTGTTCACATTTCCAAGGCCTTTGCTGGCATTCCAGGCTGAAACTGAACATCACAACAAGAGACACCCAGGAGCAAGTGCTGGTCACAGAGCACGTTCTCATAACAAAAGGGTAGATAACAAGTGTGGGAGGCCAGGACAGGCACCTGGCACAGTTAGATAAGGCTTCTTATTAGCAATGGTAGTTCTGCTCTTACTGAGCCACTGAGCAAAGTATTGACAATCAGATCCTTCTGAAAGCAATGTACAGAATTATGTGAGAGCTTCATAATTGCTTTGTTTGTAGGGAATTCTCCCAGGTAATACCCAATAGCATCTCCCAGCTAAGTTATTTTCTAGCTATCATATTTTGTGAGATTTAAACAATTTCCCAGAAGGATTAAGTTTACAAAAAAGGTCAGCATGAGTCCTGGCCTCTGCAAAGCCCTTCAAGTGTCTCTCCCTCCCTCAGATATTGGAATGGACTTGGAACCTCCTCTGTCTCTCAGTGGACTATTCTGCTCTGCTATGATTGTTGGGGTGTCTCATGTAGGTCCAGGAGTTGGACTTGATGATCCTGATGGGTCCATCCAACTCAGCGTATTCTGTGATTCTATGAGCCTAAAACTGTCTTGTGAAGAAGGCTGCTGTTTGCTCTGGATGCCAAACTTTCTGAGCAAAGACTCTCAGAGAATGGATGCTGTGCATCCTTCAGTCTCTGTGCTGCAGAGGAGATGCTGAGATTCTGCCATTCAGCCTGCAGGCTTGTAGCTTACTGCATCTATGAGTGATGGCCTGCAAACTGAACACCCAAACTCACCAAGGGCAGGGCTTGGTGTCTAATTACTGTGACTGCCTTCTGAGGAAGCTGTTTCTTTGCTACTGCCTGCAGGGGAAGCCAACAGTGTGAAACTTAGCTTGAGCAATTTCTGGATCATTCAAGTAAAATATAATTTTGACATTTAGGTTATTAATTTAACCCCAGAGGCACTTGTGAAGGGAAAAAAAATCACCACATTATTTCTCTCTGTACAATTATTCACAGATCTATTCTTGTCACAGCAACAGGAATTCTGCGGCAGCCATTATTCTGTAGTTCAATTGTCAGTCAAGCTGTGGAGATGTCAGCCAGCTTGGATGAAAGTTTAATGCTCTGCCCTCATAACCTCTTTTGGCTGGCACTTGTGTGGAGGAGCAGGACTGGCAGATTTGAAGGGTTGTCTTCTCAGCATGGTGACCATGGAAAGCCATGGTGATGCACCTGAGCGCCAGTGACTTTTGCTGGGGAACAAATTCAACACAGACCAAGCACAAATGTGTGCCCAGGCTGGTGTCAGGTTAGCCAGAGCACGTAACAATAGATTCATACCTGAGCCAGAACAACATCTGCTGGGACAAAGGACTCTCAGTATTTTAATAGCTTTAACTTTCAAGCTAAATCAGCTCATGTTACTGGCTTAACTCTCTCCTTCTTTTTTTCTTTCCTTTTCATTTTGTGCTTCCCAGGCTTTGCACAAAAGTCCCGTATTTTATGCTGCACACAGAAAGCAGCCTGATCTCTGCCAAGGATTGGTGGGTAAGGAAACTCCTTTGTATAAATATCTAAGTATTCTTACACAAGATAACATTTTGCATGGAAGTTTGAATGTATAAAACTTGGCATGGAAATAGAAGGTATCCATCTCCTCTCTCCACTTGGCATGGTGTGGATGAAGCAATCATTTACTGGCATAGGCTCAGTAAATAAGCTGGCAAGCTTTGAGGTGGGATTTGAAGCATGAGAGGTGTCTCCACAAGCTGAAAACACCACTGTGTGTTGTTTCTGTCCATGCTAATAAGAAGTGTTCCTGTGCTCTTACTGGTCTGTGGTGTTGCTGCTGGACAATTGAACAGAGACCACAGAAGGGCTTTATATTTGTACCTAATGCTCAGTGTGTGTTCTCTTCTCAGCCTTGCTGTTAGAAAAATAATTTTATGCCTGTGTTATCTAAAATAAAAGACTATATTGCCATCTGAAAAGCAGGTAGAGGTAGGACTAAATTAGTTTTTAAGTGCTTTATGTCCTTAAAACCAAAGTTGCTAAGTACAGTCTTGCATGTGAGATCCACTGGAAATTATTTTCTTTTCTGAAAAGCTAATGTTTTCAAAGAAAAATGGAAAAGTTTTTTTTAATAGTGTGCCTTTATAGAAAACAGAAAAAAAAACCCATGCAATGTCAGTAAAAGACAGAATGTTTCCATTGACAGTTATTGCTTGCTAAATTTCATATTTAACCAAACAGTACCCAAATGAAAAGATCATGAGAGAGCAATTATAAACCAATCACGGTTTGGTTAAGTAAAGAACGTGTCTGGATCATCTAATTTTGTATGTATGATTTGTTATAACTGTAAAGACATCAGCACAACTGCTCTTCTGCTGGGATCTTGGTGGTGTTGCTGAACTTGGCTGAGAGCTCTCACTTTTCAGCCAACTGCATGTGTCCGTTTGTCTTGGCGCAGAGAACTGCTGGTTCCTGGCGGCCCTGGAAGCCCTGACATTCCACCAGGACATCTTGGCTGCAGTTGTGCCACAAAACCAGAGCTTTGAGAGGAAATACGCGGGCATTTTCCACTTCCGGGTACAGCTGCTCCCCCAGATTGCAGGAGCTCCTCAGATATCCTCTGTTGTGTTTTGTGTCACACCCTTAGATAATTTATATGTGGTTCCCTTTGGCCAGGGGCAAGTGGCCAGAGGGTATCCCAGGCTGGAGAGGAGCCCATCATCCCTCCCACAAAGTAGCACAGGCAGTGAATCAACTGCAAACCACTGAGGAAACACCTCTGCTTGGCTGCTCTCTTCAGCTGTGTCCTACCCATATTTTAATGCAAACAAAACCCTTTTTCAAGAGTGGCAACAGTCAGCAGGACCTGAGCACATCAGCTCCAATCTTCTACCCCTTTGCCCGCCTCTTGGTACAACTCTGCTGCCTTGCAGTTAGGAATTCCTTCCCCAGAGGTCCACCTGTGGGTAATTTCCCTGCTGACTCTTTTACACCTGATAGATGCTTTGTTTACTCCTCTGGCTGGGTGGGGCTGAGGAACTGGCTGTGTGGGTGAGTCAGCACATCCCACTGACCCACAGCAGCTTGTTCTGTACCCACAGCTAGGCTATCTTGCCTTTCCTGTTGTTTCAAGGGGAGGTCCCTTCCAAGGGAAACATCAGCTCATTCCTTTCCCCTGACAGTTCTGGCACTTCGGGGAATGGATTGACGTGGTGGTTGATGATCGCCTGCCGGTGAATGAGGCCGGGGAGCTGCTCTTTGTTTCCTCAGTCTATAAGAATGTGTTTTGGGGAGCCCTTCTGGAGAAGGCATATGCTAAGTAAGTGACTCATTTCAAGTTATGCAAATAGTCTCTCTAAAATATGTTGGTTGGTGCCTACGCAGTTTGTTCTTGTTTATAAATGCATCTCCTAGGCCTTGCTGCATTTGGAGTGTAGTAGATGGCTCTCATCTATCTATTATTACACATAAAATATGCCATTGCAGTAGTTGTTATCAAACCAGGCCCTTGTGTTTAAATCCAAGGGTTTGGGTGAGAAAACAGCTCTGTTGTGGGGGGGTTGTCCTCTGAGCGTTATCATTGTTTGCAATGTATTGTTTGATACCTACCTTGTAAATATCACAGATGAGTGGAACACCATAGATAGAAATTTTCAAATGTGAATGATTTCCAAAGCCTCCTTTAATGTATTATCAGTGTGAGAAACCTCCAAGGATTTTCATTTTGGAGGTCTGCTGAAGGACTGCACTTTGTTTTGGCAGATGTTTTTGCTCTCAGGTCCTCAAAACTGAGGCATGTCACAAGTCAAATGGCATGGTGAGAGCAGTGGCTTTCCTCCAGGGTGTTTTGCCTACAGTGGTAGTATCAGCACAAAGAAGAAAGCAGCAAGGCCTAACTGATGGAGTTTGTTAATATTTGGCTGAAATAATCTTTGCAGAGCAGGGAAAAATGCTCTAGTTAACACTGAGAGAAAGATCACACAAAGGTGAGAAAGTTCCATTTTTTTTTTTGGTGTTAGTGTTAGAATAAAAAGACTGGGCCAAGTTGCACTAGAGTGATAAAGAAAATCAGATTAGAGACTGAACTCTCAGGACAGTGTCTCTCAAGGCACTATATCTTAGATACAGCTCAGAGCCTAGTGATAAATTCAGGCAACATTTTCTGAGGCAGAGTTATCAAAGAATCGTGATGGGCATGTTCTCATTACAGTGCAGTCAGGGATGACAGCTAGTGAAGGGTCCCTTTCAGACTATGGCCAGTCTTGGAGGCAATTTTGTAGATTCTCCTCTTCTCAAATGCCAAAAATTCCCTTAAAATGAAACATGAGTTACAGCTTTCCTTTTGCTTTTTGCACACTTTTTTTTAGTATTTTCATTGGCAACCTGTTGTCAACCTGTTACCTGTGATGATAACCCAAAGAATATATTGATGTCTTTTTTTGCTAGACTCTATGGCTCCTATGAAGATCTGCAGATTGGGCAAGTTTCAGAAGCCTTGGTGGATTTCACAGGGGGTGTCAATACAAGGATCAAGCTTGCAGAAGCTCCTCCTGATCTGTGGGATATACTAACAAGAGCCACCTACAGCAGATCTCTCATGGGCTGTCAGACACACTTAGGGGTAAGGCTTGGAGTGACATCAAATGACTTTACAGCTAAAAAGCTTTCCAGACCCCTTTCCCTCTGCTCAGCTGGTCGTTGTGACTCAAAATGTATCAAAGCTGCCCTGTGTGGCTTTCTGTAGAAGTCACATTCTTCATGTTAAACTTTGCTCATGGATTGATTCCATGATGCTCTCAGCTCCCTGTTGTTATGTCTGGGAACTGGTTTATCTATCAAAGACATTCTATTAAATAGGGGCCTACTGCATTTTCCCATTTTTATTAAATAAACTTTCCATTTTTAGAGATGGTGCAGTGAGGTACAGATGCATATGGAATAAAGTTGTAGCTAAGGTAGAGATGTGGATTATTCAGAGCATGAATTAAAGTGTTGGCTTCCAAGCTTTATGCTGCCACCTCAGCTGTTAGGAAACTCTGCTTTTCTGAAAATCAAAACCTAACCTCCTGGACTTCCTTAAAGTGACATGGTCTCTAGCTGAAGACACACAATTTAGGAAGGGCCATTAACAATCAACCTTCCAATTCTGAGCATACTGAAAAACCTTAGGAGGTACATTTATTTATTTTCAGTTCTCCAGTTACTTTGAAAGTCATTGCTTACACAAGTATAGGTCTCTGGTATTGGTATAAGTCTGCTGTATGAGTAGGGATAGAATAAAAGGTTTATTTTCCTTCTGTTTCTTGTATACAGACAACAAAGGTCCTGAAGAATGGGCTTGTTGCTGGCCATGCCTACACAGTAACTGGTATTAGAAAGGTAAGACCAGCCCAAATGTCCTGAGCCCAGGTTAATTTGGATATTAGCAATTTTTATTGCATTCAGCCATTGGTCAGAGCAGCTATAATATCTCCCCCCTAATACTCTTTTTGTAGTCTAAGGCTGCAGGAGACTGTGGTTTTTGTTAAGATTCACATTTTAAGTGTGTCCATTTTAATTTGGAGGCCTCGATGTAAAGGACAATTGTTATGGATCAGTGTATCTCTAAGGGTGGGAATGATTCATAGGGCTCTGCTGACACCATCACCTAGAAATGCATCTCAGCTGTTAAGAATGAAAGGACTGGCCTCTGGGGCTGCTGGGAGGATGTGCTGAAACTTGGGGATTTGCTTTTTACTTGGGGTAGAAAGTCTTCCTCTGAAGCCTGTGGAGAGGCCATAGAGAAGTAAGGATATAAAGGCCAAATTATGAAAAACTGCAGATAGAAATGTGAGTCAGGGGTGTGGAGTAAGGGAACTGACTTGTGGTCCTGTGCAGACAGTGCAGGGGGACCCCACTAATCTGCAGGAGTACTGTTGTAGTCCCCTTAGGATATTTATCCAGAGCTAAGAGACTTGAAATAACACATCCCAAAGAGTAGGAGCTTCTTCCTCCTGAATTGGTGGATGACTGTCTTGTCCAGCCTCAAGAGGAGGTTGGCAAGGATGGCAAAGACTGTGTGGGGCTTCAGATATTTTGGTGAAAGCAGGTCCAGTGCCTGTAGCAAGGGATACTAGGAAGGGCAGGAGAGGTGAGCTGGATGAGGCACAACTGTGTCTCCCATAGGAGGAGCAGGAGGAGTTGATGTGTGGAGTTTTTAAACAATGTGTCTGTCAGTCTGGCTCTTCTGATGAGATGAAAGGCCAGGCAATCTTAAGGGACTGACCAAGCATGTGGAAACTGTGTGAAGTCAGCTGTTCTGCAGTGTGCTGTCAGCAAAGCCCCTAATTGGCCTCTCCTCCCACCATGGCATCCCAGTTCAGGAGGCATTAATCTGTGTGATCACCCATGGGGGCTGCATTGTGCTGTGCCATTGCACTGGGGTAGGACTTCATTTTCACACGAGTACAAAATAAGCAGATGTTGGAAAGGAAGAGGAATTTACAGGCAAGCCTTTGAATTAGGAATCTGTCATGTCTCTGGTTTCAGTTTAGAATTTAAGATAAAGCACCTTAATCTCTTTGTTGCTGGCATTTAGAGTTGCATGCTCAAAGATTTTTATCATCATACTTGCTGGCATCTATGAGAACAAACAAAATTGTTGTTAATACCTGACATGGTACAATGATATAAACCAGATGAGAACTGCTGAGACCTGGGTAAGCACAATGTTACTGTTTTCTGCAGGTGACCTGTCAATATGGACCAGAAAACCTAGTGAGACTGAGAAATCCATGGGGAAAAATTGAGTGGAAAGGAGACTGGAGTGACAGGTGAGTTTACAAAAGGAAAGGTGTGACACTGAGCGAAGGAAAGGTTTCTTGGAGGAAAGATGCTGCCATCTTCAGGCATGAATTAATGAGGGCAGCAGTAAGATAATGCTTGCATAGACCTTCTGGTGTCAAAGCAATGACTCCATAGATTTATATGTCTCCAACAGACAGTGCTGCTGTAGCTGGCCTCACTTCACACATGCAGCCTCAGTCAGATCAGTTCTACTTCTCCTTTCACTAATGCCAGAGGAAACATAATGTGAGCATGAGATGCTGACCACCTTGCTGTGATGTGGAGAGCATGCAAAGGGACAGATAGCTGTGCAGGAGGCTCTAAAAAACCCCCATGTTTCAGGACACAGTTGTTTATCATGGGAGGGCCCAGGAAAAATCTTCCACAGGCTGCAAGGTGTTAGAATTGGATAACTAGGAAGGAGTTTTCTGTCCTGGCTGCTAGGGTAAATAGAGTTGGGTGTGAGATCAGAGGAGGTAGTGAGGTAAATGGGCTCCATATTTGCATCTACCTGATTGTTTTCTTTTTAACTGGGACTCATGAAAGACTGTGGTTTGCATTCTAGACCATTGGCAACTGTGAACTTGTGTCCTGTTCCTCTTTGAAAGCATGTTTCTTGCTTCCAAGCTTCACTTCATTCCCTGCACAGACTGTTTGCTGAGTCTCAGGGCGTAAGAAAGGAGGGAAGAGTAGAGAGGTCGTTGGGAATGTGAATGGCTTTCACCTTGTCTGCAGAGCAGTAACTTCTCTGATGCATGTCTGTCACATAATGACAACACACCAGCTGTTCTGTTGAAGAGCATAATGAGCAACATACTGCAGGCCTGCCTTTGAAATGACTCCCAGCTGCCTCTTGTGCTGTCCTAGTCATTCATTCATTATGCCAAACACTCTTCCTATTATGTCTCCTTTAACAGAAAATTAACCAACAAAGCAGGTCTAGATTTTTATATTTGAAGTACTTGGAAGCTGTGTGTTCAAGTGAAGGGAGTGGCTGATGGAAATGGAACATCTCTGGCTTCTATTGCAGAAAACTGGACCTATTTAACTACATCTCATGAGACCCAGGGTGGTTGTGGAGAGTCTCATGTGGCTGAAGGTGTAGTGGGGGGGGGATAAGCATGGAGATATGTAAAAACAGGGAGGTTGTGGAGAGTCTCATGTTGCTGAAGGTGTAGTGGGAATAAGCATGGAGATATGTAAAAACAGGGATTGGGCCTCTTTTTATAGAGGAAGGTCATGTCCTCTGCCTTGAATTTGTGGCCACATATGGTTAGTCACCTCATGTTTTTCTCCTTAGCTCTTACAAGTGGGAGCTGCTGAGCCCGAAGGAGAAGATTTTACTGAGGAAAAAGAAGGATGATGGAGAATTCTGGTAATTCTTGCACAGTCTTGCTTCTCCCCTCTCTGCCAGCAGCCCCGGGGCTGCACCTGGAGCTGAAGCAGCACATTGCCACTTAGGCCAAGTCACAGGTGATGAGCTTTAGAGCAGCCAGTGCTCCTCTCAGCTTGATGCTGTGAGGAGCTGTGCTGACATGGAATGCAGTGATCTTCCATGCAGGAGTGAGGGAGAAGCAGGGCAGTGCTAGGTTATCTGGGGCTGCTGGAGAAAAAGGGCAGCCTTAGGAGCTTTTGTCCTGGCTTTTTTTTTTTAACATTGCTTCAGGAAGCACTTCTTTGCTTGTTTGTCTGCGGTTTCTCCACAGCTTTTACCACGAGGTGGCAATGTTGCCGCCCCTGTAATTTCATTGCACTCCCTTTACTTTATTTCATTCTCTGTTTCTGCTATCCTTTGCTGAAGTTTTAGTCGTGCAGTAGCTACTCCTAGAGGCTGCTGTGGAAGCAGACGCTCTCTTCTTTACTGCCTAATAAAATATGAGCATTACCATATGTAACACAGAATGGTGTGGCTTCGAAGTTCCCCGCTCCCTTTTCTTTCCATTTTATGAGCCATATGGACAAAACTAAACTGCTGACAAGATGTCTCTTGGCACTCTTTTCCCAGGATGTCTCTGCAAGATTTTAAGATTCATTTTGTAGATCTGGTGATCTGTAAATTAACTCCAGACCTGATGAGCCAGGAAGATGGCAAAAAGTGGATGTACTCCTTGAAGAGTGGGAGATGGGTTAAAGGAAGTACAGCAGGAGGAAGTCTGGGATTCTGTAATGGTGAGAGGTGCTCTTTTGGATAACTCTGACTTTTGGATGCTCTGCTGACTCAGTTACCAGCTCCTTATAACCTATTAACATAAAATTGATAACAGAAACATGCACTTCCTGTTTATCCTTCCACACAAACATCAGAAATAAGCAGCTGAAGGACTTTGACTGGCTTCTGCTATCACAGAAGATGCACTGCTTGCAAACATAGGGCAGTGGGCTGATTATTGCATGAAATAAGCTTTAGCATCCCAGGATCAATTGCCAGCACTGATCTGCTCTAGGGCATTAAACTTGTGTGTTAAAATTTGCATCCTCAGCACCTCCAGGAAGTGTGTTTTAAGTAAAGTGAATAAAATAGTCAGAGGCTCAGCTCTTCTGGAAGCAGAGCAGGTGGAGTCTAAAGTCAGCTAGCCTATACACCAGGGGGGAGAGAGGAATAGTGGGTACATTTATAAACACAATGAGCTCTTAGTTGCATGTAAGCAGAAGTACAGTTCCTTGTCTGTGGGTCTTTCTCCTGTCTTAGATAGTAGTTGCACTGCTAAACTTGTAAACTGCACCTTAAAATCAAATTCCTGTGGGGTCTGGAGATCCAGACAACCTGTGACCTATTCAGTCCAGTGCCAGGCATCATGTGGGAGGCTGGCAATCAATTTTGTGATGGAAAATGACATCAAAATGTTTTTCTTGTTCTACTTAGGCAGCTTTTGGATGAACCCTCAGTACTGGCTGAATGTGTTGCCAGTTGAAGACAGTAAGAAAAGCCCAAGCACATGCAACGTGGTTATATCCCTCATGCAGAAACACAGCGCCAAACACCGGAACCGTGCCCCTCACCTTTTCATTGGATTTTTACTCTATAAGGTGCAAAGAATTGCTTTGCTTTTCTTGCTCTCACCAAACAGGAGAACTTCCAACCCCTGTAGATTGCAGTGCTCTGCAGGCCAAGAGTTTTTGTTGTGTGCAGGGTGATCTCTGCTCTTTCCTCCTGCCTGTGCCCAGTGTCCTCACACATCAGGGCTAGGCTCCCCCAGGCTCTGTGCCGTGCTTGCTGCCTCTCCAGCATGCTGTGTGTCACCCTGCAGAGCAGTGAGGAGTGCCTTTTGCTTCAAAGCACATTAGGATTTATTTTGCTGCCTCTGAGGGTACATGCAATCACTGGAAGAGGGTGCCAGGAGTCCCCTTACTTTGGGGTAGGAAGAGCTCTGCCCCCAGGTTATTTCCAACCATGGTAAAATTGTGCCTAAAAAGTGTTCCTAGTATGTTGTGGCAGCTGCTCATGCTCATGCTAGCTACTCATATGCCCAGAGGTGAGTGGATATCACTAGCAGTGAGAGTTTCCCACCTTCAATTCTCTGCTTATCTGACCTTGAGGGCCACTCTTCTCCCTTGAACACAGCCACAGGTCTTGTTGCTGCTGTAAACTTGCGCAGTTATGGAGAGGTGACTGTGGGGAAGGGTTTTTGGGTGGAGGGACTGAGATTTCTGAAGGCAAAGACCCCATATAGATATTTCTAGCTGCTCTGCTTCCCAGGAATGACTTGGCTGTCTTTGGTGAGGCACAGAGGTCCTGACTGACAGATGCTGTTTCTTTTCTTCCTGCAGGTGGGCCTACAGGTGAGTCCCTTGTCACCGCTGCTGGATGTTGTCTGGGGGACCTGGCTGGCACAGCTGTTAAGACAATGCTGAATGTGGTGTGTTTGCCTTGTTCCTTGGCTGACAGTGAGTGCCAGTATTGGAATTCAGTGAGGCACCACAGCAAGGCATTATTAATGCAGAACCATCCTCCGTCTCTACGGAAAAGCAGCCATATCAGGAGAGCTCATTGGCCTTGAGAGTGGGCATTAGTTGTTCAGCTTCTGTCCTGGGTCTTCAAAGGTATTAGAAGTAGGTAGCATCAACCTTTACCTGATGAGCACTTCAGCTGTGGGATGGTGCCCTAATTCTTGGCTGTGTTCTGGGAGTCAGAGTTGCCTTCCAGTCTTGGCATGAGGTGGGAAAAGAGCCTGTGCCCCATGCAAGTCAAAGATCTCCTGGGGAGCTCAGGTTCCTGGCTGGCTGATGGTACAGGTGTTTTCATCTTCTTCGGGTCAGCTGCATTTCTAGCATTTTCTTTATCTAAGAGCTTTTGGGACCTGAGAAAGGGCTCTGGAACTTAAATCCTGATTAAGTCCCGATTTTGGCCCTGACCTCAGAGGGATATTTAAAACAGGGAAAGATTTAGCTCATAATGTCTTTAAAGGGCATATCTTCCACTCTGTTACTCCTCAAATGAGAGTAGACCTCTTAAATGAGAACTTGGGCTGGCAAAGACCTAGTTTGGGTACATTATATGGGCAGCACAATTGTGCTCCTAGTTACTGTAGACCCAGCATGGTAACCATGAGGTAAGACGCCACTGCTTCCTGACTTAAGTATCTTGAGCACTATCAGGGTTACCTTCAAGGTAAAATTTCTGGCAGAGGGGGTCTGTGTGTGGCCCTAGCACAGTGCTCTGCCACACCTGAGTGGGAATGGTGGCAGCCAGGACTTCAATTTCAGGTTTGTAGTGGTTGCCAAGATCAATACCGAGAGATGGCAAGCTGAGAGCATCTGAGGTATTGGAACTGCTGTCAACAGAGTATTGACTGGAATATAAAAACTTTGAATTTAACATAAGGGGCATGAGGAGGAGTAACCCTGAACCCTTCATAAGAAAGATTGCCCTATTAGTAAGAAAAATACTGGCAAAGGAAGAGGAATAGCATCTCCCCATGAGGCTGCAGAGTAAAATGGCTAAATGTTTTGAGGAACAGCCAAGATCAGAAGGTGACAGTAGTTTTTGCTAGCAGGATTATTTATTGGGCTTGTGTACTGGGCACTCAGGGGCATTAAAATTAATTTCATGTTGCCTGGATCAACACTTTATCCATCATCCTGTGGCAGAAGAGGGCCCGCAGAGCAAAGAGTGCCAGACAGATCAAGGACACTTGTATGAAGTCGGGATGAGGGCTGAGGTTGCTCGTGCAGTATGCTCAGATCACAGATGTTCGGAAAAATCCTCTGCTACCAGATCCCTTGTGCAATGGACAAGCTGGGGACAAAGTGTGTGGTCCCTGTGGGAAAAGAGGTGTTCTGGCTTGTGAAGGGCAGTCTCTAGAGCAGCTCCTGCCTGCAGTCATTTTAGCTCATATGGCAAAGACTTTTGCAGAAGCCACATTGACAGCAACAGCTCCTTGTCCCCAGTTCTGGCTGCAGTTCCTTACAAGTAGTGTGAGTTTTTTTATAAGTTGCAGAAAGCCCAGTCTTTTGCCATATTAGTATTGGGCAAGTGTGGCATTCATGTTCTCTGAAAAAATCCCTTCGCCCAGGATTTTCTCCTGGGAAGCTGAGAGGCCTCAGAGAAAAAGGAAAATTATTCTTATCTCATTTGCTTCTCCTGTGTTGTGCTCATGTGGAATGTGTTTGGAGATTTGTTTACCCACAGGTGATTGTTTCATTGGATTCTGCTGTGAGTTGTTTTCACTCTTTGGCCAATCAGTGCCAAGCTGTGTGGGGACTCTGGAAAGAGTCACGAGTTTTCATTATTATCTCTTTAGTATTCAGTAAGTATCTTTCCTGTATTCTTTAATATAGCATATATTCTTTAATATAATATAGTATCATAAAGTAATAAATTAGCCTTCTGAGGGCATGGAGTCAGATGCATCATTCCTGCCTTCATCAAGGCATGCCTTGCAAATACAATAGGCAAGGGTGTTGCATAGTGAGAACCACCATGTCCTGGGAAGAGACTGAGTCCTTTGGGCTCTGTTACTTGCTTGTGCTGTAAAACAGGCTGAGATGTGAAGGCAGCCTGGCCGTGCCCTGCCCGTGAATCCTCCACATGCCTTTTGTTCACGTGTTCAGCTGCGGCAGAACACGAATCTCTTACCTTTCTTCCCTGAGCAGTACCAGGAGAGCAACAGAAAGCTGCCCCCAGGTTTCTTCACCCGACATCAGCCTGTGAACAAGCACCAGGTTTTCCTTGATGAGCGGGAAGTGACTCATGACTTCCATCTGGAGCCTTGTGTCTATGTTATTGTCCCATGCACCCTGGAGCCTCAGCAAGAGTCTGAGTTCGTCCTGCGGGTCTTCTCCAGGAAGCACGTCCTTCGGTGAGATGCTGCAGCACCTCATTCCCTGGGAAAGTCTGGTCTTTCTACTCTAGTGGGGCCAGCATAAAGACTTAACTCTGCAAAAAGCAGCACGGTGTCTTTTAGAGAAGCTGGCTGTGGATTTCTCCTGGCATAGGATTCTTAGTGGTTGAAGCACTGGTTTTGGCCTTATCTTTTCAAAAAAGGCTGAGATAGGCCCCCACAATCCTTGCAGCATGCACATGTTTGAGACTGTGAGAAGGATAAGAACTCTCTAGCTTTTTTGCTCCATTAGTTTGCCAGGAATTCCCTGCTGCCAATGCTAGGATGGTTGCTTGTACAGAAATGGGTGCTTTGGATACTTCAAATACCAGCAGCTTTTGGGGTCCTGTATGGATATGAGGCCTTGCCTTACTGCAGCTGTAACACCAGAGAATAAAACACATGGCAAGAGCAGGTTGGGGCCCCATCCAGGGAAGAGGAATGACACCTGTGGGTGAGACACACAGCTCTGAGATCTGTCCTTAATATGTCTGCTTTTTTACATCTCCAGGGAAATGGGCGGAAACACGAGCTTCACCCTCTCGAAGGTGAGTGGGTGTGAGGGGAGCGGAGGGTCTGTGGTTCAATCTATAGCTCTGAATGTTGGGTTTTTACTGTTGCTCTGCCCTAGAGGAGAGGCTGAATGAGAATGTCGATGCTTGTGTTGTAGCACTTGAAAGCACAGCTTGGGTTTACAGACAAAATCCTTTGGACCAAGGAGACAGATGCAATCAAACGTGACTTTAGACAGCTTAGTTGCCCTTTTTGCAAACATCTTTTAATGACACTATTTTGCTTGCTCTAAAGTCTTTCCTGTTCATGGCTTTTCGGAGAGTCATGGTCCATTCTTGCACTTCTCCCCATCACTTTCAGGCGTTAAACATTTTGAAGACATGATGGGACATTAGTTCTACTATTGCCAGGCAATGGCATAAAGGTTACTTTGAAAAGAACTGGTCTCAGTGGCAGTGCATGAACATCTGCAGCTTGTGCTAAGAAATTTATTGGCATGTCTGTTCCCCTGGCATAACCAGGGCCTTTCCTGCTTTCATCTCCTCTGTTGGGCTATATAAAGGAGAACAGAGACCCTTCTCTCTTCTTGGCACAGAGTGAGCCCTATGCTTTGCACAGCTTGGGGTGGGGTGAGAGGAATGTTTCTCCCCACTAAATGTCATCTGAGTATTTCTCTCCAAGAAACAGCAGTTTTGTGATGTAGGGAGGTATCTTAGCAGTGGGCTGTATTAGTGATGTAACACTGATGGCAGAGGGTGGAAGGGGCAGGGAATGGAATGCCATGCTGGGAAAGCATCTTTAATTATTTGGTTGATCATATTTTTCTTCTGCAAGTTAATGATTTTTTTGATGCCTTAAAGGAAATTGTTGATAGGTATGAAGGCAAGATTTGGGAGGATTTCTTTGCAAAGCATTTTGAACAGGTAAGTTCTTGCATGAGTAAACTCCTCCAGAGCTATTATGTAGCTCTGTGAAAGTAAAAGCATGTGGATGTTCAAGGGAGGTCTGTGGATATGTGGGGAGCAGAGAGGGGCTATGGAGAGAGGTTGGACCCTGTGCAATGATAACTCCAGGCAGCAAATTTGCCTGTGAAGCTTAGCAATGTGATAGCATTGAGACAGGCACACTTCCCTGCACAACAGGGTGTCAATGCCTGCAACTTAATGTGTGTGAGACAGTATCAGGAGGCTCAAAAGGCATTAGGAAACTGATGGGCACAAAGTCCATAAACAAATGCTAAAGGACTGAGCAGGGATGTACCCTCTAAGATCACTTTTCCAACAGGGAAACAGCAGAATGGCCTACAGAAGCTGACCAGGCTCACATGCTCTCCTTAAACAATAATTCCTGTTGCCTGTATTGGGGACAAAGGGATGGCCTGTGTGGCTCCATCCTGTCTTTTGGGGAAAGTTATCTATTAGAGAACACCCCTGAAATATTGAACCTCGTCTCACACATCACAGTTGGATGGCAACTAACCTGCTTTGAGATGTGAATAGATATTGGGTGTCCCATCATCTTTTCCCCCTAATTTTCCTTGTGAAATAGATATTGGGTGTCCCATCATCTTTCCCCCCTAATTTTCCTAGTGAAATATTATCCTTGCTGTGAAAGATTCTTTTTAATGATTCCTTTGGCCTGATTTGGGATGGAGCTGACCATCAGGGATCCCACTGACTGTGGTGAGGGATACAAGTGTTTCACCTTTCAGAAAAGGTCACTGCATTTATTTAGCATCATACCCTGTATCTGGCAGACACAATTTCAGAAAAACAAATTTGCACTTTTAATAGGAATATTTTGAAGGAAGCTGTTACTAAAAACAAGGAATGCTTTTACTTTTTGTCCCTTGTTTACGATTTTGGTTTTGTGAATGGTATGGCATTGATGTGCTAGAAATTGCCACATACTGTGAAGTGCTGGTCCTTTGCTGTCAGGATGTCCAAGTACACACAGAGGCACCTACTGCCATTTCTGAAAGCTTTACCCTGGAATCTCTCAATGATCTGAAAGCAGGCTTTTATTTTTGAAGAGTGACATTTAAAAAAACCCTCCAAACAAACGATTGTTACAGCTTCTAAAAGATTTATGAACTTTAGTATGACAAGGGGGAGGGAGAGTCTCTGCTTTGAAAAATTTGGGGAGAAGTATTCCAAAGTTTCCTTTTTTTGTTGTTTTTTGTTCTTGTGGGTTTTTGTTTGTTTGTTTGCTTGTAAATGATAAAAGGGGAATGTTTGGAGCAGATCTCTTGACAGTGTGCTTGATGGGACAGATGGCACCCGGGCTGAAAGACCTGCATCCTCACTCAGTGGAAATCTGCACTACTGCACTGATCTGTGTGGAGCCCTGAGAACTTAGCCTAGAGCACACTGCAGCTCCTGCAGGCTCAGAATCTTGTCATATTCGAAGGGAGTCTTTTCTATTGATTTTCACAGTGGCTGGAATGGGGCCAGAAAAGCAGAGAATGAAGATGGGGCATGCTGGGAAAACAAAAGAGGGAGAAAAGTGATTTAATACTTAGAAAAAAAAATACTAAAATTCTCTTCCATATCACAGAATCCTGAAATAAATGCTGTTCAGCTCCAGAGGATCTTGAATAATATATCTTGGAGAAGTAAGTGCTGAGAAATAATGTTTCTGTAAAATAAGCCCTCTCAGAGAAAAGCCTCAGCTCTTGTATCTATTTCTTGAATTCTGGGAAGAGAAACTGGCTTCATTCTGACTGAACTGACTCTTCTGATGGCTTGTTAGATTTCCAGAGCAAAAGGATTTGCTGGGGTGTGAATCAATATGGCAGAAACGTTATAAGCAGAGCTAATCTAGTTTGAATTTCAACAACTGAAATAATGAGGGAGGAGAGAAAGCATGGATGCAGATTCTTAATTTGGCCTCCAAACCCAGCCTGACCTCAGCTTTGATTCTGAAACTGTGTCTCATTTCAGCTTGTGCCACTGCCTCAGTCTCAGCAGCACCAAACTAGAAGATGTGGAAATCCTGGTCTGTAGGAGTTGGTGTGGTGGAGGAGGGTCTTGCCTTTACTTTCATGTACTTGGTCCATGCTGCTATTGCTATTTACTCCTGCCTGCTGTGCATGCATAGGGCTGCCCCTTGCTCTGTGTTTGAGGGAGAGGATGAGGTGCAGGTGGCCTCTGGAACCCATGCCTGTGAGAGCCAGGTGAGCCCTGAGCTTGTCTCTCTGAGGTCTGGCATCACTCTGCTGGGGGCAGCCCAAAGCACTCCACAGGTTTATAATTTAGACCTTGGGACAAAATAACACTACCTGGGCAGCAGTGAGGCATTGCAGTGGCTGTTCTCTCTGGACAATGACATTACAGATATAATGATGAATCCAGATTTTTTTCCTGGTTTCTTCACTGGTAACAATCAATATGCCACATAGAAAATGCTCCATCCAGCCATTACAGGCAACAAAGAAGATGATCAAAATAGTGATGTGATGCCTTTATCACTTAAACTGATTTTGATAATACTCTTTTTTCTGAAAAAGTGGGCAAGGGTAGTTCTGTCTTTGTAAACTGACCCACCAGGCACTGTCTTATCTGTGAGAAAACAATATTGAACAGGGAGTCTTTACTTTTAATAAATTATTGATTTTAAGAATTATTTTCAAATCTTTACAGTACTTGGTTAATATTTACTAAGCAGGGCTATTATAATATTAAAATTATTAAAGCATCTTGACTTCCTGCAGAGAAGGAATTGGTGAGTTATGATTCTGTCCCTTACTCAGTGGAAGGTGCAGACCAACTGTAATCATGATTTGCAATGAGATTAGAGACAATTTCTGTTATTCTTCATGCAAGTTATATATGAACCAGGAATGCTAAGCTTTGAAGCAGCATCATGTTTTCAGCAGTGCCTGTACTTTTAATTATATTAACAGAGCTGGCAGCGTGTCTGTGAAAGAGAGGGAGAGAGAGATGCTTAGCACAAGGGTTTCAATTAATCTGCAGTGCTGTTCCCCAAAGCTCTTCAGGTCAAGTGACTTTGCTCAAGGTCATGCAGTAAATTCTGTTTGGGATTAGAGCTTTGGATGTCCTTTTCCTTCCATTTTCTCTAATAGCTGGAGATAGTGTACCATATTTCATTCTATATTACATGCCTGCAGGGAGCTCATATTGGATTTTCTGAGACTAGTAGAATCCATCCTGTTGCCTCATATTTTTATCATCATAAATGATACATCTTCTCAAGTGGGTGTAAAGTTTCACAAAGGCTTTGGGGCCTGAGTCCTCTCAAGTAAGGGGGGATTTTGTGAGTCCATTTTTCTGAGAGGTGTCCAATGACTCCCCAAACCAATTTTTTTTTCTCTCCAGATTTCCAGAGTTTTCGCCTGAATTTCAGTTTGGATTCGTGCCAGAGTATCTTGGCACTCCTGGATGTATCCTTGTCATGAGTGATACTTCTGACTCATATAATACTTTACCAGAGCATTATTTCTTAGGCCAGACTGGGTGTTACTGTGATTTCTTTACCACCAGGACATGGCCCTGCTTATTGAACTTCTCACCCTCTATAATAACAGTTCAGCTGTGACAGAATGGAGCTGCTTTGGGAAAGGGTTGATTCCTGCTGCTTCTAAAATCAGCAGCCAGCCTTCCTTTGCCTTTAGTGGGATGAGGATCAAGTCTATAAATAGGCACATGGGCTGAGAAATCATTATCCTCATATTATAATTGCATGGATGTTAGAGTGGCTGCAAGTTTTTGGGTTGTTTGGGTTTTTGGTTTGGCTTTTTTTTTTCCTTTTTTCATTTTTTAATATGTGTCATGGGTGCTTTCTAATGTTTGAGATGTTTTGACCTTAATGCTCCCACTAAGCTGAATGCCACTGGCACATTGAGTATCCAGGAATTGAGAGTCCTGTGGAAGAGGCTGCTTTTCTATTTGGTATGACAGTAATTTCTATGCTCCCTTTCAATATCTCCCTGCTCAAAATCCCTTTGGTGTCACCTGCTCGATTTTGGGTGGTTTGGTTTGTTTAAAAGTACTCCCTCACCCTACAGGAAGTTTTCCAGAAGAGAGACACCAAGAGATCAGGAAAGCTTGACCTTGTGGAACTGCACACAGCTGTACAGGAGACAGGTGAGCCCACAGCATATTTTGGCAAATCTCATCTTCTTGCTCATGAAAGCTGAAAAAAAAGCACAGGGCTGGGAAACATCTTGATAACTCTGTAGAGCTCAGGAGGAGTGAAAACATTATAGTTTGCATGGCCTTGGCTATGTCTTCTTCCTTCTTTAGCTGGGTCAACACGTCTGAAGATTATTTTGGCATGGGACAGGCTGCCCACTCTTTTCTCAGTGTGGTCTCACACTGAGAGTGTTCTGAAGCAGAAGTGTCTGCCTACTTCAGATCCAATTTTTAAATCCCTTCCTGTGTGTTGCTAATTGAATTTTACAAGATTTTGTGGGCTTGTGGGGATGCAGGAGGCCAGATCTAGCTCCTATTAAATTGCTGCCTCTGCTGAAAACGACAGTTCAGGGACCAAAACGGGAAGTGTGGGACTTGCACGGAGGCTATATTGTTGGTAGACTTCACTAATGCAGTGTCTGAGGCTTGATCTAGAAATGGAAGATGATCCATATGGGTCCAAATACCGGACTGAGCTCTGCTGCTATTACTGGGCGTTGTGTGGGGGCTGGAGCTCAGTCTTGGAGCTTCCTTTGCATGTTTACACCTTAAATATCATTCCTCTTTTTGGTGCATGTTCACCCAGTTCATCTGAGTCAGTGAAAGCACAGTGAGAAACCCAGGCAAACCTCTGCTAAAGCAAACTAAAATCCCAGGCCATGAATAGAAAATGCTTTTGTTCCTTGCAAATGCTGCTGCTGCTTGACATTGGGACTGATGCTTTCAGTATGAGCTTCCTCTGGATTTTCTTTTTCATCTCCTTTCCTACCCTCTTGGGAATATTGCTCTTAAACCCAGCTGCTGCTATTACCCTCATATCCCATGAGCAAAAGAGGCCTATTTGTATTTTATTTCAACTCTGGAAGGACTGTAAGTATAGGGGAGCAGACCTGAACCCTTTTAAATTTAGAGAAGATATCTTTGTGTAGAGATCTCATTTGGGCTGGCTAATATTTAATTATCTTAGGCCAGGCTTGAAAAGCAAGGCTGTTGGAGAAGGGATGAAGACCACTCCATTGTGCCATCTCATATTGTGTTCCTTTTTTCCCCCCATTTTATGTAGGCATTTCACTCAGCAATGAAGTCTGTAATTTGATGGCAATCAGATATGGTGACCCTGACTTACAGATCAGTTTTGAGAGCTTTGTTTGCTTCATGCTTCGAGTGGAGATCATGGGAGGTGAGGCTGGTGCTCTGTGTCTGGCCAGGCAAGCTGGGCTGCCAGCTGAGCCATGGCCCCTCTGATGCTGTTCCCACTGGCAGTGGCAAGTGGGAAAATTGCAGGACTGAATTTCTGAATAAAGCAAGAGTAATCAGTTTAAAGCAAGGGACAGATACAGAGGAAGCCAAGCTCTCTCTTTACCTCCCCACCAATCCCATCCTACAGACATCCAAGCTGTATATATCAGAGTGATTAAGCTCTCTGCACATTTGCACCAGCCTTCTGTAGGAAGAGGGTAGGCAAATTACAGAAAAAACTACTTGTTTTCCATGAAGAAGACAACCTTGAAATACACTTTTTCCAGGAAGAAGAAAGCTTTGAAATATGTCTTTGGTGGACTGCAGTTTGATGATGAGATAGCTGATACTCAAACCATGCTGCAGACACTTAGCACGTCTCATAATTGTAGTGGGTAAGGTTGGGACCACCAGCATTTTGGGGTTTTACAGATGGATGGGCAGAGAGCAACGCGCCTGACTTTATTCAGCTGCTCCCAGTGTTCCAGCCTTCAGGGATCTCCCAGGGACAGAACAGAGAAACTCTGCACTTGAGAATAGCCTACAAACTCTGCCTGTGGGGTTTTTCCTGAGACAGTGCCTTGGCTGTGGTGATCTTTGGCTGTCAAGTTAACACTCCTCATTTGCTTCTTTTGCAGAGGCCTTTCGCAACTTAACCCAAGATGGCAAAGGGATTTACCTCCGGGAATCTGAGGTAAAGCCCACCCCCTGACTGGCAGGTGCAGGCTCCTTTGCTGCATGTGGCACTGCATGGTTTATTCTGTAGCCTTAGAAAAGGTATCTTTAACTGACCAGGGCAGGTTACAAACAGCAAAGAGGCTCAGGCTTCTAAGTCTTCTACTTTATTATGGCTTCTGTTTCTTCTGGAGGAAGAATATCTTCAATGCCCCAGAGTTCAGTCTAGGTGTGAATATGGCAGAGCTTTCACAGGGATGGATTATTTCAACCCCTTTTCCATATTATTTTCAGTGGATGATGATGACACTTTATTCCTGAAGCAATGCTGTAGAGGAGGAGACAACCAGACCTGTACCAGGATGGGGAAGGCTGCCTTGTTTCAACTTTTTACTTCATATGAAAAGTTCTCCTCAAGCAGACTTAACGTGATAACCACAGACTCGATGAAGTTTTACTAATTAATGTATTTATTTTGAGTCCTATTTCACATCAGACAACCCTACTGAGGAGAGACCATTGGATACCAATTACCATAAGTGCACAGTGTGACACCCTGGAGCATGGTGGCTGAGTTTTTGGGGTCACCTACTTCATGCTGATGTAATGCTGCTGTTATAGGCACACATTGTGGCAGTGCCCAGAGGCTGTGCTTGGTGGTGGGGCTCTTGAATCTGGGAGGGAGAAGGCCCCTGTCCTGAGTAGTTTGTCACCTGATAGAGGGATCACAGTTCTGTAGCTGCTAGGCCCATGATAGAGAGATAGAATCTGTGAGCTTCTGAGAAAGAAGGGGTGGAGACTCACAGAAATTAATGAACGCTCTTCCCTAGCCCTGACTTAGAAAGGTGATTTGCAAGCATTCAAACCATCTCTTTTGCTTTTATCAGTTAACATAGCCCTATTGAAGTGGCCCTAATTTGATTTGGCCAAGTGATGAGCTGAGCCTCCAGCTGTTTGTTATATGATGATTGTGTATTTATTTCAGAAAGGCAGTGAGTTTTCTCTGCACATTGAAAAGTACAGTACAGTGAAAAGTAAACTGATCCCATATTAAGTCACAGAGACTGGCAGGGAATGAATGTTCTCAGTAGGGTGATACAGGAGCTGTCTGATTAAAATATTTGGATATTTATTTTCTATAGGGGGTGTGTTTGTGTGTACTTCTAAAGGATGCAACTAAATGTAGGCTGTAGCTAATTAATAGTACAAGCCAGGTGTGTGGCTGTGTGCAGCATTAGAGAGCATGGTATAAGTGGGACTATTCACATCAAAATCCATGAGAGAGTTACTTAATGCATCTGTCTGTAGGATCCTTTTCCACTTTCTTACCATTCATTTATTTGGGCTGGAAATTTCCACGCTAAGTGACTGTTACAGGTTGCTGCTTTGTTGGTTTTTTTTTTTTTTTTCCCCTTTCTGCATTCCTGCAGACAGCTCAATTGAGGCTCTTTTACAGTGCACAGCCTAGTCTGAGTCTGGGTGCTAAATGAAACAGAGTTCCAATGGGAATGAACATATAATGAAAGATCACACTGTAATACCTTTGTAGGAAGGAGTTATATTAAGCTTGCATAGGCAGCCTTCCCTCTGGCTTTTAGTGACTTTTTAGGTGCTTAATCTCATAAATATTTTTTCAGAGTGCATGTGATATTCAGGAATGAGGTGGACTGTGGATAAGAAAGTAAACTTGGGCATGACTGAGCTCAGGGATGCGCTTACCACTGCACTGAGGCCTGAGCAATAGCATAAGCATATTTATAGAGGAACTCCTTTGCATATAAGTGTTCCCAGTCAGGAGGCATTAAGCAGTAAAAACAACAGCATGCACTTTATTCCCCAGAACAGTCTGTTTCTAAGCAATATCATTTTCATCCTGTTTTTATGAGAAAACTGTTAGAACCAGATAAATAGATGGCTGTGTTGGTACTTGTTTATTACAGATGATATATCTATCATCTATTGGGAGCGACCTACTGTGCAGTCACAGGGTTCAGTCTGTGGAGCAGAGCAGGTTGGAGGGAGCAGGGACACCCAGGGCCCCTGGAGCAGCCGAGGGCTCCGTGTCCCACTGGGCTCCCAAAGAGGCTCCGTGTCCCGCCAGGCTCCGGAGGAGGCTCCATCAGCAGCTCCCCTCTCAAGGCACGTCTCTGTTTCCTTTTGTGACTAGCAGCTGAACATGATGGTGCAAACTAAATTAGCCTGATTTAATTTGCACTCAACTCAGCAGGGGATGTTATAAACACTGATTTACTGTGTGCAGGAGCAGCGTTGGAAGAACCAAAAGCGTTGGTTGAGGGAGCGTAGGTCCCGCTTTTCTCAGCGTGCTTTGGAAAGGATGGTCCCTGTCACCCGTGGGAGTGTCCAGGGGGATCTGTGTGAGTGCAGAGTGTTCACAGCAGGCTCTGTTGGACATGATAGGAGGGAAATATCTCAATCCCAAGTGGGTTTGTGGCACATTTAGGGTTGGGAGTGTGCTGGACGTAGCTCCACCACAGGCTGTGTGCAAAACTGGTGCAGGACACCCAGTTTCAAGTTGCAGTTCATTTTAATGTTGTACACATTGTTTTTTCTATCAGATTTTGTACTTATTTACTTCACACCTCTTTAATGCAGAGCGATGTAATTGCAGGGAGATTATTTTGCTATTGATTACTTGATCCAGGAAAGAAACAGAATTCATCCATGCCATGAATCACTAAGCATTTGCAGCAATAAACTTTATTGAGCCATGTGACTTGCTGTTACAGAATTGTAAAGAATCCTTTACTGGAATGATTATACCAAACCATGTACAATTCAAACTGAATTATCTGGCTCACAATAAAATGTTTTTGGCAAGGGCACCTACTCGGACACTGTGAAGCTTTTATATTGCTAACAGAATAATGTTTTCTGGGCAATTCTGAAGATATATTACTCCTCATTTACAATGTGCATTGTGAAAAAAATGATCTGAAATGCTGCTGAAGGATGCATTCGTTTGTAACCACAGCATTTACAGAGATGCTGAGCTTTGCAGTGGGTGGTATTGCTCTAGCAGAAATGAAAGAAAAGTGGGACTATGGCTTGAGACTAGTATTGCTAATAAAAGTCCTTTTTGAAAAAGGCAGGTGTAAGAATAGCAAATAATGTCTGGAGTGGGAAGAGATGGATGGTGAGGTATAGTGTAACAATAAGGCTGAGATGAAATTGAAAGGAACTAATCAACCCTTTGCAAACAAAGTCTTCAGCTAGAGCTTATTGCTGCAAATACACACACCTGAAGTATTTCATGTTTCCTGAATATAGCTGGTGTGCATGTTGAGGGTGCAGTTGGGGTACAGCAGATACCAGTCAGCCTCACTGCTCACATGCATTCTGCATGATCAGGGCTTCTGTCTAGATGGCAACAGGACAGGCTCTACTCTCAAGCCTAACAGGACTCTAGAAGATCTGAGACTTACAGGAATGACAAGCATAGCTGGAATGGTCGTGGCTACAGTGAATAGCTGTGGCAGTTTTAGACAAAAAGGGGAAGAGCTGTCCTCTGGGGACAAGTAACCACAAGGCAAATCACCCCAAGATCTTGGGCTCTTGCCCTTAGGCAGCTAGGGATGACCACCCTAGAGATACCAAGCTGGCCCAGGTTTGAGATAGGCAGAAATACTCAGTCTGTGAATTTCTTTCTGGGTCATCCATTAAATGCTGTTGGGACACCGCAGTGTAATTCTCTGTCTGAGGTCACACCTTGCCTTTTACCCATTTTGCAGTGGGGCCACAGGACTTCTGCCTTACCTAAAAGCACATGGCAGTCCTTTGCTAAGAGGTATTCTGTTCATGCAAATGGCTACTGCACTATCAAAGCTGTCCAAGCTGTGTCAGCAGGCTTTGATCTCACCACAAGATGCTCTGTGTAAAATGAATAGTGTTGCTTTGGTTTTGATTATTAAGCAGTACATGTAATCCTAACTCCATGACCCACAAATGGACCTCTAAAGGGCAAGTTTTCATTGGATTGGCACCATAAAAATGAGAACTTTTGGAAGGAAAAGCCTGTTTCCAGGGGCAGATGGTGCCTGAAAACTGTCCACTGAGCAGAGTGGGTGCAAAGTGTCCCACTAGTGCAGACCTTTGTACAGGGCAGTGATGGGATGAAGAGACAACATGGGGACATGGAGTCAAAGCTGCTGCTAAATCCAAGTGTCCAGCAGTCCTCAGTCACCCACGCTCCAGTTCTACAACCCCACCAGGAGACTCAGTTCTGACAATGGGATTTCAGAATTTGCAAACCTAAAGTCTTCTTTTATTTCCTCTGTGAGCTGTTCAGGTCAATGTTTCACGAAAGGTTGTGGAGACTTTTCTCCTAAAGTTAGTCCTGCTAGACTCTGGTTGAATGCAAACCTGTGCTCCAGTGTGGAAGAGGGTGAAAAGCTGGAGTGTGATACAGAGGAATGATATTTTCATCATTATTCAGAAAATTGAAGGGCAAAAATCCCCTTTGTTAATATTTGCAGTGCCAAGGAGAGAAAGATCAGGTCCCCAGGGTGATGGCTGCTATGTGACACAAGAGCAGGACTTGCTATTTACTTAGAAAATAAGTACTTCTGCAGGTCCCCGTGGGAGTGATCTGTATTCAGCCTGGGGCTCTGTTAAGAGATAAGATTTGACCTGCCCTCAGCCTCCTGAGGTCCTCCTCCCTTTGCATACCACAGCATGGCTGCTCTGTAATCCTCCTACTGCTGCAAACTGGATTTTTCCCATAAGCAACACTTCATTCTTGTTGGCATCCAGGAGCTCAAATTATGACCCCCATCCCCAAGACTGGGGGCTTGGCAAGAAGCCAGTGATCTGAGTAGTTCTTTTGCACCTCTGTCTGCACATATACCCTACATATTCCTGTGAACATCATGTCACCTTCCTTAAAAACTGTTGCAATGCTGTGATGAAAACGAAGACGAAAAAAAATTTTTTCCCCTCCCCTGCTCAGGGAGCAGCTCCTAGCAGAATGAAATGCTAACGAGTGCCTTTGCCTTTCCTTCCTGCTGTGTCTTACACTGAATTAGACCTGAAAAGCAGTATCACCAAGCTTGAAGTTCAATTTATCAGTGCAGTCAGGATTGATTTGTTACACTACCTATTCTGGGGAAATGAATGTCTCCATCGCGCTCCCTTCCAGTGCAGGCAGACCTTTGTTTTGCTCACATCAGCCATGTAATGTAGGAAGCTGACATTCCACAGATAAAGGAAAAAACCTACAAAATCCTGACTAATTCTACCCAGCCTGGCAGTGCCAGAGAGTGATGCCACTTGCGAAGGACACACTTGGCATTGTGGTGGCCGCAGATACGAGGCAGAAGTGATCTCTACCTGGGCTTATCTGCTGCTTTTTTGTTACTGAATAAGTGTGTAATGCCATAAGTGTCCTAGAAAATTATTCTTGGGTGAATTACATGTCCCTATTATCACTATTAATATTATAGCTGGAGCTTCATGTTGATCCCTGGAACTCAAATTCACAGTAAGAGTCAGGTTGAAAATGAACTTGGTTTTTGTACAAATTTTCAGCTGTGTGAGACAAGAAAAATGGACTTTGCTACTGCTGTTGAGGAGGAAAATTTTCATTCCTAATCTAGCACAGGGGATCTCCATTAAGAGAGCAGCAATTATAAATCCAGTTTTCTCTTGCAGCACATTTTGATGGAATATTGCAATGAACCATGTACAAATGTGGGAATTGTGTCTTCAGATTCAAAAGACCCAAAATGTGATTGCTATGAAGTATTACAATTTTAAAAGGCCCTTTTTTTTTTATTTTCCCCTAACTTGTCATGCACACATCAAATGTGGAGGGAAGGGTTAAGAGCTAAGCACCCTGCAGAAACATGCAGAGCACTTCATGCTCCTGGAAATGTGGCTACAAGAAGGATGTCTATAGCTAGTGCTCATTAAGCGAGGTGAAATGAAAGAGGTAGTTGCTCTAAAGTAGCTCTTTTTCTTCAGGTAAAAGCAGGATTTCTTTCTCATAAATATGCTGCAGCTAGACATAAATGACTTATTGCTTGAAAGCAGCTCTGCACTGCTGAAGAGCTGGAGCATAAGAGTGAGAAATTTGGTCTGAAGCTAGCCTGAGTGGGTGCTTTCAGCCTGGCTGCTGGCAGCAGCAATGCTGCTTTTTGCCTGGGCTGAGGCTGCTGAGGGCTCCTGCCTCTGCAGCTCAATGCTGAGCTTCCAGAGGATGCAGGAGTGGGATTATGTCTGTGGTTGGCCTGTTCCACAGTCTCTACCTTTCCATAGCCCTCTTCAAAACCACAGAGTTAGTTTGGAATACTACTCCAGAAACTGGGGCCATGCTTGCTTTGCAAGTCTTTGGACACAGCTCCTCATTAATGGAGTAGGTGTTTTTTGTGCTCCTTTGGAGCACCCATCTTTGTTGACCCTTCTCTGCAGCTTGGGTGTTTATTGTAATTTACTGTGTTTCCTTTTAAAATGAAAAAATAAAACAATATCAACATCACCCATTCTTCCTAGCTGACCCTTGATCTCAGATCTCAGCAGTCATAACCCTAGTCTTAAAAACTGTCTCCCCTAAAGCCTCCTACTCTTAGAGCATAGCTATGCATGTGTCAAAAGACTAACACAGATGGTGTTCCCCTGGTCCTCTGGCCAACATTAACTCCAGCTGTTCATCAGCTCCAGCTCTGCAAACTGATGTCTGAAGTCCTGCAGGAACTGGCTCATGTGGGACCAGAACCAGGGTGTGACTGTACCCAGGAGAGGGGTGGCACAGACCACTGGAAGTCTTATTTTAACTTGGAGCCATGCTTGTCTCAGAGCCCTTTTCTGAAACCCAGCTAGTGTCCATGCTGGATGCATCCCTTGAGCACAACTCCTACCTTTCAGTGAAGCTGGGGAAGTGTCAGCCTGAAGTTAGGATGCTCATCCTCAAGGACTCTGACTGCTGGCTTCCAACACTCACCAGGCAAATCCGGACAAGAGAAATAACCCTGAGCATCTCCAAAGTAGTTTGATCTGAAGGGCTCATTATTTTTGAACAGCTGAGTTGAACATTACTGAGAACTCAATTTCCATTTCAGCTTGCTTTTCTCCTTGTGCAGGGCAGAGCGTGGGAGCAAGGCTTGGGCACTTCACAGCCTCCTCCGTATGGATCAATATTTTCCAATGTGCACAAGTTTCCAAGAGTTTAAACCGCTGAGTTTTGCAGAACTTTAATTGTATCAAATGCAAAAAAGAAAGGGATACTCTATCAAACCAACACATAGCTAAGCACATAAAGAATTTAGGGCATGAATTAACAGAAAATAATTCATATGCTGAAAGAAAAAACTGCTGAGTCCAGTAGAAGGAACTCCCATTTATTCTTGGTTTTTATTTTTATTTTTATGGTTTACAAGTACTTGGAAATACAAAATGGCATAAGAAGTTTGGTGGGAGGGCCATGTGGAGGTACCATTTCTCAACACTACTTTTTAAATTATGAAAAATGTTGCTTTAAATCTGTAGAACATCAAAGAACTTCTGTCAGTCCTCACCACCTGATGGAGCTGAAGGAAGCTAAGAAGTCCACATTACTTTGCTGAATTAAGGTGCCAGAACCTGAGCTAGATAGACACAGCAGTCACTGGAGAGCTTACTGTGACAGGAAATAAACCCTTGCTGCTGCCAAGGCAGACATTCTTCCTTTCTCAAATTATTTAAAACAACCAGAGGCAACAGACCCTCTGATGGCCCATGCTGCTACATATGACTGAAAGTTAAGATCAGCTGAGAATGTTTCTCCTCAATGACCTGGCATATAGAATCATAGAATAATTTGTGTTGGAAAGGACTTTTAAAGGTCATCCAGCCTAACCCTTCTGCAGCAAGCAGGGATATCTTCAACTAGACCAGATTACTCAGAGCTTCATCCAACCTGACTTTGAATGTTTCCAGGGACAGGTCATCTGCCACCTCTCTGGGCAACATGCTCCAGTGATTCACCATCTTAATTGGAAAAAAATGTCTTCATTATATCTAGTCTAAATCTTACCCTCATTCAGTTTAAAGCCATTCCCCCTTGTCTTACCACTACCTGCTCACATTAAAAATCCCTCTCCAGATTTCTTGTGTGCCCCCTTACGGTACTGGAAGGTTCTCTAAGGTCTCCATGGACCAGACTGAACAACCCCAGCTCTCCCAGCCTTTGTAGGAGAGGGGCTCCAGCTCTCCGAGCATCTTCATGGCCTCCTCTGGACTCACTCTGACAGGTCCACATCCTTCTTTTGTTGGGAGTCCCAGAGCTGGTTCAGTACACCAGGTGGAGTCTCACAAGAGCAGAGTCTCAGAAGTAGAGGGAGAGAATCCCCTCCCTGGACTTGGTGGCTTTGCCTCCTTTGATGCAGCTCAGGATCTGGTTGGCAATATATGAAGAGCTGCCTTTAGTTAACAAAGCCCAGAGAGAAGGTGTCCTGATGGTTGGTAAATATGCTTTCCTCAGAGGCTGTGCTGGGTGCTTGTGCCCTTCCCAGGCTGGGTCCAGGAGCTGAACTGGATGCTTTGCAGGGCTGAATGGCAGGGTGAAGGTCCTGCAGCATCAGCTGAGGCTGTCTGTCTGCTCTTTGTGTGAAGTCAGTGTTTTTCCTTTGGTGAATAACCCTGGGGATTGCTGCAGTGAGGGATGAGGCTGCTCTGCAGTTAACAGGAGGTGGTTGCAGTGGGATCAATCCCTTCTGCTTTGCTTGGGTAGCAGGGTGAAAGAACTCCATGTGTCAGCAGGCTGGGGGCTGGGGGGTGGGCACACAGTGTCTCCATCAGTAGCCCAGCTCTTGGGCGCTGCCAAGGATATGCTCACCTGCACTATTGCTCCCAAACTGAGGCTTCTCCTGGCTGCTTCTGGACTGTGCAGGGACAGCCAACCTGGGACCCAACCCCCTCCTTACACTCAGCACGTGGAGGAGGGTAATTAAAGGAGTCATCCTTCCAAGTCAGGCTTTTTGTACAGCTCTTCAGACCTAGAAACCACTCCTTTTTCTCCTGGCACTAGGCTCAGCTTGCTGAAACAAAGATTAAAAGCCTGGATTCCACTAAAGATTCTTCAGTGGCAGCCCAAACAAGCTCCCTAGAGAAGATTAACTATCCCCTGCACTGTTTGAGCTTGAGCTTTAGCAAAATGGACTGATGAGGAAAACACAGGTAGTACTGCAAAGATGATTTTGATAAAGGTGGGCAGAGCACAGTGAAGGCATGAAAGGCTGGTTAAGTGTTTGCTTTTATGTATAGCTGAGTTCTAGGTCTTTAGACAAGACTTAATCTTTTCTATAAACAAATAACACATTCATTTACATGAATAATCCACATTTCTTATGCAAATCATTTGCCTGCTGCTATTTCTACTGAGAATAATATTCAGTATAATTACCACATTTATTTAGTGAATCTATTTACACAGGATAGCTCTCTGTCCATGAACGCTCTTCACCAGAGAGGCCCAAAGAGCAACAGGGGAGGCCAAGCTGCCAGTCATGTGTGCCCTGTGCTTTCTATTTTTGTTCCCATGAAGCATTCTGGGACCGTTTGAGATGTCTGGGCAAGAGCAGAAGGATGCCAGCATCCTGCCTCCATCCCAGGGAGAGCACCTGCTGCTAATGGAAGGCAGCTCTCCCCTGCTCACCAGCCTGCTGTTTGAGCTCCAGCTAACTATAATGAGGCAAGGCACTTTGAATAATAACTTTCCTTTGGGTATAAGGCTATCTTAATTTTTTGTGTGTTTAAGTTGGTAATTGCCACAGAGTTTGAAAATCTTCCAGGTTTTACCACTCCTAATTATGTTCTCATGCATATGCATCCCCTGCTTGTGTGCTCATTACTGTGAGGAGATCAGAACCCCGAACGTTGGAGCAGTTCCCTCCAATTATCTCCCCTATGCAGAAGTTCCTGTGAAATACCTCTCCTGCATGGGATGGCCCAAGATATTTGGAGAACATCTTGCTGTCCAGAGCATATTTTGCTCCAGGTGGTAAAATCAAGATGGGTTTCATCCCTCACGTGTCTTGCCCAGACTGCTCCTACCTGGGATGTCCCCTTGCTTGTAGCACCAGCCATTGAAATACTTGTTCAGGGGAAGTTATTAAGGTGTCCTAATGGAAAATATTTCAAGTTTCTAGGGCCCTGATTGCCTCTTTACCTGCTCTGTTTGCATCTATTGATCGTTCTGGTTCAACAAGACCCTCTGGGATTAGCAAACACTAACAGGTTTGAATGCATTCATGAGGTTCTATGCAGGGAAAGAAAAATAATGCTGTTGGGCTTCTGACTTGTTCTTGCTCAATAACAGCAAAACAAATGTGTGCAATTAAACATTACTTTGTTTTCTAAACAGCAGCCTTGAAATTTTGTCCTGCTAATGTGGGAATCCAGCTGCTGCTTTGCTGTCTGACCAACAGCAATGATTTGGGGATGGGAAAGGAGATGTTAATCCACCCTGAGCACGTTCAGGGTAGAATACCATTCCCTTGTAGGAAGGCAGGATTTCTAGCACCATGTGTGTTTTTGTGTAGGAGATCACAGTGGATCCTATGGAAAGATCAACGTGGAGCAAGCACAGCCATTGACATTACTCACTCTTTTTGTACAGAGTAACTGCTTGTTAACTATTTGTCAGGGAGCTGTGGGGTCAGTAGTTGTTAGCCCTTTGGAACTTCTGTACTGTGAGAGAGGGAGGTTGCCTGATCAAATAGAAATCACTGTCTTTATGCTTAAAGCATTGGATTGTGTATGAAGAAATGTCTATTCCTAGACACCTCAGCTAAATAATGGGATTAAAATTTTAAGAAGTAAGGTGATGTATGGCTCACTGTCTCCAGTTTTTGTATCCTTCAGGAGAAGGGAGAGATAAACAATCAGGATTCTTTTTTTCTGTAAAAAATTTTATAGGAGGAAGATGAGGGTAAAACTTTCCACCCAGCTGTGAAAACCCTCCTTCCCCAGAAGTGCCTGGTGCAATATTGCATATTGCCAGCTGTGTTAATAGATGCCTAGATCCCAGTTGGCATTGGGCCATACTTACATATACCAGAAATAGAGATTTAATTCTGAAGTCTGCTTAACACCTGCACACAAAAGGACAGAGGCATTAAAGGTGCTTTAAGGACAAAGCTTTATTTTAGCTAATGTGTTCTCTCACCCATCACATGACTTGTTCTTTTTTCTGTTGAGTGTCACCTGTCCAAACCACAATTATGGGCTTCAGTGTGTCTGAGAGACACAGTCCTGCAGCTGGCTAAAAGAGACTGATTTAGCACATTCAAAGCAACAAAAGGGCTTGGTCTGAATTCTGGCAGGGTTCTCTGCTTTTAGAGATGGATGTGGGGGTGGGGGCGTGTGCATGTGTGTGAATGCACAGAGGAGCACAGCTCCTTGGGAGCCAGGTGAGCAGCTTTGCTTCCCCTGGAATTCCCAGCAGCCCTGGGAGCATGTGTTTTACCCAGAGCTGTGCTGAGAGCTGCAGGGTGCCCAGGACCTCACAGGTTCAGCTGCTGCTGGTAAAGATTCACCTGCCCTGTGCTCTGTTTCTTTACTGTGTGCTGCAACTTGACCCATAAAACCCTCTGCTGCCTTTGGTCTCAAATACTCCTTTGTGGCCATTTGCAGGGCCTGCCACTGGTGGCTGGTGCAGTGACCTGGAGCTAGGCAGCTTACCCCACCAAAACAAGGAAAAAGCAGGTTGTGGGATCAGCAGCCATCGCTTATCTAAGGGCTTTTTCCAGAAAATAGGAGCATCAGGAGAGACCAACAAGCACCAGAGACATTTGGGGACAGACAGGATCCAGAAAGCTTTACTGTAGCAATAGAGCCCAGAGGCAGGGCTGCTCAAGGGAACTGTTCTTTGCTATAATGTCCCTCAGTCAGACACTGAAGTCCATGTGTCTCCCTTCAAATCTCCCGTTGCTCTTCCCCTTGTTCCCGCACCTGCTTGAGTTGGCATCATTGGGCACCTGGAAATGCTGTGAGTAAAAGCTGCATCTAGTCCAGAAAAACCTGTTCCAGCAAATGGAGACAAGGACTGGGGAGCATAGGAATGAAACACAAGTACAAGTGGGTGCCCATTTGATTGCAGTTGCTGGAAATGGAAAATACCTTGAGGTAAGCAAGAATTCCCCCCAGCCTTCCTCCAGTTTCACTACAGAGAAGTGTTTGCAGTTGTTCCAATGGTGAGGGAGCTCAGTGCTGCCTCATCCATCAGTGCCACAGACACTAGCCTGGAGGTGGGAGTCTGACTTGTAGGAACTGCAGGCAAATGTCTGGGTGTGTCCTCTTGCCTGTCGACTTGGGAAGCAGCTTCTGTTGCTGCAGCTGACTTGATGAGAGTTTCAATTAACAAATGCTATTAAAGTAGCTCTCCTCTTTATTTTTTTTTTTTTTTAATGCATAGCATTTCCTGACAGCTTAAACGTTTAATTAACTGGAGCTGCCATCGTGGAAAGTTTGCTAGAGAAGAATGCTTGCGGTTTAATTAAAAAGAAAAAAAATCCTTCAGAGGTACTGGAAGAGATCTGCTTGCAACAGTGATAATGGCAAAAAGCCTGCAGGAACTCCTGCATTTCCCTTTCTGAGTGCAGCAGTAGGTGAGGAGGTGCACAGCAATATCATCACCCGAGAGGAGAAGGTGAGTGCTTAACAGCTTCACGTTTGACCCTCCCATTTAAGCTGCAGATGTAGGACAAGCTACAGTTCTGTTACCTCAGCAAGGGAGAGGAGACAGCCAATAAAAAGTTTTGGTTTTGTTTTTTTAATACTTTAACTTACAATTCTCCTGGTATTAGGCCAGAGCTCTCTCTAACATTTTTGGTGTTCTCCAAGGGCACAGAGAGAGAACATTTTTCATATAAGCACTGGTCTGATCTTTTTTTTGCTTCTGTTACAGCACAAAACAAAGGCAGATCTTTCCTGCCACAAAAAAATGTGGAATACTGTTCACATTATCTTCAACAGCCATCATGAAAGCTGTTTTTTGAGATGGCAGGGTACTGCCTGAGGTGGCAGAGGGCCTTTGGTGCCCTCACAACGCTGAGGGCTGTGTGGGATGGTAGCTGGGGGTAGGAACCATCAGCTCAGCACACACTTGCACCCTTGCAGCAGCTTTCCACAGGGCCCCAGCATGGTGGTGTCAAGTACTGCAGAGCTGGGGAACCCCATGGCAAAGCAACAACCTCCTTGCTCCTGTGCAAGGGACTTCTGCCCTTCCTCTCCTCACTCTGACCAGGTGACCTGGAGGCTTTTTGAACAGCTACAGGTGGTATTAAATATAAACCTGGATGTCACTGACATGACTGTTCACATTTGGAGCACAGCTCCACGCACAGAGGGGTATCAAATGGTTCTGAGTCATCTCTGGGAGCAGGCTGGGGCTTTGGGGTGGTGCTGGGCCAGGGCATGTGCTGGCTTGCTGTCCTGGAGCTTCTGCACCCAGGCTGGCACCTCTGCGGCTGGTGATGAGGGACAGCTGGGCTCCTGCTGAAACAGGCCAGTGCTCAGCACTTGCCAAAACAGCTATTTGGGAGCACAGTAGCACACCCCCTCTGCCAGGGCTGGGAGAGAAACCTCTGAATGAGTGTCTGCCCCTGAGCCTGGAGGATGCACCACAGAGGCACCACTGAATGAAATCCAGCCCCTGTATAACCACCTATTACCATGCTGACTCTTTCAAGTACGGATCTCTGATTTTTTTTTTTTTGCAAACAAACAGAGTCTTTCTGATATATGTGCTACTTCAAGCAGCACTTCTTCATGGAGATGGGGCACTGCCATGAACAGCACTGAGTGCTGGGCTACAGCAAGTTGAACCAGACTCCTGGTTAAGGCTACCCTTGCCTGAGCCAGATCCTCCCCTGGCAGTGGAGCTCTGTCCTAGAAGCCCCTTTCAATCCAGAGCTCAGTGGGGCTCCTCCACCTTACAATAACCTGCCATGTTCAGTTGAGACTCCTCAGTATCTCCAGCTTGGGGGTGGATTTTGATCCTTTCCTCTGATCACTTCTTGACTGTATCCGTTTGAGCCCCTTTCAACTTTCTGAGGAAAAAATTGCAAAGTATTTGTGATCCTTTTGGAAAAGAAACACTCTGAATGGAATCTCAGATGTGAACTGAACTCAAACCCAAGAGTATTCCTAGTAAAAACTGCACTGAAGCAGTGTCCAGCTGGTTTGTAGACCCAGTGAGATTAGATTCCCTTGAAATGTGCTTTACAGATGTCCTTGAAACAGCAAGGAAAGCTACTTTCCCCTTCCAGCCATTCCTCAAAGGACCTGAAGGGCCATTGTCTGAAGCTGTGATTGTGAAGAGTCCCCCTCCCACTCAGAAATCGCGTCCTATTTTTCCTTTCACAAAACAATCATTTTCATCAGCTTTTCAACGCTGATACCAACAAATGCCAGCCACCCATTTCCTAGATTGTTTTTCTGTCTCTGGCTGTACTGCCTGTAAATTTTGTTGTGTTGGAAACAGGTAATATGTTATGGACCTCACTTGTGAAGCAGCTGAGATTGGCAGATAAAAGAATTAGAGAAATGGGAAAGATATGGGTCAATAATACAACAGAAGAATTTTTTCATTATTATTTTTTATACAAGTTTCTGAAAGTCTACGACTTCAAATAACTCTGAACCTCCAGATTTGTATTCTTGTTTAAATAGCTGTTACCATCATCTGCTTGACAGATTATCTGTCCCAGCACACAGGCACACTGTCAGGAGGAATATACTTCCTTGAGAATGACGCATTGCCAGAGCTCCTGGGGTCTCCTGCCTCCACAGGACAGCTGCACAGAGCTGGGACTTGCAGAGCATCCCCCTGCCCCCGGCTGGAGCGCTGGCAGCACCAGCAGGGAAGCATCGGCCCTTTCCCTGTTCTCTGCCGGGATAACAGCAAGTTATCCATCACGGCACCGAGCCCTGCCAGTGAAGCTTTCTCTCAGCAGAGGGAGTTGTTTCTCAAGGTAATAAGAAAGCATTATCTGATTGCATTTTTGTCAGGTATGTCCTATTTATTACCTTACCTGTAATCTAATTTGTAATGTATTTCCTTGATATTTTCTATACTTCCCCTCTGTATTTTGTAATAGCTTCCCCTGAAAGTCTGACCTACAAAAAAGACAAGGTTTTTAATCCAGCTTTGAATGATAACACCCTCCAGGTGCCTTTATCTGGAAAAACTCTCCTTGCACAGAGGGAGATCTGGTAGGAAAAACTCAGGACCCTCTGAAAATGTGTTGGGGGAAAACTGTCTACCAGCAGCCAAGGTCACTTTGTCCTAGGCAGGAAAATACTTGTGGCAAGGTGATCTTTTTGGTCAGAAAGCCATTCCTGATCCAAAGGAGGTATGTGAGAGGTAGAAACCAGTCTGTCCCAACAGCAGGAAGGCAAGAAAACAACTATAAGCCATTTAAAAACTATCACTGATGTGCATCAGCTGCTGAAAGCTGCTCAGGTGTTTTACCTTGGCTATCAGAAAAAAGCATGAGGCAACAGTCTGGGGAGAGAGCAGCACCTGTAGGTCCCAGCTAGGTTGGGCAGAGATGTCTTATGGTGGCAGAGGTGAAGTGTGACAGTCCAGCTACCCAGAACATGGGGCTGATGAAGGTTAATTGGCATGAGAAATGACACACACCGTGGGAACAGGTTGCATTTTCAGGTTGGTGTGGGCTTCCCATGTGACATCAGGTTGGTGGCCCACCAGGGCATGAGAGCTTTCTGCCCTCTTCTCACCTGGTTAGTTCTTCTCCTGCTTGGCTGTAAAATGAAGTTCAAACTAACTGCCTGCTGGACCTGGATTTCCTCCTTCTGGTAAAGGTGTTTCAAAGTCATACAGCTTTAAAACAAAGAAAGAGAAATGTCCCTTTTTGTGGATGCTAATGAAATTTTTATCTGGGCATCTTTCTGTGAATGTTGGGCCTGAGAGGCATGGATTATGTTAGGGAGAAGGGCTTATTGAGCCCTGGAAATAAATCAGAGGAGGACAGAGGATGAAGATCGTAGATGATAAATTAGCAAGTGACAGAAAACAACTGCAGGAAATAATAAAGCCAGGAGAAGTGTGTGGGAAATCCATAGGAGAGGTTGTTTACAACATGTGCATTGGACTTTCCAGCATTTGACATCTTATCTCTATTTCATTCCATATGTTACTTTATGCATGGATTCCTGTTTTTATGGGGTTTGTTCTATAGTTTTTGTACTAACATGAATGACTCACATCTGCTCCAATTCTTAATTTATTCTCTAATGTCTTCTGCAAAGGTTTGCTCAGCTCATGTAATACTTGTCAGTGGCAAAATCAGAAGAGCAGCTTCAGGCAGGTGAGCAGGGATAGCTGGGTGAGACAGCTCTTTTCTGGAGTCTTACTCTGTAGTTTTCTTAGGTGTTTTGTTCCCCTCAGCAATGCCTGTAATTCCCACTTTGGCTGCCCTGTGTGGGCAGGCCTGCTGTGCTGGGGCTGTGCATGGAGCCAGCAAGGAACACCCCATGGGACAGGGATGACGGCTGAGGGCCGTCCTTGCAGGACCACGGCCTGGCACTAAGCTGCTGCCGGAATACCAACAGCTGATGATTATGATTTTATTTTTTAAGTGTTCTTGACAGCTCTGGAGACACACATCTTCTCTTCCAAATCCAGTAATTAAATTCCACCTACCTGAATTCCCCCTGCTGTTTCAATTGGTTAAATTAATCTTCCCATCATGTCTGAGCCTCCTCAGTGTGTTGTTGAACGGTGGCCTCCTCTCGCCCCGGAGTCGGGCGGGGACCGGGACCGGGACCGACCCGGGCCAAACTCGCAGCGGCGCTGCCCAGCCCCGCGCATCCCTTGGCGTGCAAGTGGCCCGGACTCACTCAGGAAGGCAGGGCAGAGGGATGGGCGTCCCCGGTTACACGCAGACACCCCCGCACCCCTCAGTGTCCCCGTCCCCGGGGCTGCCTCTCCTCCGGCGCGGAGCGAGCAGAGCAGCAGCTCCCCGGGGACCAGCCCGGCTGCCTGCGCGCCGCACCTTTCGCGGCGAGCGGCTCCGGCTCCAGCCCCCCTCCTCCCGGCGCCTCCTCCTCCCGTTCCTCCTCCCCTCCCCTCCCCTGCAGAGCATGCACAGCCCGGGACTCGCATCGCCGGCTCCGAGGCGGGCGGGCGAGACCGTCCTCCCCGCCAGCCCCGCTGCCGCTGCCCCCCGAGCCGCCCGCGGCTCCCCCTCAGCGCCTCCCGGTGCCCCCGCCGGACTTTTCCCTCCTCCCGAGGATGAGGCGGCCGACGCGGCGGCTGGCGCTGTCTCTGCTGGGGGTGCTCTGGCTCGCCGCCCTCCTCCTCTTCTTCTTCGGGGCGCGGAGGAAGTTGGAGGCGGCGGAGCCTGAGGGACACACGCCGGAGGTAAGGAAGGGGCGGCGGGGCCGCGGCTGCTCCGGCGGGACTTGGGCGCGATGCCGCCGGCGCCCGGGGAAGAAGTTCCCGGCGGTTTTCGCGACCCCCACCCCACCGCGTTCTCCTTCAAGTTTGGTACCGGACCTGTGCTTTTGCGGGGGGACACTGGGGCCCTTTCCGTACCCCCCGGGCTTGGTTTTCCCCGTCCCCTCCCTCCGCTCGGTCTCGGACAGCGGACGCCCCAGCCGCCCCCCTCCCCGCCCCGCTTCACCGGGGGTGCCCCGGCCGCGGGTGCTGCCGGCGGTACCGGCCCTTTGTCCCGCCGCCAACTTGGAGCATCCCAGGCTCCGGGGAGCGGGGGGAGCGGTGCTCCCCACGGGAACGAAACGCGTGGTTCGTGTCACGGGTCTTTCCCCCCGTGGGTCGCGCCGTGCTCCCGAGCTCTGCCCTGAAGGAGAAGGGCTCGGACCTGTCCGGGCTGACAGGACCGGAGGGGAGCACACCTGGATGGGCCGTGTTCGGCGTGCGCGGGCTGGGCGAGCCCGGTTAAAGCGCGGGGCTTTCGCGGCTGGCTGTGGTGGAAAAGCAGGATCGCGCAGCGCTGCTGCCCTGGGAGCCCCGGCCGGGCTGGGACGAGGGTGTCCGCGCAATCAATCGCGCCTTTCCGTGTCGTGTGTGAGTCTCCGGAGTGACAGCATGGCAGAGATGCGAGGGGCATCTCGCTCCGCACAGGGAGTGAATCGGAGTTTCACTGCCCAAACGAAAAGCAGGGGAGCTGCGAGCAGCTTCGGCTGAACGAGGTCCCGGGTCCTCTCCTCCTCGGCTGCGAGCGGCTGCGGCTTAGCTGAGGGTTAACTTTCCAAAGGACGTGGATTAGATGCTGCTTAGTTGTACTGTTGTAAATCTTGAATTAATTAATCCGGGTTAGAAACCCAGCTTCTGAAAATACACCGAGATTGGGGTTATTGTGGCAGTGGAAGGGTGTGAGTCCTCACCCCCTTCTTTCACACCAGTGACACCGAGCAGTGTTTGGCCCTCAATATGTGACAGCTTTACGTGTTTGCTGCATCTTTGGAGAGTCTCATATATGTGTCTGTCACCTCAGCAACTGAATTAACGACCCGATTGGAAAAAGAAAGTCAGAACTCATAAAGCTTACTTTGATTTTTTCATCCTGAGGAATTATTGGTTTTCCATGTTTTTTTAAATAAAAATGATTGAGGAGGTTTCTTCAGGCTTTTGTAAATCTTTCAATCCTAGAAGAAGGGAATGAATCTATGTGACTTCAGGCCCCAAAAAGACGTAATTATCTATACATTTATTTATTTATTTAAGCTAGGAAAGGCAATAAACAAGTCACTGAAAGCAGAGTTAGGAGACAAGAGCTTTCTTAACCAGAACTGTGCTTTGGTGTTGGAACTGTATTTGTAAAGATTGCAAAAAAAGACCTCCCCTGTTTGACGGGGGCTACTATAATCTCCTTGAAATGAACCTTGCTTCTTGCTTAGCACCAGCTGCCGCTGAATCACTGCCATTTTGCAGCCCATTTTGACTTTCTGCTCCCATTCAAGGCTCCCCCACCTCGGGGTGTAGGTTGCTGATGCTGTTACAGGCTGGTCTTGGCTCCCGCAGCAGGTGAAGGGAACTTCTGCCACACAGGATCTGTCCCCACGTTTTGAAGCTGCCACTGCCAAGTTGCCATAACTCCAGCAAATTGACTGCTTGAATTGCCTCTCCTTCATTTCTTCTGAATTTTCCATCCATACAGTTGCATCCCCTTGAGATTCATAAAGTGCAGATTGTTTTTTTATTTTTTAATGCATTGAATTTTTTGGCTTTGGAGACTGCTTTGGAGCAATATGACTTATAAGCTGCTTATGAGCATGGGGATGTGGTGTCCCTTCAGTTAACACTTCTGAACGGCTGCAGAGCTGACTGGGCTACCAGAGACAGGAATGCTGTGGTCCAGAGAGGAGCCTGGTGCTGTGTCCTGTTGCCCTTGCCAGTGGGACTTGCTGCTACTGATGAAAACTTGAGCAATTGAGGGTTGTCCTCCCAAATTCCTGGGGAAACCAGAGGAGGTGATGGATTGCTAACAGCAGCTCAAACATTGTAAGACAGCTACAGAGGGGAAATGGAGCAAATCCACATAAACTTTCCTGGCAGCATTTTCCAAGCTGTTCCCTCCCCCCTTCTCTCCCACTTGAGCTGTATTCTGTGGACGTGGGCACGCTGTGTATCATGCCTTGTGTAGGTTTAACCTTTAGACAGTTCCAGTTAGGCTCCAGCGGGGATTGCTGCCTCCTGCCGTGCCTGTCCCCACCAGGGCTCCCAGCACGCATCCATGCTGGGTGGCCACAGTGCGCGAGCCCGCTGGCTGGCTGTGGCACATTGGCGGCTTGCTGAGAGCTCACAGAGCTGCTGCCCTTGGCTCCGTGGATGCCCATCAATCACTGTTATTTTGGTCTACACCCTGCCCCCTGCTTTACCCCAAATCCTGAGCCAGGTCCAGGCTTCAGCTTCCCAAAGGACGGCTTGTGATGTTTTTCTTGCAGTCCTATGCTGGGGTGGGCAGGGTCTCCAGGGGGCAGGACCTTGGTGTGAGGGGTGTGACATGGTGTTTGAGTTCTTCCTTTGCCCAAAAAATGCTGCTGGCTTGGCATCTTAAGGACCTGGTGAAGGCAAGCATTCCGGGAAGGTCTTGCAGCAGTAGCTGAGCTTTCCCAAGCTGCTCATGCCCGATGAGGTGGGTGCAGCAGTCTGTTGTGATTAACTTAGCTTCACCTTCCCCTGTAATTTTTCCCTTGTATTCCCCTGCAATCCATCTCTATGGATCTCTTGCTGCTGCCCAGTGGCAGGTAGGCAGGCAGAGGGCCCCCCCTTCTTGCCAGCCCTTGTTTCCCTCAATCCCTGGCACCTCATTTCCCTCCTCCTCCTCCTCCCTGCTGCCTGCAGCTGCTGGTGGTACATGCCAGGGCAGCGGCAGCAGGTTGAGGCTGGATTTTAGGGTGTGGGACTCCCTCCTGGCCGTGAGGTGTAGCAACTTTCCAGGGCTGGTACGATATGGAAGAACAAAACTGGTCATGTTTAGGACCATGAAGTTGTTCTGGGATAACTTCACCAGTCGCTCCAATGCTGTTTTTACTGTTGTTACTTGGGGTTTGGAGGTTGTTTTTTCTCTCTTTGCCAAGGGGCAGATCAAGCTCTGTTAGTGCCGTGAGTAGCCCTCGCCCTTTCGCTGCCCTTTGCGCAGTCCTGTGACTTGGCTGGGAAGAGGAGCTGTAGCAGGATGCCTGCCCCTGCCAGGGAGCTTTACCCGGCCGGCTGCCTGCTCAGCAGCCCTGGGCTCAGCCTGCAGGGAAGCCCAGCCTGATGGATGGGGGTGTGAGGACACGGGGCTGCCCGGGGTCATGGATCAGCTGGGACTCGTTGAGCCTCCTTCCTTCCCTGCCTTTTGGCCGAGGGTTTCCAAGCACTTTGCAAGCTTTAATTAGTTCCAGCTTGTCTCCTTGTCCCGGCAGTTTTCCAGCTGGATAAACCAGGACCCGGAGAGGCTAATTGAACTTTGTATCCTTCTGTCTCTGGTGGACTCCAGAGGAATTGGAATAATTTTATCCTCTTGGAAAATCAGGCTGCTGGTGACCCACCTGAAGTCACCCAGGGAGGCAGTGGTGGGGCTTGGCATGTGCTCCAGTAATCCCGGGCTCATGGCCCCATGCTGCTGGCTGGCATCTCCCCTGCTTCCCTCTGATCCATCCCCCTGCTCTGCTTTTCGGGGGGGACATATGAAGTAATAACTTAATTACATTAAGGAATAATGAGGGGAACTGATACGCGGGATTAATTACAAGCAAAATCCCAAATTAATTGTGAGGAGTACTTGTAGCTGGCTCTGCAGCAATGCTTTGCTGGTGTGCTGCCTCCTGTGTCCTGTGCCAGGCTGTGGCTGGGGATGCTTGTGAGGGAGCAGGAGATGAGTAGGTGGGTGATAAGCCCTTGATCATCTCTTTTCCTGCACCTGTATCAGACCACAGTGGCTGTGTGGCAGAGCCCTGCAGCAGGGAGGGGTTTTTGGGGGTCTGGGCTCCCATACTCAGGACCAGCAGTGTGTGCAGGAGGGACAGGAAGATAAGTTTTTGTTTGGTTTGGGATTTTATTTCCCTTCATTCCTTCCTGCATGCTAGCTTGCTCCCTCTGATGAATGGCTGAAGCACAGTTGACAGCCTCTGGAGGGAAAGCGGGTCTGTGACAGGCTTGACTGCAGGAGAAAAGCTACAGAGGAAAAGTTTCCTTTATTAAAAAGAATGACCTGTTCTACTTGACTTGTACCAGTGTTTGCAATGCAACATCTCCTTTCTGAGTGTGCTCAAATGCAGCTGGGGAATGGCTCCTGGGAGATGTGGAGAAGCTCAGCAGCTTCACTGCCTGCCCCACTGCTCAGCACCCTGCAGGGTCAGACCTCAGTGCAAAGGGACCCTTGCCAGCTTTGTGCTTATGTGCCTTGCACCAGCCTGTGCTTCCTTCTGCATCATTGCCATCTAGAAAGCCTCAGCACCTGGAGCTCAGCTGACAGTCTCCAGATATTAAATTCCTGTCAGTTTTATAGCAGCAGAGCCACTTAACAGATTAAAATAACTGTGTATCCTGCAAAAATTCAGATCTTGACAATTAAGGGATTGAAGTGGAAAGGCTGTTGGGAACAAAAAAAAAAAAAAAAGACAGAGTTTCTAATACCCAGGAAGCTTGTATTGACTGGGACTTGGCTGGAGACATGGATAGGTCTAGGATGTGAGAGAAGGGGAAAACTTATTTCATGCTTTGTTGGTAAAATCCCACTCTGAAATCTCTAGGAGCAAAACCAGGCTTTCTAGGATGTGCAGAGTTTTGCTTGTGAAGGAGCTGTGATGGAACGCAGTTCCTCTCTCTCTTGCTTGTGTGTTTAGTGCTGGATAAAACAGAAAGCCATGCCCAAGCAGCCCTCATCTGTGGGGTCAGGCAGGACAGGTCTGGTGGAGCAGGGGTGAAGTGAGGAAGTCACCTCAGTGGCTAAACCATCTGTGGACAAATGGTGAGCAGCCTGCCTGGTGCGCCTTAATTAATTAACCTGCCCTCTGTGCATTACAGCACTCCCTGGGATACCTGTAGAACAAAAACCAGTCAATGAAAACCCTCCTAATTTTTCACTGGTAATTGCAATGAATGAATTTTGCCTCCATTACATTGTGGTGGAGCTCTGTGTTGCAGCTGTGACTGATGGGGGCATAAATATTGATTGAACAAGACATGTTTGCTTTGCAAAACTGTGAGCATTGGAATGTACAGGTGCCTTTCTTAGCTTAGTGCTTTTAAAAGAAGTATCAGAGAGGGAAGGAAAGGAGGCAAGGATTCTGCTTTTCTTCTGGTAAGAGTATAAATAAATTTCTGTGCAGGTGGTATGTGTTTTGTTGACAAGAACTGTTGAGCGCCAGAAGAAGAAAAAAAGTACTTTTTATTGTGCTGCTCTGAAAGGATAAAAAGAGTTGGAAGAGTCCTGCTGCTTCACTCTGAAGGGGTGTTGGAGGTGGTGATGCTCTGAGGGTGGGTTGGGCTCAGGAGTGTCATGGTTTCTCTTGTAAATTGCTTTTCCTGTCAAGGTCCCTGTAGAGCACCCTGCACGTGGAGTTGCTGCAGGCTGCAGCATCCCTCTTCAGCTGGTGTGACATGGTGTGGCATCATCCTTTCCTAGGTAACAGGGAAGGGCTCAAGCCCTTGCTGCTGGGTTTTTAGCCAGACTCAGCTCTGGCTCACAGCTGGGAACCCTTGGTGACCTTTAGGGGTAGGCTTGACAAAAGTCTTACTTTTGAGCAGGGAAGTCTCCAAAATGAGCTGTGTGTCTGGATGCCAAGGCTTCAGAGACACAGCACATATGTTGAAGTGTCTCTATGCTTGAGAAAGATGTTGACTGTGAGGGAAGATGTTTTGTCCTATTTATCCTTTCACCACCTCAGATATGCACAGAGTTGGATTGTTTACTCAAAAACTCACTGTTTTCTCCTTGCTCTTCCTTTCCTTGATAAGAAGGCATCATCCTGATTTATTTTGATGGGCTCATGGCCCAGGGCCTGTCTTGGCAGGGTTTACTGCTTGCTCTGCTGAGACATCTCTTGTCCCTGGCTCCGCAATGTGACCTGTGCCTCCCCACAGGCAGGGGACTCTGCACATGGGATGGCTGCAGGGTGAGAGCTATAAATGGGAATGCTGTGCCTGGGGAAGGCAGGTCCAGGGAGCATTTTATGCTGCTGTGACTAGAGATTCTTTTTGTGCCTTCTGAAGCTGAGGGGTTGCTTGTGTGTGTGGAGACTAGGGCAGAGCGTGGAGGGCACACTCTGCTGAGCTGCTGTGGCTCCAGCTTGGGAAGGGCACTGCCAGGAGATTCAGCCTTGCAAATAAAACTGTCTTGTGATCCCCTATGAATGCAGGTGCAGCCTTATTGTCCCATGCTGACAAATCCCTGGGAAGCTGAATACTGGGGTTTTGTGTGCCCAGTGTTTTTCTTGGGTCTGTGGATGTGTGTGTTCTGTATGCACAGCTCACGGGGATGCCACTTTGGTACCTCTGGCTGTGCTTCTCTGTGCCGTAATCTCTTTACCAGTGGGAAAAGCAAGCTTGGAAGAAGTTGTGGAAGTGCAAAAGCAGTGTACTCCGCCTGGGAGAGTCTCATCTGTGAGGGCAGGCCAGCATTTGGTGCAATAAAACCAATTAAGGGGAGTGTATCTGCGAGAAAGCAGAAGTAGGATCTGTTTAAGGAAGACGTTTGCGGGAAGGAGTAATTACGTGCAGCCTAACGACAAAGGGTGCAGCGGATTGACTGTTAATTGGAGTAGCAGGAGCGGGAGATTGCTGGCATTAGCTGTGTGTTTCTTGCTGGCTTCCTCCTGTTTAAAGAAGGAAGGGGTAAGGAGCAGATGATAGGGGGGAGTTTGCTCTCAATCCACTTTCCCGTGCAATGAAAAAGCCATTTTTTCCCCTTTCTCTCACAGCAAAATGTTCAGATTTTGCCAAAGACGCTTAGTGCAGTTGCTTACTAAGCTGCAATTAAATTGATTTCCCACCCTCTTTACCCTTTTTGGTTCCAGAATCTCAGCAGGAATCAGTGTTACAGGAAGAGTAAGCCAAGGAGGAGATCTTGTGCCCCATCTTCTGCTCATCTAAGTCAGTATATTACTCCACTCTTCGTATGTATTTCCAGAGGAGCTGGGAAAGTGAGGTTGCTTAGGTACAGGGTTTCCCATATAGCTGCTGCTGGGGGGTGGGAAGGGCAGTTCTAGATCAGGCTGGATCAGTCTATGGGGTACCTGAAATGCCTCCTGCTGTGGGATGGGCATTGGGTGTCCTGGGAGTGCCTGCGGCTCTGGGTAGCACAGAGTTGCTGGGAGGAGCAGGAGGAGGATTTCTTATCCTTAACGCGTGCCTTTGGTGAAAATGATCAGTGGTGAGAGGTTCAGCAGGAGTTCACCTTTTTGTTCATGAAGGTAACATTAGTTGTAGTAATAGTTTGCCTCAGTCCCGCTGTTTGGAAACCCCTTAAGCACCTTGGTTAAATTAACCTTTGGTGCAGCCCGAGGGAATGAGAGGTGTGGTGGTCCTTTGTGGGTCTTTGAAGAGGTGTTTGAATAAGGGCCGATGCACTAGTGTCACTTCTCCACAGGGGGACAAGGTGACATGCTGGATGCTGTACTTTCCCCAGACAGCAGGTGTGCAGATGGTGGTGGCACTGGGAGGGTGTGACAGGGCTTGTGTCCCCAGCCAAACCCTGCCTTGCCACACATAGGCAGAAATTCGTGATGATTTACTGCACAGCAGCTCGAGCTCCAGCTTTGTGATATTATTTGGAGGAGCAAGTGAGCTAATGATTGCATCTCATCTCAGAAAGTACTGCGGGAAGTGCAGTGCCAGGAGAGAATTGATTCAGAAGCAAAACAGGTTCATTTTCAGATCAGGCTGAAAGACAAGGGAAGGAGAGATTCTCCTTCATTTTTTTTTTTTCTTTTTTTTTTTTTTTTAACTTTTGTTTTTTCCCCCCCCCAATCTCAAGTGAGACTGAGGGTCTTAGCCTTTTCCTCTTTGGTTTTCTTGTGGAAACATCAGCAATAAACCTGATTGGAAAGTGATACGAGGAGAGCAGGGTTCATGCGGTGCAAAAACAAATGAGCTATGAAATCACCCTCTATTCTCCAAACATTATTCACAGAGCCAGGAAAATTGAGACGGATGATTCTTTTTCTTTTGAAGCCACTGAAGGAGTAAGTCCAAAGGATGTGATTTGGCCCATGCCAGGAGAGAAAGGCTGCTTTGTCCTGGCTTTCCAAATAGCTTTGCCTGCATTTAGACACACACCATTTCCTCCTCAAGGACCACCGTCGGCATCCGCCAGTTACAACCACACCTCATAACCCATTATGGAGACACATGGCTCACAAATAAGACATGAATATGTTCAGTGGTGCCTTAGCTGCAGCCCCCCCGGGCTGGATGGAGTTCATGCACATCTTTTCTTGAATTTTTAGTTGCTTGTTGTTAGGTGAGATGGAGAAAAGATGAGAGGGAGGAGTTACAGGTGTGAGCAGAGTCGCTTTCAATGGCTGGCTTAGTTCTTCTTACAAAATGGTGATTTTAAAAGAATCTATTTTTATTTAAATGAGGTTTTTTTCATCTGGGTCTAGGTAATCTGCTTTACCCCGTAGGTTGATTCAGGATCATTCAGGATGGAATCATATCCTCTGATATCCTTTGGGATCTGCCTTGGGGGATGTTTGGGATGCAGCCCTTTGCACTTTGACCTCGCCTAGATGGAATGCAAAACTCAGGGTCTGGTTGGGGTGGTAGGCACATGGTTTTTCTGGTGAGGTGGGCAGTGGGAAGACACTGGGAGCTGCTGGAGCTCTGGCACTGTGGGAGCCAAGCTGGGAAGGGGACTTGTGTAGCATGGGCCTGCCTTCCACAGGAGTGGAGCAGGGAGGAATGGTGGCATTCATAATGCCCGTTGCATTTTCCTGGTGCCATAATACAGTGTAATTTGGAGAGAGGCAGACTCAAACATGCATTACCCAGCCATCTGCTGCTGCCACTGGGATCCAAATGGATGAATATACACATAGTGCTCGGAGTTAAACCGTGTACGATGTGTAGGCTGCATATGGTTTGCTCTCGGTGGTACAGCAAAACACTTTGTGAAGAAGAACCTCCTGTCCTGCCCTCCCATCCTGCAGGAGGATCTCTGCTTTAAATCTCTTCAAAGAAAAAAGAACCACCCCCTGTGCAGCCCTTGGGGATGTGTCCTCAGCCCAGCAGTGTGCTGCCAGCCGTGTCTGCTGGCTATGGCATGGGAGGAGTTGATTTTGGGGTGGAGACCCCTTCCAGAGGTGATGTGTGAAGGGTTTGGTCAGGAGCGTTAGAAACTGTGAGAAAGTGAAATATCTGAAAATTGAAATTAGATTTGCAAGTGGTGAGAAAGGGAATGGAATGATGAGAAATTGTTACGTTGCCTGGTGACATGGCCTTTGTTACTGCACCTGGGCATGGATGTGTTTCTTCAGCAGGGACCTCCTGGATGCACCTGCGCACTCAGGAAGCAAAAATCAGACATAAAATATAAACACAATCTGCCTTGAGAGGTGAGAATGAGCTCCAGCAGGCATCTGAATGCTGGGGAAGGTCATTCAGATGTTGGATTCAGCAAGGTGAGGACACCTTCCCTCCTGAAGGCAATGTCAGCAAAGGAAAGGCAGTTTCAGTTTGGCCTTTGCAGGCAGAAGCTCTGCTCTCATGGGGGAAACAGCAGGAAATGGTGTTGGTGCTTTAGGGCACCAGCTGCTGGGAGCTGGAGGGCAATCAGCCTTCCCCAGCAGGCACAAGGGGTGTTCTGGAAAGTGGCATGTCCTTGCTCTTGATGCCTTTCTGCATCCTTGGGACCACAGGTCCTGCTGCCATCATCGTGGCCAAATCCTGGCTTTGTGAATGAAAGAGAAGTTTGATTCCAGAAGTGGAGCACATCTCTGCTGTGTAACCATAGCTTTGCACATCTTGTGTTTACCCAGAGCATCATGCTGGGACAGCAGCCGTAGAACTGGGGCAGAGCTGGTGCAGCAGCAGGTACAGGCCCAGCACGGGGATTTGCCCATGTGATAGCTGGAAATTAACTCATTAAATAAAGTAATTTGCACCTTTTAATCTCAGTGATTCCTGTGTGTGGGCACCTGTATTTAGGAGAAGAGCTTATTCTGCTTCAATTAATTTTATATCAATATAAGCTGAATAATTAAAGGTGTGAATGGAAGGCCAGGTAGCTAATTCCCTTCCCTCTGGTGCACAGGCTGCACTGAGATAGCCTGGAAGAGGGAGCTCCTGGCAATGCAGATGTTAGTCCAGCCAAAAGAGCCAAACAGTTCTGAGTTTCTATATGTAAATATCAACTGGGATCAACTATTTTTTGATGCTCATCTCCTCGTATTGATCTTGGTTTGTGCATTGGCACCAGTTGTGTGTGTGTGGCTTTGGGCAACCCAGCATTTCTCTGTCTGAATGCAGGCTTGGCTCTCAGGATGTTCTCCTCATCTTCAGGCAGAACCAGCAGCCATTACTGCATCTGAGAGATAAAGCAGATAAATTTGCACTTTTTTTCCTTGTTTCCAGAAGCTGTGTTTCAAGTCTGTAGGCCAGGAGTGGCTGTGTTTCACTACAGTAGGATGCCATTGATAACTGGCTATTTTTGCCTCAAAATCACAGGGAACTTCTCAGACTTGTATTAATCCAATGAAAGAGTAAAAACTTTCGGAGTATAAAAGCTGGGGACATATCTTTGAGAACAAACTAATGCTTGACCTAAAAAGTGTGATACATCTCAAGTCCTGAGGTGCAGCTAAATTCATACCATGCTCAGGATTTCTTCTCCTCCCCCAGTAATCCTTTCCCAGTGCATCAGACAGGTACAGGAGATTAATTTGCTCAAGCTCCTAATGTTTGCTCCATGTTACAAGGACCCAAATTCCACAAGAGGCTGGCTTTCACTGTGGGAGGCTCTCAAGTTCATCCCAGTGTGTGCTTAAGGGCTTTTGCCACCTAGGATTTGGTTTGGAGAGACTGTTCAGGGAAGGCAGCGCTCGCTTTTCTGTAAGCAGGGCTGATTTCAGTGCCGTAAGGAGCACGGGGAAGTTTGATAACCCAGCAGCATGGTTCAGTGCCTTCCCTCGTGCTGCCTGGCTGTGTTCTTGCAAGGAGCCACAGTGTGATTACAAGGGCTGTTAAACGCCCTTAATATTCATGCTGTCGGAGGGAGCATTACTCCTGCCAGCTCTGCTGTCTGCTGCTGTTTGCAGTAGCATCGCATTGATGATTGAATCACCAGTGCCACAGTGAGTAGTGTGTGAAGCCCCTCCAGCCAGGAGATGCAAAGGCAGAGTTAAATCCCTCCTGTTTGTCCACTTTTTTTTTTTTTTCTGTCTCTTAACAGCATTTTTTTAAGCAAACAAAGCGCAGCGGAATAGTTAGGAGCCATGAAACAAGATGGGAAATGAGCCCCTTGCAGAGAGGTTAAGAGAACAGGGCACAGGAGCTGTGAGGGGAAGGAGCTGGAGGGCTCAGGGCAGCCCATGCTTGATGCAGCAGTGCTTTGCATGCTTCTTCTCCTCATCCTCTTTTCAGGCATAGATGGGAGAAGCAGCAGACTGAGTGATACATATTTGTGTGTATACACTGGTACATACTGGGTGGTGCAGCAGAACAGGGGGTGCTATGATTGTGGCTTGGGGAGGCTTTTGGAACGGAAGCTAGGAGCTGTTTTTTGTGAGAGAGCCCTCTTGCATCCTAACCTCTTTTGGATGGGGAGCTGCTCCCACTTGGTGTTGGGTTTGGAGAGTGTTTGTACCCCGTCATGCCTGAGCCACTGCCGCAGCTCCCGTGTTTCCTTGTCTGGCGCTGGGATGCAGCTATTTCTCCCAACAAAGCTGTGTCCCTCGTGTGCAGCCTCAGCTGCCTCAGAGAATCTTCAGCATGCCAGGTATTTGAGGGAAAAGAGCCAAAAGCAGATTCTTGGCACCCTGTTCTGCTTGTTGGTCTGATCTATGCCCCTCTCTGTCCTGCAGGGCTGTGGCACTTCTTGTGTGCCCTCCTGCTCAGCCACAGGTATCTCGAGCAGGTGGCTTGTCTTGGAGGCGTCCCCACACTTCCTATTTGGCCCAAAATGTGCAGTGTCCATCCAGCCATAAAGACTTGAATTTTGCTTATGGGGCCAGGGGCCTGGAAACTTCAGTGGTTGTTTGGGAGAGGAGTACCGAGCCGAGCATCCTCAGCTGCAGGGAAATGCTGGGCACTTTCCCCGAGGCCGGCTCCCGGCAGCACTGCAGCATCCCCCTTTGTGTGCACAGGTGTTGCCGGGGAGGAGGCTGGCACCTCCACAGATGCCGTGTTTGCATGGCCTGCCCTGCCGGGTGTGGGTGAGGAGCCCTGACAGGGTGGCCATTAGCGGAGCTGTCGGGCGATCGCTCCCGTCGGTTCGAGTTAGGGAGAGCAGGCGCCGGGGACGCCTGGCTGGGCGCCGGCAGGAGCAGGGCTCGCCGAGCCTCCATTGATTTCTGAGCTTGTCACGCTGTTCATTAGGAGAGGGAGAGCAAACGAGGTGCTTAGCAGAAGTGCTCCAAGTCGATCCTGATGGAGTAAGTTTCTCCGCTGCCTGGTTAGGGGCAAAAAAAAATAATTCTTGCCCAAGTCTCTTCTGCTCATAGAGTGTTCAGCCTCCCACCTCTTGTCTTTCAGGAGTGTCTGGCAGGATCTCCCCTGGCACTGCCCTGTCCTTGCAGACTTTCTGCACTCCCTCTCAGTGTAGCAAGCTGTGCTGCTGGTGCTTTTGCTTGTAGGATGATTTTGTTCCCTGTCCCTCTTGTCCTTCCAGGTTCCCACAGCTGGGTCCCTGTTGCGTGCTGAGCTCGCTGTGTCTCTTTTTCATGCTGGAGCTGCATTGATCGAGGCAGTAAATCAGCTGGCTGGTGCTGTGGATATAAATGATGGATGTAATGAACCAAGTGGGGGGGGGGAAGAGGAAAAAAAAGGAGGGGGAAACAGAAGGAAAAATTGGGAAGAAAACAGCATACTCAACAATGGATGGGCTATGCGATGAAATTTCCATCTCAGCCAAGGCCCCTCAGCACAGCAGCATGGTCCTAGCAATGTCTGGAGGTGCTGCAAGAGGACCTGCTGGGGGAGGAAAAGGGGGTTCCCGTGCATGCAGAGCTGTGCTGGCACCCCACCTTCCCCCCACACTTGCTGACAGCAGCTCATGGATGGTGGAGATAAGGATGGAAGCTGGTATCTGCCGCGTGGGCTGCGCCACAGGGCTGGATAGAGGGCACCAAATGGAGCTAAATCAGAGGCCAATTTATAGTCTTGCTGGCTACAGCTGCAGGGAAGGTTTGAGATACTATTGTTTGAATGTCTCTGCAGCTCTTAAGGTTGCAACCCCTTCATTTGCTTTCTGCCTTAGCTGGGTTTCCTTTTTTTTTTTTTTTTAGTTTTAAAGTGCTTTCCTGCTGGTGAAAGGCTGAAAGCCCCCAAGGCTTAAGCCTCCTACTGATTTCAGCAGTTTCTGGGTCTTTGAGCTGGCTGTACTCTGTTCCTGAGCTTTGGGGATGTAGAAGGAGGTTTGGAGCTGAGTCAGTGGTGTCTCCACCTGTGGGTTGTTATCCAGCTGAACAGAGCCTGGCAGCTCCCCATGGGCCACAAACCAGATGTTGTGTGGCAGTGATTTAAAGTCTCCATCATTTCGAGACAAATCAGTGATAATGAGTCTCTTTTTATAGAGAGGGACTTTGAGGCACGGGAAGATTTAATGGCAGACGCTCTGTAAAATTAGCTACTTAGCTAACTTTAGCAAAATCTTAGCCAAATTAACTAAAAATGAGCTAAATTCAGCGAAAATCATTGGAGAATTGTCAGTCTGGATGGAGGAAAAGCAGGAATTGAAGGGGGAAGTGAGGCCTTAGTGGCACTGATGAAGTTGTAACACCAGTTGGCAGTTCAGGAACGTGCCTGGGGTATGCTGCTGAGTTTTGGGTGTCTCCTTGGGATGGATCCTGGGTTGGAAGAAATTAAGGTGGATGATGGGAAGTTATTTGCAGGGAGAGAATAATTGTCTTGTGCACCTCGCTGCTGCCAGGCTTTTGTGGCTTGAAGCACTTGATGGCTGGCAGCAGGAGGGTTTGATGCCTTCATGGTCACCCTCGGCCACAGCTTTTGTAAGAGGAAAAAGAGATGGGGGAAAAAAGTGTCTCATCACTCGGGATGGTATCTTGAGGGCAGAAAAATGGGGCGAGGCATCACTCCTAGGGGAGCTGTGTGTAGCTGTCAGTGCAGAGAGGTCTGCACCTTCCTGCCCTGTGTTGGAGGCCAGGTGCCTGGTTGGATGGGTCAGGAATGATTCATTTTCTTAGGTTGGGTGCTATTGTAGTCTTGTGCCCTTGGAAGTGAAATACGAGGAAGGAGAGCTGAAGAAAAGCCTCTGAAGTGGCTGAAGGAGGAGGTGAAAGAGAGTAAAGATGAAATCCAATTCTGTGAGCCTGGCTGTTGGCCAGGAGGATGTGGTGAACTTCTGCTGTGTGCCTCGGGATCTGTCACGACCAGGAGCACTTAGGAGCTATTTTTCCTCCAGCAGAGCTACATCTTTCTGCAGATGTTAAGTTGACAGAAACAAGATGGATTGTTGCAGAAGTACAAAGGGCTTGGATGTACATTTTTCTCTTTATCCCAATTTATGTCTGAGATAGTTGTAAGCCCCATGGAAAATTATCCCTGATCTGGTGATGTGCTAGTGACGTTCTGGCTTTTGGCTTTTCCCAGAGACAATTCCAGTGGACTAGCCAAGGGTGTCAGCGTTACTGGCCAGCAGTGGTGAAGCCAGTCCAGGGGGTCCCCATCTCCTCCTCCATTAGCTAGAAAGCTTATGGATCAGGAGTGACTGGAGTTGTGGTTTTGGGGGCTGTGCATGCTTGAGCTGGCTCTTCTCTGCCCAGCTGGTTTAAGCCCTTAGAGCTGGCAGAGTCGTTTTATCCCAGTCATTTTTTCCGAGTGGTGCAGAGTCAGGGGGGCACGTGTGGAAGCATCCCTGCCTGCAGCAGTGGGGCTGGGGACCACAAAGTGGGACCTAAGGCAAACCCCAGAGCCTGCACTCCTGGGAGGGATGAGAAGGGAATGCAGAGCTGTGCAGAGTAGTGCAGGGGTTTGCTCAGCATTCTCAGTTGGCTTCTGGGACAGGAATTACCGTGAGGTTTTCAGGAAAGTGGTCTTGGGAAAAATGTGTAGAGGCAGAAATATAAGTAATCTCTCAGTTTGCAGAGTGTTCTGATAAACTGATGTCTTCAAGAGTGGCGAACAAGTTGTGCAGTTATTGTGCTTCCTCCAGAAAAAAAAAAAACCTAAATTCCAAAAGCCAACACCCTGCCATTTAACATGGTGGGTAGGGCAAGGAAGAAATGCATCTCTCTGTTTCATGCACTTCCATCAAATATGTTATCAGGAAGCACTGTTTAGTTTAGGATTTATTTCTCCTCCCTGGAAACCTGTGCTGGCTGGGCAGACCCTAGCAGAGGGTTTGGCAGTGCTGGCAGCGTTCAGCATGTGGGTGAATGTGACACACAGTCTCAGTTTAAAGCACTGTGCTGGGCAGGGTGGGTTTGTGTCCCATCCTAACCTTGATCTCAGTTTTCCTCCTGCAGCTCCAGTGTGCCCAGCAGAATGTGGGGCAGCTGGGACAGCTCTCACAAGCCCGTGTAGTTTTTTTTGGGTTTGTGGGTAATAATGAGCTGCCATGGGAAATAGCAGTTTCTTTTAAAGCAATCTTCTCTACCAAAGTCCCCTTGAATTTAATGAAGACTTAGAAAGTTGTTCCTTCAATTTCTACGCTGGCATATAGATATCCATAAAAGAGCCCTCCCGTAAATGGAACAGAGAGGAAACCATTCATTTTAGCGTCTCTGCATTTATGGATTGATTTTTACAGAATCCTATTAGTTTCACTGCCAGTAAATGGCACGAGGACTCTATTTCAAACCAGACAATGTCAAGATATAGAGGTGGGCATTAAATATCATCCCACCTGTTGCTGTTCAGCTATGCTGCTTGTGTCTGAGCAGAATGTAATGGCAGAGGCCAGGATTGCCAAGTCGATCTCTTCCAGCTCTTTGCTTTGTAAAATCATTAGGAGCCACGATAACGTAAGAGGCTGGCATTACACTGGTTCAACAGCCCGTTAAATAGATCTGATCATTTTTGTGCAAGGCTTTCTTAAAAGCAAAGGAATAAATACTCTCCTGTAGCTGTTCGTGGTGCTGCTTTTGAGAAAAGAATGATTTATAATGCTGCTCTTAAATAAACAAGTTAGATACAATGAAGAAGACCCCCAACCCCATAAACCACAGACAACTACTCTGCCCCAAAATACAGACAATTTCTAGATTTTATTTTCCTTCCCCCTCTGTCAGGTAGAGGACAGAACATTTCTCTCCCAACCCAGAGGGCTGCTGACAGCCCAGCTCTACCTGCCCATTTTACACTGTTCCTTCACGTGATGTTTGAGCTGCTGACAGCCAGATGGTTTCATAAACAGCCGCCTCTCTTTGGGCCAAGGGTAGCTCACCTTCCAGTGTCATTACCCAGCTCTCAGATTATTACAAATGAAAACATGCTATTAGTGTAATTTCCATTCCCCCCCTCCCTGTTTAAGCTCTCTGCTTTGTGCATCCCGCTTGATTTTTGGCGGTGTGATGCTTTGATTTTTGTTGGTGGGTGGTTTTACTCTTTGATTTCAATTCCAGCTGCATTTGGTTTGCAGAATGTGAGGACTTTGCAATTAAAACCAAAACTGAGCTGCACACATTGTAGCAAGGCAGGAAAAGCAAGAGGCTGACAGTTTTAGTATGGCACGGCAAGTGGGGGACATTGCTTAGCCATGGCCGTGCCAGTCTCCTGCTTGGGCCAAGCAAAGCTGTGATGCCTTACTGGACTGTTGGGAAAAGGCAACGTAATGTGGAAGTCATACATGTATATACCCATATGTGTATTTTCCTATATATAGGTTTTCTGTAGCTGAGAGGGAAGGGGTTGTTGGCAAGATCAGTGGTGTAGCCTCAGATGCCATGTGCTATTTAGGGAGTTGGTGCTGCTGGTTCTCAGCCATCTGATCACAGGCATAAAAATGTGCTTTGGAGTTGTTTCTGCTGTTTTACCTCTGTGGGCTGACCAGGTCACCCCTGCGCTGGTGCTGTTGTTGCAGTGGAGACTCGGAGGATGTCGCTTCAGAAAGAGAAAAGGACCTCTTTGAGGGTCAGAAAAAAAGAGAAGGATGTTAATAAAAGAGCCTGACCCTGAACTTACCCTCTCCCTGGCTGTTAGGCTGCTGCTCACATCCTTTGTCCGCTGTATCCTGCAGGCTGTGGAAGTAGAGAGCTGTCAGGACGCATGCTGGTGCCCCAAATCCCTGCTGTCCCCCTGCCCATGGCAGGCCCCTGCCAGCACAGCCTTGCCAGGAGAGTTTTCCTGCCTCAGTGTAGAGGAATGGTTTCTAGGGTTGGAAGAGCACGTGGCTCCTTCCTCCCTGGGCAGCCTTGGGCTTCCCCAGCGGAGTGAGCGGAGCTCGGCTGCTCTGCCCGGGGGCTGCTGAGACTTGTGGGGAGCCAGCTCAGCTCTGAGCTCCCAGAAGTGCTGCAGATGCTTCAAAAGTGCTGCAAAAGCTTGCCCTTTTTGAGATGTGTAATTTCTGAGTGCGCCAGATGCTGGGAACTGTGTTTGGTGTGGGTTTGTGCCAGGGCACCTTTAAATTGCAGGGCTGAGTTCCTGGCAATAATAGGATTTGGCTGTAACATCTGTAGCCTAAATTTCATCCTGTCCCAAGGCTTCTGAGACTAGCTGGAGCTGGATTTTTAAAATTTAATTTAATTTAATTATTTTATGCTTGAATTGGAGTGTACCCAAAGAGCTGCCACCTACACCTGCATCTCTGGGATAGCCCAGCATCTGGGCTAACATCTTACAGCATATTCCCAGTGGGTTTACATCCCATGGAGAATTTCAGGGTCTCTGTGGGCCAAGTAGTCAAGTCCACGCTTCAGCTGTCCCATCAGGACATGGAGAAAGGATGGGGAGGCCTGGGTGAGGCTGTGCTGTGCTCTGGGGATACAGAGCAGGACCCCCTGCACTCAGGTCACTGCTCAGTGCTTCCCAGTGGGAGGCCTGGGAATGTGGCCTAGAAGCATGGCAAAAGCTCACTTTGCCACTTACTTCACCCAGACTGATGGTGAAAAGCAGCTCCCTGGGTAAGGCTGTAATGAAAGTTATGCTCAAAGCAGGTCTAAAATCCCATTTCTTTTGCCCTTTAATTATTTAATTTATTTTCTATATTTAACGTGCTTGCTCTTCGTGAGTCAACTGAATTTTCATGGGTTGTTTTTTTTTTTTCTCAAATATTTATCTGTGTTGGCAGAGGGAACATCTTAAAATGAGCTGCTCAGAACTTGCCCTAGATGCCCTAGTGTTTCTTCTGGCCGCTTCTGCTACGGAGTGGTTACTTGCTCTACATTTCCCACATTTTCCCTGCTGCACCCAGTGAAGATAAAATGTTAAATCAAAACACAATGAAGAATTTTAATTTTATTCCTCATTTTCACCACTTGGGAAATAAAAGGCTGGTGGGCTTAGCCTGGTGCTGGCAGCTGAGCCCTGCTCCAGTAGTGCTGGCTGCCCATTCCTGTTTGGCATTGCTGAAGCTGGGCAGGAGTGAGGGATAAGCCACAGTGAGCCTGCTGGAGCTCAGCTGTGACATGTGAAATAGCAGAGCCCCTGCCAAATGCCCTCTGGGGGGGAAAACCATCTTGTCTTGGTGTACCAGGATCCTGGTCCCTTTTAGCAGCCTGGATTAGTATTTTAGAATGAGAAGGCTTTTACTGCTTTTCTTTTTGCAGTCACATTTATGTAGGGAGGCGGTGGACAGGACTGCTGAACAGCCTTTCCTGGGTAACTTGTGAGGACAAGCAGGGTGCTGCCATGTGAATTGACAGCAAATCCTGCCTGCTTTTGCTCCCTGCCATCTTGGAGAGCTGGAAATGGTGCAGAGGGGGATACAAAGTGATGGCTTCTCTGTAAGAAGTAGCCTTAGACTGCTCAGTCTGGGATGGAGGACAGGGGATGTGCTGCAGATCTGGAAGGTCATTAATGGCAGACAAGTGGTGGATAGGAAATAGCTCCCATCTCTTCCTGCACAAAATCTGGGTTGTCAGAGAAAGCTGGCAGGGGCAGGTTCAATGTGCTGGGACACAAGCTGCTTGTGGAGCCCCATACAGCTGCTTTTTCTGGGTGCTGAAAGTCTGGCTGGGTTCAGCAGTGACTGGACAAGATGCATGGGGAAAAGGTCTGGGCAAGGGTTAAATGAGATCTTCTTTTTCCCTTGCTCCTCTGAACACCACCTTCCTGAGCTCAGCAGTTTTAGAGCTGGGTGGTCCAGCTGGATCCAGCTGAGCCCCCTGCCCATGCAGGCAGCTGGGCAGATGTTTCTGTGCCTATCTAGGACAGGGAGGAGGCTGCATCCCTGCTGGGGCTGCTGTGCATCCTGCTCAGGAGCTTAAAGCAGCGCTTCCCAGGGCCAGAGCGCAGCACAAACCATTAGTCTTGCTGAGTACAGCTATGATTGTGCTTAGCACTGCCTTCCTATCTCTCCTGGCTGAACCATAGAGCACTTTGCAATGATTAATTCAGCATGAAACTCTTAAGTGAGCATTATTGCCCCGTGTTAAAGCAGACATAAAGGTTGCTGGCAGAGCAGGAGCAGAAACTCTCTGCCATACAGATGTTCACCAGCCTGGCTGTCTGCAGCCACCAGTGCATCCCACTGGCCTTCTTTTGTCTCAGCACTTTTTTAGGTCCATTTTGTTGCCCTTGAGATATTGTTCTTTTTGCTGCAAAAAAAAAAAAAAAAAAAAAAGGGGGATGAATTCAGATGCCGAGCTGTACCCAGTAGCTTGGGATTAAAACTCTCTTTGACTGCATAGATGAAAAGTCTTGGCTTGTGTAACCAGTTATTTCTGGTGCATCTCTCCAGGCATCTGCCTTGATGTGGGCAGCAGCAGCAGCAGCATATGCTGCTGGCTGCGGGGGGACCAGTGCTGTCACCATCTGTGTGCAGGCTTGCTGGGGCAGTGGCAAGCATTGCTGCTGGGGCTCTGTGCCCCTGCCTTCCCCAGGGCTGTGCGTGAGCCAGGTGCAGGTCATCCAGCTCAGAGCTGGGAGCCTGTGGTGCTGTGTCCAGAGCTCTTCACATCTCATGAGAGTTTTTTCTTCTTTGGGCTCTAGCGAGGGTATAAAAATTATGAAGGCCCTCAGCAGGAGCTTGTGCTCTGAAGGTGCCTTTACAACAGTAAATCAAATATAAAAGCTGTCAGGTAGGGTTTTTTACAGCCATCAGGACCAGAGCTGGTTGGAATGCCTTATGCACAGCTGATGGGACCTCTACACTGGCTGCTGTGGTTTTGGGCAAGATCATGGAGTAGCATGTCTGCTGCTTGGCACATCTTCTCTATCCCACATGGTTTCTGCTCTTCCCTGAGGTAGTCTGGCTTTTGCTTGCTCCAGCATGCCTCTCAAAGCCTGAGTGTGCCCCCAGGCATCTTCTCCCTTATGTTTGAAGACACACTCTGGCTGGTGCCAAGGGTTGGGATAGTGAGGGGAGATAGAGACAGGCCTGGAGCTGGAAGAAAAGAGCTGCTGGAGTGTGTGGGAGAGAGTAAGGATGGAAAAAGATCTGTGAGAAAAAAACAAGCCCAGTGGATGCCTAACATTAAGAGAAGCAGCATCACTAACTTGGGACTTGCTTTGTGCTTTCAGGACCATCCAGACAATAGAAGGTTGTGTTTCACCTCTGGTTACACAGGCCCAGCAGTGGTGGTGTGAGACACTTCCCTCCAGTGGCATGAGCCTCCTTTGCAGTTTCTACTCCCCTGGTTTCCACCAGGAAGCCCAGCTGCAGACATGGCTCCTCAGCAAGGAGATTCCCTTCCCATGTAGCTGTGGCCCAGCAGGCACTGTGTATCTGAACCTGCATGCATTAACCAGGTCTCAGCCATATCCCTCCTTTCCTTGCCTGCCTGGTCAGAGTTTGCCAGCATCTTGTTTCCCTCTGGCTGGAAGGACTGGCTCCTCATTTCCTTTCCTTGCAGCTACTGCCAGCAGCAAACACGACCTGATTTGTATTATCCTGTGTCTGATCCCACCTAATCCTTAGCGCAGCTCTGCAGGCAAGGGCAGTGTGTTGCTGCTGGAGCAAGAGGGATCAAAGGCATGTGGGTTGGGATGTAGCCCAGATGGGCGATGGGGCTTCCTAAATGTGGGTCCAGCCTCTGCTCTCTACTCCTTGTGTCACACAGGTGACTTCCCTCCCTTCCCATGGCTTTCTGAGGGCAGGGAGCTTTGCCTTCAGCAGATAGTGCACAGCTGCTGGTGGAGCTGATGTGTCCATCCAGCATGAGAAGCCCTCCGTGGAAGTGAGCGTGGGGCTGCTGCAGAGCTGGCTCTTTGGGTTCAGAGGTCCTGCAGGTGTTGCCTATCAGCTTGTTTCTGGTGGTTGGGTGGACAAGCCTTGTGTGGTGACATCTCTGTGCTGCCTAGGCCACTGAGTGTTGTCTTGCCACCCACTTGCTGCAAGAAGCTGAACTGTGCCCATGACCATTGCCACTGTCCAAGCCTGATGCTGCCAAAGCTGAAGACCCAAGGGATTCAGGGCAGCTTATTTCTGCCTGGATTTGAGCTTTGCTGCTGGTTTGTATTGTGATTGCTCTGCTTGCCCACGTGCATCTTGTGACAAAATGTCATCTACAGGACTGCCCTGGTGTCTGCATGGAAGGGGATGAGGTTTGAGGGTTTGTGACACTGAGATATGTGGCAGGGTTTGCTGCCCCCACAGTGTGTGGAATTGTGGAGCTTAATGTGTGCATGCCATGAGCCAGTACTGCCTGGGTGGAAGAAATCCTGTATCAGACAAGGGGACTGGTCCAAGCCCAAGTAGGAGATGCTCACCAAGACTTCCATGCTGTGTTTTTGTGACTGAGGACTTCTAAAATGCTCTTTTCCTTATTGCAGTGAAACATGTGTTTGTATGTGACAGAGAGAATCAGTGCCAAATGCAGATTGGGTTTTTTTATGATAATAACAGCAAAGCTCAGTGCTGGTTCCTGGTTTCCATCCAGATCCCCGTGCTCTTGGATGTTTTGAGTTTGCTGCATCAGGAGACTTAGCATGGGTTTGGTTTTTGTGATGCCCGTGCTGCGGCTTCCGTGCCCAGACGTGGCTCTGCTCAGGGTTTTCCCATGCAAACAGAAGAGCTGTGCTGCTGGAGGATGGCCAGAGCCTGGAGATCTGCCTGTGATCTGCCTGGCCAGGCCACACCATCCATGTCATGCTTCTGTTTTTTCCCCGTCCCCAGCCAAGCCTGCATCAATCCAAGGCACAGCACTTGAGGCTCCCGCAGCGCCCGTGCTCACGGCTGGCTGGGACCCACAGTCCTTCCCCAGCAGGCTTGATTATTTTCAAACTTGCCATCCCTTCCTAGGGTGCATTTCTCACTAGCCAGCACTGATTTTTTTTATTTCTATTACTGAGCTGAGATAGAGGAAGGTTGGGCTGACACATATGCTCTAAATTATGCTGCTGTATCTCCGGTGCTGTCAGTCATGGTGTACCCAGGCCGAGGATCTTGCAGACACTCCAGCAGCAGGTACCTGAGGATCAAAGGTTTAGATCCGTTCTTGCTGTCACAAATGTTTTATATCTGGTTTCTCCTTGAGGGGAGTTGGGGGGAGGATGGGCTGGTACATCTGAGGAGTACACACACCCTGGAGCATCGTTGCTGTGACCTGAGTTTCATCTCCCTGTGCCTGTGTGTTGAGGACCAGCTCTGGGCTACAGAAACACCTTCCTCTGCAAAATGTGTGTGTTGAGATGAGGACATGGGTCACCAGTGCTTTTTGACAGGGGGGTGGTATCTGACAGGTGGGCACTGGCAGGTCCTGAGCTCCAGCTGAGCCCTGAGAGTTTGCCCCATAGGTCAGTACCCCACAGGCTCTGCTGCCCCTGCATCTTCCTGCATCATGTGTGTTAGGGCAGCTCTCACGTTTCCCAGTGATGCTTTTAAATCTATTGGGGAAGTCGAGCTTTGGCCAGGAATTTCTTCACTGCTGCCATGATAGCTGCTTGATATGGTTTGGACTGGGCTGGGCTGCAGCACATCACTGCAGAGTGGGCATATGGCAGGAAGGCTCTCTGCAAGGGCTCAGGGCATTTTGGTTAGTCACCAGCAAGGGTTTTCCTCTGCTCTTCCCACTCTGCTAGGGGTGAGAGGTGGGAAAAGGGAAAAACGCCCTTGTACTGGAGCTGCTCAGCACAGGCCACACTCCTGCCCAGTGGGAGCCTTGCGACTTAACTGTAGGAGCAGGAAAGCTGGGGCATGGCTGGAGGGAGTCCAGGGCTTTTCCACAGCCAGAAATCAAGTGCAGAAGTGGGGAGTTTGGTCTGACCGCATTTCTTGTCCTTGCTGAGCTCCTTCCTTGGAGCAGGTTGTGTCTTGGTACATCTCTGCTCCCCAAAGCAGCTGTCAGAGGGAGGGGGAAGGGTGAAGCTGGTGGCTTCTTAAAGGCAGCTAAAGCCATGCATGCAACTGTCCTGTGTGTTTGCAATTATTGTATTCTTGTTTAATACCTATTTTTATGATATGTGTGGTTTTTTTTATAACCTTTCCTTCCCTTGGAGGCACTTCACATTCATATGCTGCTGTTACCATCACTCCTGTTGCTGCCTGCCTTAGAAGGGTGGCTGCTCAGGGAAGGATACTAGCATTAGTTTCTAAAGCTGTGTAAAGATCCTCTTGGAAGCAATTACCAGATGGATTACCCCTGGCTTTGCTGCTGTGAAAAGGCCATGTTGGGTCGAGGATGCTGACTATATTAACAGCACGATCCCTTCCTTCTTGGGAGGAGTGGTTGGGATTAACCTCCTGATTTTTGAAGGGCTGGGTTCAAAGCAGGACATTCAGAGCAGGGATCTGCCTGGCTGCCTCCTTTATTCTTCCCTCCCTGTTCCCTTTTCCCTTTCCTTTCCCCTGATGTGCCCCATCCCAGGCTGTCCTCTGGCACGTGGGAACCACAGCTCCATGGGGAAGGGGAAGACCTTCCCTGACCTCTGAGATGCTCCAGCTCTGTGGTTTGGTAGGAGTTTTGGCTGTAATGCAGGAGGAGGAGCAAAGCTCAGCTGGAGACTGAGTACAGCTATGGGCTCCTAAGTACTAAATCATCTGCTGCTCCTGCTGAAGCCTGGGAAGGCTGGTTCGACCTTCATGGCTGGGAAGCAGCTCATGTCTGTCCTGAAAGGCACAGAAGGAAAACAAAAGACTGTCTGTCCATGCAGGAACTCCCTTTTGCCACTTCATTTACCCACCATCACTCTGGGCTCTTCTCAATGTATTTGACCTCTGGTGATCCTGGGAATGTGCTGAACCTGTCTGGTGTGGAGGCACACACGGCATGTTGCCTTAATTTCTTTCCCAATTAGTGCTGGGTAATTGGTGATGACCTTTGGGGAGCAGCTCTTGCACTCACCCACACACCGAGCGTGCAGCCAGCAAAGGATGGCACTGGGGAGGGGCTGCCTGTTGGGCACCAGGTAATGTGGCACCGTGGTCCCAAAGATGCTCTTTGGCATCTCCTGGCACCCTGGTGAGCCCAGAGAGGGTTGCTGAGGGGATCCCCTTTGGCAGGGGGAAAAGGCATTTTTGGGAATTAGCAGGTGGAGACCGATGGAGTGAGCCCAGGGGAGCTGTGGGCATTCCACTGGAGATGAGAGGGGCAGTGGGAGTACTGCTGGGGGACTGCTCCCATCAGTCACTGATGGGAATTGATGCTCAACTCCTTGTGGGGCTGCTGCCAGTCCAGATGTTTTCCACTTATTTTGGGCTTTTAAAACCTGAAATCTTAAGAAATTAAAATCTCAATGAAAACAGAGACTCTTAAAACGTATTTTGTCTGGTTTGCCATCCAGCATTACCATTTGTAAACCCATTAGAGCAGTTCACAGGACTGGCATTGCTCATCCTTTTCTTGTGGCTCTGGGAAAACCCAGAAGACCATTTTTGGATAGAAACTTGGGAAGGCTGATGCAGCCCAAGCACAAGCAGTTGAACTGAGAAGTCCTGCAGCATCCCAGGAGAGCTGTGGGCAGGCGGAGGAGGAAATGACCAAAAATCCTCTCCATCCTTCTGCTTGACTCTCAGTACAGACAGAGCTGGGCCTTCTCTTTTGTCCAGTCAGCAGCTTGGTTTGTGCTGACCTCCTAAATATTCAGCTCATTATACACTCTAACGTATAAATAAAACAGAAGCAGGCAGCAATATTCTCCAGGAGGATATAATCGGCTTCCTTTCCTTTTTAATTACACAGGATTTGTCTCCATGTGTCAGGCTATCCTATGGGCTAATTTATAATTTTAAAGAGTTAAGATCTTTGTTCTTTATGTAGTCAGACTCTTATGAACGCACCTGATTTTGGAGGTCCGAGATGAAAGAGCATCTTTCTAGGTGGAAATGCAAGGAATTTTGTTGTGGGTGTTGTTTCTAGAGGTCAGTGGCCTGAATCCTGCATTCCTTTCCATTGTCACAGAGTGATATGAGGTTCTTCACTCTGCTGGAGATGGTGAGGGTCACCCTGGGAATTCCTGGGGTCTCCCTGGGGTGTGTGATGCTGGCTGCCAGCATGCATTGCCTGTCCCTCTGTAAATGCAGGATGCTGGCCTGGTGCTACAGCCAGCGGGTAGGAGCATTGTCCACATATGGAGCTCTGGCTCTAGCTGCCTGTGGGAGATGTGGATATATTTTAACCTGGCACCACTGCCAGTGCAGCAGTTGCTTGCTGATAAGTGTGGTGTGAACTCTGAGCTGACTTGTTTTCTCCTAAGGGAAGCCCTTGAAACAAAATTTGGCTTTTCATCAAAGCAATGAATCTGTCATCTTTCCCTCTGTGCAGCTCGGAGTCCCCTGCTCCTGATTTGCGAATAAATTCCCCATTTTGGTGGCTGCCCTGGCCATCCATTTTAAAATTAAAGCTTTGGTGCCCTTACTGGAAAAAGCATCAGTAATTCTCCAGTGGCTTTTCATGCTGTTACATTTGGCTGGAGACTTCAATAGATTTAAGCCTCTGGAGGGTGTTTCAGACTATGTATATTGTTTACCACAGATACAGGCAAGAAGATAAACAAATTGCTGGTTCTATCTGTGACTGACTTAATGGTGGCCCAGATTCCTTAGCTGCTTGCACTGACTCAGTGGCCAACAACCTGAGCTGATGCCAGCTGAGTGAAGGGACGACAGGAGGAAGTTACTTCTCCAAGACCTTCAGGGGGATGTTTTCATGCAGGCTGAAGCTGCAGCTGTACTTTGTGAGGGTCAAGTCTTCTTCCAGTTCTTGAAGGTCACATCTTCTTCCACGGCCCCTTTCCAGCCTTTGTCACTCCTGTTGAGTGATGTTGCAGGTGCCTTGGTTGTGTAAATGTGTGTGCGTGCCACAGGAGAGATCCAGGCTCTGCCCACACAGGAGGTAGTGAGCAGCAAGGGCAGAAAAGGTGGGGACAGTGTGGTCTTGGCCTCAGGGCCAAGTGAGAAAGTGGGACACTGAAAGGTCCTCAAGGGCTTGTGCTCCCTGCTGAGCCAGCAGAAGAGGAGGAGATGCTCCATCCTTTGAAGATGGAGGAGAATGCCTGTGGATGTGCATGAGCAGGAAAGGGTCAGTGGCAATGAGAAGCTGCATGGTGAATGTTCAAAGCTTCTCCAGGGACTCCAGCTGGAGAGCAGGCTTTGCTGGAGAAGTGCTTTGCTTTAATTAGGTATCTGTATTAATATTTTATTTGATTTTTCTTTTGTTTTGTTCTTACTTCCTCCAAAGTGGGGTCAGAACAGACTCAGATCGGAAGCTTTTCCTTGAGAGACCAAAAAAAATCACCTCCAAGCAGGGGGAGGTGCTGGTCCTCTTTGGAGCAGGGTGGGATCCTGGATCTGCTGCGTGTCCCCAAGGGGTCACAGAGGAGCTGCCACCAAGGTGCTCATGCATGTTGTGCCCAGGTACCAGTACAGGAGGAAGAGGAGTTTCACAGCCCTCAAATAAATCAACTGGGGCTAAAATCTCCATGAGTCACAAAACTAATTAGGGCAGATAATGGTCAGGCCGGAGCTGCCTCCATTCCCAGTGTGTGGTTTGTGTCAGCACAAAGCAGGGCCACTGAGCCAGTGAAGCACTTAAGCAAGTACTTAACTTCAAGCATTTAAACAGGGGTTTGTGTCGGTTCCTACAAACGCCTGGAGTCACTTAAGTTTGTAGTTAAGTGCTTGATTGACTTAAGGATTGTGCAGTTTGGGGAAGGAGGGTAAGAGGAAAGAGGTGACTTCCAGGGTTGGTGTGGATTTGATGCTGAACAGTGCCTGATGCACTGGAAGATGTGATGCAAGATGAGTACAAAGCCTTTTTTCCAAAGACCCAGATCCTGCTTTTGGCACCAGCATATCCTTTTTGGATGGGACAGAGACTGGCTGTGGTGCTGCCTGTCTGCCCCTTGTATCCTGGGGCTGAGGCCATCGGGATGCACAGCACTGCTTGCTCAGGCAGTGGGCTCTGGGGTTGAGAAAACTACACCAAAACTTGACTGAAGGATCTTGTACCTCAGTGCTCCATCTGGGTTATTCAAGGATGAGGACAAAGGCAGTCTGACACTGTCCCACTTCTTTTCCCTCTGATGCTGCTGACCCTCTTAAATGCACGTGCTGGCACCAGGGGACGAGGAGGGATGAGCCCTATCCTGTTTGAAGTATTATAATCCTTTCAGATGGCATTAGTGCCTGGGCCAGCAGCAGCTCTATAATTGAACCTCCTGTTTGCAGGAGCCCTGCGCTTCAGTGAGACTTCTAAATCTCATTTGTATAATGCCTGGTTGCAGTTCCTGCTGAAAAAGATTGCCCTCTGCCTCCAGTGCCCCCTGAGCCTGCTGAGCACAAGGATGTCCTCGCTGGCAGAGGAGTGACAGAGCGTGACTGGGCAGCCGCACTGTGCTGCATGGCATCTGAGTTTCCAGAGCTTTCACGTGTTTATTGGACCTTGTGATAGGCTGATGCAATTTTTAATTTCCCCACCTCCTGTTTTTTAATGCCTGAGTCCCAGGGAATGGGCTCAGTGGCAAGTGCTCAGTCAGGTATTTTGTAGGGATTTTCCAGGGAAAGCTGGGTTTGAGGGGAATCGACGAAGAAGCACGTTTGGCCACTGCCAGACTCCTTTGGGGTTATCTTTGCACCTGCACAAGTAGAGCCCTTTTTGTGGCCAAATGGTTTCCCTGGAAAACCCTGTCAGCTCTGCCAGCCCCCTCGGCTGCCTTGGGTTTGCTGCCTCCTGAAAGCGTGTGTGGCATTCATATTCTCTGAAAAATGTCCTTTGCCCAGGGTTTTTCTCCTGGGAAGCTGAAAGGCAGCAAAAGGCCTCAGCGAAAAGAAAAACAATTCATATCTCACGTGCTTCTCCTGTGTTGTGCTCATGTGGAATGTGTTTGGAGATTGTTTACCCACAGGTGATTGTTCCATTGGATTCTGGTGTGAGTTGTTTTCACTCTTTGGCCAATTGGAGCCAAGCTGTGTTGGGACTCTAGAGAGAGTCACAAGTTTTCATTATTATCTTTTTAGCCTTCTGTATCTTTTCTGTATTCTTTAGTGTAGTATAGTATTCTTTAATATAATATAGTATAAGAAGATACATAAATTAGCCTTCTGATAAGATGGAGTCAGATGCATCATTCTCTGCCCTCGTTGGTGGCCCTGCATTTACAATAAGTATGCTCGTGGCACTGGTCCTATTCACTGTGGTCTGAAGGCAGAACTTAGCAGCTCCAAAGGGAAAACAGCTTTTATTTTAGCAAAGGCTTAAGTTCTCTATGTTAAAACAGTGCCACAAAAGAAGAAAGTGAATCAGAGCCTCCCTTAGGCTCGCACTGCCCACTCCTTGTCTTGCTGGGCAGCTGGAGGCTGGCCCTGTGGACCAGTGTGACCTGCCTGTCCCCAGTCCTTGCTGGCTCCTCTTGGGAGGCTTTTCACCACCTGACATGCCCTTTCAGTGCTGGGCTGCCTCTGGGTGGCCAAAGTGCTGCCACAGCTACCCTTTCCCTGCCCGGTGTCCAGCCTGGCCTGGCCTCCCATGCCCTGCCGGGGGATGCCGCGGGCCCGCAGCAGCAGCAGCCGCCGGCTGGGCTGCTTGTTCCTCCTTCCCGCTCCAGCAATCCCTGCTGTACTGTAATCACACAATTATTATGCCGTTAAAATGTCATATTCGCAGAAATCCACGTAAACAAGGCATTAGCAGTTGCCAGGAAATTGTAGTTTTACTGCTAATGACCCATTTTCCCCCTGCAGCACCACTTGTTTTTTTCTTAAATATTATTTTTTCCCTTCTTTGTTTCTTTGGGTTTTTTTTTTTTTTTGTTTTGTTTCTGAGCTGTGATTTAAGAGGCAGATGACGAATTACATCTTTGCACTGAGAGGCTTTTAATCTTTAATGTACAGTTACAGTGAAAAGCTGCCTCTGTGCCTGCTCTGGGCTGTGTGCCCTTAGCCAACGAGGGTGATGGGTGGTTTTGGAGGAGATGCCTTTAGTGGGTCATTTTTTGGGGGATGCTTTACTGAAATGGCAGAGAAAGTGCTTGGTGACCCCTGCTCTTGGCTGGGTGCTGGTGTGAGATGGAAGCTTCAAGAAGTTTTGTCAGCATCTTTTTGTGGGTGTCCCTCTCCTTGACCACCCCTGGGGCACTCCCCACTGTGGTGTTGGAAGAGACAACACTTGTTTACCGAGAGCAGACAGCTCCTCCTTGGATATATTTTCCTTCTCTTTCCTTCTGCTCATTGAGTCTCTCAAACTCTTTTAAGCGTTGACTGTGTTTCCTATAATTAATACCAGTCATTAAACTGCAGTGTTGAAAGAGAAATTACCTAATTCCAAGAAAAAAAAAAATGAAAATTTATTACTAGTACGTGAGAGAAAATTAATAGGAAGCTTGGAGAGATGAGCCCTGTAGAAGATAAATAGAAAGGCAAGTGGAGTATTGACTTGATCCTTTTCTAGTGCAGGGTAATTTGGCCTGTAAAGTGAGTTAGATCATAATAAATTAAATTTAGATTTCTGCACATCAGTTAAATAACTCCCAAGACAGAATTCTGGTGTGAGGAAGAGGTGATAATACATTGTGGAAATATTATAATGAAGACCTTATCTGGTAACCTGTAACCAATGTGCTGTCCCTAGGTAAGCAAAGGGGATTTCTCCTGGTGCTTTAACTCTCCTTCCCTGTCTCAGATCAGGCGCAGGGGAGAAACAGGTGAGTCCCTGTGTGCAGGTTGGTGAGGTCTCCTGCCTCCTGCTGCTTGCACAGCTGGGAGCTTTTCATGTTTTCCTCTCCTGCTTTGAGCAGCTGTGTTTTGCAGAGGTCAGTGTGCACCTGTGTCTGAGCTGAGCATTCTGCTCTAATTTCAGTTACCCTTTTAGGGAGGCTTGGAATGGAAAGAATACCCAGAAATTTGGGCGGGTGATGCAGATCAAAAGCAAACTACCAACCCCTGGTATCTACCTCTGGCTGAGAAAGTGAACCCAATCCCTGGCCTTGTTTTGTGGCCAGATAGGGATTAAAATAACTGTTAAATCTCTGGCATCTAGTTACTGTAGATCTCAGGTGTGCATTTAATTACCCAATATTTATTATCCATCCCACTGATAGCTTTCCTCAACCCAAAAAGGAGAACCTAGGTGAATCAAGGTGGGCTGGTGTCTTTCAGGTGGAGATTGCACAGGAGTATTAATTAGTCACTGCAGAGTGAACCAGGAATGCAAGCCTGGAATGCAAGGTATATCCAGAGCAGGATGAGAGGTAAATACTGTGGGGTAAGGCACGGGTATTTGTCCATATATCCATTTCCTGCTGGGACCCCAGCCCTGGAAACAGCGCATTAGTGGAGTTAGATGGATACTGGGAAAATGCCATCCCAGACCGTGGAGGACCCTGCCATGTGCCAAACCCTGCTTCTGCTGCCTGACCAGAGCATTGCTGTGCTTGTAGCAGGTGCAGAATCTCCAGTTTTCTTGAGGGACTCCACCAGCCCTCCCACCTGAGCGATCAGATCCTTGCCCAGCTGCACCCTTCTAGCTGATCCAGGGCTATTGGGTGTAACTGATGTCACAAAAACCAAAACAACATACCCACACACGCCTTACAGCCTTAAGTGCTGTGTGGCCACTTTTGAAAGCCATTTCTCTTCTTATCAAGTTTGATAAAACCAACTTTTATTTTTCTTCACAGCATTAAAATTTAGGGACTGCAGCTCTGGTGGTTGTTTCAGCAGCGCCAGGCCTCCTGGGGTCATCGTGAAATCTTATAAACATCAGGCTGTCGCTGGCTGTGCGATGCAATCGCCTCACTTTTCCCTGATCTTTTACTGCCGTGCTAAATCATGTTTTGCAAGATGCCTGAGAAAAAAACCCAACATAAACAGCATTTATCACCCTGTGCACGTCAGCCCTCCCGAAAGTCCGCGGCTGGGTTATGTGCGTCCTCCTCGTAAAACTCCTGCAGGGACCTTACTGGTTTCATAACTTTCTCCCAGCCTTGAATAACTTGATTCCAGTCCTGAATAACTTCCTCTCAGCATGGCTGGTGATTCAGGGGTTTCTTCTGATCTCCTCGCACTGTGGAAGGTGCTGGAGGAGGTCCTGAGAAGGCCATGAGGTCACACCAGGGGAGGATGAATACAACCCTGTATCTGGAAACCTCTGCATCCCTGGAATTTGTTGGCTCTTTGGGAGTGCTCATGTCGCCGTAACCCGGGGTGATGTGAGGCATCCTCTGGCTGGAGATGCCTGGCTTGCTCCTGTGGTGGTTCACTTGCAGGAGCCAGTGCTCCCTCCTCCCCTTCCTGTGACTACAAAAAATGCGCTGCCAGATGCGAGTAAAATCAATTATGGGATAAAAATCGCCCTTTTCAAAAGCTTCATTTTGTGCTATTAGCAGGCAAAATCGGCTTTGAGATGGTGTGAAGTGAGGAGGGGGAAAAAAAGAAAAAGAAAAGCAGAAGAAAAGATCAATTATTGGATAAGATCACAGTTTTCTTTAGGGCTGAGATGTGTGTAAATGTTTGCATCTCTCAGTGTTACAGGTAGGCTGAGATCAAAGAGGTTGTGCTGCTGTAGCGATGAGATCGTATCGCCGCTGTTTTGTGCTGGCTGCCTCAGACGCTGCCAAAGGATGCTTAAACCCCCATCAGCTTCTGCTGCTCAGGGATGCTTCAACCCCAACAGCACTGAGCCACCAAGAAATACTTAAACCCCCCAAGATTGTTAAAGCTGCTGGGTAACCCTGAAATGCGCTTTTCCATCCCTCTGGAGTGGGGGGGACGTGCTTCCCTGCTCTTCTCCCTGCAGCAGGGCTGAAGTCCTCAGTGGGAGACATGTGGTGGCAAAGATGGACTGAAATTGGGCTGGGAGCATGATGGCCCCTTCTTCCAGGGTCCTGTTGCTGGAGCTGGGGCTAGGATGTGCCTGTGGAAATGTGGGATTACTCCTTTCCTACCTGAAAGGTTATGGGGGCCATGGGTCATGTGATGTAAAATACCTTTGTTCTTTGCCTGGAGAGAAGCTCAAACCCTTACAAAATGTTTGTGCTGCATGAGAGGGGCATCCACCAGAGACCTGAATTTGGGTTCCAGTTAGTCACTTTAATTCAAATTGGCAGGCTCTCTTTGACATATTGTTTCAGGACTTAAGGATAAAAAATAAACCCTGAAGACCTCATGGGACTCTATAGGAGTGTGCCTCTTGTTGATGGAGTAACAAAACTATCTCCTTTGTCCCCTCAAAAAAGGAAAGAAGCCCAGAAGTTTCTCTTCTCGATTTGGTGAAAAAGCCACCTCATAGGCCTGGGGGACTTCACCTCAAACTTAAGGATGGCTAATTGGACAGAAGCCAAAAAGTCCCACCTGGGCAATTTACTAGAAAAAGAAGTGAACAAAGAAACTAAGCACTTTTTAAGGTGTTTTACCAGGAGCAAGAACCTCTAGCACCTGGCTCGGTTTTTCTCTGTCTCTGATTTTGCCTTTTATTAAACCTTTTTGTTTCGAACACTTTACCTCCAAAGGTAGCTGAGCTATCTTGGGTGTGTTACAGACCTCCGAGAGCTTACAAGTCCTGGCTCGGAGAGGCTGCTGTGACAGGACTCCTCTTGAGCTGCTCTTGCGGCGCTTGCCGGAGTTGCGGGGATGACAGAGCTCCGGCGGGGCTCGGGAGGGGCTCTGGAGCGGGGTCAGGTGTGCTCCGGTCTCTGCTGTGTCTAACGGGGCTGACTTTGTGCGCGCAGGAATCGGAGGCGGACTGGGACGACCTCTGGGATCAGTTTGAAGAGCGGAGGTACCTGAGCGCCCGGAGGTGGAAGGGCGGCGAGGACCCGTACCGGCTGCATGCCTTTAACCAGCGGGAGAGCGAGAGGATCCCCAGTGACCGTGCTGTCCGCGACACCCGCCACCACAGGTTCTGCCTCCTCCTGCCTCCTCCTCTTCCTCACCAAGCTTCACGGCACGGGGGCCTAGTCCCCTTTCCCTTTTCAGGGATGTGGTTACGGGCTGCCACTGGGTGCTCTTGGGATTGGGTCTGCCTGGGTTGTATTTCTGGGATTGAATCTTTCCCTTTGCTTGATTTCTTGGCATGTCTGGAAGTCTTAAACCTGTTAATTGAAACTGTATAAGTTATTCAGGACTCTAGGGAAAGAAAAGAAAGGCCTTTATTTTCCCTTCCGAAAATTAGCGGGTTTGCAAGAGCAAGTCTCACTGTTGGGCAAAGTCTTCACGGGTGCTGGGAACTCTTGCTCTGCAGATGCAGTGAGGTGATGCAAGGGGGATAAAATAACTGTTGAGCGTTGAAATTGCTCTGCAGAGACAAGAGTGGGGAATAAGAGGTAATTGCTGAGTGAGGAGAGAAGGGTAAGAACTTGTTGGTTACTAGCTGCTCCAGCACCCCTGAGGTCAGAAATATCCTTTGGTGCCCAGAGGAGCTCTTAGGAAAGCAGGGAGGATTGCAGCAACAGTTGCCTTGTAGATGGAGCTGCACTCCCCTGTCAGTGTGAGAAGGGTGGGGTGGGAGTTTTGGTGCACCCTTGCTTGCTGAGGTCTCAGCTGTAGTCTCTCTCTGGTTGTCTTTCCAAACTCACTGGGGAGGAGCTGCCCTTCCTGCTGAAGGTCAGTGGGGTTAGTTGTTTGCTTGCTGGATGGGGTGATGCGAGGATGTCCTGGTGGTGAAGGGAGAGCTCCCAAGGTCCCCTCAATGCAGTTTTCCTCCTTGTCACCTGAGGACACAGCGTATGGCCCCTGCTGTCAGTCACCAGTCCACAGCCAGTGCAAGCTCTTTCCATGGAGCTGTGCCCGGCATTATGTCCCAACTTGCTAGCAGCAGCTGTCTCTCCTGCCTTGTCCTGGGAGCCCTTTTGGGGACATCCTGCTCTGGTGGGAGCTCTGTGCTGGACCCAGCCATAGCGCCCTACTGCCTGTGCTGCACCTTGCTCCCAGATCAGAGTGACTCCAGGTCTGAACTTCTTTTATTCCAGTTCAAATGCAGCACTTAGGCTGAAATGCTGAAACAGCACCAGCTCCCCAGCCCTGTAGCAAGCCATGTGCTTATTTATTTATTTAGCTTCTTTTTGTTGTAAGGACCAGATGCTCCTTTCTCCGGAGAGGAGCTGTCAGCCCTGACGGACGCCTGTTATAGCTGAGCAGAGAGTGAGTGTGCTATTCCTGGAGAGAATTAATGCCAGGGATATTAACCATCTGCCCTATTAAAAGGGAGATTGCCTCGGTTGCCCCTTGCCTACCCTCACTGTGCAGTGGCAGCCACCTTGTTCCTGGGCGGGCAGATGTGGCACTGAGTGCTCCTGTGAAAGAAAAGTTCTCATTAAGGAGGAAGACAGGGCACAGCACGTGGGAGGGGCTGGGGCTAATTTAATTTGTTTCCAATTTCCTTAACCCGGTAATTGGATTCTGATTTATTGAGTATGCCTGAGGAATGCTGCGGATGATGCACCATTAGCCAAGCATTAGAGTAGCCACGGAGGAAATGGAGCTGCCGGCAGGTCTGGGGGAGGCAGGCGCTGATGGAGAGGATGGAGGAGGGAGAAGGATCTAGGATTGGTGGCTGGGGGAGAGAGGAAAGTGCAGAGCTGAGGCCTCTCTGGAAAAATAATCCTTACTTACAGCACAGGTGTCCTGGGAGCTGCTGCAGGTGATGGTCAGGCCCTGCCGTGCAGCCTGGAAGCTGGTCTTGAACTGTGCAGCAGAAATGTGTGGGAGAGCATGGATAAGCATGGAGCAGGGAGAAGTTGCTGGTGGCTGTGCAAGAACATGTAAAGGGAATCCACCATGGGGTTGACTAAATGCCCTCCTCTGAAGGGGAGAGCAGGGTTGTGTGGACCAGGCTGTTGTGGGAGAAGGGACACCTGCAGTGCTCCTGCTGCATGTCCTTCTGGAGGCTGTGTTTAGAGGCTTGGTTTCAATAGAAAACTTGGATTAAGCTGCCCAAAGTGAACCCAGAGACTCGGGCCTCAATTCTCCTCCAGCTGACTTCAGGGCAATTCAGGACCCCACACTAAGGGGTACCACTGTGCCAAGAGGCTCCTGCCCAGCCTGTGTGAGGGTTTTGGAGGCTTTGGAGAGGGTCTCATCCATCATTTCAGCTCCTTGCCATTGATAAGCAACTTCTCCTTCAGCCTCTTGGTGAAATGTTGAGCTCTGCTTTGTGACAAGGTTTCCAGTGTGTTGGCTCTCCATCCTTCTGCCTCTGTGTGACATATGGCAGCACTGAGATGGAATTTCAGACCATGGTAATGCCCAGAGACCCACACATTGGATCCTAATCCTAGGGGCTGGGATGTGGGAATGCTGCTCCTTATAGCTTCTCTGTGGGGTGTTTTTCATTAGGATGGTTGCAGAAAGTTTCCTGGTGTTTTCTCTGCTAATCCGGCCAAGCATCTGGACTTGCCAGTGATAGCTGAATATACAAAATCTGGCAAGGGCTGAGCAGCAAGCTCCTTGCCAGGAGGTCATGGAGAGGGCAAATACTTTCAATGGGATGGGATGTGGCACTGACAGCCAGTTGCTTAGCAATGTTTGCTGGATTGATTTTGTTTTTAAATTGCAGCCACTGGAATAGTTTCAGATGGAGAGGAATTGCAGTGTTCCAAGAAATCAGAGCAGGAGAAACTGTGGTGGCTCTCTTTGTCTGCCTCTGGCTAGTGGAGGGCTATGAGCTTCAGCTTGGTTTGTGGGTGATTTCAGCCAGGGAGCTGTCATGCTTTCTATGGACTATTTTGTGTCACTTGGCCTGGGAGATCTCACAGTTGGAGCCTTGCTCCTGGGGACCTTCTTGTGTTTCGCTGCCATTAACTTCATTCCTGGTTGCACATTGACTAAGCACTTGGCCACATAAAGGCTACATTTCTCCAAGGACAAGACAAGACCTTGGGTGGTCCTGTAGTGTTGCATCCCATCTTCCCCAAGAGTCAAGGTTAAAACATCCCTGTGACTGCATCAGCAGACTGGACCTGGAGCTTGGTGCTTATCCAGACTGTGCACAGCCAGCTCATTTCTCTGGAGTGGGTGGCTAGTCTCCCTCCACCACGGTAGCCACATGCACTGGGGATTACCTCATCCCCACCTCCCACAACTCCCACCGGCAAACTGCGGGAGCGAAGCGGCAGTGAATGAGTCAGTGCCGGGCGGAGAGGAGCTGAGCTTTCCAGTATTGCTCAGCGGCTCGGAAAGCCGACAGCGAGGACGTGTCGCCCCCAGCCAGAAGATTTCGTCGTGATGGCTCCTGGGCTTTTTCCATCTGTGGCAGACAGCTCCTGGGGAGGCTGGTATTCACCACGCCAGTGCTCCATATGCTGCTTGGGCTGACCTCCGCCTCGCCGCGCTCCCCTGGGTTTGATGGATGCACAGATGCTGTTGTGGCTGCCAGGCTCGGCTGGGACCCGGCACTGGCCTGGGCGGGGGTTTGTGCTGGCTGAGGGTGGAAATCGGGGATAAGGAGAGGGGATGAGAGGCTGGAGGAGAGGTGAGAGCCTCCAGCAGACTTCTCCAGCTGTTGCAAATCACATCAGCCAGCTTCAGGCATCTCCCAGTGTCTGTTTTCCTCTGTTTGTTTTGCTTTTTACTTCAGCAGTGCTGGTACATGTTTAGTAGTGCTGTCTCAAGAGCTGATAAAGCAAGAAGGCCAAGGATGCAGCCCTCTCAAATTCTAGCATAAGACTGCATTTTTGAAATTCCCTCCTTCCCTGAGTCTCAAGTGCTTTACAAGAGGTCCTACCTACCCAACTGAAGTTTAATTTTACAGCTGCTTAGGGGTGTGTTTGTGTATGTCTGAGATAGACAAAACAGCTGCTAAGATCAAGTTGTAATTGAAACACAAGGGATGCTGCAGGCATGAAGATCAGGTGTTGCATTGTCTGCTGAAGGTGAGAATATCCTGGCAGCCCAGAAGCCAGGTCCTGCCAGCTTGTGCCCCCTAGAAAACTAAACAGCTCTGCTAAACAGCTCTATAGTGTTATAGTCCTATTCTCTTTGAGGACAACAGCACACACTCTTAAGATTTCCTCCAGATTTCTTCTCTGAAATCCCTGTGCTAAGCTAGCTGGAGAGTGTCCCTTGGGTAGGAAGGCAGCTTAGGACTGTTTGCTCTGCTCATATGGTCTGTTTTTGGAGGGATGGGAAGATGCAGGTGATGCCTGTGAGGTTTCCCTAAGACAGAGAGCTGCTGTCTTGTATTCTCAAGGTCCAGAAATTCAGCCCTCAAGCAGGAGCATTACACACTGCAGTGCTGTTTTGACCCATTAATTTCAGCTTGCATCCCAAGGGTGCAGAGCTTGCACATTTCACGTCGCGGTGGAGCAGCTGTGGTTGGGGTAGGCAAAAATACCTGGCTGTGCTGAGTGTGGGGGTGACTGGGAAGAACAGGTGGTCCTGAGGGTCACCTCTGCTGGGTGTTGTACCTGTGGACACAGGTACCTGGGACTGAGCGTGGCTCTCTGCCCTCCCCTCTGTCCCTCCTGGGCACGGCTGACACATGGGAGCGCATGTTGGCATCCCTGTGCAGATGGCAAGAGGGCAGCTGTGGCACGTGCAGGCTTTGGAGTGGCTCTGTTTCTGGGTGAGTTGATGATTGCCACCCAGGAGTGGCTCTGTTTCTGGGTGAGTTGATGTTTGCCACCCAGGAGTGGCTCTGTTTTTGGGTGAGTTGATGGTTGCCACCCAGGAGTGGTGAGCACTGAGAATATGGTGATGTCTTCTTGGGAATGAGGAGTCGAAGGGGAGAAAAGCTGGCAGCATTGCCTTTGGTTTGGTATGCTTATGATGCCCTTGGAGTTCTCACATTGCCTTGTCTTCTTCCAGCTTCCTTTCCCACCAAAAACCACTTTGAGGTTGTTCTTGAGGTGGGCACTGGGTCTCAGCAGCCAGAAATGTGGTTTTTGCCCCACACAGGAATTTAAGCATCTTACCTTTCTTGCCTGGTTTCTTGAGAGTACCCAAAGGAGGAACTTAATATCTGGTGACCAACACTTATGGAAGAGCCCAGGCAGGACAGAGTGGTGGCTCTGCTCTGCTGGCCTCAGTGATACCTGAATGTCAGACCTGTAGAAGCAGGTCCCTAGCAGGTGACCAAACCCACTTTGAATTTGAGGGAGGGTTTGTAGGGACCTAGATGGACCTTGCACAGTTGAGAGCAAAACCAAACCTATAGATTTTAGAGGTCTCCTGTTATCTTTCACTTTGCTGACTCGATACATTTCTTACTTTGGCCTGTGGACTGTAGCTGGGCTAATCCACTTTCCTGTGTAATGCAGACTAAGTCCTGAGGGATTATTATTTTTAAAATGTGCTTATTCAAGCAGTGTCTCGTGAGTTGCTGGCTCAGGGGGTGCTGTGTGGTAGAGCAGGGCAAGAGGTGGTGTGGGCAGGGGTGCATGTGCTTGTGGTCTCCCTGTGCCTGATGCTGCTGGGTCCATCTGCTTGGGGCAGGTCTGAGCTTGGGGTGGCTGGATGTGAGAGGGTCCAGGTTTCTTCTTGCCTTTGGGGCTCTTTATTAGCTGCTGGGTGGCTGTCAGCAATGTCCTGAGGAGTTTTTCTGTCGCTTGATTTATTATTCCAGCTGTTACTCTGTTTTCCGGGCAGAGCAAGGATATTTGTCATTTCATTGCAAAACAAGATTTATCACATTTCAGCAAAATCCTGTATGTGTGAGGGCTGTCCAGATCTTCTGCCTGCAAAGCATTTTGGGGCTGAAACAGCTGGGTAAGAGAGGATCTGGGATACCCATGCCTTTGGTCTTGGTCTCCTTATTTCTAGTGACAGCAAGAGCAGAGCACGACCCTGCAGGTGAGCAGGTACACAAATCAGTGGTAGAAAACACATTTTACACAAAAGCATTTCCATTAGGAAACTACATCATTGCTTTTTTTCCTTGGACACCAGACCCCAAGAGGTTAGCTCTCAGCACTGTGTTTTTCCATCATCTCCCTAGGCTGAGATCTCTCAGGATGAATATATGATAACAATCCTTTAAGTAGAGTAGGGGCTGGCTTTTCCCTTTGGGATAAACTAGAACTGCCTGCATTGGTCAAGGTCTTGGTTCTGGCCTTGATAGATGGCTTTTGTGGCCTAAATTTGAGACTTTCATGCTTATGTGGAGTGCTCACCTCACGTAGTGGCATTTGCACTTGGTCTGCTGGGTGAATTTGGACTTGAAACTGCAAGGGTGTTTGAAGTACCACAGTGTGATCAAAACACAGAGAGATTGTTTTCAGGTAGCGCAGAGAACAAGGAGTATTGAGGTTGGCACTTCTTGGCAGCTAAGCAAGGAAAGCTAGACAGCTATTAATCAGAAACTGGCATTTCATAAAATCATAGAATAATTTGGGCTGGAAGAGACCACAGGAGGTCTCTGATCCAGCCTCCTGCTCCAAGCTGGGTCAGCTCTGTAATCAGCCCAGGTTTGTCTCAATGCAAAAAGCCATGAGCCCACTGGGACTCCTGCCTCTCAGGCTTGCCCCAGCATTTTATAAAAGCTGATGTAATTTGAAAAACCTTGTTGCAGCACATGGAATTTGTAGTTCTTTTCCCCCAGCTACCTGTGTTTGTGAAACAACTTTGAAGTTGCTTGAGGTGCTGTCATCTCCTCTTTTGGTGTTCATCGCTTTCAGGTGATTCACTTAACTACCACACTCGTGTCTTCTCTGGCTTAACATTGCAAGCCTTTGCCAACTGTGGGGTTGAGACAGGCTTGAGAAAACTTGGTCAAAGACAAAAATCCCATGGAGTCTCCACTCCATTATGTCGCTTGAAAGTGGACAAAAATATTCACCGGACCGTTTTAGCCCTGCAAAAATCCAGTATTTTGTGTTTTCCTGCTTCTGCTGGAGTTGGTGTCTGGTACAGGTGTGGGAATACCTGCACTGAGGTGCCTCTTTCTGATAGTTGCACCTTCTTTTCCTGGAGAGCCCATGCAGAAGTGTGATGGGTCTTTCCGGGGACTGCAGACTGAGCTGGACATGCACAATCCTGGGAAATAGCTGGGGACTGTCCAAGTCCCCATACTGGGAGTACCTGTGGCCACCCCAGTGTCTGTGACATTTGCTGCCCACGTTTTTTCTGGTGGAGGTGGAGGGCTCAGCTGGCCTGAGGGTTCTGAGGCAGGGACTGGTGGTTTCAGGGGACAAAAACAGATGAATGCAGGGATCTTTTTTCAAATATCTTTCTACATGATGTCCTCTTTTGAAGCCTTCTGGGTTTGGGGTTTTTTTTGAATGTGGTAGGAGAAGAAAGAGTAGGGTCTGCAGGAAATGGGATTATTGTGGGTTTGAGCACTGAGAGAAGTTGCATTCCCTGGGAGTGGCTGCCCATGTCTGAGCTGGGATCTCTCCTTGTCCAGCACTCCTGGCTAAACCATCATCCCAACATTCTCTTGTCCTGAAGAGCCCGCTCTTCCCTCCTTGGATGGGAAGAGCCCACATTGCCCACATTGGATCTTCCTGTGCCTTTCCAGGGAGTTGGTGTGCTTCCTGGGCGTCATGGACACCCAGACCACCCTGTGGGACTTGCACAAGCTTCCGTGGAAAGGAGAGAGACTTTCAGGCATGAGATCCCAATCCAAACCCAGATGCTTGAGGCAGCCTTTGGTGCTGCTCTGTGCCCTCCAAGCCCTGCCTAATCCCTCCCTGGAGCTAGAGATGCTGGGTTGGCTCACTCAGAATTGCCTCCTTGGCAGGGACACAGGGTCATTGTCACCACCAGTCTAACTGCATCCCAGGAAAACGAGCTCCTGCCACCCTCTTGCTTTCAGAGGTGCTATGTCTTCCTCACCCTGGCACTATGGTGGCTCCACTCAGGTTTTTGGAGCATGGCTCAACTGGTCCCAGGTTGCAAATCGTGCCCTGGAGTCATGGGCTCTGGATGTTGGCTGTCACCCAGGCGCAGGAGCTGAGGTGAAGTGAGATGCTGCAGTTTTGTATCTTGAGGGGCTGCCTAGAGAAAAGGCAGGCTGAGGAGCTTTCATTAAAAATGGTTCTGGGAAGGAATGCTGGGGCTGGGGGTGGCTGGTGTTTCTCCAGGAGCAGAGCTGGTTGTGTTTTGTGTCTGCTGTAGGGAGGTGGCAGATGTGACAGCACTTATTCTACAGTGGTAGATTTTCAGTGCTATTCATCCCCCCTTTTTTTTCCTTGTATGAGAAGGATGAGGGTAACTTGAGAAGCAGCTGAGGAGTGAGCCAGGCTCTCTGAGGAGCTGATGGAAGTGTATAGGCAGGTGTTTGGGATGCAGGAGGATGTGCCAGTTAAGTGGTTGTGTTACTCATTTTTTTTTCTGGAGGGCAAAGCTACTTCCATCTGAATGGGCTGTGCAAGGAGTGTGAGTTATGGCACTTGTCTGCACAGCGAGCAGAAGCTGTTCCTGAGCTGTATTCTTGGCTAAAAGATGTCTGCAGGCCAAAGAGGATTGGCAGGGTGGGTGCTGGGGGAGTCTGTAGGGAGCTCAGTGTCTTGGCATCTGGCTGCAGGCAGTGGGGATGACTGGACTGTTCCAGCAAATATCCTGGTATAATACTACATTTCTTACTGCTGAGTTTTGTTTATCCAAGTTGTCCTTCCTCCAGCCCCTGAGTGCCTTGCTGGGTGGGAAAAGCATCTGCACGGGACAGTCATCCTCCCAAAGAGAATCTGAGGGGCTCACAGGGGAGCATGCACAGCTTCCATCCCAGCTGTTCCTTCCCTGAAGAATACCTTTATTTTGTGTTCCTTGCCAAAAACTGCGGTTTCAGAGAGGGGAAAAAAGCTGAGAAGTTCCCCCTCCCCTCCCTCCCCCCTCCCACAAAGTGATGTATTTCTTTCCCCTAAGTCATTTTGGCTTTGTTTCCCTATGAGACAGTTTTGATTTCATTTTGGAAATTCCCCACTCACCCGTCCACTGCATTTTGCCAAGAAAAATGCACGCACAAACCAGTTCTGGGTCGATTTGAAATGACCCTTCCCTCGTCCTTTTTCAGTCCTTCCATTTTCCCTGCTTGCATCCCAGCCCTGTGGAGAGATGTTGTGCATTGTACTGAGGACTTCTGTGCAGGCACTGGGGGAGCCTCCCTCTGTGCAGTCCCTATGGGAATTACTTCAGCTGCTGGTTCCCCCATGAGAACCAGTTTGGTTTTGGGATGGAAGGATTAGGAGAGCCCATGGGATTTCCCTTTTGTTGTGCAGACTCGGGTGCTGGAGCAATAAGGGAAGAGGGTGCCTGGGGAGAAGGGATTGGGACTGGTGCTCTTGGCTGAGACACAGTGCCTTGGGTTTTTTAAGCATCCTTGCACCAGAGGGCATGGAATGGACCAGAAGAATCTGTACAGCCTTTGAAGAGAGGGGTTTTGCCTCTGTTAATATCCTGTGGCAGGTTGGTTTGTGTTGAGGAGTAACTGCTGGAGAGATGCACTGTTAGCCCAGAGTTGAGCTGCTGTCTATCCATCAATACCACGTGTTTCTCACCAGCCTCCAGTCTCTTGCTCAGTCCCTTGGGAAATGGCAGAGCTACTACTGCCAGGGATAATTATTCCTCAAGACAGAAGACATTTGATAAAATATTAACCTTTTTCAAAAACAGAGCCCCAGTTAATTAGCTCCACTTTTGTGACACATTCACCCAGAGATAAAAGCTCGTTCCCCAGATATCTGTCTGTGGAGCAGTGATCTTTCTGCCTGTCCCTGTCATGATGGGGGACACAGAGGAGTGGAGGAGTGAGAGCTGGGAATTCAATAAAAGACAGTGACCTGCCAGTCACTGCACCCTGAGGACAAACTGCTCTATTTCAAGGTGAGCAATGCCTGGTACAGGCACTGCTGCTTTTGTTCAAGAGCCTGGAGCTGGAAACAGAGACAGAGTGGGTGGTGGGATCCACCTCGCTGCCTACACCTGGGCTGTGTCTGTGTTGTCAGTGCCACATCTCTGGAGCTTGAGTTTGGCGGCTACATGGGTAGGTAGGGCTCAGTAGAGCTGAGTGAATAACAGTGTTTCAGTTCTTTGGTTATTTAAGAGAAAGAAAAGCTAGGAGATGGCAATTTCAGAATAAACCAAAAGCAAAGCTGTTGGGGAATCTGAAAGTAAAAAGGCAGGAAAACTTAAAGCCAAAGAGATCTGTTTTTCTCATCCTGAAAAGGGAAAAATTTCATTTAGATCTCAAATGTTTTTGACACTTTAGTCATCTAAAAATGACAAGCTGTATTTAAAAGCAAGTGATTTTGAGTATCAGATGAAAAGTACACATTGGGCTCCTGAGGAACAAACGATGTGCTGGAGTGGAAGTGATGCTGCAACGTGCGTTGGCGGGTGCAGGAACTGCTGGTGAGAGGCAGTCACTGCACCAGGGAGAGGATTCTTCCCAGGGGATGGAGGGAGGGGTGGGGGTCTCTGACACACCAGGACTGACTGCAGACCCAGCCCTGGCCCTCGGGGTGGCTGTGCCAACATCAGTCTGTGGTATTTTCTGGGGTCCCTGTCATAGGGAGGAAATGATGAATCTGACTCCATGTTCTTAGAAGGCTGATTTATTATTTTATGATACTATATTATATTAAAGAATACTGTACTAAAACTATACTAAAGAATAGAGAGAGCATACAGACAGAAGGCTAAAAGATAATAATTAAAAACTCGTGACCCTCTCCTCAGAGTCTGACACAGTCTGACTGTGATTGGTCATTAAGTCAAAACAATTCACATGAAACCAATGAAACAATGATCATTTGGTAAACAATGTCCAAACCACATTCCAAAGCAGCAAAACACAGGAGAAGCAAATAGATAATTATTGTTTTCCTTTTCCTCTGAGGCGTCTCAGCTTCCCAGGAGAAGAAATCCTGATGAAGGGATTTTTCAGAAAATATGACGGTGACATCAGTCCGTCCATGGGGGCATTGGATTTCGTTTTTAAACTCCAGGTGCCTCCTTCCCTGCAACAGAATGAAAGGATCCTGGGGTTTTTATAGGGAAGAGAAACCCTTGCCTGTCTCAGTGGCCTTCAGTGGGTGCACCCACCTGAACCACAGCAGAGCCCAGTGATGATTTCGTGGTGGCCATCCCTTCATCACCAAGTGCTTCAGCATTCCCAGGGTGGCATTGATCACCCTCTGCTAGAACCATCGTCTGTCTTTGGCTGCTGTAACATATTGACAACTTGTCTTATAGTTATTATGTGCCATCGACTACTTTGATAACTTGCTCCAAGTAATTCTGACAGAATGAAGTTGTTTGTTTAACTCTCCTGCTTGTCTCGCTATTTCTATTGACCTAATATGTTTATGAAGGCTGAAATCAAAGTCAAGTATTAGTAAATAATGGAACTAATTCTCCAAGACTCGCTCCTGTTGATAATTTAGGCCATGAGACAGTTTCTTCCATCAAGCTCTTGTTTGGTTTTTTTCTTCTAGCCAGCACCTTAAATTCCTACTCCATCAGCTGCAGCAAAAGGGCATTTTGTTTTGGGGCTGTTTGGGTGGATTCCTGCTTTGAGCACTGCAGATCCCTACATGTTGGAAGTGTTTTTGAGCTGTCACAGTGGGGAGCTGGGTTTGTGTTTCCCCAGCTGTGACTACGGAGCTGTGAGGATGGGGACTTTCTCTGCTTTGATTTGCCACGTGATGCCAGGAAGCTCTCTGGTCAGAAAGCGTCCTCCCTAAGGAATCTTTACATCCAGGGTTCCAACCATCTGAAATGTAATTTCAGGTTTTCCTGGCTTCTAAAGATCTTTAATAATGGATTGGAGGTTTTCCATGAAGGCACAAGGTACCAGATTTTGCTTTTACTTCCACCAAGTGAAAAACTTTGCCGTCAGCTCTGGTATTCCAGTAAAACTAGCATCAGTTCAAAATTCTACCGAATTGTACTGGTTTTGCCTTCTTCTTTTCACTTTTGTTGGTTCTGTTTTCCTTTTTGCCTCAGTTCTGAGGAAGGAAGGGTGGAGGGAGTCAAGAAGCAAGACAGACCCTGAGTCTGTGTGGAGGGCCCTAGAAGTCTGAATTATTCATGAGCTGCTTTGAAAACCAAGACACACAATCTGGTTTAACTTGTTTTTAAAGGCAGCCGTGCTATTCTTTCCTTCCTTCTTAGTAAATTCTCTTTTTTTTCTCCTTTCCTTTTCTGAAGACAAAAACCCAGCAAATTTTTAATGAATTATAAATGCATCTTCTCATCAGTTTTGAGGTTCACAGGCAGCAGCACGTCATGTGCACAGAAGGTTATTTTTGCCTTCTTGCATTTCCCCTTTTCTTCAAATTTAGTCGTTTGATTAATTTTTCAGATATCTATCTTGCTGGGAGAAGAAAGAAAGAGACTGAAAGAGGCAGTGAGTTAGAGGAAATATTAATTGCAGGCTAGCCAAATCCAGCACTGCTTCAGGTTCCAGAAGCTGTGTAGAAAAATGTCTTTCTTGGTCAACCCAAGGAGACTGATCTCAGGTCAGCCAGTGGTTAGGTTGCACCAATTTGCAGGACTCTACTCTTTTGTGCATTTTCTAGTATTTTTGTGGGGAAGGTGCAGACTTGGACAGGTTCCTCTGCACATCTAATCTACAGCCAGAGCTGGTTCACGGCCCCAGCAGATTTTTCCTGAGGGCCTTCTTTACAATTTTATCAAATTACATCTAGTTCAAGCCTGCTGAATAATTCCTTGTGAGCTCTGGTGCTAACCACCAGTGAGTATTTGTTGCAGATGTGCCTCCTTACCCTTGCTGGAGCCCTTTTACACCCTGAATCATCTGCTCAACCAGGGATTCCTCTCTTTGGATCACCACCGTTTCTCCCAGCCCCGACAGCGTCTGTTGCACGCCACCCTAGGGATTTTTCAGCCCCTTTTTGGGAATGCAAACGTGAGGCACACGCCAGTCCAGCACAGAGAAATCCTTCTGACCTTTCTCAAGGGTATTTTTTCACTTTGGCAAGCCAAACTTGAGCTGGCATTCCCTGCAATCATGTGGCACTGCCAGCTGACATCTGACTCCGCGTCCTTTCTTCTTTCCTTCTGGCACGGCTGCTTTCCGGACTGCTGAGCCTTCCAGCTGTGTTTTCAGCCTCTCTTTGCTCCAGGCCTTTGCTCTGGTGTTTCAGTAGCACCAGCCTGCCCACAGCCATGGCCAGCCCAAGGTGGACCTGCAGGACCAGAGGGTCTGGAGCTGGTGGCGATTCCTCTTGTGCTCTGAAAGTCACACCCGTGCTCTGAGCTCAGATCGTGGTGTGTCCTGGTGGAGCTTAGAGGCAGCACCAGAGGGAATCCCAGAGCTTTCTCAGTAGGTGTCTGTGCTAAACCTGACCCCACGTGCAGGATGTGCCAGCAGTTGTCTCACTGCTCACAGCTGTGACCTAGAGAGGCCCTGGGTGTCATGGTGGTGCTGGTGATGCACAGACCATGGTCAGCTGGCTGAGGAGGGGCAAGGCATACCCAGAGAAAGGAGCAGGAGATGCTGGCATGACTTGGGAATGCAAAGGGGCATTTTGAAGGTCTCTCAAAGCTAAATGAAAAAATACTTTGAGACAACATGCAGGAGGGGTGGCTTGGGGGAAGCCAAGAAGCAAGGGTATTGATGGGAGGTGAATGCCATGGAGATCACTTGACCCCCCTCTAGGTGCTCTGGTCAAGCAAATTCTGAATTGTTGTGTCCCATTTATACTCTTGTATGAGACTGATGCGTTGACTGTGGTGTGCGCAGCACTTCTTGGATTTTCCACCTCTGGAGGTCATCAAGTAATGATTTTTTGAAAGGTACTTTGCAGTCAGGCACAAGTCACTGGACTTAATGCCTGGATAACTGCAAAATGCAGAAATAACTGGGAGAAATGCCAGAGGCTGTTGCCCAGAGGTCAGGTGAGGTGGTGCACAGTCCTGTCCAGCAGTAAGCTCTATGAACTTCCTAGATTCCATAGGAGTTGGCACATACATTGTTTTATAGCTCGATGTCAAACCATATCCATTTTTTAGAGTATTTTCATGGAAGTCTCCTAGGCTAGTTATTGGGAAGAAATTCTTTACTGTGAAGGTGATGAGGCACTGGAATAGGTTGCCAGGAGAAGCTGTGGAATGTCACATCCCTGAAGGTGTTCAAGTGTTGCATGGGATTTAGGGAAGCGTGTTCTAGTGCAAGGTGTCCCTTCCCAAGGCAGGGAGTTGGAACTAGATGATCCTTAAGGTCCTTTCCAACCCAACATAAAAACATTCTATGTTTTTATGATTTATGAATTTTGTTTTAGCTCAAAGACAGGGCTTAGGCACAGTAGTTTTCCACCGTTGTGTATGCCACCCTGAGAGGTTGTCCTGAGAGGTGTGACCAAGGTGCCTGCATGTCCTGCCATCCATCCCTACAGGTGTGCAGAGCCTGTTTAGCAATGTTTGCTGTTGGCCAGCTGGGGGTTCTCATCTTTTCCTTTCCATTGACAGCCCTTTCCTTGCCTGTGGTGGGTAGTGGCTTCCTTTCTCACCACAGCCATAATTTTCATTTTCTTCCACGGGAGTAATTTTTTACTCCTTGGGGAATGTCATCTGAAATCAGCATGGCTTGTCCATCAGGGCTGGTGTGAACCCATCCCTGGTGATGGCAGGTCCCTGTCCTCTGGGCTGATGTGAGAGCCCTGTGGCAGTGGAATGCAGACAAACCCAAATACCCTTATTTTGAATGCATGGTGACGAGACTGTGTTCTCCCATGTGTTTCCAAGGAGAAGAGAGGAGCCAGCAGGGAGGTGAAAGATGGTGTGGCTCTGCCTGGTGCAGCTGCTGTTTGAAATAAATATGCAGAGAGTGGTTTGGAAGTGGTGAGCTGTGTTGAGGGAGAGTTTGGACTTGATGGAAAACGTTAAAAATTCAGAGCAGAGCTGTTGGCAAGTGATGGCTGTTGAAGTAGAGCAGAGGAATGAGCAGAAGCCTAGTAGGGGGAATCTGGGGGAGTGGGATGAGGATGATCATTTATGGAGGGAATTAACTGAGGCACAGGAGAGGGTGAATCTTGGAGGTGGGTTTTGAGAGACACAGCACTGCACTGTGGACATGTGATGTTGGATGAGCCTGGGGGCACCATAAGAGGCTGTGGAACAGGGTCTGATGCCTAAAGAGGCTGATCTGGAACAGAGGCTAGACAGAGTTAAAGGAATAAAGTAGATATTTATTAAAAGGCCTTCAGAGGATACACCTTGGGCAGTACAAGAGCCTGGCTGAGGCTCTACCCAAGCTGGATGCAAGAGGGATGACCAGTCACCTGTTTTCACACTTTTATAGGTTTTGGCCCATTTACATATTGGGGTCAATTGTCCAATTCCAGCTTCAGGTTATGAAGTCCTATCTTCCCCAGATTGCTCTCCTCAGTTTGCTGTTGTTTGTACTTCTTGAGCCTAAAGCTGCAACAGAGTCCTTGGTTCTCAGGCTGGAAAAGAATTGTTTTGTCTGACTAAACTGTGAAGAGAGCTTGCTGACACTTTATATGAAGTTCAGAGTCACTAAGGCAGTACAGACTCTAAAAGATATGAAAGTTGAAACTAATGGCATCAGGTCTATCTCTGTTCACACTGTTAATCTTTACCATTGTGCTGTGCAGCTGTGGTGGCAAGGTGGGCTTCGGTTTGGTGAGGGGCACTGAGAGTGAAGTTTGCCATTTTAAATGTAAGATGGGCTCAGATTCCCTGGGAATGGGCATGTGCTGCCCTGTCAGGAGGATCTCTAAGGATGCAGGGACAGCTGTGTGTGGGGGCCACCAGCTTGTGATGCCCCTCTGCTCACCAGCAGCGCAAGGGCTGAAGAAGCTCAAGAAAAATATCTTGAGAAAGGGACTTTGGGGCCAATGCTGGAGTGTCTAGAGTTTAGGACTTTGCAGGAGAGCTTTGCAATTCCTGCAGCGAGTGCAGGGCTCTGGCTGTCTGCTCCATGTCCCCACAAACAGGCGCTGCATAATTTATTCCTGAAGAGTTAACAACACATTGGGAATGTGGAGTCAGATGTGCTGCTCTGGCCAACCTGCAGGAAATATGACAGGCAACCAGTCCAGGCTGGGGTTTTCCAAGTGATTCCTAAGGTGTTTGTAGCCACACTACCCCTTTCAGAACTTCCTAGTTGTGAAATTATTTCCATTTTTAATGGGGAAAAAAAACTTCAGTCAAAAAGTGACTCTTCCCATCAAATGAAGTTTGTCTGCTTGCATGAGGAAATAAGAATTGTTCTCCATCTGGATGCTCTCCCTGGGGTTTTTAGGGCAGGCCAGCCTGGCTTCTGGCCTCTTTCACCCCACCCAGATGCTGGGAGCCTGCAGAGCAGCCTGGCAGCTTTCCTGCTTGCACTTGCTGTGCTAGGATTGCTCTCCAGTCCTGCTGCAAGGTTTCATAGCATCAAACTTTAAGTGGTTTTAGCCAGTGAGTTTCAACACACTGCAAATACAGGCAGTGCAGTTACTACTTTTCTTTTCTTTTTTTTCTTTCCTTTTTGTTTAACAATCTAAAAAAATCCTCAAACTTTCATTGGTTTCCTGAAAATGTTGTGGGTGTTGGTTTTGGTTTTGTTCTGGTTTTTTGTTGGCAATTGGGTGACCTATGAAATGCCATCAGCAGCACAAAACGTTTATCCAGTGACAGCCTGAGGTAGCACAGGCAGCTTTTAGCAGGTTTATTTTCATTATTACAGCAATTTTAGGGCTGCATGCTGCAATTTTCACTTGCAGTGAGGTATTAAATTGAAATTACCCCAGATGTAATTGTCACACAAAATAATTCTGGACATGCTGGATTTAATGCTTTTCCAAGCTGTGGTTTTTATTACCCAAGTAAGTGCCAAAGAAAGACACTTGTAGTCAACAACTTAAACTGAAATCTGCCTTCTGGGGACCCAGGATGTTTAGCTGCAGTTACACTGGTGGAGGAAGGGGGGGGGGGGGGAAGGGACCAAGTGGAGGAAACTTTGGGAGGGCTCCTGAAAGAAGAACCCAGGGGTAAAATCCTGGGCAAGGAGAGAGTCAGAGCCATAAGGCTCCCAGGAGGAGGAGCCCTGGGAGGAAGGTGCTGCAGCTCTGCCTCACCCTTTGCAGGCAGTTTTTGGAGAGGTGAGTCCCAGCTGTGGTGTAGTGCTGGTCACAGAGGCAAAGCGAGGCTGCAGGTCCATGGCAGCATCATTCCTGTCCTCGGAATGTGCCAAGCCTCTCTAGACACGAGCCAGAGGTGAATTGCAGCTCTGGAGGTGCCCATGTGTGACATTCCAGCTTCTCCCACACGCACACTGCCTGGTTGGGCAGGTCTGGCATGTCAGCATCTGGAGTTTTAGAAGCAGGTTGTTGCTCAGGAGGAGCCTGAGCCAGCCTGCAGCAGCCCCAGCACTCCCACCCATGGGAGGCACAGACACTCCCAGCTCCTGCTTTCTTTACCAGCTCCTGGGCTGTTGTAATAGCATAAGTAAAGTATTGATGACTTTGTATTTTCCACTCTCGCTCGTTCTTTGCCAGAAATAGCTTCCCTTGTTGGCTCCACAGAGCCCTGCTGGAAGTGGGTGGAAGGACACGCATCTGGGAGCCGTGTATAAATAGCTCAGGGAGAGCAGCTGCCATCGTCTGTCCCTGCAGCTCCGCAGAGCAAACAGGAGCTGAGCCTGAGCGTGGCCAGGCTGAGCAGCGGCAGCTTGGGATGGCTGGGCCGGAGCGGGACACTGGGTGACGCAAGGGGCTGCAGTGACCCAGAGGAGCAGCTCAGGGCGTGACCCAGGGCTGTTTCATAATTCAGAAAGCCTCTGTTTTCAGCATCCCCGAGATGCAGTTTTGATGGATGAGGGTGTTGTCGCACAGGGCAGCGTTGCTGAACTTTCTCCTGCATATGGAATAGCTGCGCGGCTTCGGTGTCCTTTGGGGATGGACCCAGAATTAGAATTGGCTCGAAGGTGAACTTCTGGTGTGGATGACTGTGCTGAAAGTACAGGGGAGTAATGAGAAACCTGCTTTTGGTCAAGTTCAAGCAGGACTTGGAAAGGGTTTTGAGTGAAACAGTGAGAGAAAGCATCAACTAATTTAGTATGAGCTTGCAAATATTTTGTCCCACCCAAGATACCATTTTTTCCTTACCTTTGGAATTGTTTCTCCTCTTGTGCATTCTTGTTCACTTTGGTAATAATCAGAAATACAATTTCAAAATTAAAACATGGCAAACCTCGTTGAAAATAGTATCTGGAGCATTTTGGCATTTGAGAGGTGCAACATGCTGTTCTGAATAGTATAAACCAGCAATATCTGGCTGCTCTTACGTGCTTTCTCCTCTCCATATCCAATTTAATTTTTCCATCTGTTTTTACTTCACCTTGCAGGTTCTGTGATCCAGAACTTTTGAGGGAGCAGGCTGGTGGTTTGTTGGAAGAGTGGTTGGTCAGTGCTCTTTCCTGCTGCCTTTGAGGATGGTAGTGGTAGCACCTGAGCAGACAAGTGACATGTGGATGGCAGGAGACAGGATGGCTGTGATGGAGAGCTACTGTTGTGTCATCTTAAGACCATCTTAAGGGACTGATAGGGCCCTGGAAAGGGCAGCATGGATGTCCGGGGTATCTGGATTTTCTGAGCTTGGAATATATTGGTGTCGGTCTATAAAAGCCACAAATTTAATCAGCTAAAGGTCAAAGTAATTACAGAGTCTGTGACATTTCCTCCTGGGAAGGAGGCAGCAGGGACTGTGGCTGCAGCTGTGGGTTTTCACCTTCTGAAGGCTGGCTTGGAAAGTTTGAAATCCCAGTCTTCCCTGTAGTCTGGTTATGCAATTAATGCAGAATTAATAAGGAAACAATCAATTTAGAAACAGGGCTTGGCTTACCTTGCAGCTGGCTGGTGGGAATTGCTTCCTTAGGAGGCTGAGAGTGAGGTGGATGGGAGATGGAACTGCAGGGATGCTCTTACCTCTGGTGGTGCCATGAGCTAGGGGGATGAGAGAAGCCCTGGTGGGTAGCTGGGAAGCACTGGTTAGAGGAAAGGGCTGCCAGCTGTGTGCCTCCTTTCTCATCCCTTCCCATAATGGCAGTTAAGTTCTTTGCTGCTTTAATCCCCAGTGGCTTACTTGGCAGTTCCTGGACTCCTCTAGAAATGATTCACACAGAAAAAGTCTCATATTTCTTTGCAATAATGGCTGGAGACCATTTACTATTGCACTGTGCTGCCTGTGTTGGTAAAGTGAGCTCTGACTTTGAATTCCAGCACCTGAACAGCCTTTTCTGCTTTCTCCCTCCCCAGATGTACAACTTTGCACTACAGCCAGGACCTCCCACCCACCAGCGTGGTCATCACCTTCCACAACGAGGCCAGGTCCACCCTGCTAAGGACAATTCGGAGGTAAGAGCTCCTGGAGATCTCTTAAAAGATGGTCAGTGGGCCAGTGGTCATCACAAATAAAGGCAGAATCTGTTTTCACTCACCACGGCAACAGGACCAGACCTGCCAGCTGTGGTCTCAAATGGAGACTGAGAGAAATTCGCCTGAACGCTGCTCTCTGAGAAGTAGGTTTTACAGTGGGATGCTCAAGAAAGTGAGGAGCCATGCTCCCTTTGCAGGGTCTAGCCTGGGAAACTCTTGAGGGCTCAGCAGCAGATTAGAGTCTGGGCTAAGAGCTTTTATATCCAGCTGGGTAGGAGTGCTCAGCTGTATTTTGGCCCAGCTCTCTAGGGACAGCTATCATTCCACGGATATCTGCTCCAGTGCTGCTCCATGAGCTTCTCCAGTGCCCCATCCAGTGCCAGAAAGGCTTGCTAATTGAGAAGCCCTAATGACACACATGCAGACCAGATTTTCAGGGATGGTTTCTGTCCTCCTGCAGCGACACGCTGGAGCACTCTGGGCATGCGGCCATTCCTTCATTTGTCGGTTTGTTCTTGGCTGTGTTTTGCTGTCGTGGATAGACTGAAGGCTTCATTTTCACTGCAGGCTTTTGAAATCTGTGTTTAATCCCAATGTGTGCCTTGAATCTGCAGGTTCTCTTGTGGGAAGGTTGTGTCCAGGTCTGGGCTGGTGGGTTGCTCTGTAGCAAGCCTGGGTGTGCCGTGCTCTGTGTCAGCTGCTTTGCAGCTGTGTCTCATGTGTGCTTAGTGAAGGTCTGTGCCCTGCTGCAAGTCTTGGCTTTTAAACAGCATCCTGGCATCCCCTTTGCCATTGCTGGTGCTGGTCAGACTGGGGTTGCTGGTTAGGGGGAGGTTTCAGCTGTGCCCTGTTCACTGTCATGTCTTTGCTGAGCTTTTCTCTCAGCATCCTTCTTCAGGTGAGCGTATCCAGGGCCACAAGTGAGTTTGACAGTCCTGAAATTGAATTCCTGCTCTGCTTTATGGTTTCATGCCCAATCCTGTCTCCCTGCTTCACACTCAGTAATCTGTCACTGCTTTCTTTCTCTGGCGAGTGTGGATTTTGAGTGGCATTGATGCTTGGTGCTGTGTGCCACCTCCTTAGTCCTGGACCTTGCCTTTAATCTTTACAGTGCCTTGCATAAGTTTGCCATTCTCCAGAACCAGTTGTATTTGTAACAGAGGTGGCAAGTGCAGTCCTCTAGCTCCTGAGATATAGGGGGCTTATAACATGTGAAGGGCAGGGATGGATTTTAACCTCATTTCTCCCCATAACTCAGCACCTGACTGTCCTGCCAGGTGTGGTCATGAGTGATGTTGGACTCATGGTACAGCTCTTAGGCCTGGATCCCCCAAATCGGGCTTCATTAGAGAACTGTTCATTGCAGTGATGGCGAAGTTAGAAGTACAGGTACATTGAATTTTTACTTCTTCCTAAAGGTGATTGTCCTTTGAAGTTTCTTATTTCCAGCATAGAAAGACTTCCTTCCTTGTTCCTCTTTTTTTCAATTTGCTTCACCTGATTATTTGGCTTTACTGCCTTCCTTACCTGGCCATGTGTGATTTTCACCATAGCTTTGCTCCTTTGCACTGCTCCTTCTCTCTTTGGGCCCTGGCAATTCCAGTGCTCATGTTTAATCTGTGGGGAAGTTTTCCCCAGCTCTAGGAACCTTTCTGAGCCCTCTTTCTTGTAGCTTCATCCCCCAGCAGTTCCAGAGCCCCACAGAGCATCCCACTGAGCTGTACCCCAGAGGCAAGCCCAGGCAGTGAGGAACTGAGATGACAGCCTTAGGTCCCCATCTCCTCTGCTTGTCCCTGGGCTGAGATCCTGAACTCTCCTGGGTTGACCCTCTTTTTTTCAGGTCCCCATGGTTTGGAGGTGGCCTTTTGGCTTCAGGGTTCACCCATTTCCTCCTGGATGCAGTGCCTAGAGGCTTGCTTTGATGCAGCCAAGCCTGGGGATACTAATCCTTGGTGGCAAGCTGGTCATGTGGCTCCTGCTGTTCTCTCTAGATGGGGTTGTGCATATATTGCCACCTCCCTGCCTCTTTTTGGACCCAGCTGAAGGCTCATCTGCCTCTTTAGCCTCTGTGGGTTAATTTGCTGTGCCTTCTGACTGCTTGGGGCTTTTTCTCTCTTGCTCACCAAATACTTGGTTTAATTAGATCTTCCAGATGACTCCATCCCACAGTGGCTGTAACAACATGGATCATTTTCCTTGGCCATTCAAAACAAATTCTGTCCTCCTGACAGTGCTTTGTGCCTTTTGGGGCAGTTTGTGGCCAACTGCTTTTAGCATTCTTGTGGGTAAATTTGGCACCTCTTCTACCCTATTCTCCCTAGTACATGTCTTCAGTGGTATAACCCAGGTGACAGATGGACAGACTGAGGAGCAGAGAGGTGATTTTTCTGTAGCTGGTGGAAGATTCTGAGTTGCAGACCTGGTTTCCTGAGTTCCAGTAGGTTGGATTTTCCAGCCTCATTGCAGAATCAATGTTCTCGTGTTAATTGCGATTCTCAATGTTAATCGCCCTGTCAGGAGCAAGAAATAGGACAGAGGGACACTTCTTGCCTTGTCCAAAGCCATGGGTGATGGGGCACTGTCCCTGCAAAAGGGACACTTCCTATGTAAACACAGAGGAGTGGCAGAGGGAAGTGCTGCTGAAGGCAGCAGGGGAGGGAATGCCTCTTGCAGAAGTCACCACGTACCTGCTGAGCAGGGGGGATTTTGCTACTCCTGCAGTTTTCCTGGATGCTTGAGCGCCTCAGTGCTCCCTGAGTGCTGAGGCTGAGCTGTGCTGCAGGCTCAGTGTGTTTCAGGCTCTTGGTAGGAAGCAGCAACATGTGGCCTCCAGGGCACCCCTTACTCAGGTCACATTGGGAGCGCTTGGGACAGTTCATTTATGGACAGTTTGCATTGTCAAAGTTATTGAGAGAAGCTGGTGGATTGTGTTGAATAATGAATTCATTTAAAAGTTTCATGATCTTTTCTCTGACCATTTGCCAGCTGGGAGTAAAGCAGGGGGGGGAAAAGAAAAAGTAAATTTATCGAAGGCCCACATCTCTGGAAATGGTGAGGTCAGCATTTATAAATGCATGTGCAACTGTGCTTGTGAATATGTACAACTTTCCAGGGAGTAGGGGATGGGTGTCATGAGAAGGGGAAATAGAAAATAGGAGAAGAGGACAGAAAGGAGGAGATAGTCAATAGCAAAGTAGCTCTGAAGAGTTTTTTTAAGTGTTATTTTACTGTGCAGAAAATCTCATTGGGTTGTTTCAACCACTGCCTTTTTAGCAAGTTCCTTGTCCCTCTGTGGTTCAGTTTCACGTATTTCAAGCTCCAGGGCTCAGTGCCTAAAAATGGTGAGAGTCTCCAACTGTGCATGAGATGGGACCATGTGAGTAAACCCAAGGTGGGAAGGCAGGAGCAAGGGGGAAAATAAGCAATACAGAGGCATTTAAAATAAAAAGTAAAACCCCACCAAAACAACAATTTCTTCTTTCCTGTCTTTCCATCCTGTACTAGCCTGGATTTAGCAAGGGAATCCTAATCCTGTCATGTGGATGACCTGCTGGGCAGACGGTGAGACAGTCCCGTTTACTCTGCTGAGTGGTTTTTATTTATTTATTCTTCAAACTTGCAGCTGGGGAGCTCAGGGCAGGAATAAGAAAACTTAAATTATTTACCTCTTGCTGACAAACCAAAACACATCCTTTGGCAGGAGTCCTGATGCAAGCGCTGTGAATACCACATCAAATATTTAGATCATTAATTAGCAGAGTGAATATCATGCCTTTCATTTTCCAGTGCTCATAGGTGAAAGAAGTGGTGTCCTGGGCAGCCAGCACCTCTCACCTCCCCCTCGTGCCTCTGCCTTGTCTGCATCCAGACACATCTGAGACAGGGAGGTGACAAAGCCTCCTTGCTTAGGCACCATATGGAGTCTGTGCCATAACTGAAATGAGCCTGATTAAAGAAGCAAAAACAAGCCAGGTGTTGCACAGAAACTGTATAATTAGCACTTTGTGCTGACTATTTTTTTCATTTCTTCTTTTCTTTTCTGCTTTTTGCTTAAACCCTGGACTTTTTTTTTCTCTTAATTTGCTAATCATCTCTCGCGGTGACTGAGTACACAGCCCTCCGTGCGCTCTTACCTTTTGATGTTAACATAAGAGAACTCTTGAATTTCAAAGAGCTTGGTGGGTATTTGAAAGAATAAAATGCAAAAGCTGCAGTGTAATCAAAGCTCATTATGGTTATTCTTGGTGTGATGTCTTTCTTCCTACATAATTAGCCATTTGGGGTTGTTGAAGCAGTTCATTTTGGTGGGTATTTTCTCTCCATACTCAGTCTGATTTTGATAATTGTGACCCTTGGCCCTTTTCATACTTCATTATCCTCCCAAAGGTGTTTTTTTCCCTCCCAACAAGTCCTAATATGTTGCCATGGAGAGAATTAACAGGTTCATGAGTTCTCAAGGATGGGTGTCCACAGACACCTCCCTGTAGCAAGTGGGTGATGACCAAAACCACCCTGACTTGGCCAGAAGGTCAAAATTCCTTCCTGGAAACATTTTCCATGTCTTACATAGTCTGGGTGACTTTTGCACTGGTATTTATTTGGAGATGAAATTGCTGGATCCAGTGCTTACCTCTGGGTAGGTGGAAAAGGATCCCAACGAATTCTTGAGGAGGATGGAAGAGGGGCCTTACAATGAAAATTTAAGGTGAAATTCTCCATGGCTGTGTCTGCATAAGGTAAATAAATCGGAACAAAGAAAGTTTCAGCATTGTCAAAAGATAATTCAGCAACAAACCTGTTCTTATTAGGGTGAGTAAATGCTTTCTGGACTGGAGGCATGAGCTTTTAGTTTGATGGTAACAGGTCTTTTGGCAATTTAAGGGAGAAAATGTTGTGATCTTTGGCACAGCAGAACTTAAAAACTGTTTTGATTTGTTCAAATATGTCCATCACTGCAGTATATATCTACCTATGTTTGATTTCAGGGAAAGAAAATCTATAATAACAGAGGGACTTCAAAGCACTGTAATATTGTCTTCTGATTTTTCCCATATAAAAGGGGAAAAAAAGCCATGCACAGACATAAAGAAAGGAAAGTATTAAAAAAAAAAATCAAAGCTGAGCAGAGGCACAAGTAATAGAAAAGCCGGCTTTGAATTTTTAAAAGTGCTTTTATGGTCTATCTGAAAAGAAAAAAAACCAAACCAAAAACTGTAATGTTGAAAACGTGGAGGATTTGATGCCTCTTTTTCCCATCCTCCCTGAGGAGCGCTGCAGGAGGGGCGCTTATATTGTGTGTTCACAGCATCACGTGGTGCTATGTGGTTAATCGAGCACCAGGCAGAAAATGCAGTGGAGGCACAAATTTGGCTTTGCTGGGCACCTCTCTGTGCCTGCATCCTGTGGCCCCTGGCTTAGCAGCAGTTTTGGGGCTCGCTGGGCTGTGTGCTCTGACTTGCAGGGGCAATAATGAGCTGAAAGTGTGCTGGCAGCAGTGGTCCCATAGAGCCTCTGGACTGCCCTCACCTGTGTGAGTTGTTCATTGAATTTGGGAAAAGTGTTGTGTGGTGAGTGAGTCCCACAAGGGATTTGCTGGGAGAGGGCTGGGGTGGTACAGGTGAGGGGGTGCTGTGCCACCCACACTGGTGTCTGTCACTGACCCCATGGAAGGGTGACAGCTGATGGAAGGAGGCCTTGGAGACCTCCTTCCCTCGTGGGTCAGCATGCTGGCCTTTTCCCCCTTGCTCTGTCAGTGCCACAGATGGCCACTGGTGGATTCAGGGGTCATCTCCCCTGATTTATGGGGTGGCAAGCCCAGGCACAGAGCTGGTAGCACATCTGGGGACAGTGGGAACCTGCAGCTGAGCTGGGACTGGGCTGTGCATCTCGCCAGTCCAGGACCTTGGAAATGGTCCCTTGGGGTGGAAGTGGTCCCTTGGGGTGGAAGTGGTCCCTTGGGATGGAAGTGGTCCCTTGGGATGGAAGTGGTCCCTTGGAATGGAAGTGGTCCCTTGGAATGGAAGTGGTCCATTTTCTTCCATAAGATGTTCTCTGGCAGGAGACCCTCTAAGGCACTGAGTACTGCTTAGAGCCCAGGCCTGAGCTTACACAGCCCAATGCTTTGGTTGAGTTCTAATGGCTGGTACCAGCAAAAGCAGCAGAATCAGCCTCTCTGCAGCCACCTTCCCACAGAGTTAAGCCCTGCACTGCATTTCTGGCAGCCAGATCTACAGGGCAGGCCTTGAATGCTCCAAGTTTCCCGCTGCCTCCTCTCCTCCCGCTCTCGGTGGGTTATTTATTTATTTTGCTGGCTTTTTTACAAGCCTGCTTCTTTCCTGCAGGTTGCACAGAGTTAGGTTTCCAGGCAATCAACACTTGTTAAATATTCCACTGAGCATGATATTGCTCTCCTGTCTCTGTCTACTGATGCTCGGCTACGGTAATTTGCTGAACTCAGCTCTGGCGTACGGGGATTTCTAAAAAATAACAAGCCTATTAATAACAATAATTAAAAAACACTTGACAGGTGGAAACAGCACATCTAAATTGTTCTGTGTGCCCCAGTGGAGGAGGGCTGCTGAGCCACTTTTTCCCAGTACTTCATTCAGGCTGTGGGTGTTGAAGAGGTGTTGTTTAACTGTGCGTGCTACAAGCCAAGGTGTCGGGGTGGCCACAGCAGCTCCAGGCTGTTGCTTAGGGGACAGTGGCTTTCTCTTTTTTCCAGCCTTAGCATGCAAGGCACCTGAAGAGGGGGGAAAGAATGGCTTTTGACAAGATCCTGAAACTGGAAGAGGCAGGGATTGTCTTTCCAGAGAAAGTAATTCTTGGAAGTGATTTTTGAGGAGCTCCTAGCACAGGGGAGGTGCTAGGCTTACCTACTCTAGTCTGATAGGAAACCTCTTTTTTCAGAGGATTTCTCCCCAGGGGAAAAAAAAAACAACAAAACAGCATGGAGTAAGGATTGATTATATATGGAAGAAATTCTTTCCTGTGAGTTGCTCAGAGAAGTTGTACAGGCCCACTTACTTGAAGTATTCAGGACCAGGTGGGATAGGGCATTGAGCACCCTGGTCTAGTGGAAGTTGTCCCTTCCCTGTGGCACTGGGATTAGAACTGGATGATCTCCCTTCCAACTGAAACCATTCTATGATTCTATGTCATGCATCTGCCTTGGGATATCCTGTATGCCTTCCAAAAAAAAAAAATAAACTGGTTCAACTGTTTCTCTCTGCAGGGTTGTAATTGCAGCACCTGGAGGGGAGGGAATACACCAGTGCAGGCAGAAGGCACCTGGCAAAGGGGAACCCCCTGGGTGGGGTGGGCTGCATTTTTTGCCAGCTGGTTGGGTGGCTCCCAAGTTCCCTGGGGCTTCTCTCCTTACTGTGGTCTGGGCCAGGGATGTGGTTTTTCCAGACTTCCAGGTGCTTTTTTTTTGCAGAGTTTTGAGAGACTGAGAGAACCTGTTAATAAGGATCTGGCAGGGGCTGCAAGATTGTTAGGTAGTTGGGTGACTGCCCTCCTGTGCCAGTGGGAGGTCTGAAGATCTGAAATTTGGGGGGATTTTAAATGCTTTGTGGAAAAGGAGCCATGCTCAGGATGAAGGCAAAGAAGTTTAAATATTGTGAAAGCCTGTACAATCTGACTGACATCATCAAAGCCCAACTCAAGCACTTAGGAGGCTTTTGGGATGCTCTGGGGCTTCTGCTTCAAGCAGACAGCCTTGACCCTTTGCTAGGGCAAGATTTTAAGCATGTGTAATAGCAACTGCAAGTCCATGTCCTACATGTCAGGGTGACTGCTGCACTGCTGTTTATTTGGAGATGAAATTGCTGGAGCTGGTGCAACCAATCCATGACCTCTGCACCATGAGAGAAAGGGAAAGAACAGGTCTGGATTTTTTAATAATAACAATAATAACCCTTGGTGGCTTAATTAAGAAAAGATTGTAGCTTTGAGCCATGTTTCAGTGTCTGTCTACGCAGAGGGAGCTGTGAACCACATCCTCCAGCCTCCCTTTCATTACCTGGGTGGGCTCCAACCCTGCTCTTATCCTCTCAGCAGCCTCTGCAACACAATCAGCTTGTGGATAAAAACAGGAGTTGTCCTGCCACAGCTGTGAGGTGTGTAAAGATGGGTTTGAGCTGGGTAATTTTCTCTGTGTTGGCCCTGCTGTGGCTGGACACCGTATCATTAGCCCCAGAGGAGGTGGAGAGGTGACGACAGCTTTGCTGTAAGTCCAGTTAGGAATCTTGGTGCAATTTGGGGGAAAAAAAAAAAAAAAAAGCCAGATTTTCCTGGCTTTATGTGGGGCTCTGCTTTGCTCACAAAGGTGAGAAGGGTGAATCTCAGCTGTTTCCTAGGAATACAGAGCACTTAGCTCCTAGGTCAGGCTAGAAAGTGATAGCCAGGCACTCTAGATTACTGGAGGGTGGTTTTTGGGTTCTTATCTAGTACATCCTTTCTGGAAATCCAGGCCTGGTCTTCTGTGCTGTGGCAGGGGGTCAGTTCCTTGGCTTTTCCACTCCATTTGCTGGGTTGTTAAGTTGGTCAAGCACTGTCATGGATTTTCTCTCTTCATTCCTTAGCGTGCTGAACCGCACCCCAGTGCACCTCGTCCATGAAATCATACTCGTGGATGACTTCAGTGATGACCGTAAGTGACCCTTTCCCTGTTAAAAGCAAAGGGCCCAAAAGCCTGGGAGAGACTGGGATTAGCACTGAGACAGGGGAGAGTTTGCTGGAGTGGAAGGAAATTTAAAGCTCTGTAGCTGTGAAGAGCAAACCCCGCTCTGCTGGGTTTGCATCGCCACGTGTAGAACTCAAATTCCAGATGATCCGACCTCTTCTCACGAAAATAAAGCAAGAAAAGCGCTTGGCAAATCGTTTTTATGCCCAGCAGATGTGAATCCAATCCTTACATGGCTGTGTCCCACCACAGCCATGGTGTGTTTGATCTGGCTTTCAGCTGCAGCCAGGAGCAGTTCTGGGTTGGCACCACTGGAATTCCACAGGACAATGACAGTCTGACCCTCTTGACCCTGTGTGTACCTTCTGCATACATTTATGTAGGTTGTCAGCAACTCTTCTTTCCTTTTTTTTTTTTTTTTTGCCTTCTTTTTCGCCCATGGAAAGAGAACTTCCTGCATGGGTTTTCCCTTTTCTGAGGTGCACCATAAATACCATTGTACACCACACAAACAGCCCACATCCTCCTGCTGTTCCCTCCCAGTTAATAGTGTGACTCAAGGGAAATCAATAGCTCTGGTCTCCAGTAGAAGAGAGCTGAAGCCCCAAGGGCTCCCAGGGAACCACCCTTGCTAAAGACCTCGCCTAGTTCGATGGGAGAGTTGAAGATCTAAGTGCTCAAAAACACTGTCTCAGGCATAAAAAGGATGATAAACAGGCTGAGTGGTCTGTGGCACTTATATTTCAAGGAGCTGCAAAATAAAGCTGTTTACTTGGAAATGTGAAAACAAAGCCAGATAGGTTTCTTTTAAGAAACGAATCTAGGCTTTGCTCTTGGATGTTATAAATAGGCACTGCCTCGGAGAGCATTAGGGACAGATTTCACACAAGACCCGCTTCTTGGCACTGACACCTGCCTGGGAAGTTGCTGAAGCTGGGGGAAGGAGCTGCTGTGACTATGGTGAGCCCTGGAGCAGCTCCAGCACACGGGGCAGGCAGGCTGGGCAAGTCTGGGATCTGGCAGAATGGCTGTGATGGGGAAGAGGAGCAGGTGCAGGGACTTGAGCTGCCCTGCAGAACAGCAGAGCAGGATTTTTGGAGGGTGGAAGAAGTAAAAGCCTTGGAAGCATTTGGCTAAGTAGGCAAAGCACTTGCCTTCCTGGAAGGAGGCAGGTTTGTAGGAGCACAACTCCCCTGTCCCAGCATGCCAAGTGCTGTGAGCCAGGGAGAAGGAGCAGGGCTGGGTATTAACTCATCCCAGTGCACCAGAGGGGAGCCAGTTTCCGGTGTAACTTAGGGCAGCCCCTCAGCTACTCAGCACTTCTCAGCTATCTGACATCTTTTCTGTGATAGTCTCAGCCTGCTGGCATCTGCTCTGCATGCATTTACATAAAATACATGCATTTGCATAATGCACTACACACACATGGTCAGTTTTTTCCCTGCAACCCACCCCAAGCAATTAGTGCTTTTATCTCATGCCCAGTAGTGTCTCATTTCTCACCTCCCTCTGCCTGCTGACCTGTTACTCACTGGGATGCAGTTCTTCAGCACATGAGTTCCCACTATCCCCAGCAGATTTTCACTGTGAGTCCATAGCCAAGCCCTGCCACTTCTGCTCCCCTGTTCCAGCTCTGTCCCTGAATTGTTAGGGGTGTGGGCACAGTGATTTCTTGCTGGCAGATATTTCTGGAGGGGGTGAAAGTGCTCGGGTGAAAGTGCTCAGGGGGAGTGTATGGGCTCAGGGGTTGGGCAGAGGGAATGGGGCACTCACCTCTGTGTTTATAGTGCTGAGGAAGAAGAGGCAGAGGGGTGAGAGCCATGAATGAGTTGTGCAGGTCATAGTGTGGGTGTGTGGAGGTGGATGGGGCTGTGATGGGTACACCTGACATCCTCCCCTTTGCTGGGAGAAATCTGGGTGAGGACAGATCCTAGGGCTGTGTGTAAGGTGGCAGGACCTCCCCAGCTCAGGTGTAGGTGGCTGTCAGGCCTTTCTGCCCCATGGAGCTCTTGCCCAGAGTGTGAGGAGCCCCTGGCTGCTCCACAGGGCTGTCTTTGAGCATCCCTTTCTCCTTGCTGAAGGCTCCAGGCCGCCACAGGAAGCTCCTGCCCCGCCAGGCAGACACGCATCAACAGCTTGCGCGTTGCTTTGCAGCTACCAAAAATAGTCATTTGCATTAATGTGCAGAAATTTAGATTCTGACCTGAACCACAACTTTTCTATGCTGATTTTAGAGCATAATTCAGCTGCTCTCAGTGTAAATCTGCTGAATTTACACTAGTTCTATGAAAACTGCTGCTCTGCCAGGCCCAATTTATGCTTCACGAGCTGAGGGGTAAGGCTGTCGTGACCCAGCAGTGCCATTGCCCTAACAAACCATCAACCAGAACAGGACAGGGTCCTCTCCCTGCTCCCAGTCTCTCCTAGGAGTCCCCATCTCTGCTGCCAGAGCCACTGTGGGGGTGACTTGTCCTCGCTTTGTGTGTCCCCAGCTGATGACTGCCGCTTGCTGGGCCAGCTGCCCAAGGTGAAGTGCTTGCGGAACGGCCGGCGGGAAGGTAAGAGCTACCTGCCCCCAGCCCACATGGCAAACACAGGTTTTGGGAGGTGGGAGAGTCCTGGGGCCATGGGGAACCTCCTCCAGGCAGTGGTCAGCAACGAGGTCAGTGGCTTCTGGGAATAAGGGGGACCCTGATTAAAGAAAATGTGATAAAGAGCTGGGATTTGAAATGGATCCCCCCTCTCTCAGTGAAAAAGATGGGGCTATTAAGATTTCCAGTGAGGCTCAGCTGTAGCTTATTAGCCAGAAAATTAGAACAGGCAAAACAAAGCCCCGGGTCTTATTTGTAAAGATGTTAGCTCTAATGAAAAAGAGAAGATCTGCTCCTGCTGCTTCTGTGGGATTTTTTTTTTCTTTTTATAATTAATTATATTTGCGAGATTAAGAAGGGCTATATGGAGGATGAATGCATGTCTTACTGGACTGCTGCTGGCAACCTTTGGAGACATCTCCCCATTCCCAACAGCCTAAATGTGTGTTTCAAATCCTGGTTTGCAGTATTAGGATAACTAAAAACAAAGAAGTTTTTTGGTGCTTCAAATCCAAGGTGTGCCTCCAGGTCAGTGTTGGGTTGAGGAGACTGAGGAGGGGAAAAGGTTCTTTTCTCTGTGGATTCTTTCTGCAGAGGGTTTCAGCTCTGCAGGCCTGGTGACAGGGCGGCATCAGGCCCCATGGGTGTAAGAGACATTCTTGCTTTGGCAGGAGATTTAAGGGAGATCTCCACAGACCTGCACCTCCTTCTCATCTTTCTGCCCTGTCTTACGGGGGCACATGTGTGCTCATATCCAGCCCTTGAGGGACCTGCAGTTATTGGTGCTCTATAAATCAGTCACATGTGGGAACAAAACCTTACCTTGCTGAGTACATCACTTAAACTGCTTCCCCAGGAGCTGCCAGGATTTGGGAAGAGCAGGGGTGGGTGGAGAAGAGCATACCTACACACAAGATCTTAGGAGTCACAGAGAGAGATACAGGGCCAAGTCTGCATTGCAGGAGGAGATCTTGGCAAATTCTGGATGCTCCAGCCTTGTTCATATGTTCCCTCTCCACGTCTGTCCCTCCACCTCTGTCCCAGAGGCTGTTGCTTAACCTCTTTCCCCTAGGGAATTTTAGTATGAAAGTCAGTGACCTCCTGCATGAACCTGATGTGTGGCTGCTCCCTGAAATCCTCTCTCTCTTTATCTGCCCATATGTCCCCCTGTATTGCCACTGTTTCTCCTTCATAAAGAAGTTCTGCTCCCCTTGAGTCACCTGTTTCTCCTCTTGTTTGATGTGTGCAGCAATCCATTCCAATCTCCAAATTACTCCAAATTCACCATCATGAATCTGATAAGTCAAGCACCTTGAAAAACCAACCCTCTTTCCTTGATGGAGAATATGTTTGCATTGAGCTGAAGATCAGCAGTGCCCTCAGGGTGGGAGAGAGATCTGGGGATCACTGGGACACAGAAGGGGTTGCAGCAGGAAGAATTTGTAGTCTGAGAAAAGCTTAATTCTGGTACAAGGTGTTCCCATCCTCAACTCCTCTGTCCCATTCCCCACTACCTCACATCTGTGTTGGATTTGTTGCCTGCAGAGGGACATGAAAGCCTTTTGGGTCATGTTTTTTCCCAGAAGGTGACAGCAGAATTAATTGTGCAAACTACATATTGGCATAAATGCCATAAATCGGTAACCTTAGTGGAGCCATTTAAGTCTTTGTGGATTTTAGGAAATGCCTGGCATACCTTGCAGCACCAGAAAGGAGACAATGAACCTGGGCCATGTTTTATCTGGGTGGGATTTAGGCAGGTTAAAACCCAGGAGAAGCACAAGTGGAGGAGTCTGGGGATGTTACCCAGCCACGTGGGGAGCAGCTGACACGGTGTGTCCCTGAACAGGTCTGATCCGCTCCCGAATCCGAGGGGCAGACGTGGCAAAAGCAGCTGTCCTGACCTTCCTGGACAGCCACTGCGAGGTGAATAAGGACTGGCTGCTCCCTCTGCTGCAGAGGATCAAGGAGGTGAGTGCTCCTGAGAGACCAGAGTCACCCTCAGGGGAGGCATCCCCTTGTCCCCCTCCTCTCCCTCCCAGTGGGTATGACCATCCAATCACAACCAGCTGCATGAAAGCATCCAAGTAAGGGGTACAAAGAGACCTTTTGGGGTACAAAGTGGCCTTTTCTGATCTTCCTCCACCCAGCAGGCAGGTGGGGTGTCTGTGTGTCTGGGGGAGATGTGGGTGGCTGGGACAAGGTGTCTCCTGGGGCAGTGGGACTCTAAGTGGCAAGCACAGGTTGAGTGGTGATAGGGGAATACATGGGCAGTGCTCCAGCAGAGATTTTAATTAGGCTCATGTAAAATGCTCAGTGATGATGATTTAAGGGAGTGACGGCTCCTTGAATAGGGGCCGAATTTAATTTCATGCAAATTAAGCGCTAATAAATTGATTTAATAGGATTTAAATTCTGCTGATTTCAGAGCAGACAATGACATTTGCCTTTCTCTGGCGGCGACTCTCCTGCCAGACGTGCACACAGAGGCTGCTGGCCTCGTCACTCGAGTCAGGGGAGCTCTGTGCCTGTGACCTGCTGGCAGCAGAGTGCAGGGATTGATGCACCATCAGCCAGGGTGTGGATGCACTGTCCTTTCCCTTCACCCTTGCTGCACCTCTGCTACACCTCTGGCTCCTGGTGGCCACTGTTAATTACTCAGTAATTTTATAACTCCTGAGTTGCATTGACATAAGGGCAGCTGAGGAGCGAGGGGATGCTGAGGTGGTGGGTCATGGAAAAACCTGCCTGGCTGGTGTTCACAGTGCCCCTCCCCTAAGGCATCCTGCTTTTCACACCTGCAGATGTGGCAGCTGTGATGGCTGGGCTGTGCATCCCCTCTGTGTGTCACCAGGGGCAGGGGGGCACAGCACCAGGTCAGGTCCCTCCACCTGGGCAAGGGCAGTGGGTGCTGCTGGCGCTCATAGCACAGCCAGCTCTGCAGAGGTCCCAACCTCGCTTTGCAGGCTGGGCCACAGAGCTGCTGATAGATGGAAATGGGATGGAAATGGGCTGTTCATATCGTTGATCATGGCTCTGGTAGAGTTATGAGAACACATGCTGTGATATCCCACTGGAGCCTCATGGCTCGCCTGTCCAGGGTGGGATTTACTATTAAGCTTTGCAGCATCACTTGTTCCTCTAAGCTTTCTAAAGGTAGGCATCCCTTGCTTTGTGCCAAAGCCCTGCTTGTATTTCAGTAAGGAGTATCCAGAGCAATTGCCTCTTTCCCAGGCAGAGCTTTTGATGTGTTTTGTCAGGAGAGGGGCAGTGAAGGCAGCAGGAAGGGGGTTGGCAGATCTGCTTTCCCACACAGCTCCAGGATGGTGCCCCATGTCCAGCATCCACGGGGTAGGTGAATGTGAATGCCACGTGCAGCATCACCATAGGAGTTCCAGTGCCTTGTGGTCTGAATGCAGCATCAAACACACACATCACCTCTGTAAACTCTTCTGGATTGAATCTTTCCCCAGCTGGAAGTAAGGCAGTCTGTAAGCTTGCAGTGCTGCTCATTCTGCCCTGACCTTGCCCAGTATCTTGCAGCCTCAGGCAGCAGGGGAGATGTACTACAAAGAGTGTTGAGGAACCTGCAGAGCCAGAGGGGTCCCACATGCCGGCTTTTTAACTGCTCACAGAAGCTGCAGGATAAGGGCAGAGTCCTCAGTCTCCTTCTTCCAGGCCCACCGTCCCCATCCTTGCCAGCAGGGTTAAGGTATTGATCAGTGAAGTGTATGAAATGTTACTGCTGCCACCTTCAGGCTGTGCTCTAGAGATGGGCTCCCTGGCCAACTGCTCCATGAGGATCAGCTGCCTAGGAGGAGCATTTTCTCACTCTGTTGCTCCCAGGAGCAGCCTGTTTTGAGCTAGTGTGCTTTAAGTTCCAAGCAAATGAGCAGTGAGTGCCTCAAGGCACACCCATGACTTTTGCCACCACAGCCCAGCCACCCCGCTCTTTGCTTCTCTTATTTTCTCAGCCAGAGCAGCTATTCCTGCCGCTTTCCATGGTGGGAAGTGCCAGAGGCCGTGTGTGCCGCCATGAACCCAGGTGGAGGTGCCCCTCAAGCTCCACCTCGAGCTTTCCCAGCAGCTGATGGTTTTTCCCCCCACTGGTGGGCATGGGCAGCACATAGCCAGCACATGGATTTGGAAACAAGCAGGAAGAGCAAGTGATGGAGTGTAGGGGAAAGAGAGAGGGTCTGGGGGATCTCAGCCTTGTGCCTGGGAGGGTGCCTGTCTCAGGGAACAGCAGTGATGGTCAGTGTCTCACACCAGCATGTTTACAAACACATGGCTGAGAGTGTGAGCCTGGGCTCTTATTTTTATTTATGGAGCAAATATCTCTAGAGTCATTAATGGTGGATTTCAACCAGGTAACTTTTCTAAAAATGTAATTATCCATCCTGAGGTATTTTTACAGTATGACTCAACAAGCTCATCCCAAAACTGGATTTGCACATGGCACTGGGATGAACCAATGAATGGTGACCCCCCACTCCCAGCTCAAATACCCCCACTCTGGTGCTTTGCTGGGAAAAAGGAGACACATAAAGGGCAGCCTGCCTAATCTTTGCCTAATCCTGCTATGGGGTTAGAAGAGCAACTGTGGCCCTTTTTGTTGTCCAGTACAAGGTCAGGATGTAGAGGCTGAGAGCCACTCTGCCCTTCTCCAAGGATGAAATATATCTGTTATCTTCAGGAGCATTTTCAGAGTTTTTTCCTGTTGGTTTAGATCCATACATCAGTGTGTTTGAGAATGGCATTGCAGAAACAAATTCTCAGGTTTGTGAGAGAGAATTGGAGGTTTGGCTGTTGTTAATATTAACATGCCCTGGTATGGGTGGGTAGCAAAAAAAAAAAAACCAGAAAGATGAAGCTGCCTATAATAAGATCTGGTGCTCAGCCCAAAATAAATCATAGCAACAGCACTGTGCTCTTGAGCATGCCGTGCTTTTCTTTTGAGGGTCAGAGAGACCTTCATGAAAGCTGAGCAAATATATATGTTCCCAGGACATGGCAGGGAAAGTGAGGCAGGGAGAAGACAGCACTGCTCAAGGTGAGTATCTTGCAGTAGTGCTCTCAGCCCAGATGTGAAGGGGATTTTCTTACAAGAAGTTGTGGAGTGCAGTGAGCAGAGTGGAATTGAAACTGGGGGTGGGTGTCAGCTCCTAGAAGTGCTCCCCGTTAAGATGCTTGAGGGGCAGGTTTTAAATGGGTGGATGCAATCCTTTCCCTGCACTGCTCAGCACACAAAGCAGAGGCTTTGCTTTAAACCTTGCCCTAGCCTCAGGCAGTTAAAGGATGCCTGGCTGTACTGAGCTGTGGCAGGCTGGGGGGCACTGTGCAGCAGCCAGGATAGATTTGGAGGGTTTGAAAGGCTCACCCTGCTTGGATGTGGTTTGTGTTTCCCTGTGCAGTACAGAGGTGCAGCAGACCTTGCCCTTTCAGTGAGATGTTTGACTCTCAGAAAGTAATGGTGAGACCCCTGGCTTGACCCTGTTATGGAAATACCAAGTATTTGTCATGCTCAATTGGAAAATCAGCTCTAGTCCAGCTCCCAGCTCGTGGCCTTTGGTTGCTTCTTCCTACAGCTGCATTTGAATACTTCTTTGTCAGGACTAATTTCTAAAACAAAGTCTTTCCCCAGTGAGAGAGCAAGCCCGAGTGTGCTCAGATGCTTTGCTTTGTATAGCTGTGAAAAACAATTTGATCTGGTGAGGGTAAAACCTTGAAGTTTGAGCTATAATTGGAGTTTGGGATTTTTGAAAAGAAAAAGGGAGATAAGAGACCAGTCAAAGCTGTCAGAGTCTCTTCCTCCTGTAGATATTTTTGTTCATAACTGTTTGTATAATCTCTTTGCCCATAACAAGATGTTAATTAAATCACCACCAACTATTTTGAATAAATCAGGTCTTTCTTTTTTAACCCTTTCACAACTTTGGCAAAACTAACTGTACTGCCATAGTTGGTGCATTTAAAAAAATACCCATATTTAAGCTATTTGCCTGTGTTTTTCCTCTGTCATTTCAATTGCCTGTTTGTCATTTGACTTCTGAAATCCAGTTAAAAGTATTTAAGGGAGGTGAAAGGGAAATATTTTGGTGGATTTGTAAAAGGCAGAAGGAGCTTTGCATCCAGCCCAGCTGGCTGCCAAGTACAGGCACAGTCTGAGGAGGAGGCAGTGAGGGACACTTGTCCCAGGCAAAACTGAATGACTCCAGTGTTTGCAGGCATTTGGTGTCTCCAGGAGTTTGGAGCCCCTTGCCCAGTTTGAGGGGTGTCATCTGAAGTCAGGGGTGTTTTTGCTTCTGCTTTGCAGGATCCCACCCGGGTGGTCAGTCCCGTTATTGACATCATCAACCTGGACACCTTTGCCTACGTGGCAGCTTCCTCAGACCTCAGAGGAGGTGAGTCCAAGCTTTGTGCATGTCCTGTGGGCATCCATTCCGTGGTGGGGATGTGCACTGGCCTTTGCACCACACCTCTGTCTCCTGCTGCCTCACAAAAAAGCACATGAACGCTGCTCAGTGCTGCTCCCAGGCTGCTCCACACACAGGGGAGTGTGGTGTGAGCTGTGTGCTTGCTACAGTGGGTGGTCAAGCAGGAAAGAAGGGTCACATCAAAGCCACCCTGGGCAGCACTGGAAGTGACAGGGGGAGATGGGAGATGTCTAGGCAACAACTGGAGGATGCAAGTGTACTGCTTATTAGTATGCCTGTGCTATTTGGAGCACACAGTATCCATCAGAGCGTGCACAGGGGGACTAGGTTTCAGCAGCAGCTTTAATTCTGACTTTTCCTGCCTTTGGAGCATTTGACTTTGAAATTGTAATGCAACGTGCTGTTTCTTGTTCATATGTAGTAGTGAAATATGTTAGGCATTGGACTTTCCTCTCAAGAGCTGCATCTCTGTGGCTGAAGTCATTTGAAAGTGGGGAAAATGTTCCATCAAACACAGCTCCTGCAGCCTGCATTGCCTCCTAATCCATATCAATTTCTAATTTCCCCATGGCACTTCTCTGCTCTGGTTTTAGGTTTTGACTGGAGTCTGCATTTCAAATGGGAGCAGCTTTCCCCGGAGCAGAAAGCCAAGCGACTTGATCCCACCGAGCCCATTAAGTAAGTCAGGAGGGGGAAGGAAGCACCCAGGACAGGCTTCTCATGTGACCACATGTGTGTCCCTATGCTCCACAGCAGTGTGCAATCTCTTCCAGGACAGCTCTGAACTTCTAGTACCTCTAGTGAGCTCCTGGCTAGCCTGGGTTTTGCAGTACAGCTTCACCTTCCAACACTGAAGCCTTGGAATGCCACAAAGATGGGAGGGCTGTGTTTATGGTTACTGGGGTTTTGGTAGTGCTAAGGATTGTGGTTAGGGGAAAAGCCCAGTGCTGTAGCAAGCTGCTTCCCTCAGTTCAGCTACCACTTAAGAATAAGGCAGCGTCCTCATGATAAACTTGGTGTCTAGTCCAGCCTTCCCAGATCAGCACTGCTCTTCTGTACCTCACTGAAGACTCCTCAGAAATGGGAATGTGCAGCGGAGGGAGCAAAGCTGAACTGGAGCATGTGTCCTCATGCCATGGGATGGAGGGGTCCTTCATTCTGCTGGAAATCTCTGCTGGCAGCAAGCCTGGTGCTGGTGTGTGCACCCCCAGCCAGATGTGAGGCTTGGAGGACCCCAAGTGTTGGGGAAGCTCAGGGCCTCAGAAGGCTCCCAGGGGAGAAGAGCAGTGCTTCTCCTGTTAAGAGCAGAGGATGCTGCTCTTAACAGGAGCTCTCATAGGCTTCCCAAAGGTTGGCCTTGCATTCCTGATCACTCTGCAGTGTAGGGCACTGTGGAGATCAGCCTGGGCACAGCAGTCACCCCAGTTCCTCCCAGGCCTATACCGAGGCATTCAGACTGTCTGCAACTGAATGGAGATGGGACTTGTGCCAGCAAGCAGCAAGTCTCCTCAAGCTATCTTCTGAGCCTGGCCTCCCCTCCTCCACAGGCCTTCTCTGTGCAGTTTCCTTAGCTAATCCAAAGAAAAAAAAAATAACCCTGGTTTGAAATAAAGATCACACAGCTAGTGATGGCTTTTAAAAAGCCCTTCTGAATTGACTGTGCCTTCCTCTCCCCGGTGGAATGGTGCTCTTAATAGGCTGGCTCCAGGCAAAGAGCCCGTCTGAGTGAATAACCCCCGAGTGCTAAGTGCATTTTTGATGCTGAAGCCTACAATCAGGGCTGTCAACTTTGGGCTTGTAGGAGTTGTGCTGACGGGTGCATTAGCCAGTCATTAAGTGCCAGGCAATTTATGATTGGCAGCAGAGCACCAAGGTGGCTGAAAGAAAGGCTCAGATGCATTTTGGGGTGTTTTGTCCTTTTCTTGGTGAGAAGGTGATGTCCTGGTCGTGGAAGAGGAGGCAAAGGGAAGGGCTTCTTCTGTGCATCCAGGTGCTGCAGCAGTGCTTGAGAGTGTGTCCTCTTCTCCTTGTGCATTCTTCAGGACACCCATCATTGCTGGGGGGCTGTTTGTGATTGACAAGGCCTGGTTCAACCACCTGGGGAAGTATGACAGTGCCATGGACATCTGGGGTGGAGAGAACTTTGGTGAGTTGTTTTGCATCCTGCTGTGCCTTGCTGTATTGGATTCCCTTTCTGAGTCATGCTCGATGGATACAAGGTCATTTCAGACTTCACTTTGAATGTTCTGGGTGGTTTCCCTCATTTACCTACATAGGTTGTGGTCTCAGGAGAGTGAGAGATCCAGCAACCACGAATTAAGTGAGCAATTGTTGGCACTTGGGACTGCCTACCTTCCATGCTGCTTTGATTTCCTGTAGGTAAATACCTTCAACCACACCGTTTTCAGCTTCGGTGTTACAGTAGATGAGAGAACACTACATGCACCCTTCTATTCCTTCCTGGTCTTATTTTCTCCTTAATAAATTAAAGAATTTGTCCTAATCTATTAATGACAGCATTTCCAAGCTATGAACTGAGGTATCAGCCCCTCCTTGAGTTGGGAGAGTATACGAAACTGTAGCTCCATCAGCATGCAGCAAACAGGTGGCAGAGTACCAGGGCTGCTTATCCATTCCTGTATCCCTGGGTGGCTGGGAGCTGCCCAGCTCTCTCTCATACTGTCACTTTTCCTGCACCAAAAAAAAAAGGGTTGAGCTCATCTAAATTCTGTCACCTCTGGCCCTTATCATGGGACAAGATAGACATAAAGAAATCTCCTGCAAGCACACTTGAGAGGGCACATGAAAGAGGTAACAGCCTGTCCCTTGTCCCCTTGTCCAGCAGAGCTGGATCGGGCTCTGCTGTTGTTCCTTTGAAGCTGCAGTGATGCTGTGGATCAGAACAGCAGGCTGTACCCAGGAAGGAAGGGGGAGGCACTCGATGTCAGGCAGACAGATCAGAACCTGGCTTTAATAGCTTGCACCTCTGGGGAGTGGGGCTAGCCAGGAAGGAAGGCTCTTGTGTCTCAACACACACAGCAATGCTGTCAGTCATCCAAGGGAGCAGATGCTGCTGCCTTGCAGTAATCCATCCACTGCCTGGCACTGGTGTTTCCTTCACATGCCTTGTCCCTCTAGATATATTTTATTTATTTCTATCTTGTTATGCAGTAGGAATCTCACTTTTTCATGCTTTCTCTCTGTCTTGCCTTTGAAGTGACCCAAAGGATCTGAGTGGGGCTGCTGTGAGGAAACCTGGGAGGGGAGTGGCAGCCCTCCCACCTCCCCTGCTGGATCAATAGCCCAAACAAAACATTCAAGAAGGGAACTAGACAGGAGAGGAGCTGCCATGCTGTGCCTGACCTGCTATCTGTCTGTGCTCATCATTTGTCTCTGACAGCAGCCAGCAGGAGCTGCTCCTGGGAGAGAAACAGTGACAGGACAGCTTGCTCCTGGGAGAAGCTCCATCCTGGCAGCTTGTCCCATGCCCTGTAACAGGAGGCATTGTGCTCCTTATGCCCATCCTGCAGAGGAGAGGTTTCCCCTACTGATGCTCTGCCCCAGGAGGCTGGTCCTGACCAGACATGCACTGGCAGTGGTGCAGGGGTACCATGGTGACAAAGGAAGGCAAAGTCAAGGTTAACATTGTGACAACAAAGTGCAGGTCTGCATAGCAGCAGGGCAGATCCCATCTTGCCCATTTTCCTGGGACCAGAAGCATGCCTGGCTTACAGCTCCACCTCCTGCAGGTGCAGCAGTTGAGGGCAGTGTCCCATCAGGCAAAGCAAAAGTGAGCGTGGTTGCCTTTGAAGGAGGACACCAAAGGTGTTTTGCTTCTTAAATTTACTGAATTCCCTGTAGATGAGTAATGGCAAGGAGGACTTGCAGGCCAGCAAGAAGTGCTAGAGGTATCTTGCTGAATGAAGGCCAAGTCCAGCACACCCCAACGTGTACTGCTCACACCCCCTCCTGGGGGTCACTTGGAGGGGCCATGTCCACTGGCAACATCTCTTGAGGGTCAAGGGAAGGATGCTGCTGGTTCCTGCTCCCCTGGCTCCTCTGAGCTGACCCTGTACCATGCTTCAGTTGGTGCTTCAGTTTGCCTTCCCTTGGGGCACTTAGCTCTTGGCTCCCTGTCTGGAGATCTTGTTTGTTACCTGCTATGGATGGCTCCAGGGGTGATCCCTCCCTGTGGAAATCTGTGCTTTTATTGTTTCTGCTGTACCTGGAGCAGGCTCTGCAGGGTGCAACTAGCCTGAAGTAAAGAGCTCAGACTCCTCAGAATCTCCTGTGTCCTCATTCCAGTTCACAATACACAGAGATGACCTCTTCACCAGGCTTTGTGAAAAAGCCAGGCAAGGAGTGAATGGTGTGAGTCTTTCAGCACACCAGGGAGCTGCTCTTCTCACAGGCCCAGCAGAAGGACCAGAGGAGGGGAAGGCAGCTTGCAGTGACCATGCTGTACTCCACAGCTGCTCAGCTGGTTGTCCCCTTGTACTGGGTGCCCTTATGACTGACACAGCAGTGCCAGCAGAGATGCACAGACAAGTGACAGCAGCAGCCACGTGCGAGGAGAGCCGAGAGCAGCAGCTCAGAGTGGGCACATCCTGCCATAATCTCATTTCCCTGCAGCTGTGATTAAGCTTGCTCCCAATATAGCACCAGGACATGGCACAAGGGCACGTTTTATTGGCCTCTTAATACCCAGCACTGGGGAAAGTGGTGAGGCTCCAGCTGCTGTTGGCAGCTCTTGCATGTAAACACGGCAGTGAAGGGAAGGGGAGGGAGTTTCTGGGAAGGAATACTGCTCCCTGCTGTGCTTTCCCACCCCTGCCATTGCTTGTCCCTGCTGCCAGGGCCAGCTGTTGGGGATGGGATCAAAAACTTGAATTTTGGATCCAGGCATCAAGGCAAGAAGGCTTTGCAGCTGTGTCAGCCTTCCCTTCCCATCAGCTCAGGAGCAGGCGAGTGTGCTGAGAGCAGGACGGGAGCAACATGAACCTGGCTCTCACCTCTGCAGCAGCTCAGGGCTGAGCCCTGTGTGCTCAGAGGGCTTTGGAGGTCCAGGCTCCAATTGGCCTTTGCTCCCTGAAGCTGTCAGCTGTTCTTGGAGGGATGGAAGCTTTGTAAGCCAGCAGTGCCTGCCCTTGGAGGGAGAGTCCTGTTGGCACTGCCCAGTTCCTGCCACAGGTGCTTGTCTTGCCAGCATCCGACCTGGGGACAAGTCATCCTTGTGCTGGCATGTATGAGGGGACTGCTGGGAGCACAGTTTGGCAAAGACAGTGGGTGTTCTCCTGTCTTAATTGTGTAGTTAAATAGGGGGGTGTGTGTGAAAAGGAATTACTAGTTTTGCAGTAGATACATGCTACATATAGCTCTGCACTGTCAACAGATGATAAAATAGGATTCAGAGAACTGCAGAAGCCTTTTCATTTTAATTTCATTTCTTTTCCACGCCGGTTCTGTCTGACAATAGAGCTACAGATTCATAGCTTCATAAGCATCAGGACCAGATGGACCCATTAGATCAGCCATGCTGCTTACCCTTCCTACCTCATCCAGCTCCCTGCCAAGAGCTTTATAACTTCTGGTGTCAATTGTGCCATGGGCTCATTTTCCTTGAGAGGGGCCCTGTGGGCCAGCCATAGAGTGGCTTGGAGTGACTGGGAGACATTTCCCATACTGACAACTTATCCAGATTTTTGGGATAATCCCTTCCACCACTGACCTTTGCTTGTGTGAAGGTGTGTGCATTACTTGTTTGCAGCACTGGCACTCAAGGCCCAGAGTACCTGGGCAGGATGAGCTCCTGTCCATTTCGGGACAGGCGATGGATGCACAGCTCTCTGTCCACTTTGCAGAGTCAATGGTGGATTCATAAAGATAATGACAGTTGTAGTCATTAATGGAGAGAATTCATAGCTTCTCCTGGTGAACTTGAGAGCCCTTTGGAGGGAAGTGACTCTGAAAGAGGCAGTGCAGAAGTAATAAGGGAGGCACAGAACTGGCGGGAGGATTCTGCAGTGTATGAAAAGGGACCTGCTTACCGTCTCACATTGAGACCATTGTGATTGCACCTGCTGTGCTGGAGGCAGGTTTCAAGTGCACTGACTTCAAACAGCTTGCAAAGAAGCTTTGAAATGTGCTTTTAAGGCCGTTGTGCCTAGGAAAGCCAGTCTGGTAATTGATTTACCCCAGTTTAATGTTGCAGAGGATGAAGGAAGAGCTAACACCAGGATTCAGACTGCTCTAGGACAGAAAGACAAAGTGCTGAAGCTGCTTCTCTTACAGAAATCTCTTTCCGTGTGTGGATGTGTGGAGGGAGCCTGGAAATCATCCCCTGCAGTCGTGTTGGGCACGTCTTTAGGAAGAAACATCCCTACGTCTTTCCAGAGGGAAATGCCAATACATACATCAAGTAAGTGGTTTGTACTTGCTTTGTTTTGTTGGTTTTTTGTTTTTTTTTTTTTTTGGTGAATTAGCCTTGTAGATAGAGGAGGGAGCAGAGAAGACAGGCAAGAAAGTTTGTTAGGAAAACTTTGAAATATCCTTGGGCAGGAATTTCTTGAGCTGAAGAAAATGTAAGTCAATACAACTGTCCCATAGGATTTCTCCAGTGTTGAGAATATGACAGAAATAGGACATTTGTGTGGTAGCTTTCGTCAGCACAGAAATGGAGGGATGGCCCCAGCACATCCCTGAGAGCTGGCTGCTGGGTCATCAAATGGTTTAGACCTCGAGGTCATCAGAACACATTTGTAATGACCTGAAACGAGGCTGCCAGCAGCGTCTGTCAGTAGCCAGTGACCTTAGCTGAGGGCTCAGTGTGGCTCAGCTGAACCAGAAAATTTGGTTCCCAGTGCCTCTCCGGGATGGGAGCCACACATCTTGCTGGAAAGGGTGGTTCTGTCTCCAGGCTGGTGCTCTCCCCTGAGCAGAGGCAGCAGTGGGCTGCACCTGGCTGGCATGGACCAAAGGGACTGCCAGGGCATACCAGCTGAAGGGCACCTCTCCTCACACACAGCAACACAGGCTGAATCAGGTACTGAAAGGGCTGCCTGAAATGGGCTAAGATCCTGGAAACATCAGGCAGAGAAGGAGAAAATCCAGAAGTGGGAATAGGCATGGGAAAGATGATCAGAGCAGCTAGTGAGGTCAGGAAGTATTTCCTCCATTTTTAGAGTGTGAGGCTGAACGTTGTTGCTGAAGTGAGTGACAGAGAAAAGCACTGGGGGCACTTACAGTAAATGCAGGGTTGTTTCTGAGCTAACCTGCAGCTGTGAGTGCTTACACAGCAGGCTTTCCTTTTACTGTGGGCTTCCCACTGTCAGAAAGCAGCATTTGTGAAGACCCAGGTATCTGCCACAGGGCTACTGCTGACCCAGGCTCTCTCAGCCTTTGCTTGAGACGAGGGGGAGTGCAAATGACACCTCTCACTAAGACCTGTGGAAAATCACAGGTGATTTCCAGCCACACAGTGGGTGGAGCAGGAAGGGGATGGCTGTGACAGGCACAGGGCATCATCAGGGAGCAGAGCACAAATTTGAGAATCACTAGGAGGGCTCTTGCTTTCAGCAGTGAAGCAAGACTACTTCAGAGGGGCCTGGGATGTGGCAACCCCTCCCCTGTCAGAGTGGCTGCAAACCTGAGTGAAAAGGTGGCACCTGCATTGTGGCACCTGCAGGAGGAGCAAGGGGAGCTTGAATGGGTTCAGCTCTTGTGACTCCCTGCCAGGCACAGGCCCCTGGGGACTTGGGGGATGGCTGTGTCATGCCTGGGTGTGAGTGAGCCTTGGCACTTATCCCCGTGTTTCTTGTTAGCTCAGAGGAGATCAGGAAGCCAGACAAAGGAACCCTGCACGCTGGGCAAGGTTAGGTACAGGTGTAGACACTGATTTAGTCATCTCTTGAGCAAGAGCACTTAGACTATTGCCTTAGAGAGAGAGAGAGGAGGAAGCCCATGAATCAGCAAGGAACTGAGAATCAGTCTGGAGAAATGTACCTGTAGGCATCAGGAGCTGGGATGTTATTAACCTTAGGCTATCTATCAGCCTTAATGTTACAGTGTATAGGCTGAGAGGAGAAGCAGCTCCTGGCAACCTGATGCTCTGTAGCACTTCTGTTTAAATAGAGGTGTTAGCAAAAAATATCTCCACTTTTCTGCCAGATACTGATTGCTTTTCCACAGAGCCCCTACTTCAGTGTGAGAGACAGCTCAGCCTCCAGTGCAGTGCTGGCTTCATGTGCAGAATAATCCTTTTCTGGGCACCTGGGACTTGGCTGGATCCAGAGCCTGCCCACAGCACCTGCAGCTTAGTGGTGTGGCAGCAATAGCTTGGAGGCACTGGCTTGCCTTGGAGCAGGAGACTGGAGGACTCCCCTGATCCGGGCAGGGACAGGCAGATAGGCATGGAGCAGGAAATCCATTTGCAAGAGGAGTTAGAGCCATCTGAAGCCAACAGAAGATTGGTGAGGTTCAGAAACCTTCTGCAGACACCTGGCTGATGTGGGAGGGTGGCATTCACACTGCAGCACTGTGGTGGGGCCACCCTCTCCTTAAGTTTTGAATGCTGAGGTTCACCTCAGTGAAACCCAGGAGTGCAAAGCAGAGGAGTCCTTTCAATCCCATCAGGATTGAGGCAAAGGAAATACTTGCATATCTTTGGCAAACTTTCCAGAGCTCCATCCCATCCACTAAATGAAACCCCAGGCACTCCTGCCTTGGAGATGATGCTTGAGACACCCTTCAGTTCTAGGTCTGGTGGATGCAAAGCATCCAGCTCCAGCTGAGTTTGAAATGGTGAATTCTTCATCCAAGCTTCATTTGGCCTGATGTGTTTGGAGTAATGGGAAGGAAGGAGTACCTTCTGTAGTAGTGAGGGCTGGGCTGGCTCAGATGGGCTTGGGTGAAGCTGAGGGTGGGAGGAGGGCAGATGGATCAGTTGGTGCATTGTGGAAGATGTCCCCTTGGTTTCAGCATGTTGTCCCCTTGCCTTCCCCAGGAACACCAAGCGCACGGCCGAGGTGTGGATGGACGAGTTCAAGCAGTACTACTATGCTGCCCGGCCTGCAGCCCAGGGGAGGCCTTTTGGGAAGTAAGGATCCTTCCTCTGCTGCCTGTGCCCTGCCTGTGCCCTGCCTGCTGCAGGGGGTGCTCACAGAGATGTGCCCTGCTGTGGAAACCCACCTGCGTTGCTTTATAGCTGTGCTGAGAGGGCTCTGACGAAGGGAGAGAAATGATGCATCTGTCTCCATCTTATCAGAGGGCTAATTAATTACTTTTTTATACTATATTATTCTATCCTATATTACACTGTGTTACATTACATCTAAACTGAATCTGCCAAGCACTCAGCTCTGCTCACACTGCACAGAATCTCGTGACTGTCAGCCAACAGTCCCAACACACACACACACACTTGGCCCTGATAGGCAAGAAAACAAAATACCATCACTCTGGGTAAACAGTCTCCATGTTGCATTCTCCTTTTGCACAAACACAGGCACAGCAAATAAGATAAGAATTGTTGTTCCTTTCTCTGAGGGTCAGAGAATGTGAATCTCAGAAATATTTTTGGGAAGAATTGTGCCTTGCTTTTCTCTGTGAGAAGAAATGTGGCTACATCACTTCTGTAGTGACAATAAAATATTGATGGTAGGCACATGCTGCAGCAGTGAGGTGGATAAAGTGCCAGTTTAAATGCTATGCTGGTTTATGCCAGGGAGTGAACCAAACCCAGGTGAGAAAACCCCCTCTGCCTCTGTCCTGTCCTTGGCATTACATAGAACTCTAAAACCAAACACATCAAAACTACTTCTGATCCCAGAGTGGAGTTTGGTAGGGAGAGTCTAGAAGTGTTGATGGCAGCTGACAGGCAGGAAAATCATCAAGTTTTTGGCCTGCTGATGCCTTATTGGAAGGCAGCAAGCGTTTGTGTGCAGGGAGTTTGCCATTCATTCTGTGGGAAGTCAGAAATGCCTCCCTGGCAGGAGGACTGTAAATATTTGTGTCGCATTTCTCATTTTCACATGCTCTTCTTTGCCTTAGAAAGTTTCCTTCAGACTCCAGGGGGTTCTGAATCTAAACTTGAATTCCTTGTGACCACTCTTCAATGTCCAGGATAAATAATTTGAAGTCCTGGGGACTCCCCTGTTTCCTCTAATTTAATATCCTCCTCCCATCCATCAGCACAGAATGAAGCAGCAGCTCTGTCCTCTGCTTAGGGTATAGAGGAGTTGACCTATGTGAAAAGGAGGTCCTGGAGGCTTCTGGCTATTCCATAAAAGCCAGTTCATAACAGCTCCACAGGTGGAGGCTGGCCCAGGGGAGGAGCTGGAGTTTTGAAAATGTCACTGTACAGCATGGTCCCTCAGCAGAAATTTTGTCCTGATTAATAAAAGAAAAAAGTGTTTCACTGTGTGATTAACTTCTGCTGACTTACCAGCCTGTTTAGGTGCTCTTGCAAATCAAGGCCTCCTGTAGTCCTGCAAACCAAGAGTAACTTAAAATAGCAAATAGCATATTTTAATTTCCTATTATGTTAATATGTTCAGGTAAGGGTTATTGCATAGTAGCATACATTTTTTACTAATAATTTTTAAGTGACTGTGCTCTTCCATGAACCTTCTCAGCTCCAGACTCCCTTGTTAAATTGACAATATGTCATCATGCCATTTTACCAAGTGAGACCTCCAAAGATACAAAGATCAAAACAACTGCTCAAACTCATACAGAGGGAAACCAGAGCTGCTGGTGCTCTTGCATTTGCTCTCTGTGCATTTCTGATGGGTATCTCTCATCCTCCTTTCTTGGTGTGTTGGGTCTCACCTTCGTCGTTCCCACTGTATCCCTGTGATATTTTCTTCCCACAGCATCCAGAGCAGAGTGGAGCTGAGGAAGAAGTTGAAATGCCACAGCTTCAAGTGGTACCTGGAAAACGTTTATCCCGAACTTCGGTACGGATGTGCCATCTCCACCTGCATCCAGCAGGCCAGTGGGATGCTCCATCCCTCCCTCCTGCCCCCCAGAGACATGGGCAACCCCTCCCTCGGGCTTCACAGAAGGGCAGAGGGAATTTTGTGTGGCACAGCTTGCTCACAGAATGGCATTCTGTGATACCTGCTTCCTCCAAGCTCTTTGCTGCGGGGCTGGTGAGGGACAAAGCACCAGTTGTTCCCATTTGCTCTCAGGAATTCATTAGGTATCATCCTGCCCATGCTGGAACAGGTTGTGTAGGGAAATAAGAGAGTTTTCCTAACAAAAGTATCCCAAGGCAGAAAATTCACCATAGCTTCTGCTGGGGTGTTTCAGTACTTAATGACTCCTCCTTAAACAAGCCCCTAATTTCCAGTCCTTTCACACTGTTCTGTGGCACTCAGTGCTTCTCTGTTGTGAAACCGTTCACCCTAGGATTTTATGACTTGTATTCAGATGGCTCTGCCTTGCTCCTAGCCAAATGCTTTGATAAATGTTGTTGCTTTTACACAGATATCTTTTAGCTACCAATTTACTCCAGAAACCATTGCTTTCATTCCCCTGGTCCCTATCAGGAGCCATCCTCAGAAAGGATAGTAAAGTTCTAGAGATACCTTCAGGGACCTGCTGGTGCAGTAGCTGACTGCAGAATCACTGTGTGAAAATGATGATTTATAGCCATTTTCTTCCTTTTTTTTGCCATGTGTGGCATTGCACAGCAGCATTCTTGGGCAATACCAGGGCTCTGTGACAGTTTGTTATAAAGTTCCCCTCTCCTGTAAGCTGAAGGCTGCTCACAGCCTACTCCTGGCTCCTCTGTTTGCCTGGTGCAGTTATTTACTTTTTCCTCTTATAAAGGTCAGCCATCCATCTCTGAGAACTGCTTCTGCAGCATCCCTGTCCATGTGCTGCTCTCAGTGCTTCAGTATTGTGGCAGACCTTGCCACCCCTCATTTTTTGGAGGTGAAATGGTGCAGCCTTAGCCCAGAGAGCCTCCCTGTGCATGGGGCAGTTGTGCATGGGGCAGTTGTGCATGGGGCAGTACGATGTCGTTCTCACGCTGTTCCCGCAGGATTCCCGAGGAATCGCTCTATCAGACTGGGATCATCAGGCAAAGGCAGAACTGCCTGGAGTCACACAAGTCTGAAGACCAGGAGTTCCCCATCCTGAGCTTAAATCCTTGTAACGGCACCAAGGGCACAGTGCCAAAGGCACAGGTAAGATGTGTTGTGTATCCCTGTGATGCTGGATGGGGAGGAGCCGTGGGGGCAGCTTCAAGATGATAATTCTTAAGGTTGCTGAAGCTCTGTTGGAGGATTTACCTATTCTGCCAGTGTCTTTCCATAGGCAACTGTCATTAAGCCCTGGCAACTCCACCTGACCTTGGTGGAGGCCCTGGGCAGCAGCAGGGACTGGTGCAGGAGCCACAGGACAGTGTGTCCCACTCATCTTTGTGGGAGCCTATGCTGAGCTCTTCCCACTGCCCAGGAACACCATGTGCTGCCATCTGCACAGATCAAAGGCAAAGAGAATTATAACTTCCTCTCATCTCTCAGCCTTCTTTCCCTCAGAATGGACTGAGTTGCAGTGGCATTTGTAACTTCATAGTCTGCATTCTCTCAGTATTGGATTGCCCACTAAACTAGCGAGGATTTAATGAGGATGATCTCAGTTTTTTCAGTCTCACTGAGATGAGAAAAAGCTGTATGAATTGATGTTCTCAAAAGCACAGTCTGGGAGATTTTAAAGCCAAGAGCAGGCCCATGTGCCTTGCAGCAGAGTTTCTGGAGCAAGACCCTGAAGATACACACAGCTTCAAAACTCACCTTTGAGATTTTGGGCGTGTCAGTAAGTTCTGTGTTCCCATCTATTAAAGAGGGTGGATAACATTCCCTTGCTTCTCCATGGTTGCCATGAAATAATTCAGTAGAAAATGGTGTTGTGTGCATGCTTCCTCTCAGCTGTACATCCTCAACCCTCATGGTTACATATTCAAACCAGGTAGCTGTGCATATAAAAAGCCCAGCTTGGGGAGACTGCTTTAAATACCCCTGATTGGTGTGTGCAAACAAAGCATGTCATTATGTGCATCTCTTTCAAATGCAGTTGCATGCCTGTCTGTAGGCAGGAAATTAATATCTGTTTCACAGCATGGCAAAATCAACAATGACTACTTGAATATTAGTTCAGTTCAGAAAATGTAGTTAATATAATTGCAAGTGCCACACAGTAACACTTCTTACAGTTTCACTGGTTTCCATGTTCCAGAATTGTTTCTTTTTTTCTTCCACTGCTGCATGGACTTTTCACACAAACAGCAAGCTGATGAGAGCAGGTCATCATGTTTTTCAGAGCTAGCTCTGCACGAGAAAGGAAAAGTGTTCCAACAATAGCAACTTCCAATGAATCGGCTGTTTTTAAAAAAAAAATCTGGGAAAATCAGAATGAAAAATGCTGCTGCAAGTTAGTGTTTCAAAATGAAATGGTATTGGTCTTTCTGAAATACCAATTTGATGTGGTATTTTAAAATGAGAAATGTCATGCCAACAAGTTGGATTGTTTCATTCCTTCCAAACACATTTTGTTTTGACATTTCTGTGCAGTAAATTTTCAGAATTTTTCACGCCACGAACTTTTCATCTTCCTGTTCTGATTCTGCAGCAGTTTGCAATAGGTCAACACTTCCCACTGGATGGCAACTCTATTTCTTGTGCACATCCAGCACTAACTTTGCAAAGGAGCAGAAAAATGCTCTACAAACAGATTGCAGAATGACTGCACTCGGTACACAGCAGGAACAGAGAAAAGCCTTTCCTTTTTATCTTTCTCTGTCTTTCTAGAATAGTCCTTTGTTACTTGCACCCATGGAGAATAGTTCAGATTAAAGCAGGGTATTTCAACTTTTGTTGTGAATAGAAACTTGTATTTTAATGACTCGGTTGCCACAAGACCACCTGAACTTGTGGATGAGGTGGCTGTTACAGCTAGCAGGCTGTGTAGGATTGATTATGCAGCAGTCCTGAATGCTACTTGGTTTTGCATTTGATACACCAGAATAGAGCAATAATCTTCACTTTTAACACACTGAAGTCATGTCTTGTTTACCCTAAGCTTCATTTTGTGAAAAATAGGCTTAGCTAAATCAAAGCTGTGCTTCCTTGGCATTCAATAAGTACCGTGAAAATATCCTGGCTGTCCAAATTCTTTATTATCACTATTATAGTTGCAATAATTTGGTTGCTTTGATTGCCTTTCTGTAGCTGTCTCCCTGCTGGGCTGCCCCAGCCCTTCACCAACATTATATGCATGAAGTCTTGAGACTGGGTGTGTGAAGATCTGGGCTGTCATGGTTTGAGGAGAGAGGCACAGGAGCTGTCAGATGGCAATCAACTGCTCTTTATGTAGCGTAGGGGAAGGGTGTTGTGAGACCCCTGGCTACATCCATAGTTGGGGTAAATTGAGGCAAGTGCTCAGTGGTGAAATCAGACATACACCCTTAGCAGGTCTCAGAAAACCTCCCTGATGGTGTCTGGTGTTGGTCCTGAATTACTGAAAGGGGCACAAGAAGAAGACCCCTCATCTTTGTGGGAGAGAGCTCTGTCTTCTCATCCTGGGGATCCACTTGGCCCTTTCTTTCCTCTCCAGAAGGCCTGGCAGCAGTCAGGGTGGGCTCAGTCCCCTGAGGTGGCTCTCAGAGGGGTCTTGAGGTGGTTGAGGAGCTCAGGGTGGCTGTCAGGGGGCTCCTGAGTCAGTGACAGGCAGAGATGTTTGTGCAGTGCCCATCCCCAGGGTACAGCAGGCTCTGCCTGCGCTCCTGCCCGCTAGAGCACTCCATGCCTTGTTGCGTCTCATTTGCTAAATGAACAGATTGATTTAGTTTTTCACGAGAGAAATGCATCTGAGGGAAAATAATTGATCATAATTTTGTCCTCATCTATTTAATGAAGATGTGAGTAGTTGGGGATTTTTTTTTCAAACCAAGTGTCAGTTGGTATTAGTTCATAGAGTTTGGAAAAGTCATCTGACTGGGATTTATTTAAGTCATTAGCAGCTTCAGGAAACCTGACATACTTCAGATAAAAAATCTGAAGATGCTTTGACCTGGATATAACACATGTGTAAGCAGTTGCTGCAAGAGGAATGTAAAGCTCAGGCATCTTTTAGACAAGCAAGGAAACAGGGGAAAGGCTGCAGCATCCATTTCCTGGGCCTGCGCCCCAAAATACCCGGGCTTTGCAGCTGAGTGGCTGCCATTGCATTTGAGTGGCATGACCTTGACTCTTCTTGGGAAGGAAAGGCAGTGGGATGACCTGCCTGGTGTGGCTTCGATGTTCATCCCAGTTGGCTTCAGGTCCTCTGTGTGCTGACTAGGTCTGCCCTTTTTTTGGAGAGCATTTAGCACCTGTCCAAACTATGATCCTCCTGAGATAACTCAACCATAAACATTCTCTTCTGACCCTCCTCCCCTCAAAAGCCTTGTTCTTCTCCTCCATGGGCATGACTGCTCCAGCTGAAGGCTGGCTGGAGCTGTGGGAGCCAGGCTGAGTGAGCAGAGCAGGGGGGCAGCAGTGTCATCTCTGCTCCCAGCTTGTCCTGTGTCACAATGTGACATGAAATGAGCGACACTCCCACGCTGAGATGTCCACGGCAAAAAAAAGGCACGTTTATTTTTGGACCTCGATATTTATAGAATTCTAAAAGTGACTGTGGATTGGAGAATGAAATTGCCACCTCTCTGACTACACTGGTCAAACCAACAGTCCCTCAATTCTCTCCTCTTTCGGAAAGGAATGCAAAACAATTATTATTTACATGAAAGCGCGTGAGAAACTCCATTACAAAAATGTAAACATCAGAAGGCTTAGAAGAACTTTAGAAGATCAGGGAGACAGTCCTGGGCACCTGGTGTACTTTGCTTTCCCTCTCCTGAGATGTGTGGAAGTGCCAGTTGTATCCCAGGGTCTTTGATGAGGGCAGCACTTCAGTATCCTTCGGTGACTTGTGCCTTGGGAAGTCCTTTCCTGGGATTTTTAAGAAGATAATTGGATAATTAGATGGTTCAGCTTCCTTCAGAGAAACTTTTCTCTTGCTCCTGCCCCTGCTTTAGGGCACGGCTGACCTCTCTCTGGGCAGCACAGGGCTCGCTGTCACGGAACGCTGGGCTCCCGTGGCACTGCTCCTTCCCAGGCTGAGGGGCTCCTTCCTCCATCTGCCAGCCAGGCTATGCCAAGCCAAAGGTCACTCTGGAAGATAATTTCCTCAGTTCACAATAATGCTGAGTAACAGTGACAGGTGCCGGCTCAGATGATGCTAAAGCCTTGAGAAACAGTCACAGAAGCCCCAGATGAGGGGTTGGTGTTATCTGAGGCTTTGGAGGAAGGGGGTTGCTGTGCTGGTTGTGCTGTGCAGCTGGTGATGCTCTCTTCAAGTCCACCCTCTTCCTCCTGGTTCCACCACCCCTCTATCTTTGCTTTTGAAAAGGCAGGAAATCCTGTTTTAAAAATCTGTTTTTCCTTGGTTCTGGGTCAGCTCTAAACCCTGATGGCATCTCCTCAGGCAAGTCTGCAGCCCTGAAGCCAGGCTAGCTCCTTGCAGGGCTCCTTAGGAGTACCATGGGCTGCCCCATCCACCACAGCCTCTGCTGTGCTGGCCACGTCAGTGTGCCAGGGATTAGGAGATACAGCAGTTCCTCATGGAAAAAGGGAAAAAAAATCCCAACTCACAAAAATAAGGGAAGAGAAGGGGTAAGGTAAAAATGTGTGTGGCCATGGGCATGTATTTTAACTCAAAGTCCTTCATGGATTCTGTGGTGTTCAACTGACTTCCCTCCTCCTTCCCCTTCAAATTTCTTCATTTTCTGCATAATTTTCTTTGGCTTTCATCTAGGGCTGAAAGGGAAGAAGACATGATTAGAGCTGGATAAAACATTTTCAACAGGGCTGGCTTCCATAAAAAGCCATTCTGCCAAGATAGATGAGCTGTGTGAAAATCTGTCAGCTGAGATAAAGACAGTGGAAGGACAGCCTGGGGGCAGGAGGGTAGGATCCAGTGTCAGCTGTGGAACTGCTGCTGGATGTGGAACATCCAGCTCTGGAGCCCTCACTTGTTATGATGAACAGCAGCTTAAGGAAAATGGATATCACCACCCTTCCTATCCCATGGTCCACTGCTGAACGAGAGGATGGCTCTGCCTTGGGAGGATGTGAATATTCTGAAGCTTTGAACATAGCCTGGTCTGGAAAAAAGTGATGGAGAACCTCTGGTAGGAGCAGTCTTTGAGAGATAACCTCAGTGAAGTAAGAAGGTTAAGATGTCAAAACAAACAAACAAAAAAGACCCACAGCCTGGTTAGTTGGAGAATTCAACATATACACAACTTACAGCATTAGCTGGCTGCTGCTGAGGAGCCTCATGGGTGCAGCTTCAGCCCTGTCCTGAGCTAAAATGACCAGCAATTGGTTAAAAATGTAAAGCAGGTTTTCAAAGCAGCTTGTAGCAGCGTGGGTGCCAAGAACAGATGTTGGAGCTTGCCCCGTAGGGTTTGGTTCTTCACAGATGCTGGAGTAATTTGGCACCTGATTTCCCAGGCTGGTGGTTTACACAGCAGCTGACAGCCTGCGTGGTTGGGATGTCTGGGACGTGTTCACTGTGGGATCAGGTAAACCTTGCTCCATGTGGCAAACAAAAGTGGTTGCCAGAAGGGTGTGGATTACAGCTTTGAAAATGAATGCTTGTTATGTACCCAGATCCTGGGCAGCTCTTGCTGAGGAGCCTGTGGGCAGGCTGTTCAGAAAGCCAGGCTTGATTTCCATGAGCTGGTGGGGAGTAGTGGGCTGAGAAGCACAGAGTATGAGGATCACAGTGTGAAGTCCTTGTGGAGCTGGGTCTGCTGTGCAAAAGCATGTTTTCCCTTCCAGGTGGCTAAGAACCTGAATGAAAGTGGGATTTATATTCCCAGGAGTTGAATGCCTGTAGCTGTCTGTTTTGAAGCTGAGGAGAGAAGTTAGAGCTGCTGACTGTAACAAATACCAAAGGACCAGAAGTGTGTCCCTGCTCTAATAACTCATGCTAATGCAACCCAAAACCTCCACCATTCAAAGTCAGGGGCACTGCAGGCATCCCAGCTCTGAGAGTAGGGCAGCCATTCTTCACATTCCCCTCCAGCACTCAGAAAGGGTTGAAGTCTCCCAGGAGCCCCATTTTTCCAGCCCCAGCCTAACAGCCATATGTTTGTGCACTGCCTTCCCCTCCACTGCCCACGCTGCTGCTCACATCACTTCTCATGGAGCTCTGACTTCTCCTTAGCCGAGCTCCCAACTGTTCTGCTTCCTCTTGGCACCTTTTCCTCCCCAGCAGGTTCAGAGTTTTCACAGCCTGTGCCCTGCTAAAGCATCTGCCATGGCTCCTGGGGTCTCTAGTGAGAACCCTTGTGCTCCCTGGCCTTGCTGCCTCTGGCAGGGTTATTGCACTCTGATAGTGAAGCCAGCCTGCTGTTGGTGCTCCAGCTCTGCTCACCTGCCCTGCCACAGCTCAGAAACCTGCTTTCCATCTGCTCTACTGCTGCTGCTCAGAGCCATTTACACAGCAGGAGCTGATCTTGCTTTGCAACCTGGATGGGAGCCCTCAGAAAACCCTTCCAGCCCTGCTCTTTCTAATTTCAAAGTTGATGCTCACAGAAAGTTACAGGCAGAGAAGTCCCTCTCCAGGGTTATATCAAAGCATGGCTTGTGGGGTTTCCCATCAGCCAAACCAGCTCTTGTCTGCTTGTGCACACACATGAGTAACAGGGAGACAGACATCCCTTGGCTGGGATCCTCTCAGGAGGTGCTCTTGGGTAACACAAGCACAGGTGAGTGATAGAAAATGTTCAGCTGGAGTAAACTTCTGTGAAACGCTCCTGGGCTAAGCAGTGTGTCTGTACAGCCATGGTGCTTTGTCCAGTACATTTGCAAATCCTCATCAGTCTATCAGGGGCTCCTCTTCTTCTCCCAAAAACATCCACTGGTGAAAAAGATGGTAATCCCATAGATTTCCTATTGTTTGGTAAGCATCACACATGACAAAGAGTCTCTGCTCCTCCAAAGCTTATTTCTGGGGCTGACGAGCTGATAAAACACTGGTGAACATGAAAATGCAGCAAAAGAAAAAAACCTCCAAGACAGCCCAGGGGAATGAGAGTGGCAAAGTTTACAGCCAACCAGTACAGCAAACCTTTGAAATTTGGTCCCAGTGCCTTGATAGAAAGCAGAACTTTTCCTCTTATTTTTGTGATATTTGGGAACAGAACCTCAGGAGTTGCAGACATTTGCTGTGTATCACCTCTTGTCTCCCGCTGACAGCTGCAAAGCATCTCTGCTGCTCTTCCCTGAAAAAATGGGATTGCACACTGTGTGGTTGGTGGTGTTCCTTCCTCTCTTCTGTTTTTTTTCCCCATCCTTTTGTTCTCCAACCACAGCCCAGTTCTCGCTATGGAATCTTTTGTCTCATGAAACATGTTCTTCCAGCAGCTTTTAAAGACATTTTCTGCGGTACCTGCAGTCCCTCAAAGACAACTGCAGTTTTGGGGGGGCTTGAAACATCCCAATGACTTCTCCTGATGCCTCTTGAAGTCAGTGAGGTTTGTGTTTGATTTTGTAAGGGGCGGGATCCAAGCCAAAGTGTTTCTTTTCCAGGTAAGAGAATAACAAGAATCAACACTGCTCTCTCATCATCTTTCTTTTTCTTCCTCTGTGCAGGAATGGACATACACATACAACCACCACGTCCGCCAGCAGCAGCTCTGTTTGTCTGTGTACACCCTCTTCCCTGGGTCCCAGGTGCTGCTGTCACCTTGTAAAGAAGGTGACAACAAGCAGGTGAGCCCTTTTCACTGATCCCCCATTTTCTTTGAAGTTCCCTTTCTTTCATCACAGTATTACTGCACATTAAATGGCCTGTGCTCTGACTTCATCTGGGAAGCACAGTCAATTTGGGAGTACAGACTCTGGCCTGTTCAGCCCTTTGCCTCTTAAATGAGTGTGTTGATAAGGATGTCTATTAGTGAGGGTGGTGATCTGGATACTTCAATGCAGAAGTCAAACCCAAACTGGCAATTTAGTTCACATGGGCTGCCAGTCAGGCAGCAGATGCTAACATTTCCCTGCAGTTAATCACTGAGCTGGCATTTGAACCAGTGACCTGGGGAAAAAGCTGTTAGTAATATATTATCTCCCTGAAGCCAGGCAGAGGCTGAGTTAAATGAGTGTGCTTCTGATGGGAGAAGTGCTCAGCGTGAGCTCTGCTTGGTGTGGGTTGTGGTGTTGTGAGGGTCCCCAGGACGAGGTGAGAGATGAGAATCTGACTCCAAGTCCTCAGAAGGCTGATTTATTATTTTAAGATAATTATGTATTAAAATTATATACTAAAATTATACTAAAGAAAGAGAAAGGAGACATCCAAAGGTTAGACAAGAATGAATGATAAAAACCTGTGACTGACCAGAGAGCCCCACACAGCTGGACTGGGATTGTTCATTTAGTTAAAACAATTCACATGCTGGGTAAACAATTCTCCAAATCACATTCAAGAGGAGCACAGCATGGAGAAGCTGAGGCTTCTCATCTTCCCAGGAGAAGAAATCCTGGCGAAGGGATTTTTCATAAAATATCGTGGTGACAGTGTGGGGACCTTGTACTTGACAGCACCAGGCCACAAGGGCTTGCTGCCAGCTGTGCCCTTGATGCTGGAAGAGTGCAGTGAGAGCACGCTGGGCAGGAGGCTCGTTCACCTGTTTCTCCTGTCGTGTCTCCCCGCAGCGCTGGGGCAAGGTGGGGTCACACATCGAGCACATAGCTTCACGCTTCTGCTTGGACACTGAGACCTTTGGGGACACCCACGAGAGCATCAGAGAGCTGGTCATCAACCCCTGTGAGAGCACAGCCATGAGCCAGCGCTGGGACATGCTGATGTCTTGACCTGCTGGAGGACGGGCACCGGGACGTGGCCGCGCGCGGCTGGGACGGCACCGGGTGGGGCTCGGATCCAAACCCTGTGTGCTGCGGGACAGGAGGAGAAGCATTCAAATAAAAATGGGACACTGCACTCCAGGTGGAACAGCGGATGTTGGCCGTCAGGCGTGCAGCTGGTATTGGCCTGGTGATGGTCAAGGAGGAGGGATGGCAGAAAAACAAGCCTGAAGTGTTTTAGAGGGGTACTGGGGCTGCTGCAATGGGCTGCACAGAACCTCAGCATGCACAGCGTTGATTAATCTCCCTGGAAACGCAGGTAGAAGAGCGTTTAGTGCCTAAAGGAGACTTGGGCTGAGCAAAACAAGAACCTCAGTAGCTCCTGGGGCTTGAGGTGGGTGCACAAGTTGGGATGTGCCAAGAGATGCTCAGAAACATCGCCAGGGATCGAGTGGAAGACACTGAATTATTTTTGCACTTTGTTGTGAATGTTTCTGTCTTCTGCAGACAGCACGGCTGGAGCTGTGTTGCACACTTGAATTGGTACCTGATCCACGTCCCTGTTGTGTATCCAGAGGCAGAGCAGTCCTTGATGGCTGTGGCCAGGATCAGAACAGCGAGTGATGGGGGAATCCTGCTCTGTGCTAACTGCACACGGTGCTTGTTGAATCTCCAAAGCCCAAGCAAACAGAGGATTCACTGCGTGAGATTAAAGGATATACATTTCTGTCAAGCTGGGAGGAAAGGCAGTAACGTGATTATTTCTCCTCTCTGAAGGCCATGGGTCACTGAAAACTCCCCTAAAATTTTGCTATGTTTCTTTCACTGCTCTGCTTCAGATCTGGACTAATTCAAATTTTCACTTTTCTTCCATAAAAGTAATATTTTTGGTAATTGAAGGTAATTGTGTCATATTTCTGTTTCCCAATTTCCAAACTACAGATGAAGGGACTCCCATAAAATGCTGCTACTGATGGAACGGTGAAGGTTTAATTTTTAGTTAAAATTAGAGACTGCTCCAAGAAAGGAAGAGGGATGTTACCTGGGTTTGCTTCCCAGTTACCTTGTGGCCCACAATGTAAAGTACTGAAGAAGAGATTTGGGATTCCCCATTCACACCAGTGAGCAGGGCAGCCTGGGCCATGATGTACCTCTGTCTCCAAATCACTTAGCTTAGCCAGACCAGGCAGAAATTATTTCCTTTATTTATATTATTATTGCCTTTGTTGATATTATTATTTCCTCAGCTTTTGGAGGTGTCTTTTCCCAGAGATCATGCCAGGTGCTGCCTCTGTGTGGAAGTGGGGTGACTGCCTGAGGGGAGAGTAGGACAGACAACCTCAGGAGGGGTCTTAGGAATAGAAGGTCCTTTCCAGCCTGTCTTTCAGGGCAGCTGCCACTACAGCCACAGGTAACAGGTAACAGCAAGAGCTGTGCACACAGCTCTTGTGTAGTAACAACTCTCAAAGAGAACTTCCACAGGACTGTCAATGGGACTTGAAAGAAAAAGACATTGTTTCTGTCTAAAAATGCTAGGATTTAGTGAAAATCCTATCCTTTGTTTCCTGTGCTGCGAACTGCAGGTGAAATACCATAAGCTTTAAGCCTTCAAGTGCTCTCAGCATCCCTTCTTGAATAAATTGCTGGCTTTCAGGATTTTACTGCCTCAGTTTCTCCTCCCTCAGTGCCGGGAGAAAGCCGCGTGTATAAATCCTCACGGCTTTAGAAGCAAAACTAGTATAGCTCTTTATGTGCAAAAAGGTCGAGGTGCAAAATGCTTTTCATGTGCTGCAGTGATTACTAACCTCATCAAGCTCCCTTGGTGCCAGCCTCAAGGGCTTCTGTTCTGAGAGGGCTGGAGCAAGCTGTCATTTCGTGGTGGGAGGTGGCATTGTTTCTGTGCCACCACTCTGCCAGGAAACAAAGGGGAGCACTTCAAACGGAATGGACCCGTTTCACAGAGGAGGGCAGTGACCTTGGGCTTCTTTTTAATTGCACAGGAAGGTATCACATGGACTTCTCACAATGGTGATGACAGGCAGGGGGTGGTAGTTCCCTGTCTAGTGTTTACAAGGGAAGGCAGCTCCCAAGAGCTTGATGCATAACACGTTCACACTTGTACTGTGCCCAAAGTCTGGATCTGCCCAGCAGCTGGCAATTCAACTCTGAAAATTCAAATTGCTGAACAGCTTGGCATGGGTTTTGAAGCTCAGCACCTGGCAGGTACACTTTAGCAGGACCTCAGACCTGTCTAACTTTACTGTTTTCCACCAAAGCTGGAAATCTCCATTCTCCTGACAGCCAAAGCTCTCTAAATGCTCTTTGCCTTAGCAGAACCAGCTACCTCACTACACATGTGTGTGTGCTTGGGCACATGGACCCATGGGACCCGCAGGGATGTGCTCTAGGAAGGAGTTGTTTGACCAGCTTTGCAGCTCTCTTGCCTTTTGGGAAACACAAATGCTATAGCAAACCCCTCCTATTCCAAAACACGTGCTCAGTGATCACTGTGAACATGTCCAGGGCAGTGGAGAGGGGGGCATCAGACGTGGTGTCCCTTACCAGAGCAGCAGCCAGGTTCAGCTAAGTCTCTTGCAGGCCCAGAAGCCACCACATACCTCACAGACCTGGGGGGCAGCAGCACTTTTCCAGCTGGTGATTGTGTCTCACACAGCCATCAGCTGTAACCCTTAGGCTACAGCTTATTTCATGGTCCAGGAAATGAGATTATCCCTATGGATCAGCAGTGTTTTCAGAGAAGCCTGAGAGTATCAGCCTGACTCCTGGGGAGCTTTATATAAAGCTGGCCATGGTCTGGCAGTCTCCAGAGTTAACCCCAGTATGGCATTTAGCAAATGTGCCTAACACCCCTGCAGAGAGACCTCGCCTGGTGTCAGGGAAAAGGTTAACTTGCTGCTGAAACCCAGCTCGCACCCTTCAGGTTTCATTTATTAAAATACGCTGAAAACAGATGAACTTTTCTTGCTTTGTGTTTTTTCAATGCCTAGACAAATGATTGCCATGCTGTGAACAGGTACAATGTGACTGATTGGGATCTATCTGGGCTCCCACGCCAGTGCTGCTTAAGCCCCGGCGTCATTTGGTAGTAATGCTTTTTGCACTGCACTGACTTGAAAGAACATAAGATAAAGCAGAAAATATGATTCTAATCCTGGCTGTTGAGCTTTGTGACAGCCTTTATGATCTCCAGGTAAGTCACTTCTTGTGCCTTGGGAAATTTAGATTCAGAGCAGGAAACTCGAGGCTAGAACTTCTACTGGCTTTTAAAGAGCCAGCAAATGCTATCTGAAAAAAAACCCCAAAACACACCAGAAAAAGTCAAAAAAAGCAGATCCCCTCCATATCAGAGGAGATCCATGTTCTCATGAGAACAAATCTGGTTTTAGTTGGGCTGGAGAAGGCTTGCAGTCCTTACCTTGCTGCTTATGTGATTTCTAGGTGTCTCATGCTCATCTTTTCTCTGCACAGTGCAGTTCCATGAGGTAACAATACAAATCATCTGTGCACGGAGCTTCGGGTTACAACATGTCAAGGTGGTGTTTACTGGTAAAGAGGTGGAAACTGAATTCAAAGATCTTTGTTTATCCGGCAATGCAACAGCAAAATGGGGCTGGTGGATGAAGTCTGGAGAACTGGTGGTGGTTCAAGACAAGCACAGCCCTGAGTGCTAATCCTCTGCTTCTAGGAGTGGCTTGGGATAGTTTTCTTCATTTCCCTGCCACAGTTCCCCAAAAGTTTAGTGAAGAGCAGGTGTCTTGAAGAGAGAAAAAGCCAAGGATTATCTGTTGTTGTATGTAACACCAGCAGTAATGGGCTGGCAGTCTCCATGGTCCCTTTTTTTCTGCCTGTACAGATAAGAAGTTGGAGTTCATTTTCTTTATAACAGCCTGTGAGGTCCTGTGGTTTAGACTGGTGACCAAAACAGTGTTGATAGCACACAACAATGTTTTAGTTATTGCTGTGCCTGCAGAGTATCAAGGTCTTCTCCATCTCTCACTCTGCTGCCCCTGTGAGCAGCCTGGGGCTGGGGGGAAGGACTGGGAGGGGGACAGCTGGGACAGCTCCCCCAAACTGACCAGACACATCTCATACCATAGGATGTGGCACTCAGAGGTAAAACTGGGGGAGTTCTGCCACAGGAGGTCTCTGCCTGGCTGGGCATCAGGCTGCAAGCAGTGACTGACTGCCTTTGCATCACTTGGTTAGTTTTGGGGTTGTTTCATTTCATTTCATTTCCCTTCATGACTGTCTTTATCTTGACTCACAAGTGATTCTCCCTTCAGTCTTTCTCCATCCTGTTGGGCAGGCAGGGAGGGAGTAGGGGTCAGCCCCCCCAAATCTGGCCCTAAGCAAGCCAGGGTCTGTGGTGTGGCAGGCTGCTGTTCCTCGTGGCTCAGCTCTGATCACAGCTCTGCCGTGCAATCTGCACTGCTCACATTCCAGATTTTAAAAGCTTCAGTGAAAAGCTGGGGGTTAGTATTGTTTGTAGAAGGGATAAAGGAAGCAGGGTCAAGGAGGTTTCACACAAGCAACAGAAGAAACTTCTGCTGCTCATTAATGTTCTGGCTAAATTAATTTTGTATGATCAGTCCAGCACCAGTTTTAATGTGCAGCTGCTTTACATGGCTGCAGAGTTAAGCCTGTGGCATGGGTGTCCAGCTTATGTTGAGACTTACATGCTGAAATCCAGTGGCATTTTTCCAGATTTATGGATGTTTTTCCCAATGTCCACTGTTCTGTTTCTCACTGGAAGTGCCTTCAGAACCCTGTAAGAATAAAAACCTGTTGCAAGCTACTGCCTCTCCAACTGAGTCTAATTAAGTTTCGAATTGAGCTACATTTTAGCACGAAGCTGACAAAAAGCAACACATAAATTTACAGGTAAGAATGCTTCTTTTCTGGAACTGGGGGCTGTTCTGTTTTCCCTAATACTGCTTGGGCACTAAAGAAACCCAAACTGGTTCTGTGTGATGTACAGAAGAAGCCAGGTCTGGGTTTTGCATAAGCACACATGTAATTATTAGCTATCAACTGTCCATCACAATGAGTGATGTCTCGCATTTTCTTGTGATTTGCATTAAAAAGTGTCCAGACAAGGTATTGCCACTGCAGAGGGTTAAATTCAATTGTAAACCAACCAGCCATCCAACCAACCCAAGATCAAAAACAAGGAGAAGGAGCACTGAAAGTTTGTAAGTAACCTGATAGGTGTAATAAAAGAATGATATTGTGAAATTGGGACTGTTCCCAGGGTGAGAGGCTTGGGAGTCTGCAAGTCAGTAGGAATCTATTTAGGGTTATTTTGAAGAGCCCTGGTGACTCAAAGTTACACCATGGGGACAAGTTGATAACACAACACCTGAACAAAGTCCAGTCAGTTCTGAAAGAGCACAAGACTCTGCACTGCTCCTGTGGCCCAAACTGTGTCAGGGGTTCAGCATGGACTTTGTGGTCCTGAGTAACTCTGGCCAAGGAGACACCTGATGGATCCACGTGTCTGTGTCTCTGCAGCAGGCAGACAAAAACCCTGCCTCCTTTTCACAGCTTTGGGGCAGCAGTGTGAGCCTCTTCTAATGGAGATTGGCATCCTGGTGCTGTGACGGTGTTCTGGCATTTGGCATGTTTTCAGAAGAATCAGTGTTGCCAGCACTTTGAGCAGTTTTCATGAATTCTGATCCTGCTGACAAATCCTGGATCATCCCCATGGACATCCAGCCAGTGTTATGTAGCAGAGATGGTTGTTTTCTCTAAATGCAGAGTCAGACCCAAAGCCTACATGTGTCACAACCAGATCCAGGGGTATTACTAACATCAGCTCTGACCCTCTTGGCCAAAGCCCACACAATTTAGATGGCTTTTACAAACCCTACTGGGCTCCAGCTGCCTGAGGCCACTGACCACAAGGACAAGTGCAGCAATGATCATCTCCCCAGCAGCAGAAAAACAAGGGAGAGAGCACTTCCAGTCCTCATCCTGAGGCTGCTGTCACCTCCTTGCTAATCCTTGGGAAGTTGATCTGGGAGGGGCTGTGCAGAAGGCAAGGTGGAAAGGAGATTTCCTGGAGGTTTGGGAGTGGTGGGAAGCAGTGGCTGACGCTGCAGCTGATGGGGTGGATGGGGAGTAACCAAGGACAATTCAAATGATTTGAGCATAGAAACACCTGCACCCAGGGGTGCAGAGAGTCTGGGTGGATCTCACATCAACCCTGCACCTCTAGGGGGGATTTATTTTGACTGATAACTGATCAGTGCTTGAAATGGCTGCCCCAGAACCCCTGAAGGGGTTAAAAGGAATCTGCTTATCTGGTTACAACATACTTTCACTTCTGTTAATGGCACTGTTATTGGAGTGGCAGTGGATTACTCAGTGCCCTGGACATGAAGCCTGGATTTGGGCAGGGCCCACGTGTTGATAAGAGCATTGCTGGTGCTGTCTCTGCAGCTGAGCGCTGCCAGAGCATGCATTGGTGTGTTTGCAGTGGATCCTCAGTGTAAGGGACCGCAACCATTGCATCTTCAAATTGATTTTCTTCTAGGGAAAGCTGTTGGAAGCAAAAACCAATTTGGTTTGTATGAACTACATTAGAGATAAGAAGATATCCCTCAGAGTGCACGAGATCACCCTAGAAGGCGTTCTCACCCTACTGTGAGTAACAAGTCGCGGAATAAAAGGAATTTCTCACAGCTGATCTGATCTCCACCCATCCGTGAGCTGGCTCTGAAATGAGATAAACCCATCTCCTCTAATTCAGGACAGGTGTATCCTATTTCCCAATCACATCACAGGCACTAACTAGGGAGGCCTGGTGGTGTTAACACTGAGTCTGTAACCCAGGCAAGTGAGGCACCCATATCTGCTTTGAGGGTCTGACCTTGCTGAACTGCTCCCACTCATCTGGAAGTTGGCCTGTGAGCTGCCACCTGTGCTGCTGCTGAGTAAGTAGTGGCTCTGGAGGGTCACCCATGTGGCTTTCTTTTCTTTCTGGATAGGTTTGGTGTCCTGTATCTTCTGTCTGATTCAGTCCTCCCAGTCAGGTCCTCATTTGGCTCCTGTTTGTTGAGGTAGTGTGGTAGCCAGCCTACAGAGAGAGCGAAACAGAAAGTGTGCTTCAAAGGGAAAAGCAGTGAGGGGAAAAAAATTAAACACAACAAACCCACCACTTTTTCCTCCCTTCCTTCTCCCAGTCTCTTGGCCTTCTGTAACAGGTATCCCTGATGTGTAGCAGCATCTAATTTGTAGGGTATCTGAGAGGGATCAGGGCTTGGGAAAACACAGTGGGGCTGCAGACACAGGTGGATTTGCAGTCCAGCTCTGGGCTGGAGCCATCCCTTCTCTAAGCACAAGTTTGTCAGCTCCAGTTCTCAGACTGGGTGTGTTTTGTGGGTCCTGCATTGCCATTTTCCTCAGCACAAGTGTCAGGTTGGCTCAGGAGCACTGCAAAGTTTGTGTTCCTAGCAAGAGATGCCAGCCCAGGCTGTCCACGAGACTACAGGGGAAAAGACTGTGGCTGCCCAGGCCTGGGGCAAGCTCTGGTTGTTCTGCAGGAACAGGGTGACATTCACAGCTGGGCTTGTTGCTTTTGGTGGTAGAAAGCAAATCTTCTGTTGGTTTGGCTGCACATGGCTGTGGAAATGGAAGGAGCCGTGTCCATCTATCACAGTAATTAATGGTGGCTGTCAAAAGGTGCCTGAGAACACAAGCATCCAGAAGGGAAAGGAAAAATCCGTGGTGCTTCAAATGGATTTTTGTAAGAAGTTACTGGACTGGGGATAGAAAAAGAACGTGTTCTTCACCTGACTTCCACTCTTTTTGGCAAATAGTGGTGGCAGAGGCGTGAGTGGGCAGATGTGCAGGAAGGGACAGGGTGCTCTCCAGTCTGTGACTGGACAGGGCAGCCCTGGGCTGCCTTGGTGAGAGGCAATGGCTCAGAGCTGAGAGCTCTGCCTGCTCCATCAGCTCTGAGTGCTCAGGAGTGCAGGGCTGTGCTGGCCCCCAGGAGCTGGGGGGGCTCCCTGGTGGTGTCCTGTGTCCCCCTGGCTGTGCCACCCTTCCCCTCCTGGTGTGACACTCCTGGGGCCACGGGAGCACAGGGAGTTACCTTTGGTGGGAGCCAGGTCTGCTCAGGCAGTCACAAAAGAGTTGTTCCTTGGAGGCTGCTCTTTCTAGGACACCTGGCTGTGCCTGGAGCATCCTGCATATTATCAGCTAATTTAAAATTACTCACACAAGCCCTTATCAGTGCATGAGACCAAAGGGTGTTAGTGGGCATAATGACAAGGAAGGTTTTATGAACCACTTCATGAAGCCAAATCCTCAGGAGCTATTGCGGCTGTAATTAGATTTGAGGATAATAAGGTTGCTTTTTCTCTTTCTTCTTCTATTTTTTTTTCCCCCTCTCTTTCTTTCTGGTAGCAAATCAAGGGAAAAATTGGAGCTCTCGGTTCATTCTTGTGTTCAGAGTGTGGCTGCAGGCTGTACTCAGTAACACAAAGGGATTACAACTTGATATCAAGTAGCCTGGGAGAAGTGTGAGCATGAAAGTACAGGGGTGTGTTTGACTGTAGACCACGTGGATCCCTTATGGATGTGCCTGGAAAAGGCCTCCCAAGCCTCATGAGCAATTAATAATGAAATCAACTAATAACGAGATCTGCAATGTGAAGAGAAAACCAGCCAGCATTTTGTTATGGGGAGAAAATGAGCAAAGCAGCAGGGGACGTGCTGATCGTGTCTGATTCATGTCGTCTCTGTAATCTCAGCTAAAGTTTTAACAGCCCAGCAAGATGAATTGCCCACTCCAACCAACACAGGGATCAGCATGGGGTTTATTAGGAGCAGGCTATCATTTCACAATGTCAGGAGTGTATTTATTATTAAGCAGTAGACTCCACAGTCTAAATGGAAAACCATCACTCCTCCTCAGACACCAAACAAGGTATGTTCATAAAGCCCCGTGGCCAATCCTTGCTGTTGCCTGAGCACAAATACTCAGTCTGCTTTACTGGACCTCAGGGCGTTGTTTAGCTACACAAACTAACAAACCAGAGTGTCTGAAGCTGCTGGAGGACAAAGCTGTACACCACATGCTAATTTTGACTCTCAAAACTCCCTGGTGACTTCATTCCAGTGAAGAAAGAAGAGAAAGAAGCCTGGGTTCAGCACAGAAGGATTGGTTAACAGTGGATGCTTATGGGCCAGGGTACAAAACCCTCTAAAAGCAACTCTGCACTGTGTGCTTCCAGCTCAGAGATTGCTCAGTCCTTCCCTTTTCCTGGAGCCCAGCGCCTCTGTCCATAAGGAGATCCATCAGTAAAACGTCTGGTAACACACAGTGAACATTTTGGTTTTATTTATTGCCACATTAAGATACCCAGTATGGCAGCATAAATAATACAGCTCAAGTAAACCACCACTTAATGCAGTAATATTTCAGGCTGGATTTGTGGGAAAGGCTGGGGGCTGGCCATGTTTTCAGTCCAGCTTTGCAAATCCAGCAAGCATACAGCGCTCTCAACCTGTGGCATGGCCAAGGAACTCTTGGATTTTGCAGTTCTGCTCTTGGTGCACAGTCAAGCAGCAATCACAGAACATCACCTGGTCTGAATGTGGGCAAGAGTTCCTGGGCAGAGCCACCTGAGTGATGTGACTGTCTGACTGTGGGCCGCCACAGTTGCCTTTGAACATCACCATAAAAATCTTTTCTTGGCAGTTTATGAGGCCTAATCAGACATATTTTTAACAAGTCCTTCTAATGGCCCTGCTGGGAGGTACCTTGAAATATGACAAAGTGGATTTTCAAAATTTAGAAGCCAAACTGCAGAACGAATGGAGAGCTGAGTCAGGGATGGAACAAATACATCAGTCTAATTTTTTCACCTATTTTTATCAGCTCTCTGGGAGTGCCTGATTTCTGAAGTTCAAGCAATATCACAGAAATTTCTTAACATTTCATGTCACTTTAAATTATTTTTTAGTTTCTCAGATTAAGGATTTGTGAGCGTACTAGACTAGAAACGCAGGATGTAGATTATGCAGAATTAATGCTGATCTTTGAACCTGCTCTTCATCAAAAGTTGCTTTGTAAAAGGAAAAATGACTTTTCTATACCTCATTATTGCCTTGCACTTGGGAAGGGAAATACCAAATGTCCATTTGAATGTTATTTGCAAGCCAGCCTTTGCATCTCACTCTGTGAGATATCTTTTGGTCTGGGGCATGGATCTGGAGGGTCTTGCTGTAACACAACTTTTTCAGTTCCCTTCACCTTCAGTGTTCAATCTGTCCATTCACATTTAAAGTCCTTTTGTGTTTCATTGCCATTCCCATCAGCTGCTTCTGCCGCTGTCACTGTTCCCTGAATTCCCCGGAACCATTATCCCTGATCAAGCCATAAAAGCAGATATGATACCATCTCCACAGCAGTGATTTTCATCTAGGTGTGATGAATACCTCTTGCACTGCAATAGCTTGGATTCGAGCCATGCATAATTTTTGCATTAATTATGTCATTACTGTTTAATTGCTGCAATTAGCAGCATCACTTTCTCCGAGCCATCACTGTCATCATATGGCCTCCACATTATAGCAGGGTCCCACCTGCTGGGGCACCCAGTGCAGATGTATGGGATGTCCATGTAGGAATCTCAAGAAGCTGTGCTCACCTGGCCCCAGGAAAGGGAGCATCTGAGCTGATACCTCTTCTTTGTGAAGGCACCTAAAACCCTGCAAGGTGACCTGAAAAGTGGTGCCTCTCTCAAATGCTTCTTTTTTTTAATGTCCCTTTTCTGGAGCTCCAGATGGCTACACAAAGTACAGGAAATAGGGAATAAGGTCTCAACCTGAATCTCCAGGAGTTTCATAAGCTCAATTTACATGCCACCATGGCAATAAGTGTCACCTGGAGGTGACAGGCAATGTTTAGGAAATGGAGACAGGGCTGGGACTGTGTGTCAGGAGGCAGAGTGACCAGGGTGTGACCACACTCTCCTAAAGCACAGCAGCTGCTTGCCTCATGCAGAAAGGGATTCCCTTCAGAGCTGTCAGGGTGATGCTTCTGGAAGATCTGAGTGCTCCCTGCCATCTGGTGAAAATGTGAAATGGTGAGCTAATGACAGGAGTGTCACCTGGGAGTGCTGGAGGAACCCACCCCCACCTAAGTCCCTGCTGCAGAGCCACTGGTGGGTTTGTAGGACCTCGGGGGATCCTGTTAGGAGGAACCAGATGGAAACATCTCACAGACCCTCTGTTTTCATCCACAGCACAAATTGTTACACCTCCAGGCAGCATCTTTGCTGTTTCTGACTTTTTAAAGGTAAAATTTTCAACATTGCTTCTTGTCAGTCTTCTGCACTAAATTAGAACCCATCTGAGGTAGTGTCAGGGGGCTGGCAGTGCAGCAGGGTATTTGTTAATCCTACAGCCATAACACCTGGAAAAAGCTGCCAGGGCTGGGGTACACTCCTGGAATTAGACAGGTACCAAAGTCTGCATTTCCATTTTGCAGAGGGGGAAGGGCTTGTTTCCCAGAAGGTAATCACTCTTCCAGTAACCTGACCAACCCTCGAGAGATTATACAAATCAAAACTGCGTTTTCTCCTTCAGAGGCAAGATTAGCTCTTTAAGGAGAGTCACACTTTGTGCTGTGGCTGTTGGGCTCGGGAGGTTCCTGGCTCTGTGACTCTCAGGTCTCCCATTCAGCATCAAGCTGTCTGCTAACAGCACCATCACTCCTCATTACTGCACAATATCCATCAAGCAACAAGCCCTGGTGTCTATTTAGCAGCAGGAGATCCTTATCCAGGAGAAGCGTTCTGCCTGAAGACATTCTGCCTTAAACAAGGGTCAGCCATCCTGCCAAATGCATAAAACTCACTTTACCCAAATGCTTATTTTGAGTAAAGCAGAGAGAAAAATAACTTCATGAGATGCTTTTAATTCTTAGTGAATTTTTACCTTTTTTTTTTAGTGTGTGTGATGAGAAAGCTTTTTCTGTGTGCTTTTTGGAGCCTTTTTTTTTTTTTTTTTTGGCAATGGCCCTGCTGGGAGTTCTTATGATTGTTGCATTCATTTGAGCTTGCTTACACAGACAAAACTCACTCAAGCAAAATCACTGCTGATCACTCTGCAAGTGGGAATGATGATGAGGTGACAGTTATATGGGCTCAGTTTCAGGGACATAAACCATCTTCATTGGCTGGGAAAGCTGCCTTGGGAGGAGTTCAACCTCTTCATGTTTGTTTCAAGCACTTAGGAATAAAGGCAGCAATTACAGAAGGTGGCTTTAGGTCACTTTAAGTCACCCGGTGATGAACATTTATGCCACGTATTACCAGCTTTATAAACTGCACTCTTCTGTGCCAGTGGTTACCCACTGTATAGGTAATTGTAAAACAAACTCCATATTCCAATTGACACCCTTTCTAATTACATCTCACCTTCATTAGGCTATTAAAGTGATAAATGCCAGCAATTACATTGATCTCCAGTGAAAACCCTCTGTCTGTGGTGTGAGTGATTTGCTCAGGAGCCCGCAGAATTCTATCAGCGGAGCAAAGCTCTGAACAAAACAACCCCAAAAAGGAAAGGAAGGGGAAAAAAAAAAAAAAAAGATTTTTTTTTTTTCCTGGAAAGCAGCTCAGCTGATTAGAGAGTGTCTGACACCAAAGTCCATGCCCAGCATCCAACAGCATTGCTGGGTGGGGCTGATCTGCCAGCCAGGAGCTTCAGCTTCTCGTTTGAATTGGATCTCTGCAGGAGGAGGGAGAGGGAGTGGATCTGGCAGGTGCTCCAGCATGGCACAGGGTGTTCTCATTCAGCACTGGTGGCTGTTCTGTGCTTGTCCTTTGCACCTTTTGGCCTCCCCGTGTTCTTGCACGGGAGATCTCCCTCATAGGGAGGGACAGGAATGGATGGACATCTCTGCTCTGTGTGTGTGTGAGATTTAAATGTGCACAGTCACCTGAGTTCTAGCTCAGGTGTGGTCTGTCCTGCATGAGCCAGGCATAGGTGGGAAGACAAAAAGCTGATTTCTGTCACAAGGATGGGCTGTGGCACAGCCCTGGATGGTGGGGAAAGCCATAAGGAGGATTCCCAGGGTTGCCCTGGCTTTCCTTCCTCCCTGGCAGCCCCTTCTAGAGAGCCAGGAAAAAGAGCTGGTGATGTCTGGGCTTTGGGTTTCTCCCTGTTGGGTGGTTTGGGGGAGCAGAGGACACAGGGAGGGGAAGAGGCTTTTTTGCTGCAGTGCCTGCAGCACCTCCTCCCAGTCTGATGTGGGGAAGGAGTGGGGGGGCACCCAAATGGGAGCCCCTCTGTGTGCTCAGGAAGTGGGACAGAGGGTCTGGCATCACCCTGCAGGTCTGCCCTCGTAGCAGGTTTAATTTTAAATCCTCACAATGCTTTGTTACAGCCACACACAGGTTTCATGGAGACACAGCCAGCCACCACAGGAGCAGATGTTGCTTTTCCTGCAGGGCTGAGCCAGCCACAGGGATGGAGTGTCAGAGATTTGTAGTTCTTTTTTTTAATAAATCTGATAACTTCTGCAGACTTTTTCCTCAGGGGTAGGGCAGCTGCTGTTAATGCCAAGAGCACAGCCTGAGCTGGGCACAGGCTTGCCCAGCTCCTCAGGGATGGCTTCCTGGGGACCAAGCAGCTGGGGCTCCCCATGAGTAATACCTGTGCCAGAGAAGGACAGCCAAAGCCACCTCCTCTTATCATTCCTGGTCTTTGTACAGACAGATTGAGGGCTTCCCAAATGCAGTTGCTGTCTGAAATGATTTGCTGGATGCAGCCATTAGTCATTTCTGATTTATGAATTTTTCAGTCTGCGAGCACCTCAAAGTGAGGTATTTGAGATTCAAAATCCTGCCTGTGCTGATGTGTTGATTAGCTGGTCTGAATGCATTGAGGTGCTTGATGTGTTTCTATTTTGTGACTAAAATAAGTGTGACCTTAAAATGTTTTGTACTACTAAAAATAATAAGCCATTAAAATCCTTAGTAGTTGGCCTATGCCTTAAGAATATTATCCAGAGCTGGGAAGGAACAGCTGTGGGCTTCTTATTGACAAATGATAGCAGTGAACTTTCCCCCAGCTTCTTGTGACAGGATTGCTTTTTGATCTGTACATTTCCTTGCCATATCTGAGTATCTTGCAGAAAAACCCTGAGTAAAGCTATCACCATCTGGTTTGTTATTTTTTCCATTATACCAGAAAAAGACACAGGTGAAAGGGGATTATTTGTTTTGGTGTGAGTGCCTTCTCTAATAAGGACTGTTCCTAGCAAAGCTTTCTGCATTTCATTAGCTACAGGCTCAGGCTGGACATTGCACTGGTCTGTTGGTGTGAAAATTTTGTGAGTTTTCACCCAAATGATAGAACCTCCATCTATTCTCAGTGACTCGTGCTACACAATGTGAAATCTGTTTGCTGTGACTCTTTTTTGCCACTAAAATCTTTTCTTAGAATATTCCTTTTGAATATATTATTGGCAGCAAAATTCTTTAGAGTGCATTTGTAGAAAAGTAACATGGAGTTAGCAGGAACCTGGAAGGAAAAAAAAAAAAACCCAGAAGGAAACAAGGCTTTTAAAAAGAGGAAATATGCAGACATTAAAAGCCTCTTCCACTGAATACCAGCCTGGTGACCCGAAATGAGGATGCACACACAGATGTTCCTGAGCTCCCCTGGCACTCTCTGGCTGCCACCACCCAGCCACCTCCTGGGCAGGAGTTCCCTGGGTTGGGGGGGGAAAGAGAGGGAAAAATCAATGGGAGGTGCCTGGTTCTGTGCCAGGGTTGGAGTTCATACCTGGTGTGACCTCCTGTGAAACCAGAGGTGATGGTGTGTGGGTCTGGGCACAGCTCCTGTGCCCTGCCCCAATGCTGCCTGGGCTGGGGGTGTTTGTGGGTGTTTTACTGGATCAAGGGTAAACAGATGTGTGTCTGAGTCCAGCCAACACCTGCCTCAGACAGTGACAGCAGCACAGTCAACAGAGGAGGGTGTCCCTGTGGTCTGGTGGCACCCAGCTGGCTGCCCACGAGGGAGGAGCCCAGCCCCAGGTAATTGTCAGCAGGCAGAGTCAGTGGACCTGGTCATTGCAAATATTTACTCCTCAAGCACTTGTGACACAAAGTGGAATAAATGGCCTTGCACAGGTGCAGGTGTGATGTGGCACCTTGTGTTAAAGCTATCCATGTAAAGGCAGATGAAGGGGAACAGGGAAATGTTCAGGAGTGTGGGCTTTTTTTCAGTCTGGAAGTAAGCCCAAAAGGTTGCTTTTGCAAACAGCACTGTTGTCTAGTGACCAGGGGGCAGTTTGCGGGTGCCCATCCCCTCCAGCCCGGGTCAGATGCCTTCTTTAGGGCAGAAGAGAAGTCTGTGGTTTGGGCTGTGGCCCTTGGCATCTCCTGTGGTGTTTAGCAGCAGGGATGGAACTCGGTGCTTGTGGCTTGTTCCTGGTGTGGCCACTGCCCCCAGGCAGGGCTGGGGTGCTGCTGCCTTGTCTCAGATGTGCTCTAGGCTGCTCTGAAGTTATTGGATTATTCTGTCCAAGTCAGTGGCCTTTGGGTTAGATCCTGCAGCCAGCTGGGGATGGTTTTATTCAGAAATCCAGGCCTTGAGCTTATCCCTGGTTAGAGAAACAAGATTTTCCAGGTGTGTTTCTGAGATGGACTCTTGAATCACGAATAGGAATTAATTTTCTGTCACTGTCATATTTTCTGAAAAATCCCTTAGCCAGGATTTCTTCTCCTGGGAAGCTGAGAAGCCTCAGAGAGAAATGAAAACAATAATTATCTGATTGCTTCTCCTGTGTTTGCTGTTTTGGAATTTGGTCTGGATATTGTTTATCCAGCAGGTGGTTGTTTGATTGGTTTCATGTGAATTGTTTTACAGCCAGCTGTGTCGAGGCTCTAGAGAGTCACGAGGTTTTCATTATCATTCTTTTGTAACCTTCTGTCTGTATCCTTTCTCTATTCTTTGGTATAGTTTTAGTATAGCATTCTTTAATATCATATCATAAAATAATAAATTAGCCTTCTAAGAACATGGAGTCATTCTCAATTCCTCCTTTGTCCTGGGCACCCAAAAAATACCACAATTTTCCAACCAAATGGTTTCGATTTCACTTTAGATTTCACTTTAGATTGTCTCTCTGTGAATGTTTCACCAGTAAAAGTTTTTCTCTTCCTGCTCCCTGTTGGCTGAGAGGGTCTAAACTGCCACCAGAAATAGGGGCAAAAAAAGGTGAAGGTGTGTGCTTATAATGAAGGGGAGTTAAAAAAGTGGCTGTATCTGCACTGGAGCTCTGTGGCCTGTATTGCTGACCAGGTAACACTAGGAGAACCAAGGCATAGAAATCTTCATAATACATAATTTTTATTATAATCACTTGGCTTTTCAACAGCCAATAACTGTGCTCATTAACAAAATGCCCAGAGATTAATGGAGTCTGTAAATTTAAAACAAAAAAGTTAAAGATTAACTATTCTGAAACTTCCTTGGGTTTTTATAAACCCAATAGTTAAAATGCAGTAAAATGATTTTAATCATTCCTCCTCCTGACACGGAATAATTGTTTATTCTTCTTGTTTGGATTACAGAGGTCTTTCAAGATCCAGTGGAAGGATCAAAGTCTTACTGTGTGATGCACTGCACACACATCATAAATCTGTGGCCCCAAATAAGCTGCAGGATGGGCTATTTTTCAGTTTTTGTCTCCCAGCAATGCAGTGATGTCTTTTCCCTCTCTCTTTCTCTGACAGCCCAGTTATTTAGTGCAAAACCCATCTTTGTGATTTCCTCCACTGCTCTGTGTAGCCCCTGGTTAATAGGACCATCCCCAGTGCTTTGGCAGGAGGATATAAAGGGAGAGGAGAAGAGGAAGGCAATTCTTTGTTCTGGGAATCTGATCCATCACAGCCTGCAGTATTTCCTGCTCAATCCCATCCTCTGTCACTCACTGGGGCTCAGATTGGGTCAAACACATTAGAGTTGGAGTCTCCAGCTAATGGCTACCCAGCCCTGCTCTCAGTAGGCTGCAGCAAGCACAGTAATTGAAATTCAGACTGCAGGAGAGATAAGGCTCAGTCTTCATCTTAGCACATCACCCACTTGCCTACAGACAGTTTTCTCCTGGATGCGGTAAACAAGGGGCTTGGTTCAGTCCTGCCCCAAAGTCTTATCCCATATTAGTAAAAAAAAATATGGCAGTACATAGGGATGCCAGCACTCGTTGTTTTTAGGTTCAAAGTGTCTCATCTTTTTGCTCTGGAGAAGAAACTTTGGCTGATACTCTGACTGTGTCAGAGTAAAGGTCCCTGACTGGCTCCTGGGGGTTGCCAGATTTGTGTTGCCTTTTCCATTAGTGAGTCAAGAGCTGCTTCACTCAGCTCTCTGCTCTACTCTCACTCCCTTTCTGCATCTCCCTGTGGCTCACCAGCACCAGAGTAGCTGGAGGAAATCAGATGTCTGGGAGAGGGACGAGATGTTTCTCACCAGGTGGGCTGAGGGGGGGATGTGACTGCTTCTCATTCAGCTCTAGCTCCATCTTAAACCCTCTCTTATATTAGTGTTGATATAGTGAGATTAGTCATCTGGTCTGGGATTTTCTAATAAGCTCACCAAATTTAAAATTAACAAGTTCTCTTTCAGAAGAAGTTAAAATTAAAAATGCAGCAGGAATTGAGGCATTGTCACGTTGTTTTTTAGGTCTATCTTTACTCTCCTGGGTGCTTCCCAGCATGGTACTGTGCCAGTTCTTCTCACCTCAAAGGGAAGCAACATTTCCCAGTCTGTCTAGGACTGCTCTTGCTGAGCCTTGTCCTCTCCTGGTGCCCCTCTTCCCTTTCAGGCATTTCCTTGCCTTTTTCACTTTTTTACTGGATGGAATAATTTTCACAGAAGTCATCCTCTGTAAATAACCTGAGACTCTGCCCTTCTTTTTACAGGCTTGTGTGTTATGGCCCTGTTCTGTCCTGTGACTGTTACTCATACCCTCCCGTGTTTGACCATGGAATTAGAGAGTTTAATTCTTCTCTTCCTCTTCCCCCAAGAAGAAGGAAGCTTCTAGAATTGTAGTGTGGTCTGGCTGGACAGGTTGAAGGCAGTGTCTGATGTGCTTCCCTAATACATTGTAGAATACAGATAATCAGTGCAGAACATTAGCTGACACGTCAATGGGAAGTGACAGAAACATTCACTGGGGACCATGTGCTGTTCTCTGTGCTGGCATCTCTCTCTGCATACATGGCTCTGAGCCCTAGCTAAGTGCCTTATCTAGCTCTTTAAGGTATTTAATTAATACCTCAGATAGAGCACCAAGCCTCATTTTTCCATGTACTGATAGAGCAGAGCAAAGAGAGCAGCCCTGTTATCAAGGCACGCCGTGCAGCTCTGAGAGGAACCTTTCATCCTGACAAAAGGGCTGGGGGCTGGAGGGGCTCTGAGGCAGGAGAAGGGAGCCTGCTGCCAGCACAGCGTGGGGACAGAGGTCACACAGCAGGGCCAGCCTGGCAAAGGTGGTGGCAGCTGCCATGGCCACGCAACCAGGTGGGAAAGGAGAGCAGAGCGCACAAACCCTTCCTGTTCAAGGGACCTGGATGTGATGTGCTGCTCTGTCAGCCCATGCAGGTCACAGCTGGCCCCCCACAGCTCTTGGGAAGCAGAATTTGGGGAGAGCAGCTTTCTCCATCAGGGATTTGTGTGTTTGAACCCAGGCTGAGTCCTGATGCTGTGATGCTCAGGATGACTGCCCCCACCGCTGGGCTCTGTGCCTCAGATTTCCCACTTGTGCTCTGCTCCCTCTTCATCTTTGCTTCTCTTTCAGCTTGGATGGGGTTCTGTCTTCCACATGTCCTAGAGCACCCAGCAGAGCCATGCTGCAAAGGGCAAATTCTCTCTGGTTCCAGGTCTGTACAGTTATGGAAAGTTCACCCTGGTAAACCCCTAAACTCTTTCTATACAAGATCTTCTTGTTGCCTTTTTTTTTTCCCTTTCCTCTCTTGACAGCTGGCCTCAGCAGCAAAACTGTCTCAATCACTGGAGGAGACCACTTCTGTCTGGAGCTTTTCTCCAAGGATTTGCCACCCTTTCTGTGCCTCTCAAATCAGAGGTCATACTCTCCTTTGGTCTTGGGCTGAATAAATCTGGTCTCCAGACTAAGCTGAACAGGTTTCTTTATGGACAATGCTTTACTTTCAACTCGTGTCAGTCAGATAAGAAAGCTCAGATGCATCTGGCTACAAAGTCATCAGGATGAGAAAACTCAGGCTGGTGATGTTTTAAGTTCTTTGAGATTTTTTACTTTTCAGCCCTGTGATATTATCAAGTGCTGATGCTGTGATATGGCTCTTCTCTTGGCCAAAATAATTCTTAGGGAGAGACCAAATGGGTCTCTGGTGAGTGGGATACAAACTGTGGGCTGCTTTTTTCGGAGGGAAAACACCAGGTTTAGGTACCCTGAATATTGCAGGAAACCCAGCATGATCCTGGGAGCCTTGCATTGTGCTCCCTGGGGCTGCCAGGAGAGCTGCCTGCTGTCCTGTCCAGAAGGCAGAAAAGATCTGAATCGCTCTCACCTAATGTGGTCACTGAGGTGAACAGGAGTTTTTTCTGACTTTGCCATCAGGCCTCTCACCATCCTCTCTCAAGACAGCCTTTCCTTTCACACTGCCCAGGTACCTGGCAGGTGTGTTTGCTTGGCTTCTACAGCTTCAGGAGAGGTCACCTCTGCTGGATCAAGGGAAGATGGAGCCAGAGTCATCAAAATCATATGATTTCTGGTTTTCCTGACCTTTTAAATTTGCAGGAATTTGGTGATGGCGTTGTTAGTCTGAGAGATTAATTCAATTTCTCTGTCTATTAATTCCCGTTCTCCTCCTTCCAACATTGTTTGTGTTTTGTGGAACCAGTCTGTTCCAGCAGTGGCCAACACTGTCAGCATCCAGGGGGAGAAGCTCCACCAGCCCTTCTGAGAGGACAAGGCCAGGCTGTCATGTCTGTGGCTTCCAGCCAACTCATGGCCTTAATTCCCCTGTGACAGTGTTAGGGTTTGCCATAATTTAGCTTCAGATCCCTCTGTGCAAGGAGGAGACTGTCACTGTCACATTTTCTGAAAAACCCCTCTGCCAGGATTTCTTCTCCTGGGAAGAGGAGAAGCCTCAACTTCTCCATGTTTTGCTGCTCTGGAATGTGGTCTGGAGATTGTTTATCCAAACATGTGAATTGTTTTTAATTAATGACCAATCACCATCAGCTGTGTTGGGCTGTGAGGAGCCAGTCAGGAGTTTTTATTATTCATTCTTGTTAAGGCTTCTGTCTGTATCCCTTTTCTTTAGTATAGTTTTAGTATAGCATGATATATGATATATGATATATGATATATGATATGATATATGATATATGATATATGATATATGATATAGAATAGAATAGAATAGAATAGAATAGAATAGAATAGAATAGAATAGAATAGAATAGAATAGAATAGAATAGAATAGAATAGAATAGAATAGAATCAGCCTTCTGAGAACATGGAGTCAGATTCCTCATCTCTCCCCTCATCCTGGGGGCCCTCACAGGTGGAATGCCAGCAGTGCACCCTTGTTGGCACCTCCCAAATGGGAAGATGTCAAGGAGGAGGAGGAAGCTGTGCTGTGCATGTCAGCAGAGACTGGGAACCCCAAATGTTTTCAGTGAGCTGTCAGAAGGATCTGCAGGCCAAGGATTCTCCTTTAGAGGATGGCAGGAACGTTTCTGGAAAACAGACAAATGTGAGGCTGTCACAATCTGTTCACACCAAGACAAAAACAAAACAAAAAAGCGTGAAATAAATTTCCTCATGCCCAGGAGGCTTGAAGGAGGCTGGAGGCAGAAATGCCAAACAAGGGCCAGTGTGCTGATGAAAACAAGAGCTTCCCTTTGATGTGCCTTGCACAAAGGGCTGGCTCTGGGACCCAAAAAGCTGCTTATGGAGAGGTGGGTGGGGGACACCAAGGAGAGAGGGATAAAAGTGCTCCCTCACGAGACAGCAGTGCTGTGACCAGGTGGGAGGCTGTGTCACTAGCAAGGATAAAGTCATGATGGCTCTCTTTAAAAAAATTTTGATTTTACTCCTGGTGATAGGATGGGCTTGTTCTGGAGGAGAGTTTCACTGCTGGCTGCTGAGGGGCCAAACTTCCATAGAGGTTTTGTAGAGATTTGGTTATTCAAAGTGGTATCATGTTCTGTTCCTCGTTCAAACGAAAAACAAAGTCCAGAATTTCCTGGGAAACCACATCCTTAAAAATCATGTCAGGCCAAATGCAGAGAGCTATTGCAATAACACTTGGAATCTTTTTAACATTGCAGTGTTAAACCTTCTGGATAATGCAGGGATGAGCCCGAAGTGATGTGGTTTTCATAAGCAAAAGTTGCAACCATTGCAAAATCAGAATGGAGCCCAATGGCATTATTGAAATGTTTGTATCTTTCTCGTGGTGAAAATTCATTGTCAGTGTCTTTCATGTTTGACAGAATTGCATTTTTCTGAAGGAAAAACATTCCGCTGGGAAATTCTAGTGCTAATATGGGTGTCAGCAGCAGGCTGCCTATTTTTTTATCTTTATTTTTATTCTCAAAGAATTCCCACTGTGGTTCTGAAGTCAGTGGATATTTCTTCTGAAAACAGGGCTCTGGAGAGAGATCTTTTTCAGACCAAATCCCCCCCTCCCCCAAGAGGCAGCTAGGATCTAGCTCTGTGGATTCATTATGTGCTGTTAAGCAGCTGCCACGATTCACTCCAGCAACAGTTTGTACTTCATTTATGAGCAAAATGATTCATATGTGAATATGGCAAAGAGTGCTGCAGCTCGTGGTGAAGTTGCACTGAGGAGCAGCTCGTGGGTGAGGATTGGGTAAAAAACAGATGCTGAAGTAGGACTTTGTTACTTGCCTGGTAGTTTTTACAGTCATAAAAGTTTTATGTTTTAGAAGGGCAGGTCCTGCCAGAAATAGGAATGCATAAACACGGAGCAAAGGAGCTTGTTTATGACTAATATTAATCACGGTTTCCCTGCATCTTGTCTAAGGGAAGCAAATAAATGGTAACACTTGACCTATATACAAAATTATGAATGAGGAAATGAAATGGATTGATAGTATTCTTACATTAGTCCCATCATGCAAAACCAGTGGGATGCCCAATCACTGCAGCAAATGTGACAATGATTGAAGGATGATTCCTCTTTTACACAAAACCTATTTGTGTTCACTACCCTGGAAAATTTCCCAGCCTGTTTCTTTTATTTACCACGGTGTAAATTAGGAGCCTTTCTGCTAAAAAGAGTGTGATCTTCACAGGGGTGAGAGCAGCACAAGTAAGAAATTAAGGCATATGTCTGAAATGTTGCAAAGAATAACACTCTTAATTCCTCAGTGCAGAAGCTCTGTGGGTGGAGTGAGGAGAGCTCCCTTTCTTAAGGCCAAGGCTCCCACTGGCACTTGGTAAAAGCGATGCAGCTCCTCCCCAGACAGCCTTGGAAGGTGATGCAAAACTCCCTGCCTCAGACCTGCTGGCTTTGACTGGCTCAGAGTTCATTTTCCTTACAGTGCCTGGTGTGGGGCTGTGGTTTGGATTTGTGCTGAAAGCAGTGCTGATAACAGAGGGATGTTTTTGTTGTTGTTTGGCAGCGCTTGCACACACAGTGCCTTTCCTGCTCCTCTCCCACCCAGCAGGGAGGGGGCTGGGGGGCACAAGGAGCTGGGAGGGGTCAGAGCCAGCCCAGCTGACCCCACTGACCCCAGGGACATCCCACACCAGGAGCATCCTGGTCAGAGGTACAGCTGGGGAAGGAGGAGGAAGGGGGGATGTTGGAGTCACTGATTTGCCCAGGAGCTGCTCTGTGGGATGGAGCCTCTCCTTCCAGGAGGTGGCTGAGCACCTGCCTGCCCATGGGAAGCAGGGAATTCATTCCTTGCTTTGCCTTCCTTGTGCACACGGCTTTTGCTCTACCTTTTGAGGTGCCTTGACCTCAACCCATGAGTTTTTTTCACTTTTACTCTTCCAGTTCTCTTCCTGATCTGGTGGTGGGGGAGTGAGTGAGCTGACAGCTGCAGTTAGACCGTGACATCCATCCAGAAGAGCAGCCTACCCCCAGAAAAGCCAGGCAAAGGGGAGATATAAGTGTTTAGTTTAAAATCCATTTTAAAAGACCCTCTGTGTTGTGCAAATTTTTTTTGTGTGTGTGTATTTTTATCCCAGGGTAGAGAGGAATAAAGATTCACTACATTCCAAAAATCTGTGGTGCCAGCTGAGACCTCACAAAAACCTGGGTTCAGCAGCACCTGCTGGTATTTGCCCTCTGGTGCCAGTACCCAGTGAAAGAGGAAGCTGTTGGTCCTAAGTGAAGGTGTCCTCTTTTATTTGAGTTTTACCAGCCCTCAGGTGGTGCCTCACAGTGCAGAAGCAGTTTGGATTTTTCACTGATCCTTCAGCATCTTCTGTCGATGAGAAGATTAAACTGCACACCTACCCTTAGATGGATTCCTGTCCCTGCTCTGCAAAAGCAAACTTTAACTCAGGGGAATTGCTGGTACTTGCCACAATCTCACAGGGTACCCCTGGAAGAAAACACCCCTGCTCTCCCAAGGCACAGCCCTGGGCACTCTACTCAAATCCTTCTGGGGTTTTTTTGTGTTTGTTTTTTTTTTTTTAATTTTCTTGCAGGTTTCCACAGATACTTAGGGTAGCAAATAATCCCCAGGCTCATCACTGCACATAAATCCCTGTGCCTTCTGGGTTTCCTTCTCTGGAGCCACTGCAGAAATGGACACATCGATACAGCCTTCTGCAGAAAAGCTGACAATCTCGAAATGGGCTCGTGCTGCAGTAACTGAAATCTCCTGCCAGCTTGGTGATGGGGCTTTCTAATCAACTTTGCAATGAATATTTCTTAAATCATGTTAATCCAGCATTTAAGCAGAGATATCAGTTCCAGACAATGAATCCCATGGCTGGAGGGGGCTGTACCTGCCGTTTCCAGGAGAGGAGGCGATGAGCAGCGCTCCTGCTGTCACAGGAGCCAGCAGCTACGGCATTTATCACCTCTCAGCTCCTTCCCTGCAATGAAGGAAATCTTTGCTCCCTGCTCCTGCTGCAATCAGCTTTTATTTATGTAGTGCTTATGGAAAACAGCTCTTAAAGGAAAACTGCACCTGCCTTGCCCTCTGAGGCAGATTTTGCTCTAATTTACACGGATGCGTTTCCTATTAGAGTTTGCTAAATGCTGGGGTCTCATGAGGAAATGGAAGCAGGCAGAGTGCAGTACCCAGCTTTCAGAGCTATAGCAAGCACTGATGAAGAAGATGAACTGTCTTTTTCACGAGCACTTTTATGTCCTCATCTCCCATAGCTCCTGGGAACCAGCTGCTATGTGAACAGTTGACATCCCAAGCTCTGCAGTCCTAACAGAAAGTCTTGTTCTGGGGAAGTTCCTGAGCCCAGGTGACTGTAGGATTACTTTGGATAAGTAAAGAACTATGGATTGATAAATTTTTCTTTTAATCCCCAAGGTGAACTTCATCAACCTTCGCTGGAGAGTAACTTTTCATTAACAAGCTGTGGTAACTTGAAAAAAGAGAGGGTAATTTCTGGGGCCTTTGAGTCCCACTCCAGCTCAAAGCAGGTTGGCTTCTGAGTTGGTGTTGCTGCTTGTGTCCTTGTGAATATCTCCAATATCTCTCTGAGCACCTGCACTTGGGCTTAGCCACTCTGAAGATCTTTTCTGTCTCCAGCCACATGTAATTTTTGTTGTGTGCCCCATCTCCCTGACCATCCTGGTGTGTTTCTGCTGGGCTTGCTGCACTTTCAGTGCCCCTCTTACACTGGGCAGCCCCAAACTGGGTACAGCACTGCAGATATCATCCCAGAAGTACTGTGCAAAAGGGAAGGCTCTCCTGCCTCGACCCACTGTGCTGCAGCTCATACAGCCCAGGGTGCTGTTGGTTTGCTTTATTGCAAGAGTGCATCGTTGTCTCTTGTTCAGGTGGCAGGAGGCTGAAGATTCCAGGACTTCCATTCAAGCGCGTGTTTGCAGGAATACACTCAGGAATGTGGTCCTGAGAATGTGCTGCCCACATTCCCTTGAATTTTGGGCCTCTTTGGGCTGTCTCAGTTTGGTCTCCCCAAAAACAAATGTTTCCATGTTTTTCTAGATACTCTTTAATTATTTGGCTTTGGGCTTTAGCATAATGGAGGCCAGTCCCTTCCTGAATAAAAGGGTAAGTTCTACTTCCTCAGGCAGTCCTGGAGGAAATGAGCTGCCCAAGTGAACTGAAGTGGAACTTAAGAGCCCAGTATAAATGCTAACAGGCATTGGCCTAAAAATATCTGCTGATTTTACTGTTGCAGAAAGAATGACACGCACCTCTGATAACTCGTCTTGTGGTGAGTCCTGCCAGATCCAGGCTGTGCCTGGATCCTGGATGATTACTGCATTTCCTGGTGGTTTGAGGAGTAGAAAAACAGATGAGAGGTGCAAATAAACCTGTTTCCCTCTAAGAATAACATCAGCTGAAGCCCCAGCTGGCCAGAGGATGCTGTCCACCAGCGTGGGTCGGCAGGCAGTTCCTTGTGCGTGGCCAGCAGAAGTGTGTGTGTGCTTATCTCTATATTTGTGTCTCTTCAGGCTGTGATATCCTGTATGAAACCATCACACCCAGGCCAGATTGGCTGGTGAACTTCAGCTTGGCTACGTTTGCTCAAGGTGTGGCAAAAGCTTCCCTATAAAGGAGAGCAGGGATTGGGCCAGCCCCTGTCTCTGTGTTGGTGTTGGCTGGAGTCGCGCCGGAGGCACTGCAGGTAAAAAACATCCCTTTGCTGTTTGATTAAAGCACGAGGTGAAGCAGTGAAATACTGGTAATAGGGCTGGAAAAGCACCACAGACACACTGAGAGGGATTTGCCTCGGAGAGACAGAATAAATTGGAGTCCCTATCCTTAATGTTACCTGGAGGGAAAGAAAAGAGGAATTTGCCATCCTAGAAAGAGCCTCCTTTGTGAAACGGTGAGTTGTCAGAAGTAATTGGATCAAGTGGGAGTAGAGATTCTAAGACGAGGAGGATGCTGTAGTTACTGTGGGCTGATGTTAAATGAGGTAGAAAAAAGGTATCTGGAGCTGTCCTGTGCTGTGTATGCAAAACGAGAAGAAAATTGCCTTAATAAATAGCCAGAAGGGAGTACTTCACAGGCTGTTGGGAGCAGAAGGTCGTGCAGGATGCCACTGGGAAAGCAATCTCCCCGAGGGCTGCCAGAGTGCCTGGCTTTGGTTTGGATTTTCTGTGGTGCTCAAGGCTTTGGCACGTGGTGTGTGCAGGGAGCTGCTGTCCATCTGGGGTTTGGGATGCCCACCTTCTGGTCCCTGCTCTGCACCCTCAGCTTGCTGTCTCTGCAGGAGGCTGCTGCCCCTCGTTTGTTTCCTCCTCTGAATGCTGGGAGGGATAATAAACTCACACTCTCCTTCATTATAAGATAATTCTGGAACTGAGTCCCTGACATTTTTACAATGCTTCGAGCGTGTGAATGACAGGATCTTAGAGGAAAGAGTGCTGGCATTACTGTGGCATATATTGAATATTATGGGGAGATGAGATGTACCTTTATAGTTTGGAGCATTTGAGAGGAAACAGGGAAAGAAGGGCTGCTGGCTTTTCACCTCTTCTGGTACTCTTTGTTGTGTTTGAGAAAATGAGTTGCTCTTTCTGAAGTACAGAAATTCAGCTAAGCCAACATATAATGGAAATGTTTTGAGAAAATCAGTGGAGAGGAGAAGGTTCAGCTATGAAGTACACATGGTTTCTAATTGCCTATTTCTACTTTCTACTCCGTGAAAAATACCAAAGCCATTGAAGGAAATGATGTCTGTACTGTGACATAAGTCTTTATGCAAAGAGTAATTAGCTGTCAGTAGCTTTTGCTGCCATTGAGTACCTGATTATAGTTGTGGCTTGACATCTTTGCTGAATGAGAGCTGGAGGGAGACAGGACACACCTTCCCTGCTGCCTTTGAGGCTGCTCAGTGCAGAGGATGGTTGGGGCTGCTCGGGGTTTCCCCATGGATTTCTCCAGGAGTCACCAATGTTTTTGCCCTGCTGTGTTCAGTCTCCTCTTTCCTTCCCATCCCTTCCAGCTGCATCACTTGATCTCTTTATATCCTTCTCTCTGTAGATTCTCCTCTGCTTACTTCCTCTCCCTCTTTCTTTGCTGTTTGTCCCTTTCTCAGGGACAGACAACATGGATGTCCCTGTTCTGAGAAGGAAGAGGAACCAAAACAGAGCAGCAAAGTTGGGTGTGATTCCCTTCTCCATTTCAGATAAGTCAGTGTGTTGAAGGAGATCCCAGGACCAAGCAAATGTTTGCTTAGCCCCTCCTGAATGTTTACCCCCTTCTGAATAAAAATCTCTTCCCTTAGTCGAGAGGCAGTCTCTTTGTTTTCTTTAGAGTTTGACGGTGTGTCCGAACCAGATTTTGTGAGTGTTTGAAATCCCTCCCTCCCTCCTTGCATCCTGTGGCAGGCAGCAGCCCCAGGGCAGCACCTCTGATACCTATTCCACTATAACTCTGTGCCTTGAGAGCCTTTCTGCCTCTCGAGGTCAGTAACATCAAGAAGCTCCCCAACCAAGCAGGCAACATTCGGCTTTAACAGCTTTGGTGACCTTTGCTGTTGCTGATGGACCTGTGAGCGCCACGTGGGAGAGCTGTGGCCAGGATTCAGGATGCTGCTCCAAAAGAGGCGCCCATCAGAGCGTGTTGGGCGCTGCTAGCCAGGTCCTGACCCCGTGGGCTGCCTGCAGAGGGGCATGGGTGGGTGTGGAACTCCTGTGTCTGTGCTGATGAAGATATTCCTGCAAGGGAGTAGTAGTTAAGTGTGTTATTTTCCTCAGTCTGGTTGCTAATTTAATCCCAATATGTTAAACAACGTAATTAAACACACACACACACATGCTAAAAACTCTTGTTCTCTGTCAGAAGAGAGGGAACGCCTGTCAGACCCAGCCTTCAAGCTCTGTTAATTTTAATTTGAGCTTTGGAATTAGTAATCAGTTTTGCTGGAACACTGTTTCAAGAAATAGATCTTAGCGTGCACGGAGCCTGGGCACAGTTTCAAATGAGTATTTGTTAAGAAGCCATTCCCTTGTCGTGTTATGGTACATTACAGGAGATTTATTTCCATTGTATTAAAAAATGCAAACCCCAGGGGAATGCTCTCTCCTCTTGTTGGCCGAGGGTGGTTTTGGATTTTTTGGGGTTTTTTTTTTGGTAGGGCTTTTAATTAAAACAATGAGATGCAAAACCACTTATTTGTTTAGGCTGTTGTTACCATGCCAGGAGGCTAAGTGACTTGAAGCACTGAGAAAGGTGATGAGACTGAGTAAAAAGGGTGCAGGGAGGGGAGTGGGGGGGCTGTGTCACACCTTCATTGCAGCTGAGCTGTGTTTTTGACATTCACAATGCAAACCTGAGGCTCTGCTCTTGCTGGAGCCATCTGCTCTATTTGTGCAGCACCAGGGACATCTCAGATCTACAGATAAATTCGTTTGGTAGAAAAGAGCCCTTTCATCTACCAAAAAAAAAAAATTAAACAACAACAAGGAAAATCAAACGAGCAAACAAAACCAACCAACCAAAAGAGCTAAGGCATCCCATTGCTGGGAAGGGAGACCAGGTGACTTCAGGCTAGAAATTAGCACAGCAAAGTTAATTAACTGCAGGGGAGGCTTGCCCAGGGCATGTGGTGGATTTTCCAGTGCTAATTTCTGGAAGCCAGGAGCTGGGGGCAGGAATCCCTGGGTCAAGTGTGGCGGCATCCATAAAGCAAGATGCCAGAGGAGGATCACAGGGGTTCTGCCTTTAAAAGTCTGCTGATAAGGGGCCTCTCATTTCATAGGGAAAGAGGCAAAAGGGGAAATATAGCTCAGGATAGTTAATATTTTGTGAAGGCAAATGGAAATGAAGGATGAAAACTGGGGTGGACCCTGAGTCATGTGTTTATCCAGCAACGAGTAATTCCGTGTGATGATAGGAGCTGAAGGAGCCAGGAGGCAAGGCAGGCTGCACAACCTTCCTGCTGCTTCTCTGAGCCCTGGAACCACAGCAGAACCTTTCAGCTGAAGGGACATCCCCAGGAGCTGGTGCCCAGGTGAGTGTCTCTGTGCATCCACGTGGCTCTGGGGAGCACACCTCAAAACTTGTGCTCTGGTTGGACAGAACAAATTGCTTTCTTGAAGCCCCAGTGCCACTGGCCCCTCCAAATATGCACAAGGTTTTTCCTCTTTCTTGTGTCCTTCTCCCACGAAAATCTCTCCCATCCCACAGCCCAGTGTCTCCATGGAAGATGAGCTACCTCCCTTTGGAACCAAAGTAGATCTTTGCTGGCAGGAATCCTCCTGTGCTTTTTGATGCCTGTAAAGGGACAAAGCCCTCAACAGGAGATTTTGGCTCCTGCATCCATCCCTAGCTGTGCCAGCAGGTGTATTAGCAGGTCTGTTCAGCCCAGGGTTTCGCTGTGTGTGTGTAATGTTCAGTTTCCCAATTAAAGTGCCCCTTTTTGTTAAATGCATTAACAGAGGGGGCTTCCACCACGCTTCAGACTGGAATTCCTGGAGGTGCCATGCAGGGACTGCCCAGTTTAAAGTGCAGCTGGAAATCCTGTGCTCTGGGCACAGCTGACACCTGGCCCAAGGAGTCCTGGGTACCCGTGGGCATCGTCCCTGCTCACACTCCCCTTGCCCTGCCTGTGCAGCTCCTGCTCCTGCCCCGTGCTGGCAGCTCCCACTGCAGCTGTACCCCAGTGCTCACACAGCAGCTCACTAACAGCTTTGCTCTCTGTCCTCAGGGAAGGCTCCAAATTGAATTTGTAGCACTGACAGCGCTGGTTTAAGATAAACCAGTGGGGATTTGACGACTGCTCCTTGCCCATGCATTTCCAGCTAATAAGGATTTTGTCACTGTGCCTGCCCTCAGCTTTGTGAGCTGCTGCTCCACGGTCCTCCTGGTGGGAGGGGGAGGTGTTCTCCCACACCCTCCTGATGCACCACTTGGAATTGGGAAGCTCATGGCAGTCCCTGTCTTCCCCCCTCCAGGACAAGGGCAGGATGCTGGCCCCCAGCTCCGCTCCGACGCCGGAGCAGGGCTGGCAGAGCACGGGAGCCGCTGGAAGCCTCCAGAGCCTGAGGAAATTCAACAGCCAGGACTTCAGAGAGCTGCGAGCCTCGTGCCTGAGCCAAGGGCTGCTCTTTGAGGATGCCACCTTCCCTGCCCACGCCAGCTCCCTCGGTCCCAGCCTGCTCCCGGAGGAGAAGCTGCGGCAGATCCAGTGGAAGAGGCCCACGGTGAGTTCCAGAGTGGGGAGCTTGGCAGCCCTGCTGCTCCACGGGACCACTGGGGGCTGCAGGCTGGGGTGAAAAGCACCAATCACTTGTTTGAAAAGTTTAAAAGTTCAAAAGTAATGAAATGGTTGTAAAAACAGCAATACAAATTAGAGCAGTAAGAATTTGGGCAATCAGAGTTAGAACAATAAAGGACAATAAATAAGCAAAGAATTATGAATGTTGGGATGTTTTCCTCTTGAAAGCATGGCTCGCTAACAAAGGATTAACTCTCAAAAGCAACAGCCTGTTGCATATTCAAATATCTCATACGTGATTCTAAAGTTCTTTTCAAACAAAGGGTGTTTTCTGGTTATTGTCAACTTCCCCCCCTTCATCCTGTAAATCAGTCATCCCAGTCCCCACCAAGTTTGGGTCTTCCCAATAAGGAGGCAATAATTCTTCTCTTGGGGATTTTGGTGTCTTGCTGCTGTTAGCTCTGTGTGAAGAATTTCAAATTAGAAAAAGTATCTTACATCATATCGTTTCTATTTTAATATTATGTTATACCCTAAAACTGTATTTAACACCCTACTGAAAAGGATTAATACATTATAACTTTCTAGCATAACACATATAATATTCATTTTAATATTTGTGAAAGGCCAGTGCATTTTTCACTCCCACTGGGGTGGGAGGTCTGTGTTGAGCAGGAAAGTAAATCTCAAGGGGAGCACTGGAAGCACAGGTGTAAGGAGGGATCCTTGCTGTGGGATGTGTGGAGGGAAGATAACCTGTGAGAAACGATTGCTCGCGTTTAAAAATGTTAAAGGTTTATTAAACGTTAACAAAAATTACAGCAAAAGGACGAAATAAGGAAAAAAGCTCTGGGAGCCCCTGTGACTGTCAGCCACGTGCTTGTCTAAAAAATGGATCTTTGCCTTTAATACCTTCAGCCCCTCCCAAATTTTTGTCAGTGAGCTCCTTCTCTGCCATCCATCGGTGGAAATTGCTTTCCTGTATCTTGGTTGGAGGTCAGGTGCTGTCACACTGAGCCTCTTGGTAAGAAGCTGGCTCTCTCTCAATGCCCTGACCACTGAGGCTAGGGGAAGGAGGAGGAGCACTATGGAGGGACATCACTATGCATTTTAGCATCTGCATGATATCCATCTCTTCACCATGAGAGCCAGCTATATTACTATATAATTAATATATATATAAATATTACTCATCTATAACACAACCTCTGCAACATTAATGATTCCATTGGGTGCATTTTTGTAGGAAGTTTGCTTTCCACCTGTGAGCCTGACCAGAACTACTGTTCCCACTTTGATCTGCTTCTAGAGGACTATGTGCAAGCCTGAAAAGTTGTGAAATTCTATTGAAGATCTCTGATTTCTGTAATCCAGGTGACTGACTCAGCAAAACCTATTTTAAAGTAATTGGGACGAGGCAGGAGATGAAGTTTGTGTGCTGATTCCCAGTTGCAGTTTAACAGGCAGTTATCATCTGGCATATGGAAGTTCAGAATGGGAGGTGGAATCACATGCTCAGCTCTTTTATCCTAGGACCTAATTTAGGAAATCTTCCCGTGCTCCAACTGCTGTGTGCCATTTGCTGCTGGTGCAGCTCCTGGATCAGCCACGTGCTGCCCTTCCTCTGGGTTCTGCTGAGCACACCACCAGTGCCTGGGGCCCTTGGCTCCCCTGGGCTGGGACAGTGCCTCAGGGTATAGAGCCAGTGGCTGTGAGACTGCAAAGAGACAGCAGGAAACAAGAGGAAAAGATTTATTTGGATGGCAGAAGCGGTAGGGCAGTGAGGCTGTGCTGGAGCTTGGCAGCACGGTGGCCTTGGCATGGCAGAGGATGCAGGCAGGCTGGATGTTGAAACTCATGGATCCCAGAAGGGAAGCAGAGCAGCCAGGACAGCCTGCAGAGCTGCTAAATGTGGGTGCCCACAGGGAAAGGCAGGAAACACAGCACGTGGTAGGTGCTGGGTGCAGATATTTGGGTGTGGTGCCATGGAGAGATCATTGTCTTCTGCAGAAGCTGCTCCTACCACAGGCTGAATGTCTGGGCTTCTCCTTTGGCAGTTTTCCTTCAAAATCTGTGTCTGGTGAGGGTGCAGCTGGTGCTGTGTTCTTTACACCAGCACTCTGCCTATGGGCTCACAGCAGGTGGGAATGATCTCTCTTGAAAGTTGGTTGTATTAGGAAAGTAACTAAAAATGCAAAGGAGAAGAGTTAGTTGCCTCTGCTTCCAGCCTGAGAGAGAAAAAGCAGGATAACTAAGCATTAGGCTCACAAAAGACAAACACAGATATTAGAAAGGACTCTCCAGGGGCATTTTAAAGATAAATAAACTGGAATAAAATGTTATGTTACAGTTCTCTTAAGTACTAACAACCCCAGTGCTTTTGCAGCACAGAAGTGTAGGACTTTTAAAAGCATACAAAGTGACTTAGAAACCCAAATACCACTGATGTTGAGGCACTGTGCTGTGGCATGAACATCTATCCCACTCTAATATCCTGAGAGTTATTTCATGTGCAAAGGGACTGATGTTCCTTGCCAAAAGCAGAATCTGCTGCTGCTAGTGCTTGAAGTTTGTTAGGTGAGGCAGGTATTGGAGAATTCCCTTCTATTTTGCTGAATCCATGAATACTAAGGTTGTGAGTAAAAGTTTTTGTGCAATCGGTTTAAAAAATTTACATATGTCCTCTCCATCCTGGCACTTCCCTTCTGAAGAATTTTTTTACAACAGCCAACAATTTTCCAGTGGTTTTTTTTTTTTCAGGAAGGAGCAGGATCAAAATCCTTGGCTTTGCCAGAGCTCTCCTTCAAAAAATTAAGCCATATGCTCATGGCCCAGGGTTCATGGTGTGAACATTGAAAAGCCTTTTGCTCTTTTATAGAGGCTAAAGCAGCATCACCAGCTGCCCTTCTATGACAAGGGACAAAAGTTGAGACTGCTGACTCAACTGGGTCATCTGGAACAGAAACTCAGGGTTCCAGGGCTGAAGACACCTTTTTATTTTTTTTTCCCCTCAAAAATTTTGACCAAAATTTTCATCTGGGACGTCTCCCAACCATGCAGGCTCCACCTTGCCAGACAAGAGGAGGGATAAAGGGCTGAGGAGAGCAGCCAGAAATTCCCACACGTCCCCACAACACCGTGCTGTGTCCTGGTGCCATCAGAGCGTGGCCTCCCTGTCCTGACAGAACGAAGCAGGGGTAGAAGATGTTGCTGAATTGCAGCGTTTCCTTTTCATTTATAGACCTGCAGATGTTTTGAGGGGGGGATCAGGAGTTAAATAAAACTGTGTTTGCATTTCATAAGTCCTGAAAGGCCAGTGCTGTGTCCAGCTGGCTCTGGGAGCTGGTCCCCCAGGAGGAAGAGGGAGGTATCAGGAAATATCAGGTTGGGCACCTTTCACCCATGCAGAAATGTTTGTGCAATCTTTGTTCCTGGGCCACTGCAGTTCCAGCTCTAAGGATATGTGATCCCAGGTGTTTAAGCAACCTAAACAACTCAGCCAAGAGACACCTATAATTTCCCCAAGAGAGACTGTTTCCAACCTGAATGCATCCCCCAGAGACTCGGAGCAGTTGTATCCTGCTGACAAATCATGGCCAATTTAACCTATATCTGTATTTTTCTCAGCCTCCACCATCAGCCCCCTCTGACATTAAAATAAATTTGTCTGGAATTGTGCCTGTGACTGGCATCTCAGTCCTAATAATCTCTTAGCCTCCATTTACTGTCGTGCAGTATCTGGTTATTTAAATGGTAGATAGCAATTATAACTGCTGTCTTTGTTCCAGATCCAACTGAGCAGTTGAGCAACATGCTGCTTCTGTTTTACCTTGTACATTGTCAAGAGAATTGCCAATTATGCTCAGAGTTTGGAGTCTTCATATCTGGGGGTAATGTGTAAAGAGGAGAGAAAACAGCTTGATTTCAGACAGAGACAGTCAGAAGCAACTTTCTGACTTGTAAACTCATCTTATTTAATAGGCCTGTGCCTGAAAAGGGAGGGAAGGTGGATCAGGAGCACCGAGGTGACATTTGAAATGTCACTTTTCCCAGCTCTGCAGTAGTTACAGTTTCCCATCAGATGGGGATTGCTGCAGGCTGTGTTTGCATCCCCAGGCCCGCAGTCTGCACCCACTGAAATGTGAAATCTGTAACAGAGGTTTTGCGTGTGGTATGTCAAGCATTACTAGAGATCAGGCTGAAGATACCAAATACAGCAGGACCTCACAATTAACCATTCCTTTGGCTCACCAACAGTTTTGAGAAATGGGAAAGAAGTTCTGTTTTGGACTGAATAAAGCATTTTCTATAGCTAGGCTTTTCTAAAGATCAATCAAAGGGAAATTCTCTGTGAAGAATTATGTCAGATTTTAAAAACTGAGATGCTCCTTTTAAAATGTTCAGAATAATTCTTTTTCATTGTTTGCTGCTTTTCCTTCACACAAGCTATTGATTGGAACCGAGGAAGCCATGGAATGATTAACTGCAGCAGAATATGCATTTTTATTCAATTAATGCTCAGGCTAAAGATTTCTCTCTGTCCTGATCGTAGTGCATGATACTGTGCAGATGCAAAAAGAAATTGAAGGAGGATGGTCCAGATGATGTGAGTTGTGGTGATGCTGAATGTGGAATGCTTTACTTCTGCTAACATTGGTTACATTTTCAGATATGTGTGAAGGGAGAGAGGTTCCCACCTGTGCAGCAGTGCCTTGGCCCTGCACCAGGGCTCAGCGTGGTGCCCACTGTAAATGTGAAGGATAGTCCATGATCTTCCGTGCTTATGCTTTAAAAGAAGGCTAAAATGGGCACAGGCTGAAGTTGCTGCAGGCTTTTCTGAAGGGTCTTCAAGGCTGCAGCCTGCTGCTCCTGCCCTGCTCCCCCTTGGTCTCCTGGGGACCCTGTAGCTCCCTTATGGAACGAGGGGATGCTGAGCAGGAGCTGGCATGAGAGGATCTGTCCCCTGATTAGCACAGACAGCTGTGTGTGGGGGCAGCTGGAAGGAAAGCTGCAAGGTGGCCAGGGGAAGTTGGAGGATCAGCATGGGAGGATCAGCATGGAAAGTGCCTTGTGGGGATGTGCCTGGTGAAAGGACTGTCTGAAAGAGCTGACAGGGGCTTTGTCTGCATCATCAGTCTGTTCAGAGCATCAGGCATGGACTCCTTGGGTGCTTGTCTCAGCTGTCTGGGGTCAGGCTGATGCCTCAGGTTTTACCTTTTATATTTCTCAGATTCTGTGCTGCTTTAGTGTGTAGTTCTGAACTTCAAATTAGGGGATAGTGAGCTCTCTTCACAGAGTAGGCAGACAAAACAATTCCTTCTCTAGCTGGGGACCAAAGACAAATGATCCAAATCTCAGGCCCAAGAGCACAAGCAATGGCAGAATGAAGAGAGAGAAAAACAGGAAGGATGGGAAGGATGGGACTTCATAACCTAAAGCTGTAATTGGACAATGTATTCCAACATGCAAATGGACCAGAACTTATAAAAGTGAGAGATCTCGTCACCACTTGTCCATTTTTGTGACCATTTTGGGTCCATCTTGGGTGCATCCCTGGCTGGGCTCTTGTGCTGCCCAAGGTGAATCCATTGAGGCATTTTAATAAATCCCTACTTTATTCTTTAACTCCGTCTAGCCTCTGTTCTAGGTCAGCCTGCACAAGGCATCAAGCTGATGAGAAAGGTAGGGTCCAAAGAATTCCTTGGATGGAAGGTGCAGAAAGAGGCAGTGTGAGCTCAGGCAAGGGATACACCTTGTTCTCACAGCAGAGCTCTGTGCTACTGCACTCAGCACCTAAAAAACATTGGAGAAAATTACACTCAGTGCTTGTTGGCTGGGAAAAGTGATCCATCATTTGAATCACTCACTTTGTAAAAGGGCTTGCTCCTGTTTTTAATTCCCTTCCTCTGTCCCTTCCCAAAGAAAGCATAACCACCTTTCAGGAGCAGAGTATCTATTGTTATCCTGCATAGCTTTTGGTGATTATTTGTTCCTTGGTCTGTTAATTATTTCCCAGAAATTTCCAAGAATTAGCATCAGCATTAAGGAATTTTGAATCCAGCAACTGACTTTTAAAAATAGACCCTTTAAAAAAATTTTGAAGTTAGTTTCTTTCCAGACAGATAAGCTGAGCTGGATTTCCTGCTGCATCAGCCTTGGCCTGTCTGTAGCTGGAGGGGACTAAAAACCAGATTTCATTCAGGCAAGAATTTAAACAACAATTTGAAGTTAACCCAAAAACTAGTCTGTAATAGAAGAGGAGAAAAATGATGAAAAACCTACCAGAAACAAAAAGAAGAGGAAAAAGAAATGAAAGTTGTTACACGAGAGGTTCTGATGAGGGAAGTCAGAAATGTGTGGCAGTGAGGGACAGTGGTGTCCTGCAGGTCTGTCACTTTGGGGCCAGCAGTCCCTGGCAGGAGCCAAAGCTGCTCACCAGCTGTTTGTGCTGGAGCTCACAGCTCCAGCCCTTCCCAGGGGCCTGGAGGCTCTTGGATCCTGTTCAGTGTTTCTCCGTGATGGAAATCGAAATCCTCCCGAGTGTGTGTGTGTAGTTAGGGGAATGGAACGGGAGCAGCATCCCCAGGCTGCCCTGCTCAGCCCTTGCCTGCTCAGCTGATGGCACCTGACCTCGACCTGGAGTTCATCCCTGGGGAAGCTGCAGTGCATCACCAGCCATTCCATGTCCTTCTGGCAGGTGGGAAATGTTTCCTTGCACGGCATTTCCCGACTCCATCCATCTTTGGGCAGAGCTGATGGTGAGGGGGCGTCTGTGCATCCGGGGTGGGCTGGAAAGCAGCGCTGCTGTGTTGGTCTGCTCCCTGCCCTGCTTCTCTGGCTGGATCATGTGGCTGTGCTGGCTGGAGGGTGGTTGGTAACACCGTGGCACTTCCAGATTTTACTGTATGATCCCAGGGGGAGGTTCCAAGACCTCCAAGGAAACTGCTCTCAAAGGCTCCAGGCACACAGGACTGCTTCCCTTGTTCGCCTCCTTTGTTTTAGCGGTGAGCCACACCAAGCAAACAGGTTTCGGGTAGAACCCGAGCTGGTTTCTGTTTTTTGTCTGGCTGTTGACAGCAGTCCATCCTCCAGCAGGACTCAGCTGTGACATTTGTGGGCTCCACGCCTGTGTGGAGTCTGGTGAGCTCGCTCTTCCAATGCAAAAGAGAACAGGAGCAGAGCATGGCTTTTATAAGCAACCACTGCATTTGTATTGAAATCAGGCAATTAAGAATTGAGCTATTCTGCTGTAAAGCAGGGAATTGAGTTCTGCCAGTGCAAGCAGACCCCTTGAGAGCAGTCTGATTTTTCCTGTTCATTTTGGCTTGCTCAGTTATCCTCTCCCTCTCCAATCTGCCGGAGACAAGTCACTGCATGCCAGAGCTTTGGTGTGGCCCGGCACAGCTCCTGGTGTGTGGGTTGGAAAAGACCTTTCAATTCATGGAGTTCAACCATTAACCCAGCACTGCCAAGCCACCATGTCCCCCACCATCACCTCTACATGTCTCTTAAATACCTCCAGGGAGGTGGCTGTGCCACCTCTGTGAGCAGCCTGTTCCAATGCTTGGCCACCTTTCAGGGAATGAATTTTTTCCTGATATCCAACATAAACCCGCCCTGGCACAATCTGGGACATCTCCTCTTGTTCTGTCACTTGTCACCTGGGAGAAGGGACTCTGCAGCCTGGCTACCACCTCCTTTCAGGCAGATGTAGAGTCACCCCCCCGAGCCTCCTTTTCTCCAGGCTAAGAAAACCCAGCTCCCTCATCTGCTTCTCCTGAGCCTTGTGCTCCAGACCCTGCACTCACTTTGTCCTTTGTTGTGCCCTCCCTCCTTATCCCAAGTGTCTTATTTCTGAGGAATATCCTGTGGGATACATGGCAGGGCTGTGACTGACCCCTCCTCAGCACGCTGCTGGGCAGGGCCTGCAGCCCAGGGCACTGTGGTGCAGTGTTTATTTCTTAATCCACAGCAACACTATTACAGGCACAGCAGTGCTGCTGAATTAACATTTGTCCAGCTGAGAACAGTTTGGCTTTCAATAAATAGCAGCCTTTTTATTTGTCATCGTTTGTGTGCGTTGAGCAGGGAGCACCATTACTCAGGATGGCAGGATGGGTGAGGATGGAGGAGCTGCAGCAGCGGGGAGCAGCACCAGTGGGGCTGAAGGGGAGGATGTGGAGCTGTGGCAGGAACAGAAACAGGGCTGGGGTTTTATTTTAGGGTTAAGGTGAGCTGTGGCAGGAACAGAAACAGGGCTGGGGTTTTATTTTAGGGTTAAGGTGAGCTGGCCAGGAGGTGGCTCTGCAAACAGTCAGCTCCAGCCTCTTAATCCTCAGTGACCTTGTGCCTGCACTCAGAATCATGCTGGAGAAGTGTGGGGGAAAGTGGCCAGCACCCAGCCGGAGCAGCCTGCAGCCAGACTGGCTTGCACTGCCTAGGAAATCCCACCTCAGGCTTCCAATTCTTCACAGAACTGTTTGACTGTGTCCTTTGCATGTCTGCACGTGGTCTACATCTACACTACTCACCTCCAGCTCCTTCTGGGGACTTGTTCTTCCCTAAAAATTTCAAGCAATTATAAAAAGAGATTTAGAGCTAAATGCATGTACAGGACACTTTCCTTCCCACCTCTCAGATTAATTCTCTGTCTTGCCCTTTAGATGAACAGTACTTCTGTGCTAAGACCATGCTCTAGAGGATGAACTGGTTTGAACTTGAACTTCTCTTTCTTTTTGAATAGATAATGAAGTCTTCAGTGGGCCAGGGAAAGCCAGTGATGAGAGCTTTGTCCTGGGGGGATGAGTTCAGGCAGAGTGCTTGACTTGCAGCCCATATGGCTGCCTTCACTGCTGGGCTCGTGGATGCTCTGAGAAGAGACCACGTGCCTCCCTGAGCTCCCTCTTCTCCCCTTCCAGCCAGAACTGAAAAGCCTCGGTGAAAATGCCACAAAGCCTCATCATTTCTCAGTGAAACAGGGCGCTGCTTCTGGACAGACATTTAGTTAAAGCTGTGGCTCCTCTCTTTGTCATGCAATTTCAGCAGTAGGAAATAGTGAGGCTTGCACATTTGGTGTGGTGGTAACTGTGTGTTTAGCTGTGTTTTGCAATCATGGACAATATGGTGTTTTATGACTGCTGTATTCCTGCCTTTGAAGGAAGAGGAGCTAATTGGAGACTTCCTTTCCTCCCAGCTGAAAAGGTGCAGACTTCCAGAGCACTTCTACCACAATTTTGTCCTCTCTGTGCTCTGTCAGAAGCCCTCTGTGGGTCCAGACAGCTGCTGACAGCCCCTTCCCCTGGCTGGTGGAAACAACCCATGCTGTGTTGTGTTTCAGTGGTTGCCCCGGAGCCAAACTCCTGGAAGCAGAGCTCCATGTGCTCTGGGGAGCACAGCTTTGGAGAGTTCCCTCTGCCAGGGATTGGCTGGGGCTGACTTCAGATCGTGTCTTTTCTGGTTTTAGACTAAATTGCCAGTTTCTCTCAGCAAGGAAGCTGCTTAATGACTCAGCTCATCCCTGTTTGCTCACAGGGGAGTCGAGCACCTTGGTGGGCAATGGAATATTTGGTGAGGCATCTAATGGGCTGCCTTTTGAGCCAGTCCCCACAACAGGCTAGCAGGATCCACGGAGCACTTCTGAGCTTTAGCATCCTGGCACGGAGCACAGCATCAGCCCTTTCCTTGGGGGTCCCATAAAGGCACAGCTGCCTTCCCATTAGTTTCAGGCTCATGCTCCTGGATGGTGCTTACCCCTGTGGCAGCTGTGCACTGTGGCCCAGCCACCCTGCTTCTGGCAAGTCAGATTTCAGAGCTCTCAGAAATGATGGGGGAAACAAAAATAGCCATTCTTTTGTGCTGCTGGTTTTCTGGGATGACTGCTAGCGAGCCAGCCACGCACAAAAGCAAGTTCAAAGCCTTGCCAAGCAGTTTAATCTTTCCTGCTTTGGTAAGTTTTGGGTTCACCCAGGTGAGGGGCACAAACTGCTGTGGGAAATGGAGGCAGGGAGAAGATAAGGCTGGGATGGATGTAGAGCAGGAAGGAGAAGGGCTCAGTGCTCCTTCTTCCCTAAACAATGAGCAACCACTGCTGCTGGTGGCCCCATGTCCTAGGCCTGCTCCCATGCCATGGGTAAATCTCTTGCAAATCCCAAAAGTCCTGGGACAGCTGGGGATGGCTGTAGGAAAGCATCTGTCCAGGAATTTGCTTTCCCCCCCATCAGCAGATGTGCCCACCAGCCTGGAGCAGTGACGTTGCATTGCGTCTTTTCCTGACAGGGAAATGTTTTAGAGGGGTTTGATGGCTGTAGAGCCATTTCAGAAAGCTGACAGCATTTGCTAATGCTGAGCTCACACAGCCATGAGTCACATTGTGAGCTGGTCTCATTTTTGTGCAGTATGTCAGACCAGCTGGGGAGAAGGAATGCCAGGGCCTGTTCAGGGAAGGGCTGCTGTATTTTTTATTTTTTTTTTAATTTTTTTTTTTTAACCAAGACTTTTTTCCTTCCTTTTATCTCTTTGTTTTCTTACATGTGTGATGACTTGCCTATTCCAGGCTGATTGCTCTTTCAAAACAGAGCCTTACCACGATGGAGAGTGGATGGTGAGGCTGCTCCTTCCTGAGCACTCCGATATCCCAGGCCAAAAGCAGACACAGCTGGGAGAGTGGTTCACGTTTCTGTGTGCAAAGCCAAGCTCTGAAGTGCTTCCCCCTCCACTGCCCAAGCAAGACTCTCAAGGAAAATTCTCCCTGAATCAAAAATGTCAGCCAGGCCTATGGGATTTTACAGACAGAGATTAAGCTCTCTTTCTATATCTTCCTCGCCAGAGTGAAGAAAAGCAGCCCAGGCTGACCTGTGTTAGACCTGAATGGAAACACAAAAGGCTTAGAGTGTAAAATGCTTCCAGACCCACTGCTGAGCTGGAGTACAGACCCTGTTCCACTTTGCTTGGAGACCTGTGTGTCTCTGCCCTGCTGTGCCCCAGGAAACTTCCTGATTTCACTGCCAGGCTCAGAGCTCTCTCTGAAAGGTGTCAGTGGCATTAGAGAAACCCAAATGAAAACTCAGGGAGCACCTGCCCCCAGGTCCCCATCCCTAGGAATATCTGAGCAGATTAAAGAGGAGATGACTGAGTATCTCCTCTGGTTTTGTTGGTGGCAGGCAGCAAAACATCAGGGCTCAAGAAAAGCAGTTTTCAGAGCTGGAAAAGGTAGGCAAGGTCTTCAAAGGGCAGGAACACGCTGCTGGCAAAGGCTGGGTACTCACACTGTTCTTTGCATTTTCTTTCCTCCAGGAACTTCAGAGAAATCCTCATTTGATCATGGATGGAGTCAGCAGATTTGACATCATGCAAGGAGAAATAGGTAAGGTGGTATTCTTGCTTTGGGGAGATCTGCACAAAGCAATAACCTGTGACTGCTTTGCCACGTTCCAAGTGCTCAGTGGGAAGAATTGGACCATGGTAGCTGCAGCAAACAATCAGTGCAGGTCAGTCTAGACTGGCACAATTCCACACACTACTGATGGCAGATATTTAACAGGATTCCCAAATGCAGCAGCTCAAATCTTTGTTACTTTTGTCTGGCATCTGCCTTCTGTCTGTGTAAGGCCAAGCTTAGAAATGGAGATCCAGCTGGGATCAGGCAGATGCTTCAGGAAGAAGGGCCAAACACAGTTAAGTGTGAGTAGATAAACAGGCAGAGCTCTGACTTCTGTAGGGCTGAATTTTCTTTCCTTTCTAATGTCTTCATTTGACTGCCAGTGTTTTCTTCCTGTGGATATTTCTGTTCAACTCCTGCCATAATTACCCAGTATCAGAGTATGTATCTGCGCCCTGTGTCAGTTCCATCTTGTGCTCCTTGACCATGTTTGTCTCTGGGAGCAGCTCTGCTCCCATGTAATAAGAAATGCCTTCCCATTTCTCACTCCACTAAGAAGTTTGAAGGTTTCTTAAAGAGTGTTCTGTGTGGCATTCACATTCTCTGAAAAAATCCCTTCTCCCAGGATTTTTCTCCTGGGAAGCTGAGAAGCCTCAGACAAAAAGGAAAACAATTCTTATCTCATTTGCTTCTCCTGTGTTGTGCTCATGTGGAATGTGTTTGGAGATTGTTTACCCACAGGTGATTGTTCCATTGCATTCTGCTGTGAGTTGTTTTCATTCTTTGGCCAATTGGGGCCAAGCTGTGTGGGGACTCTGGAGAGAGTCACCAGTTTTCCTTATTATCTTTTTAGCATTCAGTAAGTGTCCTTTCTGAATTCTTTAGTATAGTACAGTATAGTATAGTATAGTATAGTATAGTATAGTATAGTATAGTATAGTATAGTATAGTATAGTATAGTATAGTATAGTATAGTATAGTATAGTATTCTTTAATATAATTTAGCATTATAAAGTAATAAATTAGCCTTCTGAGAGCATGGAGTCAGATGCATCATTCCTGCCTTTGTTGGGGCATTCCCAGCAAATACAATAGCTCAGGACTGCAAGTCTCAACATGACTGCAAAAGACAGGAGCAGCCTGAAAGTAGAAAGGGGTGGCTGGTGACAGCAGGGTTCCCAGTGGACATTGCTGGTGAATCCTGGACAGTGCTTCAGCATTTTGGAACAGAAGAATGTTGGTTGCTTTGAGCAAAGTGGTTCTTAGATGTGTCAGCCCATTCCCTTTCTAAAGAGTCAGCTGCGATCCAGAACAGCAAGGGACTGACTGAATGCACTGGATTCTTCCCTCCCCTGAGGTGACTGCTGGATGCTGGCTGCCCTGGGCTCCCTGACACTGCGAAAACAATTTTTGGAAAATGTTTTGCCCAAGGACCAAGGATTCCAGGAGGATTATGCTGGGATTTTTCATTTCCGGGTAAGTGTTCCCTGCGGTATTGGTACCGCTCGAGCTTGGCTGGTTGGATTGCAAAGGGCTCCAAGCTGCCGCCCCACATCCCAACACCCTTGAATGCTTTGGTTCTTCAATGCTGACTCCCAGTCAGAAAATCCTGAATTTTTTAATGATTCCTTGTGCTCCAGGTGGTGCAATTGCACTTCAGGGAATTTGATGCCCTTTTCTGAAAGTAATGACTGCAGAGGCAGTGCTACCAGCTGTTCAGATAGATTTGTGTACATGTATGTTTTAGATGGCATTCTGGTGGCTGCTTTGATTTGGGCAGTCTGTTATGGCTGTCATCTCACCTGCACTATCTATTTGGGCTCATTTTCTGTTTCCCCACTTCACCTTGCCCTTTTAGCTCGTTGAAACGGCTGGAAATTACAAATCCTCAGAGACAGATCAGAGGAACAGGCTTTTGATATTTTGAAAAGAGATTTGTTTCAGAGAGAGGAACAAGGCTTTTTAGTAAATCCCACTTTCTACCAACTCCTAAAATTGTCTGAATCTCCCAGGAGGGTGACTCGGGTAGCAACTGGCAGGCTCTGCTTGCTTGTGTCTGAGTCAAACAAATATCTGGTGGGATTAGAAGAGCTTGCAGCACCATTAAACTCCAGAAGCTAAACTGGATGTGGAGAAAATCTGGATAAACTCACCCATTCCTCATCCCCCTTACTTCACAAATCTCTTTTGTTTTATGCAGTTCAGCACCAAACAAAGAGCTCTGGCAGTGGGACTTCTTTGACCTCCTAGGCTCTTGCAGAGCAGCACCAGGAGGATTATCTTGTGGACAGTCTAAATTTGGCTCTGTTCCTTTGCTCCTTAGAATACCAGATGTTTCTGTCTTGGCCCATTTCCAGCATGCACTGCCACACTGTGTGAGATAAACCAGCTGAAGGGACACCAGTCTGCTTAAAACACATTAAAAGGATGCAAGCTAGATTGTCTTTCATGGGAGCTTTGAAAAGATTAGTTAGGCGCAATCCTTAAATCTTAAGCAGTATAAATACCTTACAGTATTTGAAAATGTTTTCCCTGTCATCTCATCTGCAAATCAATGCAACTGTTTCTGGCTTTCCTTGAGCAATAAACCCCTGAGAAAGCTCCTCTGAATGGAAATGCTTCTCTGCAATGCCTTTCAATTATTCCATCAAAGATATTTTACTGCCATCCACAGGCTAAGCAACCAGTCCTCAGTTCAGTGAAGAATCACAAACAAGGCATATCATATGCTAATAGAATAATTCTAGCTTATAACTTTTTTTCCTCACCATTTTGGAAGTGGAGCATCCTGCCTCCCAGGAGTACCAGGGGCTGCTCCAGTGTTCCTGTACAGCATGAGCTGTTCAGCTGTGAGAGTCAAGGGTGTTAAGCACTTCATCAGCTGTAGTTAAAATGGGCAATGTTTTTATCTAGGGAATAATTACAGTGATGTTATTTCCCCAGGGATTAAGGTAGTCCCATGTTTGCATAGGAATCCCTTTCTCTGCCACAGGAGCTGTGGTGCCAGTGAGGCAGAGTGTGTCACTCCTTGTGGCAGTGAGGAGCAGCACCTCAGCTTGGGGAAAAGTCAGAAGTGTTCTGCAGAGAACCACGGGGAGTTATTGCCCAGCACATCATCTCACAGCTGGAGGGATCTGCCCTGGGTGTTAATGTCTCTGCTCTCAGGAAAAAAACTGATGAAATCTTGAAAGACCATAAATGGTCAAGACCTCAGTTTCAGGAAACACCCAAAAAGTGCTTTTTAACCCCATACAAAAGGTTGGTGTTAGCTGATAGTTCATAGACATGCGATTTTCTCCTTACTCGATTTCAGAACAGGATTTTTCTAAGATCCCTGCCCAGCAAGGAAAAAAAGGAGGCAAAATAACCTCACAGCATTCCCCCTTTGACCATCAGGACCCTAGATGTGTTGTTGTCATCTTGGGACTGTCCATTTCTTTTACCTTCTCTTAAGCCCAGGAAAATGAAGTCCTGATTTAAAAGGCTTATTCTAAATGTGGAGGCGAAGAACTTCCCTCTTTGCATCCTGCCTAAATAGCAATTCTTGGTTTTATTTACTACCACATTCACAGCTGCAGTACTTAAATCCCATAAAGGGATATAAAGAAATTTCATTAAGCCAGACTCAAGCCATATCCTCTGAAAGCAGGAGAATAGCTTCTCCTGTGCCACTCTTGTACTTCCAGAGCACTCTAGGATTTTCCAAGATGTTTCTTCTTCCCTCTGTGGCTTTTCCTGTCCTTGTGAGCTCAGATGAGACCACCTCCTGAAGGTCTGTGACAGTCAGGACAAAGCAGCAGTCTTTATCCAGCTGAAGGAAAACACAGCGCTGCATTCAGACAGCCCCCAAGCTTGAGCTCCCTACCAAACATGGCCAAGGAACTTGACTTTTGGAAAAACATCACTCAGTGGGTTTGGACTGCATTAATTCCCACAGCAAGTCCTGCATGTTCTCCTTATTTACCTGCTGTGATTGCACATGAAGCACTGGGGGAGGCGTGGGTGGATGTCACACCTCTTCTCCATACAGACCTGCTCCTGGGTGTTGGCTGGGGACAGAAGGGCTCCTTAGGTGACTGAAAGGACAGCTCCTTTTGGACAGTCCTTTTGCCTGTCTCTCCTCCAGGCAGAGCACAGCCAGTGGAAGGCTTTTCCTTGAGCCAAAATCAAGCAGGAGCCCCAAATCTCTCCTGGAGCTCAAGTTAGAGGTTCCAACCCAAGTTAGGGGCACCGACCCAAGTTAGGGGCACCAACCCTCCTGCCACCACTAGTGTAGGGAGGGAGAGGCCTGGGTGAGGCAGAAATGTGAGTAGGCTCAGACCTGCTTTCAGCTGAGCAGTCTGTAAGCTGCTTTGCTGCTGGGCAGATCTGGTCCTGTGCTTTTCTAGCAGAACAGCTCATTCTGGGGTTTTTCATTGACCGGAGCTGTTGAAATAAAATCATGCTAGACTAAATCTATTGCTGGCATACTTCCACTAGAGTCCTTAGCATTACTGCAAATAAGAGCTTGGCCTCTTATGATTTCGAATCATGCTAAGCTACATTAATCTGCTAATGACTCTGGAAATGGCTCCTTTAGTTCATCCCCGCAGATCTCTGTTCCTGTCTTTTCCCTTGAAAAGTTTCATCAGCTGGATCAGCTGGAGAAACACCTGCTCTGTCCACATGCTGGAGAGACTGCCTGTGTCCTTCTCATCCATCAAGGAGATGGATAACACCTCAAAACAGTCTTTAGTCACTGCGCTGTCTCCACCCATGACAGCGTGTCAGAGTCTTAATTGAAACACAGAGGAAAGGAAATTTAGAGGCTGGATCTTGACAAAGCCTCTCTAGCCAAGAGCTGCACTGTGGGGGAAAATCCAAGTGTTGCTGAGGAGTGAGGCTCATGGAATCCATCTGCTGATCATTCTTTATCTCCTTGAAATCTTGCTATTGCCCAAGAATGTTAGCATGCTCCCCGTGTTGAATCTCTCCTCCCAGGGCCAGCTATACTCCCCAAGGACTTTCCCTGCCACTGGGAAATGCAGCCAGTTGGTGGCTTGTTTAACAATGGGGACCATTAGCCTGAGGAGTTCAGGAGAGAACTTGCACATATCCATGCTTTAGATTAATTCCTGTGCTGGCTCGGGAGGATTTTTCTTTCCATGGACATTTAGGGCTTAAAAGAGGCTCGTTATTCTTTTTTCTCTCTCTCTTTCTAAAATATATTTTTATTTTATTTGTTTCCAGTTCTGGCAGTATGGAGAATGGGTGGATGTAGTGATAGATGACCGGCTGCCATTCCTAAACGGAAGATACCTGTCTGTACACCCCCGAACTTCAAATGAATTCTGGCCATCCTTGCTGGAAAAAGCATATGCCAAGTAAATACACCTGGTCTGTTCTTCCACCCAGCACTGAATGCCTTCTGTGGGTGGTTTCACCCTCTGCCTTGTGCAAAGCACACAGGAAGGAGTTCAGGCTGACAGATGCCTCTGTGGTGCTGTGCTTGCGTTGGCTGCAGCAAAGATGGGGCCAATATAAACTGGAGATGTTGGCCTTGGGTTAAACCTAACTCTACCCAGCCCTAAAGGCAGCCAGCCCTACATCTACCCAGGTCAGCTCTGGGGTGTTAATGCCTGAGAAGCAAAATGAGCAGGGCAATGGTGACACAAAAGGCCCTGGAATGTCCTCCTGCTTTCAGGGAAGCTTCTTTGTCTCTGTTTTCCTTTCTGTTTAGGACTGCAGAGTCCAAGCAGGGATTACCTGTGTTTACAGTCACTAATCAGAGATCATGTGGGTATTTGGAGCAGGCAATGAGAGGAAGCAGGACTGAAGAACATGCCCAGGCACAACACACACACTTGTAGGACTCTCTGATCAGCTCTCACTTCACAGAGAGCTCTGACTCTAAGCTGAGGTCCCCAGAGTGTGCAGGGTAAATAATGCCTAATAAAGAGATAATTTTTTAAAAACCCCCTGGAGAGAGAAGGGATCAGATTGTAGTCCCTTAGCACTTGCCCATTTCTCATTATTAAAAATGCTGAAGAAAAAGTCCTCTGTTAGGGGTGGTATGAAGGGCTGGAACTTGGTACCTGAGGCTGGTGTAGCATTTGCACTGCAGTGAAGAGGAGATGAGGAAAAGAGATAGTAATTTTGGCAGATTTGGTCAGGAATAAGCAAATGTTAAAGCAGCATGAGAGCAACTCAGGAAGAGAATGCATTTTGCCCTGAGATATCTCAGAAAAGTTGACTCAGGATTCAGTATCAATTTGCTGCATAAGATTTTAATTACAATGCATACCAAACCTCTATTAAATTAAAGTTGCAAGCAATGCTGTTTATGAGATTCCCATTGGAGAAGTTATTCCCCAACGCCCAAGACAAATTCTTTTCATCAGTGTAGGACAAGGACAACTCTTCAAAATACAATTAGCTGCAGACTTCATTTGATTACATTCATTAAATACAGTGTGTATGGTGGGGTTTAACAGCATGCTCTACCTGCTCTAAGTACAGCATGTTCCAGCTTATTTGCCATCTCAATAAAAACCACACGATAAAAACAACAAGGACTGTGCTGGCAATATTAAATTATTATCCTATTATTGTGCTCTAGCACAGTGAACTGGGAACAGTGCTGAGAACTCATTTCTGCCTTGCCCTGGAAGCATGGGTGAATACCTTCACCTCTCTTTCCCTTTTTCTCATTTGCAAAAGGAATGCTGGCCATTTTTGTGAAGAGTCCTGTATAAGCAGGATGTAGAAACTAACAGTTCAGCTCCATTTGACCTGAAACATCCATTTGAACTAGTCATCCTTGGCTCCCTTCCTGTTCAGAAAAAAGAAACTGGATGCTTCAAGATGAGATGCAGCTCATCTCCCAAAAATGCCTGTGTTGGCCTGAGATGCACCTTATTACCTTGTTCTTTTCCACTGTCTGTGAATGGCTCTGGACAGCTGCCTCAGATGTGGATGAAGGCACAGGAAAAGCTCCCCCTTTGTCTCCTTCCTCCTGCAGGGCGTGTGTTGTGCCTGGCCAGGTATTTCAGTCACGTTTCCTTTCATTACCTGGCCACAATGTCTGCACACCCTGGGCTCCCCTGTGCTCACCACCTCAATGCACACATTCATTTTTAAAGCAAGCGCTGCGTATTGTTTATGAAAACAGTGGAAGGACTAATTAACTTCTCTCTCTTTTTTCCTTTTTTTTTTTTAATCTTTTTAAAATTTTTTCCATAGGCTGCAGGGCTCCTACCAGAACTTGAATGGAGGCTACCTCTCAGATGCTTTAGTAGACCTCACAGGTGGAGTCCAAGTGCAGTTTCCATTGAAGGACCCACCTCCTGACCTGGAGGAGATCCTGAGAGCAGCTGACACATCTCGGTGTCTCATGGGCTGCAGCACCTCAGGCCAGGTGAATCACAGGGCTGGGCACACCAGAGGCTGCTCTTGGCAGGGGGAGAGGAAACCCATCCTCACTCTGTAAAATAGTCACAGTTTGTGGCTGCTCCAAGGGGTCTTGGCAGCAGGAAGTAGGTAGGATTATTTGGTAAGGGCTGTAAAGGCATTTGGGCAGATTGTTGGTGGATTGCTCTGTCCCAGAGGGGGCTGTAGCTCCTCTCCTGGCTAATTCCACTGCAGGACAGTGGTGTCCTCTTCCAGCAGGCCTGATTTCGGCCTCCTAACTTTGTGAACAACTCTGGCAAGGCCAAAACACACCTCCCTCTCTTCTGTGAAAGGATGCCATGCTCTCATTGTGGCTGGCAGGCTCGCTGGTGTTAATGCTGGGCAGTCGCAAAAGTCCTTGTGATACTCATCGAGCACCTTTGATAAAATGCCTCCCAGGCTTCCCCTGCAGCATGTGACATGTGCCTGTGAAGTGTGTGACCCTGCTCCCGTGGTGCCTGCTTCCTCAGGACAGGAGGCTTGGCTGCTGCAGGCGAGCCAAGGACTGTGCTCTCAGCCCAGGGGGATGCCAGCCTGGCTCTGGGCGCAGGGGAATTCTGCCGTGCCCCAGCCTGACTGCCAGTCACCCAGTCCAGGTGCCTCTGCAGCTGCAGCAGCCCTGCACCGTGGAAGGACTGGCAAAGAAGTGTGGATCTGCAGCTTTGTTAAATTTCCTGGCTGGCTGATGGCTGCAGGGGGAGCAGCCACATTCCTTGTGGAGCATCTCTGAGGAGCTGCTGTGGTCAGAGCCAGGCTTTGCTCAGTGCAAATGACACTTCTGGGAGCTAGTGGCTGGGTCTGTGTGCTGTGGTGTGGCAGGAGCTAAAAGCTGTGCTTTCTGCCTTCTGCAGTCAAGGAGGAACATGGAGCTGAGGAATGGGATCGTACAGGGCCATGCCTACACCGTCACTGGAGCTGTGAAGGTAAGGTCAGGGATTTGTTCCTGCCTGCAGATCCACCACAGGGCAGCGGTGCTGCTGGGCCAGGCAGAGTGATGTGAATGAGCTCCACACTCAGGGGGGATTGTTGGAAGCTCAAATTCCAAGGGATGGAAGGACTCTGGCACAACAAAGGAGGAGGATATCTGAAGGGAGGATATCTGAATTCATGTTGTTTTCTAATGGAAAATGCAGCTGAAATTTACTTTTGTTTTGGGACACTTCAGCAGTGTGTCCCAAAAACAATACAATACAATATCAGTGTGTCAAATAGAACATTTCTGGAGATTTTTGTTCCGTGTTGACTCTTTAAAAATGTGCTTTTGTGTTTCAAATGCAAGTAGAAGCGCTGGCTGAAATTGTGGGATTTGTCATATGATGCAAATCTACATTTGTTCAGCTCAATCACAAGCTGCCAAAAATCACTGTGTGAAAAGTAAATCGCTGGTTCAAGAACAGTGTTTCTCCATCTTTTAAAGCTGCTGTACTCATGCAGAACTGCTCCTGGCTGAATATTAATATTGATGATCTGAGAACCAATTTATCACATGGATCAAAAGAAATTAAGGATTTTTTACAGCCAGAAGTCAGAACATGGCTTAGCCCAGTAAGCTGTAGTGCACACAGGGAGAGTTAACAGTGGAGAGAGAAACCAAACAATAGCTATGCTGTCAAGCAAGATAGCTACAAAACCTTTGAATCTTGGGACCTAAAGTACTTTGGAAAGGGGATGTTGCTCTCCCTAAGCTACTTTCCCCCTTCTCCCCCTCTCTCTGTTGGTTTCCTCAGTGCCATGGCATGCTTGGTGTGACATCACAGCCAGCACGCTGTTTTTTGGAGGTGAGGGGCTACAAAATGAAAGATGGGGGTTGCCCAGCTCCAGAGAGGGTCCCAGCTGTCTCTTGGCAGGGCAGGGGCAGAAGGGTGCCCAGTTCTGCTGGAGGAGAAGCAGGCTGCTCCTGGTGTGAGGGAGGAGGAACAGTCTTTGCCCCACTTAATGAAGTGCCAAGACATCCAGGGGGTTGTCCTGAGGGGGAATGATGAGAGCCTTTGCCTGGGAAGAGACTGCCATGGCATTGTTTCCAACGCTGCCTGTGTGCATAAGGAGAGCCAGAAAACAAAGGCTTGCTTCTCCTTTCCACTTCCACCGTTTTGGCCTGGCTGTCAAGAGTTAATTGCTCCTGACTTAAATCAGTGGCAGCAAAATGAGGAAAGCAGCAGAGCCCCCAGCTGCTGCAAAGCACAGCCCTGTAGATGCAGCCCCCCAAATTCTGCTCATCCCCAGCTCTCTGTGCTGACTGTGGGCTTTCACTCCAGGCAGTCTGGTGACCTCATTCCTCAAAGTCTCTGCCTTTGCTGACTCACAGCATCAGATGTGCAGAATTAGGCACTGGAATTTCCCAAGGCTGTTGAATTCATGCAGTGTGACAGGAATGCTGCTGCTTCTCCCTGTGTCAGCTATTCACCATCCTCAGGAAAGCAAAATGGGCGCGGTTTTCCCTCACACATCCTTCCTTTGCAGTGCAGCAGAAGGCACTGATTTTTCACTGCTGGGAAAATGAGATCGAGGTTAAACCTGGTCTCTGAGGTGTAGAGGAAGTTCTATTTTATTACCCTTCTCTTCACTGAATATCACAGTTGTGAAAAGCTGTGACTGAGTTCGTTTTTCTTTCCTCTTTGCAGATCCCCTACAAGAACGGCTGGAAACATATCATCAGGATCTGGAATCCGTGGGGCCACGGGGAGTGGAAGGGGCCCTGGAGTGATAAGTAGGGTCTTAAAGCTTATCTTTTATAAGAACCTCTGCCCTGCACCCATTTTAACAAAACAGATATTTCCAAATCAGTTAATTGTGAGCGTTATTTCCGTCTGCATAGCAACTGCCTGCAGAAATCCAATCCAGGGAAAACTAATGCAGCCTTGCTAGGCTCAGGTGTCCCTTCTTGTCTGTGTGTGTGCATTTTACCCAGTGCATGGTTCCACAGAAGTCATGGAAGAGCTCTTATTTCCTGGAGTAAGCTCTCACCAAGTCCTTAGGTGCTGGCTGGCTGCTTCTGTTGAATCCTCCTGCAGAAATCACACTTCCACCTTCCTCCTCTTTCCTCTGCTCCCATGAGTCTGACTCTGGGAAGAGGATGGTCAGACAAGTCCATGGAGCAGGGCAGCACTGAACACAGAGGGACAGAAAGGGTCCTTAGTTATTCCAGAGGCAAAGTGCCAGGGAATGGCTTGAACTAATCCTTTGGATCCTTCATGCAGCTTTGGGGATGCAAGGACCACTTTGCTGCCTGTGTGGATAATCTAACATCTCTTTCCTAAAGAAAGGAATGACACAGACTGCAACAGTGATTTTGCAAACAAAATAGATCTCAGTTTTCCTTTTGGAATTGCATCAGTGTTTCCATGATTAGAGAGATGTTCTTGCACCACTCTGAGGTTATTTAATAGCATCCCCACCCCCTCCCTGTTGCTACGACCACACACAAGCCCTCTGCCGAGAAAAGTCAGGCTGCAGTGTTGCATCTGGAAGGGTTGGTGGGTTGTGTGGACCTGTCTGAGGCTGGCATAACATCTCCCTGCTCAGCCAGCATCCTCCCATCCTTTTGGAAGGGTGGACTGCAATCCTAAGGGTAATTGAAATGTCAGCAGCACGTTCACAGGTAAGCTGCACAGATCAATAAATTATTGATTCACGTGCTGTTTATTTATCTTAAACTCTGCAGAAAGTACAATTATCACTTAATTATAAACATGCTGCTTGGAAGCAACACATTTGACTGGGTAATGTGCTCTCTGCATGTCAGTGGAATATCAGTGCTTCAGGGTGCTGGGTCTTGGTGCCTCACTCCCCTCTCTAGCCTGGGGACAGGTGACCAGGACTGCAGGGAGGATTCCCCACCCCAGGCTGGGCAGCTCAGGCACAGCAGAGGCACAGAGCTCCATTTGCTGGTCCTGTTTCCAATGCACAGTTTGTTCACCCCTCCTGATCCCTCATGGCCTGACAGGCTGGTTAGAGGAATAGGTGAAAAGATGAAAAACTGTGCCTCACATCTTGTTGATTTGTTCTTTTTTGCAGCTCTCCTCAATGGGACCGTGTTGAGCCTAAATACAGAGAAACCCTCCTCAGAAATAAGGATGATGGAGAATTCTGGTATTTCCCTATTGATCCTTTGTCTACAGGGTTTTCTATTTGCCTTCATTATGGAGAAAAGTAATTTCTCTGTTCTTGGTGGTGGCTCACGGTGCCCTGTGTTAGGTGTGTGCAAACAGCAAATTGGAGATTGTCCTGACCCTGTGGTGTCAGAGGAAACAAGACCTGAAAAAATGGAGTTGGCCAAGATTAAGTGACAGGCTGGTGAAAAAAAAAAGAAAAGTGGGAGAAGTAAAAATCCAGCCCTCTGAGACCCAGTCATTTTGTCACACCACCTCTCCCCATAAAGTGTGTGGTTTGAACCTTGGACTGACAGATGCTTGAAGGGGACAGCTGGCTAAGCAGGTCACTGAGCTTGTGCACTTGACTGCTCTGCAGGTGCTTCTGGTTTTTCACTGCCTCTGATTGCTCCCAGATACAGCTCAACCATGCATGGGCTGTCCCTTGGAAAAACTGATTATTCAGAAAGTGCCCTGTGGGGCTCTGAGGAAAGCAGGGCAGCGGCAGGTGGCTCTGAAACACACACACACGTGAGGCTTGAGTGAAGCACGAGTGTGGGACAGAGCACAGTGGAGGTACAAGGGCCAGGGACAGCGGCAGAGGTGTGCTGGAGATGCCAGGGCCAGATACCCCTGGACGTGCCCTGGGGTTTACCCTGGGGCATTTGGGGCAGCCAGGGCAGCCCAAAATGCACTGAGAGCTGAGCTCTTCTGCAAGGTAGCAGCCAGCAGAGCTGCAGGTGCCTGCAGCGCTCTCAGCCATCCATCTCCCTTTTTTACAGACATGGGGAGAATGTGGACACCTAACTGGGGTGTTCACAGAACCACAGTGGGTCACCTGGGCCAGCCTCCTGCCCAAGCAGGGTTATCCCAGGGCACAGGGCACGGCACTGTGATAAGAGGGCTGTGGAAGACTCCAGGGAGGGAGACTCCACACCCTCTCTGGGCAGATTACACATGTACCAGTGTGTGGTCATTTGCACAGTGAGGAAATCCGTCCTCATAGTTGGGTGGAATTTCCTGTGCATCAGTTTCTGCCCATTCCCTCTTGTCCTCTTGCTTGGCATCACTGAGCAGAGCCTGGTCCAGCCTCTGGCACTCTCCCTGCAGATACTGACATTGATGAGGTTCCCTCTCAAGGCAGAACAGGCCCAGCTCCCTCTGCCTTTCCTCAGAAGGGAGAGGCTCCAGGACCTTGATCATCTTTGTCCCCCTCCACTGGACCTGCTCCAGCAGCTCTCTCTTGTACTGAGGAGCCCAGAACTGGGCACAGCTGTCCAGATGTGCCTCACCAGGGCTGAGCAGAGGGGCAGGATTCCCTCCCTGACCTGCTGGCAATGTTCTTCTGCCTTAAAGTGAACAATGAGATTCCCCTCCTTCTCTGCAGGATGGCCTGTAAGGACTTCCAGGAGCAGTTTTCATGGCTGTATATATGCAACAACACCCCGACATTCCTGGACTTGGGAGATGAGCAGGGCACAACGGCGTGGTCCCTGAACAGCTTCACCAACCTGTGGTGCCCGGGCCTTCCCGGCAGGAGGAGCCGCTATTCCCGGGGTAAGAGATGCTCGCTGCGCTCACTGCTCCTCCGCACCGATGGGAAGCATTCGCTCCGTATGGATTGCCAGGTGTAATGCCTGCCTTGTCCCATGACAGCGCTTATCACCTGAACAGGCAGAAACAAAGCGAGAGCGCTGGCTGCTGAGTTAAACCGGGAGAGCGGTGATTTAGGAGCCCTTAAGTCAAAATGAGCTTGTGTATCTTCTTTCAGGCAGTAGGCGTTGCTGGGCGCCTCATCAGAAAGTCTGGTCTGGCAAATATGCCGAGCAAAAAGTATTCTGAAATTGAATTGAAATGGAATTAAAATGTTGTACTGCAAAGCTCTATTTTTTAAGGTAAAAAAGGTCTTTCTGGGCTGATAAGACCTGGTTTTACTGCCTGTGCAAGAGCTCTTCTGGCATTGTGAGCTCCAATCAATAGCAGTGTATTTTTACATTTTTATCTTATCTCATCTCGCTTTTCTTTTTTACAGCTGCATCAGTGCTTGGGCTTTGTGGTTTTAATCTAGGATGGTAGTATCTGGTCAGTGAAGAGGCTTCTTCTTCTCTCAAATGAGAGATCCTTGACTTAGCAGCAGCCAGGTTTTGGCTTAGAGATTTCAGGCTCCTGCTGCTAACCTGGTGCCCAGGTGTGATAGCAAAGCAGTGCCTGTGCTGCTGCACACCACAGTCACTGGGACTGAGCAGGGAGGTGCAGGGGCTCTTGTAGGCGAGGAGGGGCTACAGAATGGAGAGATGGGGGGTGCCAAGCTCCAGAGAAGGCCCTGGACTGAGAGTGTGCAGGCAGTGCCATTTTCCTTGGAGCTGTGTTTCCCAACAGCCCTCAAGTAAAGGCCCTGTCCAAGTGCAATCATTCCAATTTACAGCTTTCAAGGCCACCCAGCACAGGGATCTGGCTTAAATTCTACTCTGCTGCCATCTCAGTCCTTTTTTCCCACTTGGGGCAGTTAATTGCTTTTTTTTTTTTTAACCAGGAATGCTTCCTGTCAACCACAGCCGTGGCCAAGAAGCAGCTCGACATTCTGTCTGTCCATCACAAACACTGGCAGCAGGGAAGAAGAGGACAGCTTTGCACCATTTTGTCCTTTTCTATGTGTTTTTCACCTCAAAGCCACAGTCCTTTGCAGCTCAGCCTCTGGGTCAGGTGCCTGGTTAGGAGCTGCTGCTTTTCTGCTGCTGGCAAAGTGTGCCACGCTGCCACCACGTAGGTGGAGCAGATGTAGACGGGGTTGAGAAATCCACACGACTTCCATGACTTGGCCTGAGATTTCTGAAATGATAAATGTGCAATTAGCTTACCTCCAGATGCCTCAACTTCCAGTGCTAGTGTGGAGGCTACAGGGCTCTGCTGTAAGGAAAGGATCTTGGAGCAGAGGCTGCCTGTTCCTCTGGGTCAACACCAGCAAGATCTTGCACAACAGGCTGCTGCTGGAACATCTCTGAGCCTACTGCTAACCTATTAACACTTTCTCAGCAGGTGCAGCTTCAGCAAACCCTCAGTACTTTTTCAGAGTGCTGGATCACAACCCCAAAACCTGTAACGTAGCGATTTCACTCATGCAGAAACACACTGAGCACGTGCAGGGTGAAAAAAACCTGAGGATTGGCTTTTTCATCACCACGGTGAGATATCATGTGGGCACTGTTGCTCTCTGTGTGGTTTGTTTTGCCTGGATGTGGGAATGCAAGACTGAATTGCCTTTTGGCCTGGTAAGAAGTCAGGACGTGGTGGGAATTTCTGGGTGTGCCTCCTATGGTAGAAACTCGAAGTAAAAGCAGAGTTAAGCAGGCTTAGTTTCTTTTATTCATGTCTGAAGGAAGAGATGGCACTTTTAGTTCTGTAGCATCCCAGAACAGCCCTGGGAAACTGAGGGAGTGCCTGGGTGAGGAGGTGTGCCAGGGTGATATCCTCTGTACCAGCAGCACTGGCGGCATGCCCTGCTGGCTGGGCACGAGGCACAGCCCTCCAGCAGCACTCCAGGTACAGCAGGGAAGCAGATTGTCTCTTGTTCCCCAGAGTGGGCCTTTCTCACCCATCCTCCTGTTTTCTATCTGAAAAGCTGTGTAGAAGCATTTACAAAACACATGAGAGCCTTTTCTTGAGACCAGTGTAGAGGAAATGCACTCAGACACCTGGGACCTCCACTACAATTTCTCTGGGCTTTTTTCTTGCTCCCTGTCCAGAGAGGTGCCTTTTCAAGCTCCTTTCAAGCCTTTTCAGTGTTCTCAGAGCATTACCAGCCTCACTGAAAGCACAGTTGCTAGTGTGGATGGATGCTAACCCTTCCCAAAGTATTCTTCTTGTTGGCTGATGACTGTGGCAGGCTATTTTTACAAACCTAAAGCCTAAAAAGGAAGCAGGGATTGCTATAACCCTAATTTCTCCTCATTCTCCTCATTACTGGAGAGGTTTGCCTAGTCCCAGACTTTAAATAATTGATGCCATAAGTTTAACAGCTCCTCATAAAGGAAGAGCATGGCTTTGTAGCTCATAAAAAAAAGGGTGTCTGAGAAATAAAAGATGTCATTAAAAGGGCATCCCTGCAGCAAGTGGAGCTCACTATCCCTGTGGGAGGATAGTCCTGTGCAGGTATCAAGCCTTGCAGCTCTCCATTGGGCCAGCTGTGCCGCTCAGAAAGAGCTGCTGCTCCTGGTGAAAGGGGAATTGCTCCTTCCAGCACCCCCAAGAGCCACCAGACACGGAGGTCCCTGTGTGCTCCTCCACCTTGATCAGTTACCCATTTTAACAGAGGTGATGATATAGGTCTTGCTTCCCTCAAAAAAGGGGTTATTTAATCAGGAAGCAGACTAGGAGACGGATTTTCTCTATTCTTGCTTTACATATAAAATTTTTCTTCCCCTCCAGTTGATGCTCAGGCGTGTTTTTCTCTCTCTGGGTATGAGCTGGATCAAGGATGGATGAACCTCTAGATGACGTGGGCTCTGTGGGCTGCCAGCCCATAGCTCACCTCAGGCTCCCTTTGGGCCCAGGTCCCTTGGGTTTCTGGCCTTAGGAGTGACCTCCTACGCAGGAGCTGGAGGGCAGGGCCAGCACAGAGCATTCCTGGAGGCACCAGATTGCTGTGGAGCACCTGGGCAGTGAGGGCAAGGGAGCAGTTAGGCTGCTCTGTCACACCCTCATATTTTCTGAAAAATCCCCTTGCCCAGGATTCTTCTCCTGGGAAGCTGAGAAGCCTCAGAGGAAAAGGAAAACAGCATTATCTCATTTGCTTCTCCTGTGTTGTGTTCATGTGGAATGTGTTTAGAGATTGTTTATCCAACAGGAGATTGTTTCATGTGAATTGTTTTTACTTACTGACCAAGCACAGCCAAGCTGTGTCAGGATTCTGGAAGGAGTCACAAGTTTTCATTATTATCTTTTAGCCTTCTGTCTGTATCCTTTCTCTATTCTTTAGTATAGTTTTAGTATAGCATTCTTTAATATAATATAGATCATAAAATAATAAATCAGCCTTTTGAGAACACAGAGTCAGATTCATCATTCCTCCCTTCGTCAGGGGTCCCAAAAAATACAACACACCATAGCTTTTATCAATATAATTATATTGGTGCACATTCATACAGAGGATTATACAGAAAGCATTTCCTCATGGACACACACTAAGTTTTTTAATATGAGAGCTGCCCTACCAGCTCCTCACAGCCAGCCTGGTGTCCCATCCTGGTAGCAGCAAAAGCCAAGCCCAGGAGCTAAAACCAGACTGGGTATGAGTGCCATTCCCTCAGTTTATTTCCCAGTGCTCAGCCTCAGTGCCTGAGAGCAGTCGGAACACCTTTGGGGGAAAATTTACAAGGTGTTTCTTTGCACAAGGAGAGTGCAGTTGGCAGGACTCATGTGGCTTCACTCTTCCTCCCAGATCTGCTATGATTCATTAGCAGCATCGTCCATATTGTATTTGCAGGGAATGCCCCGGCAAAGGCAGCAATGATGCATCTGACTCCATGCTCTCAGAAGGCTAATTTATGACTTTTTATACTATATTATATTAAAGAATACTATACTGTGCTAAAGGATACAGAAAGGATACTTACTGAATGCTAAAGAGATAATAATGAAAACTTGTGACTCTTTCTAGAGCCCCAACACAGCTTGGCCCCAACTGGCCAAAGAGTGAAAACAACTCACAGCAGAATCCAGTGGAACAATCACCTGTGGGTAAACAATCTCCAAACACATTCCACATGAGCACAACACAGGAGAAGCAAATGAGATGAGAATTGTTTTCCTTTTTGTCTGAGGCTTCTCAGCTTCTCAGGAGAAAAACCCTGGGCAAAGGGGTTTTTCAGAGACTGTGAATGCCACACATCCGCTGTTCGGTACGTTTTGAGATGCATCAAATTGTTGCTGTGAAGTAAAAGGAGCGTTATCCCTGGGCAGGATGAGAGGAGAATGCAGTGCAGGCAAGGATGCAAAGCAGAATGGACGTATCTGATAACTCTAGGAAGCCTTTGATTAAATATGGTTGTGGAACACTAATACATGGCTGTGAGGGAAGTTTAATGTGGTGTGATAGAGCTGAGAAATGCACAGAGGCTGATTCTTATCTCGCACCAGTTCTGATTCCATTGAGATATTAATCTGCTTCTGCTTTTTACCAGAAGGAATGTGGAATAAGGCTCAAAGGTGGGAGGAAAAAAGTATTACACCATTTATTTCTTTGCAGCACTGCCCATTTCTATCTGCTCAAGATCTGACCCATAATACTTGGCAGTCTGTGTACCTCCCAGCCCTCTGTAACACTAGTCATCCTCTTTTTTTTTTTCCTTCCAAAATAGCAGTTTTATGTTATTGTCTCCCAAAGGCATGGCTCATAAATAACTCTGCCACGCTGTATAACCATTCTAAATGGAATTTATACACGCTGATATATTTTGGGGAATATGTTAAGGAAGGGTTTTTTATTATGCTATCTTTACATGTCATCATAGTAATAGCTGTTGCATTATATTTGTTTCATCTCAGCAAAAAAATGCTGGAATAACAGATGAAAGATCAGAATACTCAGTTTTCTTGTGACACTTGCTAGTTTGGATTTGGATTCTTCAAGCATTGTCATCTGGGTGACATGCTTAGAGGGCTCTCTGACCTCTTTGAGTCACAGAAGATCTCAGGGAATTTTTTAGTAACAGCATTCATCCTCGATTCCTTGGTGAACTCTGCTTAATGTTAATTGAAGTTCCCTTCAAATCTCCTTAAGTTCATTTTGGCTTCTGTTCCTTTCAGTTTCTCCACCTGTGACCAACTCTGATATGTCCTTAAGACAAGCCTGTCCCCTGGCTGGGTTTTTCAGGCCATGGGGGAGGTTGGGGTGTGATAAGAGCAGTGTGTGTTCAGAAAGGTGTGGGGATGGCAGGCTGGGGGGACTGTGCTGCCTGATTTACTCTGGTTCCTGACAGGAAGACAGCCAGCTGCATTTTTCTTTCAGGAGAACTCCAGAGTTCTGAAGCAAACCTTTCTCCAGACCCGAGATGTGACCAGCTACTTGACCCTGAGCCCGGGAACCTACGCCGTGGTTCCTGCTGCGGCAGAGGACCAGGAATTCCAGTTCCTCCTGCGAATTTTCGTCAAGAATCAAGACTACCATGAGTAAGATGATGCACACTCCTTAAAGGCCTCAGGCCCACAGTGTGCCAGGAATTAACTATTTGCTGTCGAGATAACTGATGTGGCAATTTGCTCTTGGTGTGTCCTTGGAGGGTGGGGGAGGCACAGGGGAGGGTGAAGCGCCTGTGGAGTGGGACCAGGTGTGCACTCAGCTGCAGAGCAGGGCAGGAGCTCACCTGCAGCCACCCTGCACAGGGTCTCAGCTTTGCTACAAAGAGAGCAATAATCCTGAGATGTGTCCTCTACCCCTGGCTGTGGGGACAGTTCTCTTTGTTGAAAGGAGGGTGGGGAGCTTGTTTTCCCGAATTATTGTCAGCTGTTCGGTAGTTTCTTATGTTCTGCCAGCTGGATGCCAGATGGATCAGGTCCCATTCTGCTCAGAGTGGCACCTGGGGAAGCCAAGAGCAGTGAAAAAGGCCTTGACCCTCTCACTCAGCCACCTCCCAGACAGGCAGGGCTCCCTGTGGGCATGAGAGCAGCCTTGGAGATAAGTTTAGTGGAAGAATGGTGTCTGAGTTCATGCAAAGGCAGCTATTACCACACACACTCAGTGCCACGTGAATGTGGTATTGTATCATATTTGGGTGTGGTTTCCTCCAGGTGAGCAAGCTTTGAGTCCCAGCACTCAGCCTCCCCAAGTGACCTGCGAGCATCACTGTGCAGTGCCTTCCCCTCAGCAAGCTTTAGCGTGGCTGTGATTGCAGCTCTGACCTCACTGGCCCGTATCTTCATCATGAGATTGCTTTTCAGGCTTTGGCCCCCTGGCAAAAATAGCCCAGAACCAACTGAGGCAGCTCCTGAGTTATGGCAGCAAACACAAGGAGTCTGTGCTGCGGGCTGGACTGTCCCAGCAGAGTGAGTCATGTGTGAGACAGCCCAGCCCTGGAAGTGAGCTTTTCAGGAGAGCCTCTGACCCTCACAGACCTGCCTGAGCTCAGCCAGGTGTGGGGATGAGCTTCCAGTGGCTCTTTGCAGCACTTACCTATACAGGTGTTATAAAAATAGAACCTGGCTTGTCTAATTTCTCTGCTGAAAGCAAAACTCAAGTGATGCCTTAGAAATGGTGACCCTGGCCCAGTTTCAGGCGGTCTGCAGGCTTTTAGATGCTGCCTTTTAATAGCCCAGATGCTGTTTTTATTCCTGACTGTTAAGCTGAGCAAAGAGAAAAGGAGGTGAAAGATTTCTGTGGCTCAAGGCAGGGCAGCCCTGTGCTCTGTGTGGTGAGGTCAGTCCTGGCATGTTCAGGGTGAGACAAACCACCTCTCTTGGGGGCTGTACCAGCAGAGCTGGCTTGGGGAGGGCGGCTCTGAGCAGCTGGAGGTTCAGAGTGTCAGCACAGGGAGACCCAGGAGTGCTGCAGCAGCCTTGTCTGCCCTGGGCCACGGGTGCTGAGCATCCTGTGGGCTGGGGGAGTGCTGCTGGTGGTGCCTAAAGGGCTCTTTCCTCCCAGTTTGATTCTTGGAACTCTTTTCTAGGAACTCAAGCTTCCTGACCAGCCCAGGGCTGCCGATGGTAAGAGTGGGAAAACTGGTGCAGGTCCTGGTGGGGATCATTTGGTCACCTCTACTGCTCCTCTTCCTCTGCTCTTTTCTCCCTTTGCTGCCCACTGCTGTCCCATTGCTTGACTCTGGCACCCTGCAGTCTCGCTGGGAGGGCAGGACAGCTCTCTGGAGAGATGGGAGTGACAACAAAGCCCTTCCTCTTCTCATGTGTCTGCTTCAGAGCCTGATTTTTGAGGAAACAGATCTTATATAGTCCCTTTGTCAGTCTGTCCATCTGTCCTTTTCACCTCATCATCTTTAACACTTTCACAAACCAAATATAGCAGGGGAGAGAATGCTTAAAAGATTCTGATTTCTTTCAGTGTCTGTAAAATGGGTGTACATCTGTGGGGGAGAGAGAGGGAAACTTAATTCCTGTGAGTGGGATTGGACATGCCTTCCCCATGGGAATGATTCAGTTTAACTGTTTGTACCCTATAAAGCCCAGGATCCATAGGGATGAGGCTCAAATCAGATTTCCGCTGCTTTTCATCAGAATATCTTCAGAGACAGAGACATAAAGCACACCACACTTTGAAACTGGCTGCATCTCTAGCTCAACCCCCATTTTGTCCTCTCCAGCCCAGCCACCGTGGGTTTTTTGACTTCTTGCTGTGAGCTGTGCACATTGCCAGGGCTGGTCCCACCAGCAAAACCCTGCCAGAGAGAGGCTGCTATTTACAACCTTCAGAGACACAGATCTTTGAAGCCAGAGGTGTGAAGGAGAGCAGAAAGCTGAGCCCTCTCCTTGTGATTCATTTTCCAGCACACACTTCAGCCCCATTAGAGGGGTAGTGCAAATGGTGACTTTTCTCTCTCCCCACTGACAAGCTGTCACTTTACCTGGCTCTTGTCCTTAGCCAGTGTTTTGACTTTGATAAATTGTGGTACCCACAGTTTCTGCTCCTGTTCAGCTTCTCTGCTATGAAGTATCTCACACAGAGATGAAGGCATCGGGTCTTGGGCTTAGATTTTTTTCTGAAGACTTCATAACGTTAAGGATAATTCCCCTTAGTGCCAGGTGGATCTTTTCACTGGAAGGTTGGGAAAAAATCACTTAACCATTGAATTGCAATTGCTCAGGTATAATCCAAGCTTGTTTTGGGATTGAGAAGGCACAAGAGAAAGGAACAGTCAGCTCTTGCCCTGTTTTCTTGGCTCACATGGATCTTCCCATGCCCTGAGCAGTGGTCCCAACCAAGGTCCACCAATAAGGATCATGCCTTGTATCTCCACACTCCTGTATTGACTCACTGAATTCCACCCTGGATGTGTTCTGTCATCTTCCTTAAGCCCTGAACTGCTCCTTCCTGGTTGTACTAGCTGCTAACACCCGAAATATCCTTCTTCCTTCACTGCAGTAGCAGTTGCTCACTCTTAGTCCACTTTATTCTGGGGGGTGTGAAAACTGCAGCCTGTGCTGTGCATTCCCTGCCCCTCTGAAGTGCTGTTTGGATCTGCAGGCTTTTGCCTCCAGTTGTTTTGTAGCTGAATTATTTATGTCTGCTCTTTGTTTTCAATGCAGGACGTACCAAGACAGAACCAGGGCAGCTCCTGTAAAGCTCTTTTCCTAAGACATGCCAAGCAGGTACCTTCTCTAAAACATATTGTTGGAAAAAAAATAATTTTAAAAAAATGCATGTGGACTTGCAGAAAAACTGATCTATGATGTTGATACAAATCCATTTAGATTTTTTTTTTTTTTTGGAAGCTCCATCCTCAAGTGGATACCCTGAAAATGGTATTGATTGACCTGCCAAAACCCCCAGAAAAATGGGACATTCAGCTGGGATAGATTGTCTGGTGCCATATATCAGTGGAATATTGGAGATTTATAGTTGAGCTGGTGATGGGCTTGCATGTGTACTTTCTTTTTTTTTTTTTTTTTTGCTTCGGTTTGTTTATTTGCTGAAAGCAATTAGAAAGCCTTGGGTAGTCCCCCCCCTCTCATCAGCATCATTTTCCATTTGCCTTCTCAGCACTTGGAAACCAGACATCAGTCAGCGTTTGAGTAATTGATTCCTGCTCTCTCAGAGCCAAGCTCTGTGTTCACAGGAGATGCTTTTAATGGTTTAATAAACTGTTATAAAGAACTCCTTGACTTAGTCAAGAGGAAAAAAATCGCTGTCAAAAGTCTCTGCACAATGAACCTCTGGCAGCTAATGGTTACATCAAGGCGTGAAGGTGGAAACCAGCAGGGCTGCCCTGGGGGTGTCTGGGGTGGCTGATGGGCAGCACAGGCAGTGCCTGAGAAAAAAAGGTTTGGGCAAAAGTGACACAGGAGAAAATTTTATGCTCACAGACTTCTCTTTGTGTTTTATTTTGCATCAGGGCTCAAGTATTGACGCCTCGCAGCTGCAACAACTCCTTAATGAGGTGATCTCGCAAGGTAAAGCTTCTGCAGCCCAACAAATGCTTGTGGTGCTTCCCTGTCCTTAGACTAGAGTCAATTGGACACGGGATTTCCTGGTGTCCTGATGGTCCTTGAACAGTGCTCATTGTGGCTTACTGCACTGTGGGATCAGAGGGCACGGCTGGGGGCTGGAGCCAGCTCAGCCATGTGCTCAGCCAGGCTCAAAGGGCTCCTAGGACTTGCTAAATCAGCATAAGTGGCCTCTCTTGTCACTGTCACTTCCCTTATGACAAGAGGGAAGTGTTTCCCTCCCTGGGCAGGGACTGTGCAGAGTGAGCCCACGCAGGGCACCTGTCCTTGGGGAAGGTAGGGGTGTCTGAGGTGTGCAGATCCCCTCAGCCTGGCACAGAGCCCTGGCTGCTCTTTGAGAACCTGAGCCAGAGCTGGGGCTTTTCAGCTGTGTGAGCCTTCAGCCTGGTGTCCTCCTTGCCTCAGAACGGTGTCCTGATGCCTGTCACAGCCCTTGCTAATTCCTCCTGTTTTGTCAATCCTTGCAGATGAAATGACCAGTCTGGGAGGGAGATTCAGCTTTGATTCATGCCGAGGCATTTTAGCTCTGATGGATGTATCCTTTCAGCAGAAGCAATAAACTTCCCTGGTGCTGCCCATCCTTGCCTTGAGTTATGGCCGAGCTGAGCATCCCAGTGTGAGAACCTGCAAGTAAATATTAGCCCAAACCCCCAATAAATAACTGTGCCAGAGTCCATGCAGGACTTTGCTGTCCCTGCCCTGGCTCTGGTGTGCCTGCTGCAAGGATCAACCTTCTGCTGCCAGCCAATTCTTTGCTCTCATTTTGCTCTCTCTGGGGCTTGGCTGAGCTTCACACTTGGGTGGGGGTCTCAGGCAGAGCTGAGACAAGGAGGCAGGACAGAGTTTAGGCGTAGCTCAGCTGTTCTGTGGTGGTTGCACAGCCTGGGGTGGCGCTTTAGCAGGCTGCCAGCAGTGCTGGTGTCAGGGGCAGGAACACTGTCACTGCTGAATCCCAGGCACTGGCCTCCCAAGCCATCCCAGAGTGTATTTTCAGTGCATCTTTCCTATTTAGCTGAATGACTCAGTCTTTTTACTGTTAACAAGACAATTCAAGAAATACATTTCTGGCCATTGTAGAACAAGAGGGCTCCTTGATGGAGACATACATCTCCCTTGTGTGTTTCTTCCCCTTTGCTTGCTCATTGTCTCTTTTTCTCCATGCCTTGAAAAAGCTTTGAGACATTTTCAGACCTTTAAAAACTGCCAGAGAATGAATTAAAATGACCACAAGTCCCTCTCTCTTTCCAGCTTTCAGCATCTAGCCAGTGAAAGAGACGTTTCCTCCTCTGCAAAGCCTGTCCTGGGATAAGTGGGCACTGTGAATGCATGGCACGTGCAAAGAGCTGACAAAGCCTCTGCTCTGCTGTAATTCAGGATGGAGTTTTAATTCTCTGGCCTGCAGATAACCCATGTACAGTGTGACCTATCCTGGCCTGCAAAGCCAGGATCAGCTTTTTTCACTCCTGTTCCACGACAGCAGCATTTGTCTGCTTGTGTTTCGCCGGTGACGAGCTTTGCTTTCGGGGAGGTTCCACCACCCTGCGCTGGGGTGGGTGCTGCGTGTCTGCCCAGGACTCCTGGGTGGGCATGGAGGGGAGCAGGTTTGGGATCATCTCCTCGTGCTCTTGGCTCCTCAGTGTTCTCCTGGAGGATCCAGGCAGAGCAGATCCCGTGCAGAGGCAAGGCCGTGGGGCCGTGTTCATTCACAGGGGTGCTCCGGGGCTCAATGTCACCACAGCTTCCCCTGTGGTTAAAGGCACCTTATAAATAGAAACCTTTTGTGGTCTGTGAGCACAGGCATGGGCAGCTGTGCCGTGGGACAAAGAAGGTGGATTGAAACCCCACTGAGAGCAGGAAAACTCTTGGTTTCCTCAGCACGAAGTGACCCACAGAAGAGGCTGCATCTTCTGTGTGTCCGGGACGGCGCGGGCAGCATCCTCGGCAGCGCAGCCAGCCGGGTTCAGCTCTCATTAAGCGCTCCATTCTTAACTAAATGCACAGCTCAACTCCAGCGGAAGACTCACCCTGCAGGAGTTCGGGAGCCTCTGGCGAAGCCTCACTAAGTACAGGGTACGGGGGAGGGGGTGGCTCTCTCTGGGCTGTGGATGCTGTGGGTACTTTGGATTCTGTGGATTCTGTGGATTCTGTGCCCCGGGGCTCTCCAGCAGCGGGGAGCAGATGCTCGGTGCTCCCGGAGGAGAAGCCTTGCAGAGGCTGCTTGCTGAGCGGGTCAGAGTTCCCTCCTCTCACGCCAGGGAGGCAGTGGTGTGTGTAAAGTGCTCCAAATGAGCAGCCCAGGCTTTTCCAGCACAGAGAGCATTGAGGGAAAAGGTAGGGAGGCCAATTAGGCTCAGAATCTGATGGAAATCTCCATGTCTGTGCCACCACTGGCATTTTTTTCTTTTTTTAAGGAAAGCTTTCTAAGCTGAAATGACTTCTTGAACAGAGTCATCTGAAAAAATGTCATTTCCTCATTTCTGCAGTTTCTAGTGGAAATGTACAGGATCTGATAAAGGCTTGTCTGGGAGAAATGTTTCTGCTCCAGGATAGGCGCTGGAAGCAGAGACATGGTATTCAGGGTCCCACCTACATTCTTCAGGGCAGCTTCTCTGTGTCAGGTCCTTCTCCCTCAGCCCTGGTGCAGGACAGGAAGGTTTCCTCAAGACTCAGGTTTGGGTGGGCTCCAATCTGTTCCATTCCTCTCGAGATGCTCTGAGCCCACCTATTTGCCCATCTCTTCCCACTGACAGCACCTCAAATGTGGTGTGGTGTGCTAGGAAAGCAGAAAGGCTTCTGCCCACCCCAAACTGTGGGGTTTCTTCCACAGTAACATTGTCAGAGCCTTCTGAAAATGGGTCTCCCTTGGCACAGCCACCCCATCTCACCTGCTGAACTTCTCTGCAGCACACTTATCAAGGGAGGAGAACTGGTTGTAGTAGTAAATGGTGGTAAGAGCTTGAAATCTGCCTTTGCACTGTATTTTAGGAGATCTTCTTCAGGGAAGACAGGAACCGTTCTGGATTTCTTGATGTTGCTGAACTGGAGAACGCCATAGAGGCAGCAGGTACACCCAGAGGGGCTGAGCAGCTCCCCTTGCTTTTCCTGGGGCAGTGAAGGAAAGGATGAAAGAGGAAAGGAAAAAAGACTTTTGGGGAGAAAGTGGCTTGGAAATCCCAGAGATGCCAGTTAGATCAGAGCTCTGCTGAGAGGTTTGTGCTGGGGAACCAGCAGAAGGATGCAGAGAAGTGCAGCACTGGCCAGACCTGCTTCCAGGTCATGGATGGAACATCCAGCCGGGAGGAAAGGAGAAAGGAAGAGTGGGTTCTTGCACTTGCCTCAGTTCCTGCAGGTTTTCTCCGGAGCAGTGACTAAGTGTAGAAGGGAAAGCCGCAGCGACAGGCATTTATTTAGTTTGCACTGACCTCTGTTGGCTGCTGAGTGCTGAAACCCTCGGTGAGTGCTGAAACCCTCGGTGAGTGCACACGAGTGAAGCATTTCAGCTGAGCCCTCTCAAAGGAGGCTTGGTGCATGGAGTGCCCCTCTGACACATCCCCCTTTAACTGTGCCCTAGAGAAGCTCCCGTTGGCTGCCTGGAGCTCAGAGGGGTGCTGTCCAGGAGGAAACTGGTGCAGGATTGCTGTCCCTGGAAGCCATCAGCTGAGGGGATGCATATATAATTTTTTTTTGCTGCTGAGAGCTGGGCAAAGCTCTGTCTGGGCTGCACCTGCACTTCTCAGACAGGTGATCAGCAGCTGTCTGAGAAGTGCAGCACTGATGTGCCAAACGTCAAAGGAGAAGCTGCCAGGGCCATTCTGTGAGAAAGATGTTAAAGTGTGAAACTGGGAGGAAAACTGTGCATGGAAAAGTCCTGTCAGCCAAAACAATGCAGCTGTTTGAAGGGATAAAAAAGGCACTGCTAAGTGACAAATTCAATACGTGTTTGACTACGGGTAGTTCTGAGTGGGGAAGGAAATTACAAGCTCATCCTTGATGCCCTCTGAGCCAGACATCTGCATTTGAATCTGGCTTGGCAATGGGATGATCCCTGTCCTGGCTTTTGAGCAGGAACCCCAGAAGGCATTTGGGAGCTTGGTGCTACCTCTGGGAATGGTATTAATGTATCTCAATCCAGCTCCCAGCCAGCTGTTCCCTGAAGTGCTCAGTGCCTTCCCCAACAAAACACTGCAGTGGGTGCTTAATTTTCACTGTTCTCCTAATGCTTCCAATAATAATAATGGATCAGAGTAAAGCAGGCCAGCTGCATTAAGAGCAGTGCTGCCCTGAAATGCAGCAGCGCTGGCCTGATGTATTTACAAACTCCTCTTTGGCAACAGCAAATTATTCAAAATAATTTGTATAAATAGGGAAACATCAAGTCAGTAATTAATATCTTGGCCAAAACCAGAGGGAAGAATCCAGCAGATAAAAGGTTTGGGAAGTAGTCTTACAAATCAGCTGAAGAGTCTTGGGAACAGAGAGGACTGACCCTTCAGTTTTGTTGATGAGGTTAATTGAGGGATGTTGCCAAGTGAGCAGATTTCAGAGCAAGTGTATCCCAGACTGACCAGGCCAAATTCTTGGTGTTTGACTGGTGTAAGGCTTGATCCTAGCATCCCATAAGTAATATTTACTGGAATCCACTCTCTGGAGAGAGCTTGATCGAATTCCTACTGTCTTCAAAAGCTTAAAAATAGAATTCATTGCTCACTGCTACAGTGGTTTAAAACCAGACTTGACGAAGACAATTAATTAGATTAATTTTTAATGACTATCTTTGTCTAATTTGAAAAGAATATAAAATCTCATGTTTGCCTTAATTTGAAATGTATCTTAAGCCCAAATGTATTTCCATTCTTTAATTATTCAGCATAATGTACCTGCTTCCTGCTGGAGACCTCCAACTAGGCTCATGCAAGCAGAGTTTGTCAATGGTGGTACTAAACCACTTCCATCAGCTCTCTCTCTCCCTACACAGGTGTAGAGAAGCCATTTCTTTTATTTCTGCTTTTTCAACTAATTTAGCTCCATGATGAGTTCATTTAAAACTGAAAAGTTTAGAGCTGGTTGAAAAAGCAGGAAAGTTACTTCACATCCAGCTGAGCTACTAAAACCTGGAGTGAGCAAATGAGACTTTTCTGAAGTCTCAGAGAAGGCATTAAACCAAAGCTATCAGTCCAGCTCTCTGCAGAAAATTTCCCTTTTGTTTTGCAAATCAGCTTTTAGTGCAAAATATATTTAAATCATTCCTCTTATATAGCCAGCACATTTAGGGTAGTTTTATTTAACTAATAAAAGAATCATTCAAAAAAGCAATTTTTGTTCATTCAATTGAATACCAATTTCCATCCAAACAGACTGCGACACAAATACTGAATAATCAGCTAATAAAAAAGAAATGCACCCTTCACCATTTCCTAATAGAAGAGAAAATGTAAAAATTAAGAATCCCAGGGATGCTATGCAGCATAATAGCCTGAGCATGCAGCAATGCAGCATCTGCCTCTTTAGCAGAAAGAGCCGGTGGTACTGGAAATGCTACACTCAGACTTTTACAGTCATGAGCCAAAGACAATCACCCTTTCTTATAGAAAATAAAAGCTAGAAAGGCAAAGCAAGATAACACAAGATTAGTTAGCTCAGTGTTTGCAGCTCGCTGACTTAAGCCACAGTGGGAGTCAGTGAGTAAGGCGACTTTGGTTTTCCATTGCCCTGCCCCGACTCTTAGGCATGAAGTGGGGGAAAAGCTGTCCAGGGGAGGGGCTGTACGGCAGGGGAGGGGGCTGAGGGTGTTGTTGGCAGGGTGCAGGAGGCCATCAGAGCTGCTCCATCCCCTCCCAGCGTGTCTCCCCTTGGCAGGTCTGGCCACGGACGCGCAGCTGCCGCGGCTGCTGACGCTGCGCTACGGCGACGGCGCCGGCAGGGTTGGCTTCTCCGACTTCGTGTGCTGCATGCTGCGCCTCGACACCATGAGCCGTGAGTGCCAGGGCTCCTGGCAGCAGGGCAGCCTGCAGAGCCAGCCTGAGAGAGGGATGAGGGGCACGACACAAGGTGTAATGGTACCGGTCTAACAGCGTAGCTTCAAGTGACCCGTGGGCTGTGGGCCAGGCAGCTCTTGGGGCAGCCCGTTTGCCAGGAGCTGGGTTTATCTCCTGTGCACTGGTGTAGAAAACAGGGCCACCCCAACTCTGGGAATGACTGGCATCTGACTCCATTGATTCAGAATGCTGAACAATTGCTTTATTAAAACTATACTATAATACAGAATCACAGAATAATGAGGTTGGAAGAGACCTCTAAGGTCATCGAGTCCAACCTATGCCCTAACACCTCACCTAGACTCTAGCACCAAGTGCCATGTCCAGTCTTTTTTAAACACATCCAGAGATGGTGATTCTACCACCTCCCTGGGAAGAGCATTCCAGTACTTTATTATTCTTTCAGTGAAAAATTTCTTCCCAATATCCAACCTCTACCTTCCCTGACGTAGCTTGAGACTGTGTCCTCTGGTTCTGTCCGTGCTGCCCGGTTACATTACAGCCATATCAAAGAGACACTATACTATACCACAAACAATCCTAAAGAATACTAAAGAAAACTTGTGACTGTCTCCAGACAGCCAGGACGCAGCTTTGCGCCAATTTGCCAAGGAAACAAAACAATCCTCAGCAGAATCCAAGTGACAAATCTGGTAAACAATCTTCCGAACACATTCCACATGTGCAAAAACAACAGGAGCAGCAAGTAGAGATAAGGTTTTCTGGTTTTTTTCCTGACCTAAGTTTTTCCCATCCCTCCATCTCTTGTCTCCAGTCCCTCTCCAGCTCTCCTGGAGCCCCTTCAGGCCCTGGAAGGTCAAAAGAAACTCATCCCAGACCCTTCTCCAGTTGGATTATTGGGTGAAATTTCCCAGTCCTTACAGCATCTCCAATAATTTACATTAAAAATTCGGCCATCATTTCCCCAATAGAAAATTCTGGATTCTGGAGGAAACCCTGAAGGCTGCATTTAGGAGAATACTTAGGAGAAAACTCAGGACAGAGTTTCTCTCTTCTTCTCTCTGTGCTTCTCCAGGAAAAAACCCTGAGAGAGAAAATTCTCTCTCTGTTCAGAAAATGTGAATGCCACACACTGGAGCAACCGGCTGCTAGAGAGTAGCTCAATGTTCAGTAAAGTTGTCTCAGTTTTTGGTAAGGAGAAAGTCCAGTATCCTCTGTGGATAAACAAACCCATTCCCCATGTTGCATCCAGCTATTGCCTGGCACTTGCAAGGAGGGAGTGCCTGTAAATGAGCTTTTGCCTGAATGGAAATGAAATTGTGTTTTACGAAATTGTAATTTTTGCTACTCTAATAATAAGCATTTTGACTGGAGATATTGGTAGTTAAAGCCAGCAAGTGTGACCCCTGTGCTGGAACATTGCTACAGCAATTTATTTCATCTTTGGAATGAGCTG